>NW_027362769.1:371146328-372457578 GCF_046119375.1 Phyllobates terribilis
ATAAATGGGGTTGGGACCATCAGTTGTGTTGTGCAGAAGTCAGGTGGATACACAGCTGATAGTCCTACTGAATTGACTGTTAGAATTTGTATGATGGCAAGAAAAAAGCAGCTAAGTAAAGAAAAACTAGTGGCCATCATTACTTTAAGAAATGAAGGTCAGTCAGTGCGAAAAATTGGGAAAACTTTGAAAGTGTCCCCAAGTGCAGTTGCAAAAACCATCAAGCGCTACAAAGAAACTGGCTCACATGAGGACCGCCCCAGGAAAGGAAGACCAAGAGTCACCTCTGCTTCTGAGGATAAGCTTATCCAAGTCATCAGCCTCAGAGATTGCAGGTTAACAGCAGCTCAGATTAGAGACCAGGTAAATGCCACACAGAGTTCTAGCAGCAGACACATCTCTACAACAACTGTTAAGAGGAGACTTTGTGCAGCAGGCCTTCATGGTAAAATAGCTGCTAGGAAACCACTGCTAAGGACAGACAACAAGCAGAAGAGACAAGTTTGGGCTAAAGAACACAAGGAATGGACATTAGACCAGTGGAAATCTGTGCTTTGGTCTGATGAGTCCAAATTTGAGATCTTTGGTTCCAACCACCGTGTCTTTGTGCGACACAGAAAAGGTAAATGGATGGACTATACATGCCTGGTTCCCACCGTGAAGCATGGAGGAGGAGGTGTGATGGTGCTTTGCTGGTGACACTGTTGGGATTTATTCAAAATTGAAGGCATACTGAACCAGCATGGCTACCACAGCATCTTGCAGTGGCATGCTATTCCATCCGGTTTGCGTTTAGTTGGACCATCATTTATTTTTCAACAGGACAATGACCCCAAACACATCTCCAGGTTGTGTAAGGGCTATTTGACCAAGGAGGAGAGTGATGGGGTGCTACGCCAGATGACCTGGCCTCCACAGCCACCAGACCTGAACCCAATCGAGATGGTTTGGGGTGAGCTGGACCGCAGAGTGAAGGCAAAAGGGCCAACAAGTGCTAAGCATCTCTGGGAACTCCTTCAAGATTGTTGGAAGCTCATCAAGAGAATGCCAAGAGTGTGCAAAGCAGTCATCAAAGCAAAAGGTGGCTACTTTGAAGAACCTAGAATATAAGACATATTTTCAGTTGTTTCACACTTTTTTGTTAAGTATATAATTCCACATGTGTTAATTCATAGTTTTGATGTCTTCAGTGTGAATGTACAATTTTCATAGTCATGAAAATACAGAAAAATCTTTAAATGAGGCGTGTCCAAACTTTTGGTCTGTACTGTATAGATTTGCTGCGGTTCAATTAAAGTCAATGGGCGCAAATTTGCAGCGTAAACGTGCACAAAATGGACATGCCGCGTTTTTTTCCGCAATGGCCGCGCTTGCGAGACTAGACTCAAGAGTTACATTTAAGAGATCAAACTATCTGAATTCAGGATAACGCTCTACTTTGAGTGGTACATGTCAATTGTCTGATGAGCCAATTTAATGTGGCACAGGTGGAGAGCAGTCTTCAGATATAATGTGCTGTATTAATCCCAGGTGTCGTCCTATGGCAGGAGTAGCTAGACTGATACTGGTCTGGCAGACAATAGTGAAAACATCTGTTTATTCAACCACAAAATGCTCGGCCCATGTCAAACTCTGAAACCCAATCATGAGCCCTGTACATCCATAACATGTGACTAACTGAAGTCAATCATGAGATGTAGCCCCCCAGACATACGGACAAACTTTAGCCTCGAGGTCGAAGGTCTAGCTTCCACTTGAGCCAAACTTCAACACATGAGGCCCTAGGCCCATCTTCGACATAAAGGCATGAGGCTAATGTCAACCCAGAGGCCTTGTCCTTCAAGACATTTACACCATACACTTACCTATGCTGCCTCTGCTTACCATTAGATGAACAGGGGAAGCTGGTAATGCCGAAAGCCCACCATGGAGGGAAGCAGCGTCACAACCAGCAGTGTTGCATTATTGCAGATGTGCACAGGCTGGCTGTTGGCTGAGGGACCTCCACCCAGAGAGGTGTTGTCCTGGACTGTTTGACAGGGGGAAGGGAAGACAAAGACCACCCGATCCCCCTGAGTCCATACTCTGATGCTCCACAGGATAAGATATCTTGACTCTAGGAGCAACCTCTCATGCGACCATCCCTTGTGGGGACAGGAAAAATACTGGAGGGTGGAGGTGAGTGAGGCCTTTTAACCTCTCTGTAATCCTGTCTTTTAATAGGTCACGGAAGGACTACCTCCTGGTGTGCTGTCCAGAGAGACATACTGGAAAATAAGTTTTGTAAACTGCCCTAAAATAATGAAAACTTCCTGCTAAACTTTTAACCATTCTGACAAAATAAAAAGACGTTTCAAGAATTATGGTGACATAATAAAACAGAAGGTAAATGTTGTTTATTAACTTTTTTTGTGTAGTATAACTATTTGGTTTATGGGTATCATCAAAGTTTGAATACTGTAAATGATTCATTTTTAGTCAAATTTCTTAAATTGTAATAAATCAAAGCAAAATATATTGATTTAAATGTATTACTAACATAAAATAAAATGTGTCAGGAAAGAAAAATTGTCAGGTAACTGGCATAAGTTGAAAAATTCCATTGTTATTACCACAATAAAATGAAAAATTGGGCTTGGTTATTAAGAGGTTAAAATTGCTTATTCCCAGTGTGTCTTTTCTGATGTCTATCAAGATGTGATTTCCTAATAAAACATTTCCCACATTCTGAACATGAGAATGGCTTCTCTCCTTTGTGAATTCTCTCATGTGTTACAAGATGAGATTTGTTATTAAAACATTTCCCACATTCTGAACACGAGAATGGCTTCTCTCCAGTGTGAATTCTCTCATGCCTAACAAGATGAGATTTGTTATTAAAACATTTCCCACATTCTGAACACGAAAATTGCTTCTCTCCAGTGTGAATTCTCATATGCCAAATAAGATGACATTTCTCAGTAAAACATTTCCCACATTCTGAACATAAAAATGGCTTCTCTTCAGTGTGACATCTCTCATGTTCAGTAACATTTGATTTCTGAGCAAAACATTTCCCACATTGTGAGCAAGAAAATGGCTTCTCTCCTGTATGAACTCTCTGATGTGTAACAAGTCTTGATTTTTCTGTGAAACATTTCCCACATTCTGAACATGAAAATGGTTTCTCTCCTGTGTGAATTCTCTCATGTATAATAAGATGAGATTTCTTATTACAACGTTTCCCACATACTGAACATGAAAATTGCTTCTCTCCTGTGTGATGTCTCTCATGTGTAACAAGAATTGATTTATCTGTAAAACATTTCCCACAAACTGAACATGAAAATGGCTTCACTCCTGTGTGAATTCTCTCATGTATATCAAGTTGTGATTTCTTAGTAAAACATTTCCCACATTCTGAGCATGGAAATGGCTTCACTCCTGTGTGATTTCTCTGATGTACAATAAGAGTTGATTTTTCTGTAAAACATTTTCCACATTCTGAACATGAAAATGGCTTCTCTCCTGTGTGACGTCTCTCATGTACAACAAGATTTGATTTCTGAGCAAAACCTTTCCCACATTCTGAACATGAAAATGGCTTCTCTCCTGTATGAAGTCTCTCATGTGCGACAAGAGTTGATTTCTGAGCAAAACATTTCCCACATTCTGAGCATGAAATTGGCTTCTTTCTTGAGGGCGCGCTTTTACTTTTCACACTTCTTTTATTTTGCTTCACAGTCTGTGATGTATTAGTAGATAGTTCTTTGATATGAGGGGCTGAGGGTATTTCTAAGATGTGGCCATGCTCTTCATATGTTTCTTGTTTGAAGCTACCATCTTCTACTTTAACATATGAAATCAGATTTCCTTCGAAGCTGCTGGTGTATTCATCTGCCAAGAATAAAAGTGATTTGATTATTGAACAAAACCTTAACAATCATATTCCTCTAAATACAAAAATTACAAATTTAAGAATAAAGTAAAAAATTTCATACAAATCGAACGGTATAATGCTTTATTATTAACTGACTAGAGTGTATTTTATATGATGTGATGATTGCACAAAGAATCAATTGTACTGAAGTTCCTTCCTGACCACTGCCCTGTGCGAACATCAAATGTCAAGGAATAAAGCATTCGTCAATTATCCCATATTATGTATATATTAGTTGTCGGCAACGTATCCCTTGTGTGCATAGAAAATGTTCCCAATCAACTTCCTATATCTTCAGTTATATTCTCCTTGCAGCTGCTCGCTTTCAGTATTTAGGGGAAGTAGACGGTTGTAGAAGTCATCTCTGTCTGAGCAACGTCTGTAACAGCTTCCTGCACCGCCTCAATGACTGGAAGAAAGCGGCTACAGAGAAAATATAACTTAATTTTCTCCCAGTAGCCTCTCCTCCAGTAAAACAGCCTAACATGGTTTAACCCCTTTACTCTCGAAGGCTGTTTGCACATTAATGACCAGGCCAATTTTTACCATCTGACCAGTGTCACTTTATGAGGTAATAACTCTAGAACGCTTTGACGGATCCCACTGATTCTCAGACAGTTTTTTTTCGTGACACTACTTCATGATAGTGGTAAAATTTATTTGATATGACTGGAGTTTATTTCTGAAAAAAAATCGGAAATTTGGCGAAAATTTAGCAATTTTTTTTTTAGCAATTTAGCAATCTCATCTACTTTACATCAGCACAATTTTGGAACCCAATTTTTTTTTGTTTGTTAGGAAGTTATAAGGGTTAAAAGTTGACCAGTGATTTCAAATTTTTCCAATAAAATTGACAAAACCAATTTTTTAGGGACCACATTTAATGGGCCTTTATGACAGAAAATACCCAAAAGTGACACCATTCTAAAAACTACACCATTCAAGGTGCTCAAAATCACATTCAAGAACTTTATTAACCCTTCAGGTACTTCACAGGAATTTTTGGAATGTGAAAGAAAACAAATGAACATTTAACTTTTTTTCACAAAAATTTTACTTTAGACCCAATTTTTTTTATTTTTGCAAGGGTAACAGGAAAAAATGGACCCCAATATTTGTTGTGCAATTTCTCCTGAGCACGCCGATACCCTATATGTGGGAAAAAAACACTGTTTGGCGCACAGCATGGCTCAGAAGGGAAGGAGCGCCATTTGACTTTTTGAATGTAAAATTTGATTGAATAATTAGCAGACGCCATGTCGCAATAGAGAGCCCCCGATGTGCCTAAACAGTGGAAACCCCCACAAGTGACACCATTCTGGAAACTAGACCCCTCAGGGAACTTATCTAGATGTGTGGTGAGCATCTTGAACCTCCAAGTGCTTTACAGAAGTTTATAACGTGAAGCCGTGAAAATAAAAAAAAATCCTATTTTCCCACAAAAATGTTTTTTTAGCTCCAAATATTTTATTTTCAAATGGGTAACAGGAGAAAATGGACCCCAAAATTTGTTGTGCAGTTACTCCTGAGCACACAGGTACCCCATATGTAGGGAAAACTATTGTTTGGGCACAGGACAGGGCTCAGAAAAGGAGTGACATTTTGGAACGCAGACTTTGAAGGAATAATCTTCGGGTGTCATATCGCGTTTGGAGAGCCCCTGATGTGCCTAAACAGTGGAAAAAACCCACAAGTGACCAGATTTTGGAAAGTAGACCACTCAAGGAAATTATTTAGATGTGTGGTGAGCAATTTGAACAAACAGGTGCCTCACAGAATTTTACAATGAGGATCTGTAAAATTAAAAATATATATTTTTCCCACAAAAATGTTGTTTTAGCCCCAATTTTTTTAATTTTCACAAGGATAGCAGGAGAAAATGGAACCCAAAATTTGTTGTGCAATTTTTCCTATGTACGCCAATACCACGTTTGTGGTTGAAAACTACTTTTGATGCACAGTGCAAAGCTCAGAAGGAAGAAGCACCATATTGGAGTTCAGATTTTACTGGACTTGTTTGAGGGTGCCATGTCACATTCTCAGTGCCCCTGAGGTGCCAGAAAAGCATACCCCCCATAATAGACCCCATTTTATAAACTACACCTCTCAATTAATTAATCTAGGGGTGCAGTGAGCATATTGACACCACAGTTGAATCACAGAATTTTATACCATTGGGCAGTAAAGAAAAAAAAATTACATTTTTACCACAAAAATTTTGTTTTCGCCCCAGATTTTACATTTTCACACTGGAAAATGTGTAAAAATAGCACTAAATTTGTCCCACAATTTCTGCTGAATGTAGAAATACCCCATATGTGGCGGCACAGTACTGCTTAGCCACACAGCGAGACTCGGGAGGGACAGAATGCCATTTGCCTCCTGGAGCGCAGATTTTTCTAGAATAGTATGTTGACTCTACATACAGAGCCCCTAGGTGCTAGAATAGCATACCCCCCCTCAACCCCATTTTTGGAAATTAAATCCCTTTGGGAATTTATCTAGAGTTGTAGTGACGATTTTTACTCTATAGGTCTTTTCCAGAGACAAACAGCAGCGGATGTTCAGGAGTGAAAATTGCAAACTGCTGTTGTGGTGACCAGTACGCTGTGCCCAGCTCATGCTTCTGGAGACATGCACCCATAAATTAGGCGGGCTCTCATCCCTATAGACATGCCAAACATGTGAAAATGACAAACATGTGGACGCTAACTCAAAAGGGAGGTCGGCATTTGTATTTGGGAGCACAGATTTTGCTGAATTTCTTTTGGGAGCAAGGGCCATTTCACATTTCCAGAGCCTTTGTGCTACTAGTCATGTGGAAGCCCACTATATTTCCGTTAACAGATGACGTACCTGAGTGGGGACTTGTTTTTTTTGTGGATTGAGTCAAAGCTTTTATTGTAATCCTAAATGTTATGTAAAATGTTCCCATTTATCCTGTGCTATAAGCTGACCACTGATATCCGGGTTTCCATTTAAATCTCCAAGTGACGTAATTCAGATAAAACCCACGAGGGATCCATTCACTATAATGAGGTAATAGAGTTACTCTGGACTCCATGTGGCCTCTGTTTAGCGGTGTCCTTTTTTCTTTTTAGAGGTTCACAAAACTGTGGCCGACGGCACTTTCATGCACGCCTAATAAAAAGACGGACACCATGGGATCACAGACCAGACGGCGTCCACAGTGCCTCCATCTTTCTCATTATAGGTAATCTTCCACCGGGGGTTTCATCTGACTCGCGTATTTCTGAGATTTACACGGAAACCCCGGCGTAAGCGCTCAGCACAGAATAAATGTGAGCTGAGCCATACAGCAATGTTTGGGAGGCAGAATGAACAAATCAGCAGCAGGTGAAAAATTGGTTTTATTTATTTTTTACACTGTTACTTGTGCGGTATAAGTGATTAGACAACTTTGTTCTTCGGGTTGGTGCGATTACAGCGATACCAGATTTGTATCAGGTTTTTATCTTTGGCAGTTGTCACACTAAAAAATGCTTTTTTTTGTTTGCAAAGACTAGTTTTTGCATCGCTATATTTTGAGAGCTATAGTTTTTCCATATTTCGGCCAACAGAGTCTTGTAAGGGGATGTTTTTTGTGGAACAAGTTGACGTTTTTATTGGCACCATTATCGGGCATGTGACATTTTTTGATTGCTTTCTATTCCGAATTTTAGGAGGCAGAGTAAACAAAAACCAACAATTCAGGAATTGTTTTTTCTTTTCTATGCCGTTCCGCGTGTGGTAAAATTGATAAGGTAGCTTTATTGTTTGTGTCAGTACGTTTACAGCGACTCTACATTTGTATATTTTATAGAGTAAAAAGTTTTTCCATAATAATACTTATTTATGGGTACTATATATATACAGTACAGACCAAAAGTTTGGACACACCTTCTCATTTAAAGATTGTTCTGTATTTTCATGAGTATGAAAATTGTACATTCACACTGAAGGCATCAAAACTATGAATTAACACATGTGGAATTATATACTTAACAAAAAAGTGTGAAAGAACTGAAAATATGTCTTATATTCTAGGTTCTTCAAAGTAGCCACCTTTTGCTTTGATGACTGCTTTGCACACTCTTGGCATTCTCTTGATGAGCTTCAAGAGGTAGTCACCGGAAATGGTCTTCCAACAATCTTGAACGAGTTCCCAGAGATGCTTAGCACTGGTTGGCCCTTTTGCCTTCACTCTGCGGTCCAGCTCACCCCAAACCATCTCGATTGGGTTCAGGTCTGGTGACTGTGGAGGCCAGGTCATCTGGCGTAGCACCCCATCACTCTCCTCCTTGGTCAAATAGCCCTTACACAACCTGGAGGTGTGTTGAAAAATAAATGATGGTCCAACTAAACGCAAACCGGATGGAATAGCATGCCGCTGCAAGATGCTGTGGTAGCCATGCTGGTTCAGTATGCCTTAAATTTTGAATAAATTCCCAACAGTGTCACAAGCAAAGCACCCCCACACCATCACACCTCCTCCTTCATGCTTCACGGTGGGAACCAGGCATGTAGAGTTCATCCGTTTACCTTTTCTGCGTCGCACAAAGACACGGTGGTTGGAACCAAAGATATCAAATTTGGACTCATCAGACCAAAGCACAGATTTCCACTGGTCTAATGTCCATTCCTTGTGTTGTTTAGCCCAAACAAGTCTCTTCTGCTTGTTGCCTGTCCTTAGCAGTGGTTTCCTAGCAGCTATTTTACAATGAAGGCCTGCTGCACAAAGTCTCCTCTTAACAGTTGTTGAAGAGATGTGTCTGCTGCTAGAACTCTGTGTGGCATTGACCTGGTCTCTAATCTGAGCTGCTGTTAACCTGCGATTTCTGAGGCTGCTGACTCGGATAAACTTATCCTCAGAAGCAGAGGTGACTCTTGGTCTTCCTTTCCTGGGGCGGTCCTCATGTGAGCCAGTTTCTTTGTAGCGCTTGATGGTTTTTGCAACTGCACTTGGGGACACTTTCTAAGTTTGCCCAATTTTTTGGACTGACTGACCTTCATTTCTTAAAGTAATGATGGCCACTCGTTTTTCTTTACTTAGAATTTGTATGATGGCAAGAAAAAAGCAGCTAACGGTCAATTCAGTAGGACTATCAGCTGTGTATCCACCTGACTTCTGCACAACACAACTGATGGTCCAAACCCCATTTATAAGGCAAGAAATCCCACTTATTAAACCTGACAGGACACATCTGTGAAGTGAAAACCATTTCCGGTGACTACCTCTTGAAGCTCATCAAGAGAATGTCAAGAGTGTGCAAAGCAGTCATCAAAGCAAAAGGTGGCTACTTTGAAGAACCTAGAATATAAGACATATTTTCAGTTGTTTCACACTTTTTTGTTAAGTATATAATTCCACATGTGTTAATTCATAGTTTTGATGCCTTCAGTGTGAATGTACAATTTTAATAGTCATGAAAATACAGAACAATCTTTAAATGAGGTGTGTCCAAACTTTTTGTCTGTACTGTATATATTATTATTTCATTTGTAAAAAAATATTTTTCCAACTTTTTTTTTTCACTTTTTTACTTAGTCCCACTATGGGACTTTCACTTTCTGCAGTCTGATAGCTGTTATAAGACATAGTAATGCAGGATCACTGCTATGCCTTATAGCCGTCAGTCCTGCAGACACAAGATAGTTAGATCATGCACTGCGCATGATCTAACTACCTTGTTAGTGCCTGGTGACTCGGATGTCATCATGACGTCATCAAGTAACCATGGAAACAATCGGGACCCTGCGATGACGTTGCGGCGTCTCCGATCCAAGAGCAGTGGTGCTTCTGTCCCTCTGCTTGCTTGCTAAATGCTGCAGCATTTAGGGAGTTAAAGCGCCGCCCCTGGCACTGAATGCCAGCGTGTCAGCTGTCAGAATCTGCTTACACCCGGCGGCGATTGCGCCCGCATAGGCTCTGTGCCCACGTGATCTCCGAGACGTATCATTATGTATCTGATTATTAAGGCACAGGCCACATGGACGTATTTATACGTCTCAACTCAGAAAGAGGTTAAATGCTATTTACCTGCAAATTACCACTTTATCTTTACGAAAGCAGATAATGGCCTGTAACGAGCACTATTGGGTCATATTGGGAACATCTTTCTTCTCCCTCCAGAGAACAGATTAATGCTTGGCCGAACGTGCATGACTATAGAGGATTCAGGAGAGACATTGAACAGCAGACTCGGGTATAATTGTATGT
The DNA here is from genome assembly GCF_046119375.1 of Phyllobates terribilis. NCBI lineage: Eukaryota > Metazoa > Chordata > Amphibia > Anura > Dendrobatidae > Phyllobates > Phyllobates terribilis. Next base: position 371,156,468 of record NW_027362769.1, read on the forward strand.
CTACACTAATATCACTAATTACATGTCTGTGGCCTGGACTGTTCTTGAATAATGAAGAAAAATTGGGTTCCATATATTGTATACCCCGATGAGTGCTGTGGAGCTTTTGTCTATTGCTCAGTGACTACCTCAAGTCATTCACCAGCACCCCAACTTCCATGTGACAGAGCCCAGGACACGGTCATATTCTACCACTCGTATCACGGGTCAGTGCTATCAGGTGGAGAAAATCTCACAAGCTCCCTGACAGCTCCATGCACAGTGTAGAGCAGAGGAGCCGTATGGTCGTGCATTAGTAAGTCATGGCATTGGCCCAAATATAAGGCTGGATAAGCCCAGGCATTATTCTGCTTTCTCTTATAATCTACTCCTGGCTGTAACGATGAGGCAATTATCTTAAGATGAGTATTTTTGAAGCTCTGTCCAGTATATCAATTAGATTACATTTTAGTTCTGAAGAACACTAAAAGAGGTTTGTTACGTGTCATTGATGATCTATCATCTCGATCTATTCTTAAATCCATATTATAGATGAACAGCCGGTGTTAACACACATGGCGCAATCACGCTGTCAGCCATATATAAACTGTATTTTAGCTGAATGGGGGAATCTACAGCCCAAAAAACTAAAAAAAAAAAAAAACACAAAACATAAAACTTCTAGCTCAGAATAGTCCAGTCTGCTGAATGAGGAGAATGTGACTTTTCTCTTATTATTTTGTGGTGACTCCTCATCAGTAGGAGATTAGGTAGATATACCAATTCTTATCCTGGGAGACTTTAACATCCCCATAAACAGCCCCACCTCTTCATCCGCATCCTAGCTTCTATCTTCAACCACTTCTCTTGGCCTCTCACAGCTGTCAACATCTGAGACACACAAAGACGGAAACACCCTTGATCTGGTCTTTGTCCGGCTTTGTTCAATCCCCCACCTAGATAACTCCCCTCTTCCCCTCTCTGATCATAACATTTTCTCCTTCACGCTCACAAATCATCAGCTCCCAGCCACCAAGTGCCGTGACTCCCATCCCTCCCCACATCCCCTCTGGATCACTCTCTACATTTGACCCAGTCACAGAAGAAGAAGTCTCCAGGCTCCTCTCTTCTTCTCATCCCACTACATGCACCACTGACCCCATCCCCTCACATCTACTCCAGTTTCTTTCTTCAGTCGTCACTACTCATCTAACTAAAATCTTCAACCTCTCCCTCTCTTCTGGCATTTTCTCCTCCTCTTTCAAACACTCCATCATTACCCCATTATTAAAAAAAAACCTTCCTTGACCCTTCCTGCACAAACAACTACAGACCAGTCTCCAATCTTCCCTTCATCTCTAAACTCTTGGAGCGCCTGGTCTACTCCCACCTTACCAGTTACCTCTCCACTCACTCTCTTCTAGACCCATCACAGTCCGGCTTCAGCCCCATACATTCTACAGAAACTACAATCATCAAAGTAACTAATGACCTTCTGACAGCAAAACGTAATGGCGATCACTCTCTGCTCATTCTTTCTGACCTCTCTGCAGCTTTTGACACCGTTGACCACCACCTCCTACTCTCTATGCTCCACTCAATCAGCATAAAGGACACTGCTCTCTCCTGGGTCTCCTCCTACCTATCTGACCGCTCTTTCAGTGTATCGTTAGCTGGCTCCACTTATTCCCCCCTTCCTCTCACTATTGGGGTTCCTCAGGGTTCAGTCCCTGGCCCTCTTCTCTCTCTACACAGCCCCAATTGGACAGACCATCAGCAAATTTGGTTTTCAGTACCATCTTTATGCTGATGACATACAACTATACACCTCATCCCCTGACCTTTCCCCCACTGTACTACAGAACACCAGTGACTGTCTGGCCGCAGTTTCTAACATCATGTCCGCTCTCTATCTGAAACTCAACCTTTCCAAAACTGAACTTCTGTTCCCGCAGTCTACTCACCTCTCTAAATCTGACATCTCTCTCTCCGTGTGTGGAACCACAATAACGCCGAGCCAGAAGGCGCGTTGTCTGGGCGTTGTTTGACACCAATCTTTCTTTCACCTCCCATATACAATCTCTTACCCCCTCTTATCGCTTGCACCTGAAGAACATCTCTAGAATCCGCCCCTTTCTCACCTTGGAAACAACAAAAACCCTCACTGTTGCCCTGATCCACTCTCGCCTCGACTACTGTAACTCGCTATTAATTGGCCTCCCACTCACTCAACTTTCCCCTCTCCAGTCCATCCTTAATGCTGCAGCCAGGGTCATCTATTTGGCTAACTGTTACTCAGACTCCTCCGCTCTGTGCCAGTCATTGCACTGGCTGCCCATGAATTATAGGATCCAATTTAAATTGCTTGTTTTCACCCACAAAGCTCTCCACAGTGTGGCACCCCCCTACATCTCTTCCCTCACTTCTGTTTATCGGCCTACCCGTTCTCTACGCTCCGCAAGCGACTTTGACTAACATCCGCACTAATCCGTACCTCCCACTCCCGGCTTCAAGACTTCTCCCGAGCTGCACCTATTCTTTGGAATGCTCTACCCCAAGAAATTAGGACGAACCACAACTTACACAGTTTTAGGCACTCCCTAAAGCACACCTATTTAGGGCGGCCAATCACGTTCCCTAATCGAAGTCCTTTTATATTCTTATAGCCCATCCCTTATTTTTCCAAACATAAGTCTCCAACGAACCCAAAAGCACTACAGATACTGGCTGGTGATGAGCTCATGAAGCCTTTATCTATCCCTCATCCCCTCAAGATGGCCGGACCATCATTGTAAATAAGCCACTGTACTTTGTGTCACCCCCACCTCATTGTAGATTGTAAGCTTACGAGCAGGGTCGTCATTATTTCATTATTTTTGCTTTAATTATTGTATTATCTTTAGCTATGTTACTTATGACTGTTTTATATGAACCTCTGAATTGTAAAGCGCTGCGGAATATGTTGGCGCTATATAAATAAAGATTATTATTATTATCAGGACGGTTACCTGTAAGAACTTCCTCTTTGCACCACCACTCATCTCCCTGCACATCGCTTTCTCCTTTCTCCATTATGGCTTGTGGATTAATCATCAGATTTTTGCCTGGATTTCAAAACTGTGAAAATAAGAATGTAAAATATAGTCACAGACAGAAGGAAAACTCACGTGGAATATTCTAGATGGACACTTTTACTACAAGCTCGTTTGGCACCAGAGCCGCCAACTGATGCCGACATCACCACCTCCTATATCACCAGTGCTGCCCTCAGTCAGTATAGCGGAGCCTAGTGATGGAAGCAGGGGTCGCTGGAGCAGGGTCCAGTGATTTCCTTCATTATTTTGTCTTCAAATTTCAAATGCCCTAACATTTTAATTTTTCCATCCTATAACAATAGTTTTGCTTGGAATTTTTGGGGTACATTTTTATTTTTTCTGGGGTCAGTAGCAATTTTCTTTTTTTATGGTGTTCACTTGTGATGTTAGAGGAATTGTCTGCCCCTTTTTTATATTCACATGCAGCTCAGTAAGGTCTAGACCAGTGTTTCCCAAACTCCAGTCCTCACGGCCCCCGCGGGTCATGTTTTTCAGGATTTCCACAGTATTGCACAGTTGAGAGAATTCATGATGCCTTGATGATACTTCCATCACCTGTGCAATACTAAGGAAATCCTGAGAACATGACCTGTTGGGGGCCGTGAGGATGGGAGTTTGGGAAACACTGGCTTAAACTAAAGAGCTAGAACATGTTCGCCTAGCTATCTGCCAGTATTCCTCTCTTATATGCAAGGCCACTGTCGTGAACACACTCGGTGGGTGATGCTGGCATAATGTGTGGATGTGACCGGGGGTGTCCACTGCAAGACCACCTAGTCTGTCTAATATCATTACAACTCTCAAATGTGTAACTCAATCTCATGAATACTAACCTAAACTGCCACCACTAAGGTTTGTGATGATACCGATATAGTCCCACATATAAAGGTCACATGCAGCAGATCATAAAGACCCTAACATGAGAAGCATGACTAAGAGCATACATAAATGCAATAGTGAACAACTTTTGGGCAGCACGGTGGCTCACTAGTTAGCACTGTTACTTAGCAGTTCTGCAGTCCTGGAATCAAATCCCACCAAGGACAACATCGGCAAGGAATAAAAAACAAAGCAGCACACTGCAACACTAAGTATGCAAATATGAAATATATGAAATTTGTATAGCATTACTGCTCTAGAAAATACAAATAAATGAGAAATCTTAGCGCATAAATTGGCCAATTCATGTGTACCTGGTAGCCACGTTAAGGTGTTTCTCAAAATACCTTAACATCTGGTAACATCAGTGTAACATCTGCAAGGAGTTTGTATGTTTTCCCCGTGTTTGTGTGGGTTTCCTCCGGGTTCTTCGGTTTCATTTCACATAAAGAAGACATACGGATAGGGAATTTAGATTGTGAGCCCCAAAGGGACAGTGCCGATAATGTCCGTAAAGCGCTGTGGAATCCAGGGCTGTAGAGTCGGTAAGCCAAACCTCCAGCTTCTACTCCTCAATTTCCATGACACCGACTCCAACTCCGACTCCCTCATACATGGCTCATGTTTAAGTGATAAATTTACTGTAGCACAGATTAATCTCAGCTAAAAGTCTAGATCAGGAATAGGACAGACATTTATAGAACATTTCAGTACTTTCCAAAATTCTTATGAAAAAAATATTCCCCACAAACTGCATTGAACTACTGTACCCAATTTACTATATATTTTAGGCGATGGAGTCGGTCCATTTTATATCGACTCCAATTCCACCAAAATGGACACCTACTCCACGACTCCGAATCAGACTCCATAGCACTGGTGGAATCAATAGCGCTATATATTGTATTTTTCATACTGTAAGACACACTTGGGCCGAGATTCCAATCTGCGCACACACCGCCACGGCTTCAGGAAGGTGGCCGCCAAGAAAGCAATGATGCACTCTGCTCTGCCTCATCGCTGACACCGGGCCCACAGCATCGCACCAGTGAGATACCCCCTCTTCCCACCCAGGACCCGCAGCATTGCCCTAATTCTGCTGCTGCCAGCTTCCTGAGGAAGGGACTATGCCTTCTGTGACCCTGCTCCACCACCGCCCGCCAGATATCTTAAATTTGGACTATAAAACTGACCCCTATTTTTCCTATTTTCCACCCCAAAATTTGGGGTGCGTCTTATGGTCCAAAAAGTATGTTGCGTAAAATAAACTTCAGTGAAAAATAGATAAAAACATATAAAAAATATTGTACAAGGGAGCCATCCAAGGTTAAGAAACAGACAAATGGAAAAATTAGCAGCACAGATATTGACCCCAAGGGATGGCACAATGCAGATGGGCAAGCATGAATGAATGAGGAGTAGATGAAAGAAGTATAAATAAAAAGAATGCGCAATAGTCGAAGGTGAATGATACCAGTAAAAAATAAGGTACAAGTATATATACGAGGGTCAGTCAATAAGTAATGCCTCCTATTTTTTTTCTCCTTTTAATTGGCAAGAAATTCAAATGCAATTACATAGGTTGAAAACCACAACATTAACGATTAATTTGTCACTTTTCAATATAATCTCCATCCATTTCCACAGTCTTGGTCCACCGTTTAACAAGGGCATGTATTCCAGCATGGTAAAAAGCATTCTTGGGACCCACCGTGCACAAACTTTTCTGCATCCCAGTTGTCCAATAATTTTCATCACACTGCCTTTACTGAGGCAGATAATGCCACACAATTCATCTGCAGTCACCCGGCGGTCACCACGAATGATGTCATCGACTTGCTGAATGTTGCTTGGAGTCACTGCGGTTACTGGCCTGCCACTCCGCGTTTTGTCAGCCAACGGTGATGGCCCTTCAGCTGTGTTACAGCGACGAACCCATCGTCTAACAGTACTGACATCCACTGTTGCATCACCGTACACATTTTTCAGTCTCTCATGAATTCGAATGGGCGTTTCACCTTCTGCATGCAAGAATTCAATCACAGAACGTTGTCTAATATGAACATCGAAGTCAGGCATTTTGCAAACGGATACAGTCCTGCCACCTGTTGGTGCAGGAAGTTGCAATTGCTGTGGATTGGAGAAGAAGGTTTGAGGAATTGTGTCAAATTCGAATATTTAACATAACTACCTTATTTAAGGAGAAAAAAAATAGGAGGCATTACTTATTGACTGACCCTCGTAGTATATAGTGGTGCCAGGTATAATCAGCAGGTATAAATGAAGATAGTAATAGTAGACATCCAACATACACTGACGAGCAAAAGAGTAACATTGACTTTCAGGCTTCATATCTCACCATACACTGTTGCTTTGAACATGAGACTACCATCATTGCGATATCATACATAAATTTGACTTGCAACTATTTAGCATATGATTAGTTATGCAGATTCGTGTCATGTCACTACATTGATACTGTTTTATTTCCGGTAGTGAAAAAATCTTTTTCCTCCTTTGTACTACAAAATACAACCTGTTCTCACATTCCCTAATAGGTCAGTTTGTTATTAAGTTGATTCCCAAGCGAAAGGTCACTGGTTCGAATCGAGGAGCAGCCATGAAGAAGATTTCCCAAGAAAAGAGAAACAGCATCATCCAGCTCATCGATAGCGGTCCCTGGGCCAAGAAAATTGCCAAACTGCATCATGTGAGCGCCATGACAGTTGGAAAAATACGAAATGAACTCCATCCACCCATTCAAAAGCCAAGAGGTGGAGGTCCAGGCAGAATATCAGAGTCAACAAGTCGGCCCATCACAAGGTCTATCAGCTCTGGCATGACAAACAAGGCAGTGGAGGCGGCTCGTATGCTTCGTAATAGTGAGATCACAGACATCCAAGCAAGCACCATGCTATACATATTACACAAGTCTGGAATGGTGGCCCGAAAAAAGGTTAAGAGGCCTTGACTTCAACATAGTCCTATCAAGCATTGGCTCGAGTTTGCCAAAAAGTTCGAAAGTGGATAGTAAAAAATTGGAAACGGGTGATTTGGAGCGATAAGATGAAAGTCGATAGACTAGGCTCTGATGGGTGTAAATGGGTCTGGAAAAACAAGGGAAAAGGGGCTAATGGATCGAGAAATTGAAGGAACTGTCAAGTTCAGTGGAGGAAGCCTGATGATATGGAGTTGTTTCACAACCAAAGGTGTTGGATACTTGAACAGGATAGATGTTGGTCTCAATTCTGAGCTATATGTGAGTATCCTACAAGAAGAGTTACTTCGTACATTCGAGTATTATGGGTATGAAAAGTACGACAGTGTTCCAACAGGACAACGTCCCTAAGCATACACTGAAATGGTTCAATGACAATGAAATAGAGGTGCTGGATTGACTGCCACAGTCCCCAGACCTCAACTCAAACAAATACTTGTGGGTAGAGTTAAAGAAAAAAAAAAGCTGTATACATCAGGGCTGTGGAGTCGGTGCTCATTTTGGTGGAGTCGGTATAAAATAAACCGACTCCGAAAATATATAATAAATTGGGTGCAGTAGTTCAATGCAGAATGTGCTGAATATTTTTTCATAGGAATTTGGGAAAGTTATGAAATGTCCTATAAATGGCTGTTCTATTCCCGATCTAAGGCTACATTCACACACAGCGTTTTTGCTGCGTTTTTTGAGGATACGTTTTTCAGCTGCAAAAGCAGATCAGCTTTTTAAAAAAACGCATCACCTGAAAGGTTTTTGAGCTCATAGATAATGTTTTCAATAGCAAAAGCAGATTAGAAAAACGCCGCACAAACTGACATGCTCATTCTTTGTGAGGATCCGTTTTTGAGCCTAAAAACGGATCCTCACAAAACGATGTGTCTGAATGTCATATCTTGAAACCCACTGACTTTGCTGGGATGCCCAGAGTCACTGCATTTTACTGCAAAAAATGGATCGGCAAAAACGCTGTGTGTGAATCATGGCCGTAGCCAGCAAGGGGCAGCTGCCCCCCCCCCATAGAAGCAGGGGCACGCACCTATCAAAACTCACTTGTATGCTGCAGCGCTCCCGTCCTGTACAGGCTCCAGACTGCAGGGGGCAATCTCCCCTCCTCTGTCCTGTCTTCTGCAGTCTTCACCAGAGAGAGGAGGGGGAGGGGTGCCTGCCCTGCACAGGATCCGATTCCTGGGCCCCGAGCTGGAGAAAGTAAAAGTACTACTGCTCATCTCTGTCACAGGAAGGTAACTAATGCTAATATTATAGGTGATTATTATGTGCTCTCTGTACAATGTGTGAACTACTGTATATGTGCAATGTACTATTTGCTGTCTGTAGCTGTCATCTGTCTATCACACTCTATCCCTCCATGTATTCATCTATCTATCCATCCCTCCATCCTTTCATTTATCCCTCTATCTATCCATCCATCCCTCTATCTATCCATCCTTTCATCTATCCCTCCAGCTATCCATCCATATGGCTATCTATCATGTATCTATCCATATATTTATCCATCCATCTCTGTATCTATCTCTCCATCTATCCATCCCTCTAGTAATCTATCTATTCCTCCATCTATCCCACTATCTATCTATCCATCCCTCCATCTATCTATGACTTTATCGATCTATCTATCTATCCATTCTTTCATCTATCCCTTCATCTATCCCTCCATCTATCCTTCCATATGGCTATCTATCATCTATCTATCCATATATTTATCCATCCCTGTATCTATCTATCTCTCCATCTATCCATCCCTCTATTTACCTATCCATCCCTCTATTAATCTATCTATTCCTCCATCTATCCCACTATCTATGTATCTATCCATCCCTCCATCTATCTATCTATCCCTCTATGACTTTATCTATCTATCTATCCATCCATTTATCCATATCTGTCTATCCATATCTTATCTGTACCAAAAAGAATGAAAGCCGGGTAGCACACAGACTAACACTCCTTTTTTTTTTTTAGCACCAGTCAGGTACACCTCATAGCTGCCCAAAAGGACGCCCAGGACAGGCATTGCTCGTCTTCAGTAACACATCAACATCAATTTATAGTTGGAATAAATAGACTGCATTCACATCTTCTTAAGGTGCAGGTTTTTTTTCAAGCGTAGGGGTGTGCAGTATGAGGTTCTGCAGCAGCTGAGGTGTACAGTATGAGGTTCTGCGGAACAGTATGACGTTCTGCCCCCCCCTAGTTTTGATTATGGCTATGCCCGTGGTGTGAATGTAGCCTGAGGATCTAGGCTTTGTCTTAGCTGAGATAAGTCAGTGTTGCAAGCCAGCACCAGTGAAGCTCCTCCTCTACAGACAAGGTTAAAAAGTATACACACTCAGAAAGAAGGAAGGCCTGCACTCATCTCAGAAAGAAGGAAGGCCTGCACTCATCTCAGAAAGAAGGAAGGCCTGCACTCATCTCAGAAAGAAGGAAGGCCTGCACTCATCTCAGAAGAATTGCTAGAGTGAACAGGATAACAAGATTAAGGTAATTACTTCCTAAAGCATATATAAACTTTCAATAAACTGTGCATAAATCAATAGTCCAGTATACTATATGTTCTCTCTATATGCTTGATGCTTGTTTGTTTTTTCTTTGAGCTCATATACTTTTGGGAAGCTAGCTTCTATACAATATACATACAATATACAGGGAAAATACAGCAACAGGATTGATGAGGACTTATATGAGGACTTGTATAGGTATAGAAGCCAAAACATCAAGTTATTAGCTCTGTTATCAGTTTCTTTGTTCCTGGACTATGATACACAACAAACTTGCTCCCTCCCTCCTCCCCTCTTCATAGATTGTGAAGCATTTAGTGAGCTGTACCCTAAGAAAAGCCTGAGATTGGAAATTCAAAGTAAAGCTATCTAATAACATATTTTACAAACTTTAAATTTGTCATCAGTACTACTGATTTATGCAAAGTTTGTTTTATTTCTATCTAAAATTATACAGTGTGGAAAGTATGTATTTGATACACTGTCGATTCCCACCTACAAAGAATGGAGAGGTCTGAAATTTTTAATCATAGGTTCACGTCAACTGAGAGAAACAGAATCTGCAGGAAATGTCTGACCTCTGTAATTGCAAACACAGGTTTCTGTATCAAATATTAAGTTCTGTTTTTCTATTGTATCAAATACGTTTTTCATGCAATAAAATACATATTATTTAAATCATACAATGTGATTTTCTGGATTTTTTTAGTCTGTCCCTCACAGGTGAAGTGTACAATTGCAGACCTCTCCATTCTTTGTAGGAGGGAAAACTAGCAAAATTGTCAGTGTATCAAATTCTTATTTTCCCCACTGTACGTGGTTCCCTGTTCTTGCTGGAATTAGAATATACATTATTTTATAGGACAAAATTATTTTGAGAGTGGATTTATAGGATTACAAAATGTCTAAGAAGCTCCCCATGAAGTCAGCTGTATTTGAGCATTTCACAGTGACTCAGGATGAAAAATATTTTGTGTGTCAATGTATGACAAGTGACCCAGAGGAAAACAAATGCTGGGATGCCAAAATCAGTGCCGTGATAAAAATGCTCCTACAAGAGCTTCCAATCTAACAAGACATTTACAACGCTTCCACCCAGAAGTTTTCAAAGCTGTGACTGAGAAAGATAACAGCACCAAGAAACCAGCGCCCAGCACTTCCTGCCAGGAAAGGAGGAGGAAAGAGTGTCTCAAACATCATTAACAAGATATTTTGTAAGGCTGTGTGCCCACGTAGCATTTTTCAAGCGTATATGCTACGGAATTTCCGCAGCGTAAACGCTTGAAAAACGCATGTATATCCGCACCCCATGGTCCCCAATGGGATTCCGCAACTTCTATGCACATGCTGCGGATTTTTCCGCAGCGTTTATGCCGCGTTCAAAAATCCGCAGCATGTCATTTAATTTTGCGTTTCCGCAAGCGGAATTGCCTTTGTCCAATGCATAAAAAACGCAAGGCAATTCCGCATGTGGAAAACGCGTGATAAACGCGCGAAAAATGCGCGATAAACGCGTGCGGAATTCCGCATGCGTTTTTCCGGGAGAGGACTTGCATTTATGCAGCAGAAATTTTCTGCTTCATAAATGCAACGTGGGCACATAGCCTAAGTGACAAAGTTACTGTAACAATGACAAAAGATATGTTTAAAAGACAGCTCATACAGCTTGTTGTGAAGGACGGTGTACCATTATCATTATTTGCACGACCAGCTTTTACAGCTCTTAATGGGGAAATGGCCCGCAAACTTGGTGTTTCTCTGGAAAGAGAAAGTATTAGAAAATTAGTGAGTGAAGAAGCCTTTAAACAAGAGGAAGATCTTAAAAAGACTCTCAAAAGACGTTTCATGTTTCTTAAAATGAAAGCCTGCACACGTCACAGAGTGAACTATTTTGCCATCAATGTTCGATATGTTTGTGACAACAAAGAAATTGTTACCAAGACACTGGCAGTAAAAGATCCTAAAGCTCCTCACAGCAGCCAGTTTCTCCAGGCCTTAGTGGAAGAAGTTCTGCAAGATTACGAACTCAAAAAAGAACAGGTTCTTGCTATTGTAACGGACAATGCTTCAAACATAAGTACAATTAAACTGATGAATGAGAGTAATGAACAACAGCTAGAAGAAAATGTAGGATTCAGTATGTTTGAGATGGAAGGCCACAGTGCTGATCATGTAACTGAGGAACAAACAGATATTACAACAGAAGAACAGCACAATTATACTTTAGAAATAGATGATCTTGTTGAAGCTGCTTCACACCTCTTTCCTATTCATCACATGCGCTGTGTTGGGCACACGCTGCAGCTGGCAATAAGAGATAGTCTGCAAGAGGGACATGCTGGAAATCTGATTGGAAAAGTGAGGAAATTGGTTATTGCCGTCAGAACTCCTAAAATTGATTCCATCTTGAAGAGACGTGCTGGGAAAGGGGCAATTGTCGATCAAGCCACTCGGTGGGGCAGCACTTATTTAATGATTGAGTGATTGCTTGAGCTGAAACCGTTTCTTATAGATATGGCGAACCCTCAGGTAACCCTAAATGAAGGTCAATGGACACAGGTGGCTGAATTAAAGGAATTGCTTAATCACCCATTTACCAAGACTAAAAAATTACAAGCTGAGGATTTAAACTCCTGGCATTTTCATAAGGGAGTGGAAGAACTTGCTATTTTGCCTGTCCCAAAAAGGAGGTTTAATCGCAGATGGCATTTCTGCTTCAATGAAACGGAGAGAGACACAGCTATTGGAAAATAAACATTTTCTGGCAGATGTTTATGTGGACCCCAGTCATCGTATACTGCTTGATGATCAACAGCTTACTAAAGGAAAAGAAGCTCTGACTGAGGTAGCAGTTAGGATGAGTGGCCTACAGGAGGACTGCCAGGCGCAAGAGGACTTGGGTCCTGACAGTGCTACTGCTGCCATATCTTCATCCTCATCAGATGAAGAGTTTGACACTTACAAGTATTTGGATGACATGGAGCGGGCAAAGAGTTGCCGCAAGGAAAAAGATTTCACTCTGTCTCCTATAGCAAGCAGATTGACCATATTTCAGCAAAATGTTTCACTTGCTCTCAAAGAAATAGAAAAATTCAACAGTTTATCAAAACTGACTGTGCATGAGGCAATTCCTTTATACCCGGAAATTGAGATGTTGCCCATTTGGTTACGGCTTTGCCTCCAACCCAAGTTAGTGTAGAGAGGCTATTCTCTAGCCTTAAAATTATTAGGTGAGATTTGGGGTCATCTTAGAAGGAGGATCTGATGGAGGCAATTCTATTTCTTAGAACAAATTCATAGACTGCACAAATGTTATTTAGTATGTTTTTGTTGAAAACTGTTTTTTGCCACTTACATAGTTTATTACATAGTGATTATATATATATATATATATATATATATATATATATACACACACACACACACACACACACACACACACACACACACACACACACACACACACACACACACACACACACACACACCAAAAGTTTGGACACAACTTCTCATTTAAAGATTCTTCTGTATTTTCATGACTATGAAAATTGTACATTCACACTGAAGGCATCAAAACTATGAACTAACACATGTGGAATTATATACTTAACAAAAAAGTGTGAAACAACTGAAAATATGTCTTATATTCTAGGTTCTTCAAAGTAGCCACCTTTTGCTTTGATGACTGCTTTGCACACTCTTGGCATTCTCTTGATGAGCTTGAAGAGGTAGTCACCGGAAATGGTTTTCACTTCACAGGTGTGCCCTGTCAGGTTTAATCAGTGGGATTTCTTGCCTTATAAATGGGGTTGGGACCATCAGTTGTGTTGTGCAGAGGTCAGGTGGATACACAGCTGATAGTCCTACTGAACAGACTGTTAGAATTTGTATTATGGCAAGAAAAAAGTAAAGAAAAACGAGTGGCCATCATTACTTTAAGAAATGAAGGTCAGTCAGTCAGAAAAATTGGACAAACTTTGAATGTATCCCCAAGTGCAGTTGCAAAAACCATCAAGCTGCTACAAAGAAACTGGCTCACATGAGGACCGCCCCAGGAAAGGAAGACCAAGAGTCACCTCTGCTTCTAAGGATAAGTTTATCCGAGTCACCAGCCTCAGAAATCGCAGGTTAACAGCAGCTCAGATTAGAGACCAGGTCAATGCCACATAGAGTTCTAGCAGCAGACACATCTCTACAACAACTGTTAAGAGGAGACTTTGTGCAGCAGGCCTTCATGGTAAAATAGCTGCTAAGGACAGGCAATAAGCAGAAGAGACTTGTTTGGGCTAAAGGACACAAGGAATGGACATAAGACCAGTGGAAATCTGTGCTAAAAAGAAGGGGGCCCAATACTGACCCCTGTGGTACCCCACTGTTAACTGTGACCCAGTCTGAGTGTGTTCCATTAATAACCACCCTTTGTTTCCCATCATTGAGCCAGTTCTTAATCCACATACATATATTTTCCTCTACCCCCATTGTTCTCATTTTATGTATCAACCTTTTGCGTGGAACTGTATCAAAAGCTTTTGAAAAGTCCATATACACAACATCCACTGCATTTCCTTGGTCCAGTCCAGAACTTACCTCTTCATAAAAGCTGATCAGATTAGTCTGACAGGAACGGTCCCTCGTAAACCCATGTTGATATTGGGTCATGAGGTTATTCTTCTTCAGATACTCTAGTATAGCATCTCTTAGGAAACCCTCCAGGATTTTACCCACAGTAGAGGTTAAGCTTACTGGCCTATAATTTCCAGGTTGTTTTTGTCCCCTTTTTGAATATTGGCACCACATTTTCTATACGCCAGTCCTGTGGTACAGACCCTGTTATTATGGAATCTTTAAAGATTAAAAATAATGGTCTATCTATGACGTTACTTAATTCCTGAAGTACTCGCGGGTGTATCCCATCCGGGCCCGGGGATTTGTCAACTTTGGATTTGTCAACTTTAGTGATTTTTAGCCGCCACCGTACTTCCTGCTGGGTTAAGCAAGTGATATTTAATGGAGAATTTTTGTTATCACTGGCCATGTTTTCTGTCATGCGATTTTCTTGTGTAAATACGGTTGAAAAAAAATCATTTAGCATATTAGCTTTTTCCTCATCCTCCTCCACCATTTCACCCAGACTATTTTTAAGGGGGCCAACACTATAATTTTTTAGTTTCTTACTATTTATGTAGTTAAAGAATATTTTGGGATTATTTTTACTTTCTCTGGCAATGAGTCTCTCTGTCTCAATCTTTGCTGCCTTGATTTGGTTTCTACAGAATTTATTTAATTTTCTGTATTTATTTAATGCCTTATCACTACCTACTTGCTTTAGTTCTCTAAATGCTTTCTTTTTGTCACTTATTGTGCCCCTTACAGCTCTATTTAGCCATAGTGGTTTCCTCCTATTTCTAGCATGTTTATTCCCATAGGGTATATATTGTGCACAGGTCCTATTCAGGATGCTAATAAATGTCTCCCATTTGCTTTGTGTAGTTTTATGTCTCAGGATATCATCCCAGTTTATTGCACTAAAATCATCTCTCAACTGTTGGAAATTTCCCTTCCTGAAGTTTAGTGTCCTTGCAACCCCTCTACTACACATCTTATTAAAGGATACATGAAAGCTTATTATTTTGTGATCACTATTACCCAAGTGACCCCCAACTCGTAAATTTGATATGCGGTCTGGCCTGTTGGTTAATATTAGGTCTAGCAGTGCCCCCCTTCTTGTTGGGTCCTGAACCAGTTGTGAAAGGTAATTGTCTCTCATAGTTGTGTCACGGGTGTATCAGAGGTGACAGACAGTCGCCCTGCAGTGGTTTGCAGAAGATCTCCACGTTTGGCAATGCAGACGGCTGCCTAGATAGGAGGCTGTGTTTAGGAACCAGTGACTACCTCCCTTTAGTCTGGGTGCATATATACCTGGTGTGTCTAGGTGGGCATCGCCAGTTATACTCATTTTTACTTGGAACTTGGCTGAAGCAGCATCACGTCCTCCCTGGAGTCTTGAGGCAGTGTGCCCTGTTGGAGTTCTTCTAAAGGTGAGTTGTTGTTCCCCTGTGTTGTCTTCCCCTTTTGTCTTTAGAGTGCTAGCGGAGGTTGACTAGTGCTCATCTCGTTCCACCCCCAGCTATAGCCTTACGCCAGGGATAGTAGGGCAAGGCACGTGATCGGCGACAGCTGCGGAGGCAATATAGGGACGTTAGGGGGAGACAGGGTTACGCCAGTCCAAATTAGGAGGTCACCTCTTCCCCCATTCCCTAGTGTCTGGGCTCCCTTTCCCCTCTGTGTTGCACTCACACCTGGTGTGACTCTCTGTGTTGCACTCACACCTGGCGTGACAAGTTGTCAAAAACCTATTTCATTTACTGGAACTACAGGTTTCTGTTCCCCAATGTATTTCAGGGTAGTTGAAGTCCCCCATAATAATGACTTCTCCTTAAGTCGCTGCTTCATGGATTTGCTTTATGAGGATATTCTCCGCTGCTTCCATTATTTTTGGAGATTTATAACAAACCCCTATCAGTAATTAATTTTTTCCCCCTCCCCTTATCTCCACCCACAGGGACTCTACATTTTCATTAGATTCACATATATTCTCACGCAAGATGGGTTTTAAGGATGATTTTACATTTAAACACACCCCCACCTCGCTTGTTTGTACGGTCATTTCTGAACAGACTATAGCCCTGTAAATTAACTGCCCAGTCATGGCTCTCGTCCAGTCAAGGCTCTCGTCCAGCCATGTCTCAGATATCCCCACCATGTCATAATTATCTTCCAACAATATTAATTCTAATTCCTCCATTTTGTTGGTGAGGCTTCTGGCATTAGTGCACATGCATTTTATGTATCTCTCTGTACCTCTATTCCTTCTTACTATATTTACTGTTTTAATCCCACCCCCAATTTCTTTATTTGTGCACTGGTCACCATCTTCCCCACCGATAAAATGAATACCCCTCCCCCTAATCCCTAGTTTAAACACTCCTCCAACCTTCTAGCCATTTTCTCCCCCAGCACAGCTGCAACCTCCCCACTGAGGTGCAGCCCATCCATAGCGTAGAACCTGTAGCCAACTGAGAAGTCGGCCCAGTTCTCCAGGAACCCAAACCCCTCCTTCCTACACCAATTCCTGAGCCACTTATTTATCTCCCTAATCTCCCATTGCCTCTCTGGCATGGCACGTGGCACAGGGAGTATTTCAGAGAATACAACCTTGGAGGTCCTTGCTGTAAGCTTGCAGCCTAATTCCCTGAAATCATCTTTAAGGACCTTCCACCTACCTTTAACTTTATTTGTGCCAATGTGCACCATGACCACTGGGTCCTCACCAGCCCCTCCCAGTAATCTGTCAACCCGATCAGCGATGTGCCGGACTCGAGCGCCAGGTAGGCAGCACACTGTTCGACGATCCCGGTCTTTGTGACAGATTGTCCTATCTGTTCCCCTAATAATTGAGTCCCCCACTACCAGCACCTGCCTGGCCTGCCCTGCTCTCCTATTTCCCCACTTACTGGAGCTGACACTCCTCCGGCTTTCAGAGGACATGCCTTGCTGCAGCAGCGCTACCGCTGTACTGACATCCTCCTCATCTTCCAACTTTGAAAACTTATTGGGGTGTGCCAGATTAGGACTAGCCTCCCTGGCACTCTTCCCTCTACCCCCCCTTCTAACTGTCACCCAACTAGCGGCCTCACTGTCCTGCAGCTCCCTACTACCACCCTCCCCCACATCTACCCCAGTGAGCAGCAGACTCCTTTCCATATTGTCTATGCTCCTTTTTTTTGCTTTGCAGTAGCATCTCTTGGCAAAAGAGAAATGCTAATGAGCAAACGCGGGGGCCATATTGCTGCAAGCAAATTTATTTTTCTTGTAGCAAAATGGCATCGGCACGTGCGCAGTAGCTACTCCGCACGCGCCGACGCTTAGCTACTGCGCACGCACGGACACCATTTTGCTACAGGAAAAAGAAATTTGCCGTTTGACAAATATCCTCCAAGCCACTTTTTGGTTCACTGTGCCTACAGCATCTATAAATTTTAGCAATGTATCAGTTGGTATTTCACCATTGAGGCTTTGGATGGATAGGATGTACTATGCTATATTATATATGGAGACATGAGCTACTTTCTCTGGTGACTTTTTTGTGAGGTTCAGCCAATACAACATTATGTTAAGGCTTGTTATTATGCCCAAGCGTTGTGCTTTTTAACTCTTTTTAACCATTGGTATGTTTGTCTAGTCAATTGTTCAATAAAATGATTTCAATTTATATACTTATATACTTTGGTGATCCCTGTCTATATATACTTCTTTTTTCTTTGTGTTATTGGCTTCTTCTCAGAGCCATAACTTTATTAATTTTCTATCAATATGGCCATGTGAAGGCTTGTTGTTTGTGGGACAAGTTTGTGGGAATGGGGTCCTTTTGAAGGACTCCATTGGTTTCGTGTACTGGAAAACAGGAAAAAAATTCCAAGTGCAGTTCCACAATAGTTTTTGTTTTTTTTTACCATTTTCACTAAGTGCTAAAACTGACCTGGCATTATGATTTTTCAGGTCATTACAAGTTCATAGATGCCAAACATGTACATGTTCTTTTTTATTTAAGTGGTGAAAAAATATCCAAAGTTTGTAAAAAAATGGCGCCATTTTCTGAGACCCGTAGCGTCTCCATTTTTCAAGATCTGGGGCTGTGTGAGGTCTTATTTTTTGTGCGTCAAGCTGATGTTTTTATTGATACCATTTTGGAATAGATACGATGTTTTTATCGCCCGTTATTGCATTTTATTGCAATGTTGCAGTGACCAAAAAAACTTAATTATGGCTTTTTGATTTTTTTTCTTGTTACGACATTTACCGATCAGATTAATTCTTTTTTTATATTTATAGATCTGGCGATTCTGAGCGATACCAAACATGTATTTTTTAAAATTGTTTTATTTTGAATGGGGCGAAAGGGGGCCGATTTGAACTTTCATATTTTTAAAAACAACATTTTTTTTTCACTTGCTTTAATAGTCTCCATGGGAGACTATAAACTGCGATAATCTGATCGCCTGTGCTACACACACCAGGGCCTCTCCCTCCTCTGCTCTCCCAGACTGACAGGTCCCCCTGCCTTTGTAATTCCGCACATTGACTCCCTGGATCCTAGAGGTGTGTAATATAGCCAATGGTAGGATTTCGCTCTGCTTGCCGTATCGAGCGGTCATCACATGATCACTCACATGTGATATGCAGACTTGCGCTCGCGCTCTGTCTGACGTCTCCTCCTGCTTCTCTCAATTGAAAACTGGACCAATGTGAGATTGTGGAGGAGACGTCAGTCGGCACATGATCACAAGTCTGTAAATCACACGTGAGCGATTACGTGACGACCGCTCGATCCAGCAAGCAGAGCGAAATCCTAACAGTATATTACACACCTTTAGGATTCGGCCTGTCAATGTGCAGCTTTACAAACAAGTAAATGACACCCACAGTGGGTACGGAAAGTATTCAGACCCCTTTAAATTTTTCACTCTTTGTTTCATTGCAGCCATTTGGTAAATTCTGAAAAGTTAATTTTTTTTTCTCATTAAAGTACACTCTGCACCCCATCTTTACTGAAAAAAAATCAGAAATGTACTTTCCGTACCCATTGTATATATTACACCCATACACAATACACCCTATACATGACACAGATATGTATAGATATATATACTATGCAATTTGCATACTTTTGTTTTGTGCTGACTAAATGCATCTGGCTTCTCTCAATGCAATTCTAGTGTGAGAATACAAACACGTCTAGTTGGCACAGATAGATAACACAGTGATCACTCTCTGAGTACAGATAATGTAGCAGATGTCACCTGCAGTCCCATGTAACACCACAAGTAACACAATGATTAAACACAGCAGATGGCTGGCGGATGGCCAGTAACAAGCACCGGCCACTACAGATGGACAGCCAAGCACCGCAGGTAAGGGCCGCTGGTACTGATAACAGCTGACTTGGGAGGGGTGCCACGTGCGGGACCCCAGGCCAATCATATGGTTGGGGTCCCCTATGGATAGGGCATCAATGTGAAAGTAGTGGACAACCCCTTTAACCTCCTGTCTCTCTCTCTCTCTTCCCTCCTGTCTCTCTCTCTCTCACCTCCTGTCTCCCTCTCTCTTCCCTCCTGTCTCTCTCTCTCCCCTCCTGTCTCTCTCTCACCTCCTGTCTCTCTCTCTCTTCCCTCCTGTCTCTCTCTCTCTTCCCTCCTGTCTCCCTCTCTCACCTCCTTTCTCTCTCTCTCCTCCTGTCTCTCTCTCTCACTTACCTCCTGTCTCTCTCTCTTCCCTGTCTCTTTCTCCCACCTCCTGTCTCTCTCTCTCTCTTCCCTGTCTCTCTCTCGCTTACCTCCTGTCTCTCTCTCTCACCTCCTGTCTCTCTCTCCCCTCCTGTGTCTCTCTTCCCTCCTGTCTCTCTCTTACCTCCTGTCTCTCACCTCCTGTCTGTCTCTCTCACACACCTCTTGTCTCTCTCTCCCCTCCTGTGTCTCTCTTTTCCCTCCTGTCTCTCTCTCTCACCTCTTGTCTCTCTCACCTCCTCTCTCTCGTTGCTTCTTTCTTTCCTTCTTCCTGGTCGCCTCTGGTCCCGCCCCTCCCTGTAGCCCCGCCCCCACCATGTGACCCCACAGGCTGATAGCTGCTCTCCTGTCGCCGCTGCTGACTGCAGACTGTGGTGAGTCCTTCTTCCCTGTGTCAGGACTGCAGCGCTGAGCGCTATCTCTCTGGGGTCTGCACAGCGCTGAGCGCTATCTCTCTGGGGTCTGCACAGCGCTGAGCGCTATCTCTCTGGGGTCTGCACAGCGCTGAGCGCTATCTCTCGGGGGGGGGGGGGCTGCACAGCGCTGAGCGCTATCTCTCGGGGGGGGGGGGGCTGCACAGCGCTGAGCGCTATCTCTCGGGGGGGGGGGCTGCACAGCGCTGAGCGCTATCTCTCGGGGGGGGGGGGGCTGCACAGCGCTGAGCGCTATCTCTCGGGGGGGGGGGCTGCACAGCGCTGAGCGCTATCTCTCGGGGGGGGGGGGCTGCACAGCGCTGAGCGCTATCTCTCTGGGGGGGGCTGCACAGCACAGCGCTATCTCTGGGGGGGGCTGCACAGCGCTGAGCGCTATCTCTCGGGGGGGCTGCACAGCGCTGAGCGCTATCTCTCTGGGGGGGGCTGCACAGCGCTGAGCGCTATCTCTCTGGGGGGGCTGCACAGCGCTGAGCGCTATCTCTCTGGGGGGGCTGCACAGCGCTGAGCGCTATCTCGGGGGGGCTGCACAGCGCTGAGCGCTATCTCTCGGGGGGGCTGCACAGCGCTGAGCGCTATCTCTCGGGGGGGCTGCACAGCGCTGAGCGCTATCTCTCGGGGGGGCTGCACAGTGCTGAGCGCTATCTCTCGGGGGGCTGCACAGCACAGCGCTATCTCTGGGGGGGGCTGCACAGCGCTGAGCGCTATCTCGGGGGGGCTGCACAGCACTGAGCGCTATCTCTGGGGGGGCTGCACAGCGCTGAGCGCTATCTCTCGGGGGGGCTGCACAGCACTGAGCGCTATCTCTGGGGGGGGCTGCACAGCACTGAGCGCTATCTCTCGGGGGGGCTGCACAGCACTGAGCGCTATCTCTCGGGGGGGCTGCACAGCACTGAGCGCTATCTCTTGGGGGGTCTGCACAGCGCTGAACGCTATCTCTCGGGGGGGCTGCACAACACTGAGCGCTATCTCTCTGGGGGGCTGCACAGCACAGCGCTATCTCTCTGGGGGGGTCTGCACAGCGCTGAGCGCTATCTCTCGGTGGGTCTGCACATCACTGAGCGCTATGTGTCGGGGGGGCTGCACATCGCTGAGCGCTATGTGTCGGGGGGGCTGCACATCGCTGAGCGCTATGTGTCGGGGGGCTGCACATCGCTGAGCGCTATGTGTCGGGGGGCTGCACATCGCTGAACGCTATGTGTCGGGGAGTCTGCACATCGCTGAGCGCTATGTGTCGGGGGGTCTGCACATCGCTGAGCGCTATGTGTCGGGGGGTCTGCACAGCGCTGAGCGCTATGTGTCGGGGGGTCTGCACAGCGCTGAGCGCTATCTCTGGGGGGTCTGCACATCGCTGAGCGCTATGTGTCGTGGGGGCTGCACATCGCTGAGCGCTATGTGTCGTGGGGGCTGCACATCGCTGAGCGCTATGTGTCGGGGGGGCTGCACATCGCTGAGCGCTATCTCTGGGGGATCTGCACAGCGCTGAGCGCTATCTGTGGGGGGGTCTGCACATCACTGAGCGCTATCTGTCGGTAGGGCTGCTGAGCACTATCTCTCGGGGGTCTGCACATCGCTGAGCGCTATGTGTCGGGGGGGCTGCACATCGCTGAGCGCTATCTGTGGGGGGTCTGCACAGCACTATCTCTCGGGGGGTCTGCACAGCGCTATCTGTCGGGGGGGGGTCTGCGCATCGCTGAGCGCTATCTGTCGGGGGGGTCTGCGCATCGCTGAGCGCTAGCTGTCGGGGGGGGGGTCTGCACAGCGCTGTCGGGGGGGTCTGCACAGCGCTGTCGGGGGGCTCTGCACAGCGCTGTCGGGGGGGGGGCTGCACAGCGCTGAGCACTGTCGGGGGGGCTGCACAGCGCTGAGCGCTGTCGGGGGGGGTCTGCGCAGCGCTGAGCGCTGTCGGGGGGGGTCTGCGCAGCGCTGAGCGCTATCTGTCGGGGGGGCTGCACAGCGCTATCTCCCGGGGGGGCTGCACAGAGCTTCAGCTGCTGAAGGATTGTGCCGCTCTCCTGCCAGGCACCTCTGAGCCCCTATGGTAGACGTGCCCCCGTCTTCTCCGACCCCTCCAGCTACTTATAGTCTTTGGCTGTGTGCCCATGATGCGTTTTTTAAGCGTTTCCGCAGCGGCAAAAACGCTGCAGAAATGCTTAAAAAAAACGCATGGTAGAAGGCCTGCCATGTTCCCCAATGATAATCCGCATGTGCTGTGCAATTCCGCTGCGGATTATCATTGCATAAAAATACGCAGCATGTCCATTAATTTTGCGGACACGCAGCGTAATTGCCTGCATTGACTTGCATTGAAACGCATATTATCCGTGTCAGCACATTTGCACACATGGATAATATGCGTTTCTATGTGCGGATGGTACCCGGGTTTGGAGGACAGGAGACTCTCCTCCGGACCCTGGTACCATGGAACCTGTGAAAAATAGAATAAAATAAAAAATAAATATTATGCTTACCTTCTGATGGCCCCCGGTCTCCTTGTCTTCACTTGCCGGCAGATCGCAGTGGACTGAAGGACCTGCGCTGACGTCATTTAGTCATGTGACAGGTCACGCGACGCTGACGTCGGCAGGTCCTTCAGTGTACCGCGAGCTGCCGGCAGCCAGGACGGATCGTATAAAGACTACGGGGGCCATCGGAAGGTAAGTATAGATTTATTTTTTTATTTTCAACCATTCTTTGGGGTCACACTATATAAATCCATGCCGGTTGGATGGATTTATATAGTGTGAGCTAGTTGACAAGCACTTTCCAAGAGATGCTAAAATCGCTTGGAAAGCGCTTGTCAACCCGCATGCGGAAATGCATGTGAAGAACGCTTCACAGCCGCATGTCCCTGGCAGGAAAAAAGCATGTACAATCCGCATGTACAATCCGCATGCGTTCTTTCTGCCAGGGAGATGCAGAAACGTTCAGGAAAAAATTCTGACATATTGTTCTTCATAATAGTGGTAAAATTTCTTTGTAATGACTTACGTTTATTTGTGAAAACATCGGAAATTTGGCGAAAACTGAAAATTTTGCAAATTTTAAACTTTTAATCTTCATGCTCTGAAATGAGAGAGTAACGTCACACAAAATCATTCATAAATAACATTTCCCACATTCCTACTTTACATCAACACAATTTTGGAACCAATTTTTTTTTTGTTAGGAAGCTATAAGGGTTAAAATTGACCAGCGAGTTCTCATTTTTCCAACAAAATTTACAAAACCATTTTCTTAGGGACCACATCACATTTGAATTGATTTTGAGTGGCCTTTATGACAGAAAATACCCAAAAGGGACATTCTAAAAACTGCACCCCTCAAGGTGCTCAAAACCACATTCAAGAAGTTTATTAACCCTTCAGGTGCTTCACAGGAATTTTTGGAATGTGGAAGAAAAAAAATGAACATTTATTTTTTTTCCACAAAAATGTTACTTTAGACCCAATTTTTTTTTATTTTTGCAAGGGTAACAGGAAAAAAATGGACCCCAAAATGTGTTGTACAATTTCTCCTGAGCACGCCGATACCCTATATGTGGGGGAAAACCACTGTTTGGGCGCACGTCAGGATTCGGAAGGGAAGGAGCGCCATTTGACTTTTTTAATGTAAAATTTGCTTGAATAATTAGCGGACACCATGTCGCGATGGAGAGCCCCTGATGTAACTAAACAGTGGAAACCCCCACAAGTGACACCATTTTGGAAACTAGACCCCTCAGGGAACTTATCTAGATGTGTGGTGAGCACCTTGAACCCCCAGGTGCTTCACAGAAGTTTGTAACTTTGTACCGTGAAAATAAAAAAAAACAACAACACATTTTTCCCTGCAAGAATGTTTTTTTAGCACAACATTTTGCATTTTAACAAGGGTAACAGGAGAAAATGGACCCCAGAATTTGTTGTGCAATTTCTCCTGAGTAAGCAGATACCCCATATGTGGTCGAAAACTACTTTTGAGGCATAGCGCAAAGCTCAGAAGGGAAGAAGCGCCATATTGTAGTTCAGATTTTGCTGGACTGGTTTGAGGGTGCCATGTCACATTGGCAGAGCCCCTGAGGTGCCAAATCAGCCAACAACCCCCCCTGTCAGGCAAAATGTATTTTTGTCCTAGTTTTAAAAATGTTGAAAGGACAGCCAGAGATGTCTTAAATCTCCGCCCCCTGTTCACCTGGAAGGGACCGCCATAGAACTCTACCCTTGCTTCCCCCAAACAAGGAATTTTTATAACCGCCATAAACCTCAGCCAAGAGCAAGCATACTGGTCTACACTGGATTTCCCCTCCAAGGTCCTATTGTGTAACTGTACAAACTTTTAATGTCGAGTTTAATAACGCACATGACTGTGTAAGGCGGCGGTGTTCACACCATGCAGTAACTGAGGCGGTGACCCAAGCAAGTCCAACATAAACAGCTTTATTCAGCAACTCACAGGTAAACAGGACAGTCCTCCGGTTCGCAGAAGGGTTACCACAAGTCTTTAAACAACGGTTGCTGGGAGCAACGGCCGCGCCGGGCTGCTCAGAACCTGACAGGTGCAGAGGCTTCCCAGGCGTGGGTTCAGCCACCTTCAATCCTGCTGAGCTTCCCTGCTATGCTCCTAGCAGGTTCCAACATAGAACAACACTAATCCTTAGTGCAGGGGTTTTAAAGGACCTGTGGCAAGAGCCACTGGAAAACCCGGGTTGGAGGGAGGAGGCCGCCCCACTGCCTTCCTGTAGCCTCCTCCAAGAAATGAAGGCCCTGCCAGGTTTTACTTAATCTGCCTTAGCCAGGTAGTCTGACCAGGTGATTGCTCACCTTCATTCCTGCATTGCAGTCGCAGGTGAGTTTGTGACTACAATGCACTCCAATGGATTTAATAGGTCTCTGTACACATTCTGGGGGATATATAACGTCCCTTGTATACGATCCCGGTCACTGCCTCACTTATCCCCCCCCTCTGTTCAAACTTGTGGGGTTGAACATTTGCCACCATACAGGGTGCCCGGGACAGGGCATCCGCGTTGGCTTGCAACTTCCCAGGGCGATGTTCTACAGAGAAACTGAAATTTTGCAGTGACAGGAACCACCTGGTGACTCGCGCATTCCTCTTCTTGGCATTCCTCATCCATACCAAGGGTGAGTGGTCCGTCACCAAGCGGAACTGACGCCTGAGTAAATAATAACGTAGTGATTCCAATGCCCACTTAATAGCCAAACACTCCTTCTCTACCACGCTATAGTTTTTCTGCCGGGACAAGTTTTCTACTCAAGTAGGTGACCGGGTGCTCTTCAGCATTCACTTTTTGTGACAATACCGCCCCTAGGCCTACCTCCGAGGCATCTGTTTGTACAATGAAGGTTTCCTTGAAGTTGGGGCTGATGAGGACCGGCTGTCCACACAGGGCCAACTTCATGGACTGGAAAGCTTCTTCTGCCTGAGGGTTCCACCGAACTATTACCGATATTTTTCCTTTCAAGAGATCGGTCAGGGCCGCCGTTCGCCCAGCAAAATTCGGTATAAACTGGTGGTAATACCCAAGGAACGCCCTCACCTGTTTTGTACTTGACGGTTTAGGCCAGTTTTTTATGGCCTCAACTTTATTGATTTGGGGCTTGATAGCTCCTCGGCCTATCACATACCCCAAATATCGGGCTTCCTCTAGCCCTATCGCACATTTTTTGGGTTTGCCGTTAACCCCGCGGCTCTGAAAGAATCCAGCACTGCTTGTACCTGTGATAGGTGTGTATGCCAATCGGTGCTAAAGATGATAATATCATCTAGACACGCGGACGCGTACTCCTGATGAGTCTTGAGCACTATGTCCATCAACCTCTGGAATGTAGCCGGGGCCCCATGTAACCCAAAAGGTAAGACCACATAGTGGTATAGACCCTCCGGAGTTACGAAAGCGGTCTTTTCCTTCGCCGAATCTGTGAGAGGTACCTGCCAGTAACCCTTGGTAAGATCGAGCGTGGTAAAGTACTGGGCCTGCCCCAGTCTCTCAATCAGCTCGTCCACCCTGGGCATTGGATAGAGGTCAAACTTTGACACTTCTTTCAATTTCCGGAAATCGTTACAGAAGCGTAACAATCCGTCTGGTTTTGGAATCAGTACGATGGGGCTAGCCCACTCACTCCGTGATTCCTCTATGACGCCTAACTGAAGCATTTGTTTTACCTCAGCCGTGATGGCTTGCCTCCGGGCTTCGGGTACCCGGTAAGGTCTTATTCGTACCCTTACCCCAGGTTCGGTGACAATGTCATGTTGGATAACAGTAGTCCTACCCGGAAGCTCTGAGAACACGTCGGTATTGTGCTGCACCAGTGATCGAGCCTCCCGTCGCTGCTGTTTAGTGAGGGCAGCACTTATCCTGACCTCCCCCTCGGACGCTTCCCTGGCTGAAGGTAGAGAACTCTCTGGCGATATGCCCGGGGTGACGTCTGTAACTGAACACTCTCGATCTTTCCAAGGCTTTAGCAGGTTTACATGGTAAAGCTGCTCAGGTTTCCTCCTTCCGGGCTGATACACCCGGTAATTTACCTCCCCCACTTTTTCTCGAACCTCATATGGCCCTTGCCACTTGGCCATGAGCTTACTCTCGGCTGTGGGTACCAGTACTAACACCCGATCGCCCTTGTTAAAAGACCTGACTGTGGCTCTTTTATTATATGTGCGCCTCTGGGCTGCCTGGGCAACTAACAGAAGTTCTTTCACGATGGGCATGACCACCGCGATCCGGTCCTGCATACTAGCCACGTGTTCAATTATACTCCTTTGTGGAGTCTGCTCTTGTTCCCATGCTTCTTTGGCTACGTCCAACAGACCCCTAGGGTGTCTGCCGTACAATAACTGAAAGAGAGAGAACCCTGTGGAAGCCTGGGGTACCTCACGGACGGCGAACATCAAATAGGGTAGCAAAATGTCCCAATCCCTTCCGTCCTTAGAAACCACCTTTTTAACATGGACTTGAGGGTTTTATTGAACCGTTCTACTAGCCCGTCGATTTGAGGGTGGTACACCGAGGTGCGCAATTGTTTAATTTTTAGCAATTTGCACAGTTCCCTTGTCACTTTGGACATAAAAGGGGTCCCCTGATCCTTCAGGATCTCCTTAGGTAGTCCAAGACGACAAAACATGGCAAACAGCTCCCGTGCAATCAGTTTTGCCGAGGTTTGGCGTAGTGGTATAGCCTCCGGGTACCGGGTGGCATAGTCAACGACCACCAGTATATGTTGGTGGCCACGGGCGGATTTTACAATGGGCCCTACCAAGTCCATTGCAATCCGTTCAAAAGGTACCTCTATCACTGGCAGGGGTACCAATGGGCTACAGAAACTTGCGGTGGGTGTGGTTAACTGACATTCGGGGCAGGATTCGCAGTACCTTTTGACCTCCGCGTAAACCCCAGGCCAAAAGAACCACTGCAAGATACGTTCTTGTGTCTTTTTTACCCCTAAGTGTCCACCCAGCAAGCGCGTGTGTGCCAAATCTAGAACCACCAGACGGTACAACTGAGGTACCATCAACTGTTCCACGACCTCGTCCCTGATCTTATCTATCTTATAGAGCAACTATAGAGTTGACTACCATGGAAATTCAGCATCTGCATCGGGCTGTTGGGCTACGCCTTTTACCTCTACCACCCTTTCCCGCACCTGAGTCAGGGTGGGATCCTGTAGCTGAGCCGTCCCAAACGTGTCCCGGGACACTTCCAGCTCGGGATCGATGGGGTCTCCTCGACCTCTCCTGCCAGCACCTCTAAGGGAAACCTATCGGGGTCACACTCTGTCCCTAGGTTGGACACCCCTATGGCAGGTTTGTCGGGTACAGCGCCTGTAATACATTTTACCGGGGGAGAGTGGATTTTGTTTTTCCACAGAGTCCAGAACAGGGGCAAGTCTCTTCCCAACACAGTCCCTTAGGGAAGAGTTTTTACCACACCCACCGCATGTTTTATATCTCCACATGGCGTGGACAAAACTACCTTCATAGTTGGGTACTCTCGGAGGTCCCCATGGATACACACAACCCCGACTGGCCGTCCACTGGGGTTGTCTCCTGCCACCAGCGACCCATGTACCAGAGTCACGAGGCTCCCTGAGTCCAGGAGGGCCTCCGTGGGGTACCCATTAACCAGTACCTGGCATAGTTGGAGTTCACTGTCCCGGGGGTCGGCGCTCGCTGTGCAGACTTTCTGGGCATACATTGAGACTCGGCGGCTATATCCGCAGCTCATGGGTTCCGTAGTCAGGGGACAATTAGCAACCACATGTCCCGGCCCCTGACATCGCCAGCACCTAAGGGTGAAGGTACTGTTATGTCTTATGACAGTTTGGGAGGGAATCGGTCTCCTGCCACTCTCACTCCGAGGTTCCCCTTCAGCATGGGTACGGTGCTGACTGTCCCCAGCAGAGGGACATGACCCCTTTCCCGACTCCTGGGTTGGCAGGGATCGGCGTGACAGCCGCGAGGGGGGAGAGTCCCGGATAAAGCCCTGAGTGGCTGAGTAGCGCTCGATCAGGCTGACCACCTGGTCGAGTGTGCCAGGGTCCCCTTGCCCCACCCAACGTTGGATAGTGGCTGGCAGAGTCCTCACCAGCCGGTCAACCACCACCCTGTCCACCATCTGGGCTGGAGACAAAGTCTCAGGCTGGAGCCACCTCTTTACCAGCTGCAGGAGGTTATAAGCCTGAGACTGGGCGGGTCGGGTCTCCACATAGGCCCATGAAAATACACGCTGAACCCTCACGTATGTATTGACCCCCAGCTGGGCAAGGATCTCACCTTTGAGCCTCTGGTAGTCCTGGGCGTCCTCTCGACTTAGGTCGAAGTAGGCCTTTTGGGCATCGCCGACCAGAAACGAAGCCACCACTTCTGCCCACTGGCCGGTCGGTAGGTTTTCCCGCTCCGCGCTCATAAATGGTCGGGAAGGCTTCCGGTCCCATCTTCCTCAACGCTGAGCGAACCTTGTCCCGGGCCTCTCGACGTTCCGGGGCTGATGCCGTCGGTGTGTCCCGCATGGCAACAATCTGTTGCAGCAACAGTTCGTTTGTTTTCTGCTGCTGCTGGTACAGTAACTGTTGCTGCTGCTCACGCTGCTGCTGGGAGAGTATACACTGTTTGTACAGCTCCTCCATTTTGTCCACGGGGTGGAACTGAAAGGTGGCAGGTCGGATTGTGGCCATGCTGCTGCCGGTGGGGGTATGCCTCAGTCACTATACCCGCATTCTCCACGAAGTGGTGTTCACACCATGCAGTAACTGAGGCAGTGACCCAAGCAAGTCCAACATAAACAGCTTTATTCAGCAACTCACGGGTAAACAGGACAGTCCTCCGGTTCGCAGCCGGATTACCACAAGTCTTTAAACAACGGTTGCCGGGGGCAACAGCCACGCCGGGCCGCTCAGAGCCTGACAGGTGCAGAGGCTTCCCAGGCGTGGGTTTAGCCACCTTCAATCCTGCTGAGCTTCCCTGCTATGCTCCTAGCAGGTTCCAACATAGAACAACACTAATCCTTAGTGCAGGGATTTTAAAGGACCTGTGGAAAGAGCCACTGGAAAACCTGGGTTGGAGGGAGGAGGCCGCCCTACTGCCTCCTGTGACCTCCTCCAAGAAATGAAGGCCCTGCCAGGTTTTACATAATCTGCCAGGTAGTCTGACCAGGTCATTGCTCACCTTCATTCCTGCATTGCAGCCGCAGGTGAGTTTGTGACTACAATGCACTCCAATGGATTTAATAGGTCTCTGTACACATTCTGGAGGATATATAACGTCCCTCGTATACGATCCCGGTCACTGCCTCACAACTGTCACAAACACATGGTCCACATTTTTGGGATGCTCACCTTTTTCCAGTTATGATGGTGTATCTTTCATAACTGGGAAACCACCAGAAACCTAGGAAATGGGTTCTGAGCTTCTGAACGTCATTGAAATATCATATTTGATATCAATCTCCGTGAATATTGGTGACGGCAAACATGATGTATCCATCTTGGATGTGGGGCCCCCCCATACCAAGATATGAAAGATGAAGGATTTTTATTTCTTGTGCAGCTGGGTGGGTTCACAAAACCGAGCCCCCGTGTGAGGTAAACAACATGGGTGTGTCCTAGTGTTTTGACTCCTTACTAAAAACCAGAACGTCCATTTTGGAGTATTCCAACCCAGGGATGTCAGACGCAAGCACTCCTCGCTGCATGGAGGAATCGCACCTAATTTCCGGGGAACCGCCCCCCCCATAGAATCTGAGACCATCACCTCGTGGCGCAGGTTTTACTATTATTTAGCCCTTTTATTTTAATAACTGTTTTATGCATATATGTAAATTGCCTCTTTTATAATATCTTGTATATCTTTTGTAAACACTGCCAACTTTCGGGAGTAAATTAGTATTATTTACCAGCTTCGTTCTTCTTGTCCTATGTCGAGCAAACGCGTCCCTCACCTGCTAATTTCACGTTACCTAACGGGTACCCGATCCACCTGTTAAGAGATCGGTGGTGGCAGCATACTGTGTATTTATGTGATATTGTCGTTGAGGGTGGCTGGACTGAGGTATATATACGTTCCTGGAAGGAACTGGTGGTATATATACGTCCTGTCACATCACATGCCACAATAGTCGGCATAAATGAGAGCAGCTGCGCCCTGTTGCTTATCCTCGGTCAATACCGTGTTTGACCAGCAGGATAAGGGGGCGCCAGAGGGCTGCAAGGTCTGACCAAGTTTTCCTGACAATTGGTGGCAGAGCGGTGGGATCATAGGACATTAGTGATCTGGTTTGAGCAATCATTCCTCTCACTAAAAACTTGCACGGTTCTTACCTGGACCCTGCACAAAAGTTTTGAAGATCGAACTCAGTGTTTATTAGATCTGAGACAATACTGTATGTGTAGCAGTTACCCCTACCCTTCTTTTTTCTTTTCTATTTGTATTTTGGTGATCATGGTCATAGTTGGGGAGTTCTGGTACAGCCAGCAGAAAAAGGACACTCTTATTGGAATATGTATAACCAAAGGCATTGACCCTCCTCGGCAAAAACAAAGAACAAATGGCTGCTGCACTGGCGCAACTGGAGACAGAGCAAGCCCTTCTCCAGACCTCAGCAGGGCGAGGGGTCAGCCGAAATATGGACAGTACTGCTGCATGGGTCCCATTTGTAGACTCACGCCGCGTCAGCGACCAGGGCAGCATGGACCCCTATCTGCAGATGGCTCTACAGCAAATTCCTGCAGAGGATCATGAAGGACGGCTGAAAGTAATTCAGCAGCACCAGGAGGCTGCCGAGTGGCGAGCGGAGGCCCAAGCCCAGCGAGAGGCCGAGAGAGCCGAGCGAGAGGTGGAGAGAGCCGAGCGAGAGGCCAAGCGAGCCGAGCGGCAGGCCCAAGCTCAGAGGGCCCATGAACTGTTGATGGCCCAACTCGGGATCTCACCATCCACCTCACGGAATGGTGAGACCAACAATGCGACCCTGTTTAAACCCCGTCCAGAGCATTTTCCTGTGATGGAAAGGACGGCGACCTCGACAACTTTCTGAGGGGTTTTGAAAAGACTTGCAGACAGTACCAGCTGCCTGTGGACCAGTGGGCCCGGTACTTAACTGTAGGGCTGCGAGGCAAAGCTCTGGATGTGTTTGTGGCTCTTCCTCAGGGCCTAGATGGAAACTATGATGCCATTAAGCAGGCCCTAATCCAGAGGTTCCAACTGACTCCTGAGGTGTACCGGAAAAAGTTCCAGAATCTCCAACGTGGACCCCACGACAGTTACAGCGATGTGGTGCATGGGCTCAGAACCAACTTTGAGCAGTGGATCCAAGGACTGTCAGCGACCACCTTTGAGCAGCTAAAGGACCTGATGGTGAAAGACCAGTTCCTGCATCTCTGCCCGACTGAGGTACGGCAGTTCGTGATGGATCGGGAGCCACCAGATGCCAATAAAGCAGCGCAGATCGCAGACACCTACGAGGCCAACTGGAGACCGGAGGTGCGGAAGCCGGTTGTCACCACCTGGAAAGGGGGTAAGCCATCAACCACCATCCCTGCCCCTGCCATTCGACCTTCCGGAGGCCTTGTCCCCGTTACCAACGCCCGGCCTGCATCTGATGCCCGCAAGTGTTATTTCTGCAACCAGACTGGTCATCTCAACGCCACTTGCCCAGAGAAGCAGAGGAAGAACCCCCCATCCAAGGCCCCAGGGCCTAGTGCATCAGTTCTTTTGGTGGGTGGGCCGGTTGGGAGGGCCTGTGAAAACTTGCAGTCTGTCACTGTGGGGGACACTGTCACTGTAGGCCTCAAGGACACTGGGGCCGAACGAACCCTCATACGACCCGAACTGGTGTCCGCTGAAGAGTTTATTCCGGGAAAGACCCTGACTGTCACCGGGATTGGGGGCGTCCGATGCCCCTTGCCCATGGCCCGGGTTTTTATTGATTGGGGTGTGGGGAGTGGGGTGAAGGAAGTGGGAGTATCTGATAACCTACCTGCAAATGTTTTGTTGGGAACTGATTTGGGGAGGATGTTTGCTTATTATGTCCCTGACCCCCCTCCTCAATCTGATACGATTGGTAAGGTTAATGCTGATAATGTGAATGTCAAAGCTTTACATGATGATGATGATTGATGTATTTGAAGGTACAGGAGAACTCAGCCATGTCACACTGTGGGGTGATATTGTGAGGATCCCCTAGCAGGAGCTAGTGTCAGTGCTAAGGGTAATGGGGAGAGGCACGGGGACCATGAAGCAGGTGGTGCTGTGCCAGCGACCAGTGTCACAACAGACGGTGATCTGGCTGATGGTAGCTGCCCCATAAGAAGCACTGCGCCTGAGGTAATGGGGGAGGATGGGGAAGTAGTACTCATAGCCGCGCAGACTGATGAGACAGTGTTATTCCCCGGGGAGACGGCCTATATAGCCGCTGTTACCTGCAGTCAGAGTGCCCAGAACGCAAGTAACGCCCTGCCTTCTGGACCCTCCTCGTACAGAGGAATAACGGAATCAGTTATGGACCCAGAGCCAGTCCCAGAGGGTCCCAGTGAGGATATGGCTTTAAACTCACTTCTGGCTTCCTCCAGCCAGGAGTTTCAGGCAGCTCTGCACTCAGATGCTAGCCTAGAGCCATTAAGGAGCCTTACTGATAAACCCACCTCCGAGTCAGATAAGGAGAGGGTATTCAGGGACCAAGGGAGGTTGTACCAGGAGACAGTTCCCTATATACCCCAACAGAAGTGGCTGAGGGAAAGACAGCTGGTCGTCCCCTACCAATTCAGGGATGAGTTGTTGCGGATCGCCCATGAGATTCCACTCGCTGGACACTTGGGGGTCAGCAAAACCAAGGCTCGGCTGTCTCACCACTTTTATTGGCCCAAAATGGGGACGGATGTGGTGAACTATTGTCGCTCCTGTACTACGTGTCAAAGAGTGGGAAAGTCAGGGCCGGCTCCCAAAGCCCCCCTGATCTCTTTGCCAGTGATAGAGGAGCCTTTCCAGAGGATTGCTTTGGACATTGTGGGACCACTGGCCATACCCAGCAGCTCTGGAAAATGTTTCATCCTTACTGTGGTAGACTATGCTCCCCGGTATCCGGAGGCTGTAGCCTTGTCCTCACTTAGGGCGGATAAGGTGGCGGACGCCCTCTTGGCCATCTTTTCGCGAGTAGGCTTCCCCAGTGAGATGCTTACCGACCAGGGGACCCAGTTCATGTCTCGCTTAATGGAGGCCCTATGTAAGAAAATGCAGGTGCAGCATCTGGTATAGAGCGCGTATCATCCCCAAATCAATGGTTTGTGTGAGCGATTCAATGGTACCCTCAAACAGATGTTAAAAATGCTGGTTGAGACCCAGGGATGCGACTGAGAGCGTTACCTCCCACACCTGCTATTTGCTTACAGAGAGGTTCCACAGGCCTCGACGGGGTTCTCCCCCTTTGAGTTCCTGTATGGCAGGCATGTCCGAGGACCCCTTGGGTTGGTAAGGGAATCCTGAGAAGAAGAGCCGAGCTCCCCAGGAGTGTCCATCGTGGAGTATGTCATGCGCTTCCGTGACAAGATGCAGACCTTGATGCAGTTGGTGCATGGCAACATGGCGCAAGCCCATATAGTTACATATAGTTTATATAGTTTATAAGGCCGAAAAAAGACAAGCGTCCATCCAGTTCAGCCTATTTCTTGTGCACTGCAGCTATTCCGCAGCGTTGATCCAGGGGAACGCAAAAAAAAACAAAACAAACAAAAAAAAAAACATGCGGTATAGGCCAATTGACATCATTGAGGAAAAAATTCACTTCCCGACACCAATCTGGATTAATTAACTATCACTAAGCATACGATGTAATTTTATTGTTCTCAAGAAAGGCGTCCAGGCCTCTCTTGAACTCATTAAGTGAGTTGGACATCACCACTTCCTCTCCCAGAGAGTTCCAGAGTCTCACGGCTCTGACCGTAAAGAATCCCCTTCTATGCTGGTGCAGGAACCTCCTTTCCTCCAGACGCATAGTGTGCCCAGGCTGACCAGAAGCATTGGTACGACCAGAACGCCCAAGAGCGGACCTACCAGGTGGGTCAGAAGGTGTGGGTGCTGGTCCCCGAACCAAAGGACAAGCTTCAGGCGGCCTGGGAAGGCCCGTATGTCATTTACCAACAGCTCAACCCGGTCACCTATGTGATCACTCTTGACCACGCGTAGGGTAGGTGGAAGGCTTTTCACGTTAATATGATGAAGGCTCATCAATAACGTGAAGCCTGCATCCTACCGGTCTGCAGCCTGCCCGAGGATGGGGAGGATGACCCCCTCTTGGACATGCTGGCCCAAGCGAAGGCCAGCGGGTCCCTAGAGGATGTAGAGATAAGCGCCTTGCTATCCGCACCCCAGAGGTCTCAGATGCGAGCAGTGCTGAAACCCTTCCAAGCAGTGTTCATTAACATTCCTGGCAGGACTGAGGTGGCGGTCCATGAAGACACCGGGAATCATGCCCCACTCCGGCGGACAGCCTATCGAATCTCAGACGAGGTGCAGCATGTCATGCGCCAGGAGGTCGAGGAGATGCTGAAGTTGGGGGTGATTAAGGGGTCCAAGAGCGCGTGGGCCTCACCTGTGGCACCAGGACAAAAGAAGGACCGGACCACCCGGTTCTGTGTGGACTACAGGGGGCTCAACGCTATCACAGCCTCTGATGCACAACCAATGCCACGCATTGAGGAGCTGCTTGAGCGGTTAGCCAGCGTGAGCTATCTCTCCATTATGGATCTGAGTCGTGGATATTGGCAGATTCCCTTGAGCCCCAAGGCCCTGGAGAAGTCCGCCTTTATCACCCCCTTCGGATTGTATGAATCCACGGTCATGCCTTTTGGCATTAAAAATGCCCCTGCCACTTTCCAGCGAATGGTCAACCACCTGCTCCAGGGACTGGAGAGGTACGCAGTTGCGTACCTGGATGACATTGCCGTCTTCAGTCCCACCTGGGAGGAACACCTTGAGCATCTGCGGCAGGTGCTTGGGCGCATTCACCAGGCGGGCTTGACCAGCAAGCCAGGAAAGTGCCAGATGGGCATGAACGAGGTCCGCTACCTGGGGCACCGGGTAGGTGGGGGTACTCTGAAGCCAGAGCCTGGGAAGGTGGACGCTATCGTGTCCTGCCCACCCCCAGGACCAAGAAGCAGGTGCAGTCCTTCTTGGGCACCGCAGGGTACTATAGATGCTTTGTACAAGACTATAGTAGCCTTGCGAAGCCCTTGACAGACCTCACCAAGAAGAGCCTACCCCATCCAGCCAAATGGACAGATGAATGCGAGGTGGCCTTTCGGGCTTTGAAGGCTGCCCTGAGCAGCTCTCCTGTGCTAAAGGCGGTCGACGGCACATGGCTATTCTTCATACAGACCGACGCCAGTGAGTTTGGCCTCAGTGCTGAGCTCAGCCAGGTCGACTCGGGGAACAAAGAACACCCCGTGTTGTACCTAAGCCGGAAACTGCTGCCGAGGGAAGTGGCCTATTCCACCATAGAGAAGGAGTGCCTGGCCATTGTATGGGCTCAGCACCGCTTACAGCCTTACTTGTATGGGCGCCCCTTCACTGTCGTGACTGACCACAACCCCCTGAGTTGGCTGCACACCATGTCTGGTGCCAACGCAAGGTTGTTACGCTGGAGCCTCACCCTCCAGCAGTACGACTTTACCGTTCAACACCGCAAAGGCAGTGAGCATGGCAATGCAGATGGGTTGTCCCGGCGAGGGGAGCCTCCAGAGATACGCCTGGAGGAGTACCAGAAGGTCCTACCTCCATAGCGTAGTCTAAAAAGGGGGAGGTGTCAGGCAAAATGTATTTTTGTCCTAGTTTTAAAAATGTTGAAAGGACAGCCAGAGATGTCTTAAATCTCCGCCCCCTGTTCACTTGGAAGGGACCTCCATAGAACTCTACTCTTGCTTCCCCCAAACAAGGCATTTTTATAAGCGCCATAAACCTCAGCCAAGAGCAAGCATACTGGTCTACACTGGATTTCCCCTCCAAGGTCCTATTGTGTAACTGTACAAACTTTTAATGTCGAGTTTAATAACGCACATGACTGTCACAAACACATGGACCACATTTTTGGGATGCTCACCTCTTTCCAGTTATGATGGTGTATCTTTCATAACTGGGAAACCACCAGAAACCTAGGAAATGGGTTCTGAGCTTCTGAACGTCATAGAAATATCATATTTGATATCAATCTCCGTGAATATTGGTGACGGCAAACATGATGTATCCATCTTGGATGTGGGGCCCCCCCATACCAAGATATGAAAGATGAAGGATTTTTATTTCTTGTGCAGCTGGGAGGGTTCACAAAACATAGCCCTCGTGTGAGGTAAACAACATGGGTGTGTCCTAGTGTTTTGCCTCCTTGCTAAAAACCAGAACGTCCATTTTGGCGTATTTCAACCCAGGGACGTCAGACGCAAGCACTCCTCGCTGCGTGGAGGAATCACACCTAATTTCCGGGGAGCCGTCACCCCCACAGAATCTGAGACCATCACCTCGTGGCGCAGGTTTTGCTATTATTTAGCCCTTTTATTTTAATAACTGTTTTATGCATATATGTAAATTGTCTCTTTTATAATATCTTGTATATCTTTTGTAAACACTGCCAACTTTCGGGAGTAAATTAGTATTATTTATCAGCTTCGTTCTTCTTGTCCTATGTCGAGCAAACACGTTCCTCACCTGCTAATTTCACGTTACCTAACAGGTACCCGATCCATCTGTTAAGAGATCGGTGGTGGCAGCATACTGTGTATTTATGCGATATTGTGGTTTGAGGGTGGCTGGATTGAGGTATATATACAGTACAGACCAAAAGTTTAGACACACCTTCTTTTTTAAAGACTAGATGGTGGCCCGATTCTAACGCATCGGGTATTCTAGAATAGACCGGGCGCAATCAGCAGAGCGGTATTTAAATTTGGCGTCAAAATCGCTGATTGGTCGAGGCCGGCAACTGCGACCAATTAGCAAAGCGGTGTTAAAATTTGGCGCCTATATCGCAGATTGGTCACGGCCGGCGGTCGCGACCAATCAGCAGAGCGGGGTTTAAATTTGGCGGCAATAATGCTGATTGTTTGCAGCCGGCGGTCGCGACCAATCAGCAGAGCGTTATTTAAATTTGGCGCCAATAATGGTGATGAGTCACGGCCGCGACTAATCAGCAGAGCGGTGTTTAAATTTGGCGCCAATAATGCTGGTTATTCGTGACCGGTAACCGCGACCAATGAGCAGAGCGGTGTTTAAATATGGCGCCAATATCGCTGATTGGTTGCGGCCGGCCACCACGACAAATCAGAGAAGCGGTGTTTAAATTTGGCGCCAATATCGCTGATTGGTCACGGCCGGTGGTTGCGACCAATCAGCAGAGCGTTGTTTAAATTTGGCGCCAATCTCGCTGATTGGTAGCGGTCGCCGGCAGCCACGACCAATCAGCACAGCGGTGTTTAAATTTAGCGCCAATCTCGCTGATTGGTCGCGGCCGGCCACCGCGACCAATGAGCAGAGCGGCGTTTAAATTTGCCGGCCATCTCGCTGATTGGTCGCGGTGGC
Source organism: Phyllobates terribilis (assembly GCF_046119375.1). Lineage (NCBI taxonomy): Eukaryota > Metazoa > Chordata > Amphibia > Anura > Dendrobatidae > Phyllobates > Phyllobates terribilis. The sequence goes on from NW_027362769.1 coordinate 371,194,763, forward strand.
CGACCGCGATTAATCAGCAGAGCGGTGTTTAAATTTGCCGCCCATCTCGCTGATTGGTCGCGGCCGGCCACCGCGACCAATCAGCGTCGTATTAGTGTGGGCCCGGGAGCGGCGCTGCTTGTGCGGCTCCGTATTAGCGAGGACCGGGGAGCGGCGCTGCCTGGGCGGCTCCTTCTGCTGCGAGAAGCCGGGAGATGAGCGGCTACTCGCAGCAGAAGCATCCCGACCGGCGGCGCCGCTCCCCGGTCCTCCGTTCACACTTGCTGTCGGGAGATCAGTGGGCCAAGCCGCTGATCTTCCGACGTTAGCCGCATGGAGGTCAGCGGCGCCAGTCGGGGTAGTTGTGCTGCTAGCGCCGCTTATCTCCCCGCTGCATCGCCGCTGACCTCCATCCCGCAGATGAGCCGCTAACGGCCTCCATCTTTTTTCAGAAATCCCGCGGCGCTGATTGGCCGCTGCCGGACCAATGAGCGACGCGGGATTTCCTGGACAGACAGACAGACGGGATAAGACAATTATATATATATATAGATTTTTCTGTATTTTCATGACTATGAAAATTGTACATTCACATTGAAGGCATCAAAACTATGAATTAACACATGTGGAATTATATACGTAACAAAAAAGTGTGAAACAACTGAAAATATGTCTTATATTCTAGGTTCTTCAAAGTCGCCACCTTTTGCTTTGATGACTGCTTTGCACACTCTTGGCATTCTCTTGATGAGCTTCAAGAGGTAGTCACTGGAAATGGTTTTCACTTCACTGATGTGCCCTGTCAGGTTTAATAAGTGAGATTTCTTGCCTTATAAATGGGGTTGGGACCATCAGTTGTGTTGTGCAGAAGTCTGGTGGATACACAGCTGATAGTCCTACTGAATAGACTGTTAGCTCCTTTTTTCTTGCCATAATACAAATTCTAAGTAAAGAAAAACCAGTGCCCATCATTACTTTAAGAGATGAAGGTCAGTCAGTGCGAAAAATTGGGAAAACTTTGAAAGTGTCCCCAAGGGCAGTTGCAAAAACCATCAAGCCCTACAAAGAAACTGGCTCACATGAGGACCGCCCCAGGAAAGGAGGACCAAGAGTCACCTCTGCTTCTAAGGATAAGTTTATCCGAGTCACCAGCCTCAGAAATCGCAGGTTAACAGCAGCTCAGATTAGAGACCAGGTCAATGCCACACAGAGTTCTAGCAGCAGACACATCTCTACAACAACTGTTAAGAGGAGACTTTGTGCAGCAGGCCTTCATTGTAAAATAGCTGCTAGGAAACAACTTCTAAGGACAGGCAACAAGCAGAAGAGACTTGTTTGGGCTAAAGAACACAAGGAATGGACATTAGACCAGTGGAAATCTGTGCTTTGGTCTGATGAGTCCAAATTTGAGATCTTTGGTTCCAACCACTGTGTCTTTGTGCGACGCAGAAAAGGTGAACGGATGGACTCTACATGCCTGGTTCCCACCGTGAAGCATGGAGGAGGAGGTGTGATGGTGTGGGGGTGCTTTGCTGGTGACACTGTTGGGGATTTATTCAAAATTGAAGGCATACTGAACCAGCATGGCTACCACCGCATCTTGCAGCGGCATGCTATTCCATCCGGTTTGCGTTTAGTTGGACCATCATTAATTTTTCAACAGGACAATGACCCCAAACACACCTCCAGGCTGTGTAAGGGCTATTTGACCAAGATGGAGAGTGATGGGGTGCTACGCCAGATGACCTGGCCTCCACAGTCACCAGACCTGAACCCAATCGAGATGGTTTGGGGTGAGCTGGACCGCAGAGTGAAGGCAAAAGGGCCAACAAGTGCTAAGCATCTCTGGGAACTCCTTCAAGATTGTTGGAAGACCATTTCCAGTGACTACCTCTTGAAGCTCATCAAGAGTGTGCAAAGCAGTCATCAAAGCAAAAGATGGCTACTTTGAAGAACCTAGAATATAAGACATATTTTCAGTTGTTTCACACTTTTTTGTTAAGTATATAATTCCACGTGTGTTAATTCATAGTTTTGATGCCTTCAGTGTGAATGTACAATTTTCATAGTCATGAAAATACAGAAAAATCTTTAAATGAGAAGGTGTGTCCAAACTTTTGGTCTGTACTGTACGTTCCTGGAAGGAACTGGTGGTATATATATGTCCTGTCACATCACGTGCCACAATAGTCGACATAAATGAGAGCAGCTGCGCCCTGTTGCTTATCCTCGGTCAATACCGTGTTTGACCAGCAGGATAAGAGGGCGCCAGAGGGCTGCCAGGTCTGACCAAGTTTTCCTGACAATTCTCAAAAGTGACAACATTCTAAAAACTGCACCACTTAAGGTGCTCAAAACCACATTCAAGAAGTTTATTAACCCTTCAGGTGCTTCATAGGAATTTTTGGAATGTGGAGGAAAAAAAATGAACATTTATTTTTTTTCCACAAAAATGTTACTTTAGACCCAATTTTTTTTTTATTTTTGCAAGGGTAACAGGAAAAAATGGACCCCAAAATTTGTTGTGCAATTTCTCCTGAGTAAGCAGATACTCCATATGTGGTCGAAAACCACTGTTTGGGCGCACGGCAGGATTCGGAAGGGAAGGAGCGCCATTTGACTTTTTGAATGTAAAATTTGCTTGAATAATTAGCGGACGCGATGGAGAGCCCCTGATGTGCCTAAACAGTGGAAACCCCCACAAGTGACACCATTTTGGAAACTATACCCCTCAGGGAACTTATTTAGATGTTTGGTGAGCACCTTGAACCCTCAGGTACCTCACAGAAATTTGTAACATTGTACAGTGAAAATAAAAAAAAAAAAACACATTTTTCCTACAAGAATGTTTATTTAGCACAACATTTTGCATTTTCACAAGGGTAACAGGAAAAAATGGACCCCAGAATTTGTTGTGCAATTTCTCCTGAGTAAGCAGATACTCCATATGTGGTCGAAAACTACTTTTGAGGCATAGCACAAAGCTCAGAAGGGAAGAAGCGCCATATTGGAGTTCAGATTTTGGTGGACTGGTTTGAGGGTGCCATGTGCTGCACATTGGCAGATCCCCTGAGGTGCCAAATCAGCCAACATCCCCCCCTTCCATAAGTGACCCCATTTCACAAACTACACCTCTCAATGAATTCATCTAGGGAGAGCAGTGATCATATTGACTCCAAAGGTGAGTCACAGAATTGTATACCTTTGGGCAGTGATGTAAAAATAATTACATTTTTACCATGAAAATTTTGTTTTAGCCCCAGATTTTACATTTTCACACTGGGAAATGGTTAAAAACTGCACCAAAATTTGTCCCACAATTTCTGCTGAATGTAGAAATACCCCATATGTGGCTGTACAGTACTGCTTAGCCAACCAGCGAGACTTGGGAGGGGCAGAGCTCTTTTTGCCTCCTAGAGCTCCTATGTGCTAGAAGAGCAGAATTCCCTTGAAGTGACCCCATTTTGGAAATTATACCCCTTTGTGAATTTATCTACAGGTGTGGTGAGGATTTTGACTCAATGGGTGTTTTCCAGAAACAAGCAGCAGTGGATGTTGCTAAGTGAAGATTGCAAACTGACATTGTAGTGACCGTAAGTTGTAGTGACCAATACATTGTAGTGACCAGTACATTATGCCCAGCTCGTTCTTCTGAAGACATGTACCCATAAATTAGGCGGGCTCTCATCGCCACAAGAATGCCAAATATGTGGACGCTAACTGCGGTTTAGACACACACCGGAACTCAGAAGGGAAGGAGACATTTGGATTTGAGAGTGCGGAATTCGCTGGATTTCTTTTGGAGGGCAAGGAGCCATTTCGTTTTTCCAGAGCCTTTGTGCTACCAGTAACATGGACGCCTCCTATATTTCCGTTAATAGATGACGGACCTGAGTGGGGACTTGCTTTTTTTGTGAATAGAGTTGAAGCTTTGATTGGGAACATTTTACATAACATGTTGGATCACGTTTATTCTGCGCTCTACGCTGAGCAATTATATCGGGGTTTCCATTTTAATCTCCGAGTGACGTGATTCAGATGAAACCCCCGAGGGATCTATTCACTATAATGAGGCAGCAGAGTTATTCTGGACTCCATCTGGCCTCTGTTCAGCGGTGTCCTTCTTTTCAGAAGTGCACAAAGCTGTGGCCGACGGCACTTTTATGCACGCATAATAAAAAGACGGACACCTCTGGACCATAGGCCAGACGGCGTCCACAGTGTCTCCATCTGCCTCATTACAGGGAATCTTCTGTCGGGGGTTCTGTCTGAATCACGTATTTCACAGATTTACACGGAAACCCCGACGTAAGCTTTCAGCGCAGGATTAATGTGAGCCGAGACATACTGCGATCTTTGGGAGGCAGAATGAACAAATCAGCAGCAGGTGAAGAATTGGTTTTATTTATTTTTTACGCCTTCTGCATGCAGTATAATTGATTAGACAACTTCATTCCTCGGGTCGGTGCGATTACAGCGATACCAGATTCATATCAGGTTTTTATGTTTGGCAGCTGTCACACACTAAAAGACGCTTTTTATTGTAAAAACAAGTTTTTGCATTGCCATATTTTGAGAGCTATAATTTTTCCATATTTCTGCAGTCAGTCATGTGACAGCCTGTTTTTTTGCGGCACGAGTTGACATTTTAATAGGTACCATTTTCGGGCAAATGACATCTTTTGATCACTTTCAATTCTGTTTTTTTTTGGGAGGCAGAATGAACAAAAACCAGCAATTCAGGAATTGTTTTTGGAGATTTTTTTTATGCTGTTCCGTGTGTGGTAAAATTGATAAGGTAGCTTTATTCTTCAGGTCAGTATGATTACAGCGATACCACATTTATATCTTTTTTTTATGTTTTGCTGCTTTTACACAATAAAAGCTATTTTATAGAAAAAAAATTTTTTTTAGCATCGCTTTATTCTGAGAGCTGTAACTTTTCTATTTTTTAGCTGACGGAGCTGTATGGCTGCTTGCTTTTTGCAGGACAAGATGGCGTTTTCAGAAGTACCATGTTTATTTACAGGCGTCTTTTTGAAAGTGTTTTATTCCTTTTTTTTGTTCGGCAGTATCATGATAAAGCATTGTTTTTTGCCTTGCTTTTCATTTATCTTTTTTACGGTGTTCACTGAAGGGGTTAACTAGTGGGACAGTTTTAAGGGTCGGGCCGTTATGGATGCGGTGATGCCAAATATGTGTACTTTTTTTTATTTTTTTTACACAGATAAATGTATTTATTGGATTAATATTTTTCCTGTTCTTTCGTTTCACATTGTCCCACTATGGGACATCAACTTTCTGTGCCCTGATTGCTGATCTAATACTCTGCAGTTCTTCTGCACTGCAGAGCATCAGATTAGTGTCTGACAGGCAGGAAGGAGGCGTCTCAGCTCCTGCTCTCTGCTAGCACCGATCATGGGCATTGCAGCCGGGTGTCGGCTCTCACATAGAGCTAACACCCGCATGTGATCGTGGCGGCGTGAAGCGTGACCCCGCGCAATCACTGCGCTGTACATATACTGCTCTTTGCGGGACCACAACTCCCGCAGTACATGTACAGCGTATGTCGGGAAGGGATTAATACTGTGTACTGGGTGGCTGTGATTTATTATTATTTATTTTTATAGTACCATTGATTCCATTATGCTGTACATGTCACACAAGGTGAGGGAAAGACTAAGTGCATTTTGGAAATCCAGGTCCCAGAGTCTGGAGGAAGAGTGGAGAGGCCACAATCCAAGCTGCTGGAGGTCTAGTGTGAAGTGTCCACAATCAGTGATGGTTTGGGGAGCCATGTCATCTGCTGGTGTAGGTCCACTGTGTTTTATCAAGACCAAAGTCTGCGCTGCCGTCTACCAGGACATTTTCGAGCACTTCATGCTTCCCTCTGCCGACAAGCTTTTTGGAGATGGAAATGTCATTCTCCAGCAGGACTTGGCCCCTGTCCACACAGCCAAAAGTACCAATACCTGGTTTACACACAACAGTATCACTGCGCTTGATTGGCAGCAAACTCGCCTGACCTTAACCCCATAGAGAATCTATTATAGAGAATCTATGGGGTATTGTCAAGAGGAAGATGAGAGACCCCAGACCCAACAATGCAGACGAGCTGAAGGCTGCTATCAAAGCAACCAGGGCTTCCATAACACCTCAGCAGTGCCACAGACTGATCGCCTCCATGCCACATTGCCGCATTGATGCAGTAATTGATGCAGAAGGAGCCCCGACCAAGTATTGAGGGCATTTACTGAACATATATTTTGGATTTTAAAAACATTTTTCAAGCTGTTCTTATGAAGTATTCTAATTTACTGAGATAATGACTTTTGTGTTTTCATTGGCTGTAAGCCATAATCATCAACATTAACAGAAATAAACACTTGAAATAGATCACTCTGTAATAACTCTATATAATATATGAGTTTCACGTTTTGTATTGAAGAACTGAAATAAATTAACTTTTTGATGATATTCTAATTTTGTGACAAGCACCTGTAGTTTGTTATCCCTTAATATCTGGAGCACCTGTTTAACATGCCCCCGATGTGTGTTAAAATCAAAATATCATCCAGATAGACCACCACAAACCTGTCCACCAAATGAAGGAAAATATCATTTGTGAAATGCTGTAACACCGCAGGTGCATTGGTCAGACCAAAAGTCATAACCAGACTCTCAAAATGCCCCTCAGGGGTATTGAATGCTGTTTTCCATTCGTCCCCTTCTCTGAATCTAACCAGATTGTAGGCTCCCCTTAAAACCAACTTTGAGAACACCTTAGCTCCCACAACCTGGTTGAACAAATCTGGAATCAGAGGAAGAGGGTATGGATCTCGGATGGTAATTTGATTCAATTTCGGGAAATCTGAACAGGGACGTAGACCGCCATCTTTCTTCACAAAGAAGAACCCTGCCGCCACGGGCGAAGATGAGGGGCTGATATGTCCCTTCTCCAGACTTTCCGCAATGAAATCCGTCATGGCTTGTCTCTCAGGGCCAGAAAGATTATACAGTCTGGACTTTGGTTGTTTAGCTCCGGGAGTCAGGTTAATAGGACAATCATATGCACGATAAGGAGCCAAATCCTGACACCGCCTCTCAGAAAAAATGTCCTCAAAACCAGACAAAAACGCAGGTAAGGTCTCTGTAGAGACTGTAGAAATGGAAAATGTTTAAACAGTTCTCATGGCAGTAATCTCCCCATTCAATGATCTCCCTGGCTTGCCAATTCACCAACGAATTATGCTTCACCCACCAGGGTAGACCCAGTACAATAGGAATGGGAAGGCCATCCAGGACATAGCAAGGAATAATCTCACAATGAACAGACCCCACCCTCAGTCTTACATTATGTTCAATCTGAGTCAGAGCTTTCTGTGCAAGTGGCTCTGAGTCGATTGAAAAAATAGGAATGGGCTTAGCTAAAGTACAGCAAGCAAGTCCATGAGTGCTAACAAACTCAGCATCGACCATGCTGACTCCAGCTCCACAGTCTACAAACACAGAAAATTTCTCAGTCATGCTCTCTAGCACCAACTCTGCTGTCAGGACAAACCGAGAACTGCAGGTTGACGACAAACACACCCCATGATTATACAACTCCAGACTACCAAGGGTTAATCGAGTTTTATTTTGTTTAGGAATTGAGGGACAGGCCCCAATAAAATGTCCCTTTTTCCACAAAAAAAACCCCATTTTTTTTGCAGATCTCAGGTAAAACCTATGATGCAGAGACACCCCCTAATTGCATGGGTTCTTCCACCTCCCCCAGTACTGGTTCACCCCCAGACCGCTCCCCCAGCAAAGGGGCATTACCCCGAAGAGAGGGCTTCAGAGAAGGTGGTCTCACCCACCTATCCCAAAGGTGTCTATCAACACTTATAGTCAAACACATGGCAGTCTCCAAGGACTCTGGGGTTTCAAACACTGCCAAGGCATCTTTCAACCTTTCAGTAAGGCCCTGACAAAATTGGCTTCTAAGAGCCGGGTCATTCCATTTGGTATCAGTTGCCCATCTGCTGAATTCGGAGCTATACGTCTCCACTGATCGATTCCTCCTGAAGGCGACGTAGCCTGGACTCAACCAAAGAGATTTGGTCAGGATCATCATAGATGAGGGCTAGAGTCCCGAAAAAACACTACACTTACTGGAGACAAACAGAACACTGTGGCAAAGAAAAAGCCCAGGATTGAGGATCTCCTTGCTACAGTGAGATCACAATCCCCACTCGTTGCTCCTCATTTCCGGAGGAGTAAAGACGAAGTTTAAAATACAGTTTTTGCAAGCTTCCTTGAACACAAAAAAATTGTCCCTACCTCCTGAAAACCTGTCCGGGAGGGCAACCTTGGGTTCAAGCTGGACTGGCCTACCCACAGAGACCCCAACATTAGGGACCTGCAGCCGCTGTTGCTGAACCTCAAAGCGGAGGCCAGTCACCTCCAGAGACAGCTTGTGCAGCGGCTCTGCCAGCATTGCAATGGTATCCATGAACCAAGAGAGAGAGGAAAAAAAAACACCCCCCCCAAATAAAAGCCACACACAAATAAAACCACTTGTCATTTTTTTTTATTTTTGCACGGCCGGGGATAATGTCACACAAGATAAGGGAAAAACTAAGTGCAACACGAAGGGAAGAGGGGGAGGAAGCCCAAACACTAGGGAAAGGGGGAGTGGAAACCCCTAGGCAGATCTAAGATCACCCTGCCTACCCTATCATCCCTATATAGTTTCCACACCTATTACCCTGAATGTCCCTAGAGCTTGGCCCTAGATAGGGAGGGGACAGGGTGAGCACTTGTCAGGCCCCACTAAAAACTAAAGACAACAAGGTAGACAAACAATGGGCATACACTTCGCATGAGCAGACACCTGAGAGATAACGCCAACTGTCCTCCAAGGGTACCAGAGAAGAAACTAGCCGACTGCTAGTGCTCCAAGCCTACACAGAGGTATATAGAACTATCACCGGCGACTCTCTGGAGAAACAGACTATTTATCTACCCAGCAAGGGTGTATCAATCAGTAGCGGAAGGTGGAGGTCGCTGCTGGGTCCTAAATGAAGAAGGATATAACAATACTACAGAGATGAGGGAATCAAGAAGGCTTCTGCAAAGCCAAGCACAGTGACCTTCTACAGCTGGCTCCAGAAGCGACTGTCTGTCACATCTGACACATCCGTGACAGTACATGAGGAGGGGTTACATACAGAATAAAATATAAATTATAGTGAACAAACTAACAATAACAGAGGGGAGAGAGTCCTGTACTTGCTGGTTTACATTCTACAGGATAATGGGGAAGGAGACAGTAGGTTAGGGGGTTTAGGGCACCTCTGGGGCTGGTGTAGTGGCAGTGGGGTCATTGCAGGCTGTAAGCTTTCTCAAAGAAATGGATTTTCAAGTACTGCCTGAAACTTCCAAATGTGGTGGATAATCAGACATGTTGGTTCACAGAATTCCAGATAATGGGGGATACTCGGGAGAGGTTTTGGAGGTGATTGGGTGAGGAAAGAATAAGTGTGGAGGAGAGAAGCAGGTCTTAGGACAACCGGAAATTTTGTGTTGGAAGATATCTGTAGATTAATTCTGAGATAAACAGAGGAGACAGATTACGGACGGCTTTGTAGGTCAATAGTAGTAGCTTGAACTGTATACGTTGGGGAATTGGGAGCTAACGAAGGGATTTGCAGAGGGGAGAAATGGAAGAGTAGTGAGGAGAGAGGTGGATTAGTCAGTTAAGGATGGACTGGAGAGGTGCGAGAGTGTTTGCAGGGAGGCCACAAAGGAGGATATTGCAGTAGTTGAAGCTTGATGAGAAGGAGAAGCATATGGCTGATAGACACTCTGGGGTTCTGGACAGCGGAGAGGTGACATCAGGGCCAGAGAGGTAGTTGAGTGTCATCAGCGTATAGGTACAGGGAAAATATATATTATTGTATCGTGATAGCCAGTAGATAGAATAATATTAAGATTTGAGAGTTCTCGGTGGTTGATACCTTTTAATGGCTAACTGAAAAGATGGTAACAAGTTGCAAGCTTTTGTGACTACTCAGGCCTCTTCATTATGCCTGATGAAGAGGCCTGAGTAGTCTCAAAAGCTTGCAACTTGTTACCAGCTTTTCAGTTAGCCATTAAAACGTATCAACCACTGAGGACTCTCAAATCTTAATATTTTTCAGCGTATAGGTGACACTGAATGCCATGGGACTTTGACTGTCCTAAGACAAAAGGTATAAATTGAGAAGAGCAGGGGTGCCAGGACAGAGCCTTGAGGGACACCAAGAGAGGGGATGAGGAGGTAATATGTGAGTGGGAGACACTAAATGTGTGGTTGGAAAGGTATGAGGAGATCCAGGAAAGGGCAAGGGAAGAGAGGATTTGTAGTTGGAGGGATTGATCAATTGCGTCGAAGGCAGAGGACAGGTCTAGAAGGAGGAGTATAGAGAACTGTGTATTAGCTTTGGTTGTAAGTCATTAGTAATTTTTGTCATGGCAGTTTCAGTGAAGTGGTGGAGACGGATTCTGGATTGTATGTTGTCAAAGAATGAGTTAGATGGGAGGAAAGTTCAGCATGGTCATGCTGTTCGAGGAGTTTGGAGGTGAATGGGAGCAGCTATATGGTTCAATAGCTAGACGTAGAGATCAAGTTGAGGGATGACTTCTTTAGGATGGGTGTGGATCGTGGCATGTTTAGAAGCAAAAGGGAAGGTACCAGAAGTTAGAAGTAGGATGAAGAGGTGGGTTAGTGGTGAGGGGTGATTTGGAGAGATGAGTAAGCTCTTAATAAGTGATGGTGGGGAGGAAGGTTATAGGGAAGGGGCAGTGTTCTGTTATACATAGGGGTTGTGGTGGAGGGGCAGTAAAGACTTGCCTCGTTTGGTTGATCTTATTTTTGAAATCTGCGGCAAAGTCTTCTGCAGAGATGAGGGAGGTCAGAGGGCGCAGTGGAGAAAGTTAAAAGTGTTGAATAACTGTTTGGGGTTGTGGGATAAAGAAGATACGAGGGTTGTGAAGTAGAGCTGTTTAATAGAGGTGAAGGCCGGCTTGAATGTGAAAGTTGCTGTTTTGAATGCGCTGAAGTCTACTTGCAAGTGCGTTTTCTTCCAGCACCGCTCTGTAACCCTGGACACTTGCTGAATATTTAAGGTTATTGTGCCAGGGTTGTCTATTGATTTGTCACACTCTGCCATGTACGAGAGGGGCAACCGAGTCAGTAGCTGATACGAGTGTGAGGTTGTAGAAAATGATGGCACTGTCTATGTAATGGAGTGAAGATATGGAGGACAGCGGTAGAATAGAGTCAGAATATGAGTGTCTAGGTGTGTGAGGTTTCTGCGGGTTGCGCTACTTGCCGGACCTGTGGGGCAGGTGAGGAGGGCAAGTATGAGAAAGTGAGTAGATCGTGGTCAGATAGGGGAAGAGGTGAGGTAGTGAGACTACATAGGGAGCAGAGGCGGGTGAAGATAAAGTCTAATGTATATCCGTCTGTGTGGGTGTATCTAATCCTATCAACTGTGATTCTGATTGCAGGACTGCTGTACCTAATCTTATGTGTGATACTGTCTGCTGAGCTATGTGTCCTAATCCTATCATGTGATACCATCTTCTCTTTCGCTGTATCTAGTCACATGTGATATTGGCTTCTAAACTACTGTATCTAATCAGCACAGATGAGATACAATCTGCTGAGCCGCTGTATATATTGCAGACACCCGTGATACCATATGATGAGCTGAGCGTCCTCTCAAGTGTGACTCTGACTGCTGTATCTAATCTTGTGTGATACTGTTTGCTGAGCTGCACATCTAATCCTATCATGAGTGATACTGTCTGCTCATCCGCCATATCTAATCCAATCACGAGTAATATTGTCTGCTGAGCCACTGTATCTCATCCGAGCATATGTGATATTATCTGCTGAACTGATGTATTTGAAACCTTTGCCAACATATGACGTACTGGTACGTCGTATGCCGGCTGCCTGACTTGTATGCAGGCTCAGTAGCTGAGCCTTAATATCATATAGTTTGGTCTATATATAATCTAAAATATGACTAGGGACCAGACTTGATTCAGCAAACACACAATTTTATTCTCTTTAGATACACATACAAACAAACAAATGATAAAAAAGCACCTCCAAACTGTGAGGGACACTTGGTTGCATCTGACCTGAGGTGTGTGTTCACATGATATATGCCGCTACTATTGGATATACTGTAATATGAGTGTTCACCCGCATGTTAATCATTAAGCAAGTGCTAATATGATAATCAAATGATATATAGTGAAAACATACCGTAGCAAAAACCTCAATATTGGCACTGGTGTAATGCAAGGCCCCTCATCCCCACGAACACACACCTCAGGTCAGATGCAACCAAGTGTCCTTCACAGTTTGGAGGTGCTTTTTTATCATTTGTTTGTTTGTATGTGTATCTAAAGAGAATAAAATTGTGTGTTTGCTGAATCAAGTCTGGTCACTAGTCATATTTTAGATTATATATAGACCAAACTATATGATATTAATGCTTATATTTTGTCAGAAACTCTATTAGAGCCTGTAGGACAATTATGGTTATCTGATTATAATCAGTAGCTGAGCCTGCAGCTTTGGTGGCAGATGATGGCTGTGTTATTCAGCAATCATCTGCTTATAACAGCCATGAGTGTAGTGGAGAGGTGCTCAATGTTAACCTGTTGAATGCTGCTGTCATTCTAACCAGCAATAGGCCCACCTGCTACACAATCACGGGGCGTCGATGGTTTACCATAAAAACTAGGGGTCTGCTGAAGATCCCGGTACCTGTCATGGCTGTACTCCTAAGAAAGCCAGACCATGGCTGGCGTTCATAGGAGACCATTATTTTTGCTATACACAGCAATCCTGTAGTACATGTTATTGACTGATAGCTGATTTATTACCCTGAAAAGATGACAAAATACAGTAAATATTTAAAAAAATGTTTTTAAAAAATTAAAAAGACAAAATTTAAATCACCCCTCTTTTTCCACATTAAAAATAGCAAAGAAAATACTTTGACATCTCCACATTCGTAAAAGTCTGAGCTATTAGACTTATTTGGCTCCTGCAACACCACAAAGAAATCATTGTATTTATTCCAAAATGGTAACAATAAAAACAACAGCTCTATGCGCAGAAAAAAAAGCCCCCGAACAGCTCCATCAACCTGAAAAGTCATGGTTCTCAGAAAATATCAACGTAAACCCCACAGCCTCCAACACACAGTATGATTGTGGCTACCATAGCTCACTCACACAGCATTATAGTGGCCACCACACAATTGATGGAGGTCCCTCCCACACAGTAGGATTGTAGCCCCTACAATCTCCCCCACAGCATTACAGTGCCACCAAAAGCCCCCCCCACACACACACACACACATTGATAGCTCCTCGATTTTTCATTCCAATAATTCCATTTTGCATTATTTTTTTATGAAGTACTTGAACAGTTAACAAACTTACTGAAAGCAGTCTTGTAAACTTTTTGGGGTGTTGTTTTTAAAAAATATATCTCTTCAGGGGAAATTTCCAAAATATAGGACCCTCAAAATTACTTCAAAACTAAAAAGGTCCCTAAAAAAGAGGGAATTAGATCTACTGGTTATTCAGTTTCCATGAATCCCCCATGACAGCACACCAGGAGGTAGTCCTTCCTTGACCTGTAACAGGACAGGATCACAGAGAGGTTAAAAAGCCTCACCCACCTCCACCCTCCGGTGTTTTTACAAAGTACCATGGACGGATGGATGCAAATGCTCTATACGAGCCACTAAAAACTCCTATGTAAGATAAATTGCTGTAAGTACTTTTATGCCCAAAAATGACAAAAGTGTCAGAGCACAGAGGCGCCTTCTTCGGTCAATCTTACAAATGAATTCAAAAGATACAAGGCACAACATTTAAGAGATGTTACAGCAAACATTTGTTCATGAGTTGTAAGGGGTGATGCCTCCTACTGATAAGTCAAGGAGATCAAATTAGGATTTTTTGTTGCAAATGGAGAAGAGGCCCTGGGAATGTTTAATTATCTGGAGGTGTGAATTGTGTCCATGTAGTGAGTCATAAACCCAGGTGTTAGATTGAGTCCTGTTGTTAAGGAATTGAACATCCTTATCAATTTGAATTCCCTGATTTTTCTCTTCCTGTCGTCCGTGAAATGACCTTTCAGTATTAAGACTTTTAGATCTGTCATACAGTGTCCCAGGCTAGAGAAATGTTTTCATTCTCATTTGCAGTTTTTGCATCGTTTCTCCAATATAGGAAGATACACATTTTAACGGCCCCAGCTCAATCTCAAGATATGGCAACCTGATGGATGAACGATCTGCAGGAAGATGGATCTTGTGTAAGCGTAACGATAAACATAAGGGAGGAGAAATAAGGCTGGAGAAAATAAAGCAAAAAAGGCGATCCCACTACCATGTGCAAATAAATGAGGGAACACCACAAGATCTTCTCATTGATATTTGTTCACCCGGACTGCAACGGTGACAGGGAATATTATCTATATCTAGAGCATACATGTCAGACTTCGGCCTGTGGGCCAAATCTGGCCCGTGGGGTGGTTATATTTGGCCCGCGACACCAGAACCGCCACCCCTATGTGGGGCCATTATGCTGTACGGAGGACTATGTGAGGCCCATAATTCTGTATGGAGGACTATGTGGGGCCCATTATACTGTATACTGGTTGGCCCCTTGACTTTGTCCAATTTTTTGAGACCCAGAGATGCTGTGAGGCATTATGAGGTCCAGACTAGGGCCGCGTTTGAGAGACCAGACTCAGGATAAACCTCCACTTTGGTATATTTCAATTGTCCGATTAGCTCCACCTGAAGGAGCCAATTTAATGAGGCTGGAGCGCAGTCTTCAGAGATAATGTGCCGTATTAACCCCAAGTGTCCTCCTACGGATGGAGTAGCTAGGCTGATACTGTTCCGGCAGACAACAGTGAAAACATCGGTTCGGTTTATTCAACCACAAAATGCTCGGCCTAACAAACTAAGCCCAATCATGAGCCCTGTACAGCCATGACATGCGACTAACAGATGTCGATCATGAGATGTAGCCCAGACATGCGGACAAACTTTAGCCTAGAGCAGGGATGTAAAACTCAAACATGCAGAGGGTCAAAATGAATAACTTGGACAAAGTTGTAGGCCAACCAGTATACAGTTTAATGGGTCCCACATAGTCCTCCATACAGTATAATGGGTCCCACATAGTCCTCCATACAGTATAATGGGCCCCACATAGCTTTCCATACAGTATAAGGGGCCCCGCATAGCTTTTCATACAGTATCATGGGCCCCACAAAGTCCTCCATGCAGAATAATGGCCCCACATAAAGGTGGTGGTTCTGATGTCGCAGGCCAAATATAAATCACCCTGCAGGTCAGATTTCACCCACAGGCCAGAGTTTGACACGTGTGGCTTAGAGGTCCAAGCCATAGCTTCCGCCTGAATCCATAACATGAGGCCCTAGACCCAGCTTCGGCTTAAAGGCATGAGGCTAGTATCAACCCAGAGGCCTAATCCTTCAAGACAACATTTACACCATGCACTTACCAGTGCTGCATGTACAGTACTTACCATTAGAGGAACAGGGGAAGCTGGTAATGCTGAAAACCCACCATGGAGAGAAGCGGCGTTAAAACCAGCAGTGCTGCATTATTGTAGAAGTGCAGAGGCTGGCTGTTGGCTGAGGGACCTCCACCCAGAGAGGTGTTGGCCTGGACTGCTTGACAGGGAAAAGGGAAGGCAGAGACTTCCCGATCCTCCTGAGTCCGTACTTTAAGGCTCCACAGTATAAGATATCTTGACTCTAGGAGTAACCTCTCATGCGACTATCCCCTGTGGGGACAGGAAAAACACCAGAGGGTGGAGGTGGATGAGGCCTTTTACCCTCTCTGTAATCCTGTCTTGTGATAGGTCAAGGAAGGACTACCTCCTGGTGTGCTGTCCAGACAGACGTACTGGAAAATAAGTTTTGAAATTGCCCTAAAGTAATGAAAACTTGCTGTTAAATCTTTTAACCCTTCTGATAAAATAAAAGCACATTTGAAGAATTCTGGTGACATAATAAAACAGAAGGTATTGTAAATGTTATGTATTAATTTTATTGTGTAGTATGACTATTTGGTTTATGGGTATAATCAAAGCTTGAATACTTAAAAAAATTTCATTTTTTTTGTCAAATTTCTTATTTTAATAAATTAAACCAAAAGATATTGACTACATTTATTACTAACATAAAATACAATGTATCAGGAAAAAAAATTCTCAGGTAACTGGGATAAGTTGAAAAATTCCATTGCTATTTCCACAATAAAGTGTCACGTCAGATTTGAAAAATTGGGCTTGGTTACTAAGGTTAAAATTGCTTATTCCCAGTGTGACTCTTCTGATGTCTATCAAGATGTGATTTCCTAATAAAACATTTCCCACATTCTGAACATGAGAATGGCTTCTCTCCTGTGTGAATTCTCTCATGTGTTACAAGAGAAGATTTGTTATTAAAACATTTCCCACAATCTGAACATGAGAATGGCTTCTCTCCAGTGTGAATTCTCTCATGCCTAACAAGATGAGATTTATCATTAAAACATTTCCCACAATCTGAACATGAAAATGGCTTCTCTCCAGTGTGAATTCTCTTATGCCAAACAAGACGAGATTTGTTATTAAAACATTTCCCACATTCTGAACATAAAAATGGCTTCTCTTCAGTATGCCATCTCTCATGTTCAGTAACTCTTGATTTCTGAGCAAAACATTTCCCACATTGTGAGCAAGAAAATGGCTTCTCTCCTGTGTGAACTCTCTGATGTATAACAAGTCTTGATCTTTCTGTGAAACATTTTCCACATTCTGAACATAAAAATGCCTTCTCTACAGAGTGACGTCTCTCATGTTTAGTAACACTTGATTTCTGAGCAAAACATTTCCCACATTGTGAGCAAGAAAATGGCTTCTCTCCTGTGTGAACTCTCTGATGTATAACAAGTCTTGATTTTTCTGTGAAACATTTTCCACATTCTGAACATGAAAATGGTTTCTCTCCTGTGTGAATTCTCTCATGTATAATAAGATGAGCTTTCTTACTACAACGTTTCCCACATACTGAACATGAAAATGGGTTCTCTCCTGTGTGGGATGTCTCATGTGTAACAAGAATTGATTTTTCTGCAAAACATTTCCCACATTCTGAACATGAATATGGCTTCACTCCTGTGTGAATTCTCTCATGTTTAACAAGTTGTGATTTCTTAGTAAAACATTTCCCACATTCTGAACATGAATATGGCTTATCTCCTGTGTGATTTTTCTGATGTACAATAAGAGTTGATTTTTCTGTAAAACATTTCCCACATTCTGAACATGAAAATGGCTTCTCTCCTGTGTGACGTCTCTCATGTACAAGGAGATTTGATTTGTCAGCAAAACCTTTCCCACATTCTAGACATGAAAATGGCTTCTCTCCTGTGTGAAGTCTCTCATGTGCAACAAGGGCTGCGTTCTGAGCAAAACCTTTCCCACATTCTGAACATGAAAATGGCTTCACTCCTGTGTGGTATCTCTCATGTACAACAAGACTTGATTTCTGAGCAAAACATTTCCCACATTCTGAACATGAAAATGGTTTCTCTCCTGTGTGAAGTCTCTCATGTATGACAAGAGTTGATTTCTGAGCAAAACATTTCCCACATTCTGAGCATGCAAATGGCTTCTTTCTTGTGGGTGTGCTTTTATTTTCCACACTTCTTTTATTTTGCTTCACAGTCTGTGATGAATTAGGAGATAGTTCTTTGCTATTAAGGGCTGAGGGTATATCTGAGATGTGGCCATGCTCCTCATATGTTTCTTCTTTGAAACTATCATCTTCTGCTTTAAAATACGAAAATATCAGATGTCCTCCGGAGCTGCTGGTATAGTCATCTGCCAAGAGTAAAAGTGATTTGATTTTGAGCAAAACCTTAACAATCATATTCAACTAAGTACGAAAATTACAAATTTAAGAAAAAGTAAAAAAATTTCATACAAATCGTAAGGTATGTTTTAACGCTTTATTATTAACTGACTTAAGCGTCATTTACATGATGTGATGATTGCACATAGAATCAATTGTAGTAATGTTCCTTCCCAACCATTGCCCTGTACAACTTCAAACGTCAAAGAATAAAACATTTATCAATGTTCGTATATTTTATACATTTTAATATCTATCTATAATTGGCGGATGTGCATCCCTTGTGTACATAGAAAATGTTCAGCAATAATAAAAATGCATGAGAGAGCGGAAACAAACCATTATTGCTACATCACAATAAGCCCCAATCAACTTCCTATGTCATCAGTTCTATTCTCCTTGCAGCCGCTCGCTTTCAGTCTTCAGGGGAAGTAAATGGTTATAGCAGTCATCTCTCTCTGAGTGACTGTTACATCTCCCTTTACTGCCTCAATGACTGGAATTAAGAGGCTACAGAGAAAATATTACTTCATTTTCTCCCTGCAGCCACTCTTCCAGTAAAAAAGCCTAACATGGTACTATTTACCAGCAGATTACCACTATATCTTTATAAAGGCAGATAATGGCCTGTAATGAGCACTGATGGATCATATGGGAGCATTTTTCTTCTCTCTCTCCATAGATGAATGCTTGGTCGAATGTTCATCTCTACAGAGGATTTGGGAGAGACATTGGACTGCAGACTCAGGTATAATTGCATCACTGATTAGAGGTCTGTGGCCTGGACTTTTCTTGAATAATGAAGAATAATTGGGTTCCATATATTGTATACCCCGATGAGTGCTGTGGAACTGTTGTCTATTGCTCAGTGACTACCTCAAGTCGATCACCAGCACCCCAACTTCCATGTGACAGAACCCAGGACACGGTCATATTCTACCACTCGTATCATGGGTCAGTGCTATCAGGTGGAGAACATCTCACAAGCTCCCTGACAGCTCCATGCACAGCGTAGAGCGGAGGAGCCGTACGGTCGTGAATTAGTAAAGTCATGGCAATGCCATAAATATAAGGCTGGATAAGCCCAGGCATTATTCTGCTCTCTCTTATAATCTACTCCTGGCTGTAACTATAAGGCAATTATCTTAAAATGAGTATGTTTGAAGCTCTGTCCAGTTCCGTATATCAAATAGGTAACATTTTAATCACCAAGCCGTGATGGATATTATAAATAAAGACTAAGCGAAGTTTATTATGTGTCAGTGATGATCTATCATCTCAGTCTATTCTTAAATCCATATTATAGATGCACAGTCGGTGTTATCACACATAGCGCCATCACACTGTCAGCCATATATAATCTGTAATTTAGCTGAATGGGGGAATCTAAGGCCCAAAAAACTAAAAAAATAAATAAAAACCCCCATAAAACTTTTGAATGAGGAGAATGTTACTTTTCTCTTATTATTTCATGGTGACTCTTCATCAGGACGCGGTTACCTGTGAGAACTTCCTCTTTGCACCGCCACTCATCTCCCTGCACATCGCTTTCTCCTTTCTCCATTATGACTTGTGGATTATTCATCAGATTCTTGTCTGAATTTCAAAACTGTGAAAATAATAATGTAAAATAAAGACACAGACAGAAGGAAAACTCACGTGGAATATTCTAGATGGAGGCTTTTACTACAAGCTCGTGTGGCACCAGAGCCACCAACCGATGCCGACATCACCATCTCCTATATCACCAGTGCTGCCAAGTGATGGAAGCAGGGGTGGCTGGAGCAGGGTACAGTGATTTCCTTCATTATTTTGTCTTCACATTTCGAATGCCCTAACATTTTTATTTTTCCATTATATAAGAGATGTTTTGCTTGGAAATTTTGTATTTTTGGGGTACATATTTTTTTGTGGGGTTGGTAGCAATTTTCTTTTTTTATGGTGTTTACTTGTGATACAAATGTGATGTTAGAGGAGTCGTCCGTCGCTTTTTATATTCACATGCAGCTCAGTAAGGTCTAAACCAGTGTTTCCCAAACTCCAGTCCTCACGGCCCCCGCAGGTCATGTTTTTCAGGATTTCCATAGTGTTGCACAGGTGAGAGAATTCCTGATGCCTTGATGATACTCCCATCACCTGCGCAATACTAAGGAAATCCTGAGAACATGACCTGTGGGGGGACGTGAGGACTGGAGTTTGGGAAACACTGTGTAGAGAAATGGACAAGAGAGACTAAGTAACTGTAAGCAAACACCACCCTCTGGTAGAACAAACTGAAAGTGAAGAATTGTGTTAGCAGGAACCAAATAGTACTAGGAGATGTGCAGGGGGAGCGAGATTGTGTGCCAGATCTCAGGGGGCTTTTGTTGCCAAGAGAGCGCAAGGTGCGGATGTGCACCGGAGAAGACGCTGCAGCCAGAGATTTAACACCAGGTTGCAGACGTGCTCCACAGAGCCCAACGCGACAGGCCTCAGCCGGAGGCCTGTGTCGCACAAGAACCAGACACTGCCAGATAAGCTGCGGACTCCTCACAGAAATGCCCAGAGTTCTGCGCATGTTGAGGAGAGTCAGGACCTGCGCTCTGCACTGAGTAATTTCCCGGAACCCGATGTCGCCTGTCAGCAGCAAAGGTCTGGATCCCCTTACCCCAAGCATGAGAGACTACCATCAACAGCAGAGGAGAGCTGAGAGAAGACTGTGACAGGAGAGACGCGCCAACAGTAGCGGAGGAACCGAGCAAATGAACAGAGCCGTCATTTCCAACTTTCACCTACAGTACAGGGGACAGTTGAGATTAGGACTTCAGGTTGGGAGGGGGCTGGTTGGTGCGTGGGAAGCTAAACGGGATCTGATAGACTTTATTCAGAAGAGATTTGCGGCCTAGCGGGAAGAACAGGTGACTCCCAATAGGGCCATATAAAGAGAACTCATGTGGTGACTCCCACTACTGGGTGCACCACATTTTTTGCAAAGAGCTTTACTGTTATTCACTGAAAATATTTCTTATTGTTATTTCAAGTCACTCTTTATTACCCTCGTTACTAACCCCCTGACTGTTCCTGCCTTGTGTCTCTGTGCTTTGCATTTCTGCACCTATGTTACAAGTGGTCTAAACTGAAGAGCTAGAACATGTTCACCTAGCTATCTGCCAGTATTCCTCTTTTATATGCAAGGCCATTGTCATGACCACACTCGCTGATGCTGGCATAATGTGTGGATGTGACCGGGGGTATCCACTGCAAGACCACCTACTCTGTCTAATATCATTACAACTCTCTAATGTGTAACTCAAGCTCACGAATAACCACTCAAAACTACCACCACTAAGGTTTGTGATGATACCGATATATAAATAAAAATATATATATAGTCCCACGTATAAATAAACTTCACATGCAGCATAAAAGAACCTAACATGAGAAGCATGACTAAAATCATGTAATGCACACGCCCGGACTGACTGGCGTGTGCGTGTTTATGTAGTGATTCCACTGTGCCATGAACCGGAGAGTGCCTGGAGGGGCGTAACTAAGTATCTGCCCGATCCGACCAAGGTCGCACGACGGCATACGACGCCAGTGCACCAGGGAGGAACCGAGCAGAGGAACCAGGGTCTACTCCAGGTCAGACTCCGGACAAGGCTGTTAACCCACACCGGGGAATACAGGAACAGGCAGACTAGAGCGCAGGCTGGGTAGGGTCCAGTACAGACTGGGAGACAAATTCGAAACCGCAGACGCGGTGGACAGGGCAGAACAAAGCGAAAGCCGCAGACGCGGTGGACAGAGCTGAGCAAAGCGAAAACCGCAGACGCGGTGGACAGAGCTGAGCAAAGCGAAAACCGCAGACGCGGTGGACAGAGCTGAGCAAAGCGAAAACCGCAGACGCGGTGGACAGAGCTGAGCAAAGCGAAAACCGCAGACGCGGTGGACAGAGCTAAGCAAAGCGAAAACCGCAGACGCGGTGGACAGAGCTGAGCAAAGCGAAAACCGCAGACGTGGTGGACAGAGCTGAGCAAAGCGAAAACCGCAGACGCGGTGGACAGAGCTGAGCAAAGCGAAAACCGCAGACGCGGTAGAGACAGGGCTCTGTTCACACGGAACAGACTAGAAGGGAAAGGCAGAACCAGATACCCACAGGGTACTTGCAGAGAAGTAGCGAGTGGACCACAAACGGAAGTACAGTGACAACGAGCAGGAGTTAGGTACGAGTTCAGACTCTGCAGAAAAAGGGAAAGTACGGACATAGAGAAAAACAAAACAGGCTAGGAGAGTATTAAGACAAGAACAGACACAGCAGCAAGATACAGGAGCCAGTCTAGGTAAGCGGCCCCTAGAAGGCGGAAAGAACAGGCAGGAGCGATTTCACACAGGCCTGGAAATACAGCCTCCAGGATAGGCAGAAGACAACAGGCTAGAAGATAGTACAGACAGGACACAGTTCAGACACGGGAACTGATACCGAAGGCAGGAAACATAAACGGGACCTGGCATATCAGTGACCAAAGGCCAACTGACAGAACACAATGCTCAGGCAGGGATTCATTGGAGCAGCTGGGTTAAATACCAGATGGCAGACAGCAATAGGCTGAGGACGCACAAGGGGTGTGTCTGCAGCAGGTACAAAAAGCAGGAAGTGATCGGGCGCCGCCCTTAAGCAGCAAACACAGAGGCAAACAGACAGCATGGAGGGAAGCCAGGCTAGCAAACTGGACTGGAGATCAAGTGCACGCTCTTGCACAGTGGGAGATGGACCACTATGCAAGGACGCCGCCAGGTATGTTACAGTACCCCCCCCCTTACGCCCCCTCTTCTTCAGGCCTGCCAGAATGTTTCGCAGGGAATTCGAGGGCCAATCCTTTACTTCAAGGAGATCACTTCCACTGTCCACCGGAAAAACTGGTCTCCTCTGGGTAGCTAGGATGCTACCTCCTATCCAGCCATCCTCAGCAACAGACGAAACGGGTGGAGTACCAGGAATAGCACACAAGGAAGTCTCTCTCCACTTATTATCAGGTAGCACCCCAGAGGGTTCAGGAGACAACTGGAAGCCCTCCGATGGATTGGAGGGGTGCAGAGACTCGGGGGTAACCTCTACTTCGGGGTACATCTTGTCAAGCTCACAGGATGAAATGGGCGAGGTATCAGGTACAAGGTGTAGAAAAGTCACTGTCTCTTTGATATCAGGTGGTACCCCAGAGGATTCAGGAAACAACTGGAGGTCCTCCGCCGGGTCGGAAGAGTGCAGAGACTCGGGGGTAACCTCTGCTTCGGAGTACACTAGGTCGGACTCACTGGAAGAAGCGGGCGAGGTATCAGGTACCGAGTATAGCAGAGTCTCTGTCCATTTGCTATCAGGTAGCACCCCGAAGGGTTCAGGAGACAACTGGAGGTCCTCCGCCTGGTCGGAGGGGTGTAGAGACTCGGGGGTAACCTCTGCTTCGGAGTACCCTTGGACAGGCTCACCGATTAAAGTGGGTGAAGTATCAGATACCAGGTGCAGGAAGTCCTCCTGTGTGGATTCTGGGTGGGCAGCAGTCTCTTCGGGCAGGAGAACTGGTGCGCTACCCACGCACATTACCCGTCGGGGCTGCTCCGGGATACTGGGAAATGAAGCTTCAACAGGGACTTCAAGGTTGGGGTCAGGAGGTCTTTGGGAGGACAGACCCTGGCGTGACGGCTTGCCTCTACGCCTAGCACGTCTGGACTGCCTCTTAAGGTTGGGAGAAGTATTCCGGAGAGCGTAGTCACCCTGTGAGTATTCTGGGTGGGCAGTAGTTTCATTGGGCTGGAGGACTATTGCGCTACCCACACACATTACCCATCGGGGCTGCTCCGGGATATTGGGAAGTGAAGCTTCAGCAGGAGCCTCCGGGTTAGGATCATCGAAGACCATTAGAAAGGCCACCAGGAAGGCCATTATGTCGAGGACGATAGGATCCTGTGTTTCCCATAGGGGGTTGATCCATTCCAAGGCATCACCCGCTAGGTTAGACATAATGAATCCCACCTTAACCCGATCGGTGGGAAAACAAAGAGGGTAGAACTTGAAGTGTAGCATGCATTGCTCCACAAATGCACGACTCTGTCTTGGATCCCCATAGTACCGTGGCGGATCCGCTGAAACGAGAGCTGATAGATCCATCTGGACGGGTGCGTAATTCGCCTGGAACTCAGCTAGAGAAAAAAAAAATTATTTATTTTTAATGCACGTATTCGCTGGAAAACGTCTCAGAGAGCGAAGGCCGTGGGGCTCAACGGGAACCATGGCCTGAGCATGCTGTAATGCACACGCAAGGACTGACTGGCGTGTGCGTGTTTATGTAGTGATTCCACTGTGCCATGAACCGGAGAGTGCCTGGAGGAGCGTAACTAAGTATCTGCCCGATCCGACCAAGGTCGCACGACGGCATACGACGCCAGTGCACCAGGGAGGAACCGAGCAGAGGAACCAGGGTCTACTCCAGGTCAGACTCCGGACACGGCTGTTAACCCACACCGGGGAATACAGGAACAGGCAGACTAGAGCGCAGGCTGGGTAGGGTCCAGTACAGACTGGGAGACAAATTCGAAACCGCAGACGTGGTGGACAGGGCAGAGCAAAGCGAAAACCGCAGACACGGTGGACAGAGCTGAGCAAAGCGAAAACCGCAGACGCGGTGGACAGAGCTGAGCAAAGCGAAAACCGCAGACGCGGTGGACAGAGCTGAGCAAAGCGAAAACCGCAGACGCGGTGGACAGAGCTGAGCAAAGCGAAAACCGCAGACGCGGTGGACAGAGCTGAGCAAAGCGAAAACCGCAGACGCGGTGGACAGAGCTGAGCAAAGCGAAAACCGCAGACACGGTGGACAGAGCTGAGCAAAGCGAAAACCGCAGACGCGGTAGAGACAGGGCTCTGTTCACACGGAACAGACTAGAAGGGAAAGGCAGAACCAAATACCCACAGGGTACTTGCAGAGAAGTAGCGAGTGGACCACAAACGGAAGTACAGTGACAACGAGCAGGAGTTAGGTACGAGTTCAGACTCTGCAGAAAAAGGGAAAGTACGGACATAGAGAAAAACAAAACAGGCTAGGAGAGTATTAAGACAAGAACAGACACAGCAGCAAGATACAGGAGCGGGTCTGGGTAAGCGGCCCCTAGAAGGCGGAACGAACAGGCAGGAGCGAGTTCACACAGGCCTGGAAATACAGCCTCCAAGATAGGCAGAAGACAACAGGCTAGAAGATAATACAGACAGGACACAGTTCAGACACGGGAACTGATACCGAAGGCAGGAAACATAAACGAGACCTGGCATATCAGTGACCAAAGGCCAACTGACAGAACACAATGCTCAGGCAGGGATTCATTGGAGCAGCTGGGTTAAATACCAGATGGCAGACAGCAATAGGCTGAGGACGCACAAGGGGTGTGTCTGCAGCAGGTACAAAAAGCAGGAAGTGATCGGGCGCCGCCCTTAAGCAGCAAACACAGAGGCAAACAGACAGCATGGAGGGAAGCCAGGCTAGCAAACTGGACTGGAGATCAAGTGCATGCTCTTGCACAGTGGGAGATGGACCACTATGCAAGGACGCCGCCAGGTATGTTACAGTACCCCCCCCCCTTACGCCCCCTCTTCTTCAGGCCTGCCAGAATGTTCCGCAGGGAATTCGAGGGCCAATCCTTTACTTCAAGGAGATCACTTCCACTGTCCACCGGAAAAACTGGTCTCCTCTGGGTAGCTAGGATGCTACCTCCTATCCAGCCATCCTCAGCAACAGACGAAACGGGTGGAGTACCAGGAATAGCACACAAGGAAGTCTCTCTCCACTTATTATCAGGTAGCACCCCAGAGGGTTCAGGAGACAACTGGAAGCCCTCCGATGGATTGGAGGGGTGCAGAGACTCGGGGGTAACCTCTGCTTCGGGGTACATCTTGTCAAGCTCACAGGATGAAATGGGCGAGGTATCAGGTACAAGGTGTAGAAAAGTCACTGTCTCTTTGATATCAGGTGGTACCCCAGAGGATTCAGGAAACAACTGGAGGTCCTCCGCCGGGTCGGAAGAGTGCAGAGACTCGGGGGTAACCTCTGCTTCGGAGTACACTAGGTCGGACTCACTGTAAGAAGCGGGCGAGGTATCAGGTACCGAGTATAGCAGAGTCTCTGTCCATTTGCTATCAGGTAGCACCCCGAAGGGTTCAGGAGACAACTGGAGGTCCTCCGCCTGGACGGAGGGGTGTAGAGACTCGGGGGTAACCTCTGCTTCGGAGTACACTAGGTCGGACTCACTGGAAGAAGCGGGCGAGGTATCAGGTACTGAGTATAGGAGAGTCTCTATCCATTCGCTACCAGATAGCACCCCGAAGGGTTCAGGAGACAACGGGAGGTCCTCCGCCTGGTCGGAGGGGTTTAGAGACTCGGGGGTAACCTCTGCTTCGGAGTACCCTTGGACAGGCTCACCGATTAAAGTGGGTGAAGTATCAGATACCAGGTGCAGGAAGTCCTCCTGTGTGGATTCTGGGTGGGCAGCAGAACTGGTGCGCTACCCACGCACATTACCCGTCGGGGCTGCTCCGGGATACTGGGAAATGAAGCTTCAACAGGGACTTCAAGGTTGGGGTCAGGAGGTCTTTGGGAGGACAGACCCTGGCGTGACGGCTTGCCTCTACGCCTAGCACGTCTGGACTGCCTCAAGGTTGGGAGAAGTATTCCGGAGAGCGTAGTCACCCTGTGAGGATTCTGGGTGGGCAGTAGTTTCATTGGGCTGGAGGACTATTGCGCTACCCACACACATTACCCATCGGGGCTGCTCCGGGATATTGGGAAGTGAAGCTTCAGCAGGAGCCTCCGGGTTAGGATCATCGAAGACCATTAGAAAGGCCACCAGGAAGGCCATTATGTCGAGGACGATAGGATCCTGTGTTTCCCATAGGGGGTTGATCCATTCCAAGGCATCACCCGCTAGGTTAGACATAATGAATCCCACCTTAACCCGATCGGTGGGAAAACAAAGAGGGTAGAACTTGAAGTGTAGCATGCATTGCTCCACAAATGCACGACTCTGTCTTGGATCCCCATAGTACCGTGGCGGATCCGCAGAAACGAGAGCTGATAGATCCATCTGGACGGGTGCGTAATTCGCCTGGAACTCAGCTAGAGAAAAAAAATAATTATTTATTTTTAATGCACGTATTCGCTGGAAAACGTCTCAGAGAGCGAAGGCCGTGGGGCTCAACGGGAACCATGGCCTGAGCATGCTGTAATGCACACGCAAGGACTGACTGGCGTGTGCGTGTTTATGTAGTGATTCCACTGTGCCATGAACCGGAGAGTGCCTGGAGGAGCGTAACTAAGTATCTGCCCGATCCGACCAAGGTCGCACGACGGCATACGACGCCAGTGCACCAGGGAGGAACCGAGCAGAGGAACCAGGGTCAGACTCCGGACACGGCTGTTAACCCACACCGGGGAATACAGGAACAGGCAGACTAGAGCGCAGGCTGGGTAGGGTCCAGTACAGACTGGGAGACAAATTCGAAACCGCAGACGTGGTGGACAGGGCAGAGCAAAGCGAAAACCGCAGACACGGTGGACAGAGCTGAGCAAAGCGAAAACCGCAGACGCGGTGGACAGAGCTGAGCAAAGCGAAAACCGCAGACGCGGTGGACAGAGCTGAGCAAAGCGAAAACCGCAGACGCGGTGGACAGAGCTGAGCAAAGCGAAAACCGCAGACGCGGTGGACAGAGCTGAGCAAAGCGAAAACCGCAGACGCGGTGGACAGAGCTGAGCAAAGCGAAAACCGCAGACACGGTGGACAGAGCTGAGCAAAGCGAAAACGGCAGACGCGGTAGAGACAGGGCTCTGTTCACACGGAACAGACTAGAAGGGAAAGGCAGAACCAAATACCCACAGGGTACTTGCAGAGAAGTAGCGAGTGGACCACAAACGGAAGTACAGTGACAACGAGCAGGAGTTAGGTACGAGTTCAGACTCTGCAGAAAAAGGGAAAGTACGGACATAGAGAAAAACAAAACAGGCTAGGAGAGTATTAAGACAAGAACAGACACAGCAGCAAGATACAGGAGCGGGTCTGGGTAAGCGGCCCCTAGAAGGCGGAACGAACAGGCAGGAGCGAGTTCACACAGGCCTGGAAATACAGCCTCCAAGATAGGCAGAAGACAACAGGCTAGAAGATAATACAGACAGGACACAGTTCAGACACGGGAACTGATACCGAAGGCAGGAAACATAAACGGGACCTGGCATATCAGTGACCAAAGGCCAACTGACAGAACACAATGCTCAGGCAGGGATTCATTGGAGCAGCTGGGTTAAATACCAGATGGCAGACAGCAATAGGCTGAGGACGCACAAGGGGTGTGTCTGCAGCAGGTACAAAAAGCAGGAAGTGATCGGGCGCCGCCCTTAAGCAGCAAACACAGAGGCAAACAGACAGCATGGAGGGAAGCCAGGCTAGCAAACTGGACTGGAGATCAAGTGCACGCTCTTGCACAGTGGGAGATGGACCACTATGCAAGGACGCCGCCAGGTATGTTACAGATCATACATGAATGCAAAAGTGAACAACTTTTGGGCAGCATGGTGGCTCAGTACTTAGCACTATTGATTGGGATCGTGAGTTCAAATCCCACCAAGGACAACATCTGCAAGGAGTTCGTATGTTCTCCCCGTCTATGTGTGGGTTTCCTCCGGGTTCTCCGGTTTCATCTCACATTCCGAATACATATTGATAGGGAATTTAGATTGTGAGCCCCGATGGGACAGTGTCGATAATGTCCATAAAGTACTGTGGAATCAATAGCGCTATACCATATAGCAGTGGACCATTCCTTCTTCCTACAGACTCTCTCATCGCTCGGCATCACAGACGTGGCCTATCTTGGATCTCCTCATACCTAACAGACAGGACACTCAGTGTCTCCCACTCGCACACCACCTCCTCATCTCGCCCCCTATCTGTCGGTGTCCCCCAAGTTTCAGTCCTAGGACCCCTGCTCTTCTCCATCTACACCTCGGCCTAGGACAGCTCATAGAGTCTCACGGATTTCAGTATCACCTCTATGCTGATGACACACAGATCTACCTCTCTGCACCCGATATCACCTCCTTACTAACCAAAATCCCACAATGTCTGTCCGCTATTTCATCCTTCTTCTCTGCTAGATTTCTAAAACTTAACATGGACAAAACAGAATTCATCGTCTTTCCACCATCTCATTCAACACCCCCCCCTCATCTGACCTATCAACGTCAATAGCTGTCCACTCTCCCCAGTCCCACAAGCTCGCTGCCTTGGGGTAACCCTGGACTCTGATCTCTCCTTCCAACCACACATCCAAGCCCTTTCCAGTTCCGGCTGACTCCAACTCAAAAACGTCTCTGGGATCCGCACATTCCTCAACCACGAATCTGCAAAAACACTAGTGCACGCCCTCATAATCTCCCACCTCGACTGCTGCAACCTCCTGCTATGTGGCCTCCCTTCCAACACTCTTGCACCCCTCCAATCTATCCTAAAACTCTGCTGACCGACTAATCCACCTGTACCGCCGCTATTCCCCGGCCTCTCCTCTCTGTCAGTCCCTTCACTGGCTCCCCACTACTCAGAGACTCCAATTCAAAACCCTAACTATGGCACAAAGCCATCCACAACCTGTCTCCTCCATATATCTGTGACCTAGTCTCAAGATACATACCTGCATGCAACCTCCGATCCTCACAAGATCTCCTTGTCTACTCCTCTCTTATCTCCTCTTCCCACAATCGCATACAAGATTTCTCCTGTGCATCCCCCCTACTCTGGAACTCTTTACCCCAGCATATCAGACTCTTGCCTACCACAGAGACCTTCAGAAGGAACCTGAAGACTCACCTCTTCCAACAAGCCTACAACCTGCACTATCCAGGGCTGTGGAGTTGGTAAGCCAAACCTCAGACTCCACGACTCCCTCATATATGGCTCATGTTTAAGTGATAAATTTACTGTAGCACAGATTAATCTCTGCTAAAAGTCTAGACCCTTAGATCAGGAATAGGACATTTCATAACTTTCCCAAATTCTTATGAAAAAATATTCCCCACAAACTGCATTGAACTACTGTACCCAATTTATTATATATTTTAAGAGTCGGAGTCGGTTCATTTTATACCGACTCCAAGTCCACCAAAATGGGGTCTGACTCCAGAGCCCTGGTGGCCACGTACCCAATCTCACCCGCAGCATGTCAATTTCTGTAGCGGACACGCTAGTCTCTGCTGCAGATTTTGACCGATTGAAGTGTCAATATATGCGGTGGATTCATATGTACTGACAACAAAAGTGCGGCATTAGAATACTGCGTTTTGGACGCAGCAAAAATATGCAGCATCCAAAGCACTTCTTGTTGCTGTTCGTAGCGGCTAAAGAAACAGCTGTGAGCTGTTAATAATGACCAGGGACCATGTTTGCCTAATGGCACCTTCCCATGCTAAAAATAGCAGCTCACAGCTGCTGCATAAATTCTGCGAATAGAAATGCTACTGAAGATTAGGTGAATGGGACTAGCTGACACCTAGCTCTTTTGTTTGGTGATGACAAGGTGTCAATCAGACCCTTTCATGACCAAACCTACTTAAGATAAAGTAAAGAGTTAAATAAAAACACAGACACAGAGTAAACACTTTATTTGAAATACAACACATTCTTTAATCATTTAAATTTACCAATATACTCACCCCAGTTCTGATGGTAATCCAAGGTTTAAAGCAATGTCCCACCAAATAACTTTATTTAGCTCCAAAAAGCATTCATTGATATACAAAAAACGCATGAAAAACGCGTCAAAATAGTGCGATTTTTCCGCAGCGTTATTCCTGCCAAGGAGATGCAGAAACGCTCAGGAAAATTCTGCTTCAAATCCTGACCGTGCACACATAGCCTAAATGAAATATCTATTCATTTTACACCACTTCCTACAGCACCATTTACTGCATAAAGCCCCATCTCAGGCTAATAATACGCGTAATAATTTTTATTTTTATAGCCAACATATTTCGTTGCACTTTACAATTTTAGGGGGAACTTATACAGACAATACAGAATAAGCATATCTCATAATATTTAAATCGCACTCGTTTCCTATCCATGCTCACCTAATTGCACCTTCACCCGAGTCCTGAAGATCTTCTCCTGAATTTTTCTCACACTATTTTACTTGTAATTCTCCATCTATTCCTAGCTTCACAATTTTTATCCCTTTTCTCTTTTCTACTGTACCATCATCCCCAGATTGCTCTCCCGGTAAATGTTCTCTTTCTGGCCCCTATTCACGGGCTCATCCTGGGTTCTAATCCCATTTCTCCTGCACTCATCATCTCACTACTTTCTTTTCAACACTCTGTCTTTTATTCATCCATTTATATTATATCATTTAGGGTATGTGCACACGATGCAGTTTTAATACATTTCTGCGGCGGTTTCACCGCTGCGGAAACGCATTAATACCGCTTATGAATAGGTCTGCCATGTATATAGCAATGTTAATCTAGATGTGCTGTGCACATGATGCGGAAATTTCCGCTCCGGATTACCATTGCGGCAAAAAACGCAGCAAGACCATTTCTAGAGCGATTCCATCGTGAATTCGCTCCCATTGATTTGCATTGAATCGAAAGACCTAAGGTAGGTCTCCATATTCTGATTGACACGCTCGGTATGTCCATTCAAATGAGGATGTAAGGCAAAGGAAAAAGGGACACCTGTACCCCCAGTCGAGAACAGAATGCTTTCCACAACTTGGAAACAAACTGGGTCCCCCGACTTGACACCACATCGGAGGGAACATAGTGCATAGTGGATATGAGATTTCTAGAAATCCCATCCACTATCCTGTATCATCTGGCCGCTGCGAGTTTGACACTGCATAAACACGCAGCTTCAAACCTGCAGCGGCTCCTGATTGTGGTCACATACCCAAACTCACAACATGCCAATTTCTCCAGCGGACACGCCCTCTCCGCGGCAGATGTTGACCGATTGAAATGTCATTATATGCGGTGGTTCAGCAAGTATTGACAACAAAAGTGCGGCATTAGAACACAGCATTTTGGATGCAGCAAAAGTACACTGCGTCCAAAGCGCTGCTGGTTGCTGATCGGGGAACATAACGGCTAACGCAACAGCTGTAAGCTGTTATTAATAGCCAGGGAACATGTTTGCCTAATGGCACCTCCCTAGGCTAAAAAATAGCAGATCTTAGCTGCCCCAGAAATTACATGAATGAAAATGCTAATGGAATTGGGTTTAGCTGACATCTAGCTCTTTTGTTTAGTGATGACAAGGTGTCAGATCCTTTCATTACTAAACCTAATTAAACTAAAGTGTTAAATAAACACACAGACACAGAGTAGACACTTTATTTGAAATACAACAGACATAGTCTTTAATCATTTATATTAACCAATATACTCACCCCAGGTCATGAACGTAATCCAAGGGTTAAAGCGAAGTCACACGTCTCTTTTTTTCAAATATCTTTATTTAGCTCCAAAAAGCATTCATTGATGTACAAAAATGCATCAAAAAGAGCAGCAAAACGCACGTTTTTTCTGCAGCGCTCTTCCTACCAAGAGATGCAGAAACCTTAAGGAATTTTCTAGTGATGAGCGAGCATGCTCGCCACTGCTCGGTGCTAGCCCGAGCATCTCAGTACTCGAGATGCTCGGAGCTCGCCGAGTACTTTCGAGATGCTCGGGCGGGAGCTCGGGTCCCTGTCCTGCATGTTTGGCGCTATTTAGAGCACCAATCATGCAGGGATTGTCTGCCACTCACTGTAATGTCACAGCCATGGTAGTTGTGGCATTACAGTGATTGCCCAAATCGATGGGAACAGTGCTCACAGTGATACATGAAAATCCGGCAATTCAGCAGCGGCATACACCGGTACCCGACAATTTAGAACAGAAAGAATAGAGCATCACACATAGATTAGATAGATAGAAACATGGCAGTCACATATATAATAAGTACAGTGATAGTGTTGGTTACTGTACTTGTCATTTAGTGTTAAAATAAAGGATTTATTAAAAAAAAAAAATTGGCGTGGGGTTCCCCGTAATTTTAGTCTCTAGTGGAGGTTAAGCAGACGGCTGGGGCAGATGTTTGAAGCCTGGGAAGAGGGTAATACCCACAGAGCTTCCCAGGCTACTAATATCAGCCCCCAACTGAATACCTAGCCTTTACTAGCTATTAAAATGGGGGACCCCAAAAAAATGACATGGGGTGCCCCCCTATTTTAATAGCTAGCAAAGGCTAGGCAGACAGCTGGGGGCTGATATTAATAGCCCAGGAAGGGTGCCATGAATATTGGCCCCCTCCCAGGCTAGAAACACCAGCCCTCAGCCGCCCCAGAAATGGCGCATCCATAGGATGCGCCAATTCTGGCACTAAGCCTTGCTCTTCCCACTGCCCTGTAGTGGTGGCAGTGGGGTAATAGGGCTGGGGTTGATGTCAGCAGAACGCTGCCATCCAGCTTGCCATGCCGCAGACACTGAGAAGCTCCTCAGTGTCTCGCTATGACGGCATCCAGATGAGCCGAGATCATGTCCAATGAACTCAGCTCACCTCATGCACGTCACTGACAGCGTGGTAGAATTCTCCTGCACATGCGGTGCCGGCAAATGACGTCACCGCACGCACAGGAGAATTCTCCCACGCTGTCAGTGACGTGCATGAGGTGAGCTAAGTTCATTGGACTCGGCTCATCTGGATGCCGTCACAGCCAGACACTGAGGAGCTTCACTGAGGAGCTTCTCAGTGTCTGCGGCATGGCAAGCTGGATGGCAGCGTTCTGCTGCGGTCCAGCCTGTCGTGTCAATGCAGCAGAGCTGAAGCTGTCCTGGGAACCATGGAAAGGTAAGGATGAGGTTGGTTTATTATTTTACTTTTACTGCAGGAGATCGTTGGCTTCCGCTGGAATGGGCGTGATGGTAAGTATGGTTTAATTTAGAACATTAAAGTATTGTGTCTTTATTTCAATTAAAGGACTTTATTCTGGGGGTTTGTGTTTTTTTTTACTTTGACTATGGGGTTAGTAATCGGGGTGTCTTATAGACGCCTCTCCATTACTAACCTGGGCTTGATGTCAGCTGGCATTATAAGCTGACATCAACCCCAGCCCTATTACCCCACTGCCACCGCTACAGAGCAATGGGAAGAGCGAGGCTAAGTGCCAGAATTGGCGCATCCTATGGATGCGCCATTTCTGGGGCGGCTGAGGGCTGGTGTTTCTAGCCTGGGAGGGGGCCAATATTCATGGCACCCTTCCTGGGCTATTAATATCAGCCCCCAGCTGTCTGCCTAGCCTTTGCTAGCTATTAAAATAGGGAGACCCCACGTCATTTTTTTTTGGGTCCCCCATTTTAATAGCTAGTAAAGGCTAGGTATTCAGCTGGGGGCTGATATTAGTAGCCTGGGAAGCTCCGTGGCTATTACCCCCTTCCCAGGCTTCAAACATCTGCCCCAGCAGTCTGCTTAACCTCTGCTAGAGACTAAAATTACGGGGAACCCCACGCCAATTTTTTTTTTAATAAATCCTTTATTTTAACACTAAATGACAAGTACAGCAACCAACACTGTCACTGTACTTATTATATATGTGACTGACATGTTTCTATCTATCTAATCTATGTGTGATGCTCTATTCTATCTGTTCTATATTGTCGGGTACCGATGTATGCCGCTGATGAATTGCCGGCCGGCTTTTTTAAACAGACGGGTTTCTGAAAATCGGAGGGCACTAGTGTGTTCCAAGTGCCCTGCTATGTTTTTCATGCACTCTCCTATATACCCTGCCTGCCTGTCTGCCTATATACACTATGTTCCAAATTATTATGCAAAAAGTGTTTAGGAGTGATAAGGTAAAAATTTTTTTGTTTGTCAGTTAAACTCATTGATGGTGATGTGTGTCAGGGCTCTTTATATCACTGTAAGCAATTGCAGACACCTGTGCTAATTAGTTTGGCAGGTGTGTCCAATGAAAGGCAAGACTACTTAAGAAGGCTGTCCCACATTATTAAGCAGCCTACATTTTCGGCCAAAATGGGAAAGAAAAAGGATGTGTCGGCTGCTGAGAAGCAACAAATTGTGGAGTGTTTAGGTCAAGGCATGACTACAATCAACATTGCCAAGACACTTCATCGTGATCATCGCACAATCAAGAAGTATGTAGCTGATTCACAGTACACACGTGTGCGTGCTGATAAGGGAAAATTGAGGACTCTTTCCTACAGGCAATAACGTCAGGTTAAAAGAGCAGCGGCAAAAAAGCCTTGTCATAGCAGCAGACAAGTTTTTGAAGCTGCTGGTGCCTCCAACGTCCCCCGAACAACAAGATGCAGGGTCCTTCAGAGGTTTGCAGCTGTGCGTAAGTCATCCTGTCGACCTCCTCTATCCACTGCACACAAGCAGAAACGGCTCCAGTGGGCCAAACAATACATGAAGACTGACTTCACAACTGTTTTGTTCACCGATGAGTGCCGTGCAACGCTCGATGGTCCAGATGGATGGAGTGGAGGATGGCTGGTTGATGGACACCCCACGCAAACACGGCTACAGCGCCAACAAGGAGGAGGTGGAGTAATGTTTTGGGCTGCAATCATGGGGAGAGAGATTGTCGGCCCTTTTAGGATCCCTGAAGGGGTAAAGATGAACTCCATAATGTATGTTGAGTTTCTCAAACAGCACTTCCTGCCATGGCTCAAGAAGAAGAACCGTGCATTCCGCAGCAAGATCATTTTCATGCATGATAATGCCCCGTCTCATGCTGCACATAAAACATCTGCATCTCTGGCTGCTATGGGCATAAAAGGGGACAAACTTATGGTGTGGCCCCCATGCTCCCCTGACCTCAACCCCATTGAGAACCTCTGGAGCATCATCAAAAGAAGTGTCTATGATGGCGGGAGGCAGTTCACATCTAAGCAACAGCTCTGGGAGGGTATTCTGTCCTCATGCAAAACAATTAAAGCAGAAACCATCCAAAACCTGACAAATTCAATGGACGAGAGTTCAGAAGCTATGAGGTCAGCTGCTGGCCTCTGATAGGCCGACGGCTGACACCGGTATTGCTGTGCAGAGAGCCGCGATCGTTACGGGGTCTATGTGCCTGCGGGCCACAGGTGCAGAAAGGACACCGAGGGAACGGAGGACAGGTGAGAATCTTTTTTTTTTCCTTTCTGTCATGTGAAATACAGCACAGGGGACCTGTGCTCAGTATGGGGGGACGGGAACCCTGAGCGCTGTATGGGAGGGCGGGGACCCTGAGCGCTGTATGGGAGGACTGGGACTCTGAGCGCTGTATGGGGGGACGGGGACCCTGAGCGCAGTATGGGGGGACGGGGACCCTGAGCGCAGTATGGGGGGACGGGGACCCTGAGCGCAGTATGGGGGGACGAGGACCCTGTGCGCAGGATGGGGGGACGGGGACCCTGTGCACAGGATGGGGGGGGACGGGGACCCTGTGCGCAGGATGGGGGGGACGGGGACATGTCTGAAACATGGGGACCTGGATGGGGGACATGTCTGCAACATGGGGACCTGGATGGGGGGGGACCATATCTGCAATATGGGGGACCATGTCTGCTATATGGGGGACCTGGATGGGGGACCATGTCTGCAATATGGGGGACCTGGATGGGGGACCATGTCTGCAATATGGGGGACCTGGATGGGAGACCAAGTCTGCAATATGGGGGACCTGGAGGGGAGACCATGTCTGCAATATGGGGGACCTGGATGGGGAGACCATGTCTGCAATATGGGGGACCTGGATGGGGAGACCATGTCT
This sequence comes from Phyllobates terribilis, assembly GCF_046119375.1. Taxonomy (NCBI): domain Eukaryota; kingdom Metazoa; phylum Chordata; class Amphibia; order Anura; family Dendrobatidae; genus Phyllobates; species Phyllobates terribilis. The sequence goes on from NW_027362769.1 coordinate 371,231,572, forward strand.
GCAATATGGGGGACCTGGATGGGGAGACCATGTCTGCAATATGGGGGACCTGGAGAGGAGACCATGTCTGCAAGATGAGGACCAGTTCAATAGGTATATATAAAATAAAAATGGTATCACTAAAAATGTCACTTTCTCATGCAAATAATGCGGCACCCCAAATTAAATGTTTTTCCGTGTGCGGCCCATACAGTACAAACCAAAAGTTTGGACACACCTTCTCATGTAAAGATTTTTCTGTATTTTCATGACTATGAAAATTGTACATTCACACTGAAGGCATCAAAACTATGAATTAACACATGTGGAATTATATACTTAACAAAAAAGTGTGAAACAACTGAAAATATGTCTTATATTCTAGGTTCTTCAAAGTAGCCACCTTTTGCTCTGATGACTGCTTTGCACACTCTTGGCATTCTCTTGATGAGCTTCAAGAGGTAGTCACCGGAAATGGTTTTCACTTCACAGGTGTGCCCTGTCAGGTTTAATAAGTGGGATTTCTTGCTTTATAAATGGGGTTGGGACCATCAGTTGTGTTGTGCAGAAGTCTGGTGGATACACAGCTGATAGTCCTACTGAATAGACTGTTAGAATTTGTATTATGGCAAGAAAAAAGCAGCAAAGTAAAGAAAGACGAAAAAAAAAAACAACACTTTGAAAGTGTCCCCAAGTGCAGTTGCAAAAACCATCAAGCGCTACAAAGAAACTGGCTCACATGAGGACCGCCCCTGGAAAGGAAGACCAAGAGTCACCTCTGCTTCTGAGGATGTTTATCCGAGTCACCAGCCTCAGAAATCGCAGGTTAACAGCAGCTCACATTAGAGACCAGGTCAATGCCACATAGAGTTCTAGCAGCAGACATCTCTTCAACAACTGTTAAGAGGAGACTTTGTGCAGAAGCCTTCATGGTAAAATAGCTGCTGGGAAACCACTGCTAAGGACAGGCAACAAGCAGAAGAGACTTGTTTGGGCTAAAGAACACAAGGAATGGACATTAGACCAGTGGAAATCTGTGCTTTGGTCTGATGAGTCCAAATTTGAGATCTATGGTTCCAACCACCGTGTCTTTGGACGACGCAGAAAAGGTGAACGGATGGACTCTACATGCCTGGTTCCCACCGTGAAGCATGGAGGAGGAGATGTGATGGTGTGGGGGTGCTTTGCTGGTGACACTGTTGGGGATTTATTCAAAATTGAAGGCATACTGAACCAGCATGGCTACCACAGCATCTTGCAGCAGCATGCTATTCCATCCGGTTTGCGTTTAGTTGGACCATCATTTATTTTTCAACAGGACAATGACCCCAAACACACCTCCAGGCTGTGTAAGGGCTATTTGACCAAGAAGGAGAGTGATGGGGTGCTACGCCAGATGACCTGGCCTCCACAGTCACCAGACCTGAACCCAATCGAGATGGTTTGGGGTGAGCTGGACCGCAGAGTGAAGGCAAAAGGGCCAACAAGTGCTAAGCATCTCTGGGAACGCCTTCAAGATTGTAGGAAGACCATTTCCAGTGACTACCTCTTGAAGCTCATCCAGAGAATGCCAAGAATGTGCAAAGCAGTCATCAAAGCAAAAGGTGGCTACTTTGAAGAACCTAGAATATAAGACATATTTTCAGTTGTTTCACACTTTTTTGTTAAGTATATAATTCCACATGTGTTAATTCATAGTTTTGATGCCTTCAGTGTGAATGTACAATTTTCATAGTCATGAAAATACAGAAAAATCTTTAAATGAGAAGGTGTGTCCAAACTTTTGGTCTGTACTGTATGTCCAGCTGAGTTTGAGACCCCTGATGTAGTAGATTTCTCCTGCAGTCCCATGTAACACCACAGTTAATACAATGATTAAACAAGGAAACAGAATAAAACCTAAGTACAAAGATTCGAGCAACATGTTCACATAATTCTGCATCGTGCGGTCAAAAACCAAGAAAATAATAAATGTGGTATCATAGATCACGATCCCACCGGCATTAGGAAATTTACCTCCTGTCTCTCTCTCTCTCTCTCTCTCTCCTCCCGTCTCTCTTTCATCTCCGGTCTCTCTCTCACCTCTTGTCTCTCTCTCTCTTAACTCCTGTCTCACTCACTTCCTGTCTCTCTCTCTCTTCCCTCCTGTCTCTCTCTCTTCCCTCCTGTCTCTCTCTTTTCCCTCCTGTCTCTCTCTTTTCCCTCCTGTCTCTCTCTCACCTCCTGTCTCTCTCTCTTACACCTCCTGTCTCTCTCTTTCACCTCCTGTCTCTCTCTCTTCCCTCCTGTCTCTCTTTTCCCTCCTGTCTCTCTCTTTTCCCTCCTGTCTCTCTCTCTTACCTCCTGTCTCTCTCTTTCACCTCCTGTCTCTCTCTTTCACCTCCTGTCTCTCTCTTTCACCTCCTGTCTCTCTCTCTCTTCCCTCCTGTCTCTCTCTCTCACCTCCTGTCTCTCTCTTTCACCTCCTGTCTCTCTCTCTCTTCCCTCCTGTCTCTCTCTCTCACCTCCTGTCTCTCTCTTTTACCTCCTGTCTCTCTCTCACACACCTCGTCTCTCTCTTCCCTCCTGTCTCTCTCTTCCCTCCTGTCTCTCTCTTTTACCTCCTGTCTCTCTCTCACACACCTCGTCTCTCTCTTCCCTCCTGTCTCTCTCTCACCTCTTGTCTCTCTCTCTCTTAACTCCTGTCTCTCTCTCTTACCTCCTGTCTCTCATCTCCTGTCTCTCACCTCCTGTCTCTCTCTTTTACCTCCTGTCTCTCTCTCACACACCTCCCGTCTCTCACCTCCTGTCTCTCTCTTACCTCCTGTCTCTTTCTCTCTTGCCTCCTGTCTCTCTCTCTCACCTCCTGTCTCTCTCTTCCCTCCTGTCTCTCTCTCACACACCTCTTGTCTCTCTCTCACCTTCTGTCTCTCGTTGCTTCTTTCTTTCCTTCTTCCTGGTTGACTCTGGCTCCGCCCTTCCCTGTAGCCCCGCAACACATCACGTGACACTACCCTCTCCCTGTAGCCCCGCCCCATCACGTGACACTCCCCCGCAGTTTGATAGCGCTCAGCAGCGGAGACAGGAGCCCAGTAGCTATCTCTCTGGGGGGTCTGCACAGCGCTGAGCGCTATCTCTCGGGGGGGGGGGTCTGCACAGCGCTGAGCGCTATCTCTCGGGGGGTGGTCTGCACAGCGCTGAGCGCTATCTCGGGGGGGGTCTGCACAGCGCTGAGCGCTATCTCGGGGGGGGTCTGCACAGCGCTGAGCGCTATCTCTGGGGGGGGGGTCTGCACAGCGCTGAGCGCTATCTCTCGGGGGGGGGTCTGCACAGCGCTGAGCGCTATCTCTCGGGGGGTGGTCTGCACAGCGCTGAGCGCTATCTCGGGGGGGTCTGCACAGCGCTGAGCGCTATCTCGGGGGGGGGGTCTGCACAGCGCTGAGCGCTATCTCGGGGGGGGTCTGCACAGCGCTGAGCGCTATCTCTGGGGGGGGGGTCTGCACAGCGCTGAGCGCTATCTCTCGGGGGGGGTCTGCACAGCGCTGAGCGCTATCTCTGGGGGGGGGTCTGCACAGCGCTGAACGCTATCTCTCGGGGGGGTCTGCACAGCGCTGAGCGCTATCTCTCGGGGGGGGTCTGCACAGCGCTGAGCGCTATCTCTCGGGGGGGTCTGCACAGCGCTGAGCGCTATCTCTGGGGGGGGGTCTGCACAGCGCTGAGCGCTATCTCTGGGGGGGGGTCTGCACAGCGCTGAGCGCTATCTCTCAGGGGGGGTCTGCACAGCGCTGAGCGCTATCTCTCAGGGGGGGTCTGCACAGCGCTGAGCGCTATCTCGGGGGGGGGTCTGCACAGCGCTGAGCGCTATCTCTCGGGGGGGGTCTGCACAGCGCTGAGCGCTATCTCTCGGGGGGGGGGTCTGCACAGCGCTGAGCGCTATCTCTCAGAGGGGGTCTGCACAGCGCTGAGCGCTATCTCTCGGGGGGGTCTGCACAGCGCTGAGCGCTATCTCTCGGGGGGGGGGGTCTGCACAGCGCTGAGCGCTATCTCTCGGGGGGGTCTGCACAGCGCTGAGCGCTAGCATTATCTCTCGGGGGGGCTGCACAGCGCTGAGCGCCATCTCTCGGGGGGGCTGCACAGCGCTGAGCGCCATCTCTCGGGGGGGCTGCACAGCGCTGAGCGCCATCTCTCGGGGGGGCAGCACAGCGCTGAGTGCCATCTCTTGGGGGGCTGCACAGAATCTCAGCTCTCTCTCGGGGGGGGGGGGGGCTGTTGAGCGCTATCTCTCGGGGGGCTGCACAGCTTTGAGCGCTATCTCTCGGGGGGGTGGGCTGCACAGCGCTGAGTGCTATCTCTCGGGGGGCTGCACCGAATCTCAGCTCTCTCGGGGGGCTGCACAGCGTTGAGCGCTATCTCTCGGGGGGCTGCACAGCGTTGAGCGCTATCTCTCGGGGGGCTGCACAGCGTTGAGCGCTATCTCTTGGGGCACAGAGCTCCTGCTGCTGAAGGATTGTGCCGCCCCCCTACACCTCAGAGCACCGCTGGTAGAAGTGCCCCCGTCCCCTCCAGCTACTTTTAGTCTCTCTCACCATAATAATTCTAATAATCACCACTGTGACTCAGATCCGATGTGGACGGTCCATCAGCACCCAGATTAGAGGAACAGAAGGGCTGTGACCCTGCCTGACAATCTGAAGGAACACACCTGCCTTGATGGGGACCTTGCCACTGCCAGAGGGGAGTGGCCAACACAGAACAGCTGAGACAGTTCAGGATGGAGAGATCCAGGAGAGCAACTGAACTGATTAACCCTTGAAATGACAGAGCAAGGAAACCTGCAGTGTTTAATAGGATGATGAAGCAGTTCTAACCAGTGCAGGAGTTCGTGTAACCAGATGCCGGGACCTTCTGGTCCTTCTCTGTCGCAGTATCCCTGTGACATTAAATATCGCTGCAGGTTTTATGCATTAAAGTGATTCAGGCATAATATTCTCTATAGAATTTATTGTATATGGTTCCAGGCCTTTGCTATATTCACTACTCTCGTTATCTTTGAGCACTCTGGCCCTGTCTATACTTGGGCTATCTCTTAAAGGGAACCTGTCATGTCTTATCTACTATGTAAACTGCCACCATTGCATCACTAACGCTCTTTTTTCATTAACCCCTTACCGACGTGGTACGTATTAGTACGCACCACGTTGGTACTCCCAGTTTATCACGTGCTCCAGCACTGAGCCCGGCACCTGATTTATACAGCTGACGTGTCCACTACAGCCGCGGGTGGAATCGCGATCCACCTGCGCTTGTTAACCAGTTAAGCGCCGCTGTCAATCTCTTGACAGCGGCATTTAACTCACGCTTCCAGGAAGCACGTCACTGACTGCGCCCATCGGTGACCCCATCACGTGATCGCGAGTCACCGATGGGTTGGCATGACAACCCAGGGTCTGCAGTAGACCCCTGTGGTTTTCATGTCTAGATTGCTATGAGTGCCGCCCAGTGGTCGACGCTCATAGCAAGTGAGCATTTCTGCTGCATACAGGCGATCTGCTCATCGCCTGTGTGTAACAGAAGCTATCAGATAAGTGCTGCTTCTAGGCTCCCAGGGAGACTATTGAAGCAAGCAGAAAGTGTAAAAAAAGGTTTTTAAAAATATTAAAACATAAAAGTTTAAATCACCCCCCCCCCCCCTTTCGCCCCATTCAAAATAAAATAAAAAAACACATATTTGGTATCGCCAAGTTCAGATTCGCCCGATAAAAAAATTAATCTAAACAGTAAACGGCGTAACGAGAAAAAAATTCTAAACACCATAATTACATTTTTTTGGTCGCAGCATCATTGTATTAAAATGCAATAACAGGCGATCAAAACATCGGATCTACCCCAAAATGGTATCAATAAAAACATCAGCTCGGCGCGCAAAAAATAAGCCTTTACCCGGCCCCAGATCCCAAAAAATGGAGATACCACGGGTCTCGAAAAATGGCGACTCTTTTTTTTTTTTTTAAGCAAACTTTGGGATTTTTTTTCACCACTTACATAAAAAAGAACCTATACATGTTTGGTATCTACGAACTCGTAATGACCTGGAGAATAATAATGGCAGGTAATTTTTAGCATTCAGTGAACATGGTAAAAAACACAAACCAAAAAAACAACTGTGGTATTGCACTTTTTTTGCAATTTCACCACACTTGTAATTTTTTTCCCGTTTTCCAGTACACGATATGGTAAAACCAGTGATGTTGTTCAAAAGTACAACTCGTCCCGCAAAAAATAAGCCCTCACACGGCCATATTGACCGAAAAATAAAAAAGTTAGGGCTCTGGGAACAAGGGGAGCAAAAAACAAAAACGGAAAATGCTCCGTCATTAAGGGGTTAAAATTAGTGCTAATATCATGAGTCTTTAACACTTTATACACTTATATCCTATCTGCTCGTTTAGTCATAGGGGTGTGATCCTCACATTCAGTCAGGGCCGGCGCCGCCCATGCATTTGAATTTTGCTCCCGGCTAGCGCTGATGTAAGTGGGGCGCTTGCGCAGTATGAATATGGCCAGCCGTGGTTCCCCGCGCGTGCGCAGTGAGGCTGTGTAGTTCCCAGCTTCATTGCGCATGCCCTGTGACGAACGGCTCCGGCAGCACATAGTGGAGCTGGGAACTTCACTGTGCATGCACGTAGGAAGCCTTTGCAGGTGTTCTTTGTTAATTATTCTAATTTACTGAGTTAATGACTTTTGTGTTTCCATGGGCTGTAATCTATAATCATCAACATTAACAGAAATAAACACTTGAAATAGATCACTCTGTGTGTAATGACTCTATATAATATGAGTTTCACTTTTTGTATTGAAGAACTGAAATAAAATAACTTTTTGATGATATTCTAATTTAGTGAGAAGCACCTGTGTGTGTGTGTGCGTGTGATACATACATATATATATATATATCTATACAGTGGTGGCCAAAAGTATTGGCACCCCTGCAATTCTGTCAGATAATACTCAGTTTCTTCCTGAAAATGATTGCAATCACAAATTCTTTGGTATTATTATCTTCATTTAATTTGTCTTCAATGAAAAAACATAAAAAGAATTGTCCTAAAGCCAAATTGGATACAATTCCACGCAAAACCTAAAAAAGGGGGTGGACAAAAGTATTGGCACTGTTTGAAAAATCATGTGATGCTTCTCTAATTCGTGTAATTAACAGCACCTGTAACTTACCTGTGGCACCTAACAGGTGTTGGCAATAACTAAATCACACTTGCAGCCAGTTACCATGGATTAAAGTTGACTCAACCTCTGTCCTGTGTTCTTGTGTGTACCACATTGAGCATGGAGAAAAGAAAGAAGACCAAAGAACTGTCTGAAGACTTGAGAAACCAAATTGTGAGGAAGCATGAGCAATCTCAAGGCTACAAGTCCATCTCCAAAGACCTGAATGTTCCTGTGTCTTCCGTGCGCAGTGTCATCAAGAAGTTTAAAGCCCATGGCACTGTGGCTAACCTCCCTAGATGTGGACGGAAAAGAAAAATTGATGAGAGATTTCAACGCAAGATTGTGCGGATGGTGGATAAAGAACCTCGACTAACATCCAAACAAGTTCAAGCTGCCCTGCAGTCCGAGGGTACAACAGTGTCAACCCGTACTATCCGTCGGCGTCTGAATGAAAAGGGACTGTATGGTAGGATACCCAGGAAGACCCTACTTCTTACCCCAAGACATAAAAAAGCCAGGCTGGAGTTTGTCAAAACTTACCTGAGAAAGCCTAAAACGTTTTGGAAGAATGTTCTCTGGTCAGATGAGACAAAAGTAGAGCTTTTTGGGAAAAAGCATCAACATAGAGTTTACAGGAAAAAAAAAGAGGCATTGAAAGAAAAGAACACTGTCCCTACAGTCAAACATGGCGGAGGTTCCCTGATGCTTTGGGGTTGCTTTGCTGCCTCTGGCACTGGACTGCTTGACCGTGTGCATGGCGTTATGAAGTCTGAAGACTACCAACAAATTTTGCAGCATAATGTAGGGCCCAGTGTGAGAAAGCTGGGTCTGCCTCAGAGTTCATGAGTCTTCCAGCAGGACAATGGCCCAAAACACACTTCCAAAAGCATTATAAAATGGTTTGAGAGAAAGCACTGGAGACTTCTAAGGTGGCCAGCAATGAGTCCAGACTTGAATCCGATAGAACACCTGTGGAGAGAACTCAAAATGGCAGTTTGGAGAAGGCACCCTTCAAATATCAGGGTCCTGGAGCAGTTTGCCAAAGAAGAATGGTCTACAATTCCAGCAGAGCATTGTAAGGAACTCATTGATGGTTACTGGAAGCGGTTGTTCGCAGTTATTTTGGCTAAAGGTTGTTCAACCAAGTATTAGGCTGAGGGTGCCAATACTTTTGTCTGGCCCATTTTTGGAGTTTTGTGTGAAATGATCAATGATTTGATTTTTGCTTCATTCTCTTTTGTGTTTTTTCATTGAAGACAAATTAAATGAAGATAATAATAATACCATACACTGTGTGTATATATATATACAGGGGCGGACCTACCGCCCGTGCAGCCGGTTCATTGAACGGGGGCCCCCGAGGGACAGGGGGCCCCTCCAGCAGGGCCGCCATCAGGGCATGACTGCCCTGACTCCAGCATGGGGCCCGACTGGTCGGGGCCCCCTCGGAGCCCCGTTGGGGCCCCCCTCTTGTACGTCTCCTCATGGGGCCCCCCCGCAGGACCCCCGCCGTCACATGACCGGAGATGTCCCTGCGCTCAGCATGGTTCCCCGGCCCCATGCTGAGCGCAGGGACATCTCCGGTCATGTGACAGCGCCGGCACAATACTTACCTCTCCCCGTGCCTCCGCAGCGTCTTCCGCGTCCTCTGACTGTGACGTCTCAGGTCAGAGGGCGCGGTGATATGTTTACACCGTGCGCGATCTCTCCTGACCTGTCACAGCGGGAAGATGCGGGCGATGCTGGAGTCCGGATCAGCATCAGGTAAGAAGTGAGGTGAGTATTTGATTTTTTTTTTTATGTATGGGGCCATGGGGCATTATATGGTTGGGGGAAAGTGGGTGTGACATCCTGCATGAGGCATTATATGGGGGGGGTGACATCCTGCATGGGGCATTATATGGGGAGGGGGGGTGTGACATCCTGCATGGGGCATTATATGGGGGGGGTGACATCCTGCATGGGGCATTATATGGGGGGGTGACATACTGCATGGGGCATTATAAGAGGGGAAAGGGGGAAGTGACGTCCTGCATGGGGCATTATAAGAGGGGGAGGGGGGAATTGACATCCTGCATGGGGCATTATATGGGGGTGGGGGGTGTGACATCCTGCATGGGGTATTGTAAGGGAGGAGGTGGTCTGACATACTGCATGGGGCATTATAAGGGAGGGGGTGTGTGACATCCTGCATGGGGCATTATAAGGGAGGGGGTGTGACATCCTGCATGGGGCATTATAAGAGGGGGAGGGGGGAATTGACATCCTGCATGGGGCATTATAAGGAGGGTGGGTGTGTGACATACTGCATGGGGCATTATAAGGAGGGGGGGTGTGACCTCCTGCATGGGGCATTGTAAGGGAGGGGGTGGTCTGACATACTGCATGGGGCATTGAAAAGGGGGGAAGTGACATCCTGCAAGGGGCATTATATGGGGGAGAGAGGTGACATCCTGCATGGGGCATTTTATGGGGGGTAGAGGTGACATCCTGCATAGGGCATTAAAAGGGGGGTGTCATCCTGCATGGGGCATTATAAGGGGGGAACAGCCTGCATGGAGCGTTACATGGGGGCCAATATTCTGTATGGAGTGTTATATGGGGGTCAGTATTCTGTATGGAGGGTTATATGGGGGACAGTATTCTGTATGGAGCGTTATATGGGGGACAGTATTCTGTATGGAGCGTTATCTCCCGGCCGGTAGCAGCGGAAGGACCGCCGGCGTCGCTGACTTCCATGCGGAAGGGAGGACCGGGGAGCGGCGCTGCGGGTCGGGATACTTCTCCTGCGAGCGCCCGCTATGTCCCGGGTTCTCGCAGCGTAAGTAGCCGCACAGGCAGCGCCGCTCCCCGGTTCTCACCAAGACGATTCGATGATTGGTCGCGGTCTTCGGACCCGACCAATCACTGATCTTAGCGCAAAACTTAAACACTATTGTGCTGATTGGTCGCCGACGCTGCCCGCGACCAATCACCGATTTGGGCGCCAAATTTAAATATCGGCCGCGACCAATCACCACAGCGGTGTTTAAATGTGGAGCCAAGATCGGTGATTGGTCGCGGCCGATATTTAAATTTGGCGCCCAAATCGGTGATTGGTCACGGCCGATATTTAAATTTGGCGCCCAAATCGGTGATCGTCGCGGTCAGCGTCCGCGACCAATCAGCACAATAGTGTTTAACTTTGGCGCCAAGATCAGTCATTGGTCGCGGCCCAAGACAGCGACCAATCACCGATTTGTGCGGCAATTTTAAATAGCGTCCGCGACCAATTAGATGTCAGCGCTGCTGCCTGTGCGGATACTTCCGCTGCAAGAACCCGGAACATGAGCGGGCGCTCGCAGCAGAAGTATCCGGACTCGCAGCGCCGCTCCCCGGTCCTCCCTTCACACCATAGCCGCTGATGTCCCCACAGTATCCGCATGGTGTTACAAAGGTCCGGACATTTGTGTTAAAAATCGCTGATTGGTCGCTGGCGCTGCCCGCGACCAATCACCGATTTGGGCGCCAAATTCAAATATCGGCTGCGACCAATCAGCACAGCGGTGTTTAAATGTGGAGCCAAGATCGGTGATTGGTCGCGGCCGATATTTAAATTTGGCGCCCAAATCGGTGATTGGTCGCGGGCAGCGCCAGCGACCAATCAGCGATTTTTCACACAAATGTCCGGACCTTTGTAACACTATGCGGATACTGTGGAGACATCAGCGGCTAGGGTGTGAAGTGACGACCGGGGAGCGGCGCTGCGGGTCGGGATACTTCTGCTGCGAGCAGTCGCTCATGTCCCAGCTTCTCGGAGTGGAAGTATCCGCACAGGCAGCGGCGCTCCCCGTTCCTCACTAATACGATTCCGCTCCCCGCTCCTCACCAATACGATTCGCTGATTGGTCGCGCTCTCCGCACGAGACCAATCAGTGATCTTGGCGCTAAAGTTAAACACTGCTCTGCTGATTGGTCGCGGCCGCTGCCCGCGACCAATCACCGATTTGGGCGCCACATTTAAATAGCGGCCGCGACCAATCACAGATCTTAGCGCCACATTTAAACACTGCTGTGCTGATTGGTCACGGACGCTGACCATGACCAATCACCGATTTGGGCGCCACATTTAAATAGCGGCCACGACCAATCACCGATCTTGCCGCGACATTTAAACACTGCTGTGCTAATTGGTCGCGGACGCCAGCCGCGACCAATCAGCGAGCTTGGCGCCAAATTTAAACAACGCTCCGCTCATTGGTCGCGGACGCCAGACGCGTCCAATCAGCGAGATTGGCGCCAAATTTAAACAACGCTCTGCTGATTGATCGCGGTCGCTGGCCGAGATCAATCAGCAGTATTGGCGCAAAATTTAAACCCCACTCTGCTGATTGGTCGCGGTCGCCGGCCGCGACCAATCAGCAGTATTGGCGCCAAATTTAAACCTCACTCTGCTGATTGGTCCCGGCCGTCAGCCGCGAACAATCAGCGAGATTGGCGCCAAATTTAAACAACGCTCTGCTGATTGGTCGCTGGCCGCGACTAATCAGCGATTTCGGTGCCAAATTTAAACACGCTCTCCATTCCTCACTAACACGGTTCGCTGATTGGTCGCGGCCGCCCCCCGCGACCAATCAGTGATTTTGGCGCCAAATTTAAACACCGCTCTGCTGATTGGTCGCGGCCGCCATCCGCGACCAATCAGCCAGATTGGCGCCAAATTTAAACAACGCTCTGCTGATTGGTCGAGGACGGCGACCGCGACCAATCAGCAGAGCGATGCAGAGCGGGGTTTAAATTTGGCCCCAAAGTCGCTGATTAGTCGCAGCTGACGGCCGCGACCAATCAGCAGAGCGTTGTTTAAATTTTGCGCCAAAATCGCTGATTGGTCGAGGCCGCCGACCGCGACCAATCAGCAGTATTGGCGCCAAATGTAAACACCGCTCTGCTGATTGGTCGTGACTAATCAGCGATTTTGGTGCCAAATTTAAACACGCTCTCCAGTCCTCACTAACACGGTTCGCTGATTGGTCGCGGCCGCCGCCCGCGACCAATCACCAATATTGTCGCCAAATTTAAACACCGCTTTGCTGATTGGTCGTGGTTGCCGAAAGCGACCAATCAGCGATTTTGGCGCCAAATTTAAACACCGCTCTGCTAATTGCGCCCCGTCGGCCGCATACCTATTCTAGAATACCCGATGCATTAGAATCGGGCCACCATCTAGTACAAATATAAATTACAGTGAACAAACTAACAATGATAGACTGGTACAGAGGGAAGAGGACCCTGCCCTTGCAGGTTTACATTCTACAGGATGGTGAAGAAGGAGACAGTAGGTTAGGGGGTTTGGGGCACCTCTGGGGGTGGTGAGGTGGCAGTGGGGTCATTGCAGGCTGTAAGCTTTCTCGAAGAGATGGATTTTCAAGTTCTGCCTGAAAGTTCTGAATGTGGTGGATAATCAGACGTGTTGGTTCACAGAATTCCAGATAATGAGGGATACTCGGGCGAAGTTATGGAGCCGATTGGATGTGGAACAAATAAGTGTGGAGGAGAGAAAACAGGTCTTGGGACGACCGGAAATTACGTGTTGGAAGTAGTGTTGAGTGAGCATGCTCATTTAACCCTTTCACCAAGCATGCTTGGGTGCTTCCCGAGTATCTTTGGTGTGCTCGTAAATTTTATGTTCGAGTCCCTGTGTCTGCTTGGTTTATGGCTGTTAAACAGCCTAAACACGTGAGAATTCCCTAACAAACAGGCAATCCTGGAATGTGTTTAGGATGTGTAACAGCCATAAATCATGCAGATGCAGGAACTCAAACATAATATACGAGCACGCCGAAAATACTCGGGAAGCACCCGAGCATGCTCAGTGAAAGGGTGAAACGAGCATGCTCGCTCATCACTAGTTGGAAGATATCTGGAGATTAATTCTGAGATAAACGTAGGAGACAGATTACGGGCCGCTTTGTAGGTCAATGTTAATAGTTTGAACTGTACACATTGGGGAATTGGGAGCTAATAAAGGGATTTCCAGAGGGGAGAAAATAGTAGCGAAAGTAGAGGTCGGTTAAGGCGGACTGGAGAGGTGCGAGAGTGTTTGCAGGGAGGCCACAAAGGAGGATATTGCAGTAGTCGAAGCCTGATGAGAACGAGAAGCATATGGCTGATAGACACTCTGGGATTCTGGGCAGCGGAGAGGTGACATCAGGGCCAGAGAGATAGATCTGAGTGTCATCAGCGTATAGGAGGCACTGAATGCCATGGGACTTTATGAATTGTACTAGGCCAAAAGTATAAATTAAGAACAGTAAGGGTGCCAGGACAGAGCCTTGAGGGACACCAAGAGAGAGAGGGCGGGATGAGGAGGTAATATGAGAGTGGGAGACACTAAATGTGAGGTTGGAAAGGTCTGAGGAAATCCAGGAGAGGGTAAGGGAAGAGAGGATTTGTAGTTGGAGGATGTGGTAATTGTGTTGAAGGCAGAGGACAGGTCTAGAAGGAGGAGTATAGAGAATTGTCTATTCACTTTGATTGTAAGTAAGTGGTTAGTAATTTTGGTCAGGGCAGTTTCAGTGAAGTGGTGGAGACGGAAGCTGGATTGTATGTTGTCAAAGAATGAGTTAGATAGGAGGAAAGTTCAGCATGGTCATGCTGTTCGAGGAGTTTGGAGGTGAACGGGAGCAGCAATATAGGGCGATAGCTAGACATAGAGGACGAGTTGAGGGATGGCTTCTTTAGGATAGGCAGGGCCAGCTCCAGGTTTTCGTGGGCCCCGGGCGAAAGAGTCTCAGTGGGCCGCTTTAACACATACCACGATTCACAGATACGGCAGAGAAGTATATTATATATATTACAAGTATAGCTCAGAAACCGGCGAATCCTCGCAGCGCACAGTGCAGACAGGACAGTATAATCCTCCATACAGTATTATGAGCCCCACAGAAAATAATGGACAACATAAAATGCTCCATACAGGATACTGGCCCCCATAAAATGCTCCATACAGGATACTGGCCCCCATAAAATGCTCCATACAGAATACTGGCCCCCATAAAATGCTCCATACAGGATACTGGCCCCCATAAAATTCTCCATACAGAATACTGGCCCCCATATAATGCCCCATGCCTCCTGGGCCCCATATAATGCCCTATGCCTCCAGGGCCCCATATAATGCCCCATGCGGCCATGCCTGCTGGCCCCCAAATAATGCCCCATGCGGCCATGCCTGCTGGCCCCCATATAATGCCCCATGCGGCCATGCCTGCTGACCCCCACATAATGCCCCATGTGGCCATGCCTTCTGGCCCCCATATAATGCCCCATGTGGCCATGCTTGCTGGCCCCCATATAATGCTCCATGCGGCCATGCCTCCTCACCTCACCTGCTGTTCTGCTCCAGAGTCCGGACTCCTCAGCTGCATCGCTGTCTTCCTGCTTTCTGCTGCACTGTAACTGCTCAGCAGAAGGCGAGGTGGAAAGACGTTACCACGCCCTCTGACCTGAGATGTCACAGTGCAGCATAGAGCGTGAAGACACGAGAGCTGCGGAGCGGAGGCACGGGGAGGGGTAAGTACTGTGCCGGCCCTGAGCAAGCAGGGGGGCCCCACTCGCAGGCGCTGGTACCGCACGCCTCCGCTCATAGGCCCCATAGCGCGCCGGGGTAGCCGACGGTGAGTGGGCCCCCCCGCCTGCTCAGGGCCCCGGCACTTGCCCGGGTGCTGACGCCGGGCCTGAGGATAGGTGTCATCGTGGCATGTTTGGAAGCAAAAGGGAAGGTACCAGAAGTTAGCAATAGGTTGAAGAGGTGGGTTAGTGGTGAGGTGCGACTTGGAGATGAGATGAGTAAGCTCTCCTTCAGTGATGTTGGGGAGGAAGGTTATGGGGAAGGGGCAGTGGTCTGTTATACGTAGGGGTTGTGGTGGATAGGCAGCAAAGACTTACATTGTTTGGTTGATTTTATTTTTGAAATCTGCGGCAAAGTCTTCTGCAGAGATGACGGAGGTGGTAGTGGAGAGGTAAAAGTGCTGAATAACTGGGGTTGTGGGATAAAGAAAATAATGACGGTTGTGAAGTACAGCTGTTTATTAGAGGTGAGGGCCGACTTGAATATGAAAGTTGCTGTTTTCAATGCGCTAAAGTCTTCTTGCAAGTGTGTTTTTTTTCCAACACCGCTCCATAACCCTGGACACATGCCGAATCTTTTTAATGAGATTATTGTGCCAGGGTTATCTATTGATTTGTCACACTCTGCCATGTACGAGAGGGGCGACCGAGTCAGTAGCTGATACGAGTGTGAGGTTGTAGAAAATGATGGCACTGTCTGTGTCATGGAGTGAAGATATGGAGGATATCGGTAGAATAGTCAGAGTGTGAATGTCAAGGTGTGCGAGGTTTCTGCGGGTTGCACTACTTGCTGGACATGTGGGAGAGGTGAAGAGGACAAGTATGAGAAAGTGAGTAGATAGTGGTCAGATAGGGGAATGTAACATCCCTGGCGGCGTTCTGGCATGGCTTACCATCTCCTACCATGCAAGACCGCCAACTTACCTACCAGTCCAGGCTGCGCACTATGCTTCTCTACCTACTGTGTGCTTGTCTCTTGTCTGCTGGCTTAGGGCGGTGGAGCTGGTACTTCCTGATTCTTAAAGTTACAGTGTGCGCAGTCCTAATGCGTCCCCAGCACATTGCTGTGAGTCACTGGATACTTAAACCTCCTCCACCCAGTGGGAGGTGGCTGAGCAACACTTTCTTTCAATGTGTTCTGTGCAACTGTGAGTTGCCAAGTCCTGTCCTGAACCTTGTCTGTTTCCACCACCCTGGGGGCTGAGTACCCAGACTCGTTACCTGTATCTGTGACTTCTAGTCTATTTCCGCCACCCTGGGGCTGAATGCCCAGGCTCATTCCTGTATCTCGTTCCTGTGTCAGTTCCTGTCTGAACTGTGTCATAGCCCGTTACCTGTTTGTCTCTATGTCCGATCCATCCGTTTTCCTGCAGTGTCTGAACCAGCACCTAACTCCAACTCGTTGTCTCTGTACTTCTGTTTGTGAGTTTTGTGTTCACTCGCTACTTCATAGCAAGTACCTTGCGTGTATCTGGTTCTGCTTGTCCTGTTTCTCTGCCTCCAAATCTACCTCCTGTGTTCTAGCTATCTTCCGGTGTTTCCCAGTCTGTTCCATGTGAACAGAGCCCTGTCTTGTCTGCTCCGCACCTGCGGCTCTGCTCCGCTTATCCTCTGCACCTGCGGCGCGGCTCTGCTCCGCTTGTCCTCCGCACCTGTGGTGCGGCTCTGCTCCGCTTGTCCTCCGCACCTGCGGCGCGGCTCTGCTCCGCCTGTCCTCCGCACCTGCTCCTCTGTTCCTGTATCCCAGTCTGTACTGGTCCCTATCCAGCCTGTTTTCCTACCTGCCTGTCTGTATACCAGATGTGCCTGCCAGTACCCGCCTGTCTGCATACCAGCCAAACCTGCCCGTTCCTGCATTCCCCGGTGTGGGTCAACAGCTGTGACTGGGGTCTGACCTGGAGTAGCACCTGGGCCACCTCCCACATCCCTCCTCGGACCACGGAGTCGATTAAGCCGCTGTGTGTTCGTGGTCGGATCTGGCGACACCCCTCCAGGCACTCCTCGGTTCGTGGCCCCGCTAACCACGCTCACGCCAAATAGTCTGGGCGTGAGCGAAACAGGGAAGAGGTGAGGTAGTGAGGCTACATAGGGAGCAGAGGCAGGTGAAGATAAAGTGTAATGTATGTCTATCTATGTGGGTGTATCTAATCCTATCAACTATGATTCTGACTGCAGAACTGCTGTATCTAATCTTATGTGTGATACTGTCTGCTGAGCTATGTGTCCTAATCCTATCGTGTGATACCGTCTTCTCTTTCGCTGTATCTAGTCACGTGTGATATTGCCTTCTAAACTACTGTATCTAGTCAGCACAGATGAGATACAATCTGCTGAGCCGCTGTATTGCAGGCACCCGTGATACCTTATGCTGAACTGAGCATCCTCTCAAGTGTGATTCTGACTGCAGAACTGCTGTATCTAATCTTGTGTAATAGTCTGCTGAGCCACTATATCTAATCCGAGCATATATGATATCATCTGCTGAACTGATATATTTTAAACCTTTCCCAACATATAACGTACTGGTACGTCGTATGCCGGCTGCCTGACTTTTATGCAGGCTCAGTAGCTGAGCCTGCAACTTTGATGGCAGATGATGACTGTGTTATTCAGCAATCATCTATATATATATTCGTCTTATCCCGTCTGTGTCTGTCTTTCTGTCTGTCTGTCTGTCCAGGAAATCCCGCGTCGCTCATTGGTCCGCCCGCGGCCAATCAGCGACGCGGGATTTGAGAAAAAGATGGCGGCCGTTAGCGGCTTATCTGCAGGACGGAGGTCAGCGGCGATGCAGCCGGGAGATGAGACGGCGCGAGGCGCTCATCTCCCGGCCGCTAGCAGCAGAAGGACCCCGACCGGCGGCGCCGCTGACCTCCATGGGGCTAGGGTGTCAAGGGAGGACCGGGGAGCGGCATGGAGGGAAAGAGGGAATTGGACCTACTGGTAATTCAGCTTCCAGGAGTCCCCCAGGACAGCACACCAGGAGGTAGTCCTTCCTTGACCTATTATGGGACAGGATCACAGAGAGGTTAAAAGGCCCCTTCCACCTCCACCCTCCAGTGTTTTTTCAAAGTACCATGGACGGATGGATGTAAATGGTCTATACGAGCCACTAAAAACTCCTATGTAAAATAAACACTTTAACAGCCTCAGCTCGATCTCAAGATATGGGGACCTGATGGATGAACGATCTGCAGGATGATGGATCTTGTGTAAGCCTAAAGATAAACATAAGGGAGTGGAAATAAGGGTGCTTCCTAAGGGACTCCTGGAAACTGAATTATCGATAAGTCTAATTCCTTATTTCCAGTATATCCCTCTGGACAGCCCACCACGAGTCGTACCAGAGAAATAACACCACCGTGGGTCCAGAAGCCGTAAAGGACCGAAATCCTTGGCAAGAACTAGGCTAGATATAGAATTCATCTGTAAAATCAGAAAAAAATATAGACAACTATAGAAATCTAGAGGAAACGGGAGAAAAAACTGACCATAAAGTCCCAAGCGTCAAATGCAGTGAAAAAAATATATATATTTTATTGATTACAGGTGACAAAAAATGGATAGCAAACAATGTCAATGATAATAAAACATTAAAAACATCTAAAAACAGGGGCGCATATCCGGGTTGTGTATAGAAAAATTCATATTGGGAACAGCCAATTAATGGATAGAAAATCGAATCAATAGACAGCAAATTATATATATATATATATATACACGTGACCGTCACATAAGTTATGCACTAGCACTTTATATACTTCATATTTTGCTTATCTTCTATATGGTTCTTATGTGACGGTCACGTGTATATATATATATATAATTTGCTGTCTATTGATTCGATTTTCTATCCATTAATTGGCTGTTCCCAATATGAATTTTTCTATACACAACCCGGATATGCGCCCCTGTTTTTAGATGTTTTTAATGTTTTGTCTCCTGTATTCAATAAAATGTATATATTTTTTTCACTGCATTTGACGCTTGGGACTTAATGGTCGTTTTTTTCCCCCCTGTTTCCTCTTCTTTGTTTTTTCCGACTGTCCCCTTGGTTTACGTTGGTCCGAAATCCTGTTTGGTAAATATTGTATATCACTAATATATACTACTAATGTATGAAAACCTTTATACTTCTATAACCTTCAGGAATTTATTTTCGCGGGTATCCTTGTATTGTTTCATTAACTATAGAAATCTGCAAAGATAAATCACCGTAGGGGACGTCTGATATATGTCTATAATAACAAACATTCCGTATAAATGTGGTAAATTATACAGCAGAAACAGGAACAGTGAGACGAGGCTCGGCGTCAGCACCCGGGCAAGTGCCGGGGCCCTGAGCAGGCGGGGGGGCCCACTCTCCGTCGGGCACCCCTGCGCGCTATGGGACCCGTAAGCGGTGCAGGCGCTCGCCCCTGCTTGCTCAGGGCCCCGGCAGCCGGCGGCACAATGCTTACCTCTCCCCGTGCCTCCGCAGCAGGTCCGGTCTCTTCTGCGGCTGCTGCACTGTGACGTCTCAGGTCAGAGGGAGCGGTGACGTCTTTACACTGCGCCCTCTACTGAGCTGTCACAGCGCAGAGCGGGAAGACGCCGGTGACGCTGAGGAGTCCGGAGCAGCTGCAGCAGGTGAGGAGTGAGGTGAGTATTTGATTTTTTTATATATATGTATGGAGGCATGGGGCATTATATGGGGGGGAACAAGTGACATCCTGCATGGGGCATTATATGGGGGGGAACAAGTGACATCATGCATGGGCATTATATGGTGAAGGACAAGTGACATCCCGCATGGGGCATTATATGGGGGGAACAAGTGACATCCTGCATGGGGCATTATATGTGGTGGGAACAAGTGACATCCTGCATGGGGCATTATATGTAGGGGGAACAAGTGACATCATGCATGGGCATTATATGGTGAGGGACAAGTGACATCCTGCATGGGCATTATATGGGGAGGGACAAGTGACTTCCTGCATGGGGCATTATATGGGGGGGGAACAAGTGACATCCTGCATGGGGCATTAAATGGAGGGGGAACAAGTGACATCCTGCATGGGGCATTATATGGGGGGAACAAGTGACATCCTGCATGGGGCATTATATGGGGGGGGACAAGTGACATCCTGCATGGGGCATTAAATGGGGGGGACAAGTGACATCCTGCATGGGGCATTATATGGGGGGAACAAGTGACATCCTACATGGGACATTAGATGGGGGGAGAGGTGACATCCTGCATGGGGCATTATATGGTGGGGGGGTGACATCCTGCATGGGGCATTATATGGGGGGGGAGGTGACATCCTGCATGGGGCATTAAATGGGGGGGAACAAGTGACATCCTGCATGGGGCATTATATGGGGGGAACAAGTGACATCCTGCATGGGGCATTAAATGGGGGGGACAAGTGACATCCTGCATGGGGCATTATATGGGGGGAACAAGTGACATCATGCATGGGGCATTATATGGGGGGGAACAAGTGACATCCTGCATGGGGCATTATATGGGGGGACAAGTGACATCATGCATGGGGCATTATATGGGGGGGACAAGTGACATCCTGCATGGGACATTATATGGGGGGAGAGGTGACATCCTGCATGGGGCATTAAATGGGGGCTGGGAATTGACATCCTGCATGGGGCATTATATGGGGGCTGGGAAGTGACATTCTGCATGGGGCATTATATGGGGGGGGAAGTGACATCCTGCATGGGAAATATATGGGGGAAGTGACATCCTGCATGGATGTCACTTGTTCCCCCCCATATAATGACCCATGCAGGATGTCACTTGCCCCCCCCATATAATGCCCCATGCAGGATGTCACTTGTTTCCCCCCCATATAATGCCCCATGCAGGATGTCACTTGTTCTCCCCCCATATAATGCCCCAGGCAGGATGTCACTTATTCCACCCATATAATGCCCCATGCCTCCATACATATAAAAAAAAATCAAATACTCAACTCACTCCTCACCTGCTGCGTCTTCCCGCTCTGCGCTGTGACAGCTCAGGAGAGAGCACGGTGTAAAGACGTCACCCCGCCCTCTGACCTGAGACGTCACAGTGCAGCAGCCGCGGAACAGACCGGATATGCTGCGGAGGCACAGGGAGAGGTAAGTGCCGGGGCCCTGAGCAAGCGGGGGCGAGTGCCTGCACCGCTCACGGGGCCCATAGCGCGCAGGAATGCCTGACGGTGAGTGGGCCCCCCCGCCTGCTCAGGGCCCCGGCACTTGCCTGGGTGCGCCGGGTGCTGACGCCGGGCCTGCCCCTATAGTCCCTAAATAGGTTCTGCACCTATCGCCGAGCAGGAAACCTGGCCCTAGCTGACCCTAAGGCTAGGCTTTCGCGGGTGTGTCAGATATGACAGACAGTCGCCCTGCAGTTGGTAGCATAAGATCTCTTCGTTTGGCATTACAGACACCTTCTTAAATCTGTCTCACTCTAGGACCCAGTGGCTACCTCCCTCCTGCTCTAATTGACACCCAGGCCTGGGTGTAATACTTTCTATTTGCTACAGGGAGTTGCCGGTGATATTCACTTGTTTCCTTGTGAAGACTTGGAGCTATTGCAGTCTGCTTACTTCCTCTCGGGTGCTAGGACGTTTGGTATAATCTCTCTGAAGTAGGCTCAAGCTAAGTTACTTTCCCCTGTGTTTGTCTGTCTCCCTTGTTGTCTTTAGTTCTTAGTGGGGACTGACTAGTGCTCACCCCCCCTTCCCTATCCAGGGCCAAGCGCTAGGGAAATACAGGGCTAAGGTTTCCTGTGCAGCGCTTGGTGAGGAACTAATATAGGGATGATAGGGGAGACAGGGTGATATCAGATCAGCATAGGAGGTCTCCACTCCCCTTTTCCCTAGTGTCTGGGCTTCCTTCCCTTAGTCTTTTCCAAACCTTGCGTGACAAAGGCCCTAGGTAGGGAGCGGGAGGGGTGAGTGCTAAGTCAGCCCCAGTACAACTAAAGTACACACAGGGGAAACAAACAGGGGAATACACTTAAATCCAAGATGACACTGGTAAATGCACGGCAACAATCCACAAAGGAACTCCAAGGTAATTCTAGTCGACTACTAGAATCCCAGGCCTGAATAGGTGTAAACACGCTATCACCAGCAACTCTCTGAGGGTCTGAGTGTATTTAATGACATAGGCAGGAAGTGCTGATTAACAGCAGAAAGGTGAGGATAACTCAGGGTCCTAAAGAGAAAGGTATAATCCCCAAATAAGGTGAGGATCACCGCTGGGTCCTAAAGAAAGAGGAATAATGAAAAGCTCAGGGCGATGTTTGTAAGGCCAAATGTAGCGACCTTCTACAGCCGGTCACCGTATGACTGTCTGTTAACCCTGACACACCCTTGACAATTCCCCTTCCCTTTTACGAGTGGTCTCCGGACACTCAGGGCCAGGTTTATCTGGATGGGAGGCATGGAATGAACGAACCAACCTATGGGCATTCACCTCTGATGTTGAATCCCACATCCTCTCCTCTGGATCGTAACTCCTCCAGTGCACCAAGTACTGAAGGGAATGACGCTAAAGACAAGAATCTACAATCTTCGATATTTGGAACTCTAAACTGCCATTAACCATGATTGGGGGTGGCGGCAAGGGGGAGGACTCAAGAGGTACCACATACTTCTTGAGCAGAGACCTATAAAACACATTGTGGATCCTAAGAGCCTGAGGTAACTCCAGACGAAACTCTGCTGGGTTTATGACGGCGGTTATTTTATAGGGACCAATAAACCTAGGTCCCAGCTTCCAGGAAGGAACCTTCAACTTGATATTCCTGGTAACAACCTAGAAAGGGGACACATCAACTATATGTGAAGGATAAAATATTCAATTTATTTCATAAATACAATAAAAACCAGGTAAGGGGAATAGGGTAGAGTGTCCAACAAAAGGGGAGCATAGGGGGTACAAATAAATAATATAAATATTGCACACTCCTCCAATTTCAGTGCAAAAAATTGCCAGGGAGCACAGATACAATCACATATTTGTATTGTATCTGTGCTTCCTGGTATTTTTTTGTACTGAATTTTTAGGCGTGTGCAATATTTACAGTATATTATTTATTTGTATCACCTATGCTCCCCTTTTGTTGGACACTCTACCCTATTCCCCTTACCTGTTTTTATTGTATTTATGAACTAAATTTAATACTTTATCCTTCACATATAGTTGAAGTGTCCCTTTTCAAGGTTGTTACAATTAGAGACACACAAGTTACCAACAGCTGTTGGATTATATTATGTGGTATTGATATTCCTGGTAGACAACCACACAAAGTCATTCACACTCAGGTCCGGACCTGGCTAGCATCTCCTACGTTTGTATCTGTCTCACATGAGTTTCAAATTATTCTGAACCCCCCGCCACACAGAAGCGAGCGATGAAGCAAAACGCTCCTCCTCAGAAACTCCCGAAGCCCCTCCACCACTAAAGGTACCAAACTGCGGATGAAAACCGTATGCACCAAAGGTGACCTGCCAGTAGACTCTTGGTGATGATTGTTTATAGCGAACTCGGCCAACGGTAAGTAAGATGCACAATCCTCCTGGTTCTCGGAGACTAAACACCTGAGGTAAGTCTCCAAATTTTGATTTATGCGCTCAGTCTGTTCATTCGACTAAGGATGGAAGGCAGAAGAAAAAGACAACTGCACCCCCAGTCGAGTACAAAAAGTTTTCCAGAATTTAGAAATGAACTGGGTCCCCCGATCTGACACCACATCGGAAAGAACCCCGAGAATCTTCAAAATCTCATTAATGAATACCTGGGCAAGAGTCTTGGCATTTGGAAGTACCGGTAATACAATGAAATGTACCATCTTACTGAACCTATGCACAACCATTAAAACCACAGTCTTGCCTGCAGATGCCGGTATGTCAGTAATAAAATCCATGTACAAGTGTGTACATGGTCTACTAGGAATAGGCAGCGGCAGAAGAGAACCTAGACTGACGGGTATGCGATACTTTAGAACTCGTGCAAACACTGCAAGCAGACACATGGTCGACCACATCCTGATACAACATCGGCCACCAAACAATGGGAAAGGAGGACCACAGTTACCTTACTACCTGGATGACCAGCAAGCACAGAGTTGTGATGTTCCTTAATTACTTTACGGCGCAGATTAGATAGCACAAACAACCTACCTGAAGGAAAGGAGACAGGGGCGTCCCACAGAGCCTCCAACACTTCTCCTTCCAGGTCAGAGCACAAGGCCGAAATGACCACTCCCTCCTGCAAAATAGGGACAGGGTTTTCATGGTCACTACCACCAGGGAAGCTCAAGGACAATGCATCAGACTTTTCCTGGACGGAAAGTGACAACAAAATTGAACCTAGTAAAAAATAAAGACCATCTAGCCTGTCTAGGGTTGAGATGCTTAGCAGACTGGAGATATGACAGGTTATGGTCCGTGATAACAGTAACAGGATGGACTTCCCCTCCAACCTATGTCGCCATTCCTCAAAAGCCAATTTAATCGCCAAAAGCTCCCTATTACCCACATCATAATTTCTCTCGGCCGAAGACCTCTTCTTGGAAAAGAAAGCGCATGGATGCCATTTACCAGGGGATGGACCCTGAAACAACACTGCCCCAACCCCCACCTCCGACGCATCAACTTCAACAACGAAAGGTCGAGAAACATCAGGTTGACTGAGTATAGGTGCCATGGCAAAACATCTATTTTGTAGCATCGGCGTCTCTGCCCCCTGCTAGGCAGAGAGGCCGCCCCTCTCACCTTCCTGTTCCGGGCAGGGCGTCCTCCAGCGCTCCTTCCCTCGCTGCTGCCGGCGCGCGCTCATCCCCGGGCACTGTGCTTAGGGCGCGCGCGCGCTCCCCCTCTCTTAAAGGGACCGCGCGCGCCGTTCTAAGGAGTCCCCGGCCAATAGCCGGAGGACCTCCCATATATAAGGCACCTCCTCAAAAATGGAGGTGCCCGAGCAAAGTTGTTGCAAAGCATACTCACCTCTGCTTCAGCCCTCAGGTCCCGTTGCCAGCCTGACTACCAGTCCAGTCTGCCTGCTTGTCTGCTCTTCAGCCCGACAGTCGGTCTCAAGCATCCACCAGTCTGTCTATGGGCAAGTCCACCTACGGACCAGGAAGCACCTGCCAGTTACCTGCCTGCTACCTGCCGTACTTGCTAGCCCGCTCACCTGGGAGCGCTCACCTGCTACCCACCTGCTACCCTACCTGGAGGCTCTGCTGTCACTTGCCGTGACCACCTGCCTGCCTGCCAAGAGACTCTTACCCGTACTGCCGTCACTTCCCGTGACCACCTGCCTGCCAGCCAAGAGACTCTTACCCGTTCTGCCGTCACTTCCCGTGACCACCTGCCTGCCAGCCAAGAGACTCTTACCTGCTCTGCCGTCACTTGCCGTGACCACCCGCCTTCTCACCCAGAGACTGCTATCCTCCTGTGGTGTCCACCCGCTACACCGGTCAGTCCCCGCTATCTGACCCGTGAGAGCCACCTGCTCAATTACAAGGTCGTCCCCAGACTAACACCTGCGCCTCGGGGTCCCTCCTTGTTCCAAGGCACAGAGGTTCCACCACCCGGCCCCGTTACAGTTTGCTCGGGCCATGGAATCCAGTGGCACCCAAGCTCCCTCGCTCTCTGACCTATACCATGAAGTCTCCCGTCAGAGATCCCAACAGGAAACCATCCTGAACCATCTGCGGAATGTCAATTCCCGCCTGGACACACTGACTACTCCATCGGCATCCGACGCAAGTCGCACGACTCCCGTCCCGGCAGCGCCGCTGCCCACCTATACCATGGCATCCAGCTCCAACCCCCGGCTCTCTGCACCACCTCGTTTTGGTGGAGACCCCGTTTTGGCGCGAGGTTTCATAAACCAGTGCACCCTGCACATTGAACTCTTGGCACATCATTTTACCTCCGACCGGGCCAAAGTGGCATTCATCATGTCCCATCTCACTGGGGAGGCACTGGCTTGGCTAAATCCCCTGTGGGAGAGAGGGGATCCCCTGGTATCCAACTTGTCAGCTTTCCTCACAGCTTTCCGGAAAGTCTTCGATGAACCAGGACGAAAGACCTCATCTGCCTCATCTCTGCTACGTCTCCACCAAGGGAGTCTCACCGTGGGCCAATATGCCATACGGTTCCGTACCCTCGCTTCTGAGCTTGCCTGGGATAACGAGGCTCTGCTGTCTGGGAGGGTCTTTCCGGTCGGATTAAAGATGAACTTGCCGGTCGGGACATTCCTACCACCCTGGACGACCTGGTGTCACTTGCTACCCGGATTGACATCCGGTTCCAGGAACGTACCAAGGAGACCACCCGTGTGAGAAGGTTTCCCCACCTTGCTCCTACCTTCCAGAGACCTGTCTCTTCTTCAACCACACCCTGGGTGCACTCACCCGAGCCCATGCAGGTCGACCTGACCAAGATGGTCAAATCCCGCCAGGAGTCAAGCCGGGCCGAGGGAAGCTGTTTCTATTGTGGCAGCAAGGAGCACCTGATCCGTTCCTGCCCGGAGAGGCCGGGAAACGCCGGTGTCTAGGATCGCTCGGAGAGGTCGTCCTAGACAAAAAAAAAGTCCTCTCCATCCCTGACTCTGTCACTATCTCCTGGGGAGAGGATCGGCACTTTGAGATCGCCCACCTGGACTCTGGTGCTGCTGGGAACCTCATCTCCCAGTCCTTGGTAGAGAGATACCGTATTCCCTCCAAGCCTCTCGCTGAACCTTTGTCAGTTGCCTCCGTGGATGGAAGACTCCTTCCGGAGACCATCCTGCTCGTCACTAAACCCTTAACTCTGCAGGTGGGAATGCTGCACTCTGAGAAGATCTCCTTCCATGTGCTATCCGGACTCTCTCACACCCTGTTGCTAGGTCTACCCTGGCTCCAGACACATGAACCCGTATTGAACTGGCGATCCGGTGAAGTACTCCGGTGGGGTCCAGACTGCCACAAGACCTGCCTGGTTCCGATCCGCCCCGCTCGCCCTCCACCTACTCCAGCTAATCTACTGGGTCTCCCGGCTCCATACTGGCCCTTTGCGGAAGTCTTCGGTAAAAAGGAGGCAGAGACGTTGCCACCCCATAGGCCGTATGATTGCCCGATCGACCTGGTACCTGGCGCCACTACACCCCGTGGGCGCATCTACCCGTTGTCCGCGGAAGAAACCCAGGCCATGTCTGAATACATTGAAGAAAATCTGGCTAGAGGATTTATCCAAAAATCTACCTCCCCGGCTGGAGCCGGATTCTTCTTTGTCAAAAAGAAAGATGGCTCGCTACATCCCTGTATTGACTACAGAGGACTCAATCAAATCACAGTAAAAAACAAATATCCCCTGCCGCTCATCTCCGAGTTGTTTGACCGTCTCAAAGGCGCCAAGATCTTCTCCAAGCTGGATCTACGGGGAGCATATAACCTGGTCCGTATCCGTCAAGGAGACGAGTGGAAGACAGCATTCAATACCCGGGACGGTCACTATGAGTACCGTGTGATGCCCTTCGGACTCTGTAATGCCCCCGCTGTCTTTCAAGTACTGGTCAACGACATCTTCCAGGACCTTCTGTACTCCTGCGTGGTGGTGTACCTGGACGATATCTTGGTCTTCTCTCCGGATCTCCCCACACACCGGAGGGTTGTTCGTCAAGTCCTGCTTAGGCTTCGGCAGAACCACCTCTATGCCAAATACGAGAAGTGCCTCTTCGACCAGACCTCCCTTCCATTCTTGGGCTATGTTATCTCCCAGACAGGCCTGCAAATGGATCCCGAGAAGCACTCTGCTGTCCTAAAGTGGCCCCGTCCTGAGGGGTTGAAGGCGATACAGCGATTCCTGGGCTTCACCAATTACTATCGTTTTTTCATCCCACACTTCTCGTCCCGGACTTCTCCCATATCTGCGCTTACCCGTAAGGGGGCAAATCCCAAGGTATGGTCGCCCAAAGCCGAGGAGGCCTTCCTTTCCTTAAAGAAAGCCTTCGTCTCTGCCCCCGTCCTGCAAAGTCCGGACTGCAATAAACAATTCTACCTGGAGGTTGATGCCTCCTCCTTCGGAGCCGGAGCGGTACTCATCCAAAAATCTTCTACCGGGAGAATGGAAACCTGCGGCTTCTTCTCCAAAATCTTCTCCTCGTCTGAGCACAACTACTCTATAGGAGACCGCGAATTGCTAGCCGTTAAATTAGCACTGGAGGAGTGGCGCTATCTGCTTGAAGGGGCTCTATACCCAGTGATCATCTACACGGATCACAAAAATCTGGCATATCTCCAAAATGCCCAGAGACTTAATCCTCGCCAGGCCCGGTGGTCTTTGTTTTTTTACCGCTTCGACTTCATCCTTCATTTCCGTCCGACGGACAAGAACGTCAAAGCTGATGCCTTGTCCCGGTCCTTCCTGTCCTCCGATCAAGAGGAGGAGCCTACGCACATCATTGACCCCTCCAAGGTAATGAAGGTGGCCCCCCTGGATCTGACTCGTCTCCCACCCGGTAAGACGTTTGTAGCAGTACCAGATCGGGAGAGGGTTCTTCGTTGGGGCCATTCTTCTAAACTAGCTGGCCATGCTGGCCAAAAGAAGACCTTCCTGCTCATTACCCGGCATTACTGGTGGCCTACCCTGCGTAAGGACCTTGTAGACTTCGTCGCGGCCTGTTCATCTTGTGCCCGTAACAAAGTGCCCAGACACCTACCAGCCAGCCATCTCTTGCCCCTTCCTGTACCTGCTGCTCCATGGCAGCACATAGCTATGGATTTTATCACCGATCTTCCTGTTTCTGCCGGGTGTACAGTCATTTGGGTGGTCGCTGACCGCTTTTCGAAAATGGCCCACTTCATTCCCCTGCCTGGTCTCCCATCTGCACCCGAACTGGCTAAAGACTTTATCCGCCACATCTTCCGTCTCCAAGGCCTACCCCTCCACATCGTGTCGGATCATGGGGTTCAGTTCACCTCACGCTTCTGGAGAGCCACATGTAAGCTGCTAGACGTCAACCTGGATTTCTCCTCCGCTTACCACCCACAGTCCAATGGTCAAGTGGAACGGATCAATCAGATCCTTACCAGTTACCTCCGGCACTTCGTTAATGCCCACCATTCCGATTGGGTGGATCTCCTACCTTAGGCCGAATTCTCTTATAATAACCATGAGAGCGAATCCTCTTCCAAGTCCCCGTTCTTTATAGTCTGTGGCCAACATCCCCGGATTCCAATTCCCGTCTCCACTTCTGTGGACAACCCTGCCGCGGAGTCTCTTGTCAGCGAATTTTACTACCATTTGGGAGAGTACCAGGTCCGCTCTTCTTCAGTCCTCCGAGCGGATGAAGTGATTTGCTAATAAGAGACGTCTGGATCTGCCTCAATTCCGTCCTGGAGACAAGGTTTGGCTCTCCTCCAAATGTGCGGCTCAAAGTACCCTCCTACAAGTTGGGCCCTCGATTCATCGGACCCTTCGAAGTTCTCAGGCAAATTAACCCAGTGGCCTACAAATTAAAACTCCCGGCCACCCTACGCATTCCCAACTCCTTCCACATATCCCTCCTCAAACCCGTTGTCCTTAACATTTTTCCGATAATCCAGGTACTCCTCCAGCTCCGGTTTCTGCTGAGGACGTCTTTGAGGTGGAGAGTATCCTGGCCACAAAGAGGGTAAGGGGGAGAACCTTTTTTCTGGTGGATTGTAAGGGGTTTGGTCCTGAGGAAAGAACTTGGGAACCCAGGGAGAACATCAACGCCCCGCTTCTCCTTGAGAAATTTCTCTCTGGCCTAAAAAAGGGGGGGCCTTCCTGTTCCGGGCGCGGTGTCCTCAAGCGCTCCTTCCCTCGCTGCTGCCGGCGCGCGCTCCTCCCCGGGCACTGTGCTTAGGGCGCGCGCTCCCCCTCTCTTAAAGGGACCGCGCGCGCCGTTGTAAGGAGTCCCCGGCCAATAGCCGGAGGACCTCCCATATATAAGGCACCTCCTCAAAAATGGAGGTGCCCGAGCAAAGTTGTTGCAAAGCATACTCACCTCTGCTTCAGCCCTCAGGTCCCGTTGCCAGCCTGACTACCAGTCCAGTCTGCCTGCTTGTCTGCTCTTCAGCCGGACAGTGAGTCTCAAGCATCCACCAGTCTGTCTATGGGCAAGTCCACCTATGGACCAGGAAGCACCTGCCAGTTACCTGCCTGCTACCTGCCGTACTTGCTAGCCCGATCACCTGCTACCCGCCTGCTACCCTACCTGGAGGCTCTGCTGTCACTTGCCGTGACCACCTGCCTGCCTGCCAAGAGACTCTTACCCGTTCTGCCGTCACTTCCCGTGACCACCTGCCTGCCAGCCAAGAGACTCTTATCCGTTCTGCCGTCACTTCCCGTGACCACCTGCCTGCCAGCCAAGAGACTCTTACCTGCTCTGCCGTCACTTGCCGTGACCACCTGCCTGCCTGCCAAGAGACTCTTATCCGTTCTGCCGTCACTTGCCGTGACCACCCGCCTGCTCACCCAGAGACTGCTATCCTCCTGTGGTGTCCACCCGCTACACCGGTCAGTCCCCGCTATCTGACCCGTGGGAGCCACCTGCTCAATTACAAGGTCGTCCCCAGACTAACACCTGCCCCTCGGGGTCCCTCCTTGTTCAAAGGCACAGAGGTTCCACCACCCGGCCCCGTTACATATTTAAAGAGGAAAAATCCTGCTGGATAGCATTCGACCATTTAGAAAAATCCGACCCCTTTTTTTGTCATGTCAGTGAGGGGTTTCACTATTATCGAATAATTTTGGATAAATTTCCAGTAAAAATTAGTAAACTCAGAAAGCGCTGCAATGCCTTCAGGTCCTCAGGACGATCCCAATCAAGTATAGCACGGATCTCCTCCAGATCCATCCGAAAACCCGACGGTGACAACAGGTAACCCAAAAATTTAACCTCATGGACAGCAAAAACACATTTCTCCAGTTTGGCATAAAGTTTGTTGTCTCTTAAATCTGTAGTACCTGTTTTAACATGACCCTTATGTGTCTCTAACTCAGGTGAGTAAATCAAAATATCATCCAAATAGACCACCACAAACCTGCCCACTAAATGGTGGAAAATATTGTTTGCGAAATGCTGGAAAACTGCAGGTGAATTGGTGAGACCAAAAGGCATAACCAGACTTTCGAGATGCCCCTCATGGGTATTGAAAGCTGTTTTCCATTCATCCCCTTCTCTGATTCTAACGGTAGGCTATCCTTAAATCCAACTTGGGAGAACACTTTAGGTCCCACAATCTGGTTGAATAAATCCTGAATCAGAGGAAGAAGATATGGATCTTGGATGGTAATTTGATTAAATTCCTGGAAAGCTAAACAGGGACGGAGTCCCCCATCTTTCTTCTTAACGAAGAAGAACCCTGTCACCAGAGGCGAAAAAGAGGGTCTCCTGTTACACAGCTGTGACACATGCAGGGATTGCCTAATTCATACTCGCTCAACACTATTTGTCAACCTTGACACACCCGTGACACAAACTCTGGTACGTGGGACAAATCTGGCCCATGACACCAGAACCGCCACCCCTATATGGGGCCATTATTCTCTATGTAAGAATATGAGGCCTATTATATTGTATGGAGGACTATGTGATGTCTATTATTCTGTATGGAAGGCCCATTTTCTGTATGGAGGTCTATGTGGGGCCCATTATACTGTATATTGGTTGGCCCCTCAACTTTGTCCAAGTTTTTCATTTTGGCCCTCAGCGTGTTAAAAGTTTGACATCCCTGATCTAGAGGAAAGGTTTCTTTCAATCACAGAGGGGATTATCAACTGTGAGGGCAGTGGAGCTATGTGTTCTTAACTGTAAGAGCACTGATTATGGATTCTTTACTGTAAGAGCACTGGATATGGATTTTTTACTGTAAGAGTAATGAGATTACTCTCTGCCACATGATGCTGTACTGTTGATTCACAACAAAAGTTCAACGAGGGCCTGATTCTTTTTTTATAACTATTTTACAGATTATGGGACTAGAATCTGTCTTTGTTGATCAAAGAAACTGCTTTGATTGCTTTATGTGGAGTCAGGAAGGATCCATTCCCTTAACATGAGGAAATTAGCATCTATCTCATGGGATTTTTTT
The DNA here is from genome assembly GCF_046119375.1 of Phyllobates terribilis. Classification (NCBI taxonomy): domain Eukaryota; kingdom Metazoa; phylum Chordata; class Amphibia; order Anura; family Dendrobatidae; genus Phyllobates; species Phyllobates terribilis. The sequence goes on from NW_027362769.1 coordinate 371,263,463, forward strand.
CTTACTCCTGGTCAGTAGTATGTCGTGTTACAGGATGAACTCGATAGATGCGTTTCCCTTCAACTGTAACTACGAAAGAGTCCTGACAGTAGCACTTAACTGCCAAGTCTGAAAAGTTCTGACTAGACAGAGCATGTACAGTAGCTGAATTGAGACTCCTGTTCCAAAAGAGAAGAAATACTAAGCCAATTCGAGCATAGTTGCTCCTTTGGCTAGGCAAAGTTGCTCCTTTGGCTAGGCAAAGTTGCAAAGAATGAGGCAAAGGAAGCTGGATCTGAACCTAGGGGAACGAGAAATCTCTAACCAGAGTCGAGGCTAGGAGCATAAAGTGTGAAGTGCGAGGCCAGCTACACAAGGTCCGAGTCCAGAAGTAAGAGGCACAAAGCCAGAGGCACACGGTACTAAGTTAGAGGTACAAAGTTGTAAGGCACAAGGCCACAAAGCATGAGAGGCGCTGAGGCCCAGAGGTGATGTGAGGCACTATGAAGTCAAGACTAGGGCCGCGCTTGAGAGACCAGACTCAGGAACCTCCACTTTGGTATATTTCAATTATCCAATTAGCCCCACCTGAAGGAGCCAATTTAATGAGGCTGGAGGGCAGTCTTCAGAGATAATGTGCTGTATTAACCCCAGGTGTCCTCCTACTGATGGAGGAGCTAGGCTGATAATGTTCCGGCGGACAACAGTGAAAACATCTGTTTATTCAACCACAAAGTGCTCGGACTAAATCAAACTCTGAAGCCTAATCATGAGCCCTGTACAGCCATGACATGCAACTAACTGAAGTCAATCATGAGATGTAGCCCAGACATGCGGACAAACTTAAGCCTAGAGCAGGGATGTAAAACTCAAACATGCAGAGAGCCAAAATGAAAAACTTGGACAAAGTCGCGTGCCAACCAGTATACAGTATAATGGGTCCCACATAGTCCTTCATACAGTATAATTGCCCCATATAGCTTTCCATACAGTATATTGGGCCCCACCAAGTCCTCCATGCAGAATAATGGCCCCACATAGGGGTGGTGGCTCTGATGGCGCGGGCCAGAGTTTGACACGTGTGGCATAGAGGTCCAAGGCCTAGCTTTCACCAGAAGACATAACATGAGGCCCTAGACCCAGCTTTGGCTTAAAGGCATGAGGCTAGTATCAACCCAGAGGCCTAATCCTTCAAGACAACATTTACACCATGCACTTACCAGTGCTGCATCTACAGTACTTACCATTAGATGAACAGGGGAAGCTGGTAATGCCGAAAGCCCACCATGGAGGGAAGCGGCGTCACAACCAGCAGTGCTGCATTATTGCAGATGTGCTGTCACGCCAGGTGTGGGAAAGACATAGTGCAACACAGAGTGAAAGGGAGCTCAGACACTAGAGAAAGGGGGAAGTGGAGACCTTCTAGTCTGGTCTAGGGTCACCCTGTCTCAACTACCATCCCTATATTGCCTCTTCAGCAATCGCCGCACGCGTGCCTCGCCCTGTCTTTCCCTGGCGTATGGCTAAGGCTAGGGAATGGAGGAGATGAGCACTAGTCAATCTCCACTAAACTCTATAGACAAGAAGGTTAGACAAACGGGGAGCTTAGCTTTAGACGACTCCAGACAAATGCGAACTCGGCCTCAAGCTCCAGAGAGGACAATGTGCTGCTCTTGCTAAGCCTTCATAAGTAGAAATTAATAAAGCCAGCACCTCCCTCTCAGACACACCAGGTATATTTACACCCAGGCCAGGGAGCTAATTACCAGAGGGAGGTAGCCGCTACGTCCTAGAGACAGCAAGCCTCTAAGAAGAGGTCTGTAATGCCAAAAATAGAGATCTCCTGCAACCAACTGCAGAGCGACTGCCTGTCATCTCAGATACACCTGTGACATGTGCATTGGCTGGCTGTTGGCTGAGGGACCTCTACCCAGAGAGGTGTTGGCCTGGACTGTTTGACAGGGGGAAGGAAAGGCAGAGACCACCTGATCCCCGCCGAGTCCGTACTTTGATGCTCCACAGGAGAAGATATCTTGACTCTAGGAGCAACCTCTCATTCAACTATCCCCTGTAGAGACAGGAAAAACACCAGTGGGTGGTGGATGAGGCCTTTGAACCTCTCTGTAATCCTGTCTTGTAATAGGTCAAGAAAGGACTACCTCCTGGTGTGCTGTCCAGAGAGACATACTGGAAAATACGTTTTGTAAATTGCCCTAAAATAATTAACAGCAAGTTTTCATCTTTTAATTCTTCTGACAAAATAAATGGACATTTGAAGAATTCTGGTGACATAATAAAACAGAAGGTAAATGTTATGTATTAACTTTATTGTGTAGTATAACTATTTGGTTTATGGGTATAATCAAAGTTTGAATACTGCAAATTTTTCATTTTGTCAAATTTCTTAAAATTTTAAGAAATAAAATCAAATCATATTGATGTAAACTTATTACTAACATAAAATACAATGTATCAGGAAAAAAAATCTCAGGTAACTGGGATAAGTTGAAAAATTCCATTGTTATTACCACACTAAAGTGTCACGTCAGATTTTAAAAATTGGGCTTGGTTACTAAGGTTAAAATTGCTTATTCCCAGTGTGACTCTTCTGATGTCTATCAAGATGTGATTTCCTAATAAAACATTTCCCACATTCTGAACATGAGAATGGCTTCTCTCCTGTGTGAATTCTCTCATGTGTTACAAGATGAGATTTGTTATTAAAACATTTCCCACAATCTGAACATGAGAATGGCTTCTCTCCAGTGTGAATTCTCTCATGCCTAACAAGATGATGTTTCTTAGTAAAACATTTCTCACATTCTGAACATGAAAATGGCTTCTCTCCGGTGTGAATTCTCTCATGCCAAACAAGATGATATTCCTCAGTAAAACATTTCCCACATTCTGAACATAAAAATGGTTTCTCTTCAGTGTGACATCTCTCATGTTCAGTAACACTTGATTTCTGAGCAAAACATTTCCCACATTGTGAGCAAGAAAATGGCTTCTCTCCTGTGTGAACTCTCTGATGTATAACAAGTCTTGATTTTTCTGTGAAACATTTTCCACATTCTGAACATGAAAATGGTTTCTCTCCTGTGTGAATTCTCTCATGTATAATAAGATGAGCTTTCTTACTACAACGTTTTCCACATACTGAACATGAGAATGGCTTCTCACCTGTGTGGGTTCTCTCATGTGTAACAAGAATTGATTTATCTGTAAAACATTTCCCACACACTGAACATGAAAATGGCTTCACTCCTGTGTGAATTCTCTCATGTTTAACAAGTTGTGATTTCTTAGTAAAACATTTCCCACATTCTGAACATGAATATGGCTTATCTCCTGTGTGATTTTTCTGATGTTCAGCAAAAGTTGATTTATCTGTAAAACATTTCCCACATTCTGAACATGAATATGGCTTCTCTCCTGTGTGAATTCTCTCATGTTTAACAAGTTGTGATTTCTTAGTAAAACATTTCCCACATTCTGAGCATGTATATGGTTTCTCTCCTATGTGATTTCTCTGATGTACAACAAGGGTTGATTTGTCTGTAAAACATTTTCCACATTCTGAACATGAAAATGGCTTCTCTCCTGTGTGACATCTCTCATGTACAACAAGATTTGATTTCTGAGCAAAACTTTTCCCACATTCTGAACATGAAAATGGCTTCTCTCCTGTGTGACTTCTCTCATGTACAACAAGATTTGATTTCTGAGCAAAACCTTTCCCACATTCTGAACATGAAAATGGCTTCTCTCCTGTGTGAAGTCTCTCATGTGCGACAAGAGTTGATTTCTGAGCAAAACAATTCCCACATTCTGAGCATGAAATTGGCTTCTTTCTTGAGGGTGCGCTTTTATTTTCCACACTTCTTTTATTTTGCTTCACAGTCTGTGATGAATTAGGAGATAGTTCTTTGATATGAGGGGCTAAGGGTATATCTGAGATGTTGCCATGCTCCTCATATGTTTCTTGTTTGAAGTTATCATCTCCTGCTTTAACATATGAAGATATCAGATGTCCTCCGGAGCTGCTGGTATAGTCATCTGCCAAGAATAAAAGTGATTTGATTTTTGAACAAAACCTTAATCATACTCCTCTTAATACGAAAATTACAAATTTAAGATAAAGTTAAAAATTTCATACAAATCATAAGGTATGTTTCAACGCTTTATTATAAACTGACTAGAGTGTCATTTACATCATGTGATGATTGCACATAGAATCAATTTTACTAAAGTTCCTTTCTGACCATTGCCCTGTGCCAACATCAAACGTCAAAGAATAAAGCATTTGTGAATGATCCCATATATATAATATAACGGGAGATGCGCGTCTCTGTCTGAAGCCTTTATAGACTGCACATGCGCGACTCGCAGTCTGGCTCCAGACAGAAGACCGCATCCAACCGTTACAGGTAAGATAAGTGTATGGCGCCGGAGAACACGGTATGCGTAGACACTGAACGCATACCGCGATCTCCGGCGCCATACTTACATACTTACCTGACCGGGAGGAGCGTTGCCACGGCGCCTCTCTTCGCCGGAGACCGGGGCAGGAGTGAGGCGTCGGATCGGCGCATGAGCATAGCGCTATCCGGCGCCATTTTACTGAAGACACATTTGCAGTGTGTCTTCAGCAAAATGGCATCGAACAGCGCGGTATGGGCACTTGCGTACTCCGGTGCCACACTCCTCCCCCGGACTCCGGCAGAACAGGACACAGCAGCACTGGAGCACAGAGAAGAAAGGTGAGTATAAGTGTTTATTTTTTTGTATGTGTGTTGTGTTCAGCGTGAAAGGGATAAGGGGTGACATACATACCAGGATTGGGGGGTGAGGGGGCCACACATACCAGGATTGGGGGGTGAGGGGTCCACACATACCAGGATTGTGGGGTGAGGGGACCATACATACCAGGATTGGGGGATGAGGGGACCATGCATACTAGGATGGAGGAGTACCATACATACCAGGATTGGGGGGTGAGGGGACCATGCATACCAGGATTTATGTTGAGAGGGGATCATGCATACCAGGATGAGGGGTCCCACACATCAGGATTGGGGGGTGAGGGGACCATGCATACCAGGATTGCGGTGTGAGGGGACCATGCATACCAAGATTGGATGGTGAGGGGTACCACACATACCAGGATTGGGGGGTGAGGGGACCATGCATACCAGAATGAGGGGTACCACACATACTATTATTGAGGGATGAGGGGACCATGCATACCAGGATTGGGGGGTGAGGGGACTATGCATACCAGGATTGGAGATGAGGGGACCATGTATACCAGGATTGCGGGTGAGGGGACCATGCATACCAGGATTGGGGGGTAAGGGGACCATGCATACCAGGATTGGGGGGTGAGGGGTGCCATGCATACCTGAAGAGGGATGAGGGGTACCATACATACCAGGATAGGAATGCGGGGTGCCATGCATACCAGGATGAGGGATGGGGTGCCATGCATACCAGGATGAGGGGTACCATGCACACCAGAATAGAGATGAGGGGTACCATGCATACTAGGATGAGGGATTGGGTGCCATGCATACCAAGTTTCTGGGATGAGGAGGCCATACAAACCAGAATTGGGATGAGGGGTGCCATAAATACCAGAATAGGGATGAGGGGTACCATGTATACCAGGATGAGGGATGGGGTGTCATGCATACCAGGATGAGGGGTACCAAACATAACAGGATACGGATGAGGGGTGCCATGCATACCAGGATAGGGATGAGGGGTGCCATGCATACCAGGATTGGGGATGAGGGGTGCCATGCATACCAGGATTGGGGATGAGGGGTGCCATGCATACCAGGATTGGGGATGAGAGGTGCCATGCATACCAGGATTGGGGATGAAGGGTGCCATGCATACCAGGATTGGGGATGAAGGGTGCCATGCATACCAGGATTGGGGATGAGGGGTGCCATGCATACCAGGATTGGGGATGAGGGGTGCCATGTATACCAGGATTGGGGATGAGGGGTGCCATGCATACCAGGATTGGGGATGAGGGGTGCCATGCATACCAGGATTGGGGATGAGGGGTGCCATACATACCAGGATTGGGGATGAGGGAGCCATACATACCAGGATTGGGGATGAGGGAGCCATGCATACCAGGATTGGGGATGAGAGAGCCATGCATACCAGGATTGGAGATGAGGGGTGCCATGCATACCAGGATTGGAGATGAGGGGTGCCATGCATACCAGGATTGGAGATGAGGGGTGCCATGCATACCAGGATTGGAGATGAGGGGTGCCATGCATACCAGGATTGGGGATGAGGGGTGCCATGCATACCAGGATTGGGGATGAGGGAGCCATGCATACCAGGATTGGGGATGAGGGAGCCATGAATACCAGGATTGGGGATGAGGGGAGCCATGCATACCAGGATTGGGGGGTAAGGGGTGCCATGCATACCAGGATTGGGGGGTGAGGGGTGCCATGCATACCTGAATAGGGATGAGGGGTACCATACATACCAGGATAGGAATGCGGGGTGCCATGCATACCAGGATGAGGGACGGGGTGCCATGCATACCAGGATGAGGGGTACCATGCACACCAGAATAGAGATGAGGGGTACCATGCATACCAGGATAAGGATGAGGGGTGCCATGCATACTAGGATGAGGGATTGGGTGCCATGCATACCAGGTTTCTGGGATGAGGAGGCCATACAAACCAGAATTGGGATGAGGGGTGCCATAAATACCAGAATAGGGATGAGGGGTACCATGTATACCAGGATGAGGGATGGGGTGCCATGCATAACAGGATACGGATGAGGGGTACCATGTATACAAGGATTGGGGACGAGGGGTGCCATGCATACCAGGATAGGGATGAGGGGTGCTGTGCATACCAGGATTGGGGATGAGGGGTGCCATGCATACCAGGATTGGGGATGAGGGGTGCCATGCATACCAGGATTGGGGATGAGGGGTGCCATGCATACCAGGATTGGGGATGAGGGGTGCCATGCATACCAGGATTGGGGATGAGGGGTGCCATGCATACCAGGATTGGGGATGAGGGGTGCCATGCATACCAGGATTGGGGATGAGGGGTGCCATGCATACCAGGATTGGGGATGAGGGGTGCCATGCATACCAGGATTGGGGATGAGGGGTGCCATGCATAACAGGATTGGGGATGAGGGAGCTATGCATACCAGGATTGGGGATGAGAGAGCCATGCATACCAGGATTGGAGATGAGGGGTGCCATGCATACCAGGATTGGAGATGAGGGGTGCCATGCATACCAGGATTGGAGATGAGGGGTGCCATGCATACCAGGATTGGAGATGAGGGGTGCCATGCATACCAGGATTGGGGATGAGGGAGCCATGCATACCAGGATTGGGGATGAGGGAGCCATGAATACCAGGATTGGGGATGAGGGGAGCCATGCATACCAGGATTGGGGATGAGGGAGCCATGCATACCAGGATTGGGGGGTGAGGGGTGCCATGCATACCAGGATTGGGGATGAAGGGTGCCATGCATACCAGGATTGGGGATGAGGGGTACCATGCATACCAGGATAGGGGATGAGGGGTACCATGCATACCAGGATAGGGGATGAGGGGTACCATGCATACCAGGATAGGGGATGAGGGGTACCATGCATACCAGGATAGGGGATGAGGGGTGCCATGCATACCAGGACTGGGGATGAGGGGTGCCATGCATACCAGGACTGGGGATGAGGGGTGCCATGCATACCAGGATAGGGATGAGGGGTGCCATGCATACCAGGATGGGGTGAGGGGTGCCATGCATACCAGGATGAGGGATACCATACATACCAGGATAGGGATGAGGGATGGGGTACCATGCATACCAGGATAGGGATGAGAAGTAGCACACATACCAGGATTGGGGATGAGGGGTGCCACGCATACCAGGATTGGGGATGAGGGGTGCCATGCATACCAGGATAGGGATGAGGAGTGCCATGCATACCAGGATGGGGGTGAGAGGTGCCATGCATACCAGGATTGGGGATGAGGGGTGCCACGCATACCAGGATTGGGGGTGAGGGGTGCCATGCATACCAGGATTTGGGGTTAGGGGTTCCATGCATACCAGCATAGGGATGAGGAGTGCCATGCATACCAGGATGGGGGTGAGGGGTGCCATGCATACCAGGATGAGGGATACCATACATACCAGGATAGGAATGAGGGATGGGGTACCACACATACCAGGATTGGGGATGAGGGGTGCCATGCATACCAGGATTGGGGATGAGGGGTGCCATGCATACCAGGATTGGGGATGAGGGGTGCCATGTATACCAGGATTGGGGATGAGGGGTGCCATGCATACCAGGATTGGGGATGAGGGGTGCCATACATACCAGGATTGGGGATGAGGGGTGCCATACATACCAGGATTGGGGATGAGGGAGCCATACATACCAGGATTGGGGATGAGGGAGCCATGCATACCAGGATTGGGGATGAGAGAGCCATGCATACCAGGATTGGAGATGAGGGGTGCCATGCATACCAGGATTGGAGATGAGGGGTGCCATGCATACCAGGATTGGGGATGAGGGGTGCCATGCATACCAGGATTGGGGATGAGGGAGCCATGCATACCAGGATTGGGGATGAGGGAGCCATGAATACCAGGATTGGGGATGAGGAGAGCCATGCATACCAGGATTGGGGGGTAAGGGGTGCCATGCATACCTGAATAGGGATGAGGGGTACCATACATACCAGGATAGGAATGCGGGGTGCCATGCATACCAGGATTGGGGATGAGGGGTGCCATGCATACCAGGATTGGGGATGAGGGGTGCCATGCATACCAGGATTGGGGATGAGGGGTGCCATGCATACCAGGATTGGGGATGAGGGGTGCCATGCATACCAGGATTGGGGATGAGGGGTGCCATGCATAACAGGATTGGGGATGAGGGAGCTATGCATACCAGGATTGGGGATGAGAGAGCCATGCATACCAGGATTGGAGATGAGGGGTGCCATGCATACCAGGATTGGAGATGAGGGGTGCCATGCATACCAGGATTGGAGATGAGGGGTGCCATGCATACCAGGATTGGAGATGAGGGGTGCCATGCATACCAGGATTGGGGATGAGGGAGCCATGCATACCAGGATTGGGGATGAGGGAGCCATGAATACCAGGATTGGGGATGAGGGGAGCCATGCATACCAGGATTGGGGATGAGGGAGCCATGCATACCAGGATTGGGGGGTGAGGGGTGCCATGCATACCAGGATTGGGGATGAAGGGTGCCATGCATACCAGGATTGGGGATGAGGGGTACCATGCATACCAGGATAGGGGATGAGGGGTACCATGCATACCAGGATAGGGGATGAGGGGTACCATGCATACCAGGATAGGGGATGAGGGGTACCATGCATACCAGGATAGGGGATGAGGGGTGCCATGCATACCAGGACTGGGGATGAGGGGTGCCATGCATACCAGGACTGGGGATGAGGGGTGCCATGCATACCAGGATAGGGATGAGGGGTGCCATGCATACCAGGATGGGGTGAGGGGTGCCATGCATACCAGGATGAGGGATACCATACATACCAGGATAGGGATGAGGGATGGGGTACCATGCATACCAGGATAGGGATGAGAAGTAGCACACATACCAGGATTGGGGATGAGGGGTGCCACGCATACCAGGATTGGGGATGAGGGGTGCCATGCATACCAGGATAGGGATGAGGAGTGCCATGCATACCAGGATGGGGGTGAGAGGTGCCATGCATACCAGGATTGGGGATGAGGGGTGCCACGCATACCAGGATTGGGGGTGAGGGGTGCCATGCATACCAGGATTTGGGGTTAGGGGTTCCATGCATACCAGCATAGGGATGAGGAGTGCCATGCATACCAGGATGGGGGTGAGGGGTGCCATGCATACCAGGATGAGGGATACCATACATACCAGGATAGGAATGAGGGATGGGGTACCACACATACCAGGATTGGGGATGAGGGGTGCCATGCATACCAGGATTGGGGATGAGGGGTGCCATGCATACCAGGATTGGGGATGAGGGGTGCCATGTATACCAGGATTGGGGATGAGGGGTGCCATGCATACCAGGATTGGGGATGAGGGGTGCCATACATACCAGGATTGGGGATGAGGGGTGCCATACATACCAGGATTGGGGATGAGGGAGCCATACATACCAGGATTGGGGATGAGGGAGCCATGCATACCAGGATTGGGGATGAGAGAGCCATGCATACCAGGATTGGAGATGAGGGGTGCCATGCATACCAGGATTGGAGATGAGGGGTGCCATGCATACCAGGATTGGGGATGAGGGGTGCCATGCATACCAGGATTGGGGATGAGGGAGCCATGCATACCAGGATTGGGGATGAGGGAGCCATGAATACCAGGATTGGGGATGAGGAGAGCCATGCATACCAGGATTGGGGGGTAAGGGGTGCCATGCATACCTGAATAGGGATGAGGGGTACCATACATACCAGGATAGGAATGCGGGGTGCCATGCATACCAGGATGAGGGATGGGGTGCCATGCATACCAGGATGAGGGGTACCATGCACACCAGAATAGAGATGAGGGGTACCATGCATACCAGGATAAGGATGAGGGGTGCCATGCATACTAGGATGAGGGATTGGGTGCCATGCATACCAGGTTTCTGGGATGAGGAGGCCATACAAACCAGAATTGGGATGAGGGGTGCCATAAATACCAGAATAGGGATGAGGGGTACCATGTATACCAGGATGAGGGATGGGGTGCCATGCATAACAGGATACGGATGAGGGGTACCATGTATACCAGGATTGGGGACGAGGGGTGCCATGCATACCAGGATAGGGATGAGGGGTGCCGTGCATACCAGGATTGGGGATGAGGGGTGCCATGCATACCAGGATTGGGGATGAGGGGTGCCATGCATACCAGGATTGGGGATGAGGGGTGCCATGCATACCAGGATTGGGGATGAGGGGTGCCGTGCATACCAGGATTGGGGATGAGGGGTGCCATGCATACCAGGATTGGGGATGAGGGGTGCCATGCATACCAGGATTGGGGATGAGGGGTGCCATGCATACCAGGATTGGGGATGAGGGGTGCCATGCATAACAGGATTGGGGATGAGGGAGCTATGCATACCAGGATTGGGGATGAGAGAGCCATGCATACCAGGATTGGAGATGAGGGGTGCCATGCATACCAGGATTGGAGATGAGGGGTGCCATGCATACCAGGATTGGAGATGAGGGGTGCCATGCATACCAGGATTGGAGATGAGGGGTGCCATGCATACCAGGATTGGAGATGAGGGGTGCCATGCATACCAGGATTGGGGATGAGGGAGCCATGCATACCAGGATTGGGGATGAGGGAGCCATGAATACCAGGATTGGGGATGAGGGGAGCCATGCATACCAGGATTGGGGGGTGAGGGGTGCCATGCATACCAGGATTGGGGATGAAGGGTGCCATGCATACCAGGATTGGGGATGAGGGGTACCATGCATACCAGGATAGGGGATGAGGGGTACCATGCATACCAGGATAGGGGATGAGGGGTACCATGCATACCAGGATAGGGGATGAGGGGTACCATGCATACCAGGATAGGGGATGAGGGGTACCATGCATACCAGGATAGGGGATGAGGGGTACCATGCATACCAGGATAGGGGATGAAGGGTGCCATGCATACCAGGACTGGGGATGAGGGGTGCCATGCATACCAGGACTGGGGATGAGGGGTGCCATGCATACCAGGATTGGGGATGAGGGGTGCCATGCATACCAGGATAGGGATGAGGGGTGCCATGCATACCAGGATGGGGGTGAGGGGTGCCATGCATACCAGGATGAGGGATACCATACATACCAGGATAGGGATGAGGGATGGGGTACCATGCATACCAGGATAGGGATGAGAAGTAGCACACATACCAGGATTGGGGATGAGGGGTGCCACGCATACCAGGATTGGGGATGAGGGGTGCCATGCATACCAGGATAGGGATGAGGAGTGCCATGCATACCAGGATGGGGGTGAGAGGTGCCATGCATACCAGGATTGGGGATGAGGGGTGCCACGCATACCAGGATTGGGGGTGAGGGGTGCCATGCATACCAGGATTTGGGGTTAGGGGTTCCATGCATACCAGCATAGGGATGAGGAGTGCCATGCATACCAGGATGGGGGTGAGGGGTGCCATGCATACCAGGATGAGGGATACCATACATACCAGGATAGGAATGAGGGATGGGGTACCACACATACCAGGATTGGGGATGAGGGGTGCTACGCATACCAGGATTGGGGGTGAGGGGTGCCATGCATACCAGGATTGGGGGTGAGGGGTGTCATGCCTTCCAGGATTGGGGTTGAGGGGTGCCATGCATACCAGGATTGGGGATGAGGGGTGCCATGCCTACCAGGATTGAAGGTGAGGGGTGCCATGCGTGCCAGGATTGGGGTGAGGGGTGCCATGCATACCAGGATTGGGGGTGAGGGGTGCCATGCATACCAGGATTGGGGGTGAGGGGTGCCATGCATACCAGGATTGGGGTTGAGGGGTGCCATGCATACCAGGATTGAAGGTGAGGGGTGCCATGCGTGCCAGGATTGGGGTGAGGGGAGCCATGCATACCAGGATTGGAGGTGAGGGGTGCCATGCATACCAGGATTGGGGGTGAGGGGTGCCATGCATTCCAGGATTGGGGGTGAAGTGTGCCATGCATTACAGGATAGGGATGAGGGGTGCCATGCATTACAGGATAGGGATTAGGGGTGCCATGCATTACAGGATGGGGATGAGGGGTGCCATGCATTACAGGATGGGGATGAGGGGTGCCATGCATACCAAGATAGGATGGTGGGGACAGGATGGGGGCAGCACAAATACCAGGAGGGGGCAGCACATACAAGCATGGGAGACCATATACCAATAAAAATGCTCGCCAACCGGGCATAGAACGGGTTCAATAGCTAGTTATATTAAAAAATGCATGAGAGAACAGAAACAAACCATCATTGCTACATCAAAATGAAAGCTAATAAACCCCAATCAACTTCCTATATCTTCAGTTATATTCTCCTTGCAGCTGCTCGCTTTCAGTATTTAGGGGAAGTAGACGGTTGTAGAAGTCATCTCTGTCTGAGCAACGTCTGTAACAGCTTCCTGCACCGCCTCAATGACTGGAAGAAAGCGGCTACAGAGAAAATATAACTTAATTTTCTCCCAGTAGCCGCTCCTCCAGTAAAACAGCCTAATATGGTTTAACCCCTTTCCCCCCGAAGGATGTTTGCACGTTAATGTCCAGTCTAATTTTTATAATTCTGACCACTGTCACTTTATGAGGTAATAACTCTAGAACGCTTCAACAGATCCCACTGATTCTGACATTGTTTTTTCGTGACATATTGTACCTTATGACAGTGGTAAAATTTATTTGATATGACTGGAGTTTATTTATGCAAAACTTGGAAATTTGGCGAAAATTTTGCAATTTTCAAACTTTGAATTTTCATGGCTGTAAGGCGGCGGTGTTCACACCGTGCAGTAACTGAGGCAGTGACCCAAGCAAGTCCAACATAAACAGCTTTTATTTCAGCAACTCACGGGTTAACAGAAAGTTCTCCGGTTCGCAGCCGGGTTACCAGAAAGTCCATACACAATGGTTGCCGGGGACAACGGCCGCGCCGGGCCGCTCAGAGCCTGACAGGTGCAGAGCCTTCCTAGGCAGACGTTCAGCCACACACAGTCCTGCTGAGCTTTCCTGCTGTGCTCCTAGCAGGTTGCAACATAGAACAACACTAATAGTTAGTACAGGAGTTTTAACCACTTCGCGCCAGAGCCTGTTTTTGCCTTCGTGACCGGGCCAATTTTTTCAATTCTGACCACTGTCACTTTATGAAGTAATTACTCTGGAACGCTTCAGCGTATTCCCCTGATTCTGAGACTGTTTTTTCGTGACATATTGTACTTCATGATTGTGGTAAAATTTCTTCGATATAACTTGTGTTTATTTGTGAAAAAAATCGGAAATTTGGCGAAAATTTTGCAATTTTCAAACTTTGAATTTTCATGCCCTTAAATCAGAGAGATATATCACACAAAATAGTTAATAAATAACATTTCCCACATGTCTACTTTACATCAGCACAATTTTGGAACCAAAATTTTTTTTTGTTAGGGAGCTATAAGGGTTAAAAGTTGACCAGCGATTTCTCATTTTTCCAACAAAATTTACAAAAACATTTTTTTAGGGACCACATCATATTTGAAGTCACTTTGAGGGGTCTTTATGACAGAAAATACCCAAAAGTGACACCATTCTAAAAACTGCACCCCTCAAGGTGCTCAAAACCACATTCAAGAACTTTATTAACCCTTCAGGTGCTTCACAGGAATTTTTGGAATGTGGAAGAAAAAAGTTAACATTTAACTTTTTTCACAAAAATGTTACTTTAGACCCAATTTTTTTTATTTTCACAGGGGTAACATGAAAAAATGGACCCCCAATTTTTTTGTGCAATTTCTCTTGAGCGTGCTGATACCCCATATGTGAGGGAAAACCACTGTTTGGGCGCACGGCAGGGTTCGGAAGGGAAGGAGCGCCATTAGACTTTTTGAATGTAAAATTTGTCTGAATAATTAGCAGACGCTATGTTGCGTTTGGAGAGCTCCTGATGTGCCTAAACAGTGGAAACCCCCCACAAGTGACACCATTTTGGAAACTAGACCCCTTAGGGAACTTATCTAGATGTGTGGTGAGCACCTTGAACCCCAAGGTGCTTCACAGAAGTTTATAATATTGAGCTGTAAAAATAAAATTTTCACATTTTTCCCACAAAACCGTTTTTCATCCCTTAATTTTGCATTATCATAAGGGTAATAGGATAAATTGCACCATGAAATTTGTTATGCAATTTCTCCTGAACACGCCGATACCCCATATGTGGAGGCAAATTACTGTTTGGGCACATGGCACGGTTTGAAAGGGAAGGAGCGCCATTTGACTTTTTGAATGTAAAATTTGTTTGAATAATTAGCGGACGCCATGTCACATTTGGGGAGCCCCTAATGTGCCTAAACAGTGGTAACCCCCCACAAGTGCCACCATTTTGGAAACTAGACCCCTTAGGGAACTTATCTAGATGTGTGGTGAGCACCTTGCACCCCCAGCTGCTTCACAGAAGTTTATAATATTGAGCCGTAAAAATAAAATTTTCACATTTTTCCCATAAAAAATGTTTTTGATTCCCTAATTTTGCATTATCATAAGGGTAACAGGATAAATTGCACCATGAAATTTGTTGTACAATTTCTCCTGAGTACGCCGATACCCCATATGTGGGGGAAAACCACTGCTTTGGTGTACGGCAGGGTTCGGAAGAGAAAGAAGCGCTATGTTGGCTGGGATAGGCAGCAGACACCATGTTACATTTGAAGAGTCGCTGACATGCCCAAACAGCAGAAACCCCCACAAGTGACCCCATTTTGTAAACTACACCTCTCAAGGAATTCATCTATGGAAGTAGTGAGCATTTTTTAATTTTTAAATTTATACCATTGGGCAGTGAAAAAAGCATAATTATATTTTTACCACAAAAAAATGTTTTACCCTCAGATTTTACATTTTCACACAGGGCAATGGGTAAAAATGGTGCCGAAATGTGTCACACAATTTCTTCTAAAAGTGTTAATACCCCATATGTGGCTGTATCGTACCACTTAGCCATACGGTGAGATTTGAGGGGGAAGGAGCGCTATTTGACAATTGGAGAACAAATTATTGTAGAATAGGCATTTGGATTTGGGAGCACAAAATTTTCTGAATTTCTTTTGGGGGGCAAGGACCATTTTGCTTTTCCAGAGCCTTTCTGCTACCAGTAACTTGGAAGTCCCTTATATTTTTAACAGATGATGGACCTGAGTGGGGACTAGCTTTTTTTGAGGACTGAGTTTAAGCTTTTATTGGGAACATTTTACGTAACATTTATCCGGCGCTCTAGGCTGAGCACTTACATCGGGGTTTCCATCTAAATTTCCAAGTGAT
Source organism: Phyllobates terribilis (assembly GCF_046119375.1). NCBI lineage: Eukaryota > Metazoa > Chordata > Amphibia > Anura > Dendrobatidae > Phyllobates > Phyllobates terribilis. Next base: position 371,279,562 of record NW_027362769.1, read on the forward strand.
GTAATTCAGATGAAACCCCTGCAGGATCCATTCACTATAATGAGGCAGCACAGTTACTCTGGACTCCGTCTGGCCTCTGTTTAGTGGTGTCCTTTTTTTCAGAAGTGCACAAAACTGTGGCCAACCGCACTTTTATGCACGCCTAAAACAAATGACACCGTGGGATCCCAGGCTAGACGGCGTCCACAGTGGCCTATAGCTGCCTCATTACAGGGAATCTTCCATCATGGGTTCTGGCTGAATCACGTATTTCAGAGATTTACACGGAAACTCTGGTGTAAGTGCTCAGCGCAGAGCACAGGATAAATGTGAGCAGAGCCTTACTGGGATCTTTGGGAGACATAATAAACAAATCAGTAGCAGGTGAATAATATTTGTTTTATTTATTTTTTATGCCGTTCCTAGTGTGATATAACTGATTAGATTACTTTATTCTTCGGGTCGGTGCGATTACAGAGATACCAGATTTATATCGGGTTTTTATGACTGACAGCTGTCACACACTAAAATACGCTTTTTTTGCAAAATCTAGTTTTTGCATCACCATATTTTGAGAGCTATAATTTTTCCATATTTCGGCCGATAGAGTCATGTGACGGCTTGTTTTTTGCGGGACGAGTTGACATTTTTATTGGAACCATTTTTGGGTACGTGACATTTTTTGATCGCTTTCTATTCCGTTTTTTGGGAGGTAAAGTTAACAAAAACAAACACTTCAGGAATTGTTTTTTGAGTTTTTTTTTATGCCGTTCTGCGTGTGGTAAAAGTGATCAGGCAGCGTTATTCTTCGGGTCAGTACGTTTACAGCGATACTACACTTACTGTATTTTTTTTATGTTTTGGCGCTTTTACACAATAAAACAATTTTATAGAAAAAAATATATTTTTTTTGCATTGCTTTATTCTGAGTGCTATAACTTTTTTATTTTTCGGCTGATGGAGCTGTATGGCGGCTTTTTTTTGCGGAACAAGATGAAGTTTTCAGCGGTACCATTTTTATTTCTATTCTGCTTTTTGATCGCATTTTTTTCCACTTTTTGTTTGGCGATATGATGAAAAAGCATATTTTTTTTCTCCGTTTTTTATTTATTTTTATTACGGTGTGCACAGAAGGAGTTAATTTGTGTGACAGTTTTATAGCTCGGGTTGTTTCGGACGCGGCGATACCAAATATGTGTACTTTTTTTGGTTTTGTAATAATATACGGATTTATTGGTTTAATATTTTATTTATTTATTTTTATTTATTTTGTGATTTTTTTTTTAATAGTTTAAAAACTTTTTTTTTACTTTTTTTTTACATTTTTACTTAGTCCCTGTATGGGACATAAATTTTTATTTTTCTGATCACTGATCTCATGTAATGTAATAGACATATATTACATTACATGAGATCTTCACTGACTGTTTCAGTCAGTTTCCTGTCTGGCATCAGCTACATACAGGCTGAAGCCAGACAGGAAGGACACCATATATGGCAGAGCTGGAGGCGGTCATGTGACCTCCAGCTGCCATAGCAACCCCAGGTCCTCAAACGAAACGGAGGTCTTCGGAGGCAAGTAAGATGACCCCCTCTCTTCCTGCTGTCTCCTATATGCCGCGATCACTATAGATCACAGCATATAGAAGACAGCAAAGGGTTAACATCACTGGGACCTGATCTAATCAGGTCCCGATGATGTACCCTGTCAGAGCTAACGCTCTGCACCGGAATCGCAGTGCTTGCTGGACCCTGGGGGTCCTGAGCACTGCGAGACCACCCACCGTTTTTAAACGTCGGCGCTGCACAGAGCCCAGGCAGCGCGGACGTTTATCTACAGTGGGCGGTCGGGAACCGGTTAAAGGACCTGTGGCAAGAGCCCTGGAAAACCCGGGTTGGAGGGAGGAGGCCGCCCCACTGCCTCCTGTGACCTCCTCCAAGAAATGAAGGCCCTGCCGGGTTTTTACTTAATCTTCCTTAGCCAGGTAGTCTGACCAGGTCATTGTTCACCTTCATTCCTGCATTGCAGCCGCAGCTGTGTCTGTGACTGCAATGCACTCCAATGGATTTAATAGGTCTCTGTACACATTCTGGGGGATATATAACGTCCCTCGTATACGATCCCGGTCACTGCCTCACATGGCCTTAAAGCAGAGAGTTATCTCATACAAATCAGTTAATAAATAACATATCCCACATTCCTACTTTACATCAGCACAATTCTGGAACCAACATTTTTTTTGTTAGTAAGTTATAAGGGTTAAAAGTTGACCAGTGATTTCTCATTTTTACAACAAAATTTACAAAACCATTTTTTAGGGACCACATAGCATTGGAAGTGACTTTGAGGGGCCTTTGTGACAGGAAATACCCAAAAGTGACACCATTCTAAAAACTGCACCCCTCAAGGTGCTCAAAACCACATTCAATATGCTTATTAACCCGTCAGGTTCTTCACAGGAATTTTTGTAATGTGGAAGAAAACATAGAACATTTAACTTTTTTTCACAAAAATTTTACTTAGACCCAAATTTTTTTTTATTTTTGCAAGGGTAACAGGAAAAAATGGACCCCAAAATTTGTTGTGCAAATTCTCCTGAGCACTCCGATACCCCATATCTGAGGGAAAACCACTGTTTGAGCACACGGCATGGCTCGGAAGGGAAGGAGCGCCATATGGATTTTTGAATCAAAAATTTGATTGAATAATTAGTGGATGCCATGTCGCGTTTGGAGAGCCGCTGATGTGCCTAAACAGACCCCTAACAAGTGACACCATTTTGGAAACTAGACCCCTCAGGGAACTTATCTAGATGGGGGTTCAAGGTGCTCACCACACAAGTGCTTCACAGAAGTTTGTAGATGTGTGGTGAGCACCTTGAACCCCCAGGTGCTTCACAGAACTTTATAACATTGAGCCGAAAAAATACAATTTTCACATTTTTCCCACAAAAATGTTTTCAGCCCTAAAATTTTCATTTTCATAAGTGTAACACGAGAAATTGCACCATATCATTTGTTGTGCAATTTCTCCTGAGAAAGCCGATACCCCATATGTGGGGGAAAACCACTATTTGGGTGCACGGCAGGGCTCGGAAGGGAAGGAGCACCATTTGACTTTTTGAATGTAAACTTTGCTTGAATAATTAGCAGATGCCATGTCGCATTTGGAGAGCCCCTGATGTGCCTAAACAGTGGAAACCCCCACAAGTGACACGATTTTGGAAACTAAACCCCTCAGGGAACTTATCTAGATGGGGGTTCAAGGTGCTCACCACACAAGTGCTTCACAGAAGTTTATAACGTGGGGCCATGAAAAAAAATCCCATTTTTGCCACAAAAATGTTTTTTTTAGCCCCAAATATTTTATTTTCAAAGTGGTAACAGGAGAAAATGGAATCCAAAATTTGTTGTGCAATTTCTCCTGAGCACGCAGATAGCCCAATTGTGGGGGAAAACTATTGTTTAGGTGCACAGCAGGGCCCAGAAAGGAAGGAGTGACGTTTTGGAACGCAGACTTTGAGAGAGTTTGGAGAGCCCCTAATGTACCTAAGCAGTGGAAAACCCCCACAAGTGACCCTATTTTGGAAACTAGACCCTTCAAGGAATTTGTGTAGATGTGTGGTGAGCACCTTGAACCCACAGGTGCTTCACAGAATTTTACAACGTGGATCTGTAAAAATGAAAAAATATATTTTTCCCACCAAAACGTTGTTTTAGCCCCATTTTTTTTTTCATTTTAACAAGGATAGCAGGAGAAAATGGACCCCATTTTTTTGTGAAATTTTTCCTATGTACACCAATACCCCATATGTGGTCGAAAACTAATTTTGATGCACAGTGCAAAGCTTAGAAGGAAGAAGCACCATATTGGAGTTCAGATTTTGCTGGACTGGTTTGATGGTGCCATGTGCTGCACATTGGCAGATCCCCTGAGGTGCCAGAACAGCAGACTCCCCCATAAGAGACCCCATTTTATAACCTACACCTCTCAATGAATTCATCTAGGGGTGCAGTGAGTATATTGACACCACAGGTGGATCACATATAACAATAGGCAGTGAAGAAAAAAATAATTACATTTTTACCACCAAAATATTGTTTTCGCCCCAGATTTTACATTTTCATACCGGTAAATGGTTAAAAATGGCACCAAAATGTGTCTTACAATTTCTGCTGAATGTAGAAATACCCCATATATGGCTGCACAGTACTGCTTAGCCATACGTCGAGACTCGGGAGCGACGGAGGACTATTTGTCTCCTGGAGTGCAGATTTTTCTAGAACAGTATGTTGACTCCATATACACAGTGCTAGAATAGCAGAATTCCCCCTCAACTTACCCATTTTGGAAATTATACCCCTTTGGGAATTTATCTACAGGTGTAGTGACGATTTTGACTCTATGCATCTAAGCAGTAGCGGATGTTGCTAAATGAAGTGAAATTTGCAAAATGTCATTGTAGTGACCAGTACGTTGTAGTGACCAGTACGTTGTGCCCAGCTCATAATTCTGGAGACATGCACCTGTAAATTAGGCGGGCACTCATCCCTATAGAAATGCTAAACCTGTTGACGCTAACTGCGGTTTAGGCACACTGTGGGGCTCAAAGGGGAGGTAGGCATTTGTATTTGGAAGCACAAATTTTGCTGATTTTTTATGGGGGGGCAAGGGCCATTTCACTTTTCCAAAGCAGTTGGGGGGTTAAAGTGCCAGGAGCGGTGGGGGCATCGCTCCTGGGGTGTCAGCTGTCAGAATTAGCTGACACCCGGCAGCAATCGCGCGCGCACAGTCTCTGTGCCTGTGCGATCGCCGAGACATATCCATACATACTTGGTCATTAAGGTCCAGGCCACAGGGACATATGGATAAGTCTCACATCAGAAAGCGGTTAAATACAATTTACCTGCAGATTACCACTATATCTTAGCGAAGCAGATAATGGCCTGTAATAAAGAGAACTGTTGGGTTATATTGGGAACATCTTTCTTCTCTCTCCATAGAGAACAGCTGAACGCTTGGCTGAACGTTCATCTCTACAGAGGATTCGGGAGAAACATCAGACAGCAGACTCGGGTATAATTGCAACACTAATTACATGTCTGTGGCCTGGACTGGTCTTGAATAATGAAGAATAATTGGGTTCCATATATTGCATACCCCGATGTGTGTTGTGGAACTGTTGTCTATTGCTCAGTGACTACCTCAAGTTGACTACTAGCACCCAAACTTCCATGTGACAGAGCCCAGGACACGCTCATATTCTACCACTCGTATCACGGGAAGTGCTCAGAAGTCAGTGCTATCAGGTGGAGAACATCTCACAAGCTCCCTGTCAGCTCCATGCACAGTGTAGAGCAGAGGAGCCGTATGGTCGTGCATTAGTAAGTCATGGCAATGCCACAAATATAAGGCTGGATAAGCCCAGGCATTATTCTGCTTTCTCTTATAATCTACTCCTGGCTGTAATGATGAGGCAATTATCTTAAAATGAGTATGTTTGAAGCTCTGTCCAGTATATCAATTAGATTACATTTTAGTTCTGAAACCGTGAAGGATATCATAAAAGAACACTAAAAGAGGTTTGTTAGGTGTCATTGATGATCTATCATCTCGGTCTATTCTTAAATCCATATTATAGATGCTATCACACATAGCGCCATCACACTGTCAGCCATATATAATCTGTATTTTAGCTGAATGGGGGAATCAACGGGCCAAAAAAACCCCACAAAACATAAAACACAAAACATAAACCTCTAGCCCAGAATTCACTGGTGCGGTGAATGAGGAGAATGTGACTTTTTTCTTATTATTTCGTGGTGACTCTTCATCAGGACGGTTACCTGTAAGAACTTCCTCTTTGCACCGCCACTCATCTCCCTGCACATCGCTTTCTCCTTTCTCCATTATGACTTGTGGATTATTAATTAGATTCTTGTCTGAATTTCAAAACTGTGAAAATAATAATGTAAAATAAAGTCACAGACAGAAGGAAAACTCATGTGGAATATTCTACATGGAGGCTTTTACTACAAGCTCGTGTGGCACCTGAGCCACCAACCGATGCCGACATCACCACCTCCTATATCACCTCAGTCAGTATAGCGGTGCCTAGTGATAGAAGCAGGGGTGACTGGAGCAGGGACCAGTGATTTCCTTCAAGAAGTTGTCCACTACTTTCACATTGATGCTCTATCTGTAGGATAGTGCATCAATGTATGATCGGCCAGGTTCCCGCACGCGGCACCCCCGCCGATCAGCTGTTATCGGTGCCGGCGGCCGGAAGTCCTTACCTGCGGTGCTTGGTCGTCCATCTGTAGTGGCCGCCGCAGGGTACTGCACATCCGCCTCCCATTCAATTGAATAGGAGGCGGGTGTATAGTAACGAGCGCCGGGCCCTACAACTTGACGGCCAAGCACCGCAGGTAAGCACTTCCGGCTGCCACCGCCGGCACCGATAACAGCTGATCGGCGGGGGTGCCACATGCGGGATCCTTGCCGATCATACATTGATGCACTATCCTACGGATAGTGAAAGTAGTGGACACCTCCTTTCATTATTTTGTCTTCACATTTCGAATACCCTAACATTTTTATTTTTCCATCATATAAGAGATGTTTTGCTTGGAAACGTTGTATTTTTGGGGTACATATTTTTTTTTAGTGGGGCCGGAAGCAATTTGTTTTCTTTTTTCGTGGTGTTCACTTGTGATATAAATCTGATGTTAGAGGAATTGTCTACCCCTTTTTTATATTTAAATGCAGCTCAGTAAGGTCTAAACCAGTGCTTCCCAATCTCCAGTCCTCACGGCCCCCGCGGGTCATGTTTTTCAGGATTTCCATAGTATTGCACAGGTGAGAGAATTCCTGATGCCTTGATGATACTTCCATCACCTGTGCAATACTAAGGAAATCCTGAGAACATGACCTGTTGGGGACCGTGAGGACTGGAGTTTGGGAAACATTGGTCTAAACTAAAGAGCTAGAACATGTTCGCCTAGCTATCTGCCAGTATTCCTCTCTTATATGCAAGGCCACTGTCGTGAACACACTCGGTGATGCTGGCATAATGTGTGGATGTGACCGGGGGTATCCACTGCAAGACCACCTAGTCTGTCTAATATCATTACAACTCTCAAATGTGTAACTCAATCTCACGAATAACCACCCAAAACTGCCACCACTAAGGTTTGTGATGATTCTGATATAGTCCCACATTTAAATAAAGGTCACATGCAGCAGATCATAAAGACCCTAAAATGAGAAGCATGACTAAGAGCATACATAAATGCAAAAGTGAACAACTTTTGGGCAGCACGGTGGCTCACTAGTTAGCACTGTTACTTAGCAGTTCTGGGGTCCTGGATTCAAATCCCACCAAGGACAACATCTGCAAGGAGTTTGTATGTTCTCCCTAGATTTGGGTGGGTCTCCTCCGGATTCTCCGGTTTCCTCCCACACTCCAAAGACATACTGATAGGGAATGTAGATTGGGAGCCCCAATGGGGACAGTGCCGATAATGTCTGTAAAGCGCTGTGGAATTAATGGCGCTATACAATTGAGTAAAATAAATAAAATAAACTTTATAGTGAAAAATAAATACAAAAATATAGTACAAGAAAGCCATACAAGATTAAGAACCAGACAAAAAAAAATTAGCACAGTTATAGGCCCCAACGGATGGCACAATGCAGATGGACATGCATGAAGGAATGAGTAGATGAAAGTAGAGATAAATAAAAAGAATGTGCAATAGTCCAAGGTGAATGACACCAGTAATAATAAGGTACAAATATATATAGTATATACAGTATATAGTGGTGCCAGCTATAGTCAGTATGTATAAATGAAGATAGTAAAGGTAGATATCCAAATTACACTGACGAGCAAAAGGGTAACAATGTTTTGAACTATTGACTTTCAGGCTCCATATCTCACCCTCCACTGCGCTTTGATCGTGAGACTACCATCATTTTATAGACAATCAACTTGGCTATATCATACATAAATTTGACCTGCAATTAATTAGCATATGAAAGTTCAAAACATTGTTACCCTTTTGCTCATCACTGTATATAAAAGAGTCACTGGAATCTCAAACAGCAGAGAAAAGCACCCAAAATATAATTTAACCCCTTACTTACCGGGGACGTATTAGTACGCATATTTGCTGCGCTGAGCCCTCACTGAACGGAGCACATGTCAGCTGATTCTTACAGCTGACATGTGCCCGCAACAGCCGCGGGTGGAATCGCGATCCACCCGCGGCTGTTAACATGTTAAATGCTGCTGTCAATCTCCGACAGCAGCATTTAACGCGCGCTTCCGGGTAGCGCGTCATAAGCCCCGCCCACCGGCGACCCCGTCACGTGATCGCGGGTCACCGATGGGCGTGCATGACAACCCAGGGTCTGCAGCAGACGCCTGTGGTTGTCATGATCTTGTCGCTATGAGCGCCACCTAGTGGTCGGCGCTCATAGCACAGGACCATTTCTGCTGCATGCAGGGGACCTGCTCGTCCCCTGTATGTAGCAGAGGCGATCGGATAGTTGCTGCTTCTAGTCTCCTATGGAGACTATAGAAGCATGCAAAAAGTAAAAAAAAAAAGTTTTTAAAAATATAAAAAAAAAATAAAAAAATATAAAAGTTTAAATCACCCCCCTTTCGCCCCATTCAAAATAAAATATATAAAAAAAAACCCACATACACATATTTGGTATCGCCGCGTTCAGAATCGCCCGATCAATATAAAAAAAGAATTAATCCGATCGGTAAACGGCGTAATGAGAAAAAAATTCTAAACGCCAGAATTACGTTTTTTGGTCGCCGCAAAATTGCAATAAAATGCAATAACGGGCGATCAAAACATCGGATCTACCCAAAATGTTATTAATAAAAACGTCAGCCTGGCGCGCAAAAAATAAGCCCTCACCCAGCCCCAGATCCCGAAAAATGGAGACGCTACGGGTCTTAGAAAATGGCGCTATTTTTTTATTTTTTTTTTACCAAATTTTGGATTTTTTTTTCACCACTTAAATATAAAAGAACCTATACATGTTTGGTGTCTATGAACTCGTAATGACCTGTAGAATAAGAAGGGCAGGTCAGTTTTAGCATTCAGTGAACGTGGTAAAAAAAATAAATAAAAAACAACTGTGGTATTGCACTTTTTTTGCAATTTTACCGCACTTGGAATTTTTTTCCCGTTTTCCCGTACAGGATATGGTAAAACTAGTAATGGCGTTGAAAAGTACAACTCGTCCCGCAAAAAATAAGCCCTCACATGGCCATATTGACCAAAAAATAAAAACGCTATGGCTCTGGGAACAAGGGGAGCAAAAACGAAAATGCAAAAACGAAAAATGCTCCGGGGCTTAAGGGGTTAAGCAATGTTACAGCACGGTCCCAACTAAAGTAAAGAGGAACGCTAAGTGCCCGGCCAACTCGACACACGTTTCACACAGCGTGCTTCATCAGGGGTAGGTATATACAATGAATGCATGTCCTTTTATACATAGTTAAACCAATGGGATTAAAACTTACATCATAGGAGCGCTCTATAATAAAACGTGTCCAAGATGGTGCTGGATGCCAGAAGATGGTTCTACTAGTGGTCACATGTCTACATCAGGTCACCATGTGGTCACTAGCTGAATGACCAGGAAGGGGCGTGAACGAGGAGTCCGGTCACATGTGAAGTCATGTGATCACGGGATGCAGTGTAAGGCTGATGTCACTGCATAAATTATCGGACATAATGTGCGGCCCAGCACAGTGACGCCCAGCCAGAGCGTCATGCAATAGACCAAGCTCATCATTACGGTACATAAAAAATGGACTACAGTCCTAAATAATACCAGCAGGGGGCGTCCGTTATATTAGTAAAATAATGAAGCAAAGTGCATGACACAAACAATGATAAACCCACAAAGGGGTGATGAAAGGGAGTGGGAAAAATGCTTGAATGGATGAAAGAAAGGGAAGTGTGAACAAAGGTGCAGTAAGAAAAAATAAATAAAAATGAATATACCGTATTTTTCGGACTATAAGATACATGGACCGTAAGCAGGGCCGGCTCCAGGTTTTTCTGGGCCCCGGGCGAAAGAGTCTCAGTGGCCCCTTTAATACATACACGATTCATGATGCACAGATACCGCAGAGAAATATATACAGGGTGGTCCAAAAGTAGGTGGACAGAAAGTGTAATAAGGTTATGAAGGGGGAGATTTATCAAACATGGTGTAAAGTGAAACTGGCTCAGTAGCCCTTAGCAACCAATCAGATTCCACTTTTCATTCCTCACAGACTCTTTGGAAAATGAAAGGTGGAATCTGGTTGCTAAGGGCAACTGAGCCAGTTTCACTTTACACCATGTTTGATAAATCTCCCCCTTCATAACCTTATTACACTTTCTGTCCACCTACTTTTGGACCACCCTGTATATATATATATAGTACAATGCAAAGATTTCACTTCTTACATTACATGAGCGATATCTATTGTAAATTCCACAATAGCTCACAAACCGGTGAATCGCTCCACACAGAATACTGGCCCCCATATAAGGCTCCATACGGAATACTGGCCCCCATATAACGCTTCATACGGAATACTGGCCCCCATATAAGGCCCCATACGGAATACTGGCCCCCATATAAGGCCCCATACGGAATACTGGCCCCCATATAAGGCCCCATACGGAATACTGGCCCCCATATAAGGCTCCATACAGAATACTGGCCTCCATATAAGGCTCCATACGGAATACTGGCCCCCATATAAGGCTCCATACAGAATACTGGCCCCCATATAAGGCTCCATACAGAATACTGGCCCCCATATAAGGCTCCATACAGAATACTGGCCCCCATATAAGGCTCCATACAGGATACTGGCCCCCATATAGCGCTTCATACGGAATACTGGCCCCCATATAAGGCTCCATACGGAATACTGGCCCCCATATAAGGCTCCATACGGAATACTGGCCCCCATATAAGGCTCCATACAGAATACTGGCCCCCATATAAGGCTCCATACAGAATACTGGCCCCCATATAAGGCTCCATACAGGATACTGGCCCCCATATAACGCTTCATACGGAATACTGGCCCCCATATAAGGCCCCATACGGAATACTGGCCCCCATATAAGGCCCCATACGGAATACTGGCCCCCATATAAGGCTCCATACAGAATACTGGCCTCCATATAAGGCTCCATACGGAATACTGGCCCCCATATAAGGCTCCATACAGAATACTGGCCCCCATATAAGGCTCCATACAGAATACTGGCCCCCATATAAGGCTCCATACAGGATACTGGCCCCCATATAAGGCCCCATAAGGAATACTGGCCCCCATATAAGGCTCCATACAGAATACTGGCCTCCATATAAGGCTCCATACGGAATACTGGCCCCCATATAAGGCTCCATACAGAATACTGGCCCCCATATAAGGCTCCATACGGAATACTGGCCCCAATAAAATGCTCCATACGGAATACTGGCCCCCATATAAGGCTCCATACAGAATACTGGCCTCCATATAAGGCTCCATACGGAATACTGGCCCCCATATAAGGCTCCATACAGAATACTGGCCCCCATATAACGCTCCATACAGGATACTGGCCCCCATATAAGGCTCCATACAGAATATTGACCCCCATATAACGCTCCATACAGGATACTGGTCCCCTTATAAAGCTCCATACAGGATACTGGCCCCCATATAACGCTCCATACAGAATACTGGTCCCCTTATAAAGCTCCATACAGGATACTGGTCCCCTTATAACGCTCCATACAGAATACTGGCCCCCATATAATGCTGCATGCAGGCTGTTACCCCCCACATAATGCCCCATACAGGCGGTCCCCCCCCTTATAATGCTCCATGCAGGCTGTTACCCCCCACATAATGCCCCATACAGGCGTCCCCACCCTTATAATGCTCCATGCAGGCTGTTACCCCCCACATAATGCACTATGCAGGCTGTCCCCCCCCCCTTATAATGCCCCATGCAGGCTGTTCCCCACCTTATAATGCCCCATGCAGGCTGTCACCCCCCTCTTTATAATGCCCCATGCAGGATGTCACCCCCTCTCTTTATAATGCCTCATGCAGGATGTCACCCCCCCTCTTTATAATGCCCCATGCAGGATGTCACCCCCTCTCTTTATAATGCCCCATGCAGGATGTCACCCCCTCTATTTATAATGCCCCATGCAGGATGTCACCCCCTCTATTTATAATGCCCCATGCAGGATGTCACCCCCTCTCTTTATAATGCCCCATGCAGGATGTCACCCCCCCTTTATAAGGCCTCATGCAGGATGTCACCCCCCCTCTCTTTATAATGCCCCATGCAGGATGTCACCCCCCCTCTCTTTATAATGCCCCATGCAGGATGTCACACCCCCCTCTCTTTATAATGCCCCATGCAGGATGTCACACCCCCCTCTCTTTATAATGCCCCATGCAGGATGTCACACCCCCCTCTCTTTATAATGCCCCATGCAGGATGTCACACCCCCCTCTTTTTATAATGCCCCATGCAGGATGTCACCCCCCCTCTCTTTATAATGCCCCATGCAAGATGTCACCCCCCCATATTATGCCCCATGCAGGATGTCACCCCCCCCCATATTATGCCCCATGCCTCCATACATTAAAAAAAAAAAATCAAATACTCACCTCCCTCCTCCTCACCTGCTGCCCGCTGCTCGGGTCCGGACTCCAGCGTTGCCGGCGTCGTCCCGCTCTGCGCTCCCTGTGACGGCTCAGGGGAGCGCGCGGTGGAAAGACGTTACCGCGCCCTCTGACCTGAGACGTCACAGGGAGCGCAGAGCAGGAAGACAGCGGATCTGCGGAGGCACGGGGAGAGGTAAGTATCCGGTTGCCGGGGCCCTGAGCAAGCGGCGGAGAAGGGCGGGCGCTGACACCGCTCTCCTCCGCCCATAGCCCAGCGGGGTGCGCGACCGCCAGTGGGCCCCCCTGCCTGCTCAGGGCCCCGGCACTTGCCCGGGTGCGCCGGGTGCTGACGCCGGCCCTGACCGTAAGATGCACCCCAAATTTTGGGGTGGAAAATAGGAAGAAATTTGTTTTATAAGATGGGGGTCCGTCTTATAGTCTGAATAGGTATCTTAGCTGGGGGGCAGAGGAGCGGGAGTCAATGGAGGCAGGGTCCCTCAGGAAGCCGGCGGAAGTGGAGGAATGCTGCGGACCCCAGGTGCAAGAAGGCGGTGCTCCAGCAGCGGGGTGTTGCTGTGGAGCAGGATTGCAGGAAGCAGGGCCCTCCATTCCCTCCCTCAAGAACTCAGCGGCAGCAGAGGAGGTGAGATGATGCGGGGAGGGTGTCTGGCTGTCGGCGGTGAGGCAGAGCGGCGTGCGCTGCATTTCTGGTGGTCGTGGCCATCTTCCTGAAGCCATGGACCTCGGGGAAATAGCTGCCGAGCTTCCAATCTGCACATGCGCTGGCTCGGTCGACTATTTTTCTGTAGATCACGGCTTCAGGAAGATGGCCGAAGCCACAGGAGAAGCAGTGCACGCCGCTCTGCCTCACCGCCGACAACCAGACACCTGCCCCGGTTTTGAAAAAAAAAAAATGAAGTTAGCAATTTTCAAACTTTTAATTTTAATGCCCTTAAATCAGAGAGTTATGTCACACAAAATAGTTAATAAATAACATTTCCCACATGTCTACTTTACAATAGCACAATTTTTGAAACATAATTTTTTTTTGTTAGGAAGTTAAAAGTTGACCATCGATTTCTCATTTTTCTAACAAAATTTACAAAACCATTTTTTTAGGGAACAAATTACATTTGAAGTGACTTTGAGGTGTCTATATACAGAAAATACCCAAAAGTGACACCATTTCTAAAAACGGCACCCCTCAAGGTGCTCAAAACCACATTCAATATGCTTATTAACCCTTCAGGTGCTTCACAGGAATTTTTGGAATGTGGAAGAAAACATAGAACATTTAACTTTTTTTCACAAAAATTTTACTTAGACCCATTTTTTTTTTATTTTTGCAAGGGTAACAGGAAAAAATGGACCCCAAAATTTGTTGTGCAATTTCTCCTGAGCACTCTAATACCCCATATCTGAGGTTTATTAACCCTTCAGGTGCTACACAGAAATTAATGAAATGTTGAAGGAAAAAATGAACATTTAACTGTCTTTCACAAATTTATTTAGACCCCAATTTTTTTATTTTCACAAGAGTAAAAGGAAAAATTGCACCACACAATTTGTTGTGCAATTTCTGCTGAGTACACAGATACCCAATATGTGGAGGACAACTACTGTTTGGGTGCACGGCAGAGCTCAGAAGAGAAGGAGCGCCAGTTAACTTTTTGAAGGCAAAATTTGCTGGAATCATTAGCGGATGCCATAGTGCGTCTGGCGAGCCCCTGATGTGCCTAAAGAGTAGAAACCGCCCCCACAAGTGACCACATTTTGGAAACCAGACCCTTCAAGGAACTTATCTAGATGTGTGGTGAGCACCTTAAACCGCCAGGTGCTTTACAGAAATTTATAACATTAATCCGTGAAAATAAAAAATCTAATTTTTCTGCCAAAAATGTTATTTTAGCCCAAATTTTTTTTATTTTCACAAGGGTAACAGGAGAATATGCACCATACAATTTGTTGTGCAATTTCTCCTGAGTACACCGATATCCCATATGTGGAGGAAAACTACTGTTTGGGTGCACGGCAGGGCTCAGAAAGGAAGGAGTGACGTTTTGGAATGCAGATTTTGATGGAATGGTCTGCGGGTATCCCCAATTTTGAAACTAGATCCCTCAAGGAATTTATCTAGCCATATATTGAGCACCTTGAACCCACAGGTGCTTCCCAGAATTTTACAAAGTTGATCTGTGAAAATGAAAAACAAATATTTTTTCCACAAAATTGTTTTAGCCCAAAATCTTTTCATTTTCAAAAGGAAAGCACGAGTAAATGCACCCCAAAATTTGTTGTGCAATTTTTCCGGTGTTCAAATACTACTTTTGAGGCACAGTGCAAAGCTCAGAAGGGAAGCGCCATATTGGAGTTCAGATTTTGCTGGACTGGTTTGAGGGTGCCATGTCACATTGGTAGAACCCCTGAGGCGCCAGAACAGCCAAACCACCTATTAATGACGCCATTTTACAAACTACACCTCTCAATGAATTCATCTAGGGATGCAATGATCAGGTGTGTCACAGCATCCTGTTTTAACCCCTGATTTTCCATTTTCACACTGGAAAATGAGGAAAATGGCACCAAAATGTGTCCCAAAGTTTCTGCTGAAAGTAGAAATACTCCATATGTGGCTGTATAGCACTGCTTAGTCACACAGCGAGACTCGCAAGGGAACAAGCGCTATTTGCCTCCTGGAGCGCATCTTCAGGATAGGATATAACAAATCTCTTGTTAAAGCCCCTTCGAAACGCATTGATTTTAAAATTGTAAAAAACAGAAATAAAATCCTTTATTGGAAACTTTGGATTTTGAGATGTCCTTTCCACGTGGCGGACCAGCAACACAGTGAAAACTGTTTGAACTCCACATTATATCTCTTCCCTCCTGTCTCTCTCTCTTACCTCCTGTCTCTCTATTCTCTCCTGTCTCTCTCTCTTACTTCCTGTCTTTCTCTTCCCTCCTGTCTCTCTCTTACCTCCTGTCTCTCTCGCCTCCGGTCTCTTTTACCTCCTGTCTCTCTCTCTTCCCCCGTCTCTCTCTCTCTCGCCTCCGGTCTCTTTTACCTCCTGTCTCTCTCTCTTCCCCAGTCTCTCTCTCTCTTCCCTCCTGTCTCTCTCTTCCCTGTGTCTCTCTCTTACCTCCTGTCTCTCTCTTACCTCCTGTCTCTCTCTTACCTCCTCTCTCTTCCCTCTTGTCTCTCTCTCCTCCTGTCTCTCTCTTCCCTGTGTCTCTGTCTTACCTCCTGTCTCTTTCTCTCTCTTCCCCCCTGTCTCTCTTCCCTCCTGTCTCTCTCTTCCCTCCTGTCTCTCTCTTCCCCCCTGTCTCTCTCTCTTCCCTCCTGTCTGTCTCTTCCCTCCTGTCTCTCTCACCTCTTGTCTCTCTCTCACCTCCTGTCTCTCTCTCACCTCCTGTCTCTCTCTCTCTCACCTCCTGTCTCTCTCTTCCCTCCTGTCTCTCTCTTCCCTCCTGTCTCTCTCTCTTCCCTCCTGTCTCTCTCTTCCCCCCGGTCTCTCTCTTCCCCCCGGTCTCTCTCTCTCTTCCCTCCTGTCTGTCTCTCTTCCCTCCTGTCTCTCTCTCTCTTCCTTCCTGTCTCTCTCTCTCACCTCCTGTCTCTCTCTCTTACCTCCTGTCTCTCTCTCTCTCTCTCACCTCCTGTCTCTCTCTTGCCTCCTGTCTCGCTCTCACCTCCTGTCTCTCTCTCTCCCCTCCTGTCTCTCTCTCTCCCCTCCTGTCTCTCTCTCTCCCCTCCTGTCTCTCTCTCTCACCTCCTGTCTCTCTCTTACCTCCTGTCTCTCTCTCTCTCTCACCTCCTCTCTCTCGTTGCTTCTTTCTTTCCTTCTTCCTGGTCGCACCTGGCCCCGCCCCTCCCTGTAGCCCCGCCCCCACCATGTGACCCCACAGTCTGCTATCTGCTCTCCTGTCTCTCTCTCACCTTCTCTCTCTCTCGTTGCTTCTTTCTTTCCTTCTTCCTGGTCGCCTCTGGCCCCGCCCTCCCTGTAGCCCCGCCCCCACCACGTGACCCCCACAGGCTGATAGCTGCTCTCCTGTCTCCGCTGCTGACTGCAGACTGTGGTGAGTCCTTCTTCCCTGTGTCAGGACTGCAGCGCTGAGAGCTATCTCTCAGGGGTCTGCACAGCGCTGAGCGCTATCTCTCGGGGGGCTGCACAGCGCTGAGCGCTATCTCTCGGGGGGCTGCACAGCGCTGAGCGCTATCTCTCGGGGGGGGCTGCACAGCACTGAGAGCTATCTCTCGGGGGGGCTGCACAGCACAGCGCTATCTCTCAGGGGTCTGCACAGCGCTGAGCGCTATCTCTCGGGGGGCTGCACAGCGCTGAGCGCTATCTCTCGGGGGGCTGCACAGCACAGCGCTATCTCTCGGGGGGCTGCACAGCACAGCGCTATCTCTCGGGGGTCTGCACAGCGCTGAGCGCTATCTCTCAGGGGTCTGCACAGCGCTGAGCGCTATCTCTCGGGGGTCTGCACAGCGCTGAGCGCTATCTCTCGGGAGGCTGCACAGCGCTGAGCACTCTCTCGGGGGGCTGCACAGCGCTGAGCGCTATCTCTCGGGGGGCTGCACAGCGCTGAGCGCTATCTCTCGGGAGGCTGCACAGCGCTGAGCACTCTCTCGGGGGGCTGCACAGCGCTGAGCGCTATCTCTTGGGGGGGGCTGCACAGCGCTGAGCGCTATCTCTCGGGGGGCTGCACAGCGCTGAGCGCTATCTCTCGGGAGGCTGCACAGCGCTGAGCGCTATCTCTCGGGAGGCTGCACAGCGCTGAGCACTCTCTCGGGGGGCTGCACAGCGCTGAGCGCTATCTGTCGGGGGGCTGCACAGCTCTGAGCGCTTTCTCCTGGCAGAAGCGCCCCCCCGTTCACACCGTCCCCTCCAGCTATTTGCAGACGCTGCCGCTGATAGTACTTTGCTTTAACCCCTTAATGATGGAACAAAGTTTTGAGCTTATTGACCAAGCCCCATTTTCCACATTTGACCAGTGACTTTGTGTGGCAATAACTCTGGAAAGCTTCTGTATATCCCGATGATGCTGAGATTGTTTTTCATGACACATTGTGCTTCATTTTAGGCCCCTTCACACGTCCACTTAAAAAAAAACCTACGTGTGAGACGGTCCGTTTTTACTATCTGTGTGTACATGTGTCAGCTGTGTGACACGTACCGGAATAGAAAGCAGAATAGGAACGACAGATGTTTGTGAGTTAAAATGTGCAAAGATACTGATATCCGTGAGATATATATCCGCCCAGCCCAGATGTCGACGGTCAAGCCCCGAAGACCCGAGCGACGCCGGACAAGGTTCCTCACCCGGGTGACGTCGGTTGACAGAACGGGAACAGGTTGCGGAGGCACGGTTCTCAGACGTGTGCGCCAGTGTCAGGACGTTGCAGAAGCTCCGGAGGTGTCAGATCGGAGATTCACGGTCGGGTCGGCGACCAGGAAGGATGCGTGAGACGGGCCGTTACCTCTGGTACCGGGCACGGATAGAGGGAAAGACAGTAGTCAGATGGGGACCAGCAGAAGCCAGAGCGACATCGCAAAAGTGGATAGAGAGTTACGGGGGAAACGGGCAGCGAGTTGTGATGGGAACAGAGCATTACCAAAGCTTTAAAAGACTGCCCCGCGCCAAGTATAGTTAATAACAATCTAACTCCCTTTCCCTCCAGTAGATCATTTTAAACTACAAGCCCCTGAATTCTAGTGTATTCTAATCATTTATTCTGTTATATGATTTACTGCTTATTTTACTGTCAAAGGTAAAGAAATTGTTACCATATAATACATATTTTACAATTAATATTAGTTGTTAAATAAAAGAAATATAATGTTGATCCGCCTGTATCTCCGCTGTTGCATACTGTTTACCTGCATTATACATGGGTTAACCTAATAAATAAATTTAAAATAAAATTACTGTACATAGTTTCCCCCTACATTTTTGATAACCTGCAAAGGTAAAGCAGACAGCTGAGGACTGATATTATCAGGCTAGAAAGGTCCATGTTTATTGGGCACTTCCCAGCCTAAAAATACCAGCCCACAGCCGCTCCAAAGTGGCGCATCATATTAGATGTGCCAATTCTGGTGCTTTGCCTTCCCTCTTCCAGAATGCCCAGGTGCGTTGGCAAATGGGATAATGGGGCTTGGGGTTGATGTCAGCTGTGAATTGTCCAAAAACACAGCTGGCATCAAGCCTTGGTTTTAGTAATGGAGCGGTATCAATCAGACACCCCCATTACTAACCCAGTAATAAAAAAAAGCACAAAAAATACTTTATATAAACACTCAGTGGTGAACCATTATCCCTGGTTCACCATTTTATTAAAAAAAATCCCACGCAGGTCCGACGTAGTCCAGGGAATCGACATAGTCCAGCAAATGGAAACCTGAAAAGAACATACGCAATAAACAAAGCCATTTTCCCTCATTGAACACTTTATGAAAAAAAAACAGTTCCCACACAGGTCCAATGTAGTCCACTGAATCCGACATAGTCCAAGCAAATCCAGTGAAGTCCATCGAATCCTTCGTACACAGATTATGGAGCCTCGTTCTGATGCTCCATAGTCTTTGCAAACAGCCGCTGCCGGATTATGCTGCACGAGACCCGGTGGCACTGAACAGCGGTGACATCAGTAACGTTACAGCTCATCAGAGTCTCCGGGCCCCGCTGCCCTGTGTTGGTATCATTATGGTGTACATAACACTTTTGCAGAACGAACAAATACAGAAATTCAGTTATTGTTTTGAAGGAGGGGGGAGGGTCAGGGCCGGTGCTTTGGGCCCATTCTGCCTTCTCTTCACTCTTAAACGCCTCTTCTAGACAGAACCTGTGTTGTGTGTGGGATTCGTTCTGTACTCACTTGTCGTTTGGGAATCCTTGTTACCTCCCCGTCGTCCTTGGGACCGGATACAGCTGCACACAAAACAGGAGACATTAGGTCCGGTTCAGCTTTACTGTGCAATCCAGATACATACGGCTACGGTGTACAGATTGAGACAGAGTCTCCTCCATTTGTTATTCCCATTGCCCAGTACGCTACCAGATCTTGCTTCCATTCTGTCCGAACTGCCCCATCTCAACAGCTTCTGTTGGTACCAAGGGTTTTGTATCCGGCATTAAAGCCTCCCTGAGGCCCACCACCTTTCCCTCTATCTGTCAACTAACTGGCCTCTACCACTCAGGGGAGAATGAACCATGGAATCCGATGCCTCTTCTGGGCCCTAGGCCCAAGGATCGCCCCCGGATCTGTGTGAAACTTCAGATGTGTCCTCATGCTGTTTGGGAGACTTGAAACTGATAGGACCTTTAGCTGCTTATGCTTTCACTGACCTTGGACCTTTCACTACTAACACTGCCTGAGACTTCCTCCTTACAAGGAAGTGCTTCCCCTTTTTATCTGATCTAACCCCTTCCAGTATGTGGGCTATTCCCAAGCTTTTAACTATATCTTACCCTGAATGCTGCTAAATGTATCCCTATGCCTACCACTGATTCCCCTATGGACAGCCCTCCCCCACTCCCTGGGGACGGCCTTGAGGTAAAACCTCCAGGAAACCGAGACACAAACCGGCCATAAGGATAAAATGCTGATTTATATATATAAAACAGACAACAATAATATACTGTTATAGCATTTAACTCTTTCTTGACCCGGCGTCTTCCTGAGCACTGCTCACCCTCTTAGTTTTATATGTATTTTTTTTGTGTGTTTAAATGGTGATAAGACAGATTTATTCTTTGAGTCAGTAAAATTATAGCGATACCACATTCATATAGCCTTTTTATGTTTGCTACTTTTATACACTAAACACAATATTTTAGAGGGGCGTAACCAGAAGTTGAGGAGAATGGACGCATCTAGGGTAGCTCCGTGCCGACCAGTTTTAAATCCCTGCAATCCCTGGTATAAATACCCCACAGAAAGTCCCAAGGGTTAAATACAGCATCTCTGTCTCCCATGCAACGTTTTAAACCCCATATTCCAGGACTTCTGCAGCACAGCAAGATGAGGCCCACTATCTAGCTGACGGCCACAGGCTTTTCCGCTGTAAACCAGGGTGTAAGGCTACCAGCCCTCCCCCTCAGCCTGGTCATAGAGTGGGTGCACGCCCTGGGATTGGTGAACCCTTTTGTGCTGCACCCATGTAAGACCACCTGCTGCCTCGCCATCTGACAGCCCTAGCAGTGTCCCCGGCGCTCATAGTGGCACTCACATGCATAGTGGCACTCACATGCATAGTGGCACTCACATGGCTTTTGCCTGTTATCCCCCCCCCCCCTCCATTTTGCGGCAGGTTCCCTCTGAACTGCGCCATGCGGAAACAGCGCTGACTGACACTGCACTGGCTTTAAAATCATAAGTTTCATTGAAAGCAATACAATCTAAAACTGGCTGTGCTCTGCTGCCACTTAGTGGTGTTTCCTATAACTACACTGTACACTTTTAACTACACTGGTTTGAATTAATCATTGCTCACATCTGTTCTCAGGCTAACTGCTAGACTGGTATTAAATCACATTGACCTGCAACATACAAAACAATAAAATTGCCTCACTGTACTAACCTTTTGGATCTAACCTGCCAGACCATATTGGCATATGGACTTCTGTTCTCTCCACAATGCCTTGACCTAAAACACTCCTGCTGAGCACAACACACAATCTGCTTCCCTCTTAACCCTATTTGTCACCAATGGGCTGAACTACTTAAATCACTTCCTAAACTGTTGCTATCAACCTCCATGCCTTGCCATTCTGCTTCAACAAAATCTACCTACAAGAACAGATTGCTAACAAAGCACAGCAACAGCATGTCCTCCAGACCTCGCTCCCCTGCCGAATAATCCTGCTCCTCCTCTCCAGACTGGATGGGCTCTGAACTTATTCTGACATCTACAACCAAGATTCCTCTAAGCTGTAAGCTTGACCAAACCAGCTTTGTTAGCTCAGTTCCAAGCCATCCTGCACACTGAGCTGTCTAAAATGTCAGAAAAATTGATCAAAAACCTTTTAAAAAAAATAAGAGAGCTGGATATTCGCACCGCCATTCTGGAGGACAGAATGGAAAATGCCACCTCTGCCCTCATTTCTCATGAAATAGAAAAGGAGGTGCTACAAGTGGAAATTCACGCTCTAAACAACAAACTGGAAGACTTCAAAAACCGAGCATGCAGAAGTAACATCTGCATCAGGGGCCTCCCGGAAACAATCACAGACCTAAAATCTACAGTGACAACCCTGTTCCAAGAGCTGGTACCAGGGATACCCATTGAGCACCTAGGGAAGGACCGCGTTCACTGGGCTTTAAGTAAACACAAACCTGATGGCTCTTCATGCGACATCATTCTTAAGCTCAAACGTCTACTGAACCGAAGAACAGCTCTTCACAACGGCCCAAAACTCTTCACCTCTGACATTTCAAGGCCAGTCATACAAACTGTTCCCGGACCTGGCTCCTACTATCATCGCAAAGAGATAAACATGTAACCTTACCTGGAGATTCTATGCACCAAAAACATCAAGTATTGCTAGTATTGTTGAGGGTTTCCACTCAGTCTTCACATATCTGGATGCTGTCCTCACTGTCTTATCCCCAGAACGAGCCAAATGCTGCCTTGCCAGACTACGCCTGTTGGAACAGCCCCACTCCTCATCAACCACTCCATCTTCACAACATACTGGTGGCTGTCGATCAAGATCCAAGACCTCTCATAATCCATCTTGAAATAAGAACGATCCCCCTGTAGCAGTCTATAAGTCTTCTACTATGTGTGAACTGTTTATCACTTACCCTTTGTTCTAGACCAGGCATGTCAAACTCAAACACACAAAATGAGGGCCAAAATGAAAAACTTGGACAAAGTCGCGGACCAACTAGTATACAGAATAATGGGTCCCACATAGTCCTCCATACAGAATTATGGGTCCCACATAGTCCTCCATACAGTATAATGGGCCTCACATAGTCCTCCATACAGTATAATGGGCCCCGCATAGTCCTCCATGCAGAATAATGGGCCCCACATAGTCCTCCATACAGTATAATGGGCCCCACATAGTCCTCCTGTAATGCACACGCCCGGACTGACTGACGTGTGCGTGTATATGTAGTGATTCCACTGGACCGTACCGGAGAGTGAATGCCTGGAGGGGCGTAACTAAGTATCCACCCGATCCGACCAAAGTCGCACGACGGCATACGACGCCAGTGCACCAAGGAGGAACCGAGCAGAGGGACCAGGGGCTACTCCAGGTCAGACCCCAGACACGGCTGTTGACCCACACTGGGGAATACAGGAACAGGCAGGTTAGGCTGGCACACAGACGGGTGGCTGCTGGCAAGCACGACTGGTATGCAAACAGGGAGGTACTGACAGGTACGGCCGGTATGCAGGCAGGTGGATGCTGGTAAGCACGACTGGTATGCAAGCAGGGAGGTACTGGCAGGAACGACAGGTTGGAGCACAGAGTGGATAGGACCCAGTACAGACTGGGACTCAGGAACAGAACCGCAGATGCGGCGGACAAACACAGCAGAGTGAGGCCGCCCGGAGCGGCGAGCAAGAGCAGAGCAAGACGAGACCGCCTGGAGCGGTGAGCGAGAGTAGAGCAGGACGAGGCCGCCTGGAGCGGTGAGCAAGAGTGGAGCAGGACTAGACTGCCGGAGCAGTGAGCAAGAGTCAGAGCAGAGTGAGACTGCCAGAGCAGCGAGCAAAGGGTCAGAGCAGAGCGAGACTGCCTGGAGCGGTGAGCAAAGGCAGAGCAGGCAAGAGCCGCCGGAGAGGCGAGCAAGGCAGAGAAGGCAAGAACCGCCGGAGCGGTGAGCAAGGCAGAGTGTTAGAACCTTGCTCTTAGGTTTTTACCTTTGCTGGTCACATGACCTTGTTGGCCTATTTAATCCTGCTCCGCCCTTCTGGCTTTGCTGGACTTCATTGTATAACTACTTTCTAGCTAGCCTGTGCTCTGTATCTAACTCTGTTAGTTTGCTTGGTCTACGGACCTCTATGTTCTATATATTTTGTTTGTTCGTCTGTCTGCTACTATTTCTGTTAGGAGGTGTCCCATTTTCCTCCCAGTCCTTAGTACTTGTAGGGATTCCTTCCCCACATCTATAGGTCTCCGTACAGACTAGCTTAGGACTTTAGCAGGTCTGATCGCAGGATCAGGTCCCCTGTTACATCGTAGGGATTAAGCTGAGTTCTATCGTAGGGACAGATCTCCTCTCTTTCCTTAGCTCTGGTAGCAGAACATAACAGTAAGTCCAGCCTGCAAATTCTCTAAGGAAAGATTTTTCTGTTCCATCATGGTGTCGGTTCAGGATTTGGCTAAACACCTGCAGGGACTCTCTCTGGAGGTGGCCGAGCTCCATCAGCACGTGAGTAACTGTCCTGGAGCACATTTCTTGGAGCCTAAGGTATGTTTGCCGGATTTATATTTTGGTGAACACCGAGAATTTTTTTCATTTAAAAATGCTTGCTTATTGTATTTTCGTTTGAGACCCAAGTCCTCTGGGGATGAATCCCAGCGCATAGGGTTCATAATGTCACTTTTGCGCAAAGAGCCTCAGGAGTGGGCCTTTTCTTTGCAACCTAGTGATACATGCTTCAGATCAGTGGATAGTTTTTTTTCTGCTTTGGGACTATTATATGATGATCCTGACCGTGTCGCATCAGCTGAGACTGAGTTGAGACGTTTGAAACAGGGATCAGGTAATGTGGAAAAATATTGTACTCATTTCCGTCGATGGTCTACTCAAACAGGGTGGAACGATTCTGCTCTGAAAAGTCTATTTCTTGCTGGGCTCAATGAAAGGGTTAAAGACCTGCTAATTGCTTATCCTACACCTGAAGATTTGCAACAGGCTATGCAATTAGCTATACGAGTGGATAGGAGACTGCGTGCAAGGGTTAATGAGAGCAAATCCTCTGCTATGTCAGTTTCTGGTTATGAGAATGTGTGTACTAACAGTGGTGAATCGATGGAGATTGGATCGGTGGCACCTCGCTCTCAAGAAAAAGACCGTCGATTTTCTGAAGGCTTGTGTTTCTATTGCGGAAAATCTGGTCATTTGATTAAAGGCTGTGAGCTTCGTATGAAGAAAGAAAAAAAAATGGTCAGTCATGCCCGTATTGCCTGTTTAAATTCCAAGGGTGTATTTTTAGCTGCTTCCACGATTGCTCAGGAAAAATTAATGGAATTTCGGGTGTTTGTTGATTGTGGGTCAACTCTGAATGTAATTGATGGGGGATTCTTGGAAAGACTCAATTTAAAACCCGAACCTTTATCATCCCCCATTGCTGTGGTTTCTGTGGATGGTTCCCCTTTGAAGAATATTACTCTCAAGGTCTGTGAATTTCCTCTCACTATTAATGGTGTTCACCATGAGAAATTGGATTTGGTAGTTTTGAATAACTTGTCTTCTCCAGTAATATTGGGATTGCCCTGGTTAAAATTTCACAATCCTGTACTGGATTGGTCTACCAGTGAAATTAAATCCTGGAGCCATAAATGTTATGACAAGTGTTGTAACGGGCGTATTGCAGCTTTGGATAGGGGAGAATTGCCTGTTCCTATTCAGGATTTTTGGAGAGTTTTTTCTGAGAAGGAATCGCAGGTTTTGCCTCCCCATAGAGACTATGATTGTTCTATTGAATTTGTCCCTGGAGCGACTCTTCCTAAAAGTCGTTTATTTAACCTTACTATTCCTGAGAGGAAGGCTTTGGAGGAATACATACAGACAAGTTTGGCCGCCGGTCACATTAGGCCCTCTAAGTCTCCTGTGGCGGTTGGATTTTTTTTTGTAAAAAAAAAGGACGGCGGTTTACGTCCTTGTCTGGATTTTCGTGAGATTAACAAAATTACTGTACGCAATCCTTACCCACTGCCATTGATTCCTGATCTGTTTAACCAGTTAATGGGGGCCAAGTGGTTCTCTAAAATTGACCTTAAGGGGGCATACAATCTGTTGCGCATGAAGGAGGGTGACGAATGGAAGACTGCTTTTAACACTCCTGTGGGTCATTTTGAGAACCTGGTTATGCCTTTTGGTCTTACTAATGCTCCTGCATTTTTTCAGAATCTTATTAATGACATCCTTAGACCTTTGATCGGCAAAAATGTGGTTGTGTATTTGGATGACATTTTGATTTATTCGCCGGATCTGGAGTCTCATTGGCGGAGCGTACGTGAGGTATTACAGTTATTAATGGACAATTCGCTTTTTGCTAAGCTGGAGAAATGTGAGTTCGCTGTACAGAGAATCAGTTTTTTGGGTTACATTATCTCCAGCGAAGGTTTTGAGATGGACCCGGTTAAAGTTCAAGCTGTACAGGAATGGCCTAGGCCTATTGGTTTGAAATCGATACAGAGGTTTTTGGGTTTCGCCAATTATTACAGAAAATTCATAAAAATTTTTTCTAGTATTGTCAAACCTCTGACCGATCTCACCAGGAAAGGTGCTGATGCGGTTCAGTGGTCTTCTGAGGCCATTGAAGCTTTTGTGTATCTCAAGGAGAGGTTCACCTCTGCTCCCATCCTTATGCAGCCTGATGTGACTAAGCCGTTTTTGGTTGAGGTTGATGCTTCCTCTGTGGGGGTTGGCGCAGTATTGTCTCAGGATAACGGGGATGGATTACATCCCTGTGCCTTTTTTTCAAAAAATTTTTCGGAGACTGAACTGAATTACGATATTGGTAATCGGGAATTATTGGCTATTAAACTCGCATTTGAACACTGGCGCCACTTCTTGGAAGGTGCGGAATTTCCCGTTCAGGTTCTTACGGATCATAAAAATCTGATATATCTTGATGCTGCCAAGCGCCTGAATGCCCGTCAGGCTAGGTGGGCACTGTTTTTCTCGCGGTTTAATTTCTCCGTTACTTAGATCCCTGGTACTAAGAATGTTAAGGCGGATGCCTTGTCTCGCAGTTTTTCTCCCATAGTTGGTGCTGAGAAAGAGGAGAACATTTTACAAGAAGGTGTTGTATAGCTGCTTTGGACTCCGTTTTGGAAGATGAGATTCTTAAAGCACAGGAGAATGCCCCATCTAACACTCCTCATGGGAGGTTGTTTGTGCCTGGGACCTTTAGGAGAGATTTGTTTGTTGAGTGTCACGAATCTCGGTTGGCAGGTCATCCCGGAATCTCTGAGACCAAGAGACTGGTGGGTCGCAGTTTTTGGTGGCCTGGATGGCAGAAGGAAGTCATTAAGTGGGTGCGTCAATGTACTATATGTGCTAGATCTAAGTCTTCACATACTCCTGCTGCGGGGTTGCTTTGTCCTTTGGAGGTTCCCAGTGCTCCTTGGACACATTTGGCTATGGACTTTATAACTGACCTTCCCCCCTCTGAGGGTTTTACTGTCATCTGGGTGGTCGTGGACCGTTTTAGCAAGATGTGTCACTTGGTTCCCTTCGTCAAACTGCCCTGCGCTAAAACTCTCGCTAAGGCCTTTGTCAAGGAAATTGTCAGACTTCATGGCGTTCCTACTGACATTGTTTCTGATAGGGGTCCTCAGTTCGTGGCTCGTTTTTGGCGTGCCTTTTGTGACAGGTTGGGAGTTCATTTGTCGTTCTCGTCCGGATATCATCCTGAATCTAATGGCCAGACAGAAAGGAAAAACCAGGATGTTGAGCAGTTCTTGCGTTGTTTTGTGGCAGACAATCAAGAGGGGTGGTCTGAGTTTCTGCCACTTGCTGAATTTGCTCTGAACAATCATACATCTTCTTCTGCTGGTTGTTCGCCTTTTTTTTGTTGTTCTGGGAGACATCCGTCGTTTGGGTCGTTCTCCAAGTTGGGATCTGCCGTGCCTGAGGAGGAGAATTTTTCCGGTGATTTGGAGAGAGTTTGGACGGATGTGCGTGGTAATCTTCAGGAGGCCAACAGAAAATCTAAAGACTACTTTGATAGGAAACGACAGGAGGTTTTGTTCGCTGTTGGTGACATGGTCTGGTTGTCCTCTAGGAATCTGCGGTTGAGGATTCCTTCTAAGAAATTGGGTCCCAAGTTTGTAGGGCCCTTTAAGGTGCTCCAGGTTGTCAACCAATCTGCTGTTAGGTTGGAGGTTCCTACCTCCTGGAGAATTAATCCGGTATTTCATGTCTCTCTGTTAAAAAAAGCTGTTGTGTCGGATGGTGACGCCTCTGCCTCTGTTCCTCCGGTGGTGGAGGACGGGGAATATGAAATTTCTCGCATCCTTAACTCTAGACGGTATAGAGGTAGTTTGCAGTATCTTGTGGCCTGGAAAGGTTTCGGACCCGAGGATAACTCTTGGGTGAGGTCAGATGATGTTTCCGCGTCCAGACTTATCAGAGCGTTTCACAGGAGATTTCCTGATAAGCCTGGTCCTAGGGGATCCGGAGGATCCTCTTAGAAGGGGGGGTACTGTTAGAACCTTGCTCTTAGGTTTTTTCCTTTGCTGGTCACATGACCTTGTTGGCCTATTTAATCCTGCTCCGCCCTTCTGGCTTTGCTGGACTTCATTGTATAACTACTTTCTAGCTAGCCTGTGCTCTGTATCTAACTCTGTTAGTTTGCTTGGTCTACGGACCTCTATGTTCTATATATTTTGTTTGTTCGTCTGTCTGCTACTATTTCTGTTAGGTGTCCCATTTTCCTCCCAGTCCTTAGTACTTGTAGGGATTCCTTCCCCACATCTATAGGTCTCCGTACAGACTAGCTTAGGACTTTAGCAGGTCTGATCGCAGGATCAGGTTCCCTGTTACATCGTAGGGATTCAGCTGAGTTCTATCGTAGGGACAGATCTCCTCTCTTTCCTTAGCTCTGGTAGCAGAACATAACACAGAGCAGGCAAGAACCGCCGGAGCGGTGAGCAAGGCAGAGGAGGCAGAAACCGCCGGAGCGGCGAGCAAGGCAGGGCAGAGGGGACAGGGCTCTGTTCACACGGAACAGACAGGAAGGGAAAGGCAGAACCAGATACCCACAGGGTACTTGCAATGAAGTAGCGAGTGGACTCTAAACTCACAAACGGAAGTACAGCGACAACGAGTAGGAGTTAGGTGCAGGTTCAGACTCTGCAGAAAAAGGGAAGGTACGGACATAGAGAAAAACAGGAGACAGGTTAGGAGACAGTTCAGACAGGAACTGTTACTGCAACAAATACAGGAACGAGCCAAGGTAAAGCCAAATGCTGGTTCAGACAATGCAGGAGAAAGGGAAGGTACGGACATAGAGAAAAACATGAAGCAGGTTAGGAGACAGTTAAGGCAGGAACTGTTACTGAAGCGAGATACAGGAGCGAGTCTGGGTATGCGGCCCCCAGAGGGCGGGACGAACAGGCTATGAGCGTGTTCACACGGGCCTGGAAATACAGCCTCCAGGAAAGGCAGAAAGACAGCTGGCTAGAGTGCACAGACAGGACACAGTTCAGACACGGGAACTGATACCACAAGGCAGGAAACATAGACAGGACCTGGCACATCAGTGACTAGAAGCCAACTGACAGAACAAGATGCTCAGGCAAGGATTCCAAGGAGGAGCTGGTTTAAATAACAGGTGACAGACAGCAATAGGCAGATGATGCATTTGGGGTGTGTCTGCAGCAGCTACAAGAAACAGGAAGTTCGGCGGGTGTCGCCCTAAGCAACCAGAGCAGAGCAGACAGTATGGAAGGCAGTCTGGACTGGAAATCAAGTACGCGCTCTTGCACAGTGGGAGATGGAGCACTATGCAAGGACGCCGCCAGGTATGTTACAGTAACCACCCCCCCTTACGCCCCCTCTTCTTCAGGCCTGCCAGAATCTTCCACAGGGAATTTGAGGGCCAATCCTTCTCTTCAAGGAGATTACTTCTACTGTCCACAGGAAGAGACAAAACTGGTCTCATCTGAGTAGCTAGGATTCTACCTCCTATCCAGCCATCCTCAGCAACAGACGAAATGGGTGGAGTACCAGGAACAGCACACAAGGAAGTCTCTCTCCACTTATTATCAGGTAGCACCCCAGAGGGTTCAGGAGACAACTGGAAGTCCTCCGCCGGGTTGGAGGGGTGCAGAGACTCGGGGGTAACCTCTGCTTCGGGGTACATCTTGTCAAGCTCACAGGATGAAATGGGCTAGGTATCAGGTACAAGGTGTAGAAAGGTCACTGTCCCTTTGTTATCTGGTGGTACCCCGGAGGATTCAGGAAACAACTGGAGGTCCTCCGCCGGGTCGGAGGAGTGCAGAGACTCGGGGGTAACCTCTGCTTCGGAGTACACTAGGTCGGACTCACTGGACGAAGCGGGTGAGGTATCAGGTACAGAGTATAGGAAAGTCTCTGTCCATTCGCTACCGGGTAGCACCCCGAAGGGTTCAGGAGACAACTGGAGGTCCTCCGCCTGGTCGGAGGGGTGTAGAGACTCGGGGTTAACCTCTGCTTCGGAGTACACTAGGTCGGACTCACTGGACGAAGCGGGCGAGGTATCAGGTGCAGAGTATAGGAAAGTCTCTGTCCATTCGCTACTAGGTAGCACACCGAAGGGTTCAGGAGACAACTGGAGGTCCTCCGCCTGGTCGGAGGGGTGTAGAGACTCGGGGGTAACCTCTGCTTCGGAGTACACTAGGTCGGACTCACTGGATGAAGCGGGCGAGGTATCAGGTACCGGGTGTAGGGAAGTCTCTCTCCATTTCTCATCAGGTGGTATCCCGGAGGATTCAGGAGGCAACAGGGGTCCTCCGCCAGGTTGTAGAGGTGCACGGACTCGGAGGTAATCACTGCTTCGGAGTACCCTTGGACAGGCTCACTGGGTAAAGTGGGTGAAGTATCAGATACCGGGTGCAGGAAGTCCTCCTGTGTGGATTCTGGGTGGGCAGCAGTCTGTTTGGGCAGGAGAACTGGTGCGCTACCCACGCACATTACCCGTCGGGGCTGCTCTGGGATACTGGGAAGTGAAGCTTCAGCAGGGACTTCAAGGTTGGGGTCAGGAGGTCTTTGGGAGGACAGACCCTGGCGTGACGGCTTGCCTCTACGCCTAGCACGTCTGGACTGCCTCTTGAGGTTGGGAGAAGTATTCCGGAGAGCGTAGTCATCCTGTGTGGATTCTGGGTGGGCAGTAGTCTCTTCGGGCAGGAGGACTAGTGCGCTACCCACACACATTACCCATCGGGGCTGCTCCGGGATATTGGGAAGTGAAGCTTCAGCAGGGGCTTCCGGGTTAGGGTCATCAAAGACCATTAGAAAGGCCACCAGGAAGGCCTGCAGGTCCAGGACGATAGGATCCTGTGCGTCCCATAGGGGGGTGATCCATTTCAAGGCATCACCCGCAAGGTAAGACATCATGAATCCCACCTTAACCCGATCGGTGGGAAAATAAAGAGGGTAGAACTTGAAGTGTAGCATGCATTGCTCCACAAATGCATGACTCTGTCTTGGATCCCCATAGTAACGTGGCGGATCCGCAGGAACGGGTCCAGAAAGCTCCATCTGGACGGGTGCGTAATTCGCCTGGAACTCAGCTAGTAGCAAAAATAAATAAATTTCTTCTAGATGCACGTATTCGTTGGAAAACGTCTCAGAGAACGAAGGCCGTGGGGCTCAACGGGAACCATGGCCTGAGCATGCTGTAATGCACACGCCCGGACTGACTGACGTGTGCGTGTATATGTAGTGATTCCACTGGACCGTACCGGAGAGTGAATGCCTGGAGGGGCGTAACTAAGTATCCACCCGATCCGACCAAGGTCGCACGACGGCATACGACGCCAGTGCACCAAGGAGGAACCGAGCAGAGGGACCAGGGGCTACTCCAGGTCAGACCCCGGACACGGCTGTTGACCCACACTGGGGAATACAGGAACAGGCAGGTTAGGCTGGCACACAGACGGGTGGCTGCTGGCAAGCACGACTGGTATGCAAACAGGGAGGTACTGACAGGTACGGCCGGCATGCAGGCAGGTGGATACTGGTAAGCACGACTGGTATGCAAGCAGGGAGGTACTGGCAGGAACGACAGGTTGGAGCACAGAGTGGATAGGACCCAGTACAGACTGGGACTCAGGAACAGAACCGCAGATGCGGCGGACAAACACAGCAGGACGAGGCCGCCTGGAGCGGTGAGCAAGAGTGGAGCAGGACTAGACTGCCGGAGCAGTGAGCAAGAGTCAGAGCAGAGCGAGACTGCCGGAGCAGCGAGCAAAGGGTCAGAGCAGAGCGAGACTGCCGGAGCAGCGAGCAAAGGGTCAGAGCAGAGCGAGACTGCCGGAGCAGTGAGCAAAGGGTCAGAGCAGAGTGAGACTGCCGGAGCAGTGAGAAAAGGGTCGGAGCAGAGCGAGACCGCTGGAGCAGTGAGCAAAGGGTCGGAGCAAAGCGAGACTGCCGGAGCAGTGAGCAAAGGGTCACAGCAGAGCGAGACTGCCGGAGCAGTGAGCAAAGGTTCAGAGCAGAGCGAGACTGCCGGAGCAGTGAGCAAAGGGTCAGAGCAGAGCGAGACTGCCGGAGCAGTGAGCAAAGGGTCAGAGCAGAGTGAGACTGCCGGAGCAGTGAGAAAAGGGTCGGAGCAGAGCGAGACTGCCGGAGCAGTGAGCAAAGGGTCGGAGCAAAGCGAGACTGCCGGAGCAGTGAGCAAAGGGTCAGAGCAGAGCGAGACTGCCGGAGCAGTGAGCAAAGGTTCAGAGCAGAGCGAGACTGCCGGAGCAGTGAGCAAAGGGTCAGAGCAGAGCGAGACTGCCGGAGCAGTGAGCAAAGGGTCAGACAGAGCGAGACTGTCGGAGCAGTGAGCAAAGGGTCAGAGCAGAGCGAGACTGCCGGAGCAGTGAGCAAAGGGTCAGAGCAGAGCGAGACAGCCTGGAGCGGTGAGCAAAGGCAGAGCAGGCAAGAGCCGCCGGAGCGGCGAGCAAGGCAGAGAAGGCAAGAACCGCCGGAGCGGTGAGCAAGGCAGAGCAGGCAAGAACCGCCGGAGCGGCGAGCAAGGCAGGGCAGAGGGGACAGGGCTCTGTTCACACGGAACAGACAGGAAAGGAAAGGCAGAACCAGATACCCACAGGGTACTTGCAATGAAGTAGCGAGTGGACTCCAAACTCACAAACGGAAGTACAGCGACAACGAGTAGGAGTTAGGTGCAGGTTCAGACTCTGCAGAAAAAGGGAAGGTACGGACATAGAGAAAAACAGGAGACAGGTTAGGAGACAGTACAGACAGGAACTGTTACTGCAACAAATACAGGAACGAGCCAAGGTAAAGCCAAGTGCTGGTTCAGACAATGCAGGAGAAAGGGAAGGTGCGGACATAGAGAAAAACAGAAAGCTGGTTAGGAGACAGTTCAGACAGGAACTGTTACTGAAGCGAGATACAGGAGCGAGTCTGGGTATGCGGCCCCCAGAGGGCGGGACGAACAGGCTATGAGCGTGTTCACACGGGCCTGGAAATACAGCCTCCAGGAAAGGCAGAAAGACAGCTGGCTAGAGTGCACAGACAGGACACAGTTCAGACACGGATTCCAAGGAGGAGCTGGTTTAAATAACAGGTGACAGACAGCAATAGGCAGATGATGCATTAGGGGTGTGTCTGCAGCAGCTACCAGAAACAGGAAGTTCGGCGGGCGTCGCCCTAAGCAGCCAGAGCAGAGCAGACAGTATGGAAGGCAGTCTGCACTGGAAATCAAGTGCACGCTCTTGCACAGTGGGAGATGGACCACTATGCAAGGACGCCGCCAGGTATGTTACACCTCCATACAGAATAATGGGCCCCACATAGTCTTCCATACAGAATAATGGGTTCCACATAGTCCTCCATGCAGAATAATGGGCCCCACATAGTCCTCCATACAGAATAATGGGCCCCACATAGTCCTCCATAGAGAATAATGGGCCCCACATAGTCCTCCATACAGTATAATGGGCCCCACATAGTCCTCCATACAGAATAATGGGCCCCACATAGTCTTCCATACAGAATAATGGGTCCCACATAGTCCTCCATACATAATTATGGGTCCCACTGTTAGAACCTTGCTCTTAGGTTTTTTCTATTGCTGGTCACATGACCTTGTTGGCCTATTTAGTCCTGCTCCGCCCTTCTGGCTTTGCTGGACTTCATTGTATTACTACTCTTTAGCTAGCCTGTGCTCTGTATCTAACTCTGTTAGTTTGCTTGGTCTTCGGACCTCTGTGTTCTATATATTTTGTTTGTTCGTCTGTCTGCTACTATTTCTGTTAGGAGGTGTCCATTTTGCTCCCAGTCCCTAGTACTTGTAGGGATTCCTTCCCCACATCTATAGGTCTCCGTACAGACTAGCTGAGGACTTTAGCAGGTCTGATCGCAGGATCAGGTTCCCTGTTACATCGTAGGGATCAAGCTGAGTTCTATCGTAGGGACAGATCTCCTCTCTTTCCTTAGCTCTGGTAGCAGAACATAAGAGTAAGTCCAGCCTGCAAATTCTCTAAGGAAAGATTTTTTTTTGTTCCATCATGGTGTCGGTTCTGGATTTGGCTAAACACCTGCAGGGACTCTCTCTGGAGGTGGCCGAGCTCCATCAGCACGTGAGTAACTGTCCTGGAGCACATTTCTTGGAGCCTAAGGTACGTTTGCCTGATTTATTTTTTGGTGAACACCAAGAATTTTTTTCATTTAAAAATGCTTGCTTATTGTATTTTCGTTTGAGACCCAGGTCCTCTGGGGATGAATCCCAGCGCATAGGGTTCATAATGTCACTTTTGCGCAAAGAGCCTCAGGAGTGGGCCTTTTCTTTGCAACCTAGTGACACATGCTTTAGATCAGTGGATAGTTTTTTTTCTGCTTTGGGGCTATTATATGATGATCCTGACCGTGTCTCATCTGCTGAGACTGAGTTGAGACGTTTGAGACAGGGATCAGGTAATGTGGAAAAATATTGTACTCATTTCCGTCGGTGGTCTACTCAAATAGGGTGGAACAATTCTGCTCTGAAGAGTCTGTTTCTTGCTGGGCTTAGTGAAAGGGTTAAAGACCTGCTAATTGCTTATCCCACACCTGAAGATTTGCAACAGGCTATGCAATTAGCTATACGGGTGGATAGGAGACTGCGTGCAAGGGTTAATGAGAGCAAATCCTCTGCTATGTCAGTTTCTGGTCATGAGAATGTGTGTACTGACAGTGGAGAGCCGATGGAGATTGGAGCGATGGCACCTCGCTCTCAAGAAAAGGACCGCAGATTTTCTGAAGGTTTGTGTTTCTATTGCGGAAATTCTGGTCATTTCATTAAAAGCTGTGTGCTTCGTATGAAGAAAGAAAAAAAAATGGTCAGTCATGCCCGTATTGCCTGTTTAAATTCCAAGGGTGTATTTTTAGCTGCTTCCACTATTGCTCAGGAAAAATTAATGGAATTTCGGGTGTTTGTCGATTGTGGGTCTACTCTGAATGTAATTGATGGGGGATTCTTGGAAAAACTCAATTTAAAACCCGAACCTTTGTCATCCCCCATTGCTGTGGTTTCTGTGGATGGCTCCCCTTTGAAGAATGTTACTCTCAAGGTCTGTGAATTTCCTCTCACTATTAATGGTGTTCACCATGAGAAATTGGATTTGGTAGTTTTGAATAACTTGCCTTCTCCGGTGGTGTTGGGATTGCCCTGGTTAAAATTGCACAATCCTGTACTGGATTGGTCTACCAATGAAATTAAATCCTGGAGCCATAAATGTTATGACAAGTGTTGTAACGGGCGTATTGCAGCTGTGGATAGGGGGGAATTGCCTGTTCCTATTCAGGATTTTTGGAGAGTTTTTTCTGAGAAGGAATCGCAGGTTTTGCCTCCCCATAGAGACTATGATTGTACTATTGAATTTGTCCCTGGAGCGACTCTTCCTAAAAGTCGTTTATTTAACCTTACTATTCCTGAGAGAAAGGCTTTGGAGGAATACATACAGACAAGTTTGGCCGCCGGTCACATTAGGCCCTCTAAGTCTCCTGTGGCGGTTGGATTTCTTTTTGTAAAAAAAAAGGACGGCGGTTTACGTCCTTGTCTGGATTTTCGTGAGATTAACAAAATTACTGTACGCAATCCTTACCCACTGCCATTGATTCCTGATCTGCTTAACCAGTTAGTGGGGGCCAAGTGGTTCTCTAAAATTGACCTTCGGGGGGCATACAATCTGTTGCGCATGAAGGAGGGTGACGAATGGAAGACTGCTTTTAACACTCCTGTGGGTCATTTTGAGAATTTGGTTATGCCTTTTGGTCTCACCAATGCTCCTGCATTTTTTCAGAATCTTATTAATGACATCCTTAGACCTTTGATCGGCAAAAATGTGGTTGTGTATTTGGATGACATTTTGATTTATTCGCCGGATCTGGAATCTCATTGGCGGAGCGTACGTGAAGTATTACAGTTATTAATTGACAATTCGCTTTTTGCTAAGCTGGAGAAATGTGAGTTCGCTGTACAGAGAATTAGTTTTTTGGGCTACATTATCTCCAGCAAAGGTTTTGAGATGGACCCGGTGAAAGTTCAAGCTGTGCAGGAATGGCCTAGGCCTATTGGTTTGAAATCGATACAGAGGTTTTTGGGTTTCGCCAATTATTATAGAAAATTCATTAAAAAATTTTCTATTATTGTCAAACCTCTGACCGATCTCACCAGGAAAGGTGCTGATGCGGTTCAGTGGACTGCTGAGGCCATTGAAGCTTTTGTGTATCTCAAGGAGAGGTTCACCTCTGCTCCCATCCTTATGCAGCCTGATGTGACTAAGCCGTTTTTGGTTGAGGTTGATGCTTCCTCTGTGGGGGTTGGCGCAGTATTGTCTCAGGATAACGGGGATGGAGTACATCCCTGTGCCTTTTTTTCAAAAAAATTTTCGGAGACTGAACTGAATTACGATATTGGTAATCGGGAATTATTGGCTATTAAACTCGCATTTGAACACTGGCGCCACCTCTTGGAAGGTGCTGAATTTCCCGTTCAGGTTTTTACGGATCATAAAAATTTGATATATCTTGATGCTGCCAAGCGCCTGAATGCCCGTCAGGCTAGGTGGGCACTGTTTTTCTCGCGGTTTAATTTTTCCGTTACTTACATCCCAGGTACTAAGAATGTTAAGGCGGATGCCTTGTCTCGCAGTTTTTCTCCCATAGTCGGTGCTGAGAAAGAGGAGAACATTTTACAAGAAGGTGTTGTGATAGCTGCTTTGGACTCCGTTTTGGAAGATGAGATTCTTAAAGCACAGGAGAATGCCCCATCTAACACTCCCCATGGGAGGTTGTTTGTGCCTGGGACCTTTAGGAGAGATTTGTTTGTTGAGTGTCACGAATCTCGGTTGGCAGGTCATCCCGGAATCTCTGAGACCAAGAGACTGGTGGGTCGCAGTTTTTGGTGGCCTGGATGGCAGAAGGAAGTCATTAAGTGGGTGCGTCAATGTACTATATGTGCTAGATCTAAGTCTTCACATACTCCTGCTGCGGGGTTACTTTGCCCTCTGGAGGTTCCCAGTGCTCCTTGGATACATTTGGCTATGGACTTTATAACTGACCTTCCCCCCTCTGAGGGTTTTACTGTCATCTGGGTGGTCGTGGACCGTTTTAGCAAGATGTGTCACTTGGTTCCCTTCGTCAAACTGCCCTGCGCTAAGACTCTCGCTAAGGCCTTTGTCAAGGAAATTGTCAGACTTCATGGCGTTCCTACTGACATTGTTTCTGATAGGGGACCTCAGTTCGTGGCTCGTTTTTGGCGCGCCTTTTGTGACAGGTTGGGAGTTCATTTGTCGTTCTCATCCGGATATCATCCTGAATCTAATGGCCAGACAGAAAGGAAAAACCAGGATGTTGAGCAGTTCTTGCGTTGTTTTGTG
Source organism: Phyllobates terribilis (assembly GCF_046119375.1). NCBI lineage: Eukaryota > Metazoa > Chordata > Amphibia > Anura > Dendrobatidae > Phyllobates > Phyllobates terribilis. The sequence goes on from NW_027362769.1 coordinate 371,317,016, forward strand.
GCAGACAATCAAGAGGGGTGGTCTGAGTTTCTGCCACTTGCTGAATTTGCTCTGAACAATCATACATCTTCTTCTGCTGGTTGTTTGCCTTTTTTTTGTTGTTCTGGGAGACATCCGTCGTTTGGGTCGTTCTCCAAGTTGGTATCTGCCGTGCCTGAGGAGGAGAATTTTTCCGACGATTTGGAGAGAGTTTGGACGGATGTGCGTGGTAATCTTCAGGAGGCTAACAGAAAATCTAAAGACTACTTTGATAGGAAACGACAGGAGGTTTTGTTCGCTGTTGGTGACATGGTTTGGTTGTCCTCTAGGAATCTGCGGTTGAGGATTCCTTCTAAGAAATTGGGTCCCAAGTTTGTAGGGCCCTTTAAGGTGCTTCAGGTTGTCAACCAATCTGCTGTTAGGTTGGAGGTTCCTACCTCCTGGAGAATTAATCCGGTGTTTCATGTCTCTCTGTTAAAAAAAGCTGTTGTGTCGGATGGTGACGCCTCTGCCTCTGTTCCTCCGGTGGTGGAGGACGGGGAATATGAAATTTCTCGCATCCTTAATTCTAGACGGTATAGAGGTAGTTTGCAGTATCTCGTGGCCTGGAAAGGTTTCGGACCCGAGGATAACTCATGGGTGAGGTCAGATGATGTTTCCGCGTCCAGACTTATCAGAGCGTTTCACAGGAGATTTCCTGATAAGCCTGGTCCTAGGGGATCCGGAGGATCCTCTTAGAAGGGGGGGTACTGTTAGAACCTTGCTCTTAGGTTTTTTCTATTGCTGGTCACATGACCTTGTTGGCCTATTTAGTCCTGCTCCGCCCTTCTGGCTTTGCTGGACTTCATTGTATTACTACTCTTTAGCTAGCCTGTGCTCTGTATCTAACTCTGTTAGTTTGCTTGGTCTTCGGACCTCTGTGTTCTATATATTTTGTTTGTTCGTCTGTCTGCTACTATTTCTGTTAGGAGGTGTCCATTTTGCTCCCAGTCCCTAGTACTTGTAGGGATTCCTTCCCCACATCTATAGGTCTCCGTACAGACTAGCTGAGGACTTTAGCAGGTCTGATCGCAGGATCAGGTTCCCTGTTACATCGTACGGATCAAGCTGAGTTCTATCGTAGGGACAGATCTCCTCTCTTTCCTTAGCTCTGGTAGCAGAACATAACACCCACATAGTCCTCCATACAGAATAATGGGTCCCACATAGTCCTCCATACAGAATTATGGGTCCCACATAGTCCTCCATACAGAATTATGGGTCCCACATAGTCCTCCATACAGTATAATGGGCCTCAGATAGTCCTCCATACAGTATAATGGGCCTCACATAGTCCTCCATACAGTATAATGGGCCCCGCATAGTCCTCCATGCAGAATAATGGGCCCCTCATAGTCCTCCATACAGTATAATGGGCCCCACATAGTCCTCCATACAAAATAATGGGTCCCACATAGTCCTCCATACAAAATAATGGGTCCCACATAGTCCTCCATACAGAATTATGGGTCCCACATAGTCCTCCATACAGAATTATGGGTCCCACATAGTCCTCCATACAGTATAATGGGCCTCACATAGTCCTCCATACAGTATAATGGGCCTCAGATAGTCCTCCATATAGAATAATGGGCCCACATAGTCCTCCATACAGAATAATGGCCCCACATAGGGGTGGTGGTTCTGATGTCGCGGGCCAAATATAACCACCTTGCAGGCCAGATTTGGCCCACGGGCCGGAGTTTGCCACGTATGTTCTAGGCCAGGGGTCTCAAACTGGGCTGGGTATATGGGCCGCACATTGAAAAAATTTGAATTTGGACCGCATTCTTTGCAGGTCAAAGTGACATTTTTAGTGATACCATTTTTTTTGTATACACCTTTTGAACATTTTTGCTGTGTTTATTTATTTTATTTTTTTTATAGCTTGGGTCGTAATGGATGTGGCGATAAAAAACAAGCACTTTTTTGTGTTTACTTTTAGTTTATATATAAAACAGCATTTTTAGTGAGAAAATATTTTTCATGCTTTATTTTTTATTTAACTTTTACAATTTCCCCCAATTGGCCACATACAGTAATATTGTCTTACAATTAGCACCATATAGTAATTATGGCTAACATCTTGCACTAATGTGCCCCATCCAGGTCCCCATGCTGTGGCTATGCGCCCTATCCAGGTCCCCATGCTGTGGCTATGCGCCCCATCCAGGTCCCCATGCTGTGGCTATGTCTCCATGTTGTGGCTATGTGCCCCATCCTGGTCCCCATGTTGTGGCTATGTCCCCCATCGATGTCCCCATGTTGTGGCTGTGTCCCCCATCCAGGTCCCCATGCTGTGGCTATGTCCCCTATTGCACTGTTCTTCACACACATAAAAGAGAAGAAAAAAAAAAGGATTATTATAACCTATCCTCCGTTCCCTCGGCATCCTTTCTGCACATGTAGTCTGCTGGCACCACAGAGTCAGACCCCTTGACGATCTCGACCTGGTCCAGGAGTAGCTGCCGACAGCAGCGCTGCATTGGCCTCTATCAGCTGCTGGCCTCTGATTGGCCGGCGGCTGGCATTGGTAATGCTGTGCGGGGAGACTGTCTCTGCACGCAGTGCGCGGCAATGCAGCGCTGCTGTCGGTGGCTCCTCCTGGACCAGGTTGGAATTGTCAAGGGGTCTGACTCTGTGGTGCCTGCGGGCCGCATAAAGCAGCCCCGACGGCCGCATGCGGCCCGAGGGCCGCGTGTTTGAGACCTCTGTTCTAGACTATGTCTCCCAGAGACTGTAAGACGTTTACAAGCTACTTTGCCTTCTAAGTCCAACCATTAAAGCTATCGCTGGACACATCATCCTTTAAGCTCAACCATCTGAATCCCAGAACATAATAGAAAACCACTCCAAACCAGCAACATTACTAACCATCATTTATTTACTTGACTATAGGTATGTTTGTCTTTTGACATAAACAAGTTGTTTCTCCCTCTGCCCCTTTCTTTTTCTCCTCCTTCTCTCCAATCTATGACAAACAAAACTAATAGACTTTTCCTTAACTCTACTAAATAATATTACTGTTTGTAATAGATAATTACCATCCATGTTGTGAAATTACAAGTTAGGTCAATTGTTCTTTTGTTTAATTATCCAATCAAAATGAACATTAAACACTAAAACCCCTAATTCCCTTATACTCATGTTTTGTATTATTTGTGTTGTTCCTCACAAACCCCAATGAACCCTCAGCGTTATTACACGCTGCTGCTCAACACTATGTGCTTAGCCATTCTTTTTAACTGTCACACCTCACCCCAACAATATCCCTCAAGTAGTTTGGCTTTCCCTTCAAATTTCACATGATACTCTTCCTGTTATGTACCTCTCCCGGATCCGTGCTTTGCTTCTCTCACTTTAATCCTCTAGACTCAGTTGTGCTCCACGTCAGGCTTTGCAGTAAAAATGAAAAAGTGGAAAAAAAAAAACTTTTTCATTTTTACGAATCAATTTGTGAAGCACCTGGGGGTTCCAAGTGCTCACTATGCATCTAGATAGGTGCCCTAGGTGGTCTAGTTTCCAAAATGGGGTCACTTGTGGGAGAGCTCCAATGTTTAGGCACACAGGGGCTCTCCAAACGCAACATGGTGTCCGCTAACAATTTGAGCCGATTTTCCATTCAAATTGTTAGCGGACACCATGTCGCGTTTGGAGAGCCCCTGATGTGCCTAAACAGTGGAGCTCCCCCACAAGTGACCCCATTTTGGAAACTATACCCCTCAAGGATTTTATTAAGGGGTATAGTGAACATTTTGAACCCAGAGGTACGACACAGAATTTGATAACATTAGGTCATCATATTGAATAAGTTGTCATTACTCTTGAGCGCAAGTGCTCGCTACTTGAGTTTGCATCGGGTACTCAGGTATGCACCATGTATCACGGGTGCTCGAGTGACATGCTCGAGTCCCCGCCCACATGTTTCACGGTTATTAGACACCCCAAAAAAAACATGCGGGGATCGCTTGTGCATGGCAGGCAATCCCCGCGAGTTTTTTTTGGCCGCGAAGCATATGGGGCGGCGACTCGAGCACCCGCGATACTCAGTGCATACCCGAGCACCCGATGCAAACTCAAGTAGCGAGCACTTGCGTTCAACACTAGTTGCCATATCATCATCTTTTTTTTTTTTTTTTTTACTTTTGAAAAAAAAAAACAACCCCAACCCTAACATTAGCACAACCCCAACCCCAGCCCTAGCGTTTATTTTTTACGCCGTTCCTCGTGCGGTATAAGTGATGAGATTACTTTATTCTTCGGGTTGGTGCGATTACAGCGATACCAGAATCATATCGGGCTTTTATGATTGACAGCTGTCACAAACTAAAAGACACATATTTTGTAAAATCTAGTTTTTGCATCGCTTTATTCTGAGAGCTATAACTTTTTGATTTTTCGGATGATGGAGCTGTATCGTGGCTTGTTTTTTGCAGGACGAGATGACGTTTTCAGCGGTACCATTTTTATTTATATTCGTCTTTTTGATCGCGTGTTATTCCATTTTTTGTTTGGCGGTTTGATGATAAATGTAACGGGTCCGGGAGGCGGAACCTCTGAGCTACTATACAAGGGGGCGGCCCTTGTAAGGGAGCGGGTGGCAGTCTCTGGGTGAACGGACAGGGAGTTACGGCAAGTGATCAGGGCAGTCTCTGGGTAAGGGGTAGGTACGACCTGTGATGGCGGAGCCTCCGGGTAGGCTAGCAGGCAGATGGTAGATGTGTGCTCCCAGGTGAGCAAGCGAGAGTCTCTGGAATAGCAGGTGGTCACGGCACGTGACGGCGGAACCTCCGGGCTGGCAGGCAGGTAGGTAACGGAGAAGCGCTCCCAGGTGAGCGGGCAAGAGTCTCTGGAATAGCTGGTGGTCACCGCACGTGACAACGGGACCTCCGGGCTGGCAAGCAGGCAGGTAACGGAGATGCGCTCCCAGGTGAGCGGGCAAGAGTCTCTGAGATAGCTGGTGGTCACAGCACGTGACAACGGAGCCTCCGGGCTGGCAAGCAGGCAGGTAGCGGAGAAGCGCTCCCAGGTGAGCGGGCAAGCTGGTCCATAGACAGACTGACCGGAGTTGTAAGGCAGACCGTCGGACCTCAGGCAAGCAGGCAGGTAGCTGATGTGCGCTCCCAGGTGAGCGGACAAGTTGGTCCTTAGACAGACTGACCGGAGTTGTAAGGCAGACCGTCGGACCTCAGGCAGGCAGGCAGGTAACAAGTATTCAGGCAGGAATCAGGCAGGTAACTAGCAGGAAACTGGCAGGAAACTGGCAGGTAACTGGCAGGTAACTGGCAACGGGACCTGAGGGCTGAAGCACAGGTGAGACACAGGTGCAAACAACATTGCTCGGGCACCTCCATTTTGGAGGAGGTGCCTTATATATGATGAAGTCCTCCGGCCATTGGCCGGGGACTCCTTAGGACGGCGCGCGCGGCCCCTTTAAGAGGAGGGGAGCGCGCGCGCGTGCGCCCTAAGCACAGGGGCCGGGAAGGAGCGCGCGCTGAGAGCAGAGCGGGAGGAGGACGCCGGGAAGGAGCGCGCGCTGACAGCAGAGCGGGGAGAGGACGCCGGGCACGGAGCAGAGCGGTGAGGGGAGCAGCGTCCCTGCCTAGCAGAGGGCAGGGACGCCAGCGCTACAGTACCCCCCCCTTTAGGCCCCCCCTTTTTTAGGCCAGACAGAAATTTAGCTAGGATGAGAGGGGCATGGATGTTCTCCCGGGGCTCCCACGTTCTCTCCTCAGGACCAAACCCCTTCCAATCTACCAGAAAAAAGGTCTTTCCTCTTACCCTTTTGGTGGCAAGAATGTTCTCTACCTCAAACTCGTCCTCAGCAGAAACCGGAGCAGGAGGCGTACCTGTAGACTTGGAAAAAGAGTTAAGCACCACAGGTTTGAGGAGAGACACATGGAAGGAGTTAGGGATCCGTAAGTTGGCCGGGAGTTTCAATTTATAGGCCACCGGGTTGATCTGACTGATGACCTCCAGTGGGCCGATGAACCGAGGCCCTAACTTATAGGAAGGGATCTTGAGCCGGACATATTTGGACGAGAGCCAGACTTTATCCCCAGGGCGGAATTGAGGAGGGTCCAGACGTTTTTTGTCAGCGTGTCTTTTCATACGCTCGGATGACAGAAGGAGTGCGGACCGGGTACTCTCCCATATGGAGGAAAATTTGTTAACAAGAGATTCCGCAGCCGGATTGTCCGCCGAGGTGGAGACGGGAAACGGGATCCGAGGATGCTGACCGTAGACTACAAAAAACGGGGATTTGGAGGAAGACTCGCTCTCGTGATTGTTGTACGAGAATTCGGCCCATGGCAGGAGATCCACCCAGTCAGAATGGTGGGCATTAACGAAGTGCCGAAGGTAACTGGTCAGGTTCTGATTGATCCGCTCCACTTGACCATTAGACTGTGGGTGGTAAGCGGAGGAGAAGTCCAGGGTGACGTCCAGCAATTTACAAGTGGCTCTCCAGAAACGGGAAGTGAACTGTACCCCACGATCCGACACGATGTGACGGGGCAGGCCATGAAGACGGAAGATGTGGCGGATAAAGTCTTTAGCCAGCTCGGGTGCAGACGGAAGACCTGGCAGTGGAATGAAGTGAGCCATCTTGGAGAAGCGGTCAGCGACCACCCAAATGACCGTACAACCGGCAGAGACGGGTAGATCAGTAATGAAGTCCATCGCTATATGCTGCCAGGGGGCAGCAGGTACTGGCAGAGGTAGGAGGCGGCCGGCCGGCAGGTGTCTCGGAACTTTGTTGCGGGCGCAGGACACACAGGCAGAAACAAAGTCTATTACATCCTTGTGCAGGTTAGGCCACCAGTAGTGCCGGGTAATAAGCTGGAGGGTCTTTTTCTGACCGGCGTGGCCAGCTAGTTTAGACGAATGACCCCAGTGTAGGATCTTCTCCCGATCAGGTACTGGTACGAACGTCTTACCAGGAGGAAGACGATTTAGACTCACGGGAGCCACCTGCATTACTCTGGCGGGATCGATGATATGTTTCGGATCCTCCTCGAGATCAGACACCAGAAAGGACCGAGACAAGGCGTCCGCCTTGACGTTTTTGTCAGCCGGGCGAAAATGAAGGACAAAATCAAAACGAGCAAAAAACAAGGACCACCGGGCTTGGCGCGGGTTAAGTCTCTGGGCATGCTGGAGGTAAGCCAAGTTCTTGTGGTCAGTGTAAATTATTACTGGGTGAAGAGCCCCCTCGAGCAGGTAACGCCACTCCTCCAATGCCAGTTTGATGGCCAATAACTCTCGGTCTCCTATGGAATAGTTGCGCTCAGAGGAGGAGAAGAGTTTAGAGAAGAAGCCACAAGTTACCATCCTCCCGGAAGATGATTTTTGAGTAAGTACCGCTCCGGCTCCAGAGGAGGAGGCGTCAACTTCCAGGAAGAATTGTTTGTTGCCATCTGGGCGATGCAGCACCGGGGCAGAAGAGAAGGCCTGTTTAAGGGAAAGAAAGGCCTCCTCTGCTTCGGGTGGCCACTCTTTGGGATTAGTACCTTTACGGGTGAGCGCAGAAATTGGGGCCGTCCGGGAAGAGAAGTGTGGTATGAAGAGGCGGTAGTAGTTGGCGAAGCCCAGGAATCGCTGAATGGCCTTCAACCCCTCCGGTCGGGGCCATTTCTCGATGGCAGACAGTTTCTCAGGATCCATTTGTAGGCCGGTCTGAGAGATAATGTAGCCCAGAAACGGAAGCGAGGTCTGCTCAAAGAGGCACTTCTCAAATTTAGCGTAGAGATGGTTCTGCCTTAGCCTGAGCAGGACCTGACGAACGTCCCTCCGGTGAGTCTGGAGATCCGGAGAGAAGACCAAGATGTCGTCCAGGTACACCACTACGCAGGAGTAGAGAAGGTCCCGGAAGATGTCATTGACCAACTCTTGAAAGACGGCAGGAGCGTTACAGAGACCAAAGGGCATTACCAGGTATTCATAGTGGCCGTCCCGGGTGTTGAATGCCGTCTTCCATTCATCCCCCTGACGAATACGAACCAGGTTGTACGCCCCACGAAGGTCCAGTTTGGTGAAGATCCTAGCCCCCCTCAGGCGATCAAATAATTCTGGAATGAGCGGAAGGGGGTACTTATTCTTCACCGTGATCAGGTTTAGGCCTCTATAGTCTATACAGGGACGGAGAGAGCCGTCCTTCTTTTTGACGAAAAAGAAGCCTGCTCCCGCCGGGGAGGTAGATTTCCGGATGAATCCTCTGGCCAGATTCTCCTCAATATATTCGGACATTGACCGGGTCTCAGCAGCGGATAAAGGATAGATACGCCCACGGGGAGGAGTAGTACCGGGTAGCAGATCGATGGGACAGTCGTATGGTCTATGTGGTGGTAATGTCTCTGCCTCCTTTTTATTAAAGACATCTGCATAAGACCAATAAGGAATCGGAAGTCCAGGTAGATTAGCTGGGGTAGGAGAGGGACGGACGGGATGGACGGGAACCAGGCAGGTTTTATGACAGTCTTGTCCCCAGCGAAGGACCTCTCCGGTTTGCCAGTCTAGCACGGGTGCATGTCTCTGGAGCCAGGGCAGACCTAGCAAGAGGGCGTGAGAGAGTCCAGGCAGAACATGAAAGGAGATACTTTCAGAATGCAGCATTCCCACCTGCAGGGTAATGGATTCGGTGATGAGTTGAATGGGGCGAGGTAAGAGGCCCCCATCCACGGCAGCAACAGACAAGGGTACAGCCAGAGGTTTGGTGGGGATGCGGTATTTCTCAACCAGGGACTGTGAAATAAGGTTCCCGGCTGCTCCAGAGTCAAGTTGGGCTAGTTCGAAATAACGGTTCTCCCCGTAGATGATCGAAACTGACAACAGCAGGGATGGAGAGGATTTATTCTTGTCTAGGTGGACCTCTCTGAGCGAACCTAGACACAGGCGTTTCCCGACCTCTCCGGGCAGGCACGGATCCGGTGCTCCTTACTGCCACAGTAGAAGCAGCTCCCCTCGGCACGGCGTGAGTCCTGACGGGTTTTGACCATCTTGGTCTGGTCGACCTGCATAGGCTCAGGAGAGTGTACCTGGGGAGAGATGGAGGGAATGACGGGTTTCTGGAAAGTAGGAGCTAAACGTGGAATCCTTCTCTCACGGGTGACCTCTTTGGCACGCTCCTGGAACCGTAGGTCAATCCGGGTGGCAAGGGTTATTAGATCATCGAGAGAGGTAGGAATGTCCCGACCAGCAAGTTCATCTTTAATACGACCGGACAGACCCTCCCAGAAGACGGATACCAGAGCGTCGTTATCCCAGGCCAGCTCCGAGGCAAGGGTGCGGAACCGTATGGCATATTGGCCCACGGTGAGACCCTCCTGACGGAGGCGTAGCAGAGAGGATGCGGATGAGGTCTTCCGTCCGGGTTCGTCGAAGACTTTCCGGAAAGCCGAGAGAAAAGCAGGCAAGTTGGACACCAGGGGGTCTCCTCTCTCCCATAGAAGATTTAGCCAGGCCAGGGCCTCCCCGGTGAGATGGGACATGATAAAGGCAATTTTGGCCCGGTCGGAATTAAACTGATGGGACAAAAGTTCAAAGTGCAGGGTGCACTGATTTATGAAGCCCCGAGCCTGGACGGGGTCGCCTCCGAAGCGAGGAGGTGCAGAGAGCCGGGGTCCGGGGTAGGATACCATAGTATTAGTGGGCAGCGGAGCTGCCGGATTGCAAGATATGGCACTGGCGGAGGTTGTTGGTGGATCAGACAGAGTGTTCAGGCGAGTATTAACATTCCGCAGGTGACCCAGGATGGCCTCCTGTTGGGACCTCTGACGGGACAGTTCAAGACAGAGGTCCGAGAGCGAGGGAGCTTGGGTGCCACCGGGTTCCATGGCCCGAGCAAACTGTAACGGGTCCGGGAGGCGGAACCTCTGAGCTACTATACAAGGGGGCGGCCCTTGTAAGGGAGCGGGTGGCAGTCTCTGGGTGAACGGACAGGGAGTTACGGCAAGTGATCAGGGCAGTCTCTGGGTAAGGGGTAGGTACGACCTGTGATGGCGGAGCCTCCGGGTAGGCTAGCAGGCAGATGGTAGATGTGTGCTCCCAGGTGAGCAAGCGAGAGTCTCTGGAATAGCAGGTGGTCACGGCACGTGACGGCGGAACCTCCGGGCTGGCAGGCAGGTAGGTAACGGAGAAGCGCTCCCAGGTGAGCGGGCAAGAGTCTCTGGAATAGCTGGTGGTCACCGCACGTGACAACGGGACCTCCGGGCTGGCAAGCAGGCAGGTAACGGAGATGCGCTCCCAGGTGAGCGGGCAAGAGTCTCTGAGATAGCTGGTGGTCACAGCACGTGACAACGGAGCCTCCGGGCTGGCAAGCAGGCAGGTAGCGGAGAAGCGCTCCCAGGTGAGCGGGCAAGCTGGTCCATAGACAGACTGACCGGAGTTGTAAGGCAGACCGTCGGACCTCAGGCAAGCAGGCAGGTAGCTGATGTGCGCTCCCAGGTGAGCGGACAAGTTGGTCCTTAGACAGACTGACCGGAGTTGTAAGGCAGACCGTCGGACCTCAGGCAGGCAGGCAGGTAACAAGTATTCAGGCAGGAATCAGGCAGGTAACTAGCAGGAAACTGGCAGGAAACTGGCAGGTAACTGGCAGGTAACTGGCAACGGGACCTGAGGGCTGAAGCACAGGTGAGACACAGGTGCAAACAACATTGCTCGGGCACCTCCATTTTGGAGGAGGTGCCTTATATATGATGAAGTCCTCCGGCCATTGGCCGGGGACTCCTTAGGACGGCGCGCGCGGCCCCTTTAAGAGGAGGGGAGCGCGCGCGCGCGCGCCCTAAGCACAGGGGCCGGGAAGGAGCGCGCGCTGAGAGCAGAGCGGGAGGAGGACGCCGGGAAGGAGCGCGCGCTGACAGCAGAGCGGGGAGAGGACGCCGGGCACGGAGCAGAGCGGTGAGGGGAGCAGCGTCCCTGCCTAGCAGAGGGCAGGGACGCCAGCGCTACAATAAAGCATTGTTTTTGCTTCGTTTTTTATTTATTTTTTTTACCGTGTTCACTGAAGGGGTTAATTAGTGGAACAGTTTTCTAGGTCAGGTCGTTACGGACGCGGCGATACCAAATATGTGTACTTTTATTGTTTGTTTGCTTTTTTTTCATAATAATATTTATTGATGGGTACATTATATTTTTATTTTTAGTGGATTATTTTTTTTATTTTTTTTTTATATTTTTACAATTTTTATTTATTTTTTTTTTCACTTTCTGGGAGTTTTTACACTTTTTTACTTTGTCCCACTCTGGGACTTTCACTTTTTTTATTCTGATCGCCTGCACAGCATAGGGATGGAGCACGATCCCTGTGCCATGCAGGCAGTCAGCGCTGCACAGTGTAAAGATTGTTTTGTCATGCACTGCGCATGTCCAAACAATCTTACTGCTGTCTGGTGACCCGGATGTTGTCATGACGACATCGGGTCGTCATGGCAACACCCGGGAAGCCGCGGCAGACAGCGCTGGAGGCTGGAAGAGGAGGTGAGTATACCGATCACCTCCCCTTGCCACCGCAATGCTGCGATCGACTTCGATCGCAGCATTGCGGGGGTTAATGTGCCGGGAGCGGTGCGGGACCGCTCCCTGCACATAGTACCGGGTGTCAGCTGTGATAATCAGCTGACACCCGGCAGCGATCGCGCCCGCACAGCCTGTGTGCACGCGCAATCGCGATGACTTACTAATACGGGTCTGGCTCTTAAGTCCCAGGGCACAGACGCGTATTAGTACATCTAATGTTGTTAAGGGGTTAAAGATGAAAAGAAGATTTAAGTTGGTTGAAGTGCTCATCCTGACTCTGAAACAAACTGCAAGCAGTGCATCTTTTGCCAGACAATGAACAGTGAGAAACTCTCTTGTCCTTCTGAGTGGGAAACACAGGATGCGGCAGCTGGGTATGATCTGAGTCTGTTGAGATGAATCTTTTAGATCTTCAAGCTGTAGAGAGTCTTCCTTCAGAAATTGGATCACTGCAAAGATTGGATGATGGTAGTGGCTTAAAAGAAACTCTTAAAGAAAAAAAGCAAAGTTTCACAGAAAATGTAACTTGCATTACAATCAATGGCAGGTTGATCGCACAACCCAACGTTGGGAGAAGAGAAATAACTTGGTTTGTTCATCAGAAGGAGACAGTTCAAACCAGTTAGAAGTGGATGTTGATAGTCAGCCTTCAACAAGTCGTTGCACTCGCAGATTCCCATGTAGCCAAACCACAAAGGAAAAAGTATGCTGTTTTTGTAATAATGACAATACCGAGATGAGGAACAAGCCTCTTTCACGAGTCACAACTTTTAAAGTTGACAGTCAAGTAAGGATGTGTGCTGCTAACCTGAAGGAGGATGCTCTTATAGCAAAGTTGACTCAAGGGGACATGATTGCTATGGATGCTGTATATCTTGCTCAGTGCCTCACTAGCTTATACAAGAGAAATGCAAAGTTCTTATTCCTAGTTTGATTGGCAGACAGGAATACATAAGAGCGTGATGGCAGAGCTCATGGCCTTTATTGAATCGAGTTTAGCGAGTGAAGATTGGACTATAGTTTTTAAACTTAGTGAACTGAAGCATTTTTATAACAGAAGATTGGAACGACTTGGAAAAATGAAAGCCAATATTCACTCAAATAGACTGAAAGAGCAGATATTAGGTAACTTTCCCGAGCTTGAAGCATACCCAGAAGGTCATGACATATTAATGGCTCTAAGATGTTGGACACTCTTTACGTGAAAAAAGGTATTTTGGATAATAAATCTGATTACACTGTCAGGCTGTGTGCCCACGTAGCGTTTTTCAAGCGTTTATGCTGCGGAATTTCCGCAGCGGAAACGCTTGTAAAACGCTAGGTAATCCGCACCCCATGGTCCCCAAGGGGATTCCGCATGTTCTATGCACATGCTGCAGATTTTTCCGCAGCGTTTATGCTACGTACAAAAATCCGCAGCATGTCATTTAATTTTGCGGAAGTGCAGCGGAACTCCCGCCATTGACTTGCATTGAGACGCACAGAAACCGTGACTGTACATTTTTACAAGCGGCTTCTATGCGTCTCTATGTGCGGATGGTACCCAGTTCTGGAGGAGAGGAGACTCTCATCCAGACCTGGGTACCATTGTACCTGTAAAAAAAGAATAAAATAACAAATAAAGTTTATATTCACCTGTCCGGCGTCTTCTCTCTGAATGCCAGCAGCGCTGAAGGACCTTCAGTGACGTCACAGTCATGTGACCGCAGGCCCTTCACCGCTCTGTCTCGCGATATGCCGGCAGCCGGGAACCAGCCAGGAAGCAGCGCTGCAGCCACGCCGGGGCCTCGGGGGTGAGTATAGCTTTATTTGTTTTAATTTTTACGGTTCACACTGTATAAATCCATGCTGTTTGCATGGATTTATACAGTGTGACCTAGTTGTCAAGCACTTTCCAAGTGATGCTATCGCCTGTAAAGCGCTTGTCAATCTGCATGCGGAAACGCATGTGAACCCGCATGTGGATCCGCATGTATTCTGCAGGAAAAACGCATGCACAATCTGCATGCGTTTTTTTCTGCCAGGGAGATGCAGAAATGCTGCAGAAATTTTCTGCTTCATTTCTGCATCGTGGGCACATAGCCTTATACTGGCTCTTGCAGACTGCAAAGAGATATCCTTCAACACAAACAGTTGCCTTTTAATGACTCTTCTCTAGAAAATTACCAAGAAAATACAGTTCCATCTACAGTCACCACTTTATTTTCTTTAGTAACTCATGAGATAAGATTTCAAAGTCCTGATGAGAGTAAAGTACTGCAGGCACCTCTGACTTTAGCACAGCTCACAAGTTATCACACCTTCAAGGACCGGAAGCAATGTTCAGCAGGAAAACTACACTCATGAAATCAAGAGACACCACTCACTTTGTTTTTGAGGAATTATATTCACTCAAAGATACGTTCACTCAGATACTTTAAAGTGGGCAACAAAGATCAAATACAGGAGCACAGTACAGAGCAAGCACACGCCACTTGAGCTAAACTAGAAATGGCACTAATTGGAGCCTGCTAATTAGCCAGGTAATGACTCGAGTAGCAGACACATGGAGTAAGCCCCTGCCCTATATTGGACGGCTGGACTGTTACTGCTTCCAGACACACGGATAGGCAGAATCGTGACAGTATATTTCCCTCTTGGTATTTCCCACCACCACCTTTTCTTTTCTTCTTCTCCTTTGCACTGTTACGTTTTGTCATATTTAGTATTTCACATTTTTTTATTTGTGTATTTTTAATTTGTCCTACACACCACTCCCATATTTCCTTCCCCCTCATCCTTTTTCCCTTTCCCTCCTCCCAATTTATAATATCCCCCCTCCCCCCTCCATTCTTCCTCTTCATTAGTTTAACTTTGAGCATAAAATTATTGGCACTCTGCCACTTCACTTTCCTCCCGTGGCACACATATTTATATACCTTCTTTTGTCCATTTTTATTTTCAAATATTTTTTCTTCATGAAGGCTATGTGCCCACGATGCAGAAATGCTCAGGATTTTTTCCTGAGCGTTTCTGCATCTCCCTGACAGAAAAAAACGCATGTGGATTATACATGCGGATTGTACATGCGGATTGTACATGCGGATTGTACATGCGGATTGTACATGCGGATTGTACATGTGGATTGTACATGCGGATTGTACATGTGTTTTCCTGCCAGGGACATGCGGATGTGAAGCGTTCTTCACATGCATTTCTGCATGCGGGTTGACAAGCGCTTCCCAAGCGATTAGCATCACTTGGAAAGTGCTTGTGACAACTAGGTCACACTATATAAATTCATGCAAACGGCATGGATTTATATAGTGTGACCCGAGAGAGTGGTTAAAAATAAAAAAATAAATATATACTTCCGATGGCCCGCGCTGGCTTGCTTCGCTCGGTCCCGGCTGCCGGCAGCGGTGGATTGAAAGACCTGCCGACGTCAGCGTCACGTGACCCGTCACATGACTCTGACGTCAGCGCAGGTCCTTCAATCCACCGCGAAGTGCCGGGAAGCAAGGAGGAGTGCAGCGCGGGCCGCCAGAAGGTAAATATACATTTATTTTTTATTTTATTCTTTACCACTTTTTTAATGGTACCTGGGTGTGGAGGAGAGTCTCCTGTCCTCCACACCCGGGTACCATCCGCACATTAAAACGCGCCAATTACGCAAGTACAGATGCAGTCTTGTGGAATTGGCACGTTCTAATGCAAGTCAATGGCGGCGAAAACGCAGCACTTCCGCAAA
Source organism: Phyllobates terribilis (assembly GCF_046119375.1). NCBI lineage: Eukaryota > Metazoa > Chordata > Amphibia > Anura > Dendrobatidae > Phyllobates > Phyllobates terribilis. The sequence goes on from NW_027362769.1 coordinate 371,332,278, forward strand.
ATAATTGGTAGTGCTGCGTTTTTTTCCGCAATGATAATCTGCAGCGGAAATTTCCGAAGCATGTGCACAGCACATGCGGATTATCATTGGGGAACATTGCTGCCCTTCTACCATGCGTTTTTAATGCGTTTCCGCAGCTGCAAAAACGCTGCAGAAATGCATTAAAAACGCATCATGGGCACACAGCCTAATTGTATTTATTGCATTCTTAATTTTTGTGTATTATTGATTTTTTTATTTCTATAATTTTTTTTTTGCATTATAATGTTTTTATTGTTTATGTTTTACCATAAATTTTTTTTTCCTCTGCACACATTTTTGCACTCACATCCTTACCTTTATGTACACCTGTTTGTATAAACATACACTCAAATAGATTACATGTCCACATATCTATGCACTTTTATTACTCATTATTTATGCACAAAATAACACTCCTTCACGTCATCTGTCTTTCACATTATTTTTATTCATGTATTTTTATATATGCACATATATTTCAAATAAATGTATTTCTTTCACATACTATAAGTGATTCTTATATTGCAGACAGTATTATATATATGTACTTGTCTTTTTTTTCTATTTGTGCTTCATATACATAATTAATTGTTTGCATCATTTTCCATTTATTTTGGTGTTATCATTTTCCTTCTACATGACACATGCATTCTTTTTCTCTTTTCTGTTTCTTTTTTCTCTTTCTTCTCATCTGTATTTGCTGTCCACTTTCATATACTCCCATAAACTCTCTGCCTCTTACCAGCCCCTCCTCTGCCATTTGGTACGTACAGCCCAAAATGATGTGATGGTCACATGACCGCTGTACCGACCAATCCTGTTGACTCTGAGACGCGCATGCGTATTTCAGTTGTTTCTGCGCCATAACTCAGTATTTGGGTCCGGTCATGTGATCAATTCACCGGCTTTGGCACCACATCATATAATTACCATAAAACATCACTTTTATAAAAAAAAAATCGCTAAAATTTTCAAAAATTACTATAAAACTCGTGTGACTGTCATGTCATACTTTCTGATTGACCTATCCCTAATTGGCCACTTATCCTTTGTATACTCAGCCTAATATCCCCATCAGCCACCGATGACAAAGCATTGGTGAAACGCACGCCGGGTGTTTTGTGGGTGACTCTCATCATGTCCACGTCGGGTGTTTTGTGGGTGACTCTCATCATGTCTATACTGCTGTATGAACTATTTTCACTTTATGTGATATTTCTGGGGAGTTATCTTTGTTGGCACTCCAATCTATGATATGATATTATCTTTGTGCTTGAATTAATCTTTTTTACCTATTACTTATGTCACATGAATGTGAATCGACTATATAATTGTCTTATCCCGTCTGTCTGTCTGTCTGTCTGTCTGTTCAGGAAATCCCGCGTCGCTCATTGGTCCTGCAGCGGCCAATCAGCGCCGCGGGATTTCAGAAAAAAGATGGCGGCCGTTAGCGGCTCATCTGCAGGACGGAGCTCAGCGGCGTTGCAGCCGGGAGATGAGCACCGCGGAGCGCTCATGTCCCGGCCGGTAGCAGCGGAAGGACCGCCGGCGTCGCTGACATCCATGCGGAAGGGAGGACCTTGGAGCGGCGCTGCAGGTCGGGATACTTCTGCTGCGAGCGCCCGCTCATGTCCCGGGTTCTCGCAGCGGAAGTAGCCGCACAGGCAGCGCCGCTCCCCGGTCCTCACCAAGACGGTTCCGCTCCCCGCTCCTCACCAATAAGATTCACTGATTGGTCGCGCTCTCCGCACGCGACCAATCAGTGATCTTGGCGCTAAAGTTAAACACCGTTCTGCTGATTGGTCGCGGCCGCTGCCCGCGACCAATCACTGATATTGCCGCCAAATTTAAACACCGCTTTGCTGATTAGTCGCGGTTGCCTAACGCGACCAATCAGCGATTTGGGCGCCAAATTTAAACGCCGCTCTGCTAATTGCGCCCCGTCGGCCGCATACCTATTCTAGAATACCCGATGCGTTCGAATCGGGCCACCATCTAGTTATCTATATATCTGAATTCATTTTTTTTACCTACCTATCATATTATATACATGCATGCACATATATCATTTGTACAGAGATTGGTATTTGCAGTGATTGTACATCATTTTATGTTGCCCCTTGATTTTTAGGGGAGTTTTCCCTTGTTGTTCATCCACTATGTATCTCTGTCTCTGTTATGTTGGCTATATACTTGTCCTTTTAATCTATTTAATAAGAAATATTTTTTATTATTTGAATTTACTTTGGTCCTAACACGTATGTTTGGTATCTGTTTTATCTTTACATTTAATAATAACAAAGTACAATGTGTCAGAAAAAAAAAACATTCTGAGATAACTGGAATATGTTGAAAAAATAGTTTTTACCAAATAAAGTGATACATGTCATATTTGTGCTTGGTCACTAAGGGGTGAAAATGGCTTCTTCCGACTGTGAGTTCTCTGATGGCTAACAAGATATGGTTTGTTACTAAAACATTTCCCACATTCTGAACATGAAAATGGCTTCACTCCGGTGTGAATGCTCTCATGTTTAACAAGAACTGATTTGTAAGAAAAACTTTTGCCACATTCTGAACATGAAAATGGCTTCTCTCCTGTGTGAATTATCTCATGTCTTACCAGTTGTGATTTCTTAGTAAAACATTTCCTACATTCTGAACATGAAAATGGCTTCTCTCCTGTGTGACATCTCAGATGTGCAACAAGAGTTGATTTCTCAGTAAAACATTTCCCACATTCTGAACATGAAAATGGCTTCTCTCCTGTGTGACATCTCTCATGTACAACAAGATTTATTTTCTGAGAAAAACATTTCCCACATTCTAAACATGAAAATGGCTTCTCTCCAGTGTGGCTTCTCTCATGTATAATAAGATTACTTTTCATAGAAAAATATTTTCCACATTCTAAGCATGAAAATGCTTTCTCTCCTGCGTGAATTCTCTTATGTATAATAAGATAAGATTTCTTAATAAAACATTTCCCACATTCTGAACATGAAAATGGCTTCTCTCCTGTGTGAATTCTCTGATGTGTAACAAGAGATGATTTATCTGTAAAACATTTCCCACATTCTGAGCATGAAAATGGCTTCACTCCTGTGTGAATTCTCTCATGTACAATAAGATAAGATTTCTTAGTAAAACATTTCCCACATTCTGAACATGAAAATGGCTTCTCTCCTGTGTGAATTCTCTGATGTGCAAAAAGAATTGATTTATATGTAAAACATTTCCCACATTCTGAGCATGAAAATGGCTTCTCTCCTGTGTGAATTCTCTCATGTATAACAAGATGAGATTTCTTATTAAAACATTTCCCACATTCTGAGCATGAATATGGCTTCTCTCCTGTGTGAATTCTCTCATGAATAACAAGATGAGATTTCTTATTAAAACATTTCCCACATTCTGAACATGAATATGGCTTCTCTCCTGTGTGATTTCTCTGATGTATAACAAGAGATGATTTATCTGCAAAACATTTTCCACATTCTGAACATGAAAATGGCTTCTCTACTGTGTGAATTATCTCATGTCTAAGAAGAGCTGATTTTAAAGTAAATTTTTTTCCACATTTTGAACATGAAAATGGCTTCTCTACTGCGTGATTTCCCTGATGTGCAACAAGAACTGATTTATATGCAAAAGATTTTCCACATTCTGAACATGAAAATGGCTTCTCTCCAGTGTGAATTCTCTCATGTACAACAAGATGAGATTTCTTAGTAAAACATTTCCCACATTCTGAGCATGAAAATGGCCTCACTCCTGTGTGAATTCTCTCATGTATTTCAAGATGACATTTGAAATTAAAACACTTTCCACATTCGGAACAAGCAAATGTCTTCTTTCCTTTGTGAGTTATCTCGTGTCTAACAAGAGCCATTTTTTTAGCAAAACATTTCCCGCTTTTTGAACATGAAAATGGCTTCTTTTCAGTGTGGGATCTCTCATGAACAAGAAGATGAGATTTCTTAGTAAAACATTTCCCACATTCTGAACATGAAAATGGCCTCACTCCTGTGTGAATTCTCTCATGTATTTCAAGATGACATTTGAAATTAAAATACTTTCCACATTCTGAGCATGAGAATGGCTTCTCTCCTGTGTGAATTCTCTCATGTATAACAAGAGTTGATTTATATGTAAAACATTTCCCACATTCTGAACATGAAAATGGCTTCTCTCCTGTGTGAATTCTCTCATGTATAACAAGAGTTGATTTATATGTAAAACATTTCCCACATTCTGAACATGAAAATGGCTTCTCTCCTGTGTGAATTCTCTCATGTCTAACAAGTTGTGATTTCATAGTAAAACATTTCCCACATTCTGAGCATGAAACTCCTGTGTGAATTCCCTCATGTCTAACAAGATTTGATTTATATGTAAAACGTTTCCCACATTCTGAACATGAAAATGGCTTCTCTCCTGTGTGAATTTTCTGATGTCTAACAAGTTGTGATTTCATAGTAAAACATTTCCCACATTCTGAACATGAAAATGTCTTCTCTCCTGTGTGATTTCTCTGATGTATAACAAGAACTGATTTATCTGTAAAACGTTTCCCACATACCGAGCAGGAGAATGGCTTCTCTCCTGTGTGAATTCTCTCATGTATAATAAGATAAGATTTATTAGTAAAATATTTCCCACATTCCAAACATGAATATGGCTTCACTCCTGTGTGAATTTTCTTATGTCTAATAATTTGTGATTGATCTCTAAAACATTTCCCACAATCGGAACATGAAAATGGCTTCTCTCCAGAGTGTATTCTCTCATGTACAACAAGATTTGCTTTCTTAACAAAAGATTTCCCACATTCTGAGCAAGAAAATGGCTTCACTCCTGTGTGAATTTTCCTATGCGTAGCAAGATTCCCTTTTTCTGTAAAACATTTCTCACATTCTGAGCATGAAAATGTCTTCTTCCTTATGGGCCCTCTTTTATTTTCCACACTTCTGTGACTTTTATTTTGCTTAAAAGTCTGTGATGAATTATAAGATAGTACTTTAAACGGATCAGATGATAGTTTTTTGATATGAAGGGCTGAGGGTATATCTGAGATGATGCCATGCTCTTCAGATGCATCTTGTGTGATGCTACAATCCTCTGCTTTAAAATCTAGAGATAGCAGATGTCCTCCAAAGCTGCTGGTCCAATCATCTGCCAAGAATAATACAGATGTATTTTTGAACAAAATAAATGTAAAAATTATAGTCATCCAAATATGAAAATTAAAAATGTACTAAAAAGTAAAAGTATAAAATTCCATAAAAAATGTAAGGTATGCAACAATGTTCTATTAATAACTTAATAAATTGTCATTTACAATGATGTGATGATTGCACAAAGAATCAATTTTACTAATGTTCATTCCTGATCATTGCCAAGTGCAAACATCAGATGTTAACAAATAAAACATTTGTCATTGATAGCATATTTTATATGAGCATTAAAATTTTCACATCCCTTGTATAAATAGAAAATGTTCTGCAATAATATAAAAAAATTATATTAAAATGTTCCGAGGTTCGTCGAGCAATTCTTCAAACGGTTCGACGAACATATCCGAACGCCACTGAATTCAATAGGAGGCAAAACCAAACGCATAGACAACACCTTCGGGGGGTCTCAAAAGCTGGCAAAACAGCTCAAATATGGGGCAGACACCAGGAAAAGTGGTATCAATTGACCCAGAGTAGAAATTTTGTAATGGCACAGCAGCAGTCATGCATGGGCCATACATGAGGTATCACGGTCTGGGCCAGCAGTTACAGCTTTCAAGTGAAGTTTCATGCAACAGCTTAAACTGCTTTTCTGCTCAGCCACACTCAGGTGGCACAAATATCAGCTTATTTGACTATTATTGTTAGAAAAATTTAAGAATAGTAACACAGGTAGTTGACTGAAAGTAAGTGCAAGCCTGCCGGTCTGGGAGCCCTACATCTACAGGCAACACACATGAAGGAGACCCAACTTGGAGTCCAAACATTTATAAAAATTAGGGGCAGACACCACTAAAGTGGCATCAATTTCCTCAGAGTAGAAATAGTATAATGGGGTTCTGACACCCCTTCCATTACAGGCAACCCACCAGATGGAGACCCAACATGGAGTCTCCACATTTTAAAAAATTGTTAGTAAGATCAACAGCAGACACAGAAGCCATGACAAAGGTGTCACAGACTGCAATAACGTGAGATCAATGCAGCACAATAAAAAAATACACCATCACCTAATCTTCACAGTCTGCGACTTGGGTGCTATAGTCATTGGAGATCCATGACTTGTTCATCTTGATGAAAGTTAGGCAGTTTACACTTTCAGGGGACCACCAGCATTGCTGAAGACCCTTTCTGAGAGAATGCTGGCTGCTGGGCATGACAAAACCTCCAAAGCGTGACAGGCAAGTTCAGGCCACTCTTTCATTTTTGAAGCTCAAAATGCAAATGGCTCTAAATCCCCCTGATGGCATTGATATTGAGTGGGAGAAACTACTGCTGCACCATCCTCTCCAGTCATTCACTAAGTGTCAGACTTGTACTCTGTTCTGCTGGTGCATAGGCTGGTCTAAAAAATGTGTGAAACGACTCACAGAAGTTGCTTCTGCCACAAGCGTGATTTGCACCATGTCCATACTGTGTTGGCCCAGGCTATACAAAATGAGATACTGCGCCAGGGCTTTTCGCTGCTGCCACAGTTGCTGAAACATGAGCAGAGTGGAATTCCACTGTGTCGGCACACCGCATACCAACCGGGTAACCAGTAAGCTGAAAGACCTCTGTAGCGACGGGGGGTGCAAACTGCAGAAGTGAGCACACAGCGACTGTGCTTTCTTCAGCAGCGCATCCAGGCAGGGATAGTGGCGGAGAAATTGCTGTACCATCAGGTTGAGGACGTGAGCTATGCAAGGCACGTGTGTGAGATTGCCCTGGTGTAGGGCCACTACCAGGTTCACACCATTATCGCACATGGCCTTCCCTGGCTGCAGGTTCAGTGGAGACAGCCATTGCTCAAACTCGGCCTGGATAGCTGTCTACAACTTTTGAGCTGTGTGACTGCGATCTCCAAGGCATGGTAATTTCAACACTGTCTGATTTCGGTGAGCCCTGGTTACGTAGTTAGTATGAAGGTGGGGGTGATTCTCTCTGCACTGTTGGAATGCGTGTCTTATTAAGACATAGGTTGAGGGAGGAGCTGGAGGAGGCAGAAGCAGTGGACGAAGTGTTCAATACAGAAGTCTGTCCTGCAAGCCTTGGGGATTCCAAGACTTGTGGAGCAGCCCCTTCACCACCTGCCACCAGAGTCATCCAGTGCCCAGTCAGTGAGATGTAACGCCCCTGGCCATGCTTGCTCGTCCAGATGTCTGTGATGAAATGCACCCATGTGAGACATAGATTTTTTCAAGGAATGGGTGATGTTGTCTGTAACATACTGGTGTAGCGCAGGCACAGCTTGCTTAGAGAAGTAATGGCGACTGGTCAACTGGTGCTGGAGGAGTGCAACGACCATCAGCTTTCAGAAAGCATCTGAATCCACTAGGTGAAAAGGCAGCATTTTTGTGGCCAACATATTTGGAGATAGTGGAGTTCAAGCTCTTTGCTTTGGCAAGCGTTGGAGGAAACAATCTTTTACGTGACCACAACTGCGGGACCATGGGCTGGCTGCTGTGCTGAGAGAGGGTGGAGTAGGGTGAACACGATAAACTTCTGGATTGTGAGTGAGGTGCAGGCGGAGATGTTAAGGTGGATTGAGAAAGATGTGGTGTGCTTGGTGAAACAAAAACAGCAGTCCTGTCAGCCTCCGTAACAGCTGATGGGATTTCACTGACCCCGTTGTACGGGTAAACAAGTGGAGGTCCTGTGGCCGGAGACCTGTGTGAGAACACTTGCCACGGTGATGGAAGAGGAAGAAGCAGCAGATGCGGTTGATGGGGTGCCTGTGGTTGGCGAGGCTGGCTAGTCCATATTTTTGGCGCATTGAGATTCCTAGACTAACGCATGTTGATCATGCATGTGCCAGTTCATTCATGTAGTAGTCAAATAATTGCAATTTTTCCCTTTACTGGGTCGTTTTTTACAAAGTTGGCAGATAACGTGAGTTGGGTCATCCTTTGCAGTCTCAAAAAAGGCCCAGGCTAGACAGCCCTTGCAGCATCTGCGAACTGCAGACCTGCAACCACTGCTGTTCACAGTCAGATTTGTGGCTGAGGATGCAGTGCTTGTCATGTCTGTGCGTGAGGCCGCAATGTAACCTCCTCGCCTTCCTCCTCCTCCACTTTCTCTGCTGAGCTACTCAGCTGCTTGCCTCTGGGTTCACACCAAGTAAGATCTACAACCTCATCATCATCCTCTCTGTTCTCCCATTCCTCGCCTTGAGAGTCACCCTCCTCCTCTTCCTGCCCTGACAGTCCGCGTGCACCTCAGGTATCCGAGTGTCATCAAGATCACCTCCACCCCCGGGGGTTAACGTCTGGTGATGAGGTTCTGGATTCTGCTTGGACCCTACTTCATCCAGCCCCGGATCCAACTGACAAAAATTTTGAGCATCGATGCAGATTCTTTCCTCCTCTTGAGTCTGTGAATCTTTGGAGCAGACCTGTGATGGCCATGGAATAAAATATGTGAACAGCTCTGCAGACTCGCCCATCTGTGGTTCCCCACAGTCAGTTGGGTGGTTGGAGAGTTGTGATACCGGTGGAAATCAGGCTATTTGGGGTGCCACCTCTGAGGACTGTACTGTGTGTGATGTTGAGGTGGAGGAAGAGGAGGAGAGGCCACTTAAAGCAGCGCTTGCCATCCACTGGAGCACATGCTGTTTCTGGCCCTCATCTACAAAGCATACCGCTGTGCGGCTGCCAAAGAAAGAGATTGGAGTAGCCCGTCCAGTAACAGAAGTTGTCAGTTGTCTTTCTATAGGACGAGATGGTGTTTGTTCAGTAGAGCTTTTAGTAACAGTACCACCTACCCCACGTACACCTTGAACATCAAGCCTATTCCCCCTTCCACCATGATCTCGTTTTCTCCCACTTATGTAGGATGTACCCTTCCCATCTTTTAACCTGCTGTTTCACACCCTAGGCCCAGACCTGTCAGTCACCTTTCACTAAATTACCAATCAGTATTTATTTGCTGAGATAGTGTGGCTGGACCACGGTATTGGCACAAATAATTTGTATTTTCAAATGTAGACTGCTACCTGGACAAAAATATGACCAGCAGTAAATATTGTTATGCTGAAATGTGGCCTCCTTTCTGGAACACAATATCAGCAGCACAAAACAGTTATATGCTGAAATGTGGCCTGCTTTCTGCAGCACGCTATTAGCACCAAAAATTTGGATTCTCAAATTTGGCCTCCTCCATATTAACAGTTATATGCTGAAATGTGCCCTGGTGTCTCTGGACCACACAGTTTGCAAAAACGATTGATCTGCTGAAAGGTCGATTTCACAGCCACACAGTATCCTATCTATCTCAACTTGTTGACTGACAATCAACCGCCTAGCTAACGATCTGACTATCCAGTAGGAGCAGCCTCTCTGCGCTGTTACATTGACAAAATGGAGCTAAACCAACATGTCCGCTCTTTATTTAGAGAGGGACATGTGACTTCGGCAGCCAATGACACAAGCCCTTGTATCTGGACGTTGAGGATGGTTTCTGCGCCCTGACTGGCTGCCGGAATCTCCACACATTAAGTTAAGAAAAAAAATTAAGAATAACACTCTGCAGCTCCTCTAACCTTTACCAACCACCACTCCCCTCATCAAACACGTCCTCCCTTCCTCGCTCATCATACAGCACCACTATCCTAGCCAAAGACCTAACAAACGTTGGCCGAATTTTGCCAATTTTTAGTAAAAATGCTCAGGGGTCCGAACACGAATCCGAATGTGCAATGTTCATGCCAAATTTGAGATTGGTGAATGTTTTCTGAACAAGTTCGCTCATCTCTATTTATTATGTGATGACTTCTCACAGTTACCTGTATGAACTTCCTCTTTGCACCGCCACTCATCTCCTTGCACATCGCTTTCTCCTTTCTCCATTATGGCTGCAGGATGATTAATCAGCAGATTTTGCCTGGATTTCAAAACTGTGAAAATAATAATTTAAAAGTCACAGACAGAAGGAAAACTCGAGTGGAATATTCTGCAGTAGTGTTCAAAATAATAGCCATCCAATATGACTAACCAGATTAATCACTGTTTTATATTACCACATGTCAAATAATTTACCAGTTGGTGCAGTATATTCTAAGAAAACCAACAGACTCAACATTCATGATCTGCAGGTTTTTAAGTCTGTGTATTTGAATAAGTAATTGTACGGGGATGTGTTCAAAATAATAGCAGTGTGGAGTTCAATTAGTGAGGTCAATCATTCTGTGAAGAAATAGGTGTGAAACAGGTGGCCCTTATTTAAGGGTGAAGCCAGCACATGTTGGACATGCATTTCTCCTTGAAAGCCTGAGAAATATGGGTCGTTCGAGACATTGTTCAGAAGAACAGCGTACTTTGATTAAAAAGTTGATTGGAGAGGGTAAAACTTATAAAGAAGTGCAGACAATGATCGGTTGTTCAGCTAAAATGACCTGTAATACTTTAAAATGGAAAGCAAAACCAGAGAGACGTGGAAGAAAACGGAAGACTACCATTCAAATGGATCGAAGAATAGCCAGAATGGCAAAGGCTCAGCCAATGATCAGCTCCAGGATGATAAGACAGTCTCAAGTTACCTGTGAGAGGTAACACTGTGATAACTTTTTCAGTGCAGATAATGTAGTATAATAAGTGATGAGCGAGCATGCTCGCTACTGCTAGGTGCTCGCCCGAGCATCTCCGGGGTTGCTCGGGTCCCCTCCCTGCATGTTTGGTGCTCTTTAGAGCGCCAATGAACATACAGGGATTGTCTGCCACTCACTGTAATGCAGCAGCCATGCTGGTTGTGGCATTACAGTGATTGGCTGGCCGCACAGCGTCATCAGGTCTATATCAGACCCTGCGCCATCATGCTCGTCACAGTCACTCCAGAATCAGTGTAGGGAGAGGTGCTGCTGAGCTAGGGAGAGATTTGGTTGTTTCCAGTTAGTGTAGGTATACCAAACTATATTAGAGACACATATCCATCTCAACAGACAGTCCTTCTAAGGACTAATCCATCTGCAGAGATATCAGGCAGGCAGTGTATATAGGCAGGCAGGGTATATAGCAGACTGGAGTGCATATAGCACAAGAGGCTCCATTCCAGTTTGTTCTGCTGCCGCTATTTAGAAAAATGCTGATATTTCTAGACAAAGGCCCAGGTCTCAGGGGACAGGAATAATTTTTTGGGTATCTTAATCCTCATTATTTGCTTAAAAAACAATCCAGAGAACACCGTTTTTCTGCGCTATTTGCTTGTTGGCACTGAAGAATACAGCCAGGTCCTTTCCATATTACTGCTCTAAAAATCCAGCTATTTAAAACTGTGGTATGTCCATCACACGGATCACATATAATTGCGTTGAAAATACTGCCATTTCTGGCCTCCATTAAAAAAAAATTTCAGTGTGTCAGTGAAGCTATTGAGACCAGTTTGCTGTTCACAATAGTTACCTACAGGCCAGGTATTTAAAACTGTGTTTTCTACATCACACGGATCACATATAAGTTTGCTCCAAATTCAGCCATTTGTAGTGAGCGTGGAAGATATTGTCCTCCATTTAAAATTGGCAAGGCACGTGGCAAGGGACAGGGAACACTGGACGTGATAGTGCATGCAGAGGCCGTGGGCAAGCTGAAATTGTGCCACAACAAACACCCACATCTTCTTGCTCGACCTTCCTTTCCCAATTAATAGGCGACCGCAGAACACCACTATTGAACACAGAGCAGTGTGAAAAGGTTGTTGGTTGGATAGCAGATAATGCTTCCAGTCATTTAGCCACCACCACCACCACCCTGTCTTCCACACGGTCAAGGCTCAGTAGCCGTGAGTCTGGACCGCATATTCCTCACCCTGAACCTCCTTCCTCCCACCATGCCGAGTGCCCAGAGACACTGATCCCACACTTGGACACGCTGAAGAGCTGTTCACTTTTCCATTTATAGATTTGGGCCTCTGGCCCGGTCCACTTGAAGCGGGGCAAGAAGCATGTAGCGATGCCCAAATATTTGAGCAGCCACGGTCACATGAAGGCGACGGTGGGAAAGTGTCACAAAAGGTGGACGATGATGAGACACAATTGCCAGAAAGTCAGGAAAAGAACCAGGGTGCAGAAGTGGAAGACGAGGTGGTGGATGATATAGTAACTGACCCAACCTGGCAGGAGGACATGCAGAGCGAGGACGGCAGCACACAGGGGGAGGGAGGCAGAGCACCCCAACAGGCAGGAAGAAGCAGTGTGGTGGCCGTAGACAGAAGGCAGGCAACCATTCCCCGTAACACCAACATGAAGGAAGTTGCCAGTACAACTGTTAGGTCTTCCCGAGTATGGTTGTTCTTTAAAGACTCTGCCGATAGCCCCAAAAAGGCCATTTGCACCACCTGCCGGGCCAGCATCAGCAGGGGTGGCAAAACTAACAGCCTAACCACCACCAGCATGATCAGGCACATGGAAGCAAAGCACTTCACTTTATGGGCCGAACCCCAGGGTCTAGGAACAGTGTCTGCGAGTGGCACCACTGCTTCTTCCGCTGTTGTGCATGCAAGCCAATTCCCTGTCCATGGTGTATGCGAAGATGCCTCCTGCCCTGCACCTGTCGTTGCGCACTCTTAAGCAGCAGCATCAGGAAGCACGACCTTGTCCCAGCGCAGAATTCAGTTGTCTATACCCCAGTCCTTGGAACGCAAGCGCAAATATGCAGCCAACACCCCACAGGCCACACTACTAAATTCCCACATTTCATGACTGCTTGCGCTCGAAATGTTGCCTTTTAGATTCGTGGAGACGGAAGCATTCCGCAACCTGATGGCGGAGGCCGTCCCTTGGTACTCGGTCCCCAGCCCCTAAAGTCTACTGCTCCTGCACCTCATCTTCCTCAGCCTCCTCCTCCTCTTCAGCCTCCATCTCTGAAATTACCACATCAGTCACAAGCTGGAAGCACTGCAGTACTGCCTTGGCCAAGCGGCAACAGGCTGTGCTGAAGCTAATATGCTTAGGTGACAAACCGCACAATGCTGAAGAGTTGTGGACAGCTCTGAAAGAGCAGGCAGATCTGTGGCTCACACTTCTGAACCTACAGCCAGGCATGGTCGTGTGTGACAATGGCCGGAAACTGGTGGCGGCTCTGAGGCGAGGCGAACTTATACACGTTCCATGCCTGGCCCATGTGCATAACCTTGTGGTTCAGCGGTTTCTCAAATTCTACCCAGAGCTGCCGAATCTGCTTGTTAAAGTACGCCGCCTGTGTGCCCATTTCAGAAAGTCACCTACAGCTTCCGCTGCCCTTGCCGTGTTTCAGCAGCATTTGCAGCTTCCGGCTCACAGACTGGTGTGCGATGTCCCCACATGTTGGAACTCTACACTGCAGATGTTGGGAAGGATTTGTGAGCAGAAGAGGGCAGTTGTTGAGTACCAGTATCAACAAGGCCGTCGGTATTCAGTTCAGACTCCACACATAAAACCTCAGGCGTGGACATGGATGTCAGACATATGTACCATCCTCCAAAACTTTGAGGACTCCACCAAGATGGTGAGCGGCGATGATGCCATAATTAGTGTCACCATCCCGCTTCTCTGTCTTCTGAAATGCTCTCTGCTCACAATCAAAGAGGATGCATTGCAGGTGAAGCACAATGAGATGGAGCAAGGAACCATACAGAGTGATTACACACTGCCCAGCCTCATCTCAGCCCAACGTCGATTGGGTGACAATGAAGAAGAGGAGGAGGAAGAACAGGAGTTAGTTTCATGTGCTATAGAGGGTACTATCTGCACAACTGTCATACCATCTGTTCAGCGTGGATGGCCTGAGGACAGAGAGGAGGAGGAGGAGAGCATGGTCAGTCGTCCTCTTGGTGAAGAGACAGAGAAGTCTTGCCTGTTAGCAGTCTGGCACGCATGGCTGAGTTTATGTTACGCTGCCTTTCCCATGACCCTCATTACTGGTTGGTAACACTTCTAGACCCACAGTACAAGGAGAACTTTAAATCTCTTATTCCTGAGGCGGACAGGTCTACAAAAATGGGGCAGTACCAGAAGGCCCTTGCTGCGGAACTATTAAAAAAATTCCCATCTGAAAACGCTGGCGGCAGAGGTCACAGTTCGTTGGACAACCAAGGACTACAGGCAAGAGAAACACAACTCCAATCCAGCAGAGGCAGGGGAACACTGTCCAAGTTCTGGGAGAATTTTCTCAGCCCCTCCCATCGCACAGGCCCTGAGGCGGGGTACTCTCACAAGGAGTGCAAAGTTCGGGAAGATGCTGAGGGAGTACCTTGCCAACCATACTAACGTCCTCCGTAATTCCTCTGTGCCTTATAATTATTGGGTATCCAATCTGGATACATGGAATGAACTGGCTCTCTATGCCTTGGAGGTCCTGGCCTGCCCTGCCGCTAGCGTTTTATCAGAGCGGGTTTTTAGTGCCGCTGGTGAAATTATAACTGATAAGCGCATCCGCCTGTCAACTGAAAATGCTGACAGGCTGACCCTTCTAAAAATGAACAAGGGCTGGATTTGGCCAGACTTCTCAACACCACCGAATGATAGCAGCGTAACATAAACTCAAGTCCAGTGTCTTTTTTGGGGAGGTGTATTCCCATGCACCTTTTCACACCCACACATGGGTATACGCTTCCTGATTTTGGCAATTTGCTCTTGTCCTCCTCCTTCTCCTCATCCTCATCCTCCACCACCATATCACCAGGGTGACCGTGGTCCGTGATGCAACACCCACATAATTTTTTTAAAGGGTGTTTATGATGCCCATAAAAAAAATTGTTATACAGTATGTTCATGTATACCCCCCAGGGGTAAATGTTTGTCAGCCCATACACTTAGTGCATGGGCATTACAAGTATAGGAGACCCACTCCTTTCTAATGGGAATATTTTTTCATGAGACCCTCTACGTCTCTTCCAAGGGGCATTGGAGTGCCTCCAAATTTTTGCCAACCCTTGTATTCACTGCATAGGCAAACACAATGGGAGACCCACTTCCTAAAATTGGGAATATTGTTTTCAGAAGGCCCTCTGACCTCCACGTCTCTTCCAAGGGGCATTGGAGTACCTCCAAATTTTTGGCAACCCTAGCTTTCACTGCATAGGCAAACACAATGGGAGACCCACTTCCTAATAATGGGAACATTGTTTTCAGGAGGCCCTCTGACCTCCAGTCTCTTCCAAGGGGCATTGAAGTGCCTCCAAATTTTTGTCAACCCTTGCATTCACTGCATAGGCAAACACAATGGGAGACCCACTTCCTAATAATTGGAATATTGTTTTCAGGGGGTCCTCTGACCTCCAGGTCTCTTCCAAGGGGCATTGGAGTGCCTCCAAATTTTTTGTTACCCTTGAATTCACTGCATAGGCAAACAGTATGGGAGACCCACTTCCAAATATTGGGAACATTGTTTCCAGGAGGCCCTCCTCTAAGTCTCTTCAAAGGGGTATTGGGGTGTGTCCAAATTTTCAAAGGGGTATTGGGGAGCGTCCAAATTTTGGGCAGCCCTGCCACTCACTGCATACGCAATAACAGTATAGGAGACCCACTCTTTAGTAATGGGAACAACAAAGCTTAGCCAGTTGATGGCTCTCTAAGAATAGTGAGGGCCGACTGCTGGCCCTTTAAGAAAAGGAATAGTAAAGGCCGCCTGATGGCCCTATTTAAATAGGCTTTGTGACTTTCAGAGCTCCTCCTTCATAAATGAAACAGGATGTGTTTGATCATGTCTCACGCACCATATGGCCAGATAAGGTTGTAAAATGTTAAAATGACATTTCCTGGTGAATGCATTTGTCATGGTTGAAAGCAATACAAAAGTGTAAAAACGCATAAAAAACACTACTTGTGAACATAGCCCAAGGTGTGGACGAGTATTTTTGGTTTTGATTATTTATTTTGCCTTATATACAAGTCATTACCCTGGAAAGGATGTTCCTTAACATATTTCCCATGAAAATCCATTTTGGTTTCGTTTTTGTATGTTTTATTGTGAGTCCGTAAAAGTGGCGTAATACTCTGACAACATTGTTGGCAGCAGTGACCGGGGGGTCAGAAATGCTTCCAGGGGTCTTCCCCATGCTGTTCCCATGTCATTTGAGCACTGTTCCCATCGATTTGGGCATTTTTAGGCCCTCTGCAGACCGCCTGAAAAATGCTCGCGTTTCCCATAGACTTACATTGAGCTCGTTACTCGGGTCTAGCAACCGAGTATTCCAATGTGCTCAACTCGAATAACGAGCACCCGAGCATTTTAGTGCTCGCTCATCACTAAGTATAATATAATAATAATTATTTTTATTTATATAGCGCCAACATATTCCGCAGCTCTTTATAATTAAATAAGGACAAATACCGACAATAAAAACAATACAATGTATCACATTTCAACAGTTACAGGAGGAGTCAGGGCCCTGCTCGCAAGCTTACAATCTATATGGAAAAAGGGGGACACAATAGGTAGAACATGGTCATCAGCCAGTATCTGTCTAAGAGGAGTTACCGTGTGCTATTTGGTGCATGGAGGATGTGGAGACAGATGAATAGGCAGGAGCAGATTAAGATTAACATTTAGGAGGGAACAGGGGAGAGTTAGGTTAGTGAGTTGAGGTGACCTCGACCCATCCTCTCTGTTTAGCTATCGCCCCATATCACTCCTCCCCTACGCCTGAAAACATCTGGATCAACATATCCACTTTGAACTGTCCTCCCACCTCTCTTCCTGCTCTCTCTTTGACCGCCTCCAATCTGGCTTCCGACCGCACCATTCTACTGAAACTACCCTGACTAAAGTCACCAACGACCTACTAACCGCCAAATCCAAGCGACACTATTCTGTCCTCATCCTCCCAGACCTGTCATTTGCCTTCGACACAGTGGACCATTTCCTCTTACTACAGATTCTCTCATCTCTTGGCATCAAAGACTTGGCCCTATCTTGGATCTCCTCGTATTTAATAGACAGGACATTCAGTGTCTCCCACTGACACACCATCTCCTCATCTCGCCCCCTATCTGTTGGTGTCCCCCAAGGTTCAGTCCTAGGACCCTGCTCTTCTCCATCTACACATTTGGCCTAGGACAACTTATAGAGTCTCACGGCTTTCAGTACCATCTGACGACACACAGATCTACCTCTCTGGACCCGATATCTCCTCCCTATTAACCAAAATCCCACAATGTCTGTTCGCTATCTCATCCTTCTTCTCTGACAGATTTCTAAAACTTAACATAGATAAAAGAGAACTCATCGTCTTTCCACCACCTCATTCATCCCCCCCCGCCTGACCTATCTATCAATGTCAATGGCTGTTCACTCTCCCCAGTCCCACAAGCTCGCTGCCTTGAATTAACCCGGGACTCTGACCTCTCCTTCAAACCACATATCCAAGCCCTTTCTACTTCCTGCTGACTCCAACTCAAAAATATCTCCTGGATCCGTACATTCCTCAACCACGAATCTGCAAAAACAACACCCTCACCATCTCCCGCCTTGACTACTGCAACCTCCTGCTCTTTGGCCTCCCCTCTAACACTCTCACACCCCTCCAAGCTATCCTAAACTCTGCTGTATGACTAATTCACTTGTCTCAACACTACTGACGCGCCCCCCTGGGCCGTGGGGTACCTGGTGCCTGGCCGGTAGACGCTGGGGGTTGTAGTCACTGTGGCGGTGACACGGTCCGTGATCCAGGGCGGTCAGTCCAAGGGGAATTGTGTATGGGTTTTATTAAAGAGTCCAACTACGCCACCTGTGGAGTGCGGCTAAAGGGGGCCGCCGCTGCAGAACAGTCCTCTGAAGCTGGTGGTTTTGCAGCAATGGTATTATTACTCCCCACAGGAAGAGTGTAGCTTCAGGGCAGTGTGGGTGGATGATGGTGGTTGTAGTGCAGGGTGTCACCATCCCCTAGGTCCTATGTGGCTACCTTGTTAGTGAGACTAGTGTGGACTTGTGGCTACAGGACATGAAACCCTGCAGCCTCCGGTTTCTAGTTGAGCCTTGCTGTTTCTCCACTAGTTGAGGGACCGGTTCCCCTTATCTGGCATGACCCCTCTACTGTCACGGGTGTGTCGCCACGAAGATCGTCACGATTACACAGCCTGACTTCTCGCAGCTGACTTTTTGGTGCTTTGTGTTTTTCGGCAGTGAGGGAGTTAATTCTCTCTCTCTCTGTGCTAGACGAGGTCCAGCCTCGCCCAGCTGCAATCAATGCTGCTGTAGTGAGACTCCTTCAAATGCCTGCTGGTCTGTTAGGGAAGTGTCGGTGAAAGCATTTCATGCAGACTAACAGAGCGGATCGTGGTATTTGGAGTTTCAGAGATAAGTGTATTTGGAGTGTTTTTTCCCTTCCTCGCTTTATCATTTATCTCCTTTCCCGTTGGTGTTCCCTCTGTTGTAGTTGTGTAGTTTTTGTATGCAAGGTGGTTTTGGTTTTTCCCTTGTACTGTCTCGTTCGTCTAAGTACTGTGTATGGGCATATTATTACTTGTCCCCTTTTGTTGTGATCGGGGTCCTTCTCAGGACTAGATTACTTAGGTGCAGGGATCCTCAGGAGGTAGGGGTTACGCTGGCGGCCTGGACCTCTGTACCTTTAACAGTACCTCCAGGTTGAGGGATTAGTCAGGGCCCCAGCTTAGGGTCAGCTTAGGCCCCCTACCTCCAGTATACAGAGACAGCGTGACATTTTCACCGACCACTTAGTTTTTCTCCAGCTACCATGGATCCAGTAGCCGGTCTAGCTCGGCAGTTGCAGAGTTTGTCCATGGAGCTGGCGGACGTTAGGTCCAAGGTTTTGTATCCTCAGGAGCAAGCCGGACCAGAACCTAAAGTAGCTCTCCCTGACAGGTTCACTGGGGGGCGGGACAAGTTTTTTGTTTTCCGGGAGGCATGCAAGTTGTACTTTCGGCTGCGGCCTCGGTCATCGGGGAGTGAAGAACAAAGGGTGGGAATTGTCATCTCGCTCCTGCAAGGGGACCCACAATCTTGGGCGTTCTCTCTTCCCCCGGGCTCCCCGGCTCTCCAGTCAGTGGATAGGTTTTTCGCTGCTCTGGGACTTGTATATGATGACCCAGATCGGATCTCCCTTGCTGAGTCTAAGTTACGTAGGATCCAGCAGGGAGATCGCCCGGCGGAGGAATTCTGTTCGGAGTTCCGTAGGTGGGCCACGGACACCCAGTGGAATGACCCGGCTCTTAGGAGCCAGTTTTGTCAAGGTTTATCCGACAAATTACAGGATGTGTTGGCACAGTATGACTCTCCCGCGTCACTGGAAGCCGCTATGGCCCTTGCTATTCGCGTTGACAGACGGCTTCGGGAGAGGTGCGGGATAACTCTACCCCCTGTGATGACTCCACCTCCTACAAGGTCCCCTCATATGGTGGTTCCCCTGGTCAGTCCAGAGGTGCCTATGCAATTAGAAGGGACATCATTTCGGGGGAGGGGACCGGTGGTGCGCCATAAGACAGGAAGGTGTTTCTTCTGCGGGAGAAAGGGACATTTTATTGGGGGGTGTCCATCCCGTCCCTTGCAGAGTGAAGAGTCGTCGGAAAACTGTTGATCCCAGGTTGTGTGGTGGACGGCAATCTGGGAGTAGGTATTTCGTCCCTAGGTTCGTCTCAGTTTCTCGTACCGGCGGAGGTGGTGGTGGGTACGAGAACTGAGAGGATATCTGTTCTTCTGGATAGTGGGGCCGGGGCTAATCTTGTTGATGCTCGGTTTGCCCGGGTTCAAGGTATGCGATTGAGTGAGTTGGCTAAACCCATCCCCATATTCTCGATCGATGCCAGGCCTCTCGGTCAGGGAAGTTTTTTGCAAGCTGTGCATGACGTAAAACTTCAAGTGGGGGCGATACATAAAGAACTGTTGTCTTGCTACGTGTTGGAGGGTCTTCCCACTCCTATAGTGTTGGGCCTTCCTTGGTTAACTAAGCATAACCCGGTTATTAATTGGCAAACCAGAGAGATAAGCCAATGGAGTAAATTCTGTAATAAAAACTGCATGAACACGGTCATCGGTGCGGTTACTCCTTGGGTCTTACCTCCATTTCTGGCGGACTTTGAGGATGTATTCTCGGAGAAAGGGTGTCAGGAACTACCTCCTCATCGCGAGTATGACTGTTCTGTAAAACTGCTCCCTGAGGCCAAGTTACCTAAAGCTAGGTTGTATAACCTTTCTGGTCCTGAGAGGCAGGCCATGAAGGATTATATTTCAGAAAGTCTGGCTAAGGGGCATATTAGACCTTCATCTTCACCGGTGGCTGCGGGGTTCTTCTTTGTTAAGAAGAAAGATGGAGGCCTACGCCCTTGCCTGGATTTCCGTGAACTTAATCGGATTACGGTCCGAGATCCGTATCCGCTCCCACTTATTCCCGATCTCTTTAATCAGATCGTGGGCGCCAAATGGTTCTCTAAGTTGGATCTCAGGGGGGCGTACAATCTGATTAGGATGAAGGAGGGGGATGAGTGGAAGACGGCGTTTAACACTCCGGAGGGGCATTATGAGAACCTTGTCATGCCATTCGGTCTGACTAATGCCCCGGCGGTGTTCCAACACTTTGTTAATGACATTTTTCGCCGCCTGGTGGGACAGTTTCTTGTCATATATCTGGATGATATCTTAATTTACTCGCCGGATCTGGTGTCTCATCAGGAGCACGTTAGGCAGGTGTTACAGATCTTGCGGGATAATAAACTGTATGCCAAATGGGAAAAGTGTGTGTTCGCCGTACAGGAACTCCAGTTTTTAGGCTTCCTGGTTTCAGCGTCCGGTTTTCGTATGGACCCTGGGAAAGTGCGGGCAGTTCTTGAGTGGGATCGGCCAGAGAATCTTAAGGCACTACAACGTTTCCTGGGGTTTGCTAATTATTACCGGAAGTTCATTCGTAATTTCTCGTCCATGGTTAAGCCTCTCACAGACATGACTAAAAAGGGGACGGATTTTTCTAGGTGGTCTGACAAGGCTTGTCAAGCATTCTCCTCCTTGAAAAAATGTTTTGCCTCGGCACCCATACTCATTCAACCTGATGCGTCACAGCCATTCATTGTAGAGGTAGACGCTTCCGAGGTAGGGGTGGGAGCAGTATTGTCACAAGGTTCGTCCCCTGGTAAGTGGCATCCGTGCGCCTTTTTCTCTAAAAAATTGTCGTCCGCTGAGAGGAATTACGATGTCGGCAATAGGGAACTCTTGGCCATTAAGTTAGCTTTTGAGGAGTGGCGCCATTTTTTGGAGGGGGCAGTCCATCCGGTCACCGTCATCACCGATCACAAGAACCTGCTATATCTGGAGTCCGCGAAACGTCTGAATCCCAGACAAGCTAGGTGGTCATTGTTTTTTACCAGGTTTAATTTTGTCGTTACATATCGTCCTGGGTCAAAAAATGTAAAGGCGGATGCCTTATCTCGTAGTTTCCCTGGGGCCGGGAATACGGACGACCCGATTCCTATCCTTCAGGAGGGGGTGGTGGTTTCGGCAGTATGCTCTGAGCTGGAGGAGGAGGTATTGGAGGCTCAGGGGGACGCCCCTGTTGGACCTCCGGGGAGACTGTTTGTTCCAGATCAGTTGCGACAAAAGGTGATCGAGGCACACCATAACTCAGTTTTTGCAGGACACCCAGGGAGTAGAGCAACTGTGGATCTCCTCTCGCGTCGGTTTTGGTGGCCTAACTTACATAAGGAGGTGGTAACTTTTGTCGCGTCCTGTGGGGTTTGTGCGCGCTCTAAGACCTCACATACCCGTCCGTCTGGGGCCCTCTTACCTTTGAAGATCCCAGAGCGTCCTTGGACTCATCTGTCTATGGACTTTATTACGGACCTCCCTCCGTCTTCGGGTAAAACGGTCATACTCGTTGTAGTGGACAGGTTCAGCAAGATGGCACATTTTATCGCTCTTCCGGCTCTCCCTAATGCTAAAACTCTTGCGCAGGTGTTCATTGGGGAGATTGTGAGGCTTCATGGGGTACCCTCCGAGGTGGTGTCTGATCGGGGGTCTCAGTTTGTGTCCAAGTTCTGGAAGGCGTTTTGTGCACGGCGGGGGATGCATTTGTCGTTCTCATCGGCTTTTCATCCTCAGACCAATGGTCAGACGGAACGTATGAACCAGAGCTTGGAGACATATCTCCGGTGTTTTGTGTCAGAGAACCAGGAGGACTGGGCTTCTTTCTTACCTCTGGCAGAGTTTGCTCTTAATAATAGGCGGAGCGAGTCCACTGGTAAGTCCCCGTTTTTTGGGGCATATGGTTTTCACCCCCAGTTTTGTACTTTCAGTAGGGGGGGCTCTTCGGGGGTTCCTGAGGAGGAACGATTTTCCTCATCACTCGCTTCAGTATGGAGAGGGGTGCTGAAGAATCTGAATACTATGGGGAACCGATACAAACGTATGGCTGATAGGAGGAGAGTGTCTGGTCCGGACCTTAGTGTGAACGATCGGGTATGGTTGTCTACCAGGAATATAAAACTTAAGGTTCCCTCCTGGAAACTGGGTCCCAGGTTCATCGGGCCGTACAGAATCAGTTCTATTATTAATCCGGTGGCATTCCGTCTTGACCTCCCCCCTACGTTTAAAATTCACAACGTGTTCCACAGATCGTTGCTTAAGAGGTATGTGGCGCCGGTGGTACCGTCACCTTTACCTCCCCCTCCAGTGGTGGTCAAGGGTAACTTGGAGTTCCAGGTATCGAGGGTCATCGATTCACGCTTTAATCGCCGGTCCCTTCAGTACCTGGTTCATTGGAAAGGGTATGGTCCTGAGGAGAGGATGTGGGTTCCTGCGTCGGATATTAACGCAGACCGATTAGTTCGGGCCTTCCACACGACTCACCCGGATAAACCTGGCCCTGAGGGTCCGGAGGCCCCTCGTAGAAGGGGGGGTACTGTCACGGGTGTGTCGCCACGAAGATCGTCACGATTACACAGCCTGACTTCTCGCAGCTGACTTTTTGGTGCTTTGTGTTTTTCGGCAGTGAGGGAGTTAATTCTCTCTCTGTGCTAGACGAGGTCCAGCCTCGCCCAGCTGCAATCAATGCTGCTGTAGTGAGACTCCTTCAAATGCCTGCTGGTCTGTTAGTGAAGTGTCGGTGAAAGCATTTCATGCAGACTAACAGAGCGGATCGTGGTATTTGGAGTTTCAGAGATAAGTGTATTTGGAGTGTTTTTTCCCTTCCTCGCTTTATCATTTATCTCCTTTCCCGTTGGTGTTCCCTCTGTTGTAGTTGTGTAGTTTTTGTATGCAAGGTGGTTTTGGTTTTTCCCTTGTACTGTCTCGTTTGTCTAAGTACTGTGTGTGGGCATATTATTACTTGTCCACTTTTGTTGTGATCGGGGTCCTTCTCAGGACTAGATTACTTAGGTGCAGGGATCCTCAGGAGGTAGGGGTTACGCTGGCGGCCTGGACCTCTGTACCTTTAACAGTACCTCCAGGTTGAGGGATTAGTCAGGGCCCCAGCTTAGGGTCAGCTTAGGCCCCCTACCTCCAGTATACAGAGACAGCGTGACATCTACCTCCTGGTAGCAGCGGGCGTACGGGTGGCCTTCTGCATGGCCCGTACCCCTAGGGTCCCCTCGGTTCTGGAGCCTTCCTGCTCCCACTCCTCTCTTCTCTCCTTTAGTCCTGGGTCTCACAGGCTAGGCCCGCCTCCAGAGCAGAGCTCATACAGAGCCTCTGCTCCTGTCACTTCTCCTCCTCTGACTGACTGAACTGCCTTTCTAAGATGGCTTCCTATTTATACTCTCCCTGTCATGAGATCCCCTAAGCTTCTTTCTCCACTCACACCCACTACATAGGACCCTCCCGCCAGCTAGGGAACCTGGAACTGTGCTCTCCCTTAGGAGCAATCTCGCCCTGCCCCCGCTGCGGGTATGTGTTGGATGCAGGTGTTAGAGTCCTGAGCCATACTCCTTCCTTACCTGAGAGTGAGATACCACACCTCTGGGTGAGATGCAGTACCTCTGTGGCGACTGAACCCTCAGGGGCGCCACACAATTCCCCGGACTCTCCTCTCTGTCAATCCCTTCACTGGCCCCCCATTTGCCAGAGACTCCAGTTCAAAACCCTAACCATGGCATACAAAGCCATCCACAACCTATCTCCTCCATACATCTGCGACCTAGTCTCCCGATACTTACCTGCACGCAACCTCTGATCCTCACAAGATCTCCTTCTCTACTCCCCTCTTATCTCCTCTTCCCACAATCGCATACAAAATTTCTCCCGTGCATCCCCCCTACTCTGGAACTCTCTACCCCAGCATATCAGACTCTCGCCTACCATGGAAACCTTCAAAAAGAACCTGAAGACTCACCTCTTCCGACAAGCCTACAACCTACAGCAACCATTGTTCCACCATACCGTTGCACGACCAGCTCTCCCCTCACCTACTGTATCCTCACCCATCCCCTGTAGATTGTAAGCCCTCGCGGGCAGGGTCCTCGCTCCTCATGTACCAGTCGCCGTCACGTTTTGTTAAAGATCATTGTAATTGTTCATGTACGTATACCCCTTTTTTCACATGTAAAGCGCCATGGAATAAATGGCTCTATAATAATAAATAATAATAATAGGCTTGTCTAAACAGATGTGTTTTTAAAGCACGTTTGAAGACATGGGGGCTAGATATTAGTCGATTAGTTTGAGGTAGTGCATTCCAGAAAACTGGCGCAGCATGAGATAAGTCTTGGAGACGGAGGTATGAGGTTCAGATTAAGGAGCATGTTAATCTTAGGTCAGTTGCAGAATGGAGGGCACGGGAAGGGTGGTAGATAGAAATGAGGGAAGAGATATAGTGTGGTGCAGAACTGTGGAGAGCTTTGTGGTTGAGAGAGATGAGTTTGTATTGTATTCTGTAGTAAATGGGTAACCAGTGCAATGCCTGGCACAGGGTAGAGGCGTCGGTGAAGTGGCCTGATAGAAATAAGACCCTGGCTGCTGCATTCAGAATGGACTGGAGAGGAGAGAGTTTGTTTAGAGGGAGACCGATTAGAAGAGAGTTGCAGTAGTGTAGACGAGAGTGAGTAAGAGAGACAGTAAACGTTTTTGCAGTATCAAAGGTGAGAAAAGGTTGGATTCTGGAGTTGTTTTTAAGGTGCAGGTGACATGAGCGAATGAGTGATTGTATATGGGGAATAAAGGAAAGTTGTGTGTCAAATATGACTCCAAGACAGCGAGATTGCTGCTTGGTAGTTATGGTGGCACCACCCAAGGAAATTGCAAAGTCAGGTATAGGTAGGTTAGTAGAGGGAGGAAAAACAAGGAGTTCCGTTTTGGAGAGATTCAGTTTCAGATAGAGGGAGGACATGATGTTAGAGAGAGCAGAAAAACAATCCTTGGTATTTTGTATTAGAGTGGGGGTGATGTCAGGTGAAGAGGTGTATAGTTGGGTATCATCAGCATAGAGATGATACTGGAAACCAAATCTGCTGATGGTTTCTCCAATAGGGGCAGTATACAAAGAGAAGAGGAGGGGGCCTAGGACTGAGCCTCGTGGAATCCCGATAGTAAGGGGAAGGTTAGAGGAAGAAGAGCCAGCAAAAGATACCGTGAAGGAGTGGTCAGAGAGATAGGAGGAGAATCAGGAGAGAACAGTGTCCTTTAGGCCTATGGAGCAGAGCATAGTGAGAAGGAGCTAGTGATCCATAGTGTCAAAAGTGGCAGAGAGTTCCAGGAGAAACAGAAGGGAGTAGTGGCCACTAGGTTTAACTGTTAGTAGATCATTAGTGTGAAGGATATTCTAGAATAATCACATGTTCCCTGGTTGTCAGGTCTCCAAGCACAGCGTAACCCAACTCCCAGCTGTAAGAGAGAAGGGAGGGGGGCTTCAGTGTGAGTGTCCTTCTGCAGGGTGTGCTGAGCTGACAGGCAAGACCCCTGCTGAGATCTTCTCTTTGTTCTCAACATGTACTATGTTGTGGGTACTATACTTCAATACCAAGCTGTGGAGAACAATATATACCAGCTCTTCACAAAATGGATTTTCTAGCTCAGGGGAAGATACCGAATGCCAGAAAGCATCCTAGCTCACAAAAGCGTGTAGGGATGAAGAGATAACACGTCCCAGCCTTTTGGAACCTCCTACAACTGCTGTGTTTGGTACTCACACCTAGAAGGGGCCCGGCCGGGTCCGTTGACACCAGAACCAATTCCCTGGGACCATCCAGTAAGGAGGCATGGGCCACGTTAGTTCTGAGAGTCTCTTAGCCAGGAAGGAACAGGGGGCGGAGACTTGGGCTGAACAGGGGGCAGGTAGTGGGAGTTCCTAGAGAGTTTGAAGGTCTATGTAGCTAAAACCTATTGCCTTTTCCTGGGGAAGCTGGTGACATCAAGACGTCTGGGAGAAGTCCAACAACCAAGCAGAGCCCACATACCTTCCCCATGTGGCTGCCCATCCCCCGAGCCATGTTTTCCATCTACTGGTAACTGACTTTAAGATCTGTTATGCTTGATGTACCATGTGTTTATAGTAGATTGTTTAGTGAGCCCTTATGGCGATTAAATATATAATTTTATCTTGGGCTGTTCTTGTACCTCGATCCACGAACCCTATGTCTGTTGTTCGGTCCAACTAACACACTACCAGGCTGGTTTCTAGCCCGATATAAGTCTGTTATTTCAAATACAAACTGGTGGCAGCTCTATCCAGGCAGACAAGGCTCTGCTTCACTGGAGTAGTGAAAGAGTCTCTCAGCCTGTCAGGAGTGTGGGAGAGTGTGGGGCCACGTCAGTGTCTGAGTAGACCACCTCGTCCCACTCCCTGGTGCCTCTATGTACCCATGTGGACAGGAGGTGACCGTGTAGAACTGTGCCGATCTGACCTTACGCGTCCTTAGGGGGTGCGGAATGTCACGTTGGTGCAAAGGATAGATCCGTATCACGTGTTCCATCTGGCGTAGTGAGACGTCAGGAGGATGGCTGAGTGTGGATCCACTTGAAGAAGCGACGACAGTGGGATTCTGCGGGGCCCCCCTGGTGCTGTTTCTTCACAATTAGAAACATTAGCGAGGACAGTTTCGGTAGAATGTGAGGAGCGGAAACCGGATTGTAAAGGGTCGAGAAGAGAGCTATCTGAGAGATAGCGGATTAGACGGGAGTGGACTATTCGTTCCAGGAGTTTAGAGATGAATGGAAGATTAGAGACAGGTCTGTAGTTAGCAGTGCAATTCTGGTCCAGAGATGTTTTTTTGAGTAAAGGGGTTTGATGGAATGTTTGAATGAAGAGGGAAAGATACCTGAAGAGAGAGGTTAAATAATTTAGTTAGGTGGGTAGTGACAGCTGGGGAAGGGACTGAAGGAGATGTGAGGGAATACGGTCACTATTTCAGGTTGTATGGCAAGAAGAAGCGAGGAGTCTGGTCACTTCTTCTTCTGTGACCGGCTTGAAGATGGAAGGAGCACTTGAGGTGCAGGAGGGAAGGGGATCTAGACTCTGAGGGGATTGTACAAAAATGTCTTGACGGATACAATTGATTTTTTGCAGGAAGTAAGTGACCAGATAGTCAGCGCTTAGGTTGGTGATGGGGGTCTGAACTTTAGAGCTCAGGAGGGAGTGGAAGGTTTCAAAGAGTCGTTTAGGATTGTTGGCTAGAGATATGATGAGAGTGGTAAATTAGACTTGTTTAGCCAGATGGAGAGCAGGTTATTAGTTTTGAGCATGAACTTATAATGGATGAAGTCTTCTGCTGAAAGTGACTTTCTCCACAGACGCTCTGGACACCTTGAGCAGCGCTGGAGAAAACATGTTTGCATCGTGTGCCAGGGTTGTCGTCGATGCCGGGTCATTCTGCGTGTAGCAAGCGCTACTTCATCCAGGGCACTCTGCAATGTGTTGTTATAGTGTGACAATGCTGAGTCTGGACAGAGGAGGGAGAGGATGGGAGCCAAGGATGACTGTAGATTGTTCATAAGCTGCTGGATATTGATGGCACGCAGATTTCTGTGTGTATGGTAAGTGGGGGTGTCCCGGGTGAGGCGATAGTCCTTGATAGAGAAGGAAAGAAGGTTGTCGTCAGAGAGTGGTAGAGGGGAGTTAGTAAAAGTAGTAGTAAATGTTACTTGCACCCCTTTGTAATGTCACAGATAACACAGTGATAACTCTCACCTCCTGTCTCTCTCTTACCTTCTGTCTTTCTCCCCTCCTGTCTCTCTCTCTTGCCTCCTGTCTCTCTTTTTTCCTGTCTCTTTCTATCTTACCTCTTGTCTCTCTTTTCCCTCCTGTCTCTCTCTCTTACCTCCTGTCTCTTTCTCTCTTGCCTCCTGTCTTTCTCTCTCTTACCTCCTGTCTCTTTCTCTCTTGCCTCCTGTCTTTCTCTCTCTTACCTCCTGTCTCTTTCTCTCTTAACTCCTGTCTCTCTCTCTTGTCTCCTGTCTCTCTTACCTCCCTTATCTTTCTCTCTTTATCACTTACCTCCTGTCTCTCTCTCTCACCTCCTGTCTCTCTCTTGCCTCTTGTCTCTATCTCTCTCCTCCTGTCTCTCTCTTACCTCCTGTCTCTCTCTCTTACCTCCTGTCTCTCTCTCTTACCTCCTGTCTCACTTTCTCTTACCTCCTGTCTCACTTTCTCTTACCTCCTGTCTCTTTCTCTCTTGCCTCCTGTCTCTCTCTCTTACCTCCTGTCTCTTTCTCTCTTACCTCCTGTCTCTCTCTCTTGTCTCCTGTCTCTCTTACCTCCCTTATCTTTCTCTCTTACCTCTCTCTTTATCACTTACCTCCTGTCTCTCTCTCTCTTACCTCCTGACTCTCTCTCTTACCTCCTGACTCTCTCTCTTACCTCCTGTCTCTCTCTGACCTCCTGTCTCTGTCTCTCTCTCTTACCTCTTGTATCTCTCTGACCTCCTGTCTCTCTCTCTCTGTTGCCTCCTGTCTCTCTCTCTTACCTCCTGTTTCTCTCTTTTACCTCCTGTCTATCTCTGACCTCCTGTCTCTCGCTCTCTCTTGCCTCCTGTCTCTCTCTTCCCTCCTGTCTCTCTTCCCTCCTGTCTCTCTTCCCTCCTGTCTCTCTCTCACCTCCTGTCTCTATCTTACCTCCTGTCTCTCTTGCCTCCTGTCTCTCTTGCCTCCTGTCTCTCTCTCTTACCTCCTGTCTCTCTCTCTTGCCTCCTGTCTTTCTCTCTTACCTCGTATCTCTCAAGATAATGAAGTTGGTTTCTAATTCAGCATTTTTTTTTTTGCTTTTTTACAGGTATAATGACAAAAATTCACAATGATAAAATACAATCAGCGAGCTGCCCTGATACACTTAAAAGCATCTACAAAAATTATAAAACTGGCACAAAAAAGGGCATCAAAGTGGGCACCAAAGGCAGTTAATGAAAGGTTTAAATGACTTTGGGCCACGGATCTCTCACCACCATTACATAAATAGTGATGCCCCGCATCAAATTCAACTCATTCCAGCCTGGCCCAATCGGGTTCTGGGCATCAGAACTGGCATCAAAGTGGGCAGACAGTTGATTTTCACAAATGTAAATACTGTAAGTAACTGATGTTTTTAAGGGGTTAAATGACTTTGGTCACTGATCTCACACATCCATTACATAGATAGTTATGCCCCGCATCAAATTCAGGTCTCTCTTACCTGCTGTCGCTCTCTTTCAGATGCAAACTCAATTGAAGCCCTGACTGCTCACCAGGGCGACGTCAGCACTGTGATCAGGTCATGTTATTGTGCTGCTGACGACACTTTGACATTGGTGGTAAGTGCTCCAGTGAAGCTGAAGACACTGAAGATTTAAGTGTAACGGTGAAGGAATAAGGGGGGAAAAAAATTTGAGAACACAGTTTGGGGAACGAGGAAGGGATGGGTGCGGACACAATTTAGAAAGGAGAAGAGGGAGAAATTTGGGAACACAGTATGTGGAGCAAGGGTGGAGATGAGGGCCATGTATGAGGAAACAGTATGAGGGGGCATGGGTGCAGACACAGTATGGTGAGTGGGGGATGGGTGCAGACACAGTATGAGGAGCGAGGGAGGGGAAGGGTGCAGACACAGTATGGCGATTGGGGGGATGGGTGCAGACACGGTATGCTGAATAGGGTGATGGGTGAAAACACTGTATGGTGAGTGGGGGGATGGATGAAGACATGATATAGTGATTGGGGGATGGGTGCAGACATAGTATGGTGAGTGGGAGGATGGGTGCAGACACAGTATGGTGAGTGGGGGGATGGGTGCAGACAGTATGGTACTTTGGGGGATAGGTGCAGACACAGTATGAGGAGCGAGTGAGGGGATGGGTGCAGACACACTATGGCGAGTGGGAGGAAGGGTGCAGACATAGTATGGTGAGTGGGGGGGGATGGGTGTACACACAGTATGGTAAGTGGGGGGATGGGTGTAGACACAGTGTGAGGGAGGGGATGAGTGCAGACACAGTATGGCGGGTGGGGGGATGGATCCAGACACAGTATGGTGAGTAGGGGGATGGGTCCAAACACAGTATGGTGAGTGGGGGAACCATCAGCCGAACGTACCTGGACGAGAGCCATACTTTGTCGCCAGGGCGGAAGCACGGAAGGTCCAGGCGCCTCTAGAGTGACTTTGGTGTCCTCCCACAACTTTACAAAATTCTTGGGGAGGACATCTGCCGCAGGAACATAAGAAGAAACCGTCACTGTGAGGTGAACCTCGGGTTGCCGACCAAACACAATGTAGAAAGGAGACTCTCCCGAGGCTTCACCAACGTGATTGTTGTAAGAGAACTCAGCTCAGGGAAGTAATTTCACCCAGTCATTGTGGTGGGCATTGACGAAGTGTCGCAGGTAGTTGCCCAGGACCTGGTTGACACGCTCCACTTGCCCATTGGACTGAGGGTGATAGGCCGAGGAGGAGTCCAAGACTATATCCAGATGTTTACAGAGAGCTCGCCAGAATCTGGAAGTGAACTGCGAACCTTGATCGGACACAATGTGACGAGGAAATCGATGCAGGCGGAAAATATGTTTGATGAAGCTGTCAGCCAGTTCAGGAGCAGACGGAAGAGCAGACAACGGGGTAAAACACGTCATTTTGGAGAAGCAATCCAAGACTACCCAGATGACGGTGCAATCCTCGGATACTGGCAAATCTGTAATGAAGTTGCTATGTGCTGCCATGGACCAGATGGAATGGGTAACGGCAGGAGAGAACGGTAGGAAGTCGTCTGGGGACTTTATTGCGGGCACAAATCGGACAGGCAGCAACGTAAGCATAGATGTCCCTCCTCATGGATGGCCACCAGTAGTGGTGAGAAATCAATTATAGCGTCTTCCTTTGTCCCGCGTGACCAGCCACCTTGGACGAGTGGCCCCATGACAAAACTCGCTCCTTCTCAGACGCAGCCACAAGGGTTTTTCCTGCGGGAATTCGCGACAGGCTAACTGGAGCGACAGTAACCATCTTGGACGGTTCAATGATAAATTGAGGATCCTCCTCTTGGTCCCCGGACAGAAATGAGCGAGAGAGGGCATCAGCTCTGACATTCTTGTCACCGGACCTGAAATATAATAAAAAGTTAAAGCGGACAAAAACAAAGACAACCTGGCCTGGCGTGGATTAAGTCTCTGGGCAGACTGGAGGTACGTCAGATTCTTATGGTCCGTGTAGATGACCACTGGATAGACTGCGCCCTCCTAAGCAGGTATCACCACTCTTCCAACGCCATCTTTATGGCAATTAACTCCCGATCACCGATGGAGTAGTTATGCTCTGGAGCGAAGAAGGCCTTAGAGAAGAAACCGCAGGACACTCGGAGCACAGCTCCAGCCCCTAACGAGGATACGTCCACCTCTAGAAAGAACTGTTTGTTCAAATCCGGACGGTGCAGAACAGGAGCGGTGGAGAAGGACCGTTTAAGAGAGCGGAAGACTTCTTCAGCCTCAGAGGACCAGTTCTTTGGATCAGCTCCTTTTAGGGTCATGGCAGAGATAGGAGCGGTCAGAGTGGAGAAGTGAGGAATGAATTGTTGATAATAGTTAGCAAAGCCAAGGAATCTCTGTATTGCATTGACTCCAACAGGCAGCGGCCATTTAAGGATGGAAGAGACTTTCTCAGGATCCATCCTAAGTCCGATATCTGAGATAATGTAACCCAAGAAGGGAAGGGCGGACTGTTCTAAAATGCATTTCTCATACTTGGCGTAGAATCGATTCTCCCTAAGACACTGAAGAACTTGCCAAACTGCTCGTCTGTGGGAGGCCAGATCCGGGGAAAATACCAAAATATCGTCCAGATAAACAACAACGCAGCAATAAAGCAGATCCCGGAAGATATCGTTGACGAACTCTTGAAAAACTGCCGGTGCATTACTGAGACCGAAGGGCATCACTCGGTATTCATAATGTCCGTCCCTGGTGTTGAAGGCCGTCTTCCACTCATCTCCCCGGCGAATGCGGATTAGATTGTAGGTGCCTCTTAAATCTAATTTGGTGAAGATCCTGGCATCTCTTAATCGGTCAAACAACTCAGGCATCAGTGGGATAGGGTATTTATTTTTCATTGTGATCTGGTTGAGACCCCGATAGTCTATACAGGGTCGGAGCGATCCGTCTTTCTTTTTAACGAAGAAAAACCCGGCCCCAGCAGGGGAGGAGGACTTCTGAATGAACCCCCTGGCCAAATTCTCGTGAATGTAGTCCGACATAGCTTGAGTTTCAGTTGGGGATAGAGGGTAAATTCGGCCTCTAGGGGGCTGTAGATCTGGGAATCAAGTTGATAGGGCAGTCATACGGCTTGTGAGGCGGCAAAGTCTTTGCTTCCTTTTTGTCTAATACATCGGCAAAGGACCAATAGGCAGGCGGCAAACTGTGCAGCGATGCTGGAGAAGACGGGGCCTTAGCCGGACGTACTGGAGCCAGACAATTCTCATGACAGGAATGTCCCCAGCGGAGTATCTCTCCAGCCCTCCAGTCCAAAACAGGTGTGTGCTGTCGTAGCCATGATAGGCCTAAGAGAAAGGAGTGAGACATTTGGGAAAGAACATAGAAGACTATCTTGTCAGTATGAAGCATACGGACCTCAAGTGGCTCAGTAGCCAGACGAGCCATCTTCCGAAGAGTTCTCCCATCGACAGATGTTATAGCCAGAGGGTTTTGGAGAGGACGAACTGGGATTTGGAAGCGATTCACTACAACCTGGAGGATAAAATTTCCTGCTGCCCCAGAATCCAAATATTCTGTCCAAATAAACCGGGATTCACCAGTTGTCACGGCCACAGTAAGAGTCAGGGGTAGAGAGGTGTCTTTTCCGTCTAGGGAGGCCTCTCCTACCGACCCTAGACGCTGGAGTTTTCTGGCTTCACCGGACAGGCGCGAATGAAGTGGCCCATGTCTCCACAATACAGGCACTGGCCTTTAGAGCGGCGATCCCTCTGTTGCTGACTGGGGAGGGCAAAGCGGTCAACCTGCATGGGTTTCGGTGAGTCCTCGACAGGGGAGGGCAGAGGAACAAACGGTCTTTGAAAGGATGGAGCCAGGCGCCACGATCCTCTTTCACCTGCCACCTCACGGGCACACTCTTGGAAATGAAGGTCTATACGGATGGCGAGGGAGATCAGGTTGTCGAAGGTAGTTGGTAGGTCTCGACCAGCTAGCTCATCCTTAATGTTTCCGGAAAGCTCCTCCCAGAATGTCGCTACCAAAGCTTCATTATTCCATCCGAGTTCGGACGCCAGAAAACGGAAGCTTACCCCATATTGTCCTAGAGATGAGTTGGACTGACGTAAACGGAGAAGAGAGGAAGCTGAAGAGGTGGTTCGCCCGGTTTCATCGAAAACTTTGCAAAAAGCCTCCAAGAATACCGGCAAATTGGAGATGATCGGGTCCTCTCTCTCCCATAATGGGTTCAACCATGCCAGGGCCTCATCTCCAAGGTGCGACATAAGGACTGCTACCGTTGTTCGGTCTGACGGGAAGTGATGAGAAAGAAGTTCAAAATGTAGCTGGCACTGATTGATGAACCCGCCGCAGAGCTTCGGATTGCCGTTAGTGTTGAGCGAGCACTAAAATGAAATGGGGCCTTTTAGTTTTGAGGAGGCCGAAGGTGGCCACTACATCATGGCTGCTTCGGCAGCGAGGTATCTGTAGCACCCTGAGGATTCGGCTGCTACAGGGGTATTACACCTCAAGCCAGAGGTGTGGTATTCCACTCCCGGGTAAGGATGGAGTGTGGAACTGAGCTTAGTAGGCTGCATGCACTA
This sequence comes from Phyllobates terribilis, assembly GCF_046119375.1. Classification (NCBI taxonomy): domain Eukaryota; kingdom Metazoa; phylum Chordata; class Amphibia; order Anura; family Dendrobatidae; genus Phyllobates; species Phyllobates terribilis. The sequence goes on from NW_027362769.1 coordinate 371,366,616, forward strand.
CATACATCCCATTTCCGGGGGACAGAACTACGGTACTCCCACCAGTATATGTGCAGGTACGACAGCGTCTGTCCCTGGCTGGAGTGGGAGGGGGGGTGGAACATCCCAGTAGTGTAGGGGCAGATAGGGGGAGTAGTCTGGGTAAAGATAGGAGCTCATTGGGTGCTGGTCACCTGAGCTCACACATAGAGGGAGTATATAAGGTGGGCACCATCTTAGAACAGAGTTCAGTCAGAGTTTAGCGTGAGGAGCAGAGCAGAGGAGCTCAGCCAGGAGGGCTGACAGGGAGCTGTGGCTCCGGCTGGGCCCAGCTCCAGAGCAGAGCCTGCAGAGGGAGAGAGGAGAAAAGAAGGACCCAGAGAGGAGACAAGAAGGGAACCCCAAGATCCCAGAATAAAGACAAAAGGGTGAAGGGTTGGCGGACAAGGGTACCGGATCCCAAGCTGGCAGAGGCCAAAACCAACCTTAGCCAGGAACCGGAGGTCGTGGTCAGGATCTGCCACGACCCTCACCAAATCCACTAGAAAGGCACACCGAGCATAGGGTCAGGGAGCCCAGAGGAGGCTTGACCACCAAGAGACCCGAGGGAGCCGGCCAAAAGTGGATCCCTGGTGGGAACGGCCAGAGGAAGGGAGAGTCAGAAAGGAGCTCAGGACCACGCTCCGGAATTGCCTGGGGGTTGGCCGAGTCCAGGACCTGGGGGACGCAGCACGGCTCGGGTGGTCACTCAAGGCCGGAGTGACCAAGAGAACACCAGTAAGTAAAAACCCTGAACTGCATCTCCTGACTCTGAATCTTCTTTCTGCATCATCACAACCCCCATCATCTACACCTGCTGCCCTGAGGCCATACCCCTCCCGTTGGGGGTTATACCATCACTGCTGCACATATACCACCGGCCTCAGTGGACTGCTCTGCAGCGGCGGCTTCAAAGCCGCACTCAACGGGTGGCGTTGTCGACACTAAAGAACATCCAGTAACATCTGTAGGACTGCCACACACTGAGCTTGACACCCTGGGCACGGACCGGGTCACCGCCACTCGGAGACTACAACCCCCATCTGATCCGGCTCTGGGTATCCCCCAAACAACACTGGCCCAGGGGGCGCGTCAACTTTTGGCGTAGTCGGCAGGATAACGTGCCCGCAACCACCGGGTACTGCGTGCCTGAAGAAAAGTTCACATTTACCTCAAAAAGAAGTCTCCCGCCGGTTCCGGAGGGTCCCCGCCATCGGACGCCATCTCGGATCGGTTCCCACCGGTTGCCCGCCATCTGCAGCTTTTTCCCGCCATCCACAGAGTTTCCCGCCACTGGGAGGCGATTCCCGCCATCTTGGACAGTTTCCCGCCCTGGCAGAGCGGACGCCATTATGGGCGTGCCAGAGGGTGGTAAGAGACGACCTCCCATCGTGGGCCAGGACCAAGAGTGGCGCCAAAAACGAAGACCGCCCCCACCAGCAGAGACTGCAATGATTGAGATGTCCATCAGCGTGGGGGGTCTGCCCCTGGAACTGACAATCACCAAGTTGCCCCAGGACCGCCCTCAGGATGGGCGTATACAGAACAAAAGAGAGAAGATGGGTGCAGCTTGGAGGAGTCTGGAGGAGCCGTACCCGGAGATGGAGGGAGAGGCAGGCAGCACCGACCCAGTGGTCAGGAGCCTGTTGCAAGCGACAACCCCAGAAGGCCTGGTGGAGATCCTGGCGCAGCTCCCCAGAGATCGGGAGCATGCACGGACCGCACTGGAGGGCTTGGCTCAGAGGATGGCCCGAGTGCAGCGGGACGTACTGGCCGCATGGAGCAGAGAGATGGCCCAGCAGGCTGGAACCCGCCAGCGAAGCACGCCACCCACAACAAGGAGCATGTCCGCCTCTGAGGACGGTGCAGGAGGGACGACGGCCGGAGACGACGCCGCGGAGGGAGTTGAAGAAAAGGGAGCAGGTAATGGGGACGACAACATCCCGTGCCCGATGGTCGCAAGCCTGCCCCAACTCCCCGTCGCAGAGCCCGAGACCCCACTCACCACTCACGTTGCTGCATCGTCACCGCTCCAAGCTAGGCCTCAAGCGGCAGGAGCCGCGACCACGCCCCCTGTGACGTCACGCGCCTCAACCCTGAGCGCGGCCAAGCAGGAGACGCCACCGGCCTGGTCGCAAGGCCGAGTACCCCCGGGCGCCGCAGTACCAACAGCGCCCTCTACCTCCACTGAGCCACCGGCCTGGTCGCTGGGCCAAGTAACCCCGGGCGCCGCCGTCTTCACGGTGCCCTTTACATTCAGGGTGTCCCAAGCCTGGTCGCAAGGCCTGGTGAACCCGGGCGCTGCCACCACAACAGCGCCCTCAACATCCACAGCGCCACACCTGGGTGAAGACCTATTTGCCCAGCACACATGCCCGGATGGGCAGCCCTTTGTGTGGCCACCGGAGTTCCACCATCCCCGACTCCGGAAAGAAAGACCTCTGGATGAGCCCCTGATCCCGGCTCCGGCAAGATGACCCCGCTCTCGTTAGAGGAGGCGCAGTTTGAGTGGGACCCCGCAGGAGGAGACCTCATCGGGTTCACTCAAGAAACCCGGGCGGCTGCAGCGGAGCGTGCAGAGTGCTGCCGCCAGCAGTTGGAAGCCTTTGACCGAGAAAGAAGAGAGAGGCGGGTCCGCGAGCAGCGGCTGCAAATAAAAAGTGCAGAACAGAAGAGCCGGACCAGGAGGAACCCCCGTGCAGCCCACGGTCCCCGTGCCACCGGGACTGTAATTAAATTCCAGTTGCAGCACGGTTGGGGCTTCATTCGAGATCATCACACCCCCGGCGACGTCTTTGTGACCAGAAGAGATGTCGAGTCCCACCTACCGGAGGGACACAGAGGTCGTGACCTTTACCTGGGTGATGAGGTCACCTTTACCCGGCACCAGTGTGCCAAAGGACCCTATGCACTTCATGTACATCGCCTGACGGAAGAGGAGTTGCGGTGTGAGGAAGGTCAAGAGGACCCGGACGGGTCTGAAGCCTACCCTCAGGAAGGAGCAGGAGGGCATCGTCACCATTAAGAGGTGAACTGAAACTGTAAAATAGTTACCCGTAAGGGTATCTGCCATGCTGCTAATTTAAATATGTTCCCCGTTGGGACAAGTGTGAACTGTTCCAGTGTGTCCCATCTCCCCACAGGCTGAGGACTGTGAACAGCCATTCCTTTTCCCCACTGGCCGAGGACTGAGAGCGGCCATACCTTCCCTTGTATATAGTTGCGCTTCCTAAAGTGCCCCCTACTGGTTTTATAGGAAAGCTGTGTTTTTCTTGAAGAGACTGTGGCACTTCCCTGGTCACAATTTGCACAAGTGGCCAGAGGTCAAAAATGTTTTATAGGAAAAGTTTTATTATGCTGAAAGAGTTAATATTATTATATGATGTGTCCGTAACATTTGATGCTGGTAACATTATAAGTAAGAAGTACCTCCCATAAAGGGATGATTGAAGGATAATGTTTATAATGTTTTATATGTTTATGATGTTTTGAAAAATTGTATGTTTTTGGATGTTTATTTTTTTACAGCCCGAGGACGTGCTGTGGTTTACCAGGGGGGAATGTAGCACCCTGAGGATTCGGCTGCTACAGGGGTATTACACCTCAAGCCAGAGGTGTGGTATTCCACTCCCGGGTAAGGATGGAGTGTGGAACTGAGCTTAGTAGGCTGCATGCACTACATACATCCCATTTCCGGGGGACAGAACTACGGTACTCCCACCAGTATATGTGCAGGTACGACAGCGTCTGTCCCTGGCTGGAGTGGGAGGGGGGGTGGAACATCCCAGTAGTGTAGGGGCAGATAGGGGGAGTAGTCTGGGTAAAGATAGGAGCTCATTGGGTGCTGGTCACCTGAGCTCACACATAGAGGGAGTATATAAGGTGGGCACCATCTTAGAACAGAGTTCAGTCAGAGTTTAGCCTGAGGAGCAGAGCAGAGGAGCTCAGCCAGGAGGGCTGACAGGGAGCTGTGGCTCCGGCTGGGCCTAGCTCCAGAGCAGAGCCTGCAGAGGGAGAGAGGAGAAAAGAAGGACCCAGAGAGGAGACAAGAAGGGAACCCCAAGATCCCAGAATAAAGACAAAAGGGTGAAGGGTTGGCGGACAAGGGTACCGGATCCCAAGCTGGCAGAGGCCAAAACCAACCTTAGCCAGGAACCGGAGGTCGTGGTCAGGATCTGCCACGACCCTCACCAAATCCACTAGAAAGGCACACCGAGCATAGGGTCAGGGAGCCCAGAGGAGGCTTGACCACCAAGAGACCCGAGGGAGCCGGCCAAAAGTGGATCCCTGGTGGGAACGGCCAGAGGAAGGGAGAGTCAGAAAGGAGCTCAGGACCACGCTCCGGAATTGCCTGGGGGTTGGCCGAGTCCAGGACCTGGGGGACGCAGCACGGCTCGGGTGGTCACTCAAGGCCGGAGTGACCAAGAGAACACCAGTAAGTAAAAACCCTGAACTGCATCTCCTGACTCTGAATCTTCTTTCTGCATCATCACAACCCCCATCATCTACACCTGCTGCCCTGAGGCCATACCCCTCCCGTTGGGGGTTATACCATCACTGCTGCACATATACCACCGGCCTCAGTGGACTGCTCTGCAGCGGCGGCTTCAAAGCCGCACTCAACGGGTGGCGTAGTCGACACTAAAGAACATCCAGTAACATCTGTAGGACTGCCACACACTGAGCTTGACACCCTGGGCACGGACCGGGTCACCGCCACTCGGAGACTACAACCCCCATCTGATCCGGCTCCGGGTATCCCCCAAACAACACTGGCCCAGGGGGCGCGTCATATCCATACTCAGTCCCCAGCCGCCCGGCGGCCGGGTGTCCACGCTCGGTCCCCAGCCGCCAGGGGGCGGCCGGGGGTCCACACTCGGTCCCCAGCCGCCCCGCGGCCGGGTGTCCACACACGGTCCCCAGCCACATGGGGGCGGCTTGGTGTCCATAAACAGTCCCCAGCCGCCCCAATTTCTTCGCGGAACATCCCCACAGACTTTTCTTAGCCGGTCCTACTTTAGGGCAGCATTGGACGAGCCCACCAGAGAACCAGACTCCTCCGGTGGGCCCTGGCTTCTCCATCAGGGGAGTTGAGAGTGCCAAGGTGAGGAGCATGATGATGATAGAAGTTAGCATCTGCTTTGTTTTCTTGGAATGCAAGCATAAGTGTGCAACCTGCCACCCACCCACCCCCAGGCTGCAATACCATACTGCTAGCTTGCTTGCACTTGAAATTGGGCCTTTTAGGCATGTGGAGGCAGACGCCGGCCACCATGTCATGGCTGCGTCGGCGGCCCTTTTGTCCACGCTCGGTCCCCAGCCGCCAGGGGGCGGCCGGGTGTCCATACTCGGTCCCCGGCCGCCCCGCGGCCGGGTGTCCCCACACGGTCCCCAGCCGCATGGGGGCGGCCGGGTGTCCATAAACGGTCCCCAGCCGCCCCTATTTCTCCTGTTACCGACCCACACACTTTTCTTAGACTGGCCTGCTTTAGGGCAGCTTTGGACGAGCCCACCAGAGAACCAGACTCCTCCGGTGGGCCCTGGTTTTTCCATCAGGAGAGTTGAGAGTGCCAAGGTGAGGAGCATGATGATGATAAAAGTTAGTATCTGCTTTGTTTTCTTGGAATGCAAGCGCATGTATGTAGTAGCGGCTAGGCCTTAGGTGGTCAGCGTTTTGGCGCATATCCTACCTCCTCCGAGGATTGCTGGATGTTTTCCTGCTACTATCACAGTTCTATGACTCCCGTTAAAACAAAGCTTCAGGTGATAAATGATGGATGAGGTGGTGGCAAAGGAGAAAGAGCAGGAGGAACAGGGACCATTCACATCAATATCAGGCCAGTCAACCACACATGTCTTGTAGGATATGTTTCTGTAACAAAAGGAGCGGTTCTGCTACACAGTTATAGGGCATACAGTGAGTGCAATGCCTACCAAACATTTCAAGGCACTCCAATGCCCCTTGGAAGTGACATGGAGGTCAGAGGGCCTTAACTAAACAGTTTTTTCCATTTATAGCAACTGGATTTCCTGTACACTGTTGGCCTAAGCCGTGAATGGAAGGCTTTCCAAAAATTATGAGGAACTGCAATGCCCCTTGAAACAGACGTGGATTACAGCGTACTAAAAACCTTCTACCCATTATTGGGGAGTGGGTCTCCGTTAGTTTTCGCCTTTGCATTGAAAAGCAAAAGCTGACTAAAATTAGGAGGAAATGAAATGCCCGTTGGAAGAGTCGTGGAGGTTAGAGGTAATTAAAAACAACATTTCAATGCCCCTCGGAAGAGACGTGGAGGTCACAGTAGCTTTACAAGACGGTTTTAATGCCCCTTGAAAAAGTGGTGGAGGTCGCAGTAGCTTAACAAGACGGTTTTAATGCCCCTCGGAAGAGACGTGGAGGTCACAGTAGCTTTACAAGACGGTTTTAATGCCCCTCGAAAGAGACGTAGAGGTCACAGTAGCTTTACAAGACGGTTTTAATGCCCCTTGAAAAAGTGGTGGAGGTCGCAGTAGCTTAACAAGACGGTTTTAATGCCCCTCGGAAGAGACGTGGAGGTCACAGTAGCATAACAAGACGGTTTTAATGCCCATTGGAAAGACGTGGAGGTCGCAGTAGCTTAACAAGACGGTTTTAATGCCCCTCGGAAGAGACGTGGAGGTCACAGTAGCTTTACAAGATGGTTTTAATGCCCCTCGGAAGAGGTCACAGTAGCTTTGCAAGACGGTTTTAATGCCCCTTGAAAAAGTGGTGGAGGTCGCAGTAGCTTAACAAGACGGTTTTAATGCCCCTCGGAAGAGACGTGGAGGTCACAGTAGCATAACAAGACGGTTTTAATGCCCATTGGAAAGACGTGGAGGTCGCAGTAGCTTAACAAGACGGTTTTAATGCCCCTTGGAAGAGACGTGGAGGTCAGAGTGGTATAACAACACGCTTTTTTTTTTAAATCAGATATTTTTTATTAAAATACTTTTTATAACATTATACATAAACAACAGTGAAGCATCACTAAACTAGCAGTGCCTCTCGAGACCCACCCGTTCCCCTTCCCCCCACCCATAACAGCCCCAAGAACCATATGGCAAAAAACAAATTTTGTTACAAACCGTATACCATCATAAAGCTTATCCGACTGATAAAGCATTACTAGTATGATCCATGGGTACAGAGCTTAGTATCTGATAATCAGTAATTAGTTATACAGAACATGAGAGACCACAACATTTTAAATTCAAGTGATATTTAAAATAGACATAATATGATAACCATGAAACATATTCCATTTACCCCAGATTTTATCGAATTTACGTATAGCCTTCCGCTTTTTGTACACTCCCTCTTCTAATCTCAATAAAAGGCGCATTCTATCCAAAAATTCCTGGAGCCTGAGAGGGGAGGGATCCAACCAATGTGCAGCTATAAGCTTTCTGACCTGGTATAGAGTCCTCTTAACAGCTATTATTTCATCCTCTTCACATCCTATTATTTCTACAAGGCCTAATACACACACTTTAGAATATAGGGGTAAATTACACTCAAACACATCATTAATGTATTGCACACACTCATTCCAGAATACAGCGACCCTTCTACACGTTCACATCATATGCATAAGATCTGCTCCTTCCTCTCCACATTTTGGACACGCACTGTCATTCCTTGCCCCAATGCGCTGTAGAAATTTGGGGGTTCTATATACCCTATGTAATAAATACAACTGTGAAAGTCTATGTGCCTCACATGTAGATAGAATCGGAACGCTCCCCACCACATCTTCCCACTCCTCTGAGGATATAGTACCAATGTCGCGTTCCCACCTCTCCTTAACATTTAAGGGTCTGTCCCACTGAAATTGCAGCATAAGTATCCCGTAAATTCTGGAAATCAATCCCTTCCCACCTCTATGGCATAATAATGTGTTAAACAGTAGATGATGTTGGATTTTACTTTGCATATGTCGCGGCTGTACAAACCATGCATGCCTCAATTGGAGATAAAAATAAAAACTAGTTTGTGGAATACAATATTCTTCTTTTATCTGTTGGAACGATTTAAATATTTCCCCCTCTAATATTTGCGCCACATTAGTTATTCCCAATTTTTCCCATATTCCAAATCCTTTCAGTTTATGGATCTCTGGAAGGCCCGCATTATGCCACAGCGGAGTAAACGGGGTAAAGCCTTTTATTCCCAACAACAATTTGATTTTCTGCCACGTTTTCCCCATAAGTGTTAGGGTCGGGAGGTGTCGCCTAGCATCCCACCCCGAGATTCCTGTTTCTAGAAAGGAGGTAATTGGCAGATTGTGTGATAATAGACGTATCAGTTTATCTAGGTTCCCCTGGATTAACCAGAGCTGTTGCATTTGAGAAGCTAGAAAATATATCCATGGATTAGGTGCGGCTAGTCCCCCCTGATCTTTGGGCCTTTGAAGTGTATCCAAGCTGATTCTGGCCACCCCTTTTTTCCAGATCAATTCCCGAAACAGTGCCTGAAATTTATAAAATATTCTCATGGGGATCCAAACCGGTGAATTATGAAGGATATATAATAATTGGGGCATTAACACCATTTTAATTAAGTTAGTTCGACCTACCATTGATAGGGGAAGTTTGCTCCAAGTATTGGCCTTTTGTTGAAATTTAGTAAGCAGTTCAAGTAAATTTAAAGAAATATAATCTCCGATAGATGCGGTCACTCTAACGCCGAGATATTTAAATTCTCGCACCACCTTCAAGCAAGTACTCCCTACCCTAGTATTCTGAGACAAACCATCAACCGGCATAAGAACTGATTTGTCCCAATTAATCCGTAAGCCGGAATGATCTCCAAACTCCCTTTTTAAATTCATAGCTGTCGTCAGAGATTGCTCCGTGTCACCCAAAAACAACAGAAGGTCGTCAGCATATAGGGCCACCCGCTCCTCCAGTGTTTTGTAGCGGAAACCCTGAATTTCACTGCTGGAACGAAGCTTAACAGCCAATGGCTCCACAGCCAAGGCGAACAGTAGGGGAGACAACGGGCAGCCTTGACGCGTGCCCCTGCCCATTTCGATGCTACCAGAAAGACTACCATTAATTCTAATCCGAGCTAGCGGATTGTTATATAGAAGCCGTACCCAGGCCCGAAATCCAGTACCGAACCCCATTTTTTGCAAAACAGCCCATAAATACTCCCATTCGACACTATCAAAAGCCTTAGCGGCATCAAGTGATAGTACTGCCCTACCACCCGTATTTTGTGACTGCATTTGTAGATTAAGAAAAAGCCGGCGCAAGTTAATTGCCGTCGACTTGGCCGGTATAAACCCAGTTTAGTCTTCTGCAACCAGATGTGTAATAACCGCCACCAATCTGGTAGCCAAGACCTTAGCTAAAATTTTAACATCTACCGAGAGTAAGGATATTGGCCTATATGATTCAGGGTTTAGGGCATTCTTTCCAGGTTTTGGCAAAAGAACTATATTAGCCTCCCTCATTGAAGTCGGCAAGGCTCCCCCCTCCCTTGCTTCCTTAAACACTTCCAGTAACCTGGGAAGTAAAACCCCCCCAGCCTCCTTATAAATTTCCGCGGGGATCCCGTCAGCACCAGGGGCTTTGTTATTTTGAAAATCTTTTAAAGCTTCCTGCATCTCCTCCAGGGTGATTGGTGCATCTAGTTGTTCTCTCTGGCTATCTGTTAGGCATGGTATTTGCATATCATGAAGGTATAGATCTATGTCCCTTTGCGCCTTAGTCAGTTTGGACGCATATAATTGTCTATAGAACTGAAAAAATTCTTCCATTATATCCTTTGAATCAGTAATTACCGCACCCTTAGTATCCCTGATAGCTGCAATCATAGGAGCCCCAGTTTGGGCCTTAGCTATAGTGGCCAGCAAGTGCCCTGCACTCTCTCCCTCCACATAAAACTGTTGTTTAAGAAAGAATCGTTTATGTTCTGCTTGTTTCAATATATGGTCATTTAGTGTAGCCTGTGCCCGTGTCCAGTGTTCCCTATTCTCTATGATTGGAGACCCAACATACCTCTGTTCCAGTATGTCTACTTCCCTCCGCAACTCCTGAGTACGAGCCCTAATTTTGGATTTGATCACGGAAATTTCCTTAATCAGGATCCCCCTTAAGAACGCCTTCATGGCTTCCCATACCGTATCTAAAGGAGCAGAGCCTATATTGTCTTTAAAGAAATGCTCCAATTTACCTGCTAAATCTAACTGTTCCCCGAATACGTCCAGCCAGTAGGGATTAAACCTCCACAGTGCCCTTCTGTTTATGGTGCCAGGATCGACCCCCAGAACAACCAATAATGGGGAATGATCAGATAACAATCTTGTGCAGTATTCTACTTTAGTAACTAGAGGGACCAGATGACTATTTCCCAGAGCCAGGTCAATTCTGGACAGAGAGGAATAGGATGCTGAATAACACGAATACTGTTTAACATTAGGGAAACGAACCCGCCACACATCCACCAGATTGATTTCCTGTAGGACCCTTGCCAACGATGTCTCTTGAGCAGCCCCTCCCCCCACATTACCCCTATACTTATCAAGCTCAGCGTGTAGATACATATTAAAATCACCGATAACTAACAGGGGTATAGTAGCAAATTCCGTTATCCACGGGAATAGTTGTCGCAGAGTCTGTATAGAGAAAGGTGGAGGAATATATAGAGCGATTAGGCAAATTCTAAGCCCAGCCACTCTGCACACTAGACACACATACCTACCTTCCCTGTCACAAATACTTCTCTCACATTCAAAGGGTAAATTCGGATGAATCAATATACTAACCCCTCTAGAGTATGTACTATGTGTAGAATGATAGGCCGGCCCCCTCCAAAGCTTGCTCAGTGCCGCAGCGGCCTCCATATTGCAATGCGTTTCTTGCAGACAGATTATCGACTCCCGATATTCCTTAAGATATTTAAGTGCCGCAAATCTTTTGTTGTGATCTCCCATACCTCTAATATTCCAGGATACTACATTAATCTGCTTAACCATGTTTTAACGATTGAAGATGAACTGTCACATGCCCCCCTCTGTACCCACACGTGTGTCTGATCATCAAGATTATAGTATTGTAATAATACACAGTCTGCACCAATCAAAGTAAGTTCTGTTCTTTTACCCCCCATCGCTACCTCATTTAACATCCCCCCCCCCTTGATCAAATGAATACCAACAGCCGTAACATGAAAAGTCTGGTGTTTAGCCTCATGCAGCCTAGTAGGCCTTAAGCACACGAGGCGCCGCAACATGAGTTGCATCAGAGACTCCTTCATTTCCCCCCCACACAACGTTCCCAGAACATTCAAACGCCAGAGTGTCTTAACCCTGCCTATACATTGTAGGTGAAACCAGCACTTCAACAACTATATAAGTATATTGGCCTGCCCGAGGTATATATGAGAGCCAGGTTATGAACAGTATATAATAACTGTAAAATAATAATCATAACATTTATAAACAGAGATTCATTAGCCAACAGCGGAGTATTATCCACTAGAATTCAAATTTCTTGAATTATTATATTATAATCTGTCAAGAATCTTCTCAAAATTGGTGTCAGCCCGCCTGGATTTGTCTCTCTTTTAAGTCCATCCACTTTGCAGCCTCCTTTGGTGAATCAAAGAAATGAGTTTCACCCAGTGCTGTGACCCGCAGCCGTGCAGGATATAGCATTGCATAGGGTACTTGAAGTGCTCTCAGTCTGCGCTTGATATCTTGAAATTGGGCGCGTCTCCTTTGAACCTCCACAGAGAAGTCAGGATAGAAGGACACTCTCGCCCCCTCTATACATAAGTCATTAGCAGACCGCGCCAATTGTAGGATTTTATCTCTGTCACGAAAATGCAGCATTTTGATTAGAACTGTACGCGGCATTGCCCCAGGCGGCGGAGGTCTGGTGGGGACCCTGTGTGCCCTCTCAACAGCGAACATTCTACAGAATTTATCCTTTCCAAAGGATTGCAACAGCCATTTCTCAAAAAAGTCCACCACCTCCCTGCCCTCCGCCTTCTCAGGCACACCCACAATACGCACGTTATTTCTTCTCAGACGATTTTCAAGATCATCCGCTTTATTGAGTAAATAGTTAATAGAGTCAGTAGCTGTTTTAAGCGTTTTAGTCATAGGAGACACAGTATCCTCCAAATCCCCCACTCTGCCTTCTGTTGCAGTGAGGCGCTCCCTCATTTTCTGCATGTCATGGCGTATATGAGATATGTCCACTTTCACAGACCCTATGTGTTCAGTAAGATCTGCCTTACTATGTGAGATGGCCAGCAGCACGTCTTTTAAAGTAGGCTCATCATCCTTGGCCAGTGAGTCAGCACCACTGGTAACCTGAGCCTCTCTGCTGGGGGGAGTTGTTGTTTTAGCAGCCTGCACATTCCTCTCATGTGTCTCCCCCGCTGCCCTCTCCACATCCCCTTCAGTTACCGTGCTCTTCAATGTCTGCACATTCCGGTCGGGTGTAAGCTCCTCAGCTCCTCCGCCATACGCATATTTGGAGAGCCTGTTCACCACCTCCATTCGCTTCTCCCGCTGTCTTGGAGTTTCAGCTCCCGCCTCAGAGGCCACGGCTCCATTTTGGCCCTCGTGCTGTGATGAGCCAGCCGCCTGCCTCTGCTTGCTATCTCGCCGAGTCATCCCGTTCTGCACCACTGACTGCTCCCCCGCACTCCTGAGACCCCAGGCCACCTGGTGAGATCTTTTAGAAGCAATGATTCCCTCGGGCAGGAAGGATTACAGGACAGGGTTATAGGAACTCTTCTGCCTCACGTCTACTCACATGCCCGGCCAGGCCACGCCCCCAACAACACGCTTTTAATGCCCCTCAGAAGAGACGTGGAGGTCCCAGTAGCTTAACAAGACACTTTTAATGCCCCTCAGAAGAGACGTGGAGGTCCCAGTAGCTTAACAAGACGCTTTTAATGCCCCTCAGAAGAGACATGGAGGTCCCAGTAGCTTAATAAGAAGCTTTTAATGCCCCTTACAAGAGCCATACAGTACAGCATCTTAAAAATATTATTCCCATTATTGGGGAGTGGGTCTCCCACAGTCTTTGCTTATGCCTTCCAAGCAAAAGCTGACAAAAATCAGGATGGAGGAACTTTCAATAATGGCAACACGGACCACGGTCACCCTGGTGGTAGAGTGGTGGTGGAGGCTGAGGATGAGGAGAAGAACATAAAACAGCCGAAATGAGGAAGCGTATACCCATGTGTGGGTTTGAAGTGGTGCATGTGAATACACCTCCCGAAATAACACAGTGGATTTGACTTTATGTTACTCTTCTGTCATTTGGTGGTGATGAGAAGTCTGGCCCAATGCAGCCCTTGTTCATTTTGATAGGGGTCAGCTTGTCAGCATTGTCAGTTGACAGGCGAGTGCACTTATCAGTTATAATTCCCCCAGCGGCACTAAAAACACGCTCCGATAACATGCTAGCGCCCGGGCAGGCCAGGACCTCCAAGGCATGCAGAGCGAGTTCATTCCAAGTGTCCAGCTTGGATACCCAATAATTAAAAGGCACAGAGGAATCACGGAGAACGCTGGTACGGTCGGCAAGGTACTCCCTCACCATCTTTTGAAACTTTCCACTCCTTGTGAGAGTACCCCGCGCCTCAGGGTCTGTCCGAAGGGAGGGTCTGAGAAAACTGTCCCAGAACGTTGACAGTGTTCCCCTACCTCTGCTGGATTGGAGTTGCCTCTCTCTCGCTTGTACGCTTTGGTTGGTCAACGAACTGTGACCTCTGCCTCTAGCGTGTTCAGATGGGAATTTTTTTAACAGTTCTGCAGAAAGGGCCTTCTGGTACTGGCCCATTTTTGTAGACCTCTCCACCTCAGGAATAAGAGAGTGAAAGTTCTCCTTGTAGCGGGGGTCTACAAGTGTCACCAACCAGTAATGACTGTCACCCAACATTTTGACAATGCGAGGGTCACGGTTAAGGCAGCGTAACATAAAGTCAGCCATGCGTGCCAGACTGGTAACGGGCAAGATTTCCGTGTCCTCACCAAGATGACGACTGACCAATTGACCATGCTCTCCTCCTCCTCCTCCCCCCTGTCCTCAGGCCACCCACGCTGAACCGACGGTATGACAGTTGTACAGGTACTACCGTCTACAGCGCATAATACCAGCTCCTGTTCTTCCTCCTCATCCTCTCCCTCATTGTCCCCCAATGCACGTTGGGATAAGATGAGGCTGGGCTGTGTGTAATCGCCCGCTACGGCTTCTTGATCCATCTCATCATACTCTGGCTGCAATGCCTCCTCTTTAATTCTCTGCAGAGAGCGTTGCAAAAGACAGACAAGTGGGATGCTGACACTAATGATGGCGTCATCGCCAATCACCATCTTGGTGGTCTCCTCAAAGTTTGTCAGGATGGTACATATGTCAGACATCCAGGTCCACTCCTGAGGTCTTATGTGTGGAGTCTGACCTGAATATCGACGGCCTTATTGCAGCTGTTACTCCACAACTGCTCTGTTCTGCTCACAAATCCTTTGCAACATGTGGAGGGTAGCGTTCCAACGTGTGGGGACATCACACACCAGTCGGTGTGCCGGAAGCTGCAAACGCTGCTGCAACACAGCAAGGGCGGCGGAAGCTGTAGCCGACTTGCGAAAATGAGCTGACAGGTGGCGTACTTTCACGAGCAGATCTGGCAACTCGGGGTACTGATTACAAGTACTGCAGCCCACAAGGAATTATGCCATGAACAAGCTCTATAACTCTCAAGGCTTGATCAGGGCACTAACTTCCCCCTCTACTCTACTGACTGGACCACTGAAGCTAACCCCTTAGTTTGGCCTACCAACAGTTCAGAGAGGTCTAACTACAGGGACACTTCCTTTACCTACTTCAGTGCCAAGGGAAGGCTACGTCCTTCCTCACTATTACATTCCCCCACACTTTAATGTTGGTCGTCCCCGACCATACTAAACAATCAATACGGATCAGCAGCTATGACATCATATCACATTACTACATTTACTAAAACATTTTAGTACACGACTGGTCCTGAAGTCGTCTTCTTGGATGGGAGCCGGCCCTTCTCGGTTAAGGGCCCCGGAACAGCAATTCAGGACAGTTCATTATCAACTCTCAGAACTTCTCAGAAGTACCGGTCCTTCTTGGTAAGGACCCTGGAGATACAATGTCCATGTCCATATTTTTAAGACAGGTCACACACCAATAGCCCTCAATCTCCTTTGAAGGCTGCATTCTGAGGCACACGGTCACAGGGAGCACCCCGTGAGTCACTTTCTTCTTGGCCCTAACGGGGGTCACCGGTTCTTCCCGCTAGGCCGCAAGTCTCTTAGATTTAGAGGACAGTCATCCTCACAGTGTGCCTCAGTGTTTCAAATTCCAGCAGAAAAAGGCGCAACAAGCGCAACAAAAATAAAAATAGAAGTAAAAACAAAAATAGCAGCTCCCTTGGGCACACAACTTTAGTGCTGCTTAAGGCCTTCCTGGCCTGGGAGGTAGGGGAACAGTCCTCCAATTTATTTTTATTTTTCTCAACTTAATTCAACATGGGGCACTCCGCCCCCATTGGGAAACAGTCCCAGAAGTAGGACCACAGCTGGTGGGTCCTAGCAAAGGAAGACGTGAAAGGTCAACGGACCTTTTAGCCAATTAGCTCACTTCTTCCGGGCCTCCTTCCGCTCCTTCATAAAGGCGGCCCATGCTGTAGATGAAGGTGGATTTCTCCACTTCCAGGGCTGATCAGGGAACCTACTGAGGACGTGGCACTGCCGCAGCCAACCTGAGTAGGGCCATAGCTGGTAACTGTAAAATTGTGCACCACATTACTGGTGCCAGCCTGAAATCTTCCAGCAGCTCCCTGCTCAACTGCCTCAGCCCCTCCTGGGTATTTAGTTGCTGAATCAGCATTAGGCGTCTCACTGGGAGAGTCAGCTCTACTGCAGCTCGTGAAGTCTTCCTCCTCTTCACTTACAATCAGGGTGGATAAAAATCAATGTTTTTTTTTTAAAAATCAAAAAAATCGGATTTTTTTGATTTAAATTGGATTTTTTTTATTTAAATCGGATTTTTTTCAATAAACTGCTTTTTGAGGAAAATATTTTACCATCCAAAGGTTCTTCCATCATGAGATAAAGCTGAGTTGTTTAACTCAGTAGAATAAAGGCTGTATATGTGTAACATTCACAATGCCATGCTCTTCCAGAGGTTTCTGTAGGATTAGTGGGCAGTTTCTCTCCTATATTATCACAGACGCTCGCTTTACTTACGCAGTTCTCAAAACTGAATTTGACTCCGCAGAGGTCCCAGCCTCTTCTTCACAGCAAAAATGTTACAACATGAACAGAGTTGAGAAAAAGACCTTAATCCTATTGTTCTACAAACCTATGAATACAGAATCAACCCCTTCAGTGCCAAGTCCAAGACGTTAGACAATATGTTTCTGATTGTTTGGAGTGGAATAGATCTGCACAACACAAGAAGAATGTTAATCTAAGTGTGAGGAGGAGGAAGGGCAAGCAGACAAGAAAATGAAAGTGAAACTTTGAGCACAATACTGCAGCATAGCCACAGACAGACAAGTCTGGATCTGTTTGTGTGTACGATCTGAGGTTTATTACATTCTTTCCTTATAATGGCAGCAGGCCGTAAAAGAGACCCAGTTTGGGAATATTTTAATGAAGCTCCTTCGCCTATCGGTAAGGCAGGCATGCGTGCAAAATGCAAACGATGCAACAAAGAGATGCAAGGCCTGGTGGCGCGAATGAGGCAACATCATGAGAAGTGCGGTGATGAAGATGACCAAAGAAACACTTCTGAACAGGCAGGATCTGTTGGTAAACATTTTTATTGAATCCTATTTCTAAAGACTGAACTGTCATGTGTGAGAAAAATTATATTTCTTATTATTACTGCATGTTACTGTCATTTGGTACAGTTATGAAGAAAAACAAATATTCCTTTTGGGGCAGGGGCAGTGATGTGTTGTGTACAATAAGCAGAAATTGTATAAACAATAAAATAACAGCATTGACTTTTTTTGTTTAGGGGAATTCATGGATTCTGGAAACTATCCACCTCCAAGATCACCATCATCCTGTTCTACAGTTTCAGAGTTATCCATCCAGGATAGTGCTTCATTAGCAGCAGCATCATCATCAGACACCCACAGCCACATATCACCATCACCCAAAAGGAAGAAAAAACCTTTACCTCCTGGAACCACCATAGATAGGTTTGTGATAAGAACTAGCAGATTAGAAAAAGAGTTGATTGATGAAAAAATTGCCCAGTTTATTTATGCAACGAACTCTTCTTTCCGTCTGACTGAGAACCCACATTTCATTAATATGGTTCAGTCACTGAGACCAGGATACAGTCCACCCAGCAGAGCTGATGTTGCAGGGAAACTGCTGGATCAAGTGTATGACAGAGAAATGGAGCAATGTGCAACAGCTCTGGAGGATAAAATTGTTAACCTAAGTATTGATGGGTGGAGTAATGTCCACAATGATCCTATTGTATGTGCTTGTATAACAACAGAAGAAGGTAAAGTCTTCCTTGCACAAACAACTGATACGTCAGGAAATGCACACACAGCAGAATACTTACAAGAAGTGGCAGTAAAAGCTATAACAACATGTGAACAAAAATTCAAATGTCTAGTACGCAGTTTGGTCACTGACAATGCTGCAAACGTATCCAAGATGAGAAGAAATTTAGAAGAGCAGGGAGGGAATACAAAGCTGCTAATAACATATGGTTGCAGTGCTCATTTGCTGCACCTCTTAGCCAAAGACTTAAGTGTTCCAGAAATAAAGGCTAATGTTGTTGAAATTGCTAAATACTTCTGTAATAATCATTTTGCTGCAGCAGCTCTGAAAAGGATGGGTGGAACCAAGCTAACGCTCCCACAAGATGTTAGATGGAACTCTGTGGTGGACTGTTTTGAGCAGTATATCAAAAACTGGCCTATTCTGATGACACTTTGTGAAGAAAATCGAGATAAAATAGATGGCACTGTCACGGCCAAAATCCTCAACATTGGGCTTAAGAGAAATGTTGAACATATGCTGAGCTTCCTGAAACCCATCTCTCAAGCTTTAAACAAAATACAGAAAAATAGCTGTTTTATTGCGGATGCTGTTGAAATTTGGAAGGAACTGAGTGAACACTTAAAAACAGAACTACACATGGACAGAATTAAATTACAAGCAGTAAACAAACGAATGGGACAAGCACTGACTCCAGCTCATTTTTTGGCAAATATTGTCAATATCCAATATCAGGGTCAAAACCTAAGTGCTGAGGAAGAGGAGTTAGCTATGACATGGGTATCCAGCAATCATCCATCTTTAATGCCAACTATAATAAACTTCAGAGCTAAGGGGGAACCATTCAAGAAATATATGTTTGCTGAAGATATTTTAAGGAAGGTCACACCAGTAAACTGGTGGAAGTCACTTAAGCGCTTGGATTTAGAGACTGTTCAAGTAATGATTTCACTTTTAACAGCAGTAGCTTCTTCTGCAGGCGTTGAAAGAATATTCTCTTCCTTTGGAATCATTCATTCTAAATTGAGAAATCGGTTGGGACCCAATAAAGCAGGAAAGCTTGTTTTTCTTTTCCAGATTATGAATAGGAACAAAGAAGAAGATGATGATGAAGATGACGACGAGTGAGCTACAGAGGACAGCAGGGACAGTAGTATTTAAGTTTTTCATGTGTCGGCTGGGCTGACAGTCTAAGTTTCTTAAAATATATATATATTTTGTTTAGCCAAATTAGTTAACAAACATGGATGTTTGTTTAAGCAAATAACTTATGCTGTAATGTTGTTATTGTTTCAGTTGAATAAATCTATTTAAATTGTTATTAAGGTCAGGATTATTTTTCTCCTTCCTATGTACAACAGAACAGTGGTGTCCAAATATGAATGATTAACCCATTAAACTGGGGAGAAAAAAGTAATATAAAAAGTGATTCTAAAAATCTTCATCTACTTGCATGTTAAAGTAGCAAGAACTAGTTTAGGTAGAAACTTTGATTTAAATCACTGATTTAAATCAAGCCTTACTGACTAGTGATTTAAATCGTGATTTAAATCGTGATTTAAATCAGATTTAAATCAAATCCACCCTGCTTACAATGTCTCCCCACTGCTGTTTCCTGGATTCGTCCTCCTGCAGGACGCCGGCCTTGGGAGGGGGAAAGAATCCTTTAACGGCTTCTCTAGCCCAGCGCTGCGGGGCCTCTCTCTTGGCCCTTCGCCGAAAGACCTCCTCGTCCTTCTCAAGGTCATCTTCCCACTTATACGGTCGGGTGAGTGCAGCCGCATACCACCCTCTAGAGCATTCACACTTTATAAAGTGTACGATGTCCCCCACACGCAGGTTGTGGAGACGGTCGGGCAGATAGTCCCGCTTAATCACTTAACTACAGGGACACTTCCTTTACCTACTTCAGTGCCAAGGGAAGGCTACGTCCTTCCCCACTATTACACTGGCATGGCAGGTGGTACAAATGGCCTTTTTGGGGTTATCAGCA
The DNA here is from genome assembly GCF_046119375.1 of Phyllobates terribilis. Taxonomy (NCBI): domain Eukaryota; kingdom Metazoa; phylum Chordata; class Amphibia; order Anura; family Dendrobatidae; genus Phyllobates; species Phyllobates terribilis. The sequence goes on from NW_027362769.1 coordinate 371,386,173, forward strand.
GAGTCTTTAAAAAAATTCCAGACTCTGGAAGACCTACCGGTTGTACTAGCAACGTCCCTCGTGTTGTTGTTACGGGGAACGGTTGCCCGCCTTCTGTCTGTGGCCACCACACTGCTTCTTCCTGCCTGCTGGGGTACTCTGCCTCTCTCCCCCTGTGTGCTGCTGGCCTCACTCTGCATGTCCCTCGGCCACGTTGGGTCAGTTACTAGATCATCCACCACCTCCTCCTCTTCCACTTGCGCACCACGATCCTCCTCATCACTTCCTGGCAATTGTGTCTCGTCATCGTCCACCTATTGTGACAAATTGCCAGCGTCGACTTCCTGTGGCCGTGGCTGTTCAAATATTTGGGCATCGCTACATGGGATCTCCTCTTCCACCACTTCAAGCGGAGCAGGCGAGGGGCACAAATCTGGAAATGGACCAGTGAACAGCTCTTCAGAGTGTCCAAGTGTGGGATCAGTTGCTGTCTGACGACACTCGGCATGGTGGGAGGAAGGAGCATCAGGGTGAGGAGGAGAATGCAGTCGAGACTCACGGCTACTAAGAGTCGACCGTGTGGAAGACAGGCCGGAGGTGGTGGTGCCCAGGTAACTGGAAGTATTATCTGCTATCCAATTAATAACCTGTTCACACTGATCAGTTCGCAATACTGGTGTTGTTCTGTGCTTCTCTAGTAATTCGGTCAAGAAGTGGGAGCGAGAAGATGTGGCTGTTGGTTGTGGCACATTTTCACCTTGGCCACGGCCCCGTCCTCTGCACGCACCATCACCAGAACGTCCAATTCCACGTCCCTTGCCACGCGCCTTGCCCATTGTAAAGTAAGTAAAATAGCTTACACTCGCACTATCAATGGAAAAAGGGTAATAAAAAGTAGATTAGAACCGTGGAAGAGGAAAACCACAGTTCTATTTCTCTGGCCTACACCCGACTCTTTTAAACAATCTGAACAATCAGGGAGAAAATATTACTGTTTTTCTTTACGGAAAAAATACCAAAAGCTGAATAATAGAGATGTTTTACCGTGGAACAGCAAAACCACAGTTATAATTTACTGGTGTATACCAGACTTTTTTAAATATATATATATTTGCGGATGAACAGTGAGCGACACACTCAAACTGTTTTTTTTAGATACAAATGGCCCAAAAGTGGATAATACAGAGGTTTGAACCGTGGAACTGCAAAACCACACTTGTATTTCTCGGGCCTACACCAGACTATTTTCAACAGATATATTTGTGTCTGAACAATCAGGAGACACTATTTATTTTTTACGGCAAAAAATGCCAAAAGCAGGATAATAGAGATTTTTTACCGTGGAACAGCAAAACCACAGTTATAATTTACTGGTGTATACCAGACTATTTTCAACAGATATATTTGGGTCTGAACAATCAGGAGACACTATTATTTATTTTTTATGGCAAAAAATGCCAAAAGCAGGATAATAGAGATTTTTTACCGTGGAACACCAAACCACAGTTATAATTTACTGGTGTATACCAGAATATTTTCAACAGATATATTTGTGTCTGAACAATCAGGGTACACTATTATTTATTTTTTTCGTCAAAAATTGCGAAAAGCAGGATAATACAGAGATTTGACCTGTGGAACTGCAAAACCACACTTGTATTTCTCGGGCCTACACCAGACTATTTTCAACAGATATATTTGTGTCTGAACAACCAGGAGACACTATTATTCATTTTTTACGGCAAAAAATGCCAAAAGCAGGATAATACAGAGATTTGACCCGTGGAACTGCAAAACCACACTTGTATTTCTCGGGCCTACACCAGACTATTTTCAACAGATATATTTGTGTCTGAACAATCAGGAGACACTAAATATTTTTTTTTTTACAGCAAAAAATGCCAAAAGCAGGATAATAGAGATTTTTTACCGTGGAACAGAAAAACCACAGTTATAATTTACTGGTGTATACCAGACTATTTTCAACAGATATATTTGTGTCTGAACAATCAGGGTACACTATTATTTATTTTTTACGGCAAAAAATGCCAAAAGCAGGATAATACAGAGATTTGACCGGTGGAACTGCAAAACCACACTTGTATTTCTCGGGCCTACACCAGACTATTTTCAACAGATATATTTGTGTCTGAACAATCAGGAGACACTAAATATTTTTTTTTTTAAGGCAAAAAATGCCAAAAGCAGGATAATAGAGATTTTTTACTGTGGAACAGCAAAACCACAGTTATAATTTACTGGTGTATACAAGACTTTTTTAAATATATATATATTTGCGGCTGAACAGTGAACGACACACTCAAACTGGTTTTTTTTAGATACAAAAGGCCCAAAACTGGATAATACAGAGATTTGACCCGTGGAACTGCAAAACCACAGTTATAATTTACTGGTGTATACCAGACTATTTTCAACAGATATATTTGTGTCTGAACAATCAGGAGACACTATTATTTTTTTTTTACGGCAAAAAATGCCAAAAGCAGGATAATAGAGATTTTTTACCGTGGAACAGCAAAACCACAGTTATAATTTACTGGTGTATACCAGACTTTTTTAAATATATATATATTTGCGGCTGAACAGTGAACGACACACTCAAACTGTTTTTTTTTTAGATACAAAAGGCACAAAACTGGATAATACAGAGACTTCACCCGTGGAACTGCAAAACCACACTTCTGTTTCTGTGGCCTATACCAGACTCTTTTCAACAGATATATTTGTGTCTGAAAAATCAGAGACACACTTTTTTTTTTTTTTTGGGGGGGGTGGGGACACCAATAGGTTAATAAGACGGGTATTTGTACAGTGTGAAGGAGGAAAAAAAAAAGAGGATTTAGATGAAAAAAAAAGGATTTTTCCTGGCCCCCGGGACCTGGAGCTAAGTCCAGCAATTTCAGCAACAGGAGCAGCACACAGGACTGTAATGCAGCGTTTGCTGGTATAACCACTGCGTCTCCTATACAGCCTGCCTGCCTGATATCTGGGATGGATATTAGTCCTGAGAAGGACTGTTTGTTTGATCTGGCAGCCTTTACAGACCCTACACTAACTATTTCGCAGGATAAATCTCTCTCTAGCTCAGCAGCACTGTCCCTACACTGTCTAATCCGGAGCGACTGTGTCCAAGATGGCGGCGCCCGGTTTTAAATACTCGAGGTGACGCTGTGCGACCAGCCAATCACTGTAATGCCCACAACCAACATGGCTGTGGCATTACATTGACTGGCTGGCAATCCCTGCATGTTCATTGGCTCTGTAAAGAGCGCCAAACATGCAGGGCGGAGACCCGAGCTCCCGCCCGAGTAACCCGGAAATGTTCGGTGCTCGCCGAACATCCCGAGTAGTGTGATGCTCGCTCAACACTAATTGCCGTCAAAGCGTGGTGGAGCTGCGAGTAGGTAACCTGAAGCTCAAACTAAGTGAACAGACTGAGAAGTTTACGGAGAAGACACGGCTGCTTGAACGTGAGGAGACTCTGGAGAGATGTTTAAGGCCTCCAACTTGGTAGCCAGGGACTGCAACTTCATCGACAACTTCTCCTGCATGCTTTTCTGTCGGCAGAGCTCTTGGTACATGGTCTGATCAGACGGGATCCAGCGGGGTCCATGGCCTAAGCAAACTGTCACGGACGTGGTTTGTGGAACCACTGTGCCACAGACCACGGAGAGCCTGGATGGGCGTGACTAAGCTAGCACCAGACTGTTCACTAGAGCCTCTGATGGTGAGGTTAGACTTGGCTCCCGATGAACGCCAGGTGCCACTCCAGGACAGACCAACGGATGTGCAGGAGCTGAACCCTGTAGGACAGACTGGATGGTGCAGCAGGCAGAGTTTGTATCAGAGTGCAGCAGGCAGGATCTGCACCAAAGTGCTGCAGGCAGAATCTGCACCAGAGTGCAGCAAGCAAGATCTGCACCAGAGTGCAGCAGGCAGGATCTGCACCAGAGTGCAGCAGGCAGGATCTGTACCAAAGTGCAGCAGGCAGGATCTGCACCAGAGTGCAGCCGGCAGGATCTGCACCAGAGTGCAGCAGGCAGGCAGGCTCTGCACCAGAGTGCAGCAAGGACTGGTACGCAACCTTACACAACTTAGACTGCAGAACAGGAAGGTTGTTCAGGCACCTCCTCAGTGGGGAGGAAGCAATATATATATGTCATCCATAATGTCCCATAGCCACTGGCTGGGGAGGTAATAGCAAGTGCACGCACTGACCCTTTAAGAGGGCAGGAGCGCGCACGTGCCTTAAGGACTTGGCTGGAGGCCCTGCTGGAAGCAGGTAGAGCATGGGGAAGGGAAGCACAGACCGCTGCGCGGGTGAGTGAAGTGACAGAGCAGGGATACGGCGTGGTGCTAACACCTCTGCCTGGATGTAAATGTTTTTTTGTGATACTGACTAATTCTCATCAGTACAGTGGTTCCTGTATGGTCCGCAGTCTGATGATGACTGATGGCAACAACTCCCAATATCTCTTTACCATTCATAGGGACGTACTGGGAGTTGTAGGTTCATGAGAAACAAATGTATATGGGTCTGACCTGACATTGCAATTGATGTACCATGTACTGATGGTGGTCCTAGTCATTTATCCATGTACTGATTATGGTACTAGTGATGTAGTCATGTACTGATGGTGGTCCTGGTGATGTATTCCAGTACTGTACTGCAGGCTTCTAATTTTCACAGCGCACTGCCGGTGATGAGAGCGGGCGGTCGCGAAACCACAAGTATGCGATTTGCATACATGCGGTCACATGCCGAGTAGATATGTATGGCCTCGCTGAATGAAAATGAATTTAGCGCAGCCAAACACGTCTAGTTGTAATGTGACTAAAAGTATACAAATTGCATACTTGTGCTCACATTACTGTCCACTCTGGCCACCAGTAAGGTAGAATCCTAAAAGTGTGCAGTGCACGCGCTGTGAGAATTCAAAAGCCCACAGTCACCTAGAGTGATTGCAGACTTTCATCACAAGCCTTGACAAGCCCTTTAATTATAAAATGAAGCCCTGTAGCCAATCGCAACAGCGTGTAATATACTCACTGTCAGGGTTCAGATCTACTTGCTGGTTCCAGCCACTTCACTCATATGCGATTTTCATACCTACGGTCACGTGACAATGAGCTTTTCTTCCTGCCTCCCTCAGGTTTTCACTGAACATTGAGAGAATTAGGAAGAGCAGCTCTTCGGCATGTGATTGTAAGACCGGGGTCCCACTAGCGTATCACATCCGAAGCGAGAGTGAGCGGGAGGCAAGTGTCAGTGCTCTGTGCCCCGATCCTCTCGCATGAGAGAATCACAGCACAGCTGCAGAAGAGACAGAGAAAGTAATTTCTCCATTTCTTCTGTTGCTGGTGTCAACGGGAATCGCGCTGCACTCGGGTCATGTTTTACACACACCCATAGACTTATAAGGGTTCGTGAAAGACGATTTCCGGATGCAATCAGAGCATGCTGTGATTGTTTTCGCATGTCAAATTGGCATGAAAAAGTAAAATCAGATGTGAGATGCACCATAGGGTAACATTGGGGCGAGTACAATCCGATTTTGTATTAGATTGCACTTGTGCGATTCCATCACAAGTGGGAGCGAGCCCTAAGTGTGCAAATCACATATGTGCTTGAGGGAGGGAGGCTCCAAACTGAATTCTTGCAGAGTGCTGGAAAACTGATACACCTCTGCTCTCTTACCTCCTGTCTCTCTCGTCTTCTGTCTCTCGTAATGTCTTTCTTTCCTCTTCCGCTCTTTTTTTCTTCCTGGTTGACTCTGGCTGCGCCCCTCCATTTAACACCGCCCCCACCATGTGACTCCACAAGGCTGATAACTGTGAGACTGTCGGGAGGGGGCAGCTGCTCGGCTTCTGTCTCCGCTGCTGACTGCAGACTGTGGTGAGTCCTTCTTTCCTGTGTCAGGACTGCAGCGCTGAGCGCCACCTGTCAACTGCCTGCACAGCGCTGGGCGCTCTCAGGGGGCCGCACAGCGCTAAGAGCTATGCCTCGGGGGGCCGCTATAATCATACTGACCTGAAGAACAAATCAGTGTTATCACTTTTATTGCATGGTGAACCATGCAAAAAATAATAACAATAACTGAATTGCTGGTTTTTGTTCATTCCGTATCCGAAAAATCTGAATAAAAAGCGATCAAAAAGTTCTGTATACCCCAAAATGGGACGAAAAAAATCTTCCCACTCATCGCGGAAAAAATAAGCCCCCAAATAGCTCTGTTCACCAAAAAATAAAAAAGTAACAGCTCACAGAATATGGTGACAGAAAAACAATTTTTCATAAAAAAACATTTTTACTGTGTGATAGCAGCAAAACATAAAAAAAAAAATATATAAACCTGGCATCACTGTAATCGCAACGATCAGAAGAACAAAGTTGTCTTATCACTTTCACTGTATGGTGAACCGCGCAGAAATAAAAATAAGAACTATTCTTGTATGGCTGTCTCATTTGTCACATAGGTTGAAAAATGACCTAGGTCCAGTGGCGTACCGCCAATGGCGGCAGGCCACGCCACTGCTATGGGGCCCGTGACCGGAAGGGGGCCCGTGAGCCGGGAGGGCCCCAAACAGCGTGGGAACCAGGAGGATAGGTGAGTATTGGGGGGGAGGGAGGTTGCGGCGGAGGAGCGGGTTGCGGCGGTGGAGGAGCGAGCACACACGGTAGCCGGCTGCTGCAGCTACCACGTGTGCCCGCTGCTAAAGGGAAATGAGTATTCCCACTTCTCCACTCCCATGGGCGTGGAGAAGAGTGAATATTCATTCTCTTAAGTAGCGGCCAAGCAGGAGCACTGAGCCCCGGCTCCTGCTGTCAGTGCCCGCTGCTAAAGAGAAAGCATATTCACGCTTCTGTGTCACCCCAGGCCTGGATGCCACAAATAATAAAGGCTTTGTCTGAGAGCAGGAGGAAGGTTCCCTCGTTAGGGACAATTAGCATACAGCACCTCCTGTCCCAGGCCAGTAGGGGGAGCTGGCTGCCCCTATAAAAGCTGGAACTGGGGACAGGGTTAGGGAGAACTGGACGACCTAGCTCAGGACTGAGACTAGTCCCAGAGAAGGAGGGACAGTTCAGCTGTAGCAGAGGAGTCCGTGAGGCAGAGGAGAAACTGCAAGCCAGGGACAGAGGCGACGAGAGACGGTCCTGGCAGAGAACCAATCTACCGGACATTGGGGTCCGAGGCTGCCAGGGTTATAAGCCCAGCAGCAGAGAACCAATCCGCAAGGGATTTCATGTCCTTTGGCCTAAGAAGCCCAGAGGCTCCGCCACAACAGAAGGGACCAGCAAGGCCAAGAGAGGCCAAAGGTAAAAGGAAACCAAGTTGCAAGCCATACGGGCGAGAAGTACACGGCCAGCTCAGGGACGTGAGCTATTACACCACAAAGAGAGGAATAGTCAGAAAGAGCATAGAGAGAACGGTAGGCCTACACACTCACCCTGACCAGTGGGGCTCGCCCGAATGCTCTCAGACACCCAGGCCCATTCCTAACCAGTACCACTGTTGGGTCATTAATAATACCTACAATAAAGACCCTGGACTGTTTGAAGTGGACTCTGAACTCTTACTATTGCGGCCTGCACTATCACCCCCTGCTTCCACCTACACTGCCCTGAGGCTACACTCTTCCCGTGGGGAGTTATCCTACCCCTGTGCTGCACACCAACACCAGCCTCAGCGGTCTGCCTTGCAGCGGCGGTTATCCCTGACCGCAATCCACGGGTGGCGTAGTCGGACATTCAAAACACTGATAAATAGACTGCCACAATTTGGTCTGACCACCCAGAGCCACGGGATCGGGTTGCCACTACTACCCCCAGCATCGTATAGAAGCCCGGTTCTGGGTACCCCACGGCCCAGGGGGCGAGTCACTTCTCCATGCCCATAGTCCCAGTATGGAGAAGCGTGAATGTGCCAGCAGCAGCAGCGGCTCACCTCGGCTTCTGAGAGCATGCGTTGCTCAGATGCCAACATGAGCTGCCACAGACAGGACTCAGCGCTGGAGCAGAGGTGAGGAAGGAAGGTGAGTATAAGTGTTTATTATTTTATGTGTGCAGTGATTGGGGCCATACATAGTAGGATTGGGGAATGAGGAGGCCACACATACCAGGATTGTGGGGATTGGGGAGGCCACACATACCAGGATTGATGGGGGGTTGGGGAGGCCACACATACCAGGATTGGGGGGGATTGGGGAGGCCACACATACCAGGATGGGGGGGATTGGGGAGGCCACACATACCAGGATTTGGGGGGGATTGGGGAGGCCACACATACCAGGATTGATGGGGATTAGGGAGGCCACACATACCAGGATTTGGGGGGGATTGGGGAGGCCACACATAGCAGGATTGGGGGATTGGGGAGGCCACACATACCAGGATTGGGGGGGGATTGGGGCAGCCCCACATACCAGGATTGAGGGGGATTGGGGAGGCCACACATACCAGGGTTGGTGTTAGAACCTTGCTCTTAGGTTTTTTCCTTTGCTGGTCTCATGACCTTGTTGGCCTATTTAATCCTGCTCCGCCCTTCTGGCTTTGCTGGACTTCATTGTATAACTACTTTCTAGCTAGCCTGTGCTCTGTATCTAACTCTGTTAGTTTGCTTGGTCTACGGACCTCTATGTTCTATATATTTTGTTTGTTCGTCTGTCTGCTACTATTTCTGTTAGGAGGTGTCCCATTTTCCTCCCAGTCCTTAGTACTTGTAGGGATTCCTTCCCCACATCTATAGGTCTCCGTACAGACTAGCTTAGGACTTTAGCAGGTCTGATCGCAGGATCAGGTTCCCTGTTACATCGTAGGGATTCAGCTGAGTTCTATCGTAGGGACAGATCTCCTCTCTTTCCTTAGCTCTGGTAGCAGAACATAACAGTTGGAGGGGGGATTGGGGAGGTCACACATACCAGGATTGGGGGGGGGATTGGGGAGGCCACACATACCAGGATTGGGGGGGATTGGGGAGGCCACACATACCAGGATTGGGGGGGGGGATTGGGGAGGCCACACATACCAGGATTGGGCGGGGATTGGGGAGGCCACACATACCAGGATTGGGGGGGATTGGGGAGGCCACACATACCAGGATTGGGGGGATTGGGGAGGCCACATATACCAGGATTGGGGGGAGATTGGGAAGGCCACACATACCAGGATTGGGGGGGATTGGGGAGGCCACACATACCAGGATGGGGGGGGGATTGGGGAGGCCACACATACCAGGATTGGGGGGGATTGGGGAGGCCACACATACCAGGATTGGGGGATTGGGGAGGCCACACATACCAGGATTGGGGGACTGGGAAGGCCACACATACCGGGATTGTGGAGGCCACACATACCAGGATTGGGAGATTGGGGAGGCCACACATACCGGGATTGGGGGATTGGGGAGGCCACACATACCAGGGTTGGGGAGGCCACACATACCAGGATTGGGGGATGAGGGGGTGCCACACATACCAGGATGGGGAAATTTACCAATAGCTGCTGCATTTCTCACCCTAGGCTTATACTCTAGTCAATACATTTTCCCATTTTTTTTGTGGTAAAATTAGTGGCCTCGGCTTATACTCGGGTCAGATTATTTAAAATATAATCAGTGAGTATGTGGTGCCCATACTACTGCAGGACTGTGGGGTGCATTATACTATATGGGGGCTGCATTTTACCCTATGGGGTGTGTAATATACTGTATGGAGGACTATGGGGAGTGCATTATATTCTATGGAGGACCATGGGAAGTTCATTATACTATATGGAGGATTATGGGGGGCGCATTATACTATATGGAGGATTATGGGGGGCGCATTATACTATATGGAGGATTATCGGTGGTGTATTATACTCTATGGAAGGCTGTGGAGCCATTATAATATTTTGAGGGCTATGTGGGACGCCATTATACTGTATGAAAGCAATTATATAGTGTGAAGGGTTGTGTGGGGTCCATTATACTGTTTGGAGGGCTCATGCGGGCCATTATACTGTATGTAGGCACATTATAGTGTATGGAGAGCTTTGGGGGTCACAGTTGGGGGATCATAAAGTGTTGGGGTCACCATAGTTTGCCTTGGGAGTTGAAGTTGGGTACAATAGGGTCATTACACTGTGCATGTGGTGGCTAATGTGGAGGAATTCACCATGGGGGTATCATACTGTGTTTGGGGTGCACTTTTGTGGGAATCACACTTTATGGGGCAATGAAAGAGGAATCTAGGACTTCAGCAGGAGGAAAATTACTGTGTAAAGGCTGGAAAGTTGTGAGATCTGCTCTTCTGTGACACAGACAAATATTTATTTATTTTCTGTAGGGGGGGGGCCCAATTAGAACTTCTGCTATGGGGCACCATAATTTCTATGTACGCCCCTGCCTAGGTCCATCACGTTCAGGGGCGGACTGGCCATAAAGGCAGGGGGGCACATGCCCCCCAGGCCGGTCCCCAAGCAGGGCCGCAGAGCTGTCTGCTGATTTAGAGGCTGCAGCCTGCAATGTATCTTAATGTGTACATGTGCAGTCCGGGCGGCCGCAGCACCGGGCAGACACTGCTTACCTCAAGCTGACCTTCCTGTGAGCAGTGCGGGAGGTCAGACATCTCTGTATCCTGATAGAGGCAGCTGTGCCCTGATAACCCTTCACAAGCCCAGCGCCATCCGGAACTTCATGGCCGCTCTGCTGAGGATCAGGGGGATTTTATTATGCAGGTCGGGGGTCGGGCTGTCAGTGTGAGGTCATCGGCTCAGATCTGTATGAAGGTATACAGACCCTGCACAGGACTGATCCTGGGCTACAGGACTCATAGATTATATATACACAGCCAGCTATTATAACATCCTGTAACTGGTGCAGGATCAGTCCAGTGCATAAACCATTATACCATGTAATGTCAGTGCACAGCACAGTACATACAGTGCTGGTAGACGAGATACTGTGACTACAGACTAGTGTTGAGCCACCCCCGTAGTGTTCGAGTTCGGTTCGGTTCGTCGAACACCCGTGTGTTCGCCGAACTGTTCGTCGAACTGTTCGTCGAACACCTTCGAACACCGTTAAAACCAATGGCAGGCAAACAAAAACACATAGAAACACATAGAAAACACCTTCAAAGGTGTCCAAAAGCTGACAAACTGCTCAGAAGACATAACTAACACATGGAAAAGTGACAAGTACATATAGTCATGCGAAAATAAAAGAGGTGGAGGAGTAAAAGGAGGGGGAGACACAGATATAGGCATGTCATGCCCTTCTAAAATCCAAAAAGTGAGAAGCCGACACGGCCAGTCCGCTCCTGCCCGTGCCACCTCCGTGTCGCCGGGTTTGTGCCAGAGCCGCGGTGAACCCTGACGGCCAGCCCCCCTCTCCCAATACTGGTGCCTGTCCGCTGGTGGGTCGAGCGAGCCCCCCTGTGGTGGAGGCAGCTCTAAGCTTTTTAATTTAAATTGTCTCTCTAATTTGAATGAATACACTTTAAATCCATTTACAAGGATCTATTGGAGGGCAAGTCTCATGCCAGCAGCCGCGGTAATTCCAGCTCCAGTAGCGTCCACTAAAGCTGCTGCAGTTAAAAATCTTTTATAAGGATCGAGCTCGGCTGTCCACCGCAAGGCATCCTACTGCCAGTCCCAGCCCCTATGCCTTGGGGTGCCTCCTGATGCTCTTCACTAAGTATCCCATGGTCCCGAAGCATTTCCTTTGAAAAAATTAAGTGTCTAAACTACAGGTGGTGCAGCTTGCTTAACAGCCGGGATAATCCGCTGACTAGCAGACACTGCTACTAGGCACAAAGTATTTCCTGGGCTAGATGCAGTTAAAAATTTGTAATTAGATACTCTCGTTGGATGCTGAGAAAGCATTCCATAGAGTCTCCTGGCACGCCATATATGATTCTCTTAAAAAGCTTGGGGTAGGGGTCTAGGGGACCCTTTTATAGCCAAAATCACGGCCCTGTATCGCAATACGTCACCTAGGCTGAAGATAAATGGAACTGTAGCACCCTGAGGGCTCGGTTGCTAAAGACGTATTGCACCTCACCCAGAGGTGTGATATCTCACTCTCAGGTAAGGATGGAGTGTGGATCAGGACCCGACACCTGCATGCATTACACCACATTGCCGTGGGGCAGGGCGACTAATATGCCCCTGAGATGGGCACGACAGTCCCTGTCCCTGGCTGGAGTGGGGGGAGGGAACACTGAGGAAGGGGAACCCTGTAGTGCAGGAGCAGGGAGGAAGCAGTTCCTGGGTGCATTGAGAAGGGAGTATAAAAGGTGGGCACCATCTTAGTTCAGTGCAGAGAAGTCTGAGCAGAAGTGGCAGGGAGCAGGGGCTCTGCATGAGCTCTGCTCCGGAGGCGGGCCTAGTAACAGAGGCCCAGGCCTGGAAGAGGGAGAAGGAAGGAAGAGGAGCGGAGAAGGCTCCAGGAACGAGGAATGAAGGGATCCCAGGGGTGCGGACGGGCGAGTCGCCACCGCACGCCCGAATCCACCTGCGTGGAGGGGTCAGGCCAAAGGGGGAGACCGGTCCCCGAACTAGTGGAGGCAGGAAACGACCCTCAGCTAGAAACCGGAGGCTCTGACATTTTATGTGGCGCAGCCCCTCGCTACACCCGCTAGGAAGGCACCACATAGGGTCAGGGAAACTGGCGCCAAGTTTACCAAGAGGAGGCCCGAGGCAGCCGGACAGAAGTGTTGGTAAGAAAGGCCAGACAAAGGACACACAAAGGGGGTCCTGTGAAGTGCTCCAAAGTTATCTGGGAGTTGTCTGAGCCCCTCACCTGGTGAGCACAGTACGACGTGGGCAGCCGTTACCTGCAGACGTGGTCTGGATAATAAGAACTGTGAGTAAAGGCCCTGAACTGCATCACTGACTCCGTGTCGTTACTGCTGCTGCCCTGCACCATCACCCCCATCCTCCGCATACACTGCCCTGAGGCTATACTCCTCCCGTGGGGAGTTATGCTACGCTCTGCTGCACCCACAACACCAGCCTCAGTGGTCTGCCCTGTAGCGGCGGTTCACTCTGACCGCAATCCACGGGTGGCGTAGTCGGACATTTAAACATGAAAACCACATAAATAGTTCCGCCACTGGTTTGACCGCCCTGAGCCACGGAACTGGGTCGCCGCCACGAAGACTACAACCACCAGCATCCACCAAAAAGGGTCCGGCTCCGGGTGTCCCAAGGCCCAGGGGGTGCGTCAGAACATTTTCATCACCTTTCACAATCACCAATGGGACAAGGCAGTGATGTCCTCTGTCCCCTCTCTTATACATCCTAGTGACGGAGCACCTGCTCTCATCAATTCGCCATAACCCCAATATTAGGTGGATTGAGGTGGGAGGCACCGAGTACAAGTGCTCTCTATTTGCTGATGATGTCCTAGTATATATCACTCAATCACATATATCCATCCATGCTGTTATGGCTGAAATAGATCACTTTGTTACATGGTAAAATTTTAAAATCAATGCAGCGAAGTCTGAGGCCCTCGATGTCTCCCTCCCCAAATCCATATAGGATTCCATCCAGTCCAACTTTCCCTTTGCCTGGCCCTCACAGGGTATCAAATACTTAGGAATTCCTATTCATAGAGACCTCTCCCATCTATGTTATCTTAATTTTGGGCCCTTTATTGAACAACTCCATACAGACCACGGTTGGCAAGTTAGAACTGTAAGATTCACTACGTGAACCACTGGTGTTTTGTGGAAAAGCACATGTACACTGCGTTCCAAATTATTATACAAAAAGTGTTTAGGAGTGATAAGGGAAGAATTTGTTTGTTTGTCAGTTAAACTCATTGATGGTGATGTGTGTCAGGGCTCTTTATATCACTGTAAGCAATTGCAGACACCTGTGCTAATTAGTTTGGCAGGTGTGTCCAATGAAAGGCAAGACTACTTAAGAAGGCTCTCTCACATTATTAAGCAGCCTACATTTTCTGCCAAAATGGGAAAGAAAAAGGATGTGTCGGCTGCTGAGAAGCAACAAATTGTGGAGTGTTTAGGTCAAGGCATGACTACAATCAACATTGTGCGATGATCAGGATGAAGTGTCTTGGCAATCAAGAAGTATGTAGCTGATTCACAGTACACACGTGTGCGTGCTGATAAGGGCAAATTGAGGACTCTTTCCTACAGGCAATTACGTCAGGTTGAAAGAGCAGCGGCAAAAAAGCCTTGTCATAGCAGCAGACAAGTTTTTGAAGCTGCTTGTGCCTCCAACGTCCCCCGAACAACAAGATGCAGGGTCCTTCAGAGGTTTGCAGCTGTGCATGCGCCATCCTGTCGACCTCCTCTATCCACTTCACACAAGCAGAAACGGCTCCAGTGGGCCAAACATTACATGAAGACTGATTTCAAAACTGTTTTGTTCACGGATGAGTGCCGTGCAGCGCTCGATGGTCCAGATGGATGGAGTGGAGGAAGGCTGGTTGATGGACACCCCACGCAAACACGGCTACAGCGCCAACAAGGAGGAGGTGGAGTAATGTTTTGGGCTGGAATCATGGGGAGAGAGATTGTCGGCCCCTTTAGGATCCCTGAAGGCGCTAAAGATGAACTCCATAATGTATGTGGATTTTCTCAAACAGCACTTCCTGCCATGGTTCAAGAAGAAGAACCGTGTATTTCACAGCAAGATCATTTTTCTGCATGATAATGCACCATCTCATGCTGCACATAAAACATCTGCATCTCTGGCTGATATGGGCATAAAAGGGGACAAACTTATGGTGTGACCCCCATGCTCCCCTGACCTCTACCCCATTCAGAACCTTTGGAGCATCATTAAAAGGAGTGTCTATGATGGCGGGAGGCAGTTCACATCTAAGCAACAGCTCTGGGAGGGTATTCTGTCCTCATGCAAAACAATTGAAGCAGAAACCATCCAAAACCTGACAAATTCAATGGACGAGAGAGTTCAGAAGCTCCTTTCGAACAAGGGGTCCTATGTGAAAATGTAACATCACCTAGAATAAAGTTTTGAGTTGAAAACTGTTTGATTTCAGTTTCTAACAACCTGCTAATGCTTATAATTTCAAAAATGACCATTTTTTTGGTCTTTATTAAAATGAAAAGGTTGATCGAAAAGTTTGGGGGATCTAAGAGTGTGGCAACCCAGTAGTCATGATTACTTCGAATTCTGACAATATGAGGGTCATGCTGCAGGTAGTGCAGCAAGAAGGCACTTATGTGCCTTGCGCATCTCGGAGCCCCAAAATTATTTTCCGGGCTAGATGCAGCTAAAAATTATTTTTAATTTTAAATCTGGTGAAGCTTTAGTATAGATGGCCTAATAGGATCAGTGCTGCACACTGCTACAAAGCCCAAATTATTTTCCAGTCAAGATACAGATAAACATGATTAGTAATTTGAAAGCTTAAAACGGTTGGTAGGGTGATTTTAACCAATCATCAAGCTTTTACTCTCCCCAGGATGACACGGGTAGAAAAGTCGTTTCGGATCCATGATTTGTTCATCTTTATGAACGTGAGTCTGTCTACATTATCAGTGGAGAGCCGCGTGCGCTTATCTGTCAGCACACCACCAGCAGCGCTGAACACACGTTCAGACAGAACGCTGGCTGCGGGGCATGACAAGATCTCCAAGGCGTAAGTGGCTAGCTCCGGCCATTTATCCAGATTGGAAGCCCAAAAAGAGCAAGGGTCCAGTGACACAGTCGTGGCTTCAATGTTTACTTGGAGATACTCCTGTACCATCGTCTCTAGGCGTTGACTATGTGTCAGACTTCTTGTCTCCTGTGGCCTTGCAAAGGATGGGCTAAAAAAGTGGTGAAATGATTCCGCAAAATTGATGTTACCAGCAGATACTGTGGTTCTGTTACGGTTTGAGTGCTGAACACTTGACGGTCCCACGGTTGGCAAGTTGGAACTGTGAGATTCACTACGTGCACCACTGGTATTTTGTGGAAAAGCACATGTAAGATTCTGCAACAGTCTCTGCTGATACTCCTGCATGCGTGCATCCCTTTCTATGGCAGGAATAATTTCTGCAAATTTACTTTTGTACCGGGGATCTAACAGTGTGGCAACCCAGTAGTCAGGATTATTTCTAATTCTCACAATTCGAGGGTCATGTTGCAGGTAGTGCAGCAAGAAGGCACTCATGTGTGTTGCGCATCCAGGAGCACCAAGTCCCTGTTGTGTTGGTGGCGAGGTAA
The DNA here is from genome assembly GCF_046119375.1 of Phyllobates terribilis. NCBI lineage: Eukaryota > Metazoa > Chordata > Amphibia > Anura > Dendrobatidae > Phyllobates > Phyllobates terribilis. The sequence goes on from NW_027362769.1 coordinate 371,402,365, forward strand.
CAATCATGCTTCCTTCCTCTGTCCTCTCCCCTCAACCTCGCACAACAGAAATGTGATCAAGGTCTCCCTCATCTGATGAGTCTTCCATCAGTTCGTCCTCCACTTCTTCCTGGGCTCCTGCACCTTCCTCACTAGTTTGGCTGCTACCATGCGCCCTGGTAAAACCATCTCCCCCACCCTCACATGCCTGCCGCCTTGGTGCTGCCGACCGTCTGGACCTTGCAGATGTTAGCCCTTCCGCATACAACTCCTCCTCCTCTACTTCCTCCACCTCCTCTTGTGCCACCACCTGACTCCGAATTCTGTTTAACATGTGCTCCAGCATGTAAATCACCGGAATAGTCATGCTGATAATGGCATCGTCAGCACTAAACATCTTCGTCGCCATTTCAAAACTGTGCAGAAGGGTGCATAGGTCCCTGATCTGAGACCACTCCTCCAGCGTGATTTGCCCCACCTCTGAATCTCGTTGGCCCAGGCTATACGTCAGAACGTATTGCACCAGGGCTTGTCGGTGCTGCCACAGTCGCTGCAACATGTGCAGAGTTGAATTCCACCGGGTAGGCACATCGCATTTTAGCCGGTGAAGTGGCAGGCCCAACGACTTCTGTAGAGATGTAAGTCGCTGAGCTGCGGGATGCGAACGGCAGAAGTGAGCACACAGCGACCGTGCCCTCTGCAGAAGGCCATCTAGTCTGGGATAGTGGGCTAAAAATTGCTGGACAACCAGGTTCAACACGTGAGCCATACAAGGCACGTGTGTGACATTGCCCCGGCGAAGGGCCGCACCCAGGTTTGCAGCATTGTCGCACACGGCCTTCCCTGGTTTCAGGTCCAGTGGAGACAACCATTCATGAAATTGGTTCTCCAGAGCTGACCACAACTCCTCAGCTGTGTGACTCACATTTCCCAGACATTTCAATGTAAAAACCGCCTGATGACGTTGAGCCCTACTGCCAGCATAGTAAGGAGGTGTGCAGGATCCCTTATGCGCAGTTAGAAAGCTTGTGGCATGACCAGACAGGCTTTGGGTGCAGGTGGAAGACCGAGAGGAGGTTGAGGAGGCAGAAGCAGTGGTGGAACTTTGACATAAAGAGGATTGACGCACAACTCGTGGGGACGGCAAGACTTGGACAGCAGCCCCTTGTCCTGCTGTCACCATAGTTACCCAGTGCCCAGTCAGCGACATGTAACGCCCCTGTCCATGCCTACTCGTCCAAGTGTCTGTGGTGAAATGCACCCTGTCACACACAGAGTTTCTCAAAGAAGCGGTGATGTTGTGTGCGACATGCTGGTGGAGCGCAGGCACACCTTTCTTTGAGAAGTAGTGCCGACTGGGCATCTGGTACTGGGGCACTGCGACGGACATAAGGTCTCGAAAATCCTCTGTGTCCACCAGGCGGAAAGGCAGCATTTCTGTAGCCAAGAGCTTGCAGATGGTGAAATTCAACCTCTTAGCTTTCTCATGGCTAGGAGGAAATGGTCTTTTACTTGTCCACATCTGAGGGACCGAGGGCTGGCTATTGTGCTTAGACGGGGTTGATAAGGGTGTCCCCGGCAAACTGCCGGTCTGTGAGGAAGATGCAGGCGGACATGTTAGGTTGCCTTGATCCAAAGGTGGTGCTATCGATGTCGGACAGCGCTCAAGACCAGCTGGTGTTACCACCTCCAAAGAAAATGATGACCTGCCAATCACGCTGGCTGTTGCGGGTAAAGAGGTGGCAGGTCTGCGCCCCAAAACAGGTGTGACTGCTGTCCCCCCAGTCACAGAGGATGAAGAGGCCGCGGATGCACAAGATATGGCAGACGGTGGTTGGCCCGGCCGGCTAGACCGCATTGTAGCACACTGAGCTTCCCACTGCAACTTATGCTTCATGTCCATGTGCCGGTTCATGCATGAAGTACTCAAACTATGTATTTTTTGGCCTCTACTTAGCTTTTGCTGACAAATGTTACAGATAACACGAGTTGGGTCATCTTTATCGATCTGAAAAAATGCCCAGGCTATGCAAGGCTTAGCACCCATGCGACCTGAAGAGCCACCACGACTTGTGGTGAGAGGCAGAGTTGTGTTTGAGGATGCAGTTGTTGACGTGCTTCCAGTACTACGTCTCTGTCCAGGAAGGCGCAACCTGACCTCGTCGTCACTAGCATCTTCCTCCACCTCCTCTGCTGACCTCATCTCTTGGCTGACTGTGGGTTGACAGTAAGTGGGATCTCCGACCTCATCATCATCACCCTGTGCGTTATCACACCCGTCGTCCTCAGAGCCAACCTGTTCCTGCCCTGACAAAAAACTAAAGTTGTCGCTCCAATCAGGTATTTGAGTCTTATCATCGTCTTCCTCATTGTCTCCACCAACAGGAGTTACAGTTTGGGAATGAGGGTCTACATTATGGTCAGAACCTTCTGCGTCTGGTCCTGGATCCGACTCATAAAGATTCTGGGCATCAGTGCAGATCATTTCCTCGTCTGGATTCACAGAAGCGCTGGAGTCGACCTCTGATTCCCAGGCTATAGTATGAGTAAACAGCTCTGCAGACTCAACCATCTGTTCTACCTCATACTCAGACGGGCAACTGGAGATTTGGGAGCTGTGAGGAAGCAAGTGCGATTTGGGTGACACCTTTGAGGACTGGAGTATTTGTGATGTTGAAGTTGATGTGGAGGAGAGCCCACTTAAAGGAGCACTTGATATCCGTTGAAGCACCTGCTGTTTTTGTGCCTCATCTGGAATTTGTAGCGATTGGCGTGGCCGTAAGAAAGGGATCTTATCACATTGTCCGCTAAAAGAAGTAGACATTTTAGTTTGGCTGGAAGATGGTCTTTCTTCTGCACCTACCCCACGGACACAACCTTTTTTCCCCTTCCCAACACGCCTATTCCCCTTTCCACCAGCAGCAGGCCTTTTTCCACTCATTTTGGTGGTTAACTAATTCACAACTCTGGAGTTGTTTGCACAAAAAAACAATGGATGGTAACCGAGCAGAGCTGAGTGGCCAAACTGTGGTATTAGGCCAAAACTATTGGCTGGGTTAGATGCAGAAAAAAATTATATTCAATTTGCAACCTGCTGGAGGTCAGTATAGAAGGACTAATAGAACAAGTCCCACACACTGCTAGAAGCCCAAATATTTTTTCAGAGCTAGATGCAGAAAATTATTTTTAATTTGCAACCTGATGGAGGTCAGTATAGATGGACTAATAGACCAAGTCCCACACACTGCTAGAAGCCCAAATATTTTTTCAGAGCTAGATGCAGAAAATTTTTTTATTCAATTTGCAACCTGATGGAGGTCAGTATAGATGGACTAATAGACCAAGTCCCACACACTGCTAGAAGCCCAAATATTTTTTCAGAGCTAGATGCAGAAAAAAATTATTTTTAATTTGCAACCTGATGGAGGTCAGTATAGATGGACTAATAGACCAAGTCCCACACACTGCTAGAAGCCCAAATATTTTTTCAGAGCTAGATGCAGAAAAAAATTATTTTTAATTTGCAACCTGATGGAGGTCAGTATAGATGGACTAATAGACCAAGTCCCACACACCGCTAGAAGCCCAAATATTTTTTCAGAGATAAATGAAGAAAAAAATTATTTTTAATTTGCAACCTGATGGAGGTCAGTATAGATGGACTAATAGACCAAGTCCCACACACTGCTAGAAGCCCAAATATTTTTTCAGAGCTAGATGCAGAAAAAAATTATATTCAGTTTGCAACCCGATGGAGGTCAGTATAGATGTACTAATAGAATGATGCTATGCCCAAAAGATTTTACTTCACTAGGTGCAGTAAAAAAATTGGTATTCTATACACAGGTGGTATATCTTGCAACACAGATAGGCTACTCCACTGACTAACACACTCTGCAATAGGCCAAAAAGGATTAGCTTTGCTAGATTCAGCCAAATGCTGTGAAAAAAACTTGCACAGCACTGGCACAGACCTGCCTGGCAAAAACTGATAGGAACTGATGTAACCTAGTCCTGAAAAGGACTCCAATTACAATTAGTCTTTACTCCCACAATCTATCTATTTAAGAGCACAGACCTGCCTGATAAAAGTCGTAGGAAATGCTGTAACCTAGTCCTTAAAAGGACTGCAATCACAACTATTCCCTACTCCCAAGCTATCTGTATATTTGTGCGAAAATTGGCTTGAAATTAACAAGGTATAGCACACACAGCAACAGCGGTGCCGTCTAACACGCAGCTGCAGCAGTGAGAAAATGGTGGCGACGGGGAAAATGGCTTGGTCTTATAGGGCAAGGACATGTGACATACACTGCCAATCACACATGCCCTTGCTTGTGTGAAAAAAAGCACTTCGCTCCGTGTGTGCGCTGCTGATAGGCTGACAGATTGCACCTCCCCACTGCAAATGCGGGAAAGAGAAAAAAAAATGGAGATCTTCATTGTTCCTGCAGAGATCCATCCCCTCCCCCCACCCCGCTGTACACTCAAACTGCGTATTAACATTAATTTTCATCATTACTGAGAAAAAATCCAGTTATGATTTTGGTGCACGAACAGTTATCGAACATAACCTCGAACAGCCGAATTTTTCTCAAATTGTTCGTGTTCGCCGACCGGCTCGAACACCGCCCAAAACAGCTCGAATTTGAGATTGTCGAACAGTTCGAGTAGAACAACGCTCATCTCTACTACAGACATCAGATGTATACAGTATACTCCTTGTTATATGTACACACCCATGTATATGACTATATATTGTAACATCTGATGTCGGTATCACTGTGTATCATATACCAGTCACATATTATCCTGTGTACTGGATGTGTACAAACATCTGATCTAATATAAAGGATAATATCTGTCTGGTGTAATATCTGATGTCTGTAGTATATAACTGTCACATCCTATACATGACATTGTATATCATACACCAGTCACATATTCTCCTATATGCTGGATGTATATACTATTTACAGACATCCGATGTTAAATACAGGATAATATGCAGCTGGTGTAATGTCTGATGTCTAATAATAATAATAATCTTTATTTTTATATAGCACTATCATATTCTGCAGCGCTTTACAGACATTATCATCAATGTTCCCAATGGGGCTCACAATCTAGATTCCCTATCATTATGTCTTTGGAGTCATACTATAATATATACTGACATATTCTCCTATATACTGGATGTAATATACTATATACACAGACATCAGATGTTATATACAGGATAATATGCAGCTGGTGTAATGTCTGATGTCTTTCTCACACTTTATCATATTCTAGTCATATATTATCCTGTATACTGTATGTGGTATACTATGTGCACAGACATCAGGTGCATATACAGGATAATATGACTTATATATCCTATACTGTGTATACAGACATCATATGTCATACAGGACAGGTTACTCAGTGCTACCGCTTTGCAGCATCATTCTACAATGGTCAGATACAGCAGACCTATACTTACATTTTTATAACTATATGTCCCCAAATTTAAACATCGCATTTCATTAAAGGGGTTGTCCACTACTTTCACAATGATGCCCTTTCCATAGGATAGGGCAACAATGTATGATCGGCCGGGGTCCCGCACGCGGCTCCCCCCCGATCAGCTATTATCGGTGCCAGCGGCGGTTGCCGGCCGGAAGTGCTCACCTGCGGTGCTTGGCCGTCAAGTTGTAGTGGCCGGCGCTTGTTACTGCACATCCGTCTCTTATTCAATTGAATGGGCGGCGAATGTGCAGTTACAAGCAGCGGCCACTACAGATGACGGCCAAGTAACGCAGGTAAGGACTTCCGGCCGGAAACCGCCGCTGGCACTGATAATAGCTGATCGGGGGGGAGCCGCGTGCGGGACCCCGGACGATCATACATTGATGCCCTATCCTACCGATAGGGCATCATTGTGAAAGTAGTGGACAACCCCTTTAATGCATAGGAAAGAAAAAATCTGAGACTATTAAGTCACAGTTAATGAAAAGTTTTACATTATCATAGATCTCTTCTTAAACTGTCAAATAATAGTCTCAGATTTTTTCTTTCCTATACTTACATTTCACCGCCTTTACACTTAGTACATGTATTATTTTTAATACATTTTAGTAGTGTAGAAAAGCACAGCGTACCATGCTTTACTACAATTAAAAAAAAAAACATATACCCTACTTAAAGGAAATCTGCCATCCCCAAAACACAATTTAAGCTACTTTCCTACAGGGTACTGTAACGAGGGGTGTTCACACCGTGCAGTAACTGAGGCAGTGACCCAAGCAAGTCCAACATAAACAGCTTTAATCAGCAAATCACGGGTAAACAGAAAAGTCCTCTGGTTCACAACCGGGTTAACATGAGTCCTTAAACAACGGTTGCCGTCGGCAACGGCCGCGCCGGGCCGCTCAGAGCCTGACGGGTGCAGAGCCTTCCCAGGCATGGGTTCAGCTACTCACAGGCCTGCCAAGCTTTCCTGCTATGCTTCTAGCAGGTCCCAACACTGAACAACACTAATCCTTAGTGCAGGGTTTTTAAAGGACCTGTGGCAAGAGCCCTGGAAAATCCAGGTTGGAGGGAGGAGGCCGCCCCACTGCCTCCTGTGACCTCCTCCAAGAAATGAAAGCCCTGCCGGGTTTTACTTAATCTGCCTTGGCCAGATAGCCTGACCAGGTCAATGCTCACCTTCATTCCTGCATTGCAGCCGCAGGTGAGTTTTTGACTGCAATGCACTACAATGGATTTAATAAGCCTCTGTGCACATTCTGGGGGATATATAATGTCCCTCGTATACGATCCCAGTCACTGCCTCACATATCCCCCCCCTCTGTTCAAACTTGTGGGGTTGAACATTTGTCACCATACAGGGTTGTATTGCCAAGCTTTTAGCAATAAGGTTTGGATACGGCTTTAAAGAAGGCAACCACTTGTAATATAGCACAATTTTATTTATAACAGTTAATTTGAAAGATAAAATACAGAATCAAAGGAATATTATGATATTATGATATTGAGTACACTTTTGTAGATTAAAGGTTACAAAGGTTCAATACTTATAAAGGTTACATACTTACTATTAGATAGAAGAAGAAAAAGATTTCCCTAGTAGCATGTACATCATCTGTCCGGAAACTTCAGCTGGAGAAGCATTCAGCGATGGGCAGAGAATACGTACTAGGTCCTACACTGTGAAGAGCGTCCTCTTCACAGGTCCACAATGCTTCTGCCATAACTGAATTCTTCAAGAGCTTTTATATTTTAGAAAAAGGCTTACCCAACCTAATATTACGTAAGCATGAAAGTTCATTGGTTGTTGTCCAGCATTTCAATCCTGTGACAGTGGCCAGCTATCACAGATAAGCAATACTGGACAAGACCTGTTCACGGACCATTCTACTTCTGTCATGATGTTTACATATGATAAGAGTAAATCCTACACCGGGTTATAAATCAGAACAAGGTTTTCTTCCCAGACAGTATATTGTGTTAAGAAGCTATGTATCAGTGAGATACATTCACAGACAAAGTATACCTTAACACAGAATATATAATCATAATATTAATTAAAGGTTGAATACATCATAAAGGGTTTCAGATAGCCACTTATATTTTTGGTACTACAATAAGCTTCTCCATCTTAAGCCATATGCCTGTAGTCTTATTTACAATATTGTGCAATCGTCTGTGTCTGGTTGTACCACGGATCTAATGGCAAACACAGCTATACAAAGTCTAATTCCCTTCAGCAATAAAGATTAAACCTCAGACTGTTAGCAAACTTAACCTAAAGCTATGTTTTAGTATGTCTGGACTAATGACCCCTAGTCTACTGAGGTAGGATACCTACAAATGCTGACATGTCTGGTTCCTATTTTATTTCAATATGGATTTGAAATATAAAATAGCCATTTTTCATGTTCATACTACAAGGGAGCCGGGGACAGGGCATCTGCATTTGCCTGCGACTTCCCAGAGCGATGTTCTACAGAGAAACTGAAATTTTGCAGTGACAGGAACCACCTGGTGACTCACGCATTCCTCTCCTTGGCGGTCCTCATCCATACCAAGGGTGAGTGGTCCGTCACCAAGCGGAACTGACGCCCGAGTAAATAATAACATAGTGATTCCAAGGCCCACTTAATAGCCAAACACTACTTCTCTACCATGCTATAGTTTTTCTCTGCCGGGATAAGTTTTCTACTCAAGTAGGTTACCGGGTGCTCTTCGCCATTCACTTTTTGTGACAATACCACCCCGAGGCCTACCTCTGAGGCGTCTGTCTGTACAATGAAGGTTTCCTTGAAGTTGGGGCTGATGAGGACCGCCTTTCCACACAGGGCCAACTTCATGGACTGAAAGTCTTCTTCTGCCTGAGGGTTCCACCGAACCATTACCGATTTTTTTTTCCTTTCAAGAGATCGGTCAGGGCCGGCGTTCTCCCAGCAAAATTAGGTATAAATCGGCGGTAATACCCAAGGATGCCAAGGAACGCCCTCACCTGCTTTGTACTTGACGGTTTAGGCCATTTTTTTATGGCCTCAACTTTACTGATTTGGGGCTTGATAACTCCTCGGCCAATAACATACCACAAATATCGGGCTTCCTCTAGCCCTATCACACATTTTTTTGGGGTTTGCCGTTAACCCCACGGCTCTGAGAGAATCCAGCATCGCTTGTACCTGGATAGATGCGTATGCCAGTCGGTGCTAAAGATGATAATATCATCTATATACGCGGACGCGTACTCCTGATGGGGCTTGAGCACTATGTCCATCAGCCTTTGGAATGTACCCGGGGCCCAATGTAACCCAAAAAGGTAAGACCACAAAGTGATATAGACCCTCCAGAGTTATGAAGGCGGTCTTTTCCTTCGCCGATTTCGTGAGAGGTACTTGCCAGTAACCCTTGGTGAGATCGAGCGTGGTAAAGTAGTGGGCCTGCCCCAGTCTCTCAATCAGCTCATCCTCCCTGGGCATTGGATATAAGTCAAATTTCGACACTTCATTTAATTTCTGGAAATAGTTACAGAAGCGTAACGATCCGTCTGGTTTCGGAATCAGTACGATGGGGCTAGCCCATCACTCCATGATTCCTCGATGGCGCCTAACTGGAGCATTTGATTTACCTCAGCCGTGATGGCTTGCCTCCAGGCTTCGGGTACCTGGTACGGTCTCATTCACACCCTTACTCCAGGTTCGGTAACAATTTCATGTTGGCGAACGGTAGTCCTACCCGGTAGCTCTGAGAACACGTCGGTATTCTGCTGCACCAGCGAGCGAGCCTCCCGTCGCTGCTGCTTAGTGAGGGCATCACTTATCCTGACCTCTACCCCAGGCGCATCCCTGGCTGAAGGTAGAGAACTCTCTGACGGCATGCCCGAAGAGACGTCTGTAACTAAACACTCTCGATCTTTCCACGGTTTTAGCAGGTTTACATGGTAAAGCTGCTCAGGTTTCCTCCTTCCGGGCTGATACACCCAGTAATTTATCTCCCCCACCTTTTCTCGAAACCTCATATGGCCCTTGCCACTTGGCCATCAGCTTACTCTTGGCTGTGGGTACCAGTACTAATACCCGATCGCCCTTGTTAAAAGACCTGACCGTGGCTCTTTTATTATATGTGTGCCTCTGGACTGCCTGGGAATCTAACAGATGTTCTTTCACGATGGGCATGACTGCCGCAATCCGGTCCTGCATACTAGCCACGTGTTCAATTATGCTCCTATGTGGAGTCGGCTCTTGCTCCCACATCTCTCTAGCTACGTCCAACAGACCCCTAGGGTGTCTGCCGTACAATAACTCAAAGGGAGAGAATCCTGTAGAAGCCTGGGGTACCTCACGGATGGCGAACATAAAATAGGGTAGCAACATGTCCCAATCCCTTCCGTCCTTAGAAACCACCTTTTTTAACATGGACTTGAGGGTTTTATTGAACCGTTCTACTAACCCGTCGGTTTGTAGGTGGTACACCGAGGTGCGCAATTGTTTAATTTTTAGCATTTTGCACAGTTCCCTTGTCACCTTGGACATAAAAGGGGTCCCTTGATCCATCAGGATCTCCCTAGGTAGTCCAAGGCGACAGAATATGGCAAACAGCTCCCGTGCAATCAGTTTCGCTGAGGTGCGGCATAGCGGTATAGCCTCCGGGTACCGGGTGGCATAGTTAACGACCACCAGTATATGTTGGTGGCCACGAGCAAATTTTACAATGTGCCTTACCAAGTCCATTGCAATCCGTTCAAAAGGTACCCCTATCACTTGCAGAGGTACCAATGGGCTACGGAAATAGGCGGTGAGTGTGGTCAGTTGACATTCGGGGCAGGATTTGCAGTACTTTTGGACCTCAGCGTAAATCCCTGGCCAAAAGAACCGCTGCAAAATACGTTCTTGCGTCTTTTTAACCCCTAAGTGTTCACCCAGCAGGTGTGTGTGTGCCAAATCTAGAACCACCAGACGGTACGACTGAGGTACCACTAACTGTTCCACGACCTCGTCCCTGATCTTGTCTTCCCTATAGAGCAACTCACCATTGACTACCATGCGTGGAAATACAGTATCTGCACCGGGCTGTTGAGAAACACCATTTACCTCTAACACCCTTTCCCGTGCCTCAGTTAGGGTGGGATCCTGTAGCTGAACTGTCCCAAACGTGTCCCGGGACACTTCCAGCTCGGGGATTGATGGGGTCTCCTCGACCTCTCCTGCCAGCACCTCTAGGGGAGACCTATCAGGGTCACACTCTGTCCCTAGGTTGGACACCCCTACTGCAGGTATCCCCGACTCGGGCTCATCGGGTACAGCACCTGTAATAAATTTTACTAGGGGAGAGTGGATTTTGTTTTTCCACAGAGTCCACAACAGGGGCAAGTCTCTTCCCAACACAGACCCATAGGGAAGAGATTTTACCACCCCCACCACATGTTTTATGCTGCCACATGGCGTGGACAAAACTACCTCCGCGGTTGGGTACTCTCGACAACCTCGACTGTCCATCCACTGGGGTTGTCTCCTGCCACCAGCGACTCATGCACCAAAGTCACTAGGCTCGCTGAGTCTAGGAGGGCCTCCGTGGGGTAACCATTAACCAGTACCTGGCACAGTTGGGGTTCGCTGTCCAAGGGGTCAGCACTCTGACACCGCCAGCACCTAATGGTGGAGGTACCGTTAGGTCTCATGCCCGTTTGGGAGGGAACCGGTCTTCTGCTACTCTCACTCCGGGGTACCCCTTCAGCACGGGTTCGGTGCTGACTGTCCTCAGCAGAGGGAAGCGACCCCCTTCCCGGTTCCTGGGTTGGCAGGGATCGGCGTGACACCCGCGAGGGGGCAGAGTCCCGGATAAAGTCCTGAGTGGCCGAGTAGCGTTCGATCAGGCTAACCACCTGGTCGAGGGTGCCGGGTTCCCCTTGTCCCACCCAATGTTGGATAGCGGCTGGCAGAGTCCTCACCAGCCGGTCGACCACTACCCTCTCCACCATCTGGGCTGGAGTCAAAGACTCAGGCTGGAGCCACCTCTTTACCAGCTGCAAAACGTCATAAGCCTGAGACCGGGCAGGTCGGGTCTCAACAAAGGCCCATGAAAAGGCGCGCTGAGCCCTTACGTACGTATTGACCCCAGCCGGGCAAGGATCTCACCTTTGAGCCTCTGGTGGTCCTGGTGTCCTACCGACTGAGGTCGAAATAGGCCTTCTGGGCATCGCCGACCAAAAACGGAGCCACCACTTCCGCCCACTGGCCGGCTGATAGGTTTTCCCGCTCTGCTGTGCGTTCGTAGACAGTCAGGAAGGCTTCCATGTCGTCCTCCAGTCCCATCTTCCTCAACGCTGAGCGAACCTTGTCCCGGGCCTCTCGACATTCCGGAATCGGTGTTGTGGCCATTTCCCGCAGGGCAGCAATCTGTCGCAGCAACAGTTCATTTGTTTTTTGCTGCTGCTGGTACAGTAACTGCTACTGCTGATTGTGCTGCTGCTCCCGCTGTTGCCGCTGAGACTGCAGCTGCTGCTGATTGTACTGCTGCTCCGGCTCCTGCAGTTGCCGTTGGAGACTCTGGTGCTGCTCCTGCTGTTGCCGTTGGAGACTCTGGTGCTGCTCCTGCTGTTGCCGTTGGAGACTCTGGTGCTGCTCCTGATGTTGCCGCTGAGACTGCAGCTGCTGCTGCTGGGTAAGTAACAGCTCCTCCATTTTGTCCACGGGGTGGGGCTGAAATGTGGCAGGCCGGATTGTAGTCATGCAGCTGCCGGTGGGGTATGCCTCAGTCACTATGCCCGCATTCTCCACCAAGCTGTAAGGCGGCGGTGTTCACACCGTGAAGTAACTGAGGCAGTGATCCAAGCAAGTCCAACATAAACAGCTTTATTCAGCAACTCACGGCTAAATAGAAAAGTCCTCTGGTTCGCAGCCGTGTTAACATGAGTCCGCAAACAACGGTTTCCGTGGGCAACGACCGCGCCGCTCAGAACCTGACGGGTGCAGAGCCTTCCCAGGCGTGGGTTCAGCTACACACAGGCCCGCCGAGCTTTCCTGCTATGCTTCTAGCAGGTTCCAATACAGAACAACACTAATCCTTAATGCAGGGTTTTTAAAGGACCTGTGGCAAGAGCCCTGGAAAACCCGGGTTGGAGGGAGGAGGCCGCCCCACTGCCTTCCTGTAGCCTCCCCCAAGAAATGAAGGCCCTGCCAGGTTTTACTAATCTGCTTTAGCCAGACAGCCTGACCAGGTCCACGCTCACCTTCATTCCTGCATTGCAGCCGCAGGTGAGTTTGTGACTACAATGCACTCCAATGGATTCAATAGGTCTCTGTACACATTCTGGGGATATATAACGTCCCTCGTATATGATCCCGGTCACTGCCTCACAGTACATAGCCCCTATAAAACCTACTGTATAGATTTCACTTTTTTAGTTTTTCCAGAAAAAAATGTTTTTTTTTTTAAATGTAAATGAGGGCTCCTCTGTGCTCCCTTGGCATGGCCAAGGGCTCAGTGCACTATTGACCCCCTTAATCACCTTTCTGCACACCTCTACTTGGCTCGATTGACAAAGCTCACTTGCCCAGAGCGAGAGCTGTCTGAATTTAATCTCTGGCCCTGTGCACACGGTCAGCACAGGTGCACGCTCATCCCTCTCTCCTCTCTTCATCAACCACCCGCTACTATGTGATTCTTGAGTTCAGTGAATGGGAACTGCACACGGGAGAGGAGGATGAAAGCACACCCGCACTGATATGGTGTGCGCACAAGCTGGGGTCCTGCAGTGTCAATGCAGACATGGAGGGGAAAGGATTCAACTCAGGCAGTGCTCACTCTGGGCAGACGTGTGCTGTCAATCAATCTAAGGGAGGTATGAGACATGCTGATCGAGAGGGCGGAACGGAGTGTGAGCCCTTGGCCACGCCAACAGTACACTGAGGAGGAATGAGACATACTGATCGAGGGGGCGGAATGGTGTGTGAGCCCTTGGCCATGCCAACAGTACACTGAGGAGGTATGAGGCATACTGATCGAGGGGGCGGAACGGTGTGTAAGCGCTTGGCCACGCCAACAGTACACTGAGGAGGTATGCTGTCAATCAATCTAAGGGGAGGTATGAGACATGCTGATCAAGAGGGCGGAACGGAGTGTGAGCCCTTGGCCATGCCAACAGTACACTGAGGAGGTATGAGACATACTGATCGAGGGGGGGGGAAACATGTGAGCCTTTGGCCACGCCAACCGTACACTGAGGAGGTACAGTGCTGGCCAAAAGTATTGGCACCCCTGCAGTTCTGTCAGATAATACTCAGTTTCTTCCTGAAAATGATTGCAATCACAAATTCTTTGGTATTATTATCTTCATTTAATTTGTCTTCAATGATAAAACACAAAAAGAATTGTCCTAAAGCCAAATTGGATATAATTCCACACCAAACCTAAAAAAGGGGGTGGACAAAAGTATTGGCACCCTTTGAAAAATCATGTGATGCTTCTCTAATTCGTGTAATTAACAGCACCTGTAACTTACCTGTGGCACCTAACAGGTGTTGGCAATAAGTAAATCACACTTGCAGCCAGTTAACATGGATTAAAGTTGACTCAACCTCTGTCCTGTGTCCTTGTGTGTACCACATTGAGCATGGAGAAAAGAAAGAAGACCAAAGAACTGACTGAGGACTTGAGAAACCAAATTGTGAGGAAGCATGAGCAATCTCAAGGCTACAAGTCCATCTCCAAAGACCTGAATGTTCCTGTGTCTTCCGTGTGCAGTGTCATCAAGAAGTTTAAAGCCCATGGCACTGTGGCTAACCTCCCTGGATGTGGACGGAAAAGAAAAATTGACGAGAGATTTCAATGCAAGATTGTGCGGATGGTGAATAAAGAACCTCGATTAACATCCAAACAAGTTCAAGCTGCCCTGCAGTCCGAGGGTACAACAGTGTCAACCCGTACTATCCGTCGGCGTCTGAATGAAAAGGGACTGTATGGTAGGATACCCAGGAAGACCCCACTTCTTACCCCGAGACATAAAAAAGCCAGGCTAGAGTTTGCCAAAACTTACCTGAGAAAGCCTAAAACGTTTTGGGAGAATGTTCTCTGGTCAGATGAGACAAAAGTAGAGGTTTTTGGGAAAAAGCATCAACAGAGTGTACAGGAACAAAAAAGAGGCATTCAAAGAAAAGAACACGGTCCCTACAGTCAAACATAGCGGAGGTTCCCTGATGTTTTGGGGTTGCTTTGCTGCCTCTGGCACTGGACTGCTTGACCGTGTGCATGGCATTATGAAGTCTGAAGACTACCAACAAATTTTGCAGCATAATGTAGGGCCCAGTGTGAGAAAGCTGGGTCTCCCTCAGCGGTCATGGGTCTTCCAGTAGGACAATGACCCAAAACACACTTCCAAAAGCACTATAAAATGGTTTGAGAGAAAGCACTGGAGACTTCTAAGGTGGCCAGCAATGAGTCCAGACCTGAATCCCATAGAACACCTGTGGAGAGATCTCAAAATGGCAGTTTGGAGAAGGCACCCTTCAAATATCAGGGACCTGGAGCAGTTTGCCAAACAAGAATGGTCTACAATTCCAGCAGAGCATTGTAAGAAACTCATTGATGGTTACCGGAAGCGGTTGTTCACAGTTATTTTGGCTAAAGGTTGTGCAACCAAGTATTAGGCTGAGGGTGCCAATACTTTTGTAAGGCCCTTTTTTGGAGTTTTGTGTGAAATGATCAATGATTTGATTTTTGCTTCATTCTCTTTTGTGTTTTTTCCTTGCAAGCAAATTAAATGAAGATAATAATACCAAAGAATTTGTGATTGCAATCATTTTCAGGAAGAAACTGAGTATTATCTGACAGAATTGCAGGGGTGCCAATACTTTTGGCCAGCACTGTATAAGACATACTGATCGAGGGGGCGGAACGGTGTGTGAGCCCTTGGCCACGCCAACAGTACACTGAGGAGGTATGAGACATACTGATCGAGGGGGTGGAACGGAGTGTGAGCCCTTGGCCACACCGACAGTACACTGAGGAGGTATGAGACATACTGATTGAGGGGGCGGAACGGTGTGTGAGCCCTTGGCCACACCAATTGTACACTGAGGAGGTATGAGACATACTGATCGAGGGGGCGGAACGGTGTGTGTGAGCCCTTGGCCACGCCGACAGTACACTGAGGAGGTATGAGACATACTGATCGAGGGGGCGGAACAGTATGTGAGCCTTTGGCCACGCCAACCGTACACTGAGGAGGTATAAGACATACTGATCGAGGGGGCAGAACGGTGTGTGAGCCCTTGGCCACGCCAACAGTACACTGAGGAGGTATGAGACATACTGATCGAGGGGCGGAACGGAGTGTGAGCCCTTGGCCACGCCAACAGTACACTGAGGAGGTATGAGACATACTGATCGAGGGGGGGAAAAATATGTGAGCCTTTGGCCACGCCAACCGTACACTGAGGAGGTATAAGACATACTGATTGAGGGGGCGGAACGGTGTGTGAGCCCTTGGCCACGCCAACAGTACACTGAGGAGGTATGAGACATACTGATCGAGGGGGTGGAACGGAGTGTGAGCCCTTGGCCACACCGACAGTACACTGAGGAGGTATGAGACATACTGATTGAGGGGGCGGAACGGTGTGTGAGCCCTTGGCCACGTCAATTGTACACTGAGGAGGTATGAGACATACTGATCGAGGGGGCGGAACGGTGTGTGTGAGCCCTTGGCCACACCGACAGTACACTGAGGAGGTATGAGACATACTGATCGAGGGGGCGGAACAGTATGTGAGCCTTTGGCCACGCCAACCGTACACTGAGGAGGTATAAGACATACTGATCGAGGGGGCGGAACGGTGCGTGAGCCCTTGGCCACGCCAACAGTACACTGAGGAGGTGTGAGACATACTGATCGAGGGGGTGGAACGGAGTGTGAGCCCTTGGCCACACCGACAGTACACTGAGGAGGTATGAGACATACTGATCGAGGGGGCGGAACGGTGTGTGAGCCATTGGCCATGCTGACAGTACACTGAGGAGGTATGAGACATACTGATCGAGGGGGCGGAACGGTGTGTGAGCCCTTGACCACGTTGACAGTTCACTGAGGAGGTATGAGACATACTGATTGAGGGGGCGGAATGGTGTGTGACCCTTGGTCACACCACCAGTACACCGAGGAGGTTATGAGACATTCTGATCGAGGGGGCGGAACGGTATGTGAGCCCTTGGCCACACCAACCGTACACTGAGGAGGTATGAGACATACTGATCGAGGGGGCGGAACTGTGTGTGAGCCCTTGGCCACGCCAACAGTACACTGAGGAGGTATGAGACATACTGATCGAGGGGGCGGAACGGAGTGTGAGCCCTTGGCCACACCGACAGTACACTGAGGAGGTTTGAGACATACTGATCGAGGGGGCGGAATGGTGTGTGAGCCCTTGGCCACCCCGACAGTACACTGATGAGGTATGAGACATACTGATCGAGGGGGCGGAACGGTGTGTGAGCCCTTGACCACGTTGACAGTTCACTGAGGAGGTATGAGACATATTGATTGAGGGGGCGGAATGGTGTGTGACCCTTGGTCACACCACCAGTACACCGAGGAGGTTATGAGACATTCTGATCGAGGGGACGGAACGGTGTGTGAGCCCTTGGCCGTGCTGACAGTACATTGAGGAGGTATGAGACATACTGATCGAGGGGGCGGAAGGGTGTGTGAGCCCTTGGCCGCGCTGACAGTACATTGAGGAGGTATGAGACATACTGATCGAGGAGGCGGAACGGTGTGTGAGCCCTTGGCCACGCTGACAGTACATTGAGGAGGTATGAGACATACTGATCGAGGGGGCGAAATGGTGTGTGAGCCCTTGGCTGCACTGACAGTACATTGAGGAGGTATGAGACATACTGATCGAGGGGACGGAACGGTGTGTGAGCCCTTGGCCGCGCTGACAGTACATTGAGGAGGTATGAGACATACTGATCGAGGGGGCAGAATTGTGGGTGAGCCCTTGGCCACGCCAACCGTACACTGAGGAGGTATGAGACATACTGATCGAGTGGGTGGAACGGTGTGTGAGCCCTTGGCCATGCTAACAGTACACTGAGGAGGTATGAGGCATACTGATCGAGGGGGCGGAACGGTGTGTAAGCCCTTGGCCACGCCAACAGTACACTGAGGAGGTATGCTGTCAATCAATCTAAGGGGAGGTATGAGACATGCTGATCGAGAGGGCGGAACGGAGTGTGAGCCCTTGGCCACGCCGACAGTACACTGAGGAGGTATGAGACATACTGATCGAGGGGGCGGAACAGTATGTGAGCCCTTGGCCACGCCAACCGTACACTGAGGAGGTATGAGACATACTCATCGAGGGGGCGGAATGGTGTGTGAGCCCTTGGCCACGCCAACAGTAAACTGAGGAGGTATGAGACATACTGATCGAGGGGCGGAACGGAGTGTGAGCCCTTGGCCACACTGACAGTACACTGAGGAGGTTTGAGACATACTGATCGAGGGAGCGGAACGGTGTGTGAGCCCTTGGCCATGCCGACAGTACACTTAAGAGGTATGAGACATACTGATCGAGGGGGCGGAATGGTGTGTGAGCCCTTGGCCACGCCAACAGTAAACTGAGGAGGTATGAGACATACTGATCGAGGGGCGGAACGGAGTGTGAGCCCTTGGCCACACTGACAGTACACTGAGGAGGTATGAGACATACTGATCGAGGGGGCGGAATGGTGTGTGAGCCCTTCGCCGCGCTGACAGTATATTGAGGAGGTATGAGACATACTGATCGAGGGGGCGGAACGATGTGTGAGCCCTTGGCCGCGCTGACAGTACATTGAGGAGGTATGAGACATACTGATCGAGGAGGCGGAGCTGTGTGTGAGCCCTTGACCGCGCTGACAGTACATTGAGGAGGTATGAGACATACTGATCGAGGGGGCGGAATGGTGTTTAAGCCCTTGGCTGCGCTGACAGTAAATTGAGGAGGTATGAGACATACTGATCGAGGGGGCGGAACGGTGTGTGAGCCCTTGGCCGTGCAGACAGTACATTGAGGAGGTATGAGCCATACTGATCGAGGGGGCGGAATTGTGGGTGAGCCATTGGCCGCGCCAACCATACACTGAGGAGGTATGAGACACACTGATCGAGGGGGTGGAACGGTGTGTGAGCCCTTGGCCACACCAACAGTACACTGAGGAGGTATGAGGCATACTGATCGAGGGGGCGAAACGGTGTGTGAGTCCTTGGCCACGCCAACAGTACACTGAGGAGGTATGCTGTCAATCAATCTAAGGGGAGGTATGAGACATGCTGACCGAGAGGGCGGAACGGAGTGTGAGCCCTTGGCCACGCCGACCGTACACTGAGGAGATATGAGACATACTGATCGAGGAGGCGGAATGGTGTGTGAGCCCTTGACCACGCCAACAGTACACTGAGGAGGTATGAGACATACTGATCGAGGGGGTGGAACGGAGTGTGAGCCCTTGGCCACACGGACAGTACACTGAGGAGGAATGAGACGTACTGATTGAGGGGGCGAAACAGTGTGTGAGCTCTTGGCCACGCCGACAATACACTGAGAAGGTATGAGACATACTGATCGAGGGGGCCGAATGGTGTGTGAGCCCTTGGCCATGCTGACAGTACACTGAGGAGGTATGAGACATACTGATCGAGGGGGCGGAATGGTGTGTGACCCTTGGTCACGCCAACAGTACACTGAGGAGGTTATGAGACATGCTGATCGAGGGGGCGGAACAGTGTGTGAGCCCTTGGCCGCGCTGACAGTACATTGAGGAGGTATGAGACATACTGATTGAGGGGGCGGAACGGTGTGTAAGCCCTTGGCCGCGCTGACAGTACATTGAGGAGGTATGAGACATAGTGATCGAGGGGGCGGAACGGTGTGTGAGCCCTTGGCCGCGCTGACAGTACATTGAGGAGGTATGAGACATACTGATCGAGGGGGCGGAACGGTGTGTGAGCCCTTGGCCGTGCTGACACTACATTGAGGAGGTATGAGACATACTGATCGAGGGGGCGGAACGGTGTGTGAGCTCATGGCCGTGCTGACAGTACATTAAGGAGGTATGAGACATACTGATCGAGGGGGTGGAATGGTGTGTGAGCCCTTGGCCACGCCGACAGTACACTGAGGAGGTATGAGACATACTGATCGACGGGGCGGAATGGTGTGTCACCCTTGGTCACGCCAACAGTACACTGAGGAGGTTATGAGACATGCTGATCGAGGGGGCGGAACGGTGTGTGAGCCCTTGGTCACGCTGACAGTATATTGAGCAGGTATGAGACATACTGATCGAGGGGGTGGAACAGTGTGTGAGCCCTTGGCCGTGCTGACACTACATTAAGGAGGTATGAGACATACTGATCGAGGGGGCGGAACGGTGTGTGAGCTCTTGGCCGTGCTGACAGTACATTAAGGAGGTATGAGACATACTGATCGAGGAGGCGGAACGGTGTGTGAGCCCTTGGCCGCGCTGACAGTACATTGAGGTGGTATGAGACATCATTGAGGTGGTATGAGACATACTGATAGAGGGGGCGGGATTGTGGGTGAACCCTTGGCCGCGCCGACAGTACATTGAGGAGGTATGAGACATACTGATCGAGGGGGCGGAATTGTGGGTGAGCCCTTGGCCACGTCAACCGTACACTGAGGAGCTATGAGACATGCTGATCGAGGGGGCGGAACGGTGTGTGAGCCCTTGGCCACGCCAACAGTACACTGAGGAGGTATGAGACATACTGATCGAGGCGGCGGAACGGAGTGTGAGCCCTTGGCCACACCAACAGTACACTGAGGAGGTATGAGACATACTGATCGAGGGGGTGGAATGGTGTGTGAGCCCTTGGCCACGCCGACAGTACACTGAGGAGGTATGAGACATACTGATCGAGGGGGCGGAATGGTGTGTCACCCTTGGTCACGCCAACAGTACACTGAGGAGGTTATGAGACATGCTGATCGAGGGGGCGGAACGGTGTGTGAGCCCTTGGTCACGCTGACAGTATATTGAGCAGGTATGAGACATACTGATCGAGGGGGTGGAACAGTGTGTGAGCCCTTGGCCATGCTGACAGTACACTGAGGAGGTATGAGACATACTGATCGAGGGGGCGGAACAGTGTGTGAGCCCTTGGCCACGCTGACAGTACATTGAGGAGGTATGAGACATACTGATCGAGGGGGAGAATGGTGTGTGAGCCCTTGGTCACGCCAACAGTACACTGAGGAGGTTATGAGACATACTGATCGAGGGGGCGGAACGGTGTGTGAGCCCTTGGCCACGCCAACAGTACACTGAGGAGGTATGAGACATACTGATTGAGGGGGCGGAACTGTGTGTGAACTCTTGGCCACGCCAACAGTACACTGAGGAGGTATGAGACATACTGATCGAGGGGGCGGAACAGAGTGTGAGCCCTTGGCCACCCCGACAGTACACTGAGGAGGTATGAGACATACTGATCGAGGGGGTGTAACGGTATGTGAGCCCTTGGCCACGCCGACAGTACACTGAGGAGGTATGAGACATACCGATCGAGGGGGCGGAACAGTATGTGAGCTCTTGGCCATGCAAACAGTACACTGAGGAGGTATGAGAGATACTGATCGAGGGGGCAGAACGGTGTGTGAGCCCTTGGCCACGCCAACAGTACACTGCGGAGGTATGAGACATACTGATCGAGGGGGCAGAACGGTGTGTTAGCCCTTGGCCACGCCAACAGTACACTGAGGATGTTAAACACAAAAACACAAAGAATATAGCCACATGTAGGAGGGTTTTCATCAAGGACCAGTTGGTCAATATAAAATACCCATAGTATCAAAATTGTGTGCTATATGGAAAAAAATAAATGGCAGACCATTCGGATGAAAGCACAACAAACAAGAGAACCACAGAACGTCGGGTCCAATTATCAGTATGACAATAATTGGGATACATAAAAAACCTTTATTAAAGTACTGGTTACAGTGACACTACAAGCACAAGAATGCCCACATAAAAATACAAAAATTAGACGTATGAGTCATGATAAAAGGATCAAATAGAGAATAAACATATAAACAATGTTATAATAAGGTATGTAAAAACCAAGGTACTACCAGCAGGTACAAAAAATAGTGGAATGTAGAAACCAAGGTACTACCAATAGGTACAAAAATGGTAGTATGCCGTGCCTATTTGATACACCAATATAATACTTCAATGATATTATGTATAGAAATAAAAATTATTAAATCAATCAAATACCAAACCAATAGTGGTGTATCATTAGGCACCTCATACAGGTCTGTAATCAATGGTAGTATAACAATGACTAACTCCTACAGTGACCATGATGTATAATTGCTGACACTTGCTGCCCTCATGGTGAAGGAGACCTAATGATCAATATGAATAGTATGGAGAGCTGGTCACGGATGGAGGCAATGCTGATTGGCATACCTGATATAACGATCCTGTGTTTGAATGCAGGGCAACCCCGATGCGCGTTTCGGACGGGGAATCCTTCGTCAGGGGTTTATGAGACATACTGATCGAGGAGGCGGAATTGTGGGTGAGCCCTTGGCCATGCCAACAGTACACTGAGGAGGTATGAGACATACTGATCGAGGGGGCGGAACGGTGTGTGAGCCCTTGGCCACACCGACAGTACATTGAGGAGGCCTCATTAGCATATGTAATAAAAAAATAAGTGAAATCTACACTACAGGTCGGCTGTTCTTTATATGGGACTACGTCCTTCTATAGCTGTTTAAATAATTTAAATTGAGTTTTGAGGATGACAGACCTTTTTTAGTTATAGTCCATTTACAATAGCCAAATATGAATGAGGGTTCCTAGGAACAAAGGGAACCTTTCACCAGTTTTATATCTTATAAACCCTGCCCATCACCTATGAATGCATGTAAGCAGGTTTCCTACAGCCCCGTTATACCCTCCTAGGTTCTTCTGCATATCTACAGAAAAGTGTTTTTATTCATGTCTCGAGCTGTTGGGCTATGTTCATACTAGGTGTTTTTTTCAGCATTTTTTTTTCTGCAGCACAAACCTAATCTAGCCAGGAAGGTTTGTTCAGGATTTTGCTTGTTTTTTTTTGTTTTTTTTTGCTGCAGTTTTGCTGTTTTTTTCACTGTTCTTTAGTCTCTTTATGCATGTACATAAAGTTCAGTGAAAAAAAAAAACTCATTCTATTTCATCAGGTTATGGCACAAAAAACGCTGCAAAACCTCATGTCTGCATTTATTGGTGCGTTTTTTTCAGTATTTTTTAATCACCCAATACTTCCAATGGGTGAAAAATGTAAAACGCTGAAAAAATGATGAAAGAAGTGACATGCTCTATTGTGCAAAAAAACATGCAAAGCACAAAATACTGGTGAAACAAAAACCAATGTGTGTGCATGAGATTTCTGAAATCTCATAGACTTTGCTGATACTGTAAAACGCAGCTGAAAATTTACATAAAAAAGCATAAAAAAAACGCAATGTATGAACATAGCTTTACGGATAGCAAACTATCTGTAATTACATAGGTGTGTGCCATCTCAATAACACACCAGTTTTTGTTTTTTTAAAGCCTTGGTACCTTTAATTTATGAAGCAGCCAGAGGTAAATATGATACTGATGAGTCACGAATCATGGGCCACCATTGTGTGCTTGCCCCCCCCAAGCTAAAATTTGCCAGCCAGCCCCTGATCACGTTCAACCTTCCTCCACCAATTATACATTTTGTCACTAATTTAACTATAACCCACGATGTTATGTGTACTGAGGAAATCATCCAGCCCTTTTTTAAAAGCTGTTACAGTGTCGGACATCCGTATCTCTTGTGGTCGGCATTCCACAGTCTGACTGCTCAGACTGTAAAGAACCCTTTCCTGTTTAGGTGCCGGAATCGCCTCTCTTCCACCCGTAATGAGTGCCCCCTGGTCCTTAGTATGGTCTTTGCAAGGAATAACTTTATGTGCCAGTACTTTGTACTGACCACACATATATTTGAGATCTCCTCTGAGATATATTTTTTTCATGTAGAATCCATCCGTTCACCTTTTCTGTGTCACACAAAGACACGGTGGTTGGAACCAAAGATCTCAAATTTGGACTCATCAGACCAAAGCACAGATTTCCACTGGTCTAATGTCCATTCCTTGTGTTCTTTAGCCCAAACAAGTCTCTTCTGCTTGTTGCCTGTCCTTAGCAGTGGTTTCCTAGCAGCTATTTTACCATGAAGGCCTGCTGCACAAAGTCTCCTCTTAACAGTTGTTGTAGAGATGTGTCTGCTGCTAGAACTCTGTGTGGCATTGACCTGGTCTCTAATCTGAGCTGCTGTTATCCTGTGATTTCTGAGGCTGGTGACTCGGATAAACTTATCCTCAGAAGCACAGGTGACTCTTGGTCTTCCTTTCCTGGGGCGGTCCTCATGTGAGCCAGTTTCTTTGTAGCGCTTGATGGTTTTTGCAACTGCACTTGGGGACACTTTCAAAGTTTTCCCAATTTTTCGCACTGACTGACCTTCATTTCTTAAAGTAATGATGGCCACTCGTTTTTCTTTACTTAGCTGCTTTTTTCTTGCCATAATACAAATTCTAACAGTCTATTCAGTAGGACTATCAGCTGTGTATCCACCAGACTTCTGCACAACACAACTGATGGTCCCAACCCCATTTATAAGGCAAGAAATCCCACTTGTTAAACCTGACAGGGCACACCTGTGAAGTGAAAACCATTTCCGGTGACTACCTCTTGAAGCTCATCAAGAGAATGCCAAGAGTGTGCAAAGCAGTCATCAAAGCAAAAGGTGGCTACTTTGAAGAACCTAGAATATAAGACATATTTTCAGTTGTTTCACACTTTTTTGTTAAGTATATAATTCCACATGTGTTAATTCATAGTTTTGATGCCTTCAGTGTGAATGTACAATTTTCATAGTCATGAAAATACAGAAAAATCTTTAAATGAGAAGGTGTGTCCAAACTTTTGGTCTGTACTGTATGTCATGACACAAAGCTCTCAGGTGGGGATGCCACATTTTGTGTTATACAAGCTCTAGTAAAGCCTCTGGTCCTGGGTGAGCAAAAACTGAATGATTAAATTTAATCAGGGGCTTGATCATTGTCGTGGGTATGTAAGGCACAGGCTTGTCATTAACCCTTTTGTAGTACAGAGACTCCCCTTTTTCCATGGACAGAGACTCGAGGGAATTAAACAAGGATGAGTCTCCATCCTTCTTCTGTGCTTTTATAAGGTCCTGACAAGGAGAAAAAACAAGGAGAAAAAACAAGGGGGGGGGGGGCTCTTGAGGCTTCTTAGTAACAGCAGCGATCACTTAATGAGGGTATTTTTCCTCCCCTGTAAGGGCGGCTTCCTTGGCTGCATGTTCTACATATACATTGCAAAGGGTGTGGTGGTCAGGAGTTAGTTTTTGGTGACCTTTGATTTTACAAAAGGACCATAAATTTGGGAATTCTTTGCCCCGATGTACAATTTGTCTGAGAATCTCTGCATGTTGTAAGGGCTTGTTCTGTGAATCAACCATCCTCCTCAGGGCCGTAACATTTATATACAAAGTGAGGGAGGAAACAACATAGGCACTGTCACTGAGAATATTCATAGGTTCGGTTTACGCTAGAATAAGTTGTAGAGCTGCTTCTAATTCAGCTCTTTGGGCAGAAAAGTGACCTGTGAGTCTGTACTGCAGCAACAACTGTTTATTGGGAAAGCATACAGCATAACCTGTGGCAGAGCATCCATTATATCAGTATCGAGCTCCGTCAATATAGGCACAAGGGACGCCTTCCTGAAAGTCTGCTCAGAAGAGGGAGGGAGTGACATTAGCCTGCTCAACTTGACAATCGTGACACTTTCCTGCGTACTGCATCATCTGAGCTAAATGATATTTTTCACCCACTTCAACTTGTAAGTCTCTGGTCTCAAAGTCAATGATCCATTGAGCCATTCTCTGTGAATTTACCCCCCAGGCTTTTCCTTTGAACAGAGTTTTTAGAGTAACATGTGGGGTTTGTAGAATTAACGGAGCAAATCCCACTACATATCTTACTTGATTCATCGTCCAGTGCACGGCCAGTAAGTGCTTCATGCATGGAGTAAAACCTTTCTCCACAGGGGTCAGCAACCTTCAGTAACCCAGGGCATACAACTGACTGGACACTTCAGGACTATCTTTGGGCCATTTTTGTAAAAGCACAGAGGAAATCGATATATCACCGGTGTGGGCTTGAATGTAAAAGGGCTGGGACGGGTCAGGGCTGATTAACGCAGTTGCTGCTGTAAGGGCTTACTTCATACCTTCAAAAGCCGGCAAGGCTTCTCCCTCTACAATGACAGGGGCGTGATCGTTATCAACTTCTTTTAACAAATCATACAATGGTTTAGCCAGATGAGCAAAGTCAAATTCTCTGGAAAAATTAATAAGACCCTAAAATTTTGTCAGCTCAATAATATTAGTTGGTATGGGAACAGGTTCAATAGTATTAACCCTAACATGCATTTTTTTTTCCTTCTGCTAAAATTGACACACCCAAAAATTTAACCTTTGACTTCATCAATTGTACTTTGTCAAGGCTCATTTTGAGTCCCGCGTCAAGTTTCAAGGGTCTCTTTGTGTTCATATTCATCAACAGTTTGAATTAACGAATTATCAACATATTATAAGACTTTGTCTCCGTAACCAAGGGGTTCTAAGACCTGAGCCAATGCCTGATGGAAATACACAGGGGAACTGTGGACTCCCATGAGCGACCGCATGAACAAGTACTGCACATTCTCAAAGGTGAATGTAAAGCGGAGGGCAGATTCAGGTGTTAGGGGTACTGAGAAAAAGCCATTTGCAATGTCCAAACAACAAAACACTTTACAATCACTCCTCAGCTGTGACATAACTTGAGGGACAGATGCAACTAGGTGAACACCTGAGGGAGCGTACTTATTTACAAGTCTCAAGTCTATAACCATGCGAAAGCTACCATCTTCCTTTTTTATAAGTAAAATGGGACTGTTACATGGAGAATTACATTTTACAACAAAACCTTGTTTTTCTAATTCACTGACCGCAACCTTTATGTGAGGCATTGCATCCTCAGGAATTTGGTGCTGATGCTGGACAGGTGGTAGCTTTTCATTATCAATTTTAACTTGTGTTTGCATTAACACATAATCAGTTTTCTTTGAGATCCATAATTCAGGGAACCTTTGTTTCAATTCATTTTTAAGTACATCATTATCAACATTTTCATCATTTTCATCAGTAAGTACATGAACTTAGACTGGCAATGGGTAATTTGTGACTCTCCAACTCCTCCTCCACAGGTACAATTATAGAACAAATATTTGCTTCTTTGTTTCGCCCCAGAACTTTGTTACATAAATCAACAACAATCCCCATTGATCCCAAAAACATTGGTACCCATAATAGTGGACCGTAATTGTGGATTTACCCAAAAATTGCATCGAAGACCCCTTTTCTTCGATCCCCCTGCAACCTGAAATGTCAGGTTCACTGGACGACTTTTTACTGCTTGAATACAAGAGCCCTCAAATCCTACCAAAGTGGTAGTCTCAGGCAGTTCAGGGGGTGACTGCAATTTGTGTCCGGTTACTGAAACTGAGGCTCCTGTATCGATGAGGATGTCTTCCCTCGGCAGTCCCTCTATTCTCTCGTTGACATAAGGTCTTCCATCCTTGCCCAGGGAACGAGGGACAAGGAAGGCAAGAGGAACAGGGGAAGCACATTATCAGTTGGTGTTACCTGCGTTGGGAAGCCTGAAAAATCCATCATCTTCATCTGAGAAAGTTTTCCATCCTACAGCTCCCACCTCAGCCCCAAAGAGATCTTCAGTAAGAAACCGGTCCTCATGATCCCACAGCTCCTTCATTAAAGAAGCATGGAGATGATGAGGGGTGGCTCTTCCCTGAATAATATTGATCTCCTTGCTGGACAGCTGGGGGCTGCTGGAGAGAAAGCAAGAGCAGAAGGCTCCTGAGAGACAGTGTTATCCATTTGAAGACCCCTATACTGCTGATATATCCTAGGATCATTCACAGCAGGATAAGGAGATCACCAGTTAACAAAGTCTTTACAACACCATCAATAGATTCAGCATTCTACAAGACTCCTGACTTGAAAGCTCCCTCTAAGGGTAGTTTCTTTAAAAATTACATAAACTCTTTTCTAAACTGTTCCTCAACGCTTTCAAGATGTCTTATCACCACATTCTGTTTCTCTAAATGTCCATTCTTCTATTCTATGTCTCCTGTCCTCAATCTTATTATTGTCAATCTCTGCTACCCCTCTCATTTCATCAATGACTATTTATGAAGCCCAGTATTCATACCCATCTTTCCCTACTATCTCTGCTTCCTTTAGAGTTTCATCCAGCTTTTCTACTCTCTCTCTGAACACTGCCCCTCCCTGGGTGATCACATTAACATGCTGCCTTGCAGGAAATCTATGAATGGACTGAAGAAAGCAATAACTCTTACACAAAGCCACTGTTTGGCTACTATATTTCCCTAATGCCCTTCTCTCATCTAGTTCCCTGCTTTCTTTTGTTAACCACTGCATACAATTTAGCCAAGTGGATTTAACATTAACCCCCTACAGCTACGGTGTGCCAGTATGCTTATCTGCCTGCTTTCCTAACCACTCCATACTGGAGGACTACAAGGACGTGATTTCTTTGTTCTGGTATTAACAAGTGCAATTTAAGCAAAAGTTAGATACTCACACCTCTCTGTCTTGGAGACCCTTTGCAGGCTTGAGTCGATCAAAAGAGGTGTGGCCGCGTTTCCAGCCTCTCTCGCTACGCTTGCCAGGTGTCTCCCTCCGCTTTTTAAAGCCTCATTGCTACCAGGCTCACAACGTCTTCTTCACGGCCTTGTAGATAACTCACGTAGAGGTTTCTTCTTGGTTGCACATATATTTTTATAGACCTTCGCTTTTGTAGTTTTCTTATAAATTCTGGCAGGCTTGAAGCTCTCCACGAGAGGTCCTCTATCCGGCTGGCTTACTTTGAGCGATTTACACGTGGCGCCACACCTTTTCTGTCCTTCCAGTCTCTAGCTCCTTATCTACAATCCTCTCCTTTGGTTCTTCTGGAGGCAGCTCTCCTGAGCCGCTCCTCCTGGCTGGCTCGCCAATTGTAAGAAAGTCCTTACTAAGAGCTGAAAGAGCCTGGAAAAGAGTGTAGATAATTCTTCAAAGCAGAGAATGAAGTTTATTCAGAGGTACGCGACAGAACAGTTCAAAATGCAGGCAGGCAAAATACACTTGCCACTCGCAGGTGTCTAGATAAGCAAAACAGCATTGAGATATCTGGCGATGGTCTGGCCATGGTGTGACTTCGGTCTGGCGATGGTGTGGCCTTGGCGATGGACTGCCTGTAGACTGGCGATAGAATGGCCCCGAACAACAGTATCAGAGCCTTTTTATGCATAGCTTAAACAAAGGAACTGCATATTGCGGCAAAAGGCGTATACATGATAACATCATACTGCAGGGAAGACTTGCATTTTAGAACAACAATGTGATAATGCAACATGACAATATTCATAAGTATTCTAACCAAACTCCATTAAATCCATAAATCCCCATGTCCTTACTTAAGAAATGGCATATTGACAACTATATTGTCCTAATTTCTATACCACAATTACAATAACATTATTTACTACCTTATAACACCACTTATTTACTCTAATATTGACCTGAAGCTGCTGCTTTTAACCTTTGTGTATACTAACCATACCTGCTAATGGCACTGACATCATTTTTTGGCTCCATTGTTATTAGGACATGTGTAGGACATGCATCTCATTAGCTGAAAAACTCAAATCTCAAACTTCTGAACAAGATGGGTGCTAGGTTTAACATGGCTGTTCAGAATATTAGGAGTTTTCATTCTCTTACACTGCATTACCAATATCCAGATATACAGGAACAGCTGGACTGGGACAGGTGCAGACAGGGTCAGGAAAACAGGATGGGCAGGATCAGATTCAGAGCGCACAGGTACAGGGACCATACAACTAGGTAGAAGGAACTCACTGATAGAAATGAAGTTGCTAAAGCACTTCTTCTTTGGGGAAGGTGCCTTACATATCCAATGTCTCCCAGACATTTTCAAAAGCACGCACAGCCCCTTTAAGAAGCAGGAAGCGCATGCGCCCTAATGCATTCTCCCAGGAAACCTGCGTTCTGTGCGCAGACCCGGGAGGAGAGAGAAGCTGGGGGAGCGCAGACGGGTAAGTGAACATGCTGGCGTCCCTGCTGAGGTGAGGAAGGGCACCCATGCAGGGTCAAAGGCGCTGTTCTAAAAGTATCCCCCCTCTTCTTCAAGTCCTCCATTTATTTCTGTAGAAGTGGAGCATGAAGGTCCAAATCCCTTCCAATCAACTAAGAAAAATGTTTTTCCTCTCACCTTCTTCAAGTCTAGGATATTCTTTACTTCAAAGACATCCTCTGAGCTGATGAGAGCAGGCATGACACAAGGATCCTTAAAGAAAAGACTCAAGATGACTGGCTTCAGGATGTACAATTGGGTATCCGTAAGGAGACTGGCAGCATCAACTTATAGGATACTTCATTAATTTGCTTGCTGACTTCAAAGGGACCGATGAAGCGCGGGCCTAACTTGCAGGATGAGATCTTAAGACTGATGTACTTAGAAGATAGCCACATCTTATCCCCTGGACGATAAGCGTCTCTTATCCAAATGCTTTTTCACACGCTCAGACGATCTCTCTAGAGTGGTTTTAGTGTCCTCCCATATCTTCGAGAAATCCTTTGTAAGAGCATCAGCTGCTGCTATGCCAGAAGCAGGAGATAATGGAAGAGGAATTTCTGGCTGTTGCCCAAAGACGATAAAGAATGGAGAGCTTGCAGAAGACTCTCTTACGTTACGTAGTTGTTATAGGAGAACTCTGCACATTATAAGAGCTTGAACCAATCGATATGATGTGTGTTTGTGAAGTGCCGCAGGAAGTTGGCCAGAATCTAGTTGATTCTCTCTACCTGTGAATTGGATTGAGGGAGATATTCAGATGAGATGTCCAGCACAACATTCAGAAGTTTGCACAAAGCTCGCCAGAATCTGCATGTGAACTGGATATCTCGGTCGTATACGATGTGGCGAGGTTATCCGTGAAGATGGAAGATGTGCTGGATGAATTTCTCTGCAAGCTCCGGAGTGGCTGGAAGGCTTGAAAATGGGGTGAAATGTCCCATCTTCGAGAAGGGATTCATAGGTACCCAGATGACGGAACAGCCGGATGACATAGGAAAGTCTGTAATAAAGTCCATGACAATATGCTGCCAAGGCACCGAGGGCACAGGAAGGGGTAGGAGTCACCCAGACTACGCATGGTGGGGCACCAGTAGTGTCGGGATATGCGCTGCAATGTCTTTCTCTGCCCAGCATGGCCGGCCACCTTGGCGGAGTGCCCCCATAGTAGAACTCGCCTCTTGTCCTATTCTGATACCAAGGTCTAACCAGGAGGAATTTGGGACAAGTTTACCGGAGCCATAGTAACCATCGTGGATGACTCGATGATGAGTTGATGTTCCTCCTCTTGGTCGGTGGGCAGGAAGAAGCGGGAAAGAGCATCAGCTTTGATATTTTTGTCAGATGGCCGGAAATGCAGAAAATCAAAGCTGGCAAAATATAACTACCACCTTACCGGGCGCGGGTTCAGTCTTTGCGAGGACTGCATATTGGCCTGGTCTTAAGTTCTGTTTAAATAATGACTGGATGGATTTCTCCGTCAAGAAGGAACTGCCCCTCCTTTAGAGCCATCCTAATTGCCAACAACTCTCGGTCGCCAATCGAGTAGCTGAGCTTCGGGTCAGAGAATACCTTGAAGAAGAATTCACAGATTACCATACGGCCAGAGGAAGACTTTTGGGTGAGAACTGCTCCAGCCACAGAAGATGAAGCGTGTACCTCCAGAAAGAATTGTTTGCTCACTTCTGGTTGATGTAATACTGAAGTGTTGGAAAAGGCCTGTTTCAGAGAGAGAAAAGTGTTCTCAGCCTCAGTAATCCATACCTTTGGATCGGCACCCTTACGGATCATAACGGAGATGAGAGCGGTCTGGGATGAAAAATGCGGAATTTTCGGTAGTACAGGTGCATCTCACTAAATTAGAATATCGTCAAAAATTTATTTCAGTTCTTCAATACAAAAAGTGAAACTCATATTACATAGAGTCATTACAAATAGAGTGATCTATCAAGGGTTTCTTTCTGTTAACCCCTTAACCCCCGAGGGTGGTTTGCACGTTAATGACCAGGCCAATTTTTACAATTCTGACCACTGTCACTTTATGAGGTAATTACTCTGGAACGCTTCAACGGATCCCCCTGATTCTGAGAATGTTTTTTCGTGACATATTGTACTTCATGATTGTGGTAAAAATTCTTCGATATCACTTGCATTTATTTGTGAAAAAAATGGAAATTTGGCGAAAATGTTGAAAATTTTGCAATTTTCAAAATTTGAATTTTTATGCCCTTAAATCAGAGAGATATGTCACACAAAAGAGTTAATAAATAACATTTCCCACATGTTTACTTTACATCAGCACAATTTTGGAACCAAAATTTTTTTTTTGTTAGGGAGCTATAAGGGTTAAAAGTTGACCAGCGATTTCTCATTTTTCCAACAAAATTTACAAAACCATTTTTTTAGGGACCACACCACATTTGAAGTCACTTTGAGAGGTCTTTATGACAGAAAATACCCAAAAGTGACACCATTCTAAAAACTGCACCCCTCAAGGTGCTCAAAACCACATTCAATAAGTTTATTAACCCTTCAGGTGCTTCACAGGAATTTTTGGAATGTGGAAGAAAAAAATGAACATTTAACTTTTTTCACAAAAATGTTACTTTAGACCCAAGTTTTTTTATTTTCACAGGGGTAACAAGAAAAAATGGACCCCAAAATTTGTTGTGCAATTTCCCCTGGGCACGCAGATACCTCATATGTGGGGAAAAAACACTGTTTGGGCGCACGGCAGGGCTCGGAAGGGAAGGAGCGCCATTTGACTTTTTGATTGTAAAATTTGATTGAATAATTAGCGGACACCATGTTGCGTTTGGAGAGCCCCTGTGTGCCCAAACATTGGAGCTCCCCCACAAGTGACCCCATTTTGGAAACTAGACCCCCCAAGGCACCTATCTAGATGCATAGTGAGCACTTGGAACCCCCAGGTGCTTCACAAATTGATTCGTAAAAATGAAAAAGTGTTTTTTTTTTTTCACTTTTTCATTGTTCGGGCACACAGGGGCTCTCCAAACGCAACATGGTGTCCACTAACAATTTGAGCTGACAATTTGTTAGCGGACACCATGTTGCATCGCAGCATTGCGGGGGTTAATGTGCTGGGAGCGGTGCGTGACCGCTCCCTGCACATAGTACCGGGTGTCAGCTGTGACAATCAGCTGACACCCGGCGGCGATCGCGCCCGCACAGCCTGTGACTTACTAATAAGGGTCTGGCTCTTAAGTCCCAGGGCACAGACGCGTATTAGCACATCTAATGTTGCTAAGGGGTTAATGTTGATGATTATGGCTTACAGCTAATGAAAACACAAGTCATTATCTCAGTAAATTAGAATACTTTATATAAACCGCTTGAAAAATGATTTTAAAAACCAAAATGTTGGCCTACTGAAATGTATGTTCAGTAAATGCACTCAATACTTGGCCGGGGCATCATCCTTTTGCATCAATTACTGCATCAATGTAGTGTGGCATGGAGGCGATCAACCTGTGGCACTGCTGAGGTGTTATGGAAGTGCAGGTTGCTTTGATAGCAGCCTTCAGCTTGTCTGCATTGTTGGGTATCATGTCTCATCTTCCTCTTGACACTACCCCATAGATTCTCTATGGGGTTAAGGTCAGGTGAGTTTGCTGGCCAATCAAGCACAGTGATACTGTTGTTTTTAAACCAGGTATCGGTACTTTTGGCAGTGTGGACAAGTGCCAAGTCCTGCTGGAGAATGAAATTTCAATCTCCAAAAACCTTGTCGGCAGAGGAAAGCATGAAGTGCTCTAAAATTTCCTGGCAGACGGCTGCACTGACTTTGGTCTTGATAAAACACAGTGGACCTACACCAGCAGATGACATTGCTCCCCAAACTATCACTGATTGTGGAAACTTCACACTAGACCTCAAGCAACATGGATTGTGTGCCTCTCCACTCTACCTCCAGACTCTGGGATGTTGATTTCCAAATGAAAATTGAAACTCTGGGCCTTAGTGGAGTGTGTCAATGACTGCCTTCTGGACATCTGTCAAGTCAACAGTCTTCCTCATGATTGTGGAGAATACTGAAAGAGACTAGGGGACCTTTTTAAACGCTAAGGAAGCCTTTGCAGGTGTTTTTTGTTAATTATTTTAATTTACTGAGATGAATTTTGTGTTTTCATTGGCTGTAAGCCATAATCATCAACATTAACAGAAATAAACACTTCAAATACAGTACAGACCAAAAGTTGGGATACACCTTCTCATTTAAAGATATTTCTGTATTTTCATGACTATGAAAATTGTACATTCTCACTGATGGCATCAAAACTATGAATTAACACATGTGGAATTATATACTTAACAAAAAAGTGTGAAACAACTGAAAATATGTCTTATATTCTAGGTTCTTCAAAGTAGCCACACTCTTGGCATTCTCTTGATGAGCTTCAAGAGCTAGTTACCTAAAATGGTTTTCACTTCACAGGTGTGCCCTGTCAGGTTTAATAAGTGGGATTTCTGGCCTTATAAATGGGGTTGGGACCATCAATTGTGTTGTGCAGAAGTCTGGTGGATACACAGCTGATAGTCCTACTGAATAGACTGTTAGAATTTGTATTATGGCAAGAAAAAAGCAGCTAAGTAAAGAAAAACGAGTGGCCATCATTACTTTAAGAAATGAAGGTCAGTCAGTGCGAAAAATTGGGAAAACTTTGAAAGTGTCCCCAAGTGCAGTTGCAAAAACCATCAAGCGCTACAAAGAAACTGGCTCACATGAGGACCGCCCCAGGAAAGGAAGACCAAGAGTCACCTCTGCTTCTGAGGATAAGTTTATCCGAGTCACCAGCCTCAGAAATCGCAGGTTAACAGCAGCTTAGATTAGAGGCCAGGTCAATGCCACACAGAGTTATAGCAGCAGACACATCTCTTCAACAACTGTTAAGAGGAGACTTTGTGCAGCAGGCCTTCATGGTAAAATAGCTGCTAGGAAACCACTGCTAAGGACAGGCAACAAGCAGAAGAGACTTGTTTGGGCTAAAGAACACAAGGAATGGACATTAGACCAGTGGAAATCTGTGTTTTGGTCTGATGAGTCCAAATTTGAGATCTTTGGTTCCAACCACCATGTCTTTGTGCGACACAGAAAAGGTGAACGGATGGACTCTACATGCCTGGTTCCCACCGTGAATCATGGAGGAGGAGGTGTGATGGTGTGGGGGTGCTTTGCTGGTGACACTGTTGGGAATTTATTCAAAATTGAAGGAATACTGAACCAGCATGGCTACCACAGCATCTTGCAGCGGCATCCTATTCCATCCGGTTTGCGTTTAGTTAGACCATCATTTATTTTTCAACAGGACAATGACCCCAAACACACCTGCAGGCTGTGTGAGGGCTATTTGACCAAGAAGGAGAGTGATGGGGTGCTACGGCAGATGACTTGGCCTCTACAGTCACCAGACCTGAACCCAATCGAGACGGTTTGGGGTGAGCTGGACCGCAGAGTGAAGGCAAAAGGGCCAACAAGTGCTAAGCATTTTTGGGAACTCCTTCAAGATTGTTGGAAAACCATTTTGCGGTGACTACCTCTTGAAGCTCATCAAGAGAATGCCAAGAGTGTGCAAAGCAGTCATCAAAGCAAAAGGTGGCTACTTTGAAGAACCTAGAATATAAGACATATTTTCAGTTGTTTCACACTTTTTTGTTAAGTATATAATTCCACATGTGTTAATTCATAGTTTTGATGCCTTCAGTGTGAATGTACAATTTTCAAAGTCATGAAAATACAGAAAAATCTTTAAATGAGGTGTGTCCAAACTTTTGGTCTGTACTGTAGATCACTCTGTTTGTAATGACTCTATATAATATATGAGTTTCCCTTTTTGATGATGTTTTAATTTAGTGAGTTGCACCTGTAGTTGGCGAATACAAGGAATCACTACACTGTGTTCCAAATTATTATGCAAATAATATTTTCTCAGATTTTCCCAAATTACCTATATGAATTGCAGTCATTGTAATTTTCCAGTCAAATAACTATTAGAGTACAATTGAAAGTTTTTTGTACAAACTGCCTATGATAACAGTATATTTTTAAAAAAATAAAACACTCAAACTGCACTCAAAATGCATGTTCCAAATTATTATGCACAGCAGAGTTTTCAACCTTTTCATTTTAATAAAGAACAAAAAATGGTCATTTTTGAAATTATAAGCATTAGCAGGTTATTAGAAACTGAAATCAAACAGTTTTCAACTCAAAACTTTATTCTAGGTGATGTAACATTTGCACATAGGACCCCTTGTTCAAAAGGAGCTTCTGAACTCTCTCGTCCATTGAATTTGTCAGGTTTTGGATGGTTTCTGCTTCAATTGTTTTGCATGAGGACAGAATACCCTCCCAGAGCTGTTGCTTAGATGTGAACTGCCTCCCGCCATCATAGACACTCCTTTTGATGATGCTCCAAAGGTTCTCAATGGGGTTGAGTTCAGGGGAGCATGGGGCCCACACCATAAGTTTGTCCCCTTTTATGCCCACAGCAACCAGAGATGCAGATGTGTTATGTGCAGCATGAGACGGGGCATTATCATGCATGAAAATGATCTTTGTATACTTTGCGGGTTGATATTTTTAAAGTGATATCCCTTCAGGGGAATTTCCAATATATAGGCCCCTCAAAGGCACTTCAAAACTGAATAAGTCCCTAAAAAAATAAGTTTAGTACATTGCCCTAAAATAATGAAACCTTGCTGCTAAACTTTTAACCCTTCTGACAAAAAAACTTGAATTATTTTGACATTGTAAACATAAGGTAAATGTTACTTATTCACTTTTTTATGTAGTATAACTATTTAGTTTTTGTGTATAAAAATTCAGTTTGAATATTATAAATTGTTTTTTTTTAAAACTTGTATAAATAAAAGTGAAACACATTGATTTAAATTTATTACTAATATAAAATACGTTCCAGGAAAAAAAACACTGTGATAACAGGGATAAGTTGAAAAATTCCATGGTTATTATCAAAATAAAGTGACACGTCAGATTTAAAAAATTGGGCTTAATCACAAAGAGGTTAAAATGGCTCCTTCCATGGGCGGAACGGTGGCGCAGTGGTTAGCATTGCAGCACTGAGGTCCTGGGTTCAAATCCCACCAAGGACAACATCTGCAAGGAGTTTGTACGTTCTCCCCATGTTTGCATGGGTTCCCTCCGGTTTCCTCCCACACTCCAAAGACATACTGATAGGGAATCTAGATTGTGAGCCCCGATGGGGACAGCGACAATAATGTATGTAAAGCGCTGGGGAATATGTTAGCGCTATATAAAAATAAATATTATTATTTATTATTATTCTTCCCAATGTGAATTCTCTGATGTCTAACAAGTTGTAATTTTATAGTAAAACATTTCCCACATTCTGAACATGAAAATGGCTTCTCTCCTGTATGAACTCTCTCATGTTTAACAAGATCTGATTTATTAGTAAAACATTTCCCACATTCTGAACATGAAAATGGCTTCTCTCCGGTATGAACTCTCTCATGTTTAACAAGATCTGATTTCTTAGTAAAACATTTCCCACATTCTGAACATGAATATGGCTTCTCTCCTGTGTGAATTCTCTCATGGATAAGAAGAGATGATTTATCTGTAAAACATTTCCCACATTCTGAACATGAATATGGCTTCACTCCTGTGTGAATTCTCTCATGAGTAAGAAGAGATGATTTAACTGTAAAACATTTCCCACATTCTGAACATGAAAATGGCTTCACTCCTGTGTGAATTCTCTCATGTATTTCAAGATGAGATTTTAAATTAAAACACTTTCCACATTCGGAACAAGAAAGTGGCTTCTCCCCTGTGTGAATCCTCTCATGTGCAACAAGATAAGATTTACAATTAAAACATTTCCCACATTCTGAACATGAAAATGGCTTCACTCCTGTGTGAATTCTCTCATGTATTTCAAGATGAGATTTGAAATTATAACACTTTCCACATTCGGAACAAGAAAATGGCTTCTCCCCTGTGTGAATTCGCTCATGTATTTCAAGATGAGATTTGAAATTAAAACACTTTCCACATTCAGAACAAGAAAATGGCTTCTCTCCAGTGTGGGATCTCTCATGTACAACAAGAAGTGATTTCTTAGTAAAACATTTCTCACATTCTGAACATGAAAATGGTTTCTCTCCTGTGTGAATTTTCTCATGTGTAACAAGAAGAGGTTTGTTACTAAAACATTTCCCACATTCTGAACATAGAAATGGCTTCTCTCCTGTGTGAATTCTCTCATGCCCTACAAGATGTGATTTCATAGCAAAACATTTCCCACATTCTGAACATGAAAATGGCTTCTCTCCAGTGTGGGATCTCTCATGTACAACAAGAAGTGATTTCTTAGTAAAACATTTCTCACATTCTGAACATGAAAATGGTTTATCTCCTGTGTGAATTCTCTGATGTGTAAAAAGAGTTGATTTAATCGCAAAACATTTTCCACATTCTGAACATGAATATGGCTTCTCTCCTGTGTGAATTCTCTCATGGGTAAGAAGAGATGATTTATCTGTAAAACATTTCCCACATTCTGAACATGAATATGGCTTCACTCCTGTGTGAATTCTCGCATGAGTAAGAAGAGATGATTTAACTGTAAAACATTTCCCACATTCTGAACATGAAAATGGCTTCACTCCTGTGTGAATTCTCTCATGTATTTCAAGATGAGATTTGAAATTAAAACACTTTCCACATTCGGAACAAGAAAATGACTTCTCCCCTGTGTGAATTCTCTCATGTATTTCAAGATGAGATTTTAAATTAAAACACTTTCCACATTCGGAACAAGAAAGTGGCTTCTCCCCTGTGTGAATCCTCTCATGTGCAACAAGATAAGATTTACAATTAAAATATTTCCCACATTCTGAACATGAAAATGGCTTCTCTCCTGTGTGAATCCTCTCATGTGCAACAAGATAAGATTTACAATTAAAACATTTCCCACATTCTGAACATGAAAATGGCTTCTCTCCTGTGTGAATTCTCTCATGTATTTGAAGATGAGATTTGAAATTAAAACACTTTCCACATTCGGAACAAGAAAATGGCTTCTCCCCTGTGTGAATTCTCCCATGTGCAACAAGATAAGATTTACAATTAAAACATTTCCCACATTCTGAGCATGAAAATGGCTTCTCTCCTGTGTGTGAGCTTTCATGTACCACAAGATTTGATTTAACAGCAAAACATTTCCCACATTCTGAACAAGAAAATGGCTTCTCTCCTGTGTGGGATCTTTCATGTACCACAAGATTTGATTTCAGAGCAAAACATTTCCCACATTCTGAACAAGAAAATGGCTTCTCTCCTGTGTGAGTTCTCTTATGTTTAGAGAGATTGCTTTTATCTGTAAAACATTTCTCACATTCTGAGCATGAAAATGGCTTCTTCCTTGTGGACGCTCTTTGATCTTCCCCACTTCTTATGCTAATTTTATATTGCTTAACAGTCTGTGATGAATTAGGAGATAGTTCTTTGCTATGAAGGGCTGAGGGTATATCTGAGATGTTGCTATGCTCCTCATATGTTTCTTGTGAAATGCTATCATCTTCTGCTTTGAAATACGAACATATCCGATGTCTTTCGGAGCTGCTGGTACAATGATCTGCAAAGAAGAAAACGGATTGGATTTTTGAACAAAATAACTTTAAAAATCATATTCATCTAAATATGAAAATTACAAATTTAGGAAAAAGTTAAAAATTCCATACAAATTTATAAGGTAGGCAACAACGCTCTATTAATAACTGACTAAAGTATCATTTACATGACGTGACGATTGCAAAGAATCAACTGTACTAATATTTGTTCAAATCATTGCCCGGTGCAAACATGAAACGTCAAAGAATAAATCATTTGTCATGGATTGCATATTTTATACAACCATAAAAATTATCATTGTCGGCAGCGCATTTCTTTGTGTAAATAGAGGATGTTCTGCAATGATAAAAATGCATGAGAGAACCATCATTGCTACATCACAATGAAAGCCAATAAGCACCAATCAACTTCCTATATCATCAATCAGTTATATTCTCCTTGCAGCCGCTCACTTTCAGTCTTCAATGGAAATAGACGGTTGTAGCAGTCATCTCTATCTGAGCAGTGACTGTTAGAGCTAACTGCACCTCCTCAATGACTAGAAGAAAGCGGCTACAGAGAAAATATAACTTCAGTTTCTCCCAGTAGCCGCTCTTCCAGTAAAATAATCTAACAAGATTTAAATACTATTTACCTGCAGATTACCACTATAACTTTACAAAGGCAGATAATGGCCTGCAACAAGCACTGTTAGGTCATATGAGAGCATATTTCTTCTCTCTCCCCATCGAGAACAGATAGACACATGGCCGGACGTTCATGACTATAGAGGATTCAGGAGAGACATCGGACAGCAGACTCAGCTATAATTGCATGTTTTCACTAACATCACTAATTACATGTCTGTGGCCTGAACTGTTCTTGAATAATGAACAATAATTAGGTTCCATCAATTGCATACCCCAATGTGTGCTGTGGAAGTTATGTTTACTGTTCAGTGACTACCTCAAGCCGATCACTAGCACCCCAACTTCCATGTGACAGAACCCAGGACACGCTCATATTGTACCACTCGTGTTACGGGAAATGCTCAGGTATCAGTGCTATTAGGTGGTGTCCGTCTCATACACTCCCTGCAAGCTATATGCAGAGGAGAGGAGCAGTATGGTCGTGTATTAGGAAGTCATGGCATTGGCGCAAATATAAGGCAATTTTCTGCTTTCTATTATAATCTAATTCTGGCTGTGACTATGAAGCAATTACTTTAAAACTTTTTTAAGCTCTGCCTGGTTCAGCATATCAAATAGGTTACTTAGGTTATATATTAATAACCAGAGCCATGATGGATATTACATAAAACACTAAACGAGATACCTATTATCTCAGTCTATTCTTAAATTCATATTCTTAAATCTCAGTCTATTCTTAAATCCATCCATATCCACCTCCCATTGAGAAAGCTACACGAGAAACGCGCATCAGGGCAGTGCTGGTGGGCTCTATTGATCCTCCCTTACCAAGGGTAAGCAACACCATTTATAAACTATTTTCTCTGTGTCACTATATGTTTATGGCTATTTGGCCTCTTATCATACATAGCTCCCTGAGACTGGTTGTATAGATGTACTGCATACTGTATGCTGCTTGACTTGTTGGATCCACTTGCTGCTCTCCACTTTGATTCCTCCTTATTTGGCATAGTTGTATTTAATGGTAATTATTTTTAATGTGAATTTTTTGAATAAATGAGTATTTTAATCTTATTAGTGGTTTATGGTTACTCCATTTTTTTTTCTTCGTCTTGCTCTTAAATCCATATTGGAAGCCAGAGAAACTAGGAGTTTTTTGTGCAAAAGTATCACAAAGTCTTTATTAAATACAAATATATACATAGAAACAAACGGACAAAATAGATAAAAACAGTGTGCATAAGGGCCAGTGTCGAGAAAACCCCCCTTAAATAAGACCAGTCAGAGGTAATACATAGCTCTTTGCAAGGTATAGACTGGGAAAGGGAATTCATTAGGCTAGTGGTAGGAGGTTGACCAAGGTAATATATATAGATCAAATGATAGGAGTGTAAGCACACAGTGTGCCACTAAAATGCAAAATGCCAGGGCCACCATCAGCAAGTATATCAATATCAGAATGATTAAACCAAAAGCCTTAAGCCCCCGTCTCACATAGCGAGATCGCTGCTGTGTCACGGTTTTGGTGACGCAACAGCGACCTCACCAGCGATGTCGCTATGTGTGACACTTTGCAGCGATCAGGCCCCTGCTGTGAGGTCGCTGATCGCTGCAAAGTGTCCTGGACCATTTTTTGGTCGTTGCTCTCCCGCTGGTCAGCACACATCGCTGTGTGTGACCAGCGGGAGCAGCGATCAGGCTGGTAACCATGATAAACATCGGGTTACTAGGGGCACACGCGCACCTAGTAACCCGTTGTTTATCATGGTTAAGAGCCTGCTAAAGTGAGCGGTAACCTCCAGCTCACTGTAGCAGAGTGGTAACCATGATAAACAACGGGTTACTAGGTGCGCGTGTGCCCCTAGTAACCCGATGTTTATCATGGTTACGAGCCTGCTAAAGTGAGCGGTAACCTCCCGCTCACTGTAGCAGAGTGGTAACCATGATAAACAACGGGTTACTAGGTGCGCGTGTGCCCCTAGAAACCCGATGTTTATCATGGTTACCAGCCTGCTCCTGCTTCAGCAGGCTCGTAACCAGGAGCAGGACATCGTGGAAAGATTCTTTCCACGATGTCGCTGCTCCCCTGATCGTTGGTGAGCCTGCCTGTTTGACAGCTCACCAGCGACCACATAGCGACGCAACGATCCCTGACAGGTCGTATCGTTGTCGGGATCGCTGCAGCGTCGCTAAGTGTGACGGGGCCTTTAAGCTGCTTACCCTAATATCCCACAGGCCCCAGACCGGTGACTGGGGTGATTTAGCTTCTTCCCAAAGCGCGTTTTGCGTTGCCTGTGCGCTGCTTTCTCAAGAGAAGTAGTGGTATTGCCCTTCCAGGACCTTAATGTGTCATAGCAACCGATCACATGGGAAACTATGTGATCGGGAGCTGGCCAATGGCACTGTTAGATTCGGCGCATGCGCCCTCGGGAAGCCACGCCCCCCCACACGCACCGGGCAGTCAACCCATAGGAGGCGTGTGCTGCTCTGGAGAGAACCGCCACAGCGCCTGCACGGGCAGAACAGACGCTGGACCGAGGCAGGTGAGCGCAAGTCCAGAGGGCGCATGCGCACCACAGCGCCACCAATGATACATATATATAGAAATCTAACAGGCCTGTCTAACACTGCAGTTATAAATGTAGGTAACATCCATAGGGGAAATAGTATGTGTATAAGAAGAATTACAAAAGAAAAACAGAGCACTGCATAATATAATGTTCATGAATACAGTACACATCAGAATTCTTCCAAAGCTTTTTGCAGGTATTCCAGACCAGAGGATTCTTCCAAAAGGAGCAATAAGGCAAAAGCGATGACCTGTTAAAAATACCAAACAAGGATTAAATCCTGGACAAGAAAATGAAAAAATACAAACAATAAGAACGA
This sequence comes from Phyllobates terribilis, assembly GCF_046119375.1. Classification (NCBI taxonomy): domain Eukaryota; kingdom Metazoa; phylum Chordata; class Amphibia; order Anura; family Dendrobatidae; genus Phyllobates; species Phyllobates terribilis. The sequence continues at coordinate 371,445,339 of NW_027362769.1, forward strand.
AGTGTTGGATAAAGATGTAATAAGGACAACACATGACAAATCACCAAAACACCTAACAAATAAAAATTATCTATATATATAATCGTCTTATCCCGTCTGTCTGTCTGTGTGTCTGTCCAGGAAATCCCGCGTCGCTCATTGGTCCGGCAGCAGCCAATCAGCGCCGCGGGATTTCTGAAAAAAGATGGCGGCCGTTAGCGGCTCATCTGCGGGACGGAGCTGAGCGGCGATGCAGCCGGGAGATGAGAGCCGCGAGGCGCTCATCTCCCGGCCGGCAAAAGCAGAAGGAACCCGACCGCCGGACCAATCTGCGGGACGGAGATGCAGCCGGGAGATGAGCGGCGCGAGGCGCTCATCTCCCGGCCGGTAGCAGCGGATGGACCGCCGGCGTCGCTGACCTCCATGTGGAAGGGAGGACCGGGGATCGGCGCTGCGGGTCGGGATACTTCTGCTGCGAGCGCCCGCTCATGTCCCGGGTTCTCGCAGCCGAAGTAGCCGCACAGGCAGCCGCTCCCCGGTCCTCACCAAGACGATTCGATGATTGGTCGCGGTCTTCGGACCCGACCAATCACTGATCTTAGCGCAAAAGTTAAATACCGCTGTGCTGATTGGTCGCGGACGCTGCCCGCGACCAATGACCGATTTGGGCGCCACATTTAAATATCGGCCGCGACCAATCAGCACAGCGGTGTTTAAATGAGGAATCAAGATCGGTGATTGGTCGCGGCCGATATTTAAATTTGGCGCACAAATCGGTGATTGGTCGCGGGCCAAGACCGCGACCAATCACCGATTTGTGCGGCACATTTAAATAGCGGCCGCGACCAATTGGATGTCAGCGCCGCTCCCTGGTCCTCCCTTCACACCCTAGCCGCATGGATGTCAGCGGCGCTGCCTGTGCGGATACTTCTTCTGCGAGAACCAGGGACATGAGCGGGCGCTCGCAGCAGAAGTATCCCGACCCGCAGCGCCGCTCCCCGGTCCTCCCTTCCACATGGAGGTCAGCGACGCCGGCGGTCCATCCGCTGCTACCGGCCGGGAGATGAGCGCCTCGCGCCGCTCATCTCCCGGCTGCATCTCCGTCCCGCAGATTGATCCGGCGGTCGGGTTCCTTCTGCTTTTGCCGCGACCAATCACCGATTTGGGCGCCAAATTTAAATATCGGCCGCGACCAATCAGCACAGCGGTGTTTAAATCTGGAGCCAAGATCGGTGATTGGTCGCGGCAGATATTTAAATTTGGCGCCCAAATCGGTGATTGGTTGCGGGCAGCGCCAGCGACCAATCAGCGATTTTTAACACAAATGTCCGGACCTTTGTAACACCATGCGGATACTGTGGGGACATCAGGGGCTAGGGTGTGAAGGGAGGACCGGGGAGCGGTGCTGCCTGTGCGGATACTTCTGCTGCGAGAACCAGGGACATGAGCGGGCGCTCGCAGCAGAAGTATCCCGACCCGCAGCGCCGCTCCCCGTTCCTCCCTTCACTCCCTAGCCACTGATGTCCCCACAGTATCCGCATGGTGTTACAAAGGTCCGGACATTTGTGTTAAAAATCGCTGATTGGTCGCTGGGCGCCAAATTTAAATATCGGCCGCGACCAATCACCGACCTTGGCTCCACATTTCAACACCGCTGTACTGATTGGTCGCGGACGCTATTTAAATGTGGCGCCAAAATCGGTGATTGGTGGCGCCCAGCGTCGGCGACCAATCAGCACAGCGGTGTTTAAATGTGGAGCCAAGATCCGTGATTGGTCGCGGCCGATATTTAAATGTGGCGCCCAAATCGGTGATTGGTCGCGGGCAGCGCCAGCGACCAATCAGCGATTTTTAACAGAAATGTCCGGACCTTTGGAACACCATGCTGTGGGGACATCAGCGGCCAGGGTGTGAAGGGAGGACCGGGGAGCGGCGTTGCGGGTCCGGATACTTCTGCTGCGAGCGCCCGGTCATGTCCCGGCTTCTCGGAGCAGAAGTATCGGCACAGGCAGCGGCGCTGACATCCATGTGGAAGGGAGGACCGGGGAGCGGCGCTGACATCCATGCGGCTAGCGTGTGTAGGGAGGACCGGGGAGCGGCACTGCGGGTCCGGATACTTCTGCTGCGAGAGCCCGCTCATGTCCCGGCTTCTCGGAGCGGAAGTAGCCGCACAGGCAGCCGCTCCCCGGTCCTCACCAATACGATACGCTGATTGGTCGCGCCCTCCTGACGCGACCAATAAGAGATTTGAACGCTGAATTTAAACACACTGTCCGCTGCTTAGGAACACGGCGCGCGACATTTAAAACCTGCTTTTATGATTGGTCCCGGACGCCGCCCGCGACCAATCACAGATTTCCGCGCCAAATTTAAACACGCTCTCCGGCCAATTACCGCAACATTTCAAATATCTACGCCACCTTCGGGAGATAGCACGGCTAACTCCGCCCATGTGGTCATGTGACTCACAAAATGCTCATAACGTACTGAGCAGGTTTTCTCTGTCACACTGTGCGAGGGACTTCTGTCACACTGTGCGAGGGACTTCTGTCACACTGTGCGAGGGACTTCTGTCACACTGTGCGAGGGACTTCTGTCACACTGTGCGAGGGACTTCAGTCACACTGTGCGAGGGACTTCTGTCAGGTTTACTGAACACGTTCTGCTAGTGACAGCGCGCTGAAGAGATACTTCTTTACGCTTCCTGTTTTATAATGGGTCGTAAGCGAAAATACGCCACGGAGGAAGACCGAAAAGCAGCAGAAGCAGCAAGAAAACGACAACGTCGAGAGCAACAGGCACCACAACATACTGCCGCCAGACAAGCCCAGGATGCGGAAGCTCACAAAAACCGCCGGGAACAGGAGACACCGCAACACACTGCCGCCAGACAAGCCCAGGATGCCGAATCTCAACAAAAACGCCGGGAACAGGAGACACCGCAACACACTGCCGCAAGACAAGCCCAGGATGCGGAAGCTCAAAAAAAACGCCGGGAACAGGAGACACCGAAACACACTGCCGCCAGACAAGCCCAGGATGCCGAATCTCAACAAAAACGCCGGGAACAGGAGACACCGCAACACACTGCCGCAAGACAAGCCCAGGATGCGGAAGCTCAAAAAAAACGCCGGGAACAGGAGACACCGAAACACACTGCCGCCAGACAAGCCCAGGATGCGGAAGCTCACCAAAAACGCCAGGAACAGGAGACACCGCAACACACTGCCGCCAGACAAGCCCAGGATGCGGAATCTCACCAAAAACACCGGAAACTGGAGACACCGCAACACACTGCCGCCAGACAAGCCCACGATGCAGAATCTCAACAAAAACGCCGGGAACAGGAGACACCGCAACACACTGCCGCCAGACAAGCCCAGGATGCGGAATCTCACCATAAACGCCGGGAACAGGAGACACCACAACACACTGCCAGCAGACAAGCCCAGGATGCGGAAGCTCACAGAATAATTCGGAAGCAGGAGACAACACCACACACTGCCGCCAGACAACCACAGGATGCGGAATCTCAACAAAAACGCCGGGAACAAGAGACACCACAACACACTGTCGCCAGACAAGCCCAGGATGCGGAATCTCACAGACAACGTCAGAAACAGGAGACACCACAACACACTGTCGCCAGACAAGCCCAGGATGCGGAATCTCACAGACAACGTCGGAAACAGGAGACACCACAAGACACTGCCGCCAGACAAACACAGGATGCGGAATCTCACAGACAACGTCGGGAACGTGAAACACCGCAACACACTGCGGCTAGACACGAACACGATGCAGAATCCCATAGACAATGTCATCTGAATGAATCTCCAGAATCCAGGACAAACCGAGAACAACACGATCGACAAATTTATCAAAAAAGAATGCTCTACCAACTAAGGCAAACCCAGCAGAACATTCAACAACTTGCACGTTACGTAACAGACAATGAAACTATCATTATTCAACACTACTGTGGGAAGATGAATGTAGTTTGTTCAAAATGCGAATCTATGAATCTTATCGAGGAAAAACCATCTGACAATCAGTTTACTCAATGCTGCCAAAAAGGAAAAGTGATGCTACCAAGATGTCACTGCTCAGATCTGTTTGAGCAGTTGATGAAAGGAACGCATGAACACAGTAGAAATTTTATGGAAAACATCAGAAGTATCAATAGTTCTCATGCGTTTGCTTCATTTGGTGCCAACATTGCACCGCCCCCTGGATTCGGACCGTATTGTTTTAAAATTCATTGCCAGATCTACCACCGTACTGGAACACTTCACCCAGAACTAGGACAACCACCAACATTTGCACAATTATACATCTTTGATCCAAATGAGGCTACAGAACAAAGGATGAACCGAAAAGAAAATGAAAAGTGTAATGCAGAACTGATGAACCTAATTGCCGTACATTTACAAACAATCAGCCCATTTGCTGCCGCATATCGCATGCTAAAAGACGTTGAAGCTGAGGAGGAACAGAGAGCTATACAAAATGGGACGGAAATGCCTTCTATTATCATGGCCATTAAACAAGAACGTCAACAAGATCCCCGATGTTACAACAAACCACGTGTAAGTGAGGTCGCAGTTGTTTTTCAAAACGATGATGGAGAGCCTCCTTTTCAAAGAGATATATTAGTCCATCTTAAGCCAGACAAAAACAACCCTTTCATTCCTAAAACAACGGATTAGCATTTTGCACAGCAACCTTGATGCTCTTCTGTATCCGCTATTCTTTCCAAGCGGTGATCAAGGGTGGCATGAAAACCTACACCAGCAAGGAACTTCAAGAAGAATTACACAACTACAGTACTACAGTTTTCTTCTGTCTGTGCGAAATTACTTCAATCCTATTTTAAACGGTGGGAAACTGACACAACAGTACTTAGTAGACGCATGCGTTAAAATTGAAGCAAATCGGCTCAATTTCATACGAAGGAATCAAAAACAACTTAAAGTTGAAGACTACTGCGTTCTTCAAGAACATTTGCAAAAACAATCCATTCAAAAAGGAATTCCAATTGGAAAAACAGTAATTCTCCCGTCGTCCTTTGAAGGTAGCCCCCGCAACATGCAACAGCGTTATCAAGATGCAATGGCAATAGTAACAAAGTATGGAAGACTTGACATTTTTTTAACAATGACCTGTAATCCTAAATGGCCGGAAATTACAGAAAATCTACAACCCTGGCAGCAAGTTGAACACAGGCCGGACTTAGTTGCACTCGTATTTCGACTAAAACTCAGCAGCCTTTTTGAAGACATCAAAAAAGGCCTTTTTGGAACAGTCGTAGCAATGGTACACGTCATAGAGTTTCAGAAATGAGGTCTCCCACATGCGCATATACTAATTATTTTAGACGCGGATTCCAAGTTTCGCACGGAGGATGAAATTGACAACATAGTGTGGGCTGAAATTCCTAAACAAGAAAAGTATCCTGAACTGTATAATATTGTAATCTGTAATATGGTTCATGGCCCATGCGGTGTAGCAAATCCAAAAAGTCCATGCATGGAAAACGGAAAGTGTACAAAAGGGTTTCCAAAGCAGTTGAAACAGCACACTGTTAAAGATTTGGACGGCTACCCATCCTACCGGAGACAACTGATTGATAACATTGTACACAACAAAAAGATTATAAATAACTCATGGATAGTTCCATACAACCCGTACTTATTAAAACGCTACAACTGTCACATCAACGTTGAAATCTGCGCTTCAATAAAAAGTGTTAAATGTAGCGTCGGCGTCCCTGCCTCCTGCTAGGCAGGGACGCTGTTCCCCTCACCTCTCTGCTCCGTGCCCGGCGTCTTCCTCCCGCTCTGCTAGCAGCGCGCGCTCCTTCCCGGCCACGGTGCTTAGGGCGCACGCGCGCTCCCCCTCTCTTAAAGGGGCCGCGCGCGCCGTCCTAAGGAGTCCCCGGCCAATGGCCGGAGGACTTCACCATATATAAGGCACCTCCTCCAAAATGGAGGTGCCCGAGCAATGTTGTAGCACAGTTCATCACTCTGCTTCAGCCCTCAGGTCCCGTTTCCAGTTACCTGCCAGTTTCCTGTCTGATACCTGCCTGTCTCGTGTCAACCTGCTACTATTCCTGCGGTCCGACAGTCTGCCTACCAGCCCTGCCAGTCTGTCTATGGATCCGTCTGCCCGCTCACCTGGGAGCGCACATCTGCTACCTGCCTGCTAGCCTACCTGGAGGCTCCGCCGTCACGTGCTGTGACCACCAGCCTGTCCAGAGACTCTTGCCCGCTCACCTGGGAGCGCTCACCTTCTACCTGTCTGCTAGCCTACCTGGAGGCTCCGCCGTCACGTGCTGTGACCACCTGCCTGTCCAGAGACTCTTGCCCGCTCATCTGGGAGCGTCCACCTGCTACCAGCCTGCTTGCCTACCTGGAGGCTCTGCCGTCACTTGCCGTGACCACCCGCCTGTCAAGAGACTGTCCCGGTCACTTGCCGTGACCACCTGCCCGTTTACCCAGAGACTGTCCCGGTCACTTGCCGTGACCACCTGCCCGTTTACCCAGAGACTGTCCCTGTCACTTGCCGTGACCACCTGCCCGTTTACCCAGAGACTGTCCCGGTCACTTGCCGTGACCACCTGCCCGTTTTCCCAAAGACTGTCCCTGTCACTTGCTGTGACTACCTGCCCATCTTCCCTGGGCGCCACCCGCTTCCTTACAAGGGCCGCCCCCTTGTATAGTTGCTCAGAGGTTCCGCCTCCCAGACCCGTTACATTAAATATCTTTTCAAGTACATCTACAAGGGGCATGACAAAGCTAACGTCGAAATCCAACAAAAAACAGTCAATCACGATGAATCATCACGGTTTGTTGATTCAAGATATGTCAGTGCTCCAGAAGCTGCTTGGAGAATATTTGCATTTCCAATGCATTCACAGTCCCATGCCATTATACGTTTAGCTATTCATTTACCAAATCAACAGCAGCTTTATTTCTTTGAAAATGCTCAAGTCGAAGATGTCTCCAAAACTTTAAGTACAACGTCAACATTAATGGAATGGTTTTTGCTGAACCAACGTGACGAAAAAACAAGGCAGTATTTGTATCGAGAGATTCCAGAGCATTACGTTTGGAATAAAACTTGGAAGCCAAGACAACGAGGACTTAGCAGAATAATTGGACGCATGTATACTGTTAGTGTCAAGGATCAAGAAAGATATTGCCTTCGGCTGTTACCACTGCATGTCAAAGGAGCTAGAAGTTACGAAGATTTGAAAACAGTTAATGGAGTATTGCACGATACATTTAAAGCTGCAGCTTTGGCTTTAGGACTTCTATTGGATGATACTATGTGGACACTTACTTTAGAAGACGCAGTTACTCTACATATGCCTAAGAAACTTCGTGAATTGTTTGCCTACATTTGTGTCTTTGGACCGCCTACAAATCCGGCTCAACTTTGGACAAATTTCAAAGAACATATAATTGAAGATTACTGCTTACGTCTTCACAACAAAAGTGGAAATTGTCACAATTGCGAATCTTATGCCATGCAAGATGTCCAAAATATCCTACTACTGCATGGAAAAACGTTTTCAGACTTTAATTTGCCACAGCCTGCAAGTCAAGTTGCACAAATTCAAGAGTATGACGAAGCTTATGAATTATTGTTGGCAACAGAGAAGAAAAACTCCTTAAATCAAGAACAACGGATTGCATATGACACTATTGTGAGCGCTGTAGAAAACCAAGCCGATCCAACGCCAAAATGTTTCTTTATTGACGGTCCTGGAGGCAGCGGTAAAACATACCTCTATGAAGTTTTAATGCATCACGTTAGAGGATTAGGAAAAGTCGTATTGCCATCGGCTACAACAGGTATTGCAGCAAACCTTTTACGAGGAGGTCGCACTATGCATTCACTCTTTGGGATACCAGTTCCGGTCAATGAAATCTCCGTTTCCAGAATCAAACAAGACACATTTGCAGGAAAACAGTTGAACAGTGCAAATCTTTTGATACTTAATGAGTGCACCATGGCGCCCAAATATGCTTTGAGCTTAATTGACAGACTTCTGCGTGAAGTTATGACTACAAATATTGCTGAAAAAAATGAAATTCCTTTTGGAGGTAAAGTTTTTGTCCGTGACGGAGATTTTAGGCAATGCCTTCCAGTTGTACCGAATGGAACAAGAACAAATATTATCGAGTCAACCTTAAAAATGTCAGACCTTTGGAAAGAGTTTAATAAACTACAAATAATTAACAACATGCGATCTTCTGACCCAGAGTACAGCAACTGGCTTCTTAAACTTGGTAATGGTGAACTGAGCAATGAATATAACCTTGGAGAAGACATTATTGAAATACCAGAAGACATGGTGTGCACTGACTGCATCGTAAGTGATGTTTTTGGACAACGCGTTGAAATAGATGTAAACGACCAAAGCAGTGTTGAGAGGGCCTCTTCCTATGCAATTCTCTGTCCCAAGAACGATGACGTAGCTCTGCTAAATTCCCGTGTGATGGATAGAATGCCTGGAGACTATAAATTGTACAAAAGTGATGATTCGGTGGATGTCGACAACGAAGATGAACGAGAGCATTATCCAGTTGAATTTTTAAATAGTGTTACGCCATCAGGAATGCCATCCCATAGACTACAACTTAAAGTTGGAGCAATCGTAATGTTGCTTCGGAATCTAAATACAAGAAATGGTCTATGTAATGGAACTCGCCTTATTGTTACTGGACTCCATTCCCATATAATTCAAGCAACAGTGATCACTGGATCTGCAAAAGGAGAGGAAGTGTTCATTCCACGCATTGATTTATGTCCTTCAGACACCGGTCTTCCATTTAGGCTTCGAAGTCGACAGTTTCCAGTAAAACCAGCATTTGCCATGACAATAAACAAGTCACAAGGTCAAACTCTACAACGTGTTGGCATATATTTACCGGAGCCCGTTTTTGGACATGGACAACTCTATGTTGCATTTTCAAGAGTTAAAATGAGATCCAATGTCAAGGTGCAAGTTTTGGATACCCATTTACAAGGAAAGTTGCTTACAGATAGTCCAAAAGTATTCACCAAAAATGTCGTGTACAAAAATATTTTAGGTTGATATTGTTAATAAATAAATTCTAGGGTCATACTTCTTTTGTCCGATGATTTATTGTAAAATATTGTTACATATTCATGGAATAGTTTATATATTTTGATCATCTGTTTAATAATTTTGTTCAGTTGTATTAAGTTCTATAACCAATAATAGTTAATAAAGTATTATTCTGTGTATTCATTGTATTATTGTTAAATCTTCATACCGGCATCTGCAGCATGTGCTATTAAAGTGAATGCAGATTTGTGCCTCTCCACTCACTTAGTCCCGGCGTGGAAAGCAGCGAATCTACAGACAGCAGCTTATCACAGCAGTATCTGAGAGCGCGTGCTGTGCCTCACATCCTGCGAGGAGCTGCTGAAAACAGGACAGACAATGCTAGACCAGAGAAAGGAAACAAAGGGAGGATTAGGGTTTAGTTTTTGAAATGTGCTGTGGAGATGGGGGAATGAGTAGGTCATACAAAACCAGGATAAGGGGGCCATACAAGCTCAGATGAGGAAGGCGTACAATCCAAAATAAGTCAGCCATACAAACCAGGATTAGAGGAATGAAGCAGCCATACAAACCACATTGACTGACCGCGCTGTGGATGCTGGATGTGACATGATGAGGGATAACCCCGCCCACAGCCCGTCATTCACTGTGGTACGCGTAACAGCAGACCCCTGGCTGCAGCCACAAATAGTCGTGATGTAAGCGGAAGCAACAGCCGGCTGCAGGCGGGAGAATTACGTGCTGCCTGAGCGTCGTCAGCGATGTTGTCACAAGCAGGATTGACAACATGACGTAATGACAAAATTCATTAGGGGCACCGAGGGGATACATTGTGAAGTTAATTAAAAGTAGTGCACAACCCATTTAAACACTGCTTCGCTGCTTAGTGGCGCCCGGTCAGCCGCATGCATATTCTAGATTACCCGATGCATTAGAATCGGGCCACCATCTAGTTAAAGAATAAACAAGGAGGGAAATAAGGGAGACAAGTGGAAAATAAGAACAATAGGGGATGGTCAAATTTGGAAGGGGGGGAGGGCAGCACCAAAAAGAGCATACACCACAGTACATGGAAAAACAATAAATATTAAAGAAAAAACTACCATCCTAAAGAAAGGGGGAAAAGCTAAGGGACTCATTGAGTCCCTTAGGAGCCATTGTATCAAGAGTCACGATCGTGCCGTGCGAGGATTCTTTGAACATTCCCACCCCGTGTCCCTAAATGTATCAAATCAATGCCCCTCCCCATCAGTGAATGTGGGTCACAATTGTGGAAATCCCTGAAATGGCGGGGAATTGTTTTGAGTTCTGATGCATCAGTCCCTTGCCTGGTAGCGCAGATGTTCCTAACGTGTTTGCGGACTCTGAGCTCTCTGGAGGTGAGCCCCACATAAATCAGTTGGCATCCGCATGTGGTGTAATAGATAACATTGGTGCTACCACATAAGATCCAATGTTTGATTCTAAATTGGCTCTCACCTCCAGCAGAGTCAAAAGTCTTGCAGCGAAGGACGTTAGCGCATGCCAGGCAGTGATCGCACGGGACGCACCCCACTGTCGGTTTGAAAGAAGCCAAGAAAGTATTATTAGCTGGAACATAATGGCTCCTAACAAAAAAATCACTAAGATTGCGTGATCTTCTTGGTGTCATAGATAGTTTGGCTCCTAGTAGTGGAGACAGCAATGGTTCGGTACTAAGAATGGACCAATGTTTAGTTAAGATTGATCTCATTGTGTTCCATTCTCTGTTATATGTAGAGATGAACCTAATCTTGTCGTCACCCATGTCTTCTCTCCCACGAGGGTACAACAGTTGTGATCTCGGGGTCCTTTTTGCCCTGGTGTATCCTCTTTTGATGGGCCGCTGGCTATAACCCTGTTGTTCAAAGCGGGTCCAAAGATCCATAGCCTGTGTTTCAAACCTTAGTAGAGAGGAACAGATCCGCCTAACCCGGAGAAACTGTCCGATCTGGACGGCCCTGATAGTAGCGGGGTCATGGGCTGACGAAGCATGGATAAGTACATTAACTGCAGTTGTCTTTCTGAAGACATCAGTCTGGATGGCCGACGCGAAGTTGACCTCCAGGCTGACGTGCAAGAAGTCAATCGTGGTGGTATCATACTTATAAAAGTCAAACAAATATTTTTTTCGTTACAATTGAGTCTGTCCATGAATATTCCGAGCTGCTGCGCTGTGCCCCTCCACATCAAAAAAAATATCGTCAATGTATCGGTACCAGCACAGCACATGGTCAGCGGCCCATCCTCCCATCTTCGAAAATGGATCTCTCCCAGGAACCCAGGAAGAGATTGGCGTATGAGGGGCACAAGCCACGCCCATGGCCGTGCCGCGTACCTGTAGATAAAAAAGATCTTTAAAAGTAAAAAAATTATGAGTGAGGACAAAGTGCAGCAGCTCTAGAATAAACCCGCATAGAGGGCTGTCCAGGTCAGAGGCACCCAGGAAAAGGCGGACCGCCTCCAATCCATCGTCAAGGCCGATGCAAGTGTAAAGTGTTTCGACATCCGCCGTGACAAAGAGAACGTTATGGTCCACAAAGATGCCGTCAACCCGGGTAAGGACGTCCGTCGTGTCCTTGATATATGACGGGAGGGTCTCGACCAATGGCTTGAGATAGTAATCAATCACCTAAGTTGACACGATTCCCCCCTTTGTCCCCAAGTCCTGCGATAGAAATTTATACCAAATTGGTGTCTGAAGATTTTAAAACCTTATCTACAACACGTAAGCATGATAATACAACTCATGCACAATGGAATGCCATTAAAGATCTACAATCTTATCGAGATGTGGTATTTAAACAGGCGGACAAGGGGAGGAATATCGTGGTGTGGCCTTGCTCTCTTTACGAACGCGAGGCCTTTCGACAATTGAGGGACAAAAATACCTACTACAAATTACCTCACTCCCCACTTGCCTCCTTCTCGGTAGAACTTCAGTCCATACTTATTGGCGCCTTTGAATCAGGAATTATACCTAAGAAGGTGCTTGATGGACTAACTGTCCGGTTTCTGAGAGTCCCTACCTTTATCTACTGCCCAAAATCCACAAAGATGCTGTCAACCCACAGTAACGTCCGATCGTGTCAGGGATTGAGAAATCTGCGAACCAATTTGCAAATTTATTGATTACCAAGCCATTGGTCGAGACCCTCCCGTCATACATCAAGGACACGACGGACGTCCTTACCCGGGTTGACGGCATCTTTGTAGACGATAACCTTCTACTCATCACGGCGGATGTCAAAACACTTTACACTTGCATCGGCCATCGCGATGGATTGGAGGTGGTCCTGGGTGCCTCCAACCTGGATGGCCTTCTATGCGGGTTTATTCTAGAGCTGCTGCGCTTTGTCCTCACTCATAATTTTTTTACTTTTAAAGATCTTTTTTATCTACAGGTACGCGGCACGGCCATGGGCGCAGCCTGTGCCCCCTCATACGCCAATCTCTTCCTGGGAGAGCTCCGTTTTCGGCCATGGGGGGCATGGGCCGCTGACCATGTGCTGTGTTGGTACTGATACATTGACGATATTTTTTTGATGTGGAGGGGTACAGCGCAGCAGCTCGGAATATTCATGGGCAGACTCAATTGTACTACTACTATCAGGGCCGTCCAGATCGGACAGTGTCTCCGGATTAGGCAGATCTGTTCCTCTATCCAAAGGTTGGAAACAAAGGCTATGGATCTTCGGACTCGATTTGAACAACGGGGGTATAGCTGGCAGTCCATCAAAAGAGGATACACCAGGGCAAAAAGGACCCCAAGATCACAACTGTTGTACCCTCATGGGAGAGAGGACATGGGTGACAAGATTAGGTTCATCTCTACATATAACAAAGAATGGAACACAATGAGATCAATCTTACCTAAACATTGGTTCATTCTTAGTACCGAATCGTCGCTGTCTCCACTACTAGGAGCCAAACCATCTATGACACCAAAGAAATCACACAATCTTAGTGATTTTCTTGTTAGGAGCCATTATGTTTCAGCTAATAATACTTTCCTGGCTTCTTTCACATCCCCAGTGGGGTGCTTCCTGTGCGGTCACTGCCTGGCATGCACTAATGTCCTTCGCTGCAAGACTTTTGACTCTGCTGGAGGTGAGAGCCAATGTAGCATCAATGTTATCTATTACACCACATGCGGATGCCAACTGATTTATGTGGGGCTCACCTCCAGAGAGCTCAGAGTCCGCAAACACGTTAGGAACATCTGCGCTACCAGGCAAGGGACTGATGCATCAGAACTCAAAACAATTCCCCGCCATTTCAGGGATTTCCACAATTGTGACCCACACTCACTGATGGGGAGGGGCATTGATTTGATACATTTAGGGACACGGGGTGGGAATGTCCAAAGAATCCTCGCACAGCACGATCGTGACTCTTGATACAATGGCTCCTAAGGGACTCAATGAGTCCCTTAGCTTTTCCCCCTTTCTTTAGGATGGTACTTTTTTCTTTAATATTTATTGTTTTTCCATGTACTGTGGTATATGCTCTTTTTGGTGCTGCCCCCCCCCCCACAAATTTGGCCATCCCCTATTGTTCTTATTTTCCACTTGTCTCCCTTATTTCCTTCCCTGTTTATTCTTTAATAATTTTTATTTGTTGGATGTTTTGGTGATTTGTCATGCGTTGTCCTTATTACATCTTTATCCAACACTTCGCTCTTATTGTTTATATTTTTTCATTTTCTTGTCCAGGTTTTAATCCTTGTTTGGTGTTTTTAACTGGCCATCGCTTTTGCCTTATTGCTCCTTTTGGAAGAATCCTCTGGTCTGGAATACCTGCAAAAAGCTTTGGAAGAATTCTGATGTGTACTGTATTCATGAACATTATATTATGCAGTGCTGTGTTTTACTTTTGTAATTCTTCTTATACACATACTATTTCCCCTATGGATGTTACCTACATTTATAACTGCAGTGTTAGACAGGCCTGTTAGATTTCTATATATACGTATCTGTTACGGATCCGGGTGGTGGAACCTCTGTGCTGCGGTGCAAGGAGGGACCAGAGGGGCGTAACTAGGTATCAATTCAGACTGACCAAGGTCGCACGGCGGCTCAATCGACTCCGTGAACAAGGGAAGGACCGAGCAGAGGGACCAGGTGCTACTCTGGACCAGTCCTTGTATGAGAGCAGGTGACTCCCACGGGTCAGAAGGCAGGAACTGACAGGTACAGCAGATGAGCACGGCAGGCAGGCTGACGGGTGATCCGGGTAGAAGGACTGGCAGACACCACGGGTAACTGGCAGGAGCCTCCAGGTAGGCTGGCTGGTAGGCACGGCATGTAACTGGTACGTTCTCCGGGTAGGCAGGTAAGCCTGGCCCACAGACAGACTGGCGGGTTTGGACCGTAAGTGTTAGAACCCTCCTGTTAGTTTTTGCTATCTTGTGTTTTGCGGTCACATGACCATCTGCCTATTTATTCCAGCTCCGCCCTTCTGGCTTTGCTGGACTTCAGTGTTGTTTGACTGTCTCTCTAGCCAGGTGCTTCAGTGCCTATCTCTGTCTAGTTCGTTTGGTCCTCTGAGACCTCTAGTACGTTTTGTCTGTTTGTCTTTTGTGCTCTGCATCTACTTCTGTTTAGGAGGTGTCCCATTTTTGTTCCAGTCCTTAGTTTTTTAGGGACCCCTCCCTTAACTCTATAGTCTTCGTTCAGACTAGCCGAGGACTAAGGCAGGTCTGTTCACAAGGAACAGGCAGCCCGCTACATCGTAGGGATTCAGCTTAGTCTTACTGTAGGGACACCTTTCCCCTATCTTTCCTTAGTTTATGTTGCAGATCATAACAGTAAGTCCAGCCCAAAAAAACCCAAAAAACTAAAAGGAAAGAAATTCGGGGATCAGTATGGTTTCTGTCCAGGAGTTCAGGAGTTGGCTCAACGCCTGCAGGGATTGTTTCTGGAGGTGGACGAGCTTCAGCAACACGTGAGTAGCTGTCCTGGAGCGCATTTTGTTGAACCCAAGGTAGGACTGCCTGATTTTTTTTTAAGGTAAACAGCAAGATTTTTTTCCTTTAAAAATGCTTGTTTGTTATATTTTCGTTTGAGACCAAGATCCTCTGGGAATGAATCACAGCGCATTGGTTTTATTATGTCACTTTTGCGCAAAGAACCACAGGGTTGGGCCTTTTCTCTCCAGCCTAATGATCCCTGTTTAAGTTCTGTTGAAGAATTTTTTTCTGCTATGGGGCTATTATATGACGATCCTGATCGAATCTCATCTGCTGAATCAGAACTTAGACGTTTGAATCAGGGGTCAGATGATGTTGAAAATTATTGCACACACTTCAGGAGATGGGCTTCAGAAGTTAAATGGAATGATTCTGCACTAAGACGTTTATTTCTTGCTGGTCTGAGTGAAAGGGTTAAGGATTTGCTATTTGCATTCCCTGCACCTGAGACTCTGCAGGAAGCTATGCAGTTAGCTGTTCGTGTGGACAGGAGACAGAGGTCCAGAGTTAATGATGTAAAAACTTCTGTAACTTCAGGTCCTAGTTCCCAGAAAATTTGCTCCAACAGCGGAGAACCAATGGAGGTTGGGGCGATGTCACTCCGCTCTCAGGAAAGAGATCGGAGATTCGCCGAAGGTTTGTGTCTTTATTGTGGTAAAGATGATCATTTGATTAAGTATTGTGAGCGTCGTTTAAGTAAAGAAAAAAAAAAGGTCAGTTACGCCCGTATAGCTTGTTTACGCTCTGCAGGAGTATTTCTTTCTGGTAGTACTACTCTGCAGGGAGATTTGATTGAATTTCAGGTATTTGTGGATTGTGGTTCAACACTTAATGTGATTGATAAAGGGTTTTTGGAAAACCTTAAATTGAAATCCAAACCTTTGTCATCACCTATTTCTGTGGTTGCAATTGATAACACTCCTTTGAAATGTATTACTCACAAGACTGCTGCATTTCCTCTCACTATCAATGGAGATCACCAAGACATTTTGGACTTGGTTGTTTTGGATAATTTGCCCTCTCCAGTTGTTCTAGGATTGCCTTGGTTAAGACTGCACAATCCTTTATTGGACTGGTCTACTAATGTGATTAAGTCTTGGAGTCCGAAGTGCTATGATAAATGTTGTAATGGTCGCATTGCGGCTGTGGAAAAGGGAGAATTACCTGTACCTATTCAAGGTTTTTTTCGGAGGAGTCGCAAGTTTTACCTCCTCTGCTGGGTGCTCTCCTTTTTTTTGTTGTACTGGGAGACATCCGTCTTTCGGTTCGTTCTCCAAATTGGGGTCGGCGGTACCAGAGGAGGAGAATTTTTCCGGGGATTTGGAGAGAGTTTGGACAAATGTACGTTGTAACCTGCAAGAGGCTAACAAGAAGTCCAAGAAGTATTTTGACAGGAAACGTAAAGAGGTTTTGTTTACTGTGGGTGACATGGTTCGGCTGTCCTCGAAGAACCTGCGGTTGAGGATTCCCTCTAAAAAACTGGGTCCTAAGTTTGTGGGTACATTTAAAGTGCTTCAGGTTGTTAACCAGTCTGCTGTTAGGTTGGATGTCCCTACTTCCTGGAAGATTAATCCTGTGTTTCATGTTTCCTTGTGGAAAAAGGCTGACGTATCTAATAGGGACGCCACTGTCACAGTTCCTCCTGTGGTGGAAGACGGCGAATATGAAATTTCTCGTATTTTGAATTCTAGATGGCATAGAGGGAAATTACAGTATCTTGTCTCCTGGAAGGGTTTCGGTCCCGAAGACAACTCCTGGGTAAGGACGGATGATGTCTCTGCTCCTAGGCTTGTTAAAGCTTTCCACAGGAGGTTTCCTGATAGGCCTGGGCCTGGAGGATCCTCATAGAAGAGGGGGTACTGTTAGAACCCTCCTGTTAGTTTTTGCTATCTTGTGTTTTGCGGTCACGTGACCATCTGCCTATTTATTCCAGCTCTGCCCTTCTGGCTTTGCTGGACTTCAGTGTTGTTTTGACTGTCTCTCTAGCCAGGTGCTTCGGTGCCTATCTATGTCTAGTTCGTTTGGTCCTCTGGGACCTCTAGTACGTTTTGTCTGTTTGTCTTTTGTGCTCAGCATCTACTTCTGTTTAGGAGGTGTCCCATTTTTGTCCCAGTCCTTAGTTCTTTTAGGGACCCCTCCCTTAACTCTATAGGTCTTCGTTCAGACTAGCAGAGGACTAAGGCGGGTCTGTTCACAAGGAACAGGAAGCCCTCTACATCGTAGGGATTCAGCTTAGTCTTATTGTAGGGATAGCTTTCCCCTATCTTTCCTTAGTTTATGTTGCAGATCATAACAGTAAGCAGGCAGTCGGGCTGGACTGGTAGTCAGGCTAGCGGACTGGTAGTCAGGCTGGCGGACTGGTAGTCAGGCTGGCGGACTGGTAGTCAGGCTGGCAGACTGTACTGGTAGTCAGGCTGGCGGACTGGACTGGTAGTCAGGCTAGCAGTGGGACCTGAGGGCTGAAGCAGAGTTAGTACACAAAGCTACAAACTTGCACGGGCACCTCCATTTTGGAGGAGGTGCCTTTTATATGAGAAGTCCTCTGGCCATTGGCCGGGGACTCCTTAGGACGGCATGCGCGGCCCCTTTAAGAGGGAGGGAGAGCACCCTAAGCACAGTGCCCGGGAAGCTGCGCGAGCCGGCAGCAGCAGCAGGAGAGTCGGAAGACGCCGGGCCAGGAGTGCGGCGGTAAGGGGGACGGCATCTCTGCCTGTCAGAGGTCAGACACGCCGATGCTACAGTACCCACCTCCTTTACGCCCCCTCTTATCTAGGCCTGAATTTTTTTTTAAAAAGAAGAGGGGCGTGGATGTTCTCCCTGGGTTCCCAAGTTCTCTCCTCTAGGCCAAACCCCTTCCAATCCACCAGAAAAAAGGTTTTTCCTCTTACCCTCTTGGTGGCCAGAATGTTCTGTAACTCATAGACGTCCTCGGTGGAGACAGGAGCTGGGGAGGTACCTGGATCGTCGGAAAAAGAATTAAAAACAACCGGTTTGAGGAAAGATACGTGGAAGGAGTTGGGAATCGGTAAGGTGGCAGGGAGTTTTAACTTGTAGGCCACTGGATTGATTTGCTTGAGGACTTCAAATGGACCGATGAACCGTGGACCCAACTTATAGGAGGGTATTTTGAGACAAACATGTTTGGAGGAGAGCCAAACCTTGTCTCCTGGACGGAATTGAGGTGGGTCCAGACATCTCTTGTCGTCATGTCTCTTCATCCGCTCGGAGGAATGAAGAAGTGTGGATCTAGTGTCCTCCCAAATAGTGGAAAATTCGCTGACCAGAGACTCCGCGGCAGGATTGTCCACTGAAGCGGAGACGGGAAACCATAGATCACAAAGAATGGGGACTTGGAAGAAGATTAGCTTTCATTGCTGTTATAGGAGAACTCAGCCCATGGTAGGAGCTCTACCCAATTGGCATGGTGAGCGTTGACGAAGTGCCGGAGGAAGCTGGTAAGGATCTGGTTGATACGTTCCACTTGGCCATTGGACTGAGGATGATAAGCAGAGGAGAAATCCAGGGAGACATCCAGCAGCTTACACGTAGCTCTCCAGAAGCGCGAAGTGAACTGGACCCCTCGATCAGACACAATGTGGAGGGTTAGGCCGTGGAGACGAAAGATGTGATGGATGAAGTCCTTAGCCAGCACAGATGCAGACGCGAGACAAGGCAGAGGGATAAAGTGGGCCATTTTAGAAAAGCGGTCAGCGACCACCCAAATCCGGACGGTGCAGCACCGGGGCAGAAGAGAAGGCTTGTTTTAAGGAGAGGAAGGCCTCCTCCGCTTCGGACGTCCATTCCTTAGGATTTTCTCCCTTAAGGGTGAGCGCAGAGATGGGTGCAGTCCGGGAAGAGAAATGTGGGATGAAGAGGCGGTAATAGTTAGCAAAACCAGGAATCGCTGAATCGCATCCATCCCCTCCGGTCGGGGCCACTTTAAGATGGCAGAGACCTTCTCGGGGTCCATCCGTAGACCTGTCTTAGAGACAATATAGCCTAGGAACGGAAGAGAGGTCTGCTCGAAGAGGCATTTCTCAAATTTTGCGTATAGGCGATTCTGCCTGAGCCTAAGCAGGACCTGATGAACATCCCTCCGGTGTGTGGGTAGATCCGGAGAGAAGACCAAGATGTCGTCCAGGTACACCACCACGCATGAATATCGTTAACTAGTTCTTGGAAGACTGCTGGAGCATTACAGAGACCGACGGGCATCACACGGTATTCAAAGTGACCGTCCCGGGTATTGAATGCAGTCTTCCACTCGTCTCCTTGGCGAATCCGGACCAAGTTATACGCCCCACGAAGATCGAGCTTGGTGAAGATCTTCAGCCTTTAAGGCGGTCGAACAGCTCTGAGATGAGTGGCAGGGGGTATTTGTTTTTGATAGTAATCTGGTTGAGTCCCCTATAATCGATACAGGGGCGTAGTGAAGCGTCTTTCTTTTTTACGAAGAAGAATCCTGCTCCAGCCGGGGAGGTAGATTTCTGGATGAATCCCCTAGCAAGATTTTTTTCGATATACTCAGATATGGCCCGGGTTTCGGCCAGCGACAAGGAGTAGATACGCCCACGGGGTGGAGAGGCACCGGGTACCAGGTCGATAGGGCAATCATATGGCCTATGAGGTGGCAGTGTCTCTGCTTCCTTCTTGTCGAAGACATCTGCATAGGACCAGTAAGGTGTCAGTAGACCAGGTAAATTAGCCGGAGTAGACGGAGGTCGAGTCGGGCGAACTGGAACCAGGCAGGTCTCATGGCAATCCTGCCCCCAACGGAGCACCTCACCGGATCGCCAATTCAGAAAGGGTTCATGTCTCTGTAGCCAGGGTAGACCTAGCAAAAGGGAGTGAGAGAGTCAGGATAGCACATGGAAGGAGATCCTCTCTGAGTGCAGCATTCCCACCTGAAGGGTTACAGGCTCTGTGACGAGCAAGATGGTCACCGGAAGGAGTCTTCCATCCACGGAAGCGACTGCCAATGGTTCAGCCAGAGGTTTGGTGGGTGTAAAGGGAAGTGTCTCAGGTTGTACATGCATATACATATCTGCATGCTAGCCATGCTTGCAGATAAGTATACATGTATATATTGGCCCCCATCTCTCCATGTATTTCAGTCTGTTTGCTGCTGTTGGGGGGTGGATTAACAGAATGTCCAGCCATGTACTAATACAGGTTTTGCTAGTATGGTTGGACATGAACAAAGACCTTAGCCAGTGGGCGGGGAATAATACATCATTTCCTGTCACATGAAGGTGGACACTGGCTGGACTTAAAACCCCAGAGCCCACATGTGCTCGGCCCTTTTTGACTCTTGAAGATGGACATAACAACATATGGCTGAGTATCTCTCTTCCCATGTAACTTCTTTATTTACTAGCCCTACATACCCTGTACTAACCCTCCTAGATATTGATATCTACTATATAATTGTCTTATCCCGTCTGTCTGTCTGTCTGTCCAGGAAATCCCGCGTCGCTCATTGGTCCGGCAGCGGCCAATCAGCGCCACGGGATTTCTGAAAAAAGAAGGCGGCCGTTAGCGGCTCATCTGCGGGACGGAGCTGAGCGGCGATGCAGCCGGGAGATGAGCGCCGCGAGGCGCTCATCTCCCGCCCGGCAACAGCAGAAGGAACCCGACCGCCGGACCCATCTGCGGGACGGAGATGCAGCCGGGAGATGAGCGGCGCGAGGTGCTCATCTCCCGGCCGGTATCAGCGGAAGGACCGCCGGCGCCGCTGACCTCCATGCGGAAGGGAGGACCCGGGAGCGGCGCTGCGGGCCGGGATACTTCTGCTGCGAGCGCCTGCTATGTCACGGGGTCTCGCAGCGGAAGTACCCGCACAGGCAGCGCCGCTCCCTGGTCCTCACCAAGACGATTCGGTGATTGGTCGCGGTCTTCGGACCCGACCAATCACTGATCTTAGCGCAAAACTTAAACACCGCTGTGCTGATTGGTCGCCGAAGCTGCCCGCGACCAATCACGGATTTGGGCGCCACATTTAAATATCGGCCGCAAACAATCCGCACAGAGGTGTTTAAATGTGGAGCCAAGATCGGTGATTGGTCGCGGCTGATATTTAAATTTGGCGCCCAAATCGGTGATTGGTCGCGGCCAGCGTCCACGACCAATCAGCACAGTAGTGCTTAACTTTGGCCGCAAGTTCAGTGATTGGTCGCGGGCCAAGTCCGCGACCAATCACCGATTTGTGCGGCACATTTAAATAGCGGCCGCGACCAATTGAACCCGCAGCGCCGCTCCCCGGTCCTCCCTTCACGCCCTAGCCGCATGGATGTTAGCGGCGCTGCCTGTGCGGATACTTCCGCTCCGAGAACCAGGGACATGAGCGACTGCTCGCAGCAGAAGTATCCCGACCCGCAGCGCCGCTCCCCGGTCCTCCCTTCACACCCTAGCCGCTGATGTCCCCACAGTATCAGCATGGTGTTACAAAGATCCGGACATTTGTGTTAAAAAACGCTGATTGGTCGCTGGCGCTGCCCGCGACCAATCACCGATTTGGGCGCAAAATTTAAATATCGGCCGCGACCAATCACCGATCTTGGCTCCACATTTAAACACCGCTGTACTGATTGGTCGCGGACGCTATTTAACTGTGCCGCCCAAATCGGTGATTGGTCGCGCACAGCGTCGTCGACAAATCAGCACAGCAGTGTTTAACTTTAGCGCCAAGATTACTGATTGGTCGCGTGCGGAGAGCGCGACCAATCAGCGAATCGTATTGGTGAGGAGCGGGGAGCGGAATCGTATTAGTGAGGACCGGGGAGCGCCGCTGCCTGTGCGGATACTTCCACTCAGAGAAGCCGGGACATGAGCGACTGCTCGCAGCAGAAGTATCCCGACCCGCAGCGCCGCTCCCCGGTCCTTACTTCACACCATAGCCGCTGATGTCCCCACAGTATCCGCATGGTGTTACAAAGATCCGGAAATTTGTGTTAAAAATCGCTGATTGGTCGCTGGCGCTGCCCGCGACCAATCACCGATTTGGGCGCCAAATTCAAATATCGGCTGCGACCAATCAGCACAGCGGTGTTTAAATGTGGAGCCAAGATCGGTGATTGGTCGCGGCCGATATTTAAATTTGGCGCCCAAATCGGTGATTGGCGCCCGCGACCAATCAGCGATTTTTAACACAAATGTCCGGACCTTTCTAACACCATGCGGATACTGTGGGGACATCAGCGGCTAGGGTGTGAAGGGAGGACCGGGGAGCGGCGCTGCGGGTCGGGATACTTCTGCTGCGAGCAGTCGCTCATCTCCCGGCTTCTCGGAGTGGAAGTATCCGCACAGGCAGCGGAACTCCCCGGTCCTCACTAATACAATTTCGCTCCCCGCTCCTCACCAATACGATTCGCTGATTGGTCTCGCTCTCCGCACGAGACCAATCAGTGATCTTGGCGCTAAAGTTAAACACCGCTCTGCTGATTGGTCGCGGCCGCTGCCCGCGACCAATCACCGATTTGGGCGCCACATTTAAATAGCGGCCGCGACCAATCACCGATCTTGCCGCGACATTTAAACACTGCAGTGCTAATTGGTCGCGGACGCCAGCCGCGACCAATCAGCGAGCTTGGCGCCAAATTTAAACAATGCTCTACTCATTGGTCGCGGACGCCAGACGCGTCCAATCAGCGAGATTGGCGCCAAATTTAAACAACGCTCTGCTGATTGATCGCGGTCGCTGGCCGAGATCAATCAGCAGTATTGGCGCAAAATTTAAACCCCACTCTGCTGATTGGTCGCGGTCGCCGGCCGCGACCAATCAGCAAGATTGGGCCAAATTTAAACAACGCTCTGCTGATTGGTCGCGGTCGGCGACCAATCAGCGATTTTGGCGACAAATTTAAACACCGCTCTGCATCGCTCTGCTAATTGGTCGCGGTCGCCGGCCGCGACCAATCAGCAGTATTGTCGCCAAATTTAAACACCTCTTTGCTGATTGGTCGCGGTCGCGACTAATCAGCGATTTTGGTGCCAAATTTAAACACGCTCTCCATTCCTCACTAACACGGTTCGCTGATTGGTCGCGGCCGCCACCCGCGACCAATCAGCGAGATTGGCGCCAAATTTAAACAACGCTCTGCTGATTGGTCGAGGCCGGCGACCGCGACCAATCAGCAGAGCGATGCAGAGCGGGGTTTAAATTTGGCCCCAAAGTCGCTGCTGACGGCCGCGACCAATCAGCAGAGCGTTGTTTAAATTTTGCGCCAAAATCGCTGATTGGTCGCGGCCGGCGGCCTCGACCAATCAGCAGTATTGGCGCCAAATTTAAACACCGCTCTGCTGATTGGTCGCGACTAATCAGCGATTTTGGTGCCAAATTTAAACACGCTCTCCAGTCCTCACTAACACGGTTCGCTGATTGGTCGCGGCCGCCGCCCGCGACCAATCACCAATATTGCCGCCAAATTTAAACACCGCTTTGCTGATTGGTCGCGGTTGCCGAACGCGACCAATCAGCGATTTTGGCGCAAAATTTAAACACCGCTCTGCTAATTGCGCCCCGTCGGCCGCATACCTATTCTAGAATACCAGATGCATTAGAATCGGGCCACCATCTAGTCTACTATATAATTGTCTTATCCCGTCTGTCTGTCTGTTTGTCTATCTGTCTGTCTGTCTGTCTGTCCAGGAAATCCCGCGTCGCTCATTGGTCCGGCAGCGGCCAATCAGCGCAGCGGGATTTCAGAAAAAAGATGGCGGCCGTTAGCGGCTCATCTGCGGGACGGAGGTCAGCGGCGTTGCAGCTGGGAGATGAGCGCCGCGAGGCACTCATCTCCCGGCCGGTAACAGCAGAAGGACCCCGACCGCCGGACCCATCTGCGGGACGGAGATGCAGCCGGGAGATGAGCGGCGCGAGGCGCTCATGTCCCGGCCGGTAGCAGCGGAAGGACCGCCGGCGTCGCTGACATCCATGCGGAAGGGAGGACCGGGGAGCGGCGCTGCGGGTCGGGATACTTCTGCTGCGAGCGCCCGCTCATGTCCCGGGTTCTCGCAGCGGAAGTAGCCGCACAGGCAGCGCCGCTCCCCGGTCCTCACCAAGACGATTCGATGATTGGTCGCGGTCTTCGGACCCGACCAATCACTGATCTTAGCGCAAAAGTTAAATACCGCTGTGCTGATTGGTCGCGGACACTGCCCGCGACCAATCACCGATTTGGGCTCCAAATTTAAATATCGGCCGCGACCAATCAGCACAGTAGTGGTTAACTTTAGCCGCAAGATCAGTGATTGGTCGTGGGCCAAGATCGCGACCAATCACCAATTTGTGCGGCACATTTAAATAGCGGCCGCGACCAATTGGATGTCAGCGCCACTCCCCGGTCCTCCCTTCACACCCTTGCCGCTGATGTCCCCACAGTATCCGCATGGTGTTACAAAGATCCGGACATTTGTGTTAAAAATCGCTGATTGGTCGCTGGCGGTGCCCGCGACCAATCACCGATTTGGCCGCCAAATTTAAATATCGGCCGCGACCAATCACCGATCTTGGCTCCACATTTAAACACCGCTGTACTGATTGGTCGCGGCCGCTATTTAAATGTGGCGCCCAAATCGGTGATTGGTCGCGCCCAGCGTCGGCGACCAATCAGCACAGCGGTGTTTAAATGTGGACCAAGATCGGTGATTGGTCGCGGCAGATATTTAAATTTGGCGCCCAAATCGGTGATTGACCAATCAGCGATTTTTAACACAAATGTACGGACCTTTGTAACACCATGCGGATACTGTGGGGAGATCAGCGGCTAGGGTGTGAAGGGAAGACCGGGGAGCGGCGCTGCGGGTCGGGATACTTCTGCTGCGAGCAGTCGCTCATGTCCCGGGTTCTCGCAGCGGAAGTAGCCGCACAGGCAGCGGCGCTCGCCGGTCCTCACTAATACGATTCTGCTCCCCGCTCCTCACCAATACGATTCGCTGATTGGTCGCGCTCTCCGCACGCGACCAATCAGTGATCTTGGCGCTGAAGTTAAACACTGCTCTGTTGATTGGTCGCGGCCGCTGCCCGCGACCAGTCACCGATTTGGGCGCCACATTTAAATAGCGGCCGCGACCAATCACCGATCTTGCCGCCACATTTAAACACTGCTGTGCTAATTGGTCGCGGACGCCAGACGCGTCCAATCAGCGAGATTGGCGCCAAATTTAAACAACGCTCTGCTGATTGATCGCGGTCGCTGGCCGAGATCAATCAGCAGTATTGGCGCAAAATTTAAACAACGCTCTGCTGATTGGTCGCGGCCGTCAGGCGCGACTAATCAGCGATTTTGGCGCCAAATTTAAATACCGCTCTGCTGATTGGTCGCGGCCGGCGACCAATCAGCGATTTTGGCGCCAAATTTAAACCCGCTCTGCATCACTCTGCTGATTGGTCGCGGTCGCGACCAATCAGCAGTATTGTCGCCAAATTTAAACACCTCTTTGCTGATTGGTCGCGGTCGCGACTAATCAGCGATTTTGGTGCCAAATTTAAACACGCTCTCCATTCCTCACTAACATGGTTCGCTGATTGGTCGCGGCCGCCGCCCGCGACCAATCAGCGATTTTGGCGCCAAATTTAAACACCACTCTGCTGATTGGTCGCGGCCGCCATCCGCGACCAATCAGCGAGATTGGCGCCAAATTTAAACACCACTCTGCTGATTGGTCGCGGCCGCCATCCGCGACCAATCAGCAAGATTGGCGCCAAATCTAAACAACGCTCTGCTGATTGGTCGAGGCCGGCGACCGCGACCAATCAGCAGAGCGGGGTTTAAATTTGGCCCCAAAGTCGCTGATTAGTCGCGTCTGACGGCCGCGACCAATCAGCAGAGCGTTGTTTAAATTTTACGCCAAAATCGCTGATTGGTCGCGGCCGGTGGCCTCGACCAATCAGCGATTTTGGCGCCAAATGTAAACACCGCTCTGCTGATCGGTCGCGGCAGGCGACCAATCAGCGATTTTGGTGCCAAATTTAAACCCCGCTCTGTATCGCTCTGCTGATTGGTCGCGACCAATCAGCAGAGCGGGGTTTAAATTTGGCCCCAAAGTCGCTGATTAGTCGCGTCTGACGGCCGCGACCAATCAGCAGAGCGTTGTTTAAATTTTGCGCCAAAATCGCTGATTGGTCGCGGCCGGCGGCCTCGACCAATCAGCAGTATTGGCGCCAAATTTAAACACCGCTCTGCTGATTGGTCGCGACTAATCAGCGATTTTGGTGCCAAGTTTAAACACGCTCTCCAGTCCTCACTAACACGGTTTGCAGATTGGTCGCGGACGCCTAACGCGACCAATCAGCGATTTAGGCGCCAAATTTAAACGTCGCTCTGCTAATTGCGCCCCGTCGGCCGCATACCTATTCTAGAATACCTGATGCGTTTGAATCTGGCCACCATCTAGTATATATATATATATATATATATATATATATATGGAAAGTTAGTATAGTTGGGTGGGCCGATATTGCATGAGTGATTAGGAAACGTGGGTGGAAAATATATTAGGTAATTGGGAATTGTATATCCATTTTGTGTACTGTGTTAGTGTGATAAATAGTAGTATATTAACTGTAAACTTTTGTGTAATAAATACCTTTTATTAGCACACGGTTTTGTCTCAGTTGGTATGTAGTATAAGGCACAGACAACGTTAGTGGATATTAATTATTAATAATCAAGTTTGATGTTAATAGTTAATATCGGACCTCAATAGAGGTGTAGGAGAGTTCCCCCATTAATTACCGATATTTTTGGAGGGAAAACTTGCCCTTTTACAGTGGGAATCTGATACTTCTCTACGAGGGACTGAGAAATGAGATTCCCAGCGGCTCCGGAATCCAGGTGGGTGGTTTCAAAGAAGCGGGTTTCTCTACAGGAAATAGAAACGGATAGAGTCAAGGACGGAGAGGATTTACTCTTGCCTAGGACGACCTCTCTGAGCGGTCCTAGACACTGGAGTTTCCCGGCTTCACCGGACAGGAACGGATCAGATGCTCCTTACTACCACAGTAGAAACAGCTCCCCTCGGCTCGGCGTGTTTCTTGGTGAGACTTGACCATCTTGGTCTGGTTGATCTGCATGGGTTCGGGCGAGCGTGCCCGGGGAGTTGCTGGTTGGGAGGCAGGTTTCTGGGAAACAGGAGCAAGACGAGGAAATCTTCTCTCCCGGGTAGTCTCCTTAGCTCGTTCCAGGAAACGGATGTCAATCTGGGTAGCTAGTGACATCAGGTCATCCAGGGTGGTAGGAATGTCCCGGCCGGCTAGCTCATCCTTGATCCGTCCGGAAAGACCCTCCCAGAAGATGGACACCAGGTCCTCGTTGTTCCAGGCAAGCTCAGATGGGAGGGTACGGAACTGTATGGCATACTGGCCCACGGTGAGACTCCCTTGGCGGAGACAAAGCAATGAGGAGGCAGTAGAATTCCTTCGTCCGGGCTTATCGAAGACTCTCCGGAAGGCAGTGAGGGAAGCCAGAAGATCGGACACCAGGGGATCCCCTCTCTCTCATAGAGGGTTTAGCCATGCCAATGCTTCCCCGGTGAGGTGAGACATGATGAACGCCACCTTGGCCCGGTCGGAGGGAAACTGATGTGCCAGTAGTTCAAAGTGCAGCGTGCACTAGTTCAGAAAACCCCGACATAAGGCGGGGTCACTCCCAAAACGAGGAGGCGCAGAGAGCCGGGGTCCAGAGCTGGATGCGGTGGCACTGGTAGGCAGAGGCGCCACCGGAGAGGGTGCCGCTTGGCTCGAGGCGGACACAGGTGAGACGGACAGCGTGTCCAGGCGAGAGTTGACAGACCGCAGGTAGGTCAGGATCGTTTCCTGTTGGGATCTCTTGACGAGAAACGTCCTGGTACAGGTCAGCAAGCGAAGGAGCCTGGGGGCCATCGGGTTCCATGGCCCGTGCAAACTGTTATGGATCCGGGTGGTGGAACCTCTGTGATGCGGTGCAAGGAGGGACCACAGGGGCGTAACTAGGTATCAACTCGGACTGACCAAAGTCGCACGGCGGCTCAATTGACTTCGTGAACCAGGGAAGGACCGAGCAGAGGGACCAGGTGCTACTCTGGACCAGTCCTTGTATGAGAGCAGGTGACTCCCACGGGTCAGAAGGCAGGGACTGACCGGTACAGCAGATGAACATGGCGGCAGGCTGACGGGTGATCCAGGTAGACGGACTGGCAGACACCACGGGTAACTAGCAGGAGCCTCCAGGTAGACTGGCTGGTAGGCACGGCAGGTAACTGGTACGTTCTTCGGGTAGGCAGGCAAGCCTGGCCCATAGACCGTAAGCAGACTGTCGGGCTGGACTGGTAGTCAGGTTGGCGGACTGGACTGGTAGTCAGGCTGGCGGACTGGACTGGTAATCAGGCTGGCGGACTAGACTGGTAATCAGGCTGGCGGACTAGACTGGTAATCAGGCTGGCGGACTGGACTGGTAGTCAGGAGTCAGGTTGGCGGACTGGACTGGTAGTCAGGGTGGCGGACTGGGCTGGTAGTCAGGCTGGCGGACTGGACTGGTAGTCAGGCTGGCGGACTGGACTGGTAGTCAGGCTAGCAGCGGGACCTGAGGGCTGAAGCAGAGTTAGTACACAGAGCTACAACCTCGCACAGGCACCTCCATTTTGGAGGAGGTGCCTTTTATATGAGAAGTCCTCCGGCCATTGGCCGGGGATTCCTTAGGACAGCGCGCGCGGCCCCTATAAGAGGGAGGGAGTGCGCCCTAAGCACAGTGCCCGGGAAGCTGCGTGCGCCGGCAGCAGCAGCAGGAGAGCCGGAAGAAGCCGGGCCAGGAGCGCGGCGGTAAGGGGGACGGCGTCTCTGACTGTCAGAGGGCAGAGACACCGATGTTACAGTATCATTGGTGGTGCTGTGGTGCGCATGCGCCCTCTGGACTTGCGCTCACCTGCCTCGATCCGGCGTCTGCTCTGCCCGTGCAGGCGCTGTGGCGGCTCTCTTCAGAGCAGCACGCGCCTCCTATGGGTTGACTGCCCGATGCACGGTGGGGGGGGGGGCGTGGCTTTCCAAGGGTGCATGCACCTACAGTACAGACCAAAAGTTTGGCCACACCTTCTCATTTAAAGATTTTCAGTATTTTCATGACTTTGAAAATTGTACATTCACACTGAAGGCATCAAAACTATGAATTAACACATGTGGAATTATATACTTAACAAAAAAGTATGAAACAACTGAAAATATGTCTCTGCGGTCCAGCTCACCCCAAACCATCTCGATAGGGTTCAGGTCTGGTGACTGTGGAGGCCAGGTCATCTGGCGTAGCACCCCATCACTCTCCTGCTTGGTCAAATAGCCCTTACACAGCCTGGAGGTGTGTTTGGTGTCATTGTCCTGTTGAAAAATAGATGATGGTCCAACTAAATGCAAAGCGGATGGAATAGCATGCTGCTGCAAGATGCTGTGGTAGCCATGCTGGTTCAGTATGCCTTCAATTTTGAATAAATCCCCAACAATGTCACCAGCAAAGCACCCCCACACCTCCTCCTCCATGCTTCACGGTGGGAACCAGGCATGTAGAGTCCATCTGTTCACCTTTTCTGCTTCGCACAAAGACATGGTGGTTGGAACCAAAGATCTCAAATTTGGACTCATCAGACCAAAGCACCGATTTCCACTGGTCTAATGTCCATTCCTTGTGTTCTTTAGCCCAAACAAGTCTCTTTTGCTTGTTGCCTGTCCTTAACGGTGGTTTCCTAGCAGCTATTTTACCATGAAGGCCTGCTGCACAAAGTCTCCTATTAACAGTTGTTGTAGAGATGTGTCTGCTGCTAGAACTCTGTGAGGCATTGACCTGGTCTCTAATCTGAGCTGCTGTTAACCTGCGATTTCTGAGGCTGGTGACTCGGATAAACTTATCCTCAGAAGCAGAGGTGACTCTTGGTCTTCCTTTCCTTTGTAGCGCTTGATGGTTTTTGCAACTCCACTTGGGGACACTTTCAAAGTTTGCCCAATTTTTCAGACTGACTGACCTTCATTTCTTAAAGTAATGATGGCCACTCGTTTTTCTTTACTTAGCTGCTTTTTTCTTGCCATAATACAAATTCTAACAGTCTATTCAGTAGGACTATCAGCTGTGTATCCACCTAACTTCTGCACAACACAACTGATGGTCCCAACCCCATTTATAAGGCAAGAAATCCCACTTATTAAACCTGACAGGGCACACCTGTGAAGTGAAAACCATTTCCGGTGACTACCTCTTGAAACTCATCAGGAGAATGCCAAGATGGTGCAAAGCAGTCATCAAAGCAAAAAGGTGGCTACTTTGAAGAACCTAGAATATAAGACATATTTTTAGTTGTTTCACACTTTTTTGTTAAGTATACAATTCCACATGTGTTAATTCATAGTTTTGATGCCTTCAGTGTGTAACATCCCTGGCGGCGTGCTTGCATAGTGCACCACCTCCCACTATGCAAGACCGCAATCTTACCTGTCAGTCCAGCCTACAAACCTTGCTCCAGTTCATGCTGTGTGCATGTCTCTTGACTGACTGCTTAGGGCGGCGGCCTGGTTACTTCCTGATTCTTATAGCTGCTGTGGGCGCACCCCTATTGATTCTCCAGCCTATTGCTGTGAGTCACTGCATATTTAAACCCCCTCCACCCAGAAGGAGGTGCCTGTCAACACCTTCACTCAGTTAGTCTTTGCTACTGAATTGCCAGGTCCTGTCCTGTTTCTAGTCTGTTTCCGCCACTCTGGGGGCTGCATACCCAGACCTGTAACCTGTTACTTCTAGTCTGTTTCCGCCACTCTGGGGGCTGTATACCCAGGCTCGTTCTTGTATCTCATTGCAGTAGCAGTCCCTGTCTGAACTGTATCCTAGCCTGTTACCTGTTTGTCTCTATGTCCGTACCTTCCCTTTTCCTGCAGTATCTGAACCTGCACCTAACTCCAACACGTTGTCTCTGTACTTCTGTTTGTGAGTTTTGTGTCCACTCGCTACTTCATAGGAAGTACCTTGTGTGCATCTGGTTCTGCTTGTCCCTTTATCCTATTCAGTATATCAAGGCTGCATTATACAATATATGTACTTTTTACCTTTTGTGTCTCCCCCACTTCCTCATAGACTGTAAGCTCGCGAGCAGGGCCCTCACTCCGTTCGATATGAGATATGCTTATTCTGTATTGTCTGTATAAGTCCCCCCTAAAATTTGTAAAGTGCTGCGGAATATGTTGGCGCTATAAAAATAAACTATTATTATTATTATTATTATTTCCCTTCCTCCGTATCTTCCTCCTGTGTTCTAGCCATCTTCCTGTATTTTCCAGTCTGTTCCATGTGATCAGAGCCCTGTCCTCTCTGCCTTGTGCACCGCACCTGCGGTTTCGCTCCGCTCTGTCTTGCCCACCGCTCCGGCGGTTTCTCTCTGCTCTGACTTGCCCACCGCTCCGGCAGCTCGCTCTGCTCTGCCTTACCCACCGCTCCGGCAGCTTCTCTCTGCTCTGACTTGTCCACCGTTCTGGCGGCTTCTCTCCGCTCTGCCTTGCTCACAGCACCAGCGGTTTCTCTCTGCTCTGTCTTGCCCATCGCTCCGGCGGCTTCTCTCTACTCTGCCTTGCCCACCGCTCCGGCGGCTTCTCTCTGCTGTGCCTTGCCCACTGCTCCGGCGGTTCCGCTCTGCTATGCCTTGTCCACCACACCTGCGGTTTCTCTCTGCTCTGCCTTGTCCACCGCTCCGGCGGTTCCGCTCTGCCTTGCCCACCGCACCTGCGGTTTTCGCTCCGCTCTGCTTGCTCACCGCACCAGCAGTTCCTCTCTGCTCTGCCTTGTCCTCCGCTCCGGCGGTTTCGCTTTACTCTGCTTGTCTACCGCATCTGCGGCTCTGTAACTGTCTCCCAGTCTGTACTGGACCCTATCCAGCCTGCGCTCCAACCTGCTAGTACCTCCCTGTCTGCACTCCAGCCGTGCTTGCCAGTATCTCCCTGTCTGCATACCAGCCGTGCTTGCCAGTGCCCACCTGTCTGCATACCAGCCGTACTTGCCAGTACCCACCTGTCTGCATACCAGCCGTACTTGACAATAGCCACTTGCCTGTATGCCAGTCTAACCTGCCTGTTCCTGCATTCCCCGGTGTGGGTCAACAACTGTGACCGGGGTCTGACCTGGAGTCGCACCTGGTCCCTCTGCTCGGTTCCTCCTTGGTCCACGGAGTCGACTGAGCCGCCGTGCGACCTTGGTCGGATCGGGTTGATACTTAGTTACGCCCCTCCAGGCACTCCTCGGTTCATGGTACAGTGGGATCACTAATCACGCTCACGCCAGTCAGTCCGGGCGTGAGCGTTACAGTTTGCTCAGGCCATGGTTCCCGTTGAGCCCCCACGGCCTTTCGCTCTCAGAGACATTTTGAATCCTTGTCTGGCGAATACGTGCACGAAGAAAAACATTTTTTCTCAAGCTATGGCCCAGACGATTTATGCAGCAGCCCAAATGGATCTATCAGCACTCGTTCCTGTGGATCCACCACAGTACTATGGGGATCCAAAACGTAGCCGTGCATTTGTGGAGCAATGCATGCTGCATTTCAAGTTCTATGCTCACTATTTTCCTACCGATCGGGTTAAAGTGGCATTTATGATGTCCTACTTAGTGGGTGACGCCTTGAAATGGATCACCCCCCTATGGGAAGCATGGGATCCTATCGTCTTTGAGCTGCAGGCCTTCCTGGTGGCCTTTCTAATGGTCTTCGATGACCCTAATCCTGAAGCCTCTGCTAAATAGGCTGCTCCCAATATCCCGGAGCAGCCCCGATGGGTAATGTGTGTAGGTAGCCTACCAGTCCTCCAGCCCGAAGAGACTGCTGCCCACCCAGAATCCACACAGGATGACTATGCTCCACAGAACACTTCTCTTCCCAACCTCAAGAGGCAGTCCAGACGTGCAAGGCGTAGAGATAAACCGTCACGTCAGGTTCTGTCCTCCCAAAGACCTCCTGTTCCCCAGCCTGTAGAGGCAGTTTTCCGCACAGAATCCATGAAGGATGACTATGTTCGTCAGGCAAAGCAGAAGCCAGAACTCAGTCACAAAATCGGATTGCGGTCCCGCTGCGGTGGTTTGGGACCCCCTGACGGTCTTTGTCCAGCGAAGGTTGGAGAATCCCAAGACATTAGGCCTGTAGAAGAGGCTGCCCTTGGCGTTAGTGTTTCCTCTCCACAGATGACCATGACTGTCTCCGTGGCAAGTGAAGGCCTCGGATTAACCGGAAGTTTCGGGCTTAAAGCCTTGAAGAGTCTGTGTCTGATTCCCGTCCGACAACTCCAGAAGCCGGTTTGGGCATTGTCAGCAGAAGGACGAGCCCTACTCAGAAATAGTCAAAATATGTTTGTACAAATTAAGTTCCAGATTGGAGCATTACACATGAAGAAGTTCACATTCCAGGTGCTGACTGGCTTACCCACAGGTCGTCCAGAGCTGAGAGATCTAGTGCACGCTCGTCTGGAGATCCTGCATGGTGTATCCTGGGGGACTGCTGAGGTACAAGGGGTGTCCAGTCTCCACATCTTCAGGACAGTCAGCAGTTTCTTCTTCTTCTTCTTTACCAGATCTGCTAGTCGCTGACTCGCTGTGCGCTGAAGTCTCCGAGGGAAGAGAAGCGGAGGCGATGTCCCCACACAGTCTCGACGATTGTACCAATGATCTGGCTTCAGGTACCGTCCCGCCTTACAGACATGTCATCTCTGAAACCAGTCTGAAGATGGTCCTAAAGCAAGGACCCTCCGTCTCTAATAAATCTGGTCCTACGTCCATCAAGGCGGTGTTTACCCCCGAGTCTCTGCACCCCTCCAACCAGGCGGAGGACCTCCAGTTGTCTCCTGAATCCTCCGGGGTGCTACCTGATAACAAAGGGAGAGAGACTTTCCTACACCCTGTACCTGGCACTTCGCCCACTTCATCCAGTAAGCTTGGCAAAGTGTACACCGAAGCAGTGATTACCCCCGAGTCTCTGCACCCCTCCAACCAGGCGGAGGACCTCCAGTTGTCTCCTGAATTTCCCGGGGTGCTACCTGATAAACGGAGAGAGACTTTCCTACACCCGGTACCTGGTATGCCGCCCACTTCATCCAGTAAGCTTGGCAAAGTGTACGTCAAGGCGGTGGTTACCCCCGAGTCTCTGCACCCCTCCAACCAGGCAGAGGACCTCCAGTTGTCTCCTGAATCCATCAGGGTGCTACCTGATAACAAATGGAGAGAGACTTTCATGTGTGCTGTTCCTGGTACTTCACCCACTTCATCTGTTGCTGAGGATGGCTTGATAGGAGGAAGCATCCTAGTCACCACCAAGATGATGAGATCAGTTTTGTTTCCTCTAATGGACAGAAGAGGTAATCCTTTTGAAGAGAAGGATTGGCCTCCAAATTCTCTGCAGAAGACCCTTGCAGGCTTGAAGAAGAGGGGGCGTAAAGGGGGGGGGGTACTGTAACATCCCTGGAAGTGTGCTTGCATAGTGCACCACCTCCCACTATGCAAGACCGCAATCTTACCTGTCAGTCCAGCCTACAAACCTTGCTCCAGTTCATGCTGTGTGCATGTCTCTTGACTGACTGCTTAGGGCGGCGGCCCGGTTACTTCCTGATTCTTATAGCTAATGCGTCTCCAGCCTATTGCTGTGAGTCACTGGATATTTAAACCCCCTCCACCCAGAAGGAGGTGCCTGAGCAACACCTTCACTCAGTTAGTCTTTGCTACTGAATTGCCAGGTCCTGTCCTGTTTCTAGTCTGTTTCCGCCACTCTGGGGGCTGCATACCAAGACCTGTTATCTCTGACTTCTAGTCTGTTTCCGCCACTCTGGGGGCTGTATACCCA
Organism: Phyllobates terribilis; assembly: GCF_046119375.1. Lineage (NCBI taxonomy): Eukaryota > Metazoa > Chordata > Amphibia > Anura > Dendrobatidae > Phyllobates > Phyllobates terribilis. The sequence continues at coordinate 371,480,222 of NW_027362769.1, forward strand.
GGCCTGTTACCTGTTACTTCTAGTCTGTTTCCGCCACTCTGGGGGCTGTATACCCAGGCTCGTTCTTGTATCTCATTGCAGTATCAGTTCCTGTCTGAACTGTATCCTAGCCTGTTACCTGTTTGTCTCTATGTCCGTACCTTCCCTTTTCCTGCAGTATCTGAACCTGCACCTAACTCCAACTCGTTGTCTCTGTACTTCTGTTTGTGAGTTTTGTGTCCACTCGCTACTTCATAGGAAGTACCTTGTGTGTATCGGGTTCTGCTTGTTCCTTTTCCCTTCCTCCGTATCTTCCTCCTGTGTTCTAGCCATCTTCCTGTATTTTCCAGTCTGTTCCATGTGATCAGAGCCCTGTCCTCTCTGCCTTGTGCACCGCACCTGCGGTTTCGCTCCGCTCTGTCTTGCCCACCGCTCCGGCGGTTTCTCTCTGCTCTGACTTGCCCACCGCTCCAGCAGCTTTCCTCTGCTCTGCCTTCCCCACCGCTCCGGCGGTTTCTCTCTGCTCTGACTTGCCCACCGCTCCGGCGGCTTCCCTCTGCTCTGTCTTACCCACCGCTCCGGCGGCTTCTCTCTGCTCTGCCTTACCCACCACTCCGGCGGCTTCTCTCTGCTCTGACTTGCCCACTGCTCCGGCGGCTTCCCTCTGCTCTGCCTTACCCACCGCTTCGGCGGCTTTTCTCTGCTCTGACTTGCCCACCGCTCCGGCGGCTTCTCTCTGCTCTGCCTTGCTCACCGCACCAGCGGTTTCTCTCTGCTCTGTCTTGCCCACCGCTCCGGCGGCTTCTCTCTACTCTGCCTTGCCCACCGCTCCGGCGGCTTCGCTCTACTCTGCCTTGCCCACCGCTCCGGCGGCTTCGCTCTACTCTGCCTTGCCCACCGCTCCGGCGGTTCCGCTCTGCTCTGCCTTGTCCACCACACCTGCGGTTTCTCTCTGCTCTGCCTTGTCCACCGCTCCGGCGGTTCCGCTCTGCCTTGCCCGCCACATCTGCGGTTTTCGCTCCACTCTGCTTGCTCACCGCACCAGCAGTTCCTCTCTGCTCTGCCTTGTTCTCCGCTCCAGCGGTTTCGCTTTACTCTGCTTGTCTACCGCATCTGCGGTCTGTACCTGTCTCCCAGTCTGTACTGGACCCTATCCAGCCTGTGCTCCAACCTGCTAGTACCTCCCTGTCTGCACTCCAGCCGAGCTTGCCAGTATCTCCCTGTCTGCATACCAGCCGTGCTTGCCAGTGCCCACCTGTCTGCATACCAGCCGTGCTTGTCAGTGCCCACCTGTCTGCATACCAGCCGTACTTGCCAGTACCCACCTGTCTGCATACCAGCTGTACTTGACAATACCCACTTGCCTGTATGCCAGTCTAACCTGCCTGTTCCTGCATTCCCCGGTGTGGGTCAACAACTGTGACCAATGTCTGACCTGGAGTCGCACCTGGTCCCTCTGCTCGGTTCCTCCTTGGTCCACGGAGTCGACTGAGCTGCCGTGCGACCTTGGTCGGATCGGGTTGATACTTAGTTACGCCCCTCCAGGCACTCCTTGGTTCATGGTACAGTGGGATCACTAATCACTCTCACGCCAGTCAGTCCTGGCGTGAGCGAAACACAGTGTGAATGTACAATTTTCAAAGTCATGAAAATACAGAAAAATCTTTAAATGAGGTGTGTCCAAACTTTTGGTCTGTACTGTATGTGATCGGTTGCTATGATTCATTAAGGTCCTGGAAGGGCAATACCACTACTTCCCTTGAGAAAGCAGCGCACAGGCAACGCGAAACACACGTTGGGAAGAGGCTAAATCACCCGTCACCGGTCTGGGGCCTGTGGGATATTACCCTAAAGGGTAAGCAGCTTAAAGCTTTGGGCTTATCATTCTGATATTGATATACTTGCTGATGGTGGCCCTGGCATTTTGCTTTTTAGTGGCACACTGTGTGCTTACACTCCTATCATTTGATCTATATATATTACCTTGGTCAACCTCCTACCACTAGCCTAATGAATTCCCTTTCCCAGTCTATACCTTGCAAAGAGCTATGTATTACCTCTGACTGGTCTTATTTAAGGGGGGTTATCTCGACACTGGCCCTTATGCACACTGTTTTTATCTATTTTGTCTGTTTGTTTCTATGTATATATTTGCATTTAATAAAGACTTTGTGATACTTTTGCACAAAAAAAATCCTATTTTTTTGGATTTACATGGGCACGCTCTTACTTATGCATGTTGAAGTGCCCTAGTTTAATATGATCTTGGGAAATTTATATATAATTCTTAAATCCATATTGTAGAGGCACAAACCAGTGTTATCACACAGAGTGCCATCACATTGTCAGCCATATATAAACTGTATTTTAGCTGAATGGGGGAATGTACGGCCATAAAAACCTGAGAAAACACAAAACATAAAACTCTAGCCCAGAATTTTCTTGTACGGTGAATGAGGACAATGTGACTCTTTTCTCTTATTTCGTGGTGACTCCTCATCAGGACGGTTACCTGTAAGAACTTCCTCTTTGTGCCGCCACTCATCTCCCTGCACATCGCTTTCTCCTTTCTCCATTATGCCTTCAGCATTAATATTCTTCAGATTTTTGCCTGGATTTCAAAACTGTGAAAAAAATAATAATAATATTAATAATAATAATGTAAAAGTCAGAGTCAGAAGGAAAACTCACGTGGAATATTCTAGATGGACACTTCTACTACGAGCTCGTGTGACACCTGAGCCGCCAACCGATGCCGACATCACCACCTCCTATATCACCAGTGCTGCCCTCAGTCACTATAGCGGAGCCTAGTGATGGAAGCAGGGGTGGCTGGAGCAGGGTCCACTAAGTGTACCCCATAACGACAAAGTTATTTCTTCACATTTCGAGTGTTATAACAGTTTTTTGTTTGAAAATGTGTTTTGGGGGTATATTATTTTTTCTTTCTTAGTGGGCTAAAAAAAAATTCTTTATTTTAAGGCATTCACTTGTGCTATAAATGTCATGTTGGAGGAATCATATATCCCTTTTTTATAATTACATGCAGCTCAGTATAGTCTAAACCAGGGGTCTCAAACTCAGCTGGGTATATGGGCCGCACACGGAAAAAAATTAATTTGGGGGGCCGCATTCTTTGCAGGACAAAGTGACATTTTTAGTGATACCATTTTTTTTCTATACACCTTTTGAACATTTTTGCTGTTTTATTTTATTTTTTATAGCTTGGGTCGTTACGGGTGTGGCGATGATAAACTTGCACTTTTTTTTTTTTACTTTAGTTGATATGTAAAGCAGCATTTTTAGTGGCCGAATATTTTTTCATGCTTTATTCTGACGTTTTTCTGGCAAAAATCTTGTAGTAATGTGCCTCACCCTGGTCTACATCTTGTAATGTCCCCCAGCTTGTCGTAATATTCCATACTGGTCCCCATCTTGTTGTAATGTCTCCCATCCTGGGCCCCATATTGTCGTAATGTCACATACCGGTCCCCATATTGTAGATATGTCCTCATCTTGTAGTAATGTCCCCATCCTGGTCCCCATCTCGTAGTAATGTGCCAATCCTGGTCCCCATCTCGTAGTAATGTGCCAATCCTGGTCCCCATCTCGTAGTAATGTGCCCATCCTGGTCCTCATCGCGTAGTAATGTGCCCATCCTGGTCCCCATCTTGTAGTAATGTGCCCATCCTGGTCCTCATCTTGTAGTAATGTGCCCATCCTGGTCCTCATCTCGCAGTAATGTGCCCATCCTGGTCCTCATCTCGTAGTAATGTGCCCATCCTGATCCTCATCTCGTAGTAATGTGCCCATCCTGGTCCCCATCTTGTAGTAATGTGCCCATCCTGGTCCCCATCTTGTAGTAATGTGCCCATCCTGGTCCCCATCTTGTAGTAATGTGCCCATCCTGGTCCTCATCTTGTAGTAATGTGCCCATCCTGGTCCTCATCTTGTAGTAATGTGCCCATCCTGGTCCTCATCTTGTAGTAATGTGCCAATCCTGGTCCCCATCTTGTAGTAATGTGCCAATCCTGGCCCCCATCTTGTAGTAATGTGCCCATCCTGGTCCCCATCTTGTAGTAATGAGCCCATCCTGGTCCCCATCTTGTAGTAATGTCCCCATCCTGGTCCCCATCTTGTAGTAATGTGCCCATCCTGGTCCCCATCTTGTAGTAATGTGCCCATCCTGGTCCCCATATTTTAGAAAGGTCCCCATCTTGTAGGAATGCCCCCATCTTGTAGGAATGTCCCCATCCTGGTCCCCATCTTGTAGGAATGTCCCCATCCTGGTCCCCATCTTGTAGGAATGTCCCAATCCTGGTCCCCATCTTGTAGTAATGTGCCAATCCTGGTCCCCATCTTGTAGTAATGTGCCCATCCTGGTCCTCATCTTGTAGTAATGTGCCCATCCTGGTCCCCATCTTGTAGTAATGTGCCCATCCTGGTCCCCATCTTGTAGGAATGTCCCCATCCTGGTCCCCATCTTGGAGGAATGTCCCCATCCTGGTCCCCACCTTGTAGTAATGTGCCCATCCTGGTCCTCATCTTGTAGTAATGTGCCCATCCTGGTCCTCATCTTGTAGTAATGTGCCCATCCTGGTCCTCATCTCGCAGTAATGTGCCCATCCTGGTCCTCATCTCGTAGTAATGTGCCCATCCTGATCCTCATCTCGTAGTAATGTGCCCATCCTGGTCCTCATCTTGTAGTAATGTGCCCATCCTGGTCCCCATCTTGTAGTAATGTGCCCATCCTGGTCCTCATCTTGTAGTAATGTGCCCATCCTGGTCCTCATCTTGTAGTAATGTGCCCATCCTGGTCCTCATCTTGTAGTAATGTGCCAATCCTGGTCCCCATCTTGTAGTAATGTGCCAATACTGGCCCCCATCTTGTAGTAATGTGCCCATCCTGGTCCCCATCTTGTAGTAATGAGCCCATCCTGGTCCCCATCTTGTAGTAATGTCCCCATCCTGGTCCCCATCTTGTAGTAATGTGCCTATCCTGGTCCCCATCTTGTAGTAATGTGCCCATCCTGGTCCCCATCTTGTAGTAATGTGCCCATCCTGGTCCCCATCTTGTAGTAATGTGACCATCCTGGTCCCCATATTGTAGAAAGGTCCCCATCTTGTAGGAATGCCCCCATCCTGGTCCCCATCTTGTAGGAATGTCCCCATCCTGGTCCCCATCTTGTAGGAATGTCCCCATCCTGGTCCCCATCTTGTAGGAATGTCCCAATCCTGGTCCCCATCTTGTAGTAATGTGCCAATCCTGGTCCCCATCTTGTAGTAATGTGTCCATCCTGGTCCTCATCTTGTAGTAATGTGCCCATCCTGGTCCCCATCTTGTAGAAATGTCCCCATCCTGGTCCCCATCTTGTAGGAATGTCCCCATCCTGGTCCCCATCTTGTAGGAATGTCCCCATCCTGGTCCCCATATTGGAGGAATGTCCCTTGTGCCGTTCTTCACATACACAAATAAAAGAAAAAAAAAAGATTCTTCTCACCTGTCCTCCATTCCCTCGGCGTCCTTTCTGCACCTGTGGCCCGCAGGCACCATAGCCCCCTTGACGATCGCGGCCCGGTCCAGGAGCCGCCGACAGCTGGGCTTTAGTTAGGTGTATTGCTGCGCAGAGACCGGCTCTCTGCACAGCAATACCAATACCAGCCGTCGGCCTATCAGAGGCCAGCAACTGACATCTGCGCATGTCAGTGACGTCATATGCCGCTGCGCTGGGACGCAGATGTCCATTATGTCCAGATGGGCCATTATTATGTATGGAGGACTATATGTTGCCCATAATACTGTATGGAGGACTATGTGGGGCCCATTATGCTGTATACTGGTTGGCCCGTGACTTTGTCCAAGTTTTTAATTATGGCCCTGTGTGTATTTGAGTTTGACATCCCTGGTCTAAACTAAAGAAATAAAACACGTTTATCTACTGATCTCCCAGCATCACTCTCCTATCGGCAGGTCCTTTGTCAAGATCATCCTTACTGGAGCTGGCGTGATGTGTGGATGTGACCTGGGTATCCACTACAAGACCACCCAGTCTATCTAATAGCATTACAATACTCTAATGTATAACTCAAGTTCATGAATAACCACCCAAAACTGCCAACACTGAGGTCTTCTGGAAGCCTTCAGTAACCCCATTACTTCTCCACATAATGGAGCTTAGCACATGGATTCAAGAAAGAACTTATTACATGGAGTCTAGTATAATGAGAACAGCCCCAATGCTTAATAAATACAAAATACAAAAGCTGCAAACAAGTTTCTTAAAATAAAAGGAAACGAACCAGAAACCTAACAGTCACTTTTTGTGTATAGTATCCATTGCCTGGGGGAAGCAGAAACCGGGACAAGTCCTCCATTCGATTCCACTTATATTTACCACTAGATGGTGGCCCGATTCTAATGCATCGGGTATTCTAGAATAGGTATGCGGCCGACCGGGCACAATTAGCAGAGCGGTGTTTAAATTTTGCGCCAAAATCGCTGATTGGTCACGTTCGGCAACCGCGACCAATCAGCAAAGCGGTGTTTAAATTTGGTGGCAATATTGATGATTGGTCGCGGGCGGCGGCCGCGACCAATCAGCGAACCATGTTAGTGAGGACTGGAGAGCGTGTTTAAATTTGGCACCAAAATCGCTGATTAGTCACGACCAATCAGCAGAGCGGTGTTTAAATTTTGCGCCAATACTGCTGATTGGCCGCCGGCGACTAATCAGCGATTTTGGTGCCAAATTTAAACACGCTCTCCATTCCTCACTAACACGGTTCGCTGATTGGTCGCGGCCGCCGCCCGCGACCAATCAGCGATTTTGGCGCAAAATTTAAACAACGCTCTGCTGATTGGTCGCGGCCGTCAGACGCGACTAATCAGCGACTTTGGGGCCAAATTTAAACCCCGCTCTGCTGATTGGTCGCGGTCGCCGGCCTCGACCAATCAGCAGAGCGTTGTTTAAATTTGGCGCCAATCTCGCTGATTGGTCGCGGATGGCGGCCGCGACGAATCAGCAGAGCGGTGTTTAAATTTGGTGTCAAAATCGCTGATTGGTCGCGGGCGGCGGCCACGACCAATCAGCGAACCGTGTTAGTGAGGAATGGAGAGCGTGTTTAAATTTGGCACCAAAATCGCTGATTAGTCGCGACCGCGACCAATCAGCAGAGCGATGCAGAGCGGTGTTTAAATTTGGCGCCAAAATCGCTGATTGTTCGCGGCTGGCGGCCGCGACCAATCAGCAGAGTGGGGTTTAAATTTTGCGCCAATACTGCTGATTGATTTTGGCCAGCGACCGCGATCAATCAGCAGAGCGTTGTTTAAATTTGGCGCCAATCTCGCTGATTGGACGCGTCTGGCGTCCGCGACCAATGAGCAGAGAGTTGTTTAAATTTGGCGCCAAGCTCGCCGATTGGTCGCGGCTGGCGTCCGCGACCAATTAGCACAGCAGTGTTTAAATGTCGCGGCAAGATCGGTGATTGGTCACGGCCGCTATTTAAATGTGGCGCCCAAATCGGTGATTGGTGGCGGGCAGCGGCCGCGACCAATCAGCAGAGCGGTGTTTAACTTTAGCGCCAAGATCACTGATTGGTCTCGTGCGGAGAGCGCGACCAATCAGCGAATCGTATTGGTGAGGAGCGGGGAGCGGAATCGTATTAGTGTGGACCGGGGAGCGCCGCTGCCTGTGCGGATACTTCCACTCCGAGAAGCCGGGAGATGAGCGACAGCTCGCAGCAGAAGTATCCCGACCCGCAGCGCCGCTCCCCGGTCCTCCCTTCACACCCTAGCCGCTGATGTCCCCACAGTATCCGCATGGTGTTACAAAGGTCCGGACATTTGTGTTAAAAATCGCTGATTGGTCGCCGGCGCTGCCCGCGACCAATCACCGGTTTGGGCGCCAAATTTAAATATCGGCCGCGACCAATCACCGATCTTGGCTCCACATTTAAACACCGCTGTGCTGATTGGTCGCGGCCGATATTTGAATTTGGCGCCCAAATCGGTGATTGGTCGCGGGCAGCGCCAGCGACCAATCAGCGATTTTTAACACAAATGTCCGGATCTTTGGAACACCATGCGGATATTGTGGGGACATCAGCGGCTAGGGTGTGAAGGGAGGACCGGGGAGCGGCGCTGCGGGTCGGGATACTTCTGCTGCGAGCAGTCGCTCATGTCCCGGCTTCTCGGAGTGGAAGTATCCGCACAGGCAGCGGCGCTCCCCGGTCCTCACTAATACGATTCCGCTCCCCGCTCCTCACCAATACAATTCGCTGATTGGTCGCGCTCTCCGCACGCGACCAATCAGTGATCTTGGCGCTAAAGTTAAACACCGCTGTGCTGATTGGTCGCCGACGCTGTGCGCGACCAATCACCGATTTGGGCGGCACATTTAAATAGCGTCCGCGACCAATCAGTACAGCGGTGTTTAAATGTGGAGCCAAGATCGGTGATTGGTCGCGGCCGATATTTAAATTTGGCGCCAAAATCGGTGATTGGTCGCGGGCAGCGCCCGCGACCAATCAGCGTTTTTTAACACAAATGTCCGGACCTTTGTAACACCATGCAGATACTGTGGGGACATCAGCGGCTAGGGTGTGAAGGGAGGGCCGGGGAGCGGCGCTGCGGGTCCGGATACTTCTGCTCCGAGCGCCCGCTCATGTCCCGGGTTCTCGCAGCGGAAGTATCCGCACAGGCAGCGCCGCTGACATCCATGCGGCTCCACATTGGTCGCATGTGGTGATTGGTCGCGGGCAGCGTCCGCCTCGCGCCGCTCATCTCCCAGCTGCATCTCCGTCCCGCAGATGGGTCCGGCGGTCGGGTTCGTTCTGCTGTTACCGGCCGGGAGATGAGCGCCTCGCGGAGCTCATCTCCCAGCTGCATCGCCGCTCAGCTCCGTCCCGCAGATGAGCCGCTAACGGCCGCCATCTTTTTTCAGAAATCCCGCGGCGCTGATTGGCTGCTGCCGGACCAATGAGCGACGCGGGATTTCCTGGACAGACAGACAGACACACAGACAGACGGGATAAGAGGATTATATATATAGATAGGGCAGGGGCGGCCTGGCAATTTTTAGCCTAGGTGGTAAGCTCAAAGCACTGGAACATGACCGGCGCGCCTCTCCTATAGACTTGGGTCTCATGTAGCACTCAGTCAGAAATTAATCGCAAATGGCGTACTTATTGTTAATAGCTGCACAATTTCAACAAAATTTTGCACTTGATTTCTAATTTTACATACTAAAACATTGCGGTTTGAGGCACCTCTCTAGCCCAAAACAAAACTACATAGACCTTTGCCGTAATAACCCTCCCTCACAGTAATATAATAACTTATTTCCCACTCCACCCGAATTATAAACCCACAACCTTTTGCAGTGATTACCCATAGTATAATAATCCCCCCCACCCAGGTTATAACATGTCCCCACCCTGCAGTAATCAGCCACCACTTCCCACGGATTACAAACACATACCCCGTTACATAATAATTCATCAACCCCCCCATAACTGTAACCTACCCCCCTGCAATATTCATTCAGCTCCCCCTCCCCTGAGATTTCACACCTCCTGCAGTATATTAGTTAAAGGGTTATTCCTAAAAAATTAAGTTATCCCCTAACTATAGGACAGAAAATAACATGCTGATTGCTGGGGTCTGACCGCTGGGGGGCTCCGATACACAGTCCTCAATAGAGTGTAGGTGTAAACATGCAGCCTACGCTACACACATTGTATTTGGCAATCCCATAGACAGCGCTCCAGTATTTCCAGAAGTCCCATGGACGATGAGTGGAGCAGATGCTGAGGAAGTGCACCTTGGCTCCATTCAGGACAAGGCTGCAGAGCGTCGCTTTCAATCCTACCCTGCAGTATATGCCTGTGTGCCCACTATGCGTTTTCCAAGCGTTTATGCTGCGGAATTTCCGCAGCATAAACGCTTGGGAAACGCTTGGTAATCCGCCCCCCATGGTCCCCAATGACAAGCCACAATGTCAATGCCCATGCTGCGGATTTTTCCGCAGCGTTTATGCTGCGCTCAAAAATCCACAGCATGTCCATTAATTTTGCGGACACGCAGCGTAAGCGCCACCATTGACTAGCATTAAAACTCATATTATCCGTCTCAGTACATTTGTACACACGGATAATATGCGTTTCTATGTGTGGATGGTACCCAAGTCTGGAGGAGAGGAGACTCTCATCCAGACCTGGGTACCATAGAAACTGTAAAAAAAAAAAGAATTTAAAATAAAAAATAAAGTTTATACTCACCTTCCGATGTCCTCCCGGTGTTTTGTCCGCTCCGTCCGGTGTCTTGCATTGCTCGCGCTGTTGTGAAGGACCTGCCATAACGCCATTGAGTCATGTGACCCATCACATGACTCAATGACGTCACCGCAGGTCCTTCACAACAGCGCGAGCCGCGCAACACACCACACGCGGCAGAGAGAACACCGGGAGGACATCGGAAGGTGAGTATAAACTTTATTTTTTACCATTCTTATTCTTCTTTTTTTTTACTAACTTGATCACACTACTATAAATCCATGTCGGTTGCATGGATTTATATAGTGTGAACAAGTTGTCAAGCACTTTTCCAAGTGATGCTAAAATCGCTTGGAAAAGCGCTTGATAACCCTCATGCAGAAAAAACGCTTGACAAATGCTTCTACCTAGCGGGAAAAAAGCATGTAAAAAAACGCATGCGTTTTTCCTGCCAGGGAGAAGCGTAAAAAATATGCAGCATTTCTGCATTGTGGGCACATAGCCTATCACTCCTTAGCCCCTTTATGTACAGACTCCATATGCAGTACATTGCTCTTCAGCCCCTTTATGTACCGACTCCATATGCAGTACATTGCTCCTCAGCCCCTGTATATACAGCCTCCATATGCAGTACATGCATCAGCCCCTGTATACAGCCTCCATATGCAGTACATGCCTCAGCCTCTGTATGCAGGCATGTACTGCGCACACCTGGCGGTCGTGTGGCCCTGAACAGTTAGGCTATGTTCACACTACCGTAGGTGTGTCTTCAGCTTTTTTATGCAAATTTTCAGCTGCATTTTACAGTACCAGCAACGTCTATGAGATTTCAGAAATCTCATGCACACACATTGGTTTTTATTTCATCAGTATTTTGTGCTTTCCATGTTTTTTGCACAATAGAGCATGTCACTTCTTTCAGCGTTTTTCACCTATTGAAAGTAATGAGTGCTGAAAAAAACGCATAGTGTGAACATAACTATCAGGTTTTGCTGCACTTTTAATGAAAAAAACAAGTACAGCAGTATGTGAAACTCATTTATTTTTGTGATTTTACCATCTTGTCTTGGTCACTGAGATGGCAGTTTGGATTAAGACAGTTTAATTAAATTAGCGATGTGTAAAATGTAAACATTGCTAGGTGTGAGATTGAACAATACTTGTGGCCCACAGAGATGTGAAATTGAACAATTTCTGAGCAACTCAATGGCAGACCATAGTGTGAAAATAAATAGTGTCTTACAAACTCAATGCACTGCCAGTGTCTTAGGGTATGTGCCCACGATGCAGAAATGAAGCAGAAAATTTCTGCAGGGTTTCTGCATGTTCTTGGCAGTAAAAACACTTGCGTATTTTACACGCGTTTTTGACTAGTTTTTACATGCGGATTTGACTTGCATTTTTCAAATGCATTGGGACCTCAAATCCGCATGCAGAAACGCACAAATAATGGACATGCTGAGGATTTTTCCGCTGCGGAAAATTCCGCAGCATGGGCACAGAACATGCAGATTTTCATTGGGGATCATGGGGCACGGACTATCAAGCGTTTTGCAAGCGTTTACGCTGCGGAAGTTCCGCAGCAAAAACGCTTGAAAAACGCATAGTGGGCACACAGCCTTAGGTAAACTATTCCTGAACAATTAACCTCTCCCCACTATTACATTTGTAATTCTGCATAATACGGTTCAACATACAGTGTCTTGTGAAAGTATTTGGCCCCCTTGAACTTTCTACCTTTTGCCGCATTTCTGGCTTCAAACATAAAGATATAAAATTCTAATTTTTGGGGGGGAAGAATCAAAAACAAGTGGGACACAATCGTGAAGTTGAACGAAATTGTGATGAACCTGTAGCCGCCATCTTGGTAATGATAAATCATATCCAGGGATGGCCACACTTCAGCAGCCCCCACCCTTGGGACCTTCTGTTAAAACGTCAACTAGATAGTTTCCCCCCATCCAGGCTCCTGTAAGATAAGAAGCCTACTTAACACTTGAATGCTAGGAGCTTCAAAGACTTCGAGAGGAAACACAGCCAGCAGGGGGGGGTGCTTCGTCTATCTGTACCTGACCATTTGTCCCATAGGACTAGTTTCTTTGTCTGTCACAAGCATGGAGGCATAAGATATAGAAACATGAATAGTACACGCATGTTGCGTGGGATGGGCCGATAAAAAAATATCACGGCGTCCCGGAGCCATTGCGCACACAAGCCTCCGCGGTAGACGTTTGTACGTGCTCTGGAAGCCAAGATATAGCGCGGAGCCATTCCTGAGGACCGTATGGTATCATAATTGATATCAAAAGGTCGGTTACGGCGGCCCGAATCCATGGGAACCCCTGGGGGTATCATGAGACCATCCCAGAAGAAGTTATTGGGTTCCATAGAATTTGGGCTTCTGATCGAAGTTAGACCTGAGGGTGGAGACTGAGCCAGCTGACCTCACCAGCAGTGGGCGGGACGGGGCAGGTAAGATAGCAGGACAGACAAGAGACAAGTCAGTTTTTGACCCAAGAGTGGTGTGCTGAACATCTGAGCACCAGCTGAGGCCACCAAGGGGAGGAGCAGTTTGACCATGCGGTGGTAGGCCTCAGCCTGTAACAAAGAACCGTGCCTGCGACCGCAGAATCCTCTCCCTGCGTCACAAGAAAATCAAGAAACCGGTAACTGATATGCTGTGGTGATTCTGTGTGTTGTATTCCATTGTTGTATAGTTTAGCCTGACCTTATACCTGTGTATATTTAGTTGTATATCGTGTATCTAGTGTATTATTATAATCAATTACCTCAAGTAATTGTGGGCCTGCCTTTTATTCTGCATAACGAACGCACGTCCGTGTGAGCTCGGCTCAAGCCAAAAACGCTACCCAGGGTTGGTTCCTGACCCGATATAGGCCCATTCACGGACTGGGCGTATATCTAAAATAGGGACTGGTGGCAGCATACCAACTGGGGATTGGGGAAGGCTGGTAGTGACGGTCGGAGGTTCAGATATATATATTCCTGGCGCGGCCAAGGAAGATATATATACCGCCCTCACTACAGAGGGCCCCGATACCCAGTAGGTTACAGGACAGTCTCCCTGGCGACCGCTTATCCTAGGTGCAGTTCCTTGACTGACCTGAGGCTAAGAGGGCGCTAGCGAGTTGTGCTGTGTAGTGACGTTACGGTTTAGTGACGTTGAAGGGATAACACACTACCGTGTTCCCTGCGCTGGTTGCAGCTTCCTGGCACTACTTTCTCTAGGTGCAGTACCTTGACTGACCTGAGAGGTAAGGGGGCGCCAGAGAGCTGCACCCACCGGCCGGCTTTCATCACATTGGTGGCAGAGCGGTGGGATTGCAGAATAATAGTGTTGTGGGACCCCTACTCCCAGGCACTAAAGACTGCCAGTGGTAACTTCCACTGCTGGAGTCTTAAGGTCAGCCCAACGTTAGACGGTCAGGCTAAAAGTATAACAAGGTGTGTGCAAACTCAGGGTTGCAGCGGTGTCGGTTACCAAGATGGCAGACGGCACCAGGAGCAAGACCCTGCAGGAGGCTAATGCTACGGTCCGTGTGGCAGGAGGGGAGGACATTGTTACTCATGGCGAGGAGGAGTCCAGCCCGGGCACCTCAGGGAGCCAGTCCCCAGTATACGGTCCCGCAGTGGGCTGCCCACCACCTACCCAGCCCAGCCTGTCCAGATCACAAGCCCTTTTACAAGCGGCTATGGCAAGTCTCCAGTCTCATGGCGATGCCGTCTACAAAACCCTCCTGGCAGCATCAGAGAAGGCAGCGGAGGAGGAGCGCGAAGCTGCGGAGCGCCGGGAGGCTGCGGAGCGTGAAGCTGCAGAGCGCCGGGAGGCTGCGGAGCGTGCAGAGCGAGCTGCGGAGCGCCAGCACCAACTGGACCTGGCCCAGCGGGGGCTTCCGCTAGAGCAACCAACCCATCAGGAGACCAAGTCGTCCAAAGTCCGAGCTGAGGACTTCCCTCTACTGGAGAAGGATGGGGACCTGGACTCCTTTCTGGTGGCATTTGAACGGACCTGTCTTCAGCACCATCTGGCCCGGGATCAGTGGGCCAGATACCTGACCCCCCGTTTGAGGGGTAAGTCCCTGGATGCCTTGGGGGACTTACCTGCCGGGGAGGTACAGAACTACGACTGCATCAAGCGGGCCCTGATCCGGCAGTACAACCTCACTCCCGAGTCGTACCGCCAGAAGTTCCGGAGCCTGCTGCGTGGCCCCAAGGACACCTGGACCGATCATATGCGGGCGCTGTTGAGAGCCGCAGAGCACTGGACCTCGGGTCTAGCGCTTACTACCCGCCAGGAGGTCCAGGAACTGTTCGTCACGGAGCAGTTTTTGTGGAACTGCCCAGAGGACCTCCGACAGTTCCTCCGTGACCGAAAACCAACAGGGGCTTCTGCTACAGCCGCCCTGGCAGACGAGTATGCCAATAACAGGGCGCCTGAGCTGAAGAAGTCTGCCAGCAGCACCTGGAGAGGGGGTAAGCCCAGTCATGCCCCTGTTTCCCCGGCCCCTAGAACACAAGGGGTGTATCCCCCTGTTGCCCTCTCCAGGCAAGGACCAGACGTAAGACGTTGTCATCTATGCAACAAACCAGGACACTTTAGGGCTGAGTGTCCCCAGCGCCAAAAGACCCCATCCCAGTCCCAGAGAGCGCCCAATGTTTTGTGTGTGGGAGGGGGTGGTGGTAGGTCCCTGGACAACATCCAACCCGTCACCATAGGCCGTTCTGCGGTCATGGGACTGCGGGACACGGGCGCTGAACGAACACTGGTACGGCCTGAGGTGGTGTCCCCCCAGGACTTGGTACCAGGAAAGACTCTTTCCGTCTCCGGGGTTGGAGGCGTGGAGCCGGCACTTCCCGTTGCCATGGTGTATTTGGACTGGGGTGCCGGAAGGGGGATGCGGGAGGTGGGAGTAACGCCAAATATTCCCGCAAATGTTTTATTAGGGACCGACTTGGGGCGTCTAGTATCGCAGTATGTACCCTCTGAACCCCCAAGTTCGGCCCCCCAAGAGTGTATTGATTTGTCTGCTGCTAATGCCAACCATGTTGTATGTAGTGTGTGTCCTGCTGAGGAGGAGGGAGTGAAACCTGAGGGTAACACCTGCACAGACACAACACCAACAGGGTTAGTGAAAGCAGGTGGGGAGTGTGGGGATGCCCGCAGAGGTGCTCAGCCGGCGTGCCGTGACCTCTTGTCCTCCGGTGAGGGAGGGGGCGGGCAGGATTCTGTAGAGGGAAGCTCAGGGATGGAGAGGGGGGCAGCTACCGGCAGTGTAGGGCTCCCAGGGGTATCCAGGCTGCTGAGTATAGGCCCACTGCAGGGGGAGGAACAGGCCATGGGAGGTGGGGGTGTCCCAAGAGAGGAGCCGCCAGGTAAGACCCCAGGGCAGGAGTTCCCCACCTCCGAGATGTCCAAAGGCCTAGGAAGCCTGCCTGATCGGGCGGCTTGGTCAGAAACAAAGGGGAAGCAGGCACTACCCACGGTCACAGCGGTCATAGCCGCTGTCACCAGGAGTGGGAGCGCCGGAGCCCAAGGAGCCTTGCAGAGGTCCGACGGCTTCCCCACTTCTGACCAAGTGTCTGCCGGGTCAGACAGCGGCCAGGTGACATGCCCGGAGGGGCTGACAGAGGATGTGGCAGTTTCGTCGATTCTGGCCACATCAAGTCAGGAATTTCAGGCTGCGTTGGAAGCAGACGACAGCCTGAAAGCTCTCAAGGAACAGGCGGCACAGCCTCCCATGGAGTCAGACTGCGAGCGGGTGGTCTGGGACCAGGGACGGCTGTACCGGGTAACGGTCCAGCAGGGTTCACCGGAGGCGTGGCCCAGGGACCGACAGTTAGTGGTACCCTATCCGTTCAGGGCGGAATTGTTGCGGATCGCACACGAGATTCCGATGGCCGGACACCTAGGGATCGCTAAAACCAAGGCCAGGATAGCTCAGCATTTCTACTGGCCTGGGATGGGAGCCGCGGTGGGTGCCTACTGCCGTTCGTGTGACACCTGTCAGAGGGTGGGGAAGGCGGGGCCGCGCCCCAAAGCCCCACTGGTAACTCTGCCAATCATCGAAGAGCCTTTCTCGAGGGTTGCTGTGGATCTTATTGGACCTCTGTCCACTCCCAGCCACTCCGGGAAATGCTTCATACTCACGGTAGTGGACTATGCCACCCGGTACCCGGAAGCGGTAGCTTTGTCGTCCATTCGGGCCGACAAGGTGGCTACCGCCTTACTGGAGATCTTCTCCAGAGTGGGTTTCCCCCAAGAAATGCTCACCGACCGAGGGACCCAGTTCATGTCGCGGCTGATGGAGTCCCTCTGTAAGCAAATGCAGGTGCAACATCTGGTGGCCAGCCCGTATCACCCACAGACTAATGGCCTGTGTGAGCGGTTCAATGGCACCTTAAAGCAGATGCTTAAGATGTTGGTCGACTCCCACGGGAGAGACTGGGAGCGTTACCTCCCACACCTCCTATTTGCTTACCGGGAGGTTCCGCAGGCCTCAACGGGGTTCTCCCCCTTTGAGCTCCTGTACGGGCGACGGGTACGGGGCCCCCTGGCTCTGGTGAAGGAAGCATGGGAAGGGGATTTGGCCACCCCCGAGGTGTCGGTCATCGAGTATGTCGTGCGCCACCGGGACAGGATGATGGCCTTGGCAAAGCTGGTGCAGGACAATATGGCCCAGGCCCAGGCCGACCAGAAGCGGTGGTACGACCAGAATGCTTGTGAGAGGACCTACCAGGTGGGTCAAAAGGTGTGGGTACTGGTCCCCGTACCACAGAACAAGCTTCAGGCAGCCTGGGAAGGTCCCTACTTCGTGCACCAGAAACTCAATGCCGTCACCTATCTGGTCACCCTGGATCACGCCCGTGGAAGGAGGAAGGCCTTCCACGTGAACATGATGAAGGCTCATCATGAGCGGGAAGCGACTGCCCACCCAGTGTGCAACCTTCCCGAGGAAGGAGAGGTAGAAACCCTCCTGGATCTGCTCACCCAAGCCAAGGCGGGTGGGTCCATCGAGGATGTGGGGGTTGGCCACCAGCTCACGGAGGACCAACGGTCCCAGCTGGGGACCACCCTGCACCCCTTCCGGGGGCTGTTCAGCAGCCTGCCCGGAAGGACTGAGATGGCTGTCCACGACGTGGACACTGGCGATCACCCGCCGATCCGGCGTTCAG
Organism: Phyllobates terribilis; assembly: GCF_046119375.1. Lineage (NCBI taxonomy): Eukaryota > Metazoa > Chordata > Amphibia > Anura > Dendrobatidae > Phyllobates > Phyllobates terribilis. The sequence continues at coordinate 371,497,667 of NW_027362769.1, forward strand.
CATATCGGGTCTCTTTCGAGGTGCAGGGAAACATGCGCCAAGAGATAGACGAGATGCTGAAGCTGGGGGTGATCCAGGCATCCAGCAGCGCGTGGGCCTCGCCTGTAGTCCTCGTACCAAAGAAGGACCGAACTACACGGTTCTGCGTGGACTACCGGGGGCTCAACGCTGTAACGGCCACCGATGCGTTCCCCATACCACGCATCGATGACCTGCTCGATCGGATGGCCGGGGCTAAGTACCTGACCATCATGGATCTGAGCCGGGGGTACTGGCAGATTCCTCTGACCCCCGCGGCAAGGGAACGCTCTGCCTTTATCACCCCTTTTGGACTGTACGAGTCCACAGTGATGCCATTCGGCATGAAGAATGCCCCTGCCACTTTTCAGCGGATGGTCAATACGCTGCTTGAGGGACTTGAAGGGTACGCGGCTGCGTACTTGGACGATATTGCAGTCTTCAGTCCCACTTGGGAGGATCACCTAGAGCACCTGCGGCAGGTGCTCGGTCGGATCCACCGGGCAGGCTTGACCATCAAGCCGGAAAAGTGCCAGCTGGGCATGAGTGAGGTCCTCTACCTGGGTCACCGGGTAGGCGGGGGGGTTCTGAAGCCAGAACCGGGGAAAGTGGATGCCATCGCATCCTGGCCCACTCCTAGGACCAAAAAGCAGGTGATGTCCTTCTTGGGGACCGCCGGGTACTATAGGAGGTTCGTCCCACACTATAGCACCCTGGCCAAGCCCCTGACGGACCTCACCAAGAAGAAGCTGCCCGTCGCAGTCGACTGGACAGTCGCCTGCGAGACAGCTTTCGGGGCACTCAAGGCCGCCCTAAGTAGCTCCCCTGTACTGCAAGCTGCCGACTTCGACCGGCCGTTTGTGGTACAGACCGACGCCAGTGACTTTGGCCTCGGTGCTGTGCTAAGTCAGGTCAACACGACAGGCCAGGAACATCCTGTCTTGTACCTGAGCAGGAAGCTACTGCCCCGGGAGGTGGCTTACTCCACGGTGGAAAAAGAATGCCTGGCAATTGTATGGGCCCTGCAGCGTCTGCAGCCCTACTTGTACGGGAGCCATTTCACCGTGGAGACGGACCACAACCCCCTCAGCTGGTTACACACGGTCTCTGGGTCGAATGGCAGGTTGCTACGCTGGAGCCTCGCTCTCCAGCAGTACCACTTCTCCATTCGCCACAGAAGAGGCCGTGACCACGGTAACGCTGACGGGTTATCCCGGCAAGGGGAGGGTGCAGAAGGACGCACGGGGGAACACAGGAATGTGCTACCCCCTCGCGCCCTCGTATAGGGGGAGGTGTGATGAACCTGTAGCCGCCATCTTGGTAATGATAAATCATATCCAGGGATGGCCACACTTCAGCAGCCCCCACCCTTGGGACCTTCTGTTAAAACGTCAACTAGATAGTTTCCCCCCATCCAGGCTCCTGTAAGATAAGAAGCCTACTTAACACTTGAATGCTAGGAGCTTCAAAGACTTCGAGAGGAAACACAGCCAGCAGGGGGGGGTGCTTCGTCTATCTGTACCTGACCATTTGTCCCATAGGACTAGTTTCTTTGTCTGTCACAAGCATGGAGGCATAAGATATAGAAACATGAATAGTACACGCATGTTGCGTGGGATGGGCCAATAAAAAAATATCACGGCGTCCCGGAGCCATTGCGCACACAAGCCTCCGCGGTAGACGTTTGTACGTGCTCTGGAAGCCAAGATATAGCGCGGAGCCATTCCTGAGGACCGTATGGTATCATAATTGATATCAAAAGGTCGGTTACGGCGGCCCGAATCCATGGGAACCCCTGGGGGTATCATGAGACCATCCCAGAAGAAGTTATTGGGTTCCATAGAATTTGGGCTTCTGATCGAAGTTAGACCTGAGGGTGGAGACTGAGCCAGCTGACCTCACCAGCAGTGGGCGGGACGGGGCAGGTAAGATAGCAGGACAGACAAGAGACAAGTCAGTTTTTGACCCAAGAGTGGTGTGCTGAACATCTGAGCACCAGCTGAGGCCACCAAGGGGAGGAGCAGTTTGACCATGCGGTGGTAGGCCTCAGCCTGTAACAAAGAACCGTGCCTGCGACCGCAGAATCCTCTCCCTGCGTCACAAGAAAATCAAGAAACCGGTAACTGATATGCTGTGGTGATTCTGAGTGTTGTATTCCATTGTTGTATAGTTTAGCCTGACCTTATACCTGTGTATATTTAGTTGTATATCGTGTATCTAGTGTATTATTATAATCAATTACCTCAAGTAATTGTGGGCCTGCCTTTTATTCTGCATAACGAACGCACGTCCGTGTGAGCTCGGCTCAAGCCAAAAACGCTACCCAGGGTTGGTTCCTGACCCGATATAGGCCCATTCACGGACTGGGCGTATATCTAAAATAGGGACTGGTGGCAGCATACCAACTGGGGATTGGGGAAGGCTGGTAGTGACGGTCGGAGGTTCAGATATATATATTCCTGGCGCGGCCAAGGAAGATATATATACCGCCCTCACTACAGAGGGCCCCGATACCCAGTAGGTTACAGGACAGTCTCCCTGGCGACCGCTTATCCTAGGTGCAGTTCCTTGACTGACCTGAGGCTAAGAGGGCGCTAGCGAGTTGTGCTGTGTAGTGACGTTACGGTTTAGTGACGTTGAAGGGATAACACACTACCGTGTTCCCTGCGCTGGTTGCAGCTTCCTGGCACTACTTTCTCTAGGTGCAGTACCTTGACTGACCTGAGAGGTAAGGGGGCGCCAGAGAGCTGCACCCACCGGCCGGCTTTCATCACAGAAATTTATTGGATATTTTAAACTTTTTTAAAAAATTAAAAACTGAAAAGTGGGGCGTGCAATATTATTCGGCCCCTTTACTTTCAGTGCAGAAGTTCCGTGAGGATCTCTGAATGATCCAATGTTGTCCTAAATGACTGGTAATGATAAATAGAATCCACCTGTGTGTAATCAAGTCTCCGTATAAATGCACCTGCTCTGTGATAGTCTCAGGGTTCTGTTTCAAGTGCAGAGAGCATCATGAAGACCAAGGAACACACCAGGCAGGTCCGAGATACTGTTGTGGTGAAGTTTAAAGCCGGATTTGGATACAAAAAGATTTCCCAAGATTTAAACATCTCAAGGAGCACTGTGCAAGCGATCATATTGAAATGGAAGGAGTATCAGAACACTGAAAATCTACCAAGACCCGGTCGTCCCTCTAAACTTTCATCTCGAACAAGGAGAAGACTGATCAGAGATGCAGCCAAAAGGCCCATGATCACTCTGGATGAACTGCAGAGATCTACAGCTGAGGTGGGAGAGTCTGTCCATAGGACAACAATCAGTCGTACACTGCACAAATCTGGCCTTTATGGAAGAGTGGCAAGAAGAAAGCCATTTCTCAAAGATATCCATAAAAAGTCTCGTTTGAAGTTTGCCACAAGCCACCTGGGAGACATCAAACATGTGGAATGAGGTGCTCTGGTCAGATGAAACCAAAATCGAACTTTTTGGACACAATGCAAAGCGATATTGTAGTGCCGGCGTCCCTGCCCTCTGCTAGGCAGGGACGCTGCTCCCCTCACCGCTCTGCCCCGTGCCCGGCGTCCCTCTCCCGCTCTGCTCTCAGCGCGCGCTCCTTCCCGGCCCCTGTGCTTAGGGCGCGCGCTCCCCTCCTCTTAAAGGGGCCGCGCGCGCCGTCCTAAGGAGTCCCCGGCCAATGGCCGGAGGACTTCATCATATATAAGGCACCTCCTCCAAAATGGAGGTGCCCGAGCAATGTTGTTTGCACCTGTGTCTCACCTGTGCTTCAGCCCTCAGGTCCCGTTGCCAGTTACCTGCCAGTTACCTGTCAGATTCCTGCCTGATTACTTGCTACCTGTCTGCTAGTCTGAGGTCCGACGGTCTGCCTTACTACTCCTGTCAGTCTGTCTAAGGACCAGCCTGCCCGCTCACCTGGGAGCGCACCTCAGCTACCTGCCTGCTTGCCTGAGGTCCGACGGTCTGCCTTACAACTCCGGTCAGTCTGTCTATGGACCAGCTTGCCCGCCCACCTGGGAGCGCTTCTCCGTTACCTGCCTGCTTGCCAGCCCGGAGGCTCCGCTGTCACGTGCTGTGACCACCAGCTACTCCAGACTCTTGCCCGCTCACCTGGGAGCGCTTCTCCGCTACCTGCCTGCTTGCCTGCCCGGAGGCTCCGCTGTCACGTGCTGTGACCACCAGCTATTCCTGAGACTCTTGCCCGCTCACCTGGGAGCGCTTCTCCGTTACCTGCCTGCTTGCCTACCTGGAGGCTCCGCCGTCACGTGCTGTGACCACCTGCTATTCCAGAGACTCTCGCTTGCTCACCTGGGAGCACACATTCTCCATCTGCCTTGCTAGCCTACCTGGAGGTTCAGCCATCACAGGTCGTACCTACCCTTTATCCAGAGACTGCCCCGATCACTTGCCGTGTCCTCCTGCCCGTACACCCAGAGACTGTCCTGGTCACCTCCTGTGACTACCTGCCTGGTCGCCACCCGCTCCCTTACAAGGACCGCCCCCTTGTATTGTAGCCCAGAGGTTCCGCCTCCCAGACCCGTTACAGTTTGCTCGGGCCATGGAACTCGGTGGCACCCAAGCTCCCTCGCTCTCGGACCTCTGTCTTGAACTGTCCCGTCAGAGGTCCCAACAGGAGGCCATCCTGGGTCACCTGCGGAATGTCAATACTCGCCTGAACACTCTGTCTGATCCACCAACAACCTCCGCCAGTGCCATATCTTGTAATCCGGCAGCTCCGCTGCCCACTAATACCATGGTATCCTACCCCGGACCCCGGCTTTCTGCACCTCCTCGCTTCGGAGGCGACTCCGTCCAGGCTCGGGGCTTCTTAAATCAGTGCACCCTGCACTTTGAACTTTTGTCCCACCAGTTTAACTCCGACCGGGCCAAAATTGCCTTCATCATGTCCCATCTCACCGGGGAGGCCCTGGCCTGGCTAAATCCTCTATGGGAGAGAGGAGACCCCCTGGTGTCCAACTTGCCTGCTTTTCTCACGGCTTTCCGGAAAGTCTTCGACGAACCCGGACGGAAGACCTCATCTGCATCATCGTTGCTACGCCTCCGTCAGGAGAGTCTCACCGTGGGCCAATATGCCATACGGTTCCGTACCCTTACCTCGGAGCTGGCCTGGGATAACGACGCTCTGGTTTCCGTCTTCTGGGAGGGTCTGTCCGGCCGTATTAAAGATGAACTTGCCGGTCGGGACATTCCTACCACTCTCGATGACTTAATAATTCTTGCCACCCGGATTGACCTACGGTTCCAGGAGCGTGCCAGAGAGGTCACCCGTGAGAGGAGGTTACCACGTCTAGCTCCTACTTTTCAGAAACCCGTCACTCCTTCTGTCTCTAACCAGGTACACCCTCCTGAGCCTATGCAGGTCGACCAGACCAAGATGGTCAAGACCCGTCAGGACTTACGCCGTGCCGAGGAGACCTGCTTCTACTGTGGCAGTAAGGAGCACCGGATCCGTGCCTGCCCGGAGAGGTCGGGAAACGCCTGTGTCTAGGTTCGCTCAGAGAGGTCCACCTAGACAAGAATAAATCCTCTCCATCCCTGCTGTTGTCAGTTTCAATCGTCTACGGGGAGAACCGTTATTTCGAACTAGCCCAACTTGACTCTGGAGCAGCCGGGAATCTTATTTCACAGTCCCTGGTAGAGAAATACCGCATCCCCACCAAACCTTTGGCTGTACCCTTGTCTGTGGCTGCCGTGGATGGGGGGCTCTTACCACGCCCCATCCAACTCATCACCGAATCCATTACTCTGCAGGTGGGAATGCTGCATTCTGAAAGTATCTCCTTTCATGTTCTGCCTGGACTCTCTCACGCCCTCTTGCTAGGTCTGCCTTGGCTCCAGAAACATGCACCCGTGCTTGACTGGCAAACCGGAGAAGTCCTTCGCTGGGGACAAGACTGTCATAAGACCTGCCTGGTTCCCGTCCATCCCGTCCGTCCCTCTCCTACCCCAGCTAATCTACCTGGACTTCCAATTCCTTATTGGTCTTATGCTGATGTCTTTAATAAAAAGGAGGCAGAGACATTACCCCCTCATAGACCATATGACTGTCCCATCGACCTGTTACCCGGTACTACTCCTCCCCGTGGGCGTATTTATCCTTTATCCGCTGCTGAGACCCGGTCGATGTCCGAATATATTGAGGAGAATCTGGCCAGGGGATTCATCCGGAAATCTACCTCCCCGGCGGGAGCAGGCTTCTTTTTCGTCAAAAAAAAGGACGGCTCTCTCCGTCCCTGTATAGACTATAGAGGCCTAAACCAGATCACGGTGAAGAATAAGTACCCCCTTCCGCTCATTCCAGAATTATTTGATCGTTTAAGGGGGGCTAGAATCTTCACCAAACTAGACCTCCGTGGGGCGTACAACCTGGTTCGTATCCGTCAAGGGGATGAATGGAAGACGGCATTCAACACCCGGGACGGCCACTATGAATACCTGGTAATGCCCTTTGGTCTCTGTAACGCTCCTGCCGTCTTTCAAGAGTTGGTCAATGACATCTTCCGGGACCTTCTCTACTCCTGCGTAGTGGTGTACCTGGACGACATCTTGGTCTTCTCTCCGGATCTCCAGACTCACCGGAGGGACGTTCGTCAGGTCCTGCTCAGGCTCAGGCAGAATCACCTCTTCGCTAAATACGAGAAGTGCCTCTTTGAGCAGACCTCGCTTCCGTTTTTGGGCTACATTATTTCTCAGACCGGCCTACGAATGGATCCAGAGAAACTGTCTGCCATCGAGAAATGGCCCCGACCGGAGGGGTTGAAGGCCATTCAGCGGTTCCTGGGCTTCGCCAACTACTACCGCCTCTTCATACCACACTTCTCTTCCCGGACTGCCCCAATTTCCGCGCTCACCCGTAAGGGTACTAATCCCAAAGAGTGGCCGCCCGAAGCAGAAGAAGCCTTTCTTTCCTTAAAACAGGCCTTCTCTTCCTCCCCGGTGCTGCATCGCCCGGACGGCAACAAGCAGTTCTTCCTGGAAGTGGACGCCTCCTCCTCTGGAGCTGGAGCGGTACTTACTCAAAAATCTTCTTCCGGGAGGATGGTAACTTGCGGCTTCTTCTCTAAACTCTTCTCCTCCTCTGAGCGCAATTATTCCATAGGAGATCGAGAGTTATTGGCCATCAAACTGGCATTGGAGGAGTGGCGTTACCTGCTTGAGGGGGCTCTTCACCCGGTAATAATTTACACTGACCACAAGAACTTGGCTTACCTCCAGCATGCCCAGAGACTTAACCCGCGCCAAGCCCGGTGGTCCTTGTTTTTTGCTCGTTTTGATTTTGTCCTTCATTTTCGCCCGGCTGACAAAAACGTCAAGGCGGACGCCTTGTCTCGATCCTTTCTGGTATCTGATCTCGAGGAAGATCCGAAACACATCATCGATCCCGCCAGAGTAATGCAGGTGGCTCCCGTGAGTCTAAATCGTCTCCCTCCCGGAAAGACGTTCGTATCAGTACCTGATCGGGAGAAGATCCTTCACTGGGGTCACTCGTCTAAACTGGCTGGCCACGCTGGTCAGAAGAAGACCCTCCAGCTTATTTCCCGGCACTACTGGTGGCCTACCCTGCACAAGGATGTAATAGACTTTGTTTCTGCCTGTGTGTCCTGCGCCCGCAACAAGATTCCGAGACATCTGCCAGCCGGTCGCCTCCTTCCGCTCCCAGTACCTGCTGCCCCCTGGCAGCATATTGCAATGGACTTCATAACTGACCTCCCACTCTCTGCCGGTTGTACGGTCATTTGGGTGGTCGCTGACCGCTTCTCCAAGATGGCTCATTTCGTTCCCCTGCCAGGCCTCCCGTCTGCACCCGAGCTAGCTAGAGACTTTATTCGTCACATCTTCCGTCTTCATGGCCTGCCCCTCCACATCGTGTCGGATCGTGGGGTACAGTTCACCTCACGCTTCTGGAGAGCCACTTGTAAACTACTAGACGTCACCCTGGACTTCTCTTCCGCTTACCACCCACAGTCCAATGGTCAAGTGGAGCGGATCAATCAGAACCTGACCAGTTACCTCCGGCACTTCGTTAATGCCCACCATTCTGACTGGGTGGATCTCCTACCATGGGCCGAGTTCTCTTACAATAATCACGAGAGCGAATCCTCCTCCAAATCCCCGTTTTTTGTAGTCTTTGGTCAGCATCCTCGGATTCCTTTTCCTGTCTCCACCTCGGTGGACAACCCGGCTGCGGAATCTCTCGTTAGCAAATTTTCCTCCATTTGGGAGAGTACCCGATCCGCACTCCTTCAGTCGTCCGAGCGGATGAAAAGACACGCTGACAAAAAACGCCTGGATCCTCCTCAATTTCGTCCAGGAGATAAGGTCTGGCTCTCATCTAAATATGTTCGACTCAAGATACCCTCTTACAAGTTAGGGCCTCGGTTCATCGGACCTCTGGAGGTCACCAGTCAGATCAACCCGGTGGCCTATAAATTGAAACTCCCGGCCAACTTACGGATCCCTAACTCCTTCCATGTATCTCTCCTCAAACCTGTGGTACTTAACTCTTTTTCCAAGTCTACAGGTACGCCTCCTGCTCCGGTTTCTGCTGAGGACGAGTTTGAGGTAGAGAACATTCTTGCCACCAAAAGGGTAAGAGGAAAGACCTTTTTTCTGGTAGATTGGAAGGGGTTTGGTCCTGAGGAGAGAACGTGGGAGCCCCGGGAGAACATCCATGCCCCTCTCATCCTAGCTAAATTTCTGTCTGGCCTAAAAAAGGGGGGGCCTAAAGGGGGGGGTACTGTAGTGCCGGCGTCCCTGCCCTCTGCTAGGCAGGGACGCTGCTCCCCTCACCGCTCTGCCCCGTGCCCGGCGTCCCTCTCCCGCTCTGCTCTCAGCGCGCGCTCCTTCCCGGCCCCTGTGCTTAGGGCGCGCGCGCGCTCCCCTCCTCTTAAAGGGGCCGCGCGCGCCGTCCTAAGGAGTCCCCGGCCAATGGCCGGAGGACTTCATCATATATAAGGCACCTCCTCCAAAATGGAGGTGCCCGAGCAATGTTGTTTGCACCTGTGTCTCACCTGTGCTTCAGCCCTCAGGTCCCGTTGCCAGTTACCTGCCAGTTACCTGTCAGATTCCTGCCTGATTACTTGCTACCTGTCTGCTAGTCTGAGGTCCGACGGTCTGCCTTACTACTCCTGTCAGTCTGTCTAAGGACCAGCCTGCCCGCTCACCTGGGAGCGCACCTCAGCTACCTGCCTGCTTGCCTGAGGTCCGACGGTCTGCCTTACAACTCCGGTCAGTCTGTCTATGGACCAGCTTGCCCGCCCACCTGGGAGCGCTTCTCCGTTACCTGCCTGCTTGCCAGCCCGGAGGCTCCGCTGTCACGTGCTGTGACCACCAGCTACTCCAGACTCTTGCCCGCTCACCTGGGAGCGCTTCTCCGCTACCTGCCTGCTTGCCTGCCCGGAGGCTCCGCTGTCACGTGCTGTGACCACCAGCTATTCCTGAGACTCTTGCCCGCTCACCTGGGAGCGCTTCTCCGTTACCTGCCTGCTTGCCTACCTGGAGGCTCCGCCGTCACGTGCTGTGACCACCTGCTATTCCAGAGACTCTCGCTTGCTCACCTGGGAGCACACATTCTCCATCTGCCTTGCTAGCCTACCTGGAGGTTCAGCCATCACAGGTCGTACCTACCCTTTATCCAGAGACTGCCCCGATCACTTGCCGTGTCCTCCTGCCCGTACACCCAGAGACTGTCCTGGTCACCTCCTGTGACTACCTGCCTGGTCGCCACCCGCTCCCTTACAAGGACCGCCCCCTTGTATTGTAGCCCAGAGGTTCCGCCTCCCAGACCCGTTACAGATATGTTTGGCGTAAAAGCAACACAGCTCATCACCCTCAAAACACCATCCCCACTGTCAAAATGGTAGTGACAGCATGATGGTTTAGGCCTGCTTTTCTTCAGCAGGGTCAGGGAAGATGATTAAAATTGATGGGAAGATGGACGGAGCCAAATACAGGACCATTCTGGAAGAAAACCTGTTGGAGTCTGCAAAAGACCTGAGACTGGGACGGCGATTTATCTTCCAACAAGACTATGATCCCAAATATAAAGCAAAATCTACAATGGAATGGTTCAAAGATAAACGTATCCAGGTGGTAGAATGGCCAAGTCAAAGTCCAGACCTGAATCCAATCGAGAATCTGTGGAAAGAGCTGAAAACTGCTGTTCACAAACGCCCTCCATCCAACCTCAATGAGCTCGAGCTGTTTTGCAAGGAAGAATGGGCAAGAATTTCAGCCTGTCGATGTGCAAAACTGATAAGAGACATACCCCAAGCGACTTGCAGCTGTAATCGCAGCAAAAGGTGGCGCTACAAAGTATTAACTCAAGGGGGCCGAATAATATTGCACGCCCCACTTTTCAGTTTTTAATTTGTTAAAAAAGTTTAAAATATCCAATAAATTTCGTTCAACTTCATGATTGTGTCCCACTTGTTGTTGATTCTTCCCCCAAAAAAATAGAATTTTATATCTTTATGTTTGAAGCCAGAAATGTGGCAAAAGGTAGAAAAGTTCAAGGGGGCCAAATACTTTCACAAGGCACTGTATGTCTTGCATTGGTGACCTGTGTTCATACTTCTGTGGTGGAAGCAAAGCTGAACTTTGGGATCCTGAAAAAAGCAGTAAAAACTTAACAAAACCTGCGGTTTTGAAGTAGCTTCTTTACTGCCAACAGATCAGGTTTTGCTGCAGAAAAAAAAACCGCTGGAAAAAACGCCTAGTGTGAACATAGCCTTACTAGACAAACGGCCAGGCAGACATCTGTCAATCTGTCCCCCCCTCCTTCCTGGCCAAGCGCACCTCTGCAATAGGGTCTGTCAGGGGCGTTGGTAGGGTCAGGTATGTTTTGCCACCTATCCTCTGACCCAAACAAATAATGTAATCCACAGATAACAGTGATATCTCTCTGAGTACAGATAATGTAGATGTCACTCTCTTTCGTTGCCCGTCTCTCTTGCATCCTGTCTCTCTTTTACCTCCTCTCTGTCTCTCTCTTACCTCCTGTCTGTCTCTCTCTTACCTCCTCTTTCTCTCTCTCTCTATCTCACCTCCTGTCTCTCTCTCACCTCTTGTCTCTCTCTCACCTCCTGTCTCTCTATCTCACCTCCTGTCTCTCTCTCACCTCCTGTCTCTCTCTCACCTCCTGTCTCTCTCTTACCTCCTGTCTCTCTATCTCACCTCCTGTCTGTCTCTCTCTTACCTCCTGTCTCTCTCTCTCACCTCCTGTCTCTCTCTCTCACCTCCTGTCTCTCTCACCTCCTGTCTCTCTCTCTTCCCTCCTGTCTCTCTCTCACCTCCTGTCTCTCTCTCTCTTCCCTCCTGTCTCTCTTGCCTCCTGTCTCTCTCTCTTCCCTCCTGTCTCTCTCTCACCTCCTGTCTCTCTCTCTCTCACCTCCTGTCTCTCTCTCTCACCTCCTGTCTCTCTATCTCTTACCTCCTGTCTCTCTCTCTCTCTTACCTCCTGTCTCTCTCTTACCTACTGTCTCTCTCTCTCTTACCTCCTGTCTGTCTCTCTTACCTCCTGTCTCTCTCTCTCTCACCTCCTGTCTCTCTCTCTCTTACCTCCTGTCTCTCTCTCTCTTACCTCCTGTCTCTCTCTCTCACCTCCTGTCTCTCTATCTCACCTCCTGTCTCTATCACTCATCTCCTGTCTCTCTCTCTCACCTCATGTCTCTCTCACCTCCTGTCTCTCTCTCTTCCCTCCTGTCTCTCTCTCACCTCCTGTCTCTCTCTCTCTTCCCTCCTGTCTCTCTCACTTCCCTCCTGTCTCTCTCTCTTCCCTCCTGTCTCTCTCTCGCTTCCCTCCTGTCTCTCTCGCTTCCCTCCTGTCTCTCTCTCTTCCCTCCTGTCTCTCTCTCTCTTACCTCCTGTCTCTCTCTCTCTTACCTCCTGTCTCTCTCTCTCACCTCCTGTCTCTCTCTCTCACCTCCTGTCTCTATCACTCATCTCCTGTCTCTCTCTCTCACCTCCTGTCTCTCTCTCTTCCCTCCTGTCTCTCTCTCACCTCCTGTCTCTCTCTCTCTTCCCTCCTGTCTCTCTCTCACCTCCTGTCTCTCTCTCTTCCCTCCTGTCTCTCTCTCGCTTCCCTCCTGTCTCTCTCGCTTCCCTCCTGTCTCTCTCTCTTCCCTCCTGTCTCTCTCTCTTCCCTCCTGTCTCTCTCTCACCTCCTGTCTCTCTTGCCTCCTGTCTCTCTCTCACCTCCTGTCTCTCTCTCTTACCTCCTGTCTCTCTCTCTTACCTCCTGTCTCTCTTTTACCTCCTGTCTCTCTATCACCTCCTGTCTCTCTATCACCTCCTGTCTCTCTATCACCTCCTGTCTCTCTCTCTTACCTCCTGTCTCTCTCTCACCTCCTGTCTCTCTCTCTTCCCTCCTGTCTCTCTCTCTCTTACCTCCTGGCTCTCTCTCACCTCATATCTCTCTCTCTTACCTCCTGTCTCTCTTCCCTCCTGTCTCTCTCTCTCTTCCCTCCTGTCTCTCTCTCTCTCTTACCTCCTGTCTCTCTATCACCTCCTGTCTCTCTATCACCTCCTGTCTCTCTCTCACCTCATATCTCTCTCTCTTACCTCCTGTCTCTCTTCCCTCCTGTCTCTCTCACCTCCTGTCTCTCTCTCTTCCCTCCTGTCTCTCTCTCTCTCTTACCTCCTGTCTCTCTTTTACCTCCTGTCTCTCTATCACCTCCTGTCTCTCTATCACCTCCTGTCTCTCTCTCACCTCATATCTCGCGCTCTCACCTCCTGTCTCTCTCTTCCCCCTGTCTCTCTCTCACCTCCTGTCTCTCTCTCTTCCCTCCTGTCTCTCTCTCTCTCTTACCTCCTGTCTCTCTCTCTCACCTCATATGTCTCTCTCTTACCTCCTGTCTCTCTCTTACCTTCCCTCTCTTGTTGCGGCAGCTTCTAGATTGGAGTTGATTTCTTGAGGGGGAGGAGTAATTTCATTCTATCGTGACGTCACCGGAAGGGGCGGGGCCTTCTCACCCCAGTGGACACTATTCCACCTTGAAGCTGGGTTGAGCCTGGAATGTATGGGCTGCAGTCACGACCTGGAAGGAACCCATACATTCTAGAAGATAGCAGAATGTATGGGCTCCTGTCAGGTATATATTATTGGAGGCAGCAGAATGTATGGGCTCCTGTCAGGTATATATTATTGGAGGCAGCAGAATGTATGGGCTCCTGTCAGGTATATATTACAGGAGGCAGCAGAATGTATGGGCTCCTGTCAGGTATATATTATTGGAGGCAGCAGAATCTATGGGCTCCTGTCAGGTATATATTATTGGAGGCAGCAGAATCTATGGGCTCCTGTCAGGTATATATTATTGGAGCCAGCAGAATGTATGGGCTCCTGTCAGGTATATATTATTGGAGGCAGGAGAATGTATGGACTCCTGTCAGGTATATATTATTCTAGGCAGGAGAATGTATGGGCTCCTGTCAGGTATATATTACAGGAGGCAGCAGAATGTATGGGCTCCTGTCAGGTATATATTATTGGAGGCAGCAGAATGTATGGGCTCCTGTCAGGTATATATTACTGGAGGCAGCAGAATGTATGGGCTCCTGTCAGGTATATATTACAGGAGGCAGCAGAATGTATGGGCTCCTGTCAGGTATATATTATTGGAGGCAGCAGAATCTATGGGCTCCTGTCAGGTATATATTATTGGAGACAGGAGAATGTATGAGCTCCTGTCAGGTATATATTATTGGAGGCAGCAGAATGTATGGGCTCCTGTCAGGTATATATTATTGGAGGCAGCAGAATGTATGGGCTCCTGTCAGGTATATATTATTGGAGGCAGCAGAATGTATGGGCTCCTGTCAGGTATATATTATTGGAGGCAGCAGAATGTATGGGCTCCTGTCAGGTATATATTATTGGAGGCAGGAGAATGTATGGGCTCCTCTCAGGTATATATTATTGAAGGCAGCAGAATGTATGGGCTCCTGTCAGGTATATATTATTGAAGGCAGCAGAATCTATGGGCTCCTGTCAGGTATATATTATTGGAGGCAGCAGAATGTATGGGCTCCTGTCATGTATATATTATTGGAGGCAGGAGAATGTATGGGCTCCTCTCAGGTATATATTATTGGAGGCAGCAGAATGTATGGGCTTCTGTCAGGTATATATTATTGTAGGCAGCAGAATCTATGGGCTCCTGTCAGGTATATATTATTGGAGGCCACAGTATCTATAGGCTCCTGTCAGGTATATATTATTGGAGGCAGCAGAATGTATGGGCTCCTGTCAGGTATATATTATTGGAGGCAGCAGAATGTATGGGCTCCTGTCAGGTATATATTATTGGAGGCAGCAGAATGTATGGGCTCCTGTCAGGTATATATTATTGGAGGCAGGAGAATGTATGGGCTCCTCTCAGGTATATATTATTGGAGGCAGCAGAATGTATGGGCTCCTGTCAGGTATATATTATTGGAGGCAGCAGAATGTATGGGCTCCTGTCAGGTATATATTATTGGAGGCAGCAGAATGTATGGGCTCCTGTCAGGTATATATTATTGAAGGCAGCAGAATCTATGGGCTCCTGTCAGGTATATATTATTGGAGGCCACAGAATCTATAGGCTCCTGTCAGGTATATATTATTGGAGGCAGCAGAATGTATGGGCTCATGTCAGGTATATATTATTGGAGGCAGGAGAATGTATGGGCTCCTGTCAGGTATATATTATTGGAGGCAGCAGAATGTATGGGCTCCTGTCAGGTATATATTATTGAAGGCAGCAGAATCTATTGTCTCCTGTCAGGTATATATTATTGGAGGCAGGAGAATGTATGGGCTCATGTCAGGTATATATTATTGGAGGCAGGAGAATGTATGGGCTCCTGTCAGGTATATATTATTGAAGGCAGCAGAATCTATGGGCTCCTGTCAGGTATATATTATTAGAGGCAGCGGAATGTATGGGCTCCTGTCAGGTATATATTATTGGAGGCAGCAGAATGTATGGGCTCCTGTCAGGTATATATTATTGGAGGCAGCAGAATGTATGGGCTCCTGTCAGGTATATATTATTGGAGGCAGCAGAATGTATGGGCTCCTGTCAGGTATATATTATTGGAGGCAGCAGAATCTATGGGCTCCTGTCAGGTATATATTATTGGAGGCAGGAGAATGTATGGACTCCTGTCAGGTTTATATTATTGGAGGTAGGAGAATGTATAGGCTCCTGTCAGGTATATATTATTGGAGGCAGCAGAATGTATGGTCTCCTGTCAGGTATATATTATTGGAGGCAGGAGAATGTATGGACTCCTGTCAGGTATATATTATTGGAGGTAGCAGAATCTATGGGCTCCTGTCAGGTATATATTATTGGAGGCAGCAGAATGTATGGGCTCCTGTCAGGTATATATTACAGGAGGCAGCAGAATGTATGGGCTCCTGTCAGGTATATATTATTGGAGGCAGCAGAATCTATGGGCTCCTGTCAGGTATATATTATTGGAGACAGGAGAATGTATGAGCTCCTGTCAGGTATATATTATTGGAGGCAGCAGAATGTATGGGCTCCTGTCAGGTATATACTATTGGAGGCAGCAGAATGTATGGGCTCCTGTCAGGTATATATTATTGGAGGCAGCAGAATGTATGGGCTCCTGTCAGGTATATATTATTGGAGGCAGCAGAATGTATGGGCTCCTGTCAGGTATATATTATTGGAGGCAGGAGAATGTATGGGCTCCTCTCAGGTATATATTATTGAAGGCAGCAGAATGTATGGGCTCCTGTCAGGTATATATTATTGAAGGCAGCAGAATCTATGGGCTCCTGTCAGGTATATATTATTGGAGGCAGCAGAATGTATGGGCTCCTGTCATGTATATATTATTGGAGGCAGGAGAATGTATGGGCTCCTCTCAGGTATATATTATTGGAGGCAGCAGAATGTATGGGCTCCTGTCAGGTATATATTATTGGAGGTAGCAGAATCTATGGGCTCCTGTCAGGTATATATTATTGGAGGCCACAGAATCTATAGGCTCCTGTCAGGTATATATTATTGGAGGCAGCAGAATGTATGGGCTCCTGTCAGGTATATATTATTGGAGGCAGCAGAATGTATGGGCTCCTGTCAGGTATATATTATTGGAGGCAGCAGAATGTATGGGCTCCTGTCAGGTATATATTATTGGAGGCAGGAGAATGTATGGGCTCCTCTCAGGTATATATTATTGGAGGCAGCAGAATGTATGGGCTCCTGTCAGGTATATATTATTGGAGGCAGCAGAATGTATGGGCTCCTGTCAGGTATATATTATTGGAGGCAGCAGAATGTATGGGCTCCTGTCAGGTATATATTATTGAAGGCAGCAGAATCTATGGGCTCCTGTCAGGTATATATTATTGGAGGCCACAGAATCTATAGGCTCCTGTCAGGTATATATTATTGGAGGCAGCAGAATGTATGGGCTCATGTCAGGTATATATTATTGGAGGCAGGAGAATGTATGGGCTCCTGTCAGGTATATATTATTGGAGGCAGCAGAATGTATGGGCTCCTGTCAGGTATATATTATTGAAGGCAGCAGAATCTATTGTCTCCTGTCAGGTATATATTATTGGAGGCAGGAGAATGTATGGGCTCATGTCAGGTATATATTATTGGAGGCAGGAGAATGTATGGGCTCCTGTCAGGTATATATTATTGAAGGCAGCAGAATCTATGGGCTCCTGTCAGGTATATATTATTAGAGGCAGCGGAATGTATGGGCTCCTGTCAGGTATATATTATTGGAGGCAGCAGAATGTATGGGCTCCTGTCAGGTATATATTATTGGAGGCAGCAGAATGTATGGGCTCCTGTCAGGTATATATTATTGGAGGCAGCAGAATGTATGGGCTCCTGTCAGGTATATATTATTGGAGGCAGCAGAATCTATGGGCTCCTGTCAGGTATATATTATTGGAGGCAGGAGAATGTATGGACTCCTGTCAGGTTTATATTATTGGAGGTAGGAGAATGTATGGGCTCCTGTCAGGTATATATTATTGGAGGCAGCAGAATGTATGGTCTCCTGTGAGGTATATATTATTGGAGGCAGGAGAATGTATGGACTCCTGTCAGGTATATATTATTGGAGGCAGGAGAATGTATGGACTCCTGTCAGGTATATATTATTGGAGGCAGGAGAATGTATGGACTCCTGTCAGGTATATATTATTGGAGGCAGGAGAATCTATGGGCTCCTGTCAGGTATATATTATTGGAGGAAGGAGAATGTATGGGCTCCTGTCAGGTATATATTATTGGAGGCAGGAGAATGTATGGGCTCCTGTCAGGTATATATTATTGGAGGCAGCAGAATGTATGGGCTCCTGTCAGGTATATATTATTGGAGGCAGCAGAATGTATGGGCTCCTGTCAGGTATATATTATTGGAGGCAGCAGAATCTATGGGCTCCTGTCAGGTATATATTATTGGAGGTAGGAGAATGTATGGACTCCTATTAGGTATATATTATTGGAGGCAGCAGAATGTATGGGCTCCTGTCAGGTATATATTATTGGAGGCAGGAGAATGTATGGGCTCCTGTCAGGTATATATTATTGGAGGCAGGAGAATGTATGGACTCCTGTCAGGTATATATTATTGGAGGCAGCAGAATGTATGGACTCCTGTCAGGTATATATTATTGGAGGCAGGAGAATGTATGGGCTCCTATCAGGTATATATTGTTGGAGGCAGGAGAATGTATGGACTCCTGTCAGGTATATATTACTGGAGGCAGCAGAATGTATGGACTCCTGTCAGGTATATATTATTGGAGGCAGGAGAATGTATGGACTCCTGTCAGGTATATATTATTGGAGGCAGCAGAATGTATGGACTCCTGTCAGGTATATATTATTGGAGGCAGGAGAATGTATGGGCTCCTGTCAGGTATATATTATTGGAGGCAGCAGAATGTATGGACTCCTGTCAGGTATATATTATTGGAGGCAGGAGAATGTATGGGCTCCTATCAGGTATATATTATTGGAGGCAGGAGAATGTATGGACTCCTGTCAGGTATATATTATTGGAGGCAGGAGAATGTATGGACTCCTGTCAGGTATATATTATTGGAGGCAGGAGAATGTATGGACTCCTGTCAGGTATATATTATTGGAGGCAGGAGAATGTATGGACTCCTGTCAGGTTTATATTATTGGAGGCAGCAGAATGTATGGACTCCTGTCAGGTATATATTATTGGAGGCAGCAGAATGTATGGACTCCTGTCATGTATATATTATTGGAGGCAGCAGACTGTATGGACTCCTGTCAGGTATATATTATTGGAGGCAGCAGAATGTATGGACTCCTGTCATGTATATATTATTGGAGGCAGGAGAATGTATGGACTCCTGTCAGGTATATATTATCGGAGGCAGGAGAATGTATGGGCTCCTATCAGGTATATATTATTGGAGGCAGGAGAATGTATGGACTCCTGTCAGGTATATATTATTGGAGGCAGGAGAATGTATTGACTCCTGTCAGGTATATATTATT
Organism: Phyllobates terribilis; assembly: GCF_046119375.1. NCBI lineage: Eukaryota > Metazoa > Chordata > Amphibia > Anura > Dendrobatidae > Phyllobates > Phyllobates terribilis. The sequence goes on from NW_027362769.1 coordinate 371,516,245, forward strand.
GGAGGCAGGAGAATGTATGGACTCCTGTCAGGTATATATTATTGGAGGCAGCAGAATGTATGGACTCCTGTCATGTATATATTATTGGAGACAGGAGAATGTATGGACTCCTGTCAGGTTTATATTATTGGAGGCAGCAGAATGTATGGACTCCTGTCAGGTATATATTATTGGAGGCAGCAGAATGTATGAACTCCTGTCATGTATATATTATTGGAGGCAGGAGAATGTATGGGCTCCTGTCAGGTATATATTATTGGAGGCAGCCGAATGTATGGACTCCTGTCAGGTATATATTATTGGAGGCAGCAGAATGTATGGACTTCTGTCAGGTATATATTATTGGAGGCAGGAGAATGTATGGGCTCCTGTCAGGTATATATTATTGGAGGCAGCAGAATGTATGGGCTCCTGTCAGGTATATATTATTGGAGGCAGCAGAATGTATGGGCTCCTGTCAGGTATATATTATTGGAGGCAGAAGAATCTATGGGCTCCTGTCAGGTATATATTATTGGAGGTAGGAGAATGTATGGACTCCTATTAGGTATATATTATTGGAGGCAGCAGAATGTATGGGCTCCTGTCAGGTATATATTATTGGAGGCAGGAGAATGTATGGGCTCCTGTCAGGTATATATTATTGGAGGCAGGAGAATGTATGGACTCCTGTCAGGTATATATTATTGGAGGCAGCAGAATGTATGGACTCCTGTCAGGTATATATTATTGGAGGCAGGAGAATGTATGGGCTCCTATCAGGTATATATTATTGGAGGCAGGAGAATGTATGGACTCCTGTCAGGTATATATTATTGGAGGCAGCAGAATGTATGGACTCCTGTCAGGTATATATTATTGGAGGTAGCAGAATCTATGGGCTCCTGTCAGGTATATATTATTGGAGGCCACAGAATCTATAGGCTCCTGTCAGGTATATATTATTGGAGGCAGCAGAATGTATGGGCTCCTGTCAGGTATATATTATTGGAGGCAGCAGAATGTATGGGCTCCTGTCAGGTATATATTATTGGAGGCAGCAGAATGTATGGGCTCCTGTCAGGTATATATTATTGGAGGCAGGAGAATGTATGGGCTCCTCTCAGGTATATATTATTGGAGGCAGCAGAATGTATGGGCTCCTGTCAGGTATATATTATTGGAGGCAGCAGAATGTATGGGCTCCTGTCAGGTATATATTATTGGAGGCAGCAGAATGTATGGGCTCCTGTCAGGTATATATTATTGAAGGCAGCAGAATCTATGGGCTCCTGTCAGGTATATATTATTGGAGGCCACAGAATCTATAGGCTCCTGTCAGGTATATATTATTGGAGGCAGCAGAATGTATGGGCTCATGTCAGGTATATATTATTGGAGGCAGGAGAATGTATGGGCTCCTGTCAGGTATATATTATTGGAGGCAGCAGAATGTTTGGGCTCCTGTCAGGTATATATTATTGAAGGCAGCAGAATCTATTGTCTCCTGTCAGGTATATATTATTGGAGGCAGGAGAATGTATGGGCTCATGTCAGGTATATATTATTGGAGGCAGGAGAATGTATGGGCTCCTGTCAGGTATATATTATTGAAGGCAGCAGAATCTATGGGCTCCTGTCAGGTATATATTATTAGAGGCAGCGGAATGTATGGGCTCCTGTCAGGTATATATTATTGGAGGCAGCAGAATGTATGGGCTCCTGTCAGGTATATATTATTGGAGGCAGCAGAATGTATGGGCTCCTGTCAGGTATATATTATTGGAGGCAGCAGAATGTATGGGCTCCTGTCAGGTATATATTATTGGAGGCAGCAGAATCTATGGGCTCCTGTCAGGTATATATTATTGGAGGCAGGAGAATGTATGGACTCCTGTCAGGTTTATATTATTGGAGGTAGGAGAATGTATGGGCTCCTGTCAGGTATATATTATTGGAGGCAGCAGAATGTATGGTCTCCTGTGAGGTATATATTATTGGAGGCAGGAGAATGTATGGACTCCTGTCAGGTATATATTATTGGAGGCAGGAGAATGTATGGACTCCTGTCAGGTATATATTATTGGAGGCAGGAGAATGTATGGACTCCTGTCAGGTATATATTATTGGAGGCAGGAGAATCTATGGGCTCCTGTCAGGTATATATTATTGGAGGAAGGAGAATGTATGGGCTCCTGTCAGGTATATATTATTGGAGGCAGGAGAATGTATGGGCTCCTGTCAGGTATATATTATTGGAGGCAGCAGAATGTATGGGCTCCTGTCAGGTATATATTATTGGAGGCAGCAGAATGTATGGGCTCCTGTCAGGTATATATTATTGGAGGCAGCAGAATCTATGGGCTCCTGTCAGGTATATATTATTGGAGGTAGGAGAATGTATGGACTCCTATTAGGTATATATTATTGGAGGCAGCAGAATGTATGGGCTCCTGTCAGGTATATATTATTGGAGGCAGGAGAATGTATGGGCTCCTGTCAGGTATATATTATTGGAGGCAGGAGAATGTATGGACTCCTGTCAGGTATATATTATTGGAGGCAGCAGAATGTATGGACTCCTGTCAGGTATATATTATTGGAGGCAGGAGAATGTATGGGCTCCTATCAGGTATATATTGTTGGAGGCAGGAGAATGTATGGACTCCTGTCAGGTATATATTACTGGAGGCAGCAGAATGTATGGACTCCTGTCAGGTATATATTATTGGAGGCAGGAGAATGTATGGACTCCTGTCAGGTATATATTATTGGAGGCAGCAGAATGTATGGACTCCTGTCAGGTATATATTATTGGAGGCAGGAGAATGTATGGGCTCCTGTCAGGTATATATTATTGGAGGCAGCAGAATGTATGGACTCCTGTCAGGTATATATTTTTGGAGGCAGGAGAATGTATGGGCTCCTATCAGGTATATATTATTGGAGGCAGGAGAATGTATGGACTCCTGTCAGGTATATATTATTGGAGGCAGGAGAATGTATGGACTCCTGTCAGGTATATATTATTGGAGGCAGGAGAATGTATGGACTCCTGTCAGGTATATATTATTGGAGGCAGGAGAATGTATGGACTCCTGTCAGGTTTATATTATTGGAGGCAGCAGAATGTATGGACTCCTGTCAGGTATATATTATTGGAGGCAGCAGAATGTATGGACTCCTGTCATGTATATATTATTGGAGGCAGCAGACTGTATGGACTCCTGTCAGGTATATATTATTGGAGGCAGCAGAATGTATGGACTCCTGTCATGTATATATTATTGGAGGCAGGAGAATGTATGGACTCCTGTCAGGTATATATTATCGGAGGCAGGAGAATGTATGGGCTCCTATCAGGTATATATTATTGGAGGCAGGAGAATGTATGGACTCCTGTCAGGTATATATTATTGGAGGCAGGAGAATGTATTGACTCCTGTCAGGTATATATTATTGGAGGCAGGAGAATGTATGGACTCCTGTCAGGTATATATTATTGGAGGCAGCAGAATGTATGGACTCCTGTCATGTATATATTATTGGAGACAGGAGAATGTATGGACTCCTGTCAGGTTTATATTATTGGAGGCAGCAGAATGTATGGACTCCTGTCAGGTATATATTATTGGAGGCAGCAGAATGTATGAACTCCTGTCATGTATATATTATTGGAGGCAGGAGAATGTATGGGCTCCTGTCAGGTATATATTATTGGAGGCAGCCGAATGTATGGACTCCTGTCAGGTATATATTATTGGAGGCAGCAGAATGTATGGACTTCTGTCAGGTATATATTATTGGAGGCAGGAGAATGTATGGGCTCCTGTCAGGTATATATTATTGGAGGCAGCAGAATGTATGGGCTCCTGTCAGGTATATATTATTGGAGGCAGCAGAATGTATGGGCTCCTGTCAGGTATATATTATTGGAGGCAGAAGAATCTATGGGCTCCTGTCAGGTATATATTATTGGAGGTAGGAGAATGTATGGACTCCTATTAGGTATATATTATTGGAGGCAGCAGAATGTATGGGCTCCTGTCAGGTATATATTATTGGAGGCAGGAGAATGTATGGGCTCCTGTCAGGTATATATTATTGGAGGCAGGAGAATGTATGGACTCCTGTCAGGTATATATTATTGGAGGCAGCAGAATGTATGGACTCCTGTCAGGTATATATTATTGGAGGCAGGAGAATGTATGGGCTCCTATCAGGTATATATTATTGGAGGCAGGAGAATGTATGGACTCCTGTCAGGTATATATTATTGGAGGCAGCAGAATGTATGGACTCCTGTCAGGTATATATTATTGGAGGCAGGAGAATGTATGGACTCCTGTCAGGTATATATTATTGGAGGCAGGAGAATGTATGGGCTCCTGTCAGGTATATATTATTGGAGGCAGCAGAATGTATGGACTCCTGTCAGGTATATATTATTGGAGGCAGGAGAATGTATGGGCTCCTATCAGGTATATATTATTGGAGGCAGGAGAATGTATGGACTCCTGTCAGGTATACATTATTGGAGGCAGGAGAATGTATGGACTCCTGTCAGATATATATTATTGGAGGCAGGAGAATGTATGGACTCCTGTCAGGTATATATTATTGGAGGCAGGAGAATCTATGGGCTCCTGTCAGGTATATATTATTGGAGGAAGGAGAATCTATGGGCTCCTGTCAGGTATATATTATTGGAGGCAGGAGAATGTATGGGCTCCTGTCAGGTATATATTATTGGAGGCAGCAGAATGTATGGGCTCCTGTCAGGTATATATTATTGGAGGCAGCAGAATGTATGGACTCCTGTCAGGTATATATTATTGGAGGCAGCAGAATCTATGGGCTCCTGTCAGGTATATATTATTGGAGGTAGGAGAATGTATGGACTCCTATTAGGTATCTATTATTGGAGGCAGCAGAATGTATGGGCTCCTGTCAGGTATATATTATTGGAGGCAGGAGAATGTATGGGCTCCTGTCAGGTATATATTATTGGAGGCAGGAGAATGTATGGACTCCTGTCAGGTATATATTATTGGAGGCAGCAGAATGTATGGACTCCTGTCAGGTATATATTATTGGAGGCAGGAGAATGTATGGGCTCCTGTCAGGTATATATTATTGGAGGCAGCAGAATGTATGGGCTCCTGTCAGGTATATATTATTGGAGGCAGCAGAATGTATGGGCTCCTGTCAGTTATATATTATTGGAGGCAGGAGAATGTATTGGCTCCTGTCAGGTATATATTATTGGAGACAGGAGAATGTATGAGCTCCTGTCAGGTATATATTATTGGAGGCAGCAGAATGTATGGGCTCCTGTCAGGTATATATTATTGGAGGCAGCAGAATGTATGGGCTCCTGTCAGGTATATATTATTGGAGACAGCAGAATGTATGGGCTCCTGTCAGGTATATATTATTGGAGGCAGCAGAATGTATAGGCTCCTGTCAGGTATATATTATTGGAGGCAGCAGAATGTATGGACTCCTGTCAGGTATATATTATTGGAGGCAGCAGAATGTATGGGCTCCTGTCAGGTATATATTATTGGAGGTAGGAGAATGTATGGGCTCCTGTCAGGTATATATTATTGGAGGCAGGAGAATGTATGGGCTCCTCTCAGGTATATATTATTGGAGGCAGCAGAATGTATGGGCTCCTGTCAGGTATATATTATTGGAGGCAGCAGAATGTATGGGCTCCTGTCAGGTATATATTATTGGAGGCAGCAGAATGTATGGGCTCCTGTCAGGTATATATTATTGAAGGCAGCAGAATCTATGGGCTCCTGTCAGGTATATATTATTGGAGGCCACAGAATCTATAGGCTCCTGTCAGGTATATATTATTGGAGGCAGCAGAATGTATGGGCTCATGTCAGGTATATATTATTGGAGGCAGGAGAATGTATGGTCTCCTGTCAGGTATATATTATTGGAGGCAGCAGAATGTATGGGCTCCTGTCAGGTATATATTATTGAAGGCAGCAGAATCTATTGTCTCCTGTCAGGTATATATTATTGGAGGCAGGAGAATGTATGGGCTCATGTCAGGTATATATTATTGGAGGCAGGAGAATGTATGGGCTCCTGTCAGGTATATATTATTGAAGGCAGCAGAATCTATGGGCTCCTGTCAGGTATATATTATTAGAGGCAGCGGAATGTATGGGCTCCTGTCAGGTATATATTATTGGAGGCAGCAGAATGTATGGGCTCCTGTCAGGTATATATTATTGGAGGCAGCAGAATGTATGGGCTCCTGTCAGGTATATATTATTGGAGGCAGCAGAATGTATGGGCTCCTGTCAGGTATATATTATTGGAGGCAGCAGAATCTATGGGCTCCTGTCAGGTATATATTATTGGAGGCAGGAGAATGTATGGACTCCTGTCAGGTATATATTATTGGAGGTAGGAGAATGTATGGGCTCCTGTCAGGTATATATTATTGGAGGCAGCAGAATGTATGGTCTCCTGTCAGGTATATATTATTGGAGGCAGGAGAATGTATGGACTCCTGTCAGGTATATATTATTGGAGGCAGGAGAATGTATGGACTCCTGTCAGGTATATATTATTGGAGGCAGGAGAATGTATGGACTCCTGTCAGGTATATATTATTGGAGGCAGGAGAATCTATGGGCTCCTGTCAGGTATATATTATTGGAGGAAGGAGAATGTATGGGCTCCTGTCAGGTATATATTATTGGAGGCAGGAGAATGTATGGGCTCCTGTCAGGTATATATTATTGGAGGCAGCAGAATGTATGGGCTCCTGTCAGGTATATATTATTGGAGGCAGCAGAATGTATGGGCTCCTGTCAGGTATATATTATTGAAGGCAGCAGAATCTATGGGCTCCTGTCAGGTATATATTATTGGAGGTAGGAGAATGTATGGACTCCTATTAGGTATATATTATTGGAGGCAGCAGAATGTATGGGCTCCTGTCAGGTATATATTATTGGAGGCAGGAGAATGTATGGGCTCCTGTCAGGTATATATTATTGGAGGCAGGAGAATGTATGGACTCCTGTCAGGTATATATTATTGGAGGCAGGAGAATGTATGGACTCCTGTCAGGTATATATTATTGGAGGCAGGAGAATCTATGGGCTCCTGTCAGGTATATATTATTGGAGGCAGGAGAATGTATGGGCTCCTATCAGGTATATATTATTGGAGGCAGGAGAATGTATGGACTCCTGTCAGGTATATATTATTGGAGGCAGGAGAATGTATTGACTCCTGTCAGGTATATATTATTGGAGGCAGGAGAATGTATGGACTCCTGTCAGGTATATATTATTGGAGGCAGCAGAATGTATGGGCTCCTGTCAGGTATATATTATTGGAGGCAGGAGAATGTATGGGCTCCTGTCAGGTATATATTATTGGAGGCAGGAGAATGTATGGACTCCTGTCAGGTATATATTATTGGAGGCAGCAGAATGTATGGACTCCTGTCAGGTATATATTATTGGAGGCAGGAGAATGTATGGGCTCCTATCAGGTATATATTGTTGGAGGCAGGAGAATGTATGGACTCCTGTCAGGTATATATTACTGGAGGCAGCAGAATGTATGGACTCCTGTCAGGTATATATTATTGGAGGCAGGAAAATGTATGGACTCCTGTCAGGTATATATTATTGGAGGCAGCAGAATGTATGGACTCCTGTCAGGTATATATTATTGGAGGCAGGAGAATGTATGGGCTCCTGTCAGGTATATATTATTGGAGGCAGCAGAATGTATGGACTCCTGTCAGGTATATATTATTGGAGGCAGGAGAATGTATGGGCTCCTATCAGGTATATATTATTGGAGGCAGGAGAATGTATGGACTCCTGTCAGGTATATATTATTGGAGGCAGGAGAATGTATGGACTCCTGTCAGGTATATATTATTGGAGGCAGGAGAATGTATGGACTCCTGTCAGGTATATATTATTGGAGGCAGGAGAATGTATGGACTCCTGTCAGGTTTATATTATTGGAGGCAGCAGAATGTATGGACTCCTGTCAGGTATATATTATTGGAGGCAGCAGAATGTATGGACTCCTGTCATGTATATATTATTGGAGGCAGCAGACTGTATGGACTCCTGTCAGGTATATATTATTGGAGGCAGCAGAATGTATGGACTCCTGTCATGTATATATTATTGGAGGCAGGAGAATGTATGGACTCCTGTCAGGTATATATTATTGGAGGCAGGAGAATGTATGGGCTCCTATCAGGTATATATTATTGGAGGCAGGAGAATGTATGGACTCCTGTCAGGTATATATTATTGGAGGCAGGAGAATGTATTGACTCCTGTCAGGTATATATTATTGGAGGCAGGAGAATGTATGGACTCCTGTCAGGTATATATTATTGGAGGCAGCAGAATGTATGGACTCCTGTCATGTATATATTATTGGAGGCAGGAGAATGTATGGACTCCTGTCAGGTTTATATTATTGGAGGCAGCAGAATGTATGGACTCCTGTCAGGTATATATTATTGGAGGCAGCAGAATGTATGAACTCCTGTCATGTATATATTATTGGAGGCAGGAGAATGTATGGGCTCCTGTCAGGTATATATTATTGGAGGCAGCCGAATGTATGGACTCCTGTCAGGTATATATTATTGGAGGCAGCAGAATGTATGGACTTCTGTCAGGTATATATTATTGGAGGCAGGAGAATGTATGGGCTCCTGTCAGGTATATATTATTGGAGGCAGCAGAATGTATGGGCTCCTGTCAGGTATATATTATTGGAGGCAGCAGAATGTATGGGCTCCTGTCAGGTATATATTATTGGAGGCAGAAGAATCTATGGGCTCCTGTCAGGTATATATTATTGGAGGTAGGAGAATGTATGGACTCCTATTAGGTATATATTATTGGAGGCAGCAGAATGTATGGGCTCCTGTCAGGTATATATTATTGGAGGCAGGAGAATGTATGGGCTCCTGTCAGGTATATATTATTGGAGGCAGGAGAATGTATGGACTCCTGTCAGGTATATATTATTGGAGGCAGCAGAATGTATGGACTCCTGTCAGGTATATATTATTGGAGGCAGGAGAATGTATGGGCTCCTATCAGGTATATATTATTGGAGGCAGGAGAATGTATGGACTCCTGTCAGGTATATATTATTGGAGGCAGCAGAATGTATGGACTCCTGTCAGGTATATATTATTGGAGGCAGGAGAATGTATGGACTCCTGTCAGGTATATATTATTGGAGGCAGGAGAATGTATGGGCTCCTGTCAGGTATATATTATTGGAGGCAGCAGAATGTATGGACTCCTGTCAGGTATATATTATTGGAGGCAGGAGAATGTATGGGCTCCTATCAGGTATATATTATTGGAGGCAGGAGAATGTATGGACTCCTGTCAGGTATACATTATTGGAGGCAGGAGAATGTATGGACTCCTGTCAGATATATATTATTGGAGGCAGGAGAATGTATGGACTCCTGTCAGGTATATATTATTGGAGGCAGGAGAATCTATGGGCTCCTGTCAGGTATATATTATTGGAGGAAGGAGAATCTATGGGCTCCTGTCAGGTATATATTATTGGAGGCAGGAGAATGTATGGGCTCCTGTCAGGTATATATTATTGGAGGCAGCAGAATGTATGGGCTCCTGTCAGGTATATATTATTGGAGGCAGCAGAATGTATGGGCTCCTGTCAGGTATATATTATTGGAGGCAGCAGAATCTATGGGCTCCTGTCAGGTATATATTATTGGAGGTAGGAGAATGTATGGACTCCTATTAGGTATATATTATTGGAGGCAGCAGAATGTATGGGCTCCTGTCAGGTATATATTATTGGAGGCAGGAGAATGTATGGGCTCCTGTCAGGTATATATTATTGGAGGCAGGAGAATGTATGGACTCCTGTCAGGTATATATTATTGGAGGCAGCAGAATGTATGGACTCCTGTCAGGTATATATTATTGGAGGCAGGAGAATGTATGGGCTCCTGTCAGGTATATATTATTGGAGGCAGCAGAATGTATGGGCTCCTGTCAGGTATATATTATTGGAGGCAGCAGAATGTATGGGCTCCTGTCAGTTATATATTATTGGAGGCAGGAGAATGTATTGGCTCCTGTCAGGTATATATTATTGGAGACAGGAGAATGTATGAGCTCCTGTCAGGTATATATTATTGGAGGCAGGAGAATGTATGGACTCCTGTCAGGTATATATTATTGGAGGCAGGAGAATGTATGGGCTCCTATCAGGTATATATTATTGGAGGCAGGAGAATGTATGGACTCCTGTCAGGTATATATTATTGGAGGCAGGAGAATGTATTGACTCCTGTCAGGTATATATTATTGGAGGCAGGAGAATGTATGGACTCCTGTCAGGTATATATTATTGGAGGCAGCAGAATGTATGGGCTCCTGTCAGGTATATATTATTGGAGGCAGGAGAATGTATGGGCTCCTGTCAGGTATATATTATTGGAGGCAGGAGAATGTATGGACTCCTGTCAGGTATATATTATTGGAGGCAGCAGAATGTATGGACTCCTGTCAGGTATATATTATTGGAGGCAGGAGAATGTATGGGCTCCTATCAGGTATATATTGTTGGAGGCAGGAGAATGTATGGACTCCTGTCAGGTATATATTACTGGAGGCAGCAGAATGTATGGACTCCTGTCAGGTATATATTATTGGAGGCAGGAAAATGTATGGACTCCTGTCAGGTATATATTATTGGAGGCAGCAGAATGTATGGACTCCTGTCAGGTATATATTATTGGAGGCAGGAGAATGTATGGGCTCCTGTCAGGTATATATTATTGGAGGCAGCAGAATGTATGGACTCCTGTCAGGTATATATTATTGGAGGCAGGAGAATGTATGGGCTCCTATCAGGTATATATTATTGGAGGCAGGAGAATGTATGGACTCCTGTCAGGTATATATTATTGGAGGCAGGAGAATGTATGGACTCCTGTCAGGTATATATTATTGGAGGCAGGAGAATGTATGGACTCCTGTCAGGTATATATTATTGGAGGCAGGAGAATGTATGGACTCCTGTCAGGTTTATATTATTGGAGGCAGCAGAATGTATGGACTCCTGTCAGGTATATATTATTGGAGGCAGCAGAATGTATGGACTCCTGTCATGTATATATTATTGGAGGCAGCAGACTGTATGGACTCCTGTCAGGTATATATTATTGGAGGCAGCAGAATGTATGGACTCCTGTCATGTATATATTATTGGAGGCAGGAGAATGTATGGACTCCTGTCAGGTATATATTATTGGAGGCAGGAGAATGTATGGGCTCCTATCAGGTATATATTATTGGAGGCAGGAGAATGTATGGACTCCTGTCAGGTATATATTATTGGAGGCAGGAGAATGTATTGACTCCTGTCAGGTATATATTATTGGAGGCAGGAGAATGTATGGACTCCTGTCAGGTATATATTATTGGAGGCAGCAGAATGTATGGACTCCTGTCATGTATATATTATTGGAGGCAGGAGAATGTATGGACTCCTGTCAGGTTTATATTATTGGAGGCAGCAGAATGTATGGACTCCTGTCAGGTATATATTATTGGAGGCAGCAGAATGTATGAACTCCTGTCATGTATATATTATTGGAGGCAGGAGAATGTATGGGCTCCTGTCAGGTATATATTATTGGAGGCAGCCGAATGTATGGACTCCTGTCAGGTATATATTATTGGAGGCAGCAGAATGTATGGACTTCTGTCAGGTATATATTATTGGAGGCAGGAGAATGTATGGGCTCCTGTCAGGTATATATTATTGGAGGCAGCAGAATGTATGGGCTCCTGTCAGGTATATATTATTGGAGGCAGCAGAATGTATGGGCTCCTGTCAGGTATATATTATTGGAGGCAGAAGAATCTATGGGCTCCTGTCAGGTATATATTATTGGAGGTAGGAGAATGTATGGACTCCTATTAGGTATATATTATTGGAGGCAGCAGAATGTATGGGCTCCTGTCAGGTATATATTATTGGAGGCAGGAGAATGTATGGGCTCCTGTCAGGTATATATTATTGGAGGCAGGAGAATGTATGGACTCCTGTCAGGTATATATTATTGGAGGCAGCAGAATGTATGGACTCCTGTCAGGTATATATTATTGGAGGCAGGAGAATGTATGGGCTCCTATCAGGTATATATTATTGGAGGCAGGAGAATGTATGGACTCCTGTCAGGTATATATTATTGGAGGCAGCAGAATGTATGGACTCCTGTCAGGTATATATTATTGGAGGCAGGAGAATGTATGGACTCCTGTCAGGTATATATTATTGGAGGCAGGAGAATGTATGGGCTCCTGTCAGGTATATATTATTGGAGGCAGCAGAATGTATGGACTCCTGTCAGGTATATATTATTGGAGGCAGGAGAATGTATGGGCTCCTATCAGGTATATATTATTGGAGGCAGGAGAATGTATGGACTCCTGTCAGGTATACATTATTGGAGGCAGGAGAATGTATGGACTCCTGTCAGATATATATTATTGGAGGCAGGAGAATGTATGGACTCCTGTCAGGTATATATTATTGGAGGCAGGAGAATCTATGGGCTCCTGTCAGGTATATATTATTGGAGGAAGGAGAATCTATGGGCTCCTGTCAGGTATATATTATTGGAGGCAGGAGAATGTATGGGATATATTATTGGAGGCAGGAGAATGTATGGGCTCCTGTCAGGTATATATTATTGGAGGCAGCAGAATGTATGGGCTCCTGTCAGGTATATATTATTGGAGGCAGCAGAATGTATGGGCTCCTGTCAGGTATATATTATTGGAGGCAGCAGAATCTATGGGCTCCTGTCAGGTATATATTATTGGAGGTAGGAGAATGTATGGACTCCTATTAGGTATATATTATTGGAGGCAGCAGAATGTATGGGCTCCTGTCAGGTATATATTATTGGAGGCAGGAGAATGTATGGGCTCCTGTCAGGTATATATTATTGGAGGCAGGAGAATGTATGGACTCCTGTCAGGTATATATTATTGGAGGCAGCAGAATGTATGGACTCCTGTCAGGTATATATTATTGGAGGCAGGAGAATGTATGGGCTCCTGTCAGGTATATATTATTGGAGGCAGCAGAATGTATGGGCTCCTGTCAGGTATATATTATTGGAGGCAGCAGAATGTATGGGCTCCTGTCAGTTATATATTATTGGAGGCAGGAGAATGTATTGGCTCCTGTCAGGTATATATTATTGGAGACAGGAGAATGTATGAGCTCCTGTCAGGTATATATTATTGGAGGCAGCAGAATGTATGGGCTCCTGTCAGGTATATATTATTGGAGGCAGCAGAATGTATGGGCTCCTGTCAGGTATATATTATTGGAGACAGCAGAATGTATGGGCTCCTGTCAGGTATATATTATTGGAGGCAGCAGAATGTATAGGCTCCTGTCAGGTATATATTATTGGAGGCAGCAGAATGTATGGACTCCTGTCAGGTATATATTATTGGAGGCAGCAGAATGTATGGGCTCCTGTCAGATATATATTATTGGAGGTAGGAGAATGTATGGGCTCCTGTCAGGTATATATTATTGGAGGCAGGAGAATGTATGGGCTCCTCTCAGGTATATATTATTGGAGGCAGCAGAATGTATGGGCTCCTGTCAGGTATATATTATTGGAGGCAGCAGAATGTATGGGCTCCTGTCAGGTATATATTATTGGAGGCAGCAGAATGTATGGGCTCCTGTCAGGTATATATTATTGAAGGCAGCAGAATCTATGGGCTCCTGTCAGGTATATATTATTGGAGGCCACAGAATCTATAGGCTCCTGTCAGGTATATATTATTGGAGGCAGCAGAATGTATGGGCTCATGTCAGGTATATATTATTGGAGGCAGGAGAATGTATGGTCTCCTGTCAGGTATATATTATTGGAGGCAGCAGAATGTATGGGCTCCTGTCAGGTATATATTATTGAAGGCAGCAGAATCTATTGTCTCCTGTCAGGTATATATTATTGGAGGCAGGAGAATGTATGGGCTCATGTCAGGTATATATTATTGGAGGCAGGAGAATGTATGGGCTCCTGTCAGGTATATATTATTGAAGGCAGCAGAATCTATGGGCTCCTGTCAGGTATATATTATTAGAGGCAGCGGAATGTATGGGCTCCTGTCAGGTATATATTATTGGAGGCAGCAGAATGTATGGGCTCCTGTCAGGTATATATTATTGGAGGCAGCAGAATGTATGGGCTCCTGTCAGGTATATATTATTGGAGGCAGCAGAATGTATGGGCTCCTGTCAGGTATATATTATTGGAGGCAGCAGAATCTATGGGCTCCTGTCAGGTATATATTATTGGAGGCAGGAGAATGTATGGACTCCTGTCAGGTATATATTATTGGAGGTAGGAGAATGTATGGGCTCCTGTCAGGTATATATTATTGGAGGCAGCAGAATGTATGGTCTCCTGTCAGGTATATATTATTGGAGGCAGGAGAATGTATGGACTCCTGTCAGGTATATATTATTGGAGGCAGGAGAATGTATGGACTCCTGTCAGGTATATATTATTGGAGGCAGGAGAATGTATGGACTCCTGTCAGGTATATATTATTGGAGGCAGGAGAATCTATGGGCTCCTGTCAGGTATATATTATTGGAGGAAGGAGAATGTATGGGCTCCTGTCAGGTATATATTATTGGAGGCAGGAGAATGTATGGGCTCCTGTCAGGTATATATTATTGGAGGCAGCAGAATGTATGGGCTCCTGTCAGGTATATATTATTGGAGGCAGCAGAATGTATGGGCTCCTGTCAGGTATATATTATTGAAGGCAGCAGAATCTATGGGCTCCTGTCAGGTATATATTATTGGAGGTAGGAGAATGTATGGACTCCTATTAGGTATATATTATTGGAGGCAGCAGAATGTATGGGCTCCTGTCAGGTATATATTATTGGAGGCAGGAGAATGTATGGGCTCCTGTCAGGTATATATTATTGGAGGCAGGAGAATGTATGGACTCCTGTCAGGTATATATTATTGGAGGCAGCAGAATGTATGGACTCCTGTCAGGTATATATTATTGGAGGCAGGAGAATGTATGGGCTCCTATCAGGTTTATATTGTTGGAGGCAGGAGAATGTATGGACTCCTGTCAGGTATATATTACTGGAGGCAGCAGAATGTATGGACTCCTGTCAGGTATATATTATTGGAGGCAGGAGAATGTATGGACTCCTGTCAGGTATATATTATTGGAGGCAGCAGAATGTATGGACTCCTGTCAGGTATATATTATTGGAGGCAGGAGAATGTATGGGCTCCTGTCAGGTATATATTATTGGAGGCAGCAGAATGTATGGACTCCTGTCAGGTATATATTATTGGAGGCAGGAGAATGTATGGGCTCCTATCAGGTATATATTATTGGAGGCAGGAGAATGTATGGACTTCTGTCAGGTATATATTATTGGAGGCAGGAGAATGTATGGACTCCTGTCAGGTATATATTATTGGAGGCAGGAGAATGTATGGACTCCTGTCAGGTATATATTATTGGAGGCAGGAGAATGTATGGACTCCTGTCAGGTTTATATTATTGGAGGCAGCAGAATGTATGGACTCCTGTCAGGTATATATTATTGGAGGCAGCAGAATGTATGGACTCCTGTCATGTATATATTATTGGAGGCAGCAGACTGTATGGACTCCTGTCAGGTATATATTATTGGAGGCAGCAGAATGTATGGACTCCTGTCATGTATATATTATTGGAGGCAGGAGAATGTATGGACTCCTGTCAGGTATATATTATTGGAGGCAGGAGAATGTATGGGCTCCTATCAGGTATATATTATTGGAGGCAGGAGAATGTATGGACTCCTGTCAGGTATATATTATTGGAGGCAGGAGAATGTATTGACTCCTGTCAGGTATATATTATTTTAGGCAGGAGAATGTATGGACTCCTGTCAGGTATATATTATTGGAGGCAGCAGAATGTATGGACTCCTGTCATGTATATATTATTGGAGGCAGGAGAATGTATGGACTCCTGTCAGGTTTATATTATTGGAGGCAGCAGAATGTATGGACTCCTGTCAGGTATATATTATTGGAGGCAGCAGAATGTATGGACTCCTGTCATGTATATATTATTGGAGGCAGCCGAATGTATGGACTCCTGTCATGTATATATTATTGGAGGCAGCCGAATGTATGGACTCCTATTAGGTATATATTATTGGAGGCAGCAGAATGTATGGGCTCCTGTCAGGTATATATTATTGGAGGCAGGAGAATGTATGGGCTCCTGTCAGGTATATATTATTGGAGGCAGGAGAATGTATGGACTCCTGTCAGGTATATATTATTGGAGGCAGCAGAATGTATGGACTCCTGTCAGGTATATATTATTGGAGGCAGGAGAATGTATGGGCTCCTATCAGGTATATATTATTGGAGGCAGGAGAATGTATGGACTCCTGTCAGGTATATATTATTGGAGGCAGCAGAATGTATGGACTCCTGTCAGGTATATATTATTGGAGGCAGGAGAATGTATGGACTCCTGTCAGGTATATATTATTGGAGGCAGGAGAATGTATGGGCTCCTGTCAGGTATATATTATTGGAGGCAGCAGAATGTATGGACTCCTGTCAGGTATATATTATTGGAGGCAGGAGAATGTATGGGCTCCTATCAGGTATATATTATTGGAGGCAGGAGAATGTATGGACTCCTGTCAGGTATACATTATTGGAGGCAGGAGAATGTATGGACTCCTGTCAGATATATATTATTGGAGGCAGGAGAATGTATGGACTCCTGTCAGGTATATATTATTGGAGGCAGGAGAATCTATGGGCTCCTGTCAGGTATATATTATTGGAGGAAGGAGAATCTATGGGCTCCTGTCAGGTATATATTATTGGAGGCAGGAGAATGTATGGGATATATTATTGGAGGCAGGAGAATGTATGGGCTCCTGTCAGGTATATATTATTGGAGGCAGCAGAATGTATGGGCTCCTGTCAGGTATATATTATTGGAGGCAGCAGAATGTATGGGCTCCTGTCAGGTATATATTATTGGAGGCAGCAGAATCTATGGGCTCCTGTCAGGTATATATTATTGGAGGTAGGAGAATGTATGGACTCCTATTAGGTATATATTATTGGAGGCAGCAGAATGTATGGGCTCCTGTCAGGTATATATTATTGGAGGCAGGAGAATGTATGGGCTCCTGTCAGGTATATATTATTGGAGGCAGGAGAATGTATGGACTCCTGTCAGGTATATATTATTGGAGGCAGCAGAATGTATGGACTCCTGTCAGGTATATATTATTGGAGGCAGGAGAATGTATGGGCTCCTGTCAGGTATATATTATTGGAGGCAGCAGAATGTATGGGCTCCTGTCAGGTATATATTATTGGAGGCAGCAGAATGTATGGGCTCCTGTCAGTTATATATTATTGGAGGCAGGAGAATGTATTGGCTCCTGTCAGGTATATATTATTGGAGACAGGAGAATGTATGAGCTCCTGTCAGGTATATATTATTGGAGGCAGCAGAATGTATGGGCTCCTGTCAGGTATATATTATTGGAGGCAGCAGAATGTATGGGCTCCTGTCAGGTATATATTATTGGAGACAGCAGAATGTATGGGCTCCTGTCAGGTATATATTATTGGAGGCAGCAGAATGTATAGGCTCCTGTCAGGTATATATTATTGGAGGCAGCAGAATGTATGGACTCCTGTCAGGTATATATTATTGGAGGCAGCAGAATGTATGGGCTCCTGTCAGATATATATTATTGGAGGTAGGAGAATGTATGGGCTCCTGTCAGGTATATATTATTGGAGGCAGGAGAATGTATGGGCTCCTCTCAGGTATATATTATTGGAGGCAGCAGAATGTATGGGCTCCTGTCAGGTATATATTATTGGAGGCAGCAGAATGTATGGGCTCCTGTCAGGTATATATTATTGGAGGCAGCAGAATGTATGGGCTCCTGTCAGGTATATATTATTGAAGGCAGCAGAATCTATGGGCTCCTGTCAGGTATATATTATTGGAGGCCACAGAATCTATAGGCTCCTGTCAGGTATATATTATTGGAGGCAGCAGAATGTATGGGCTCATGTCAGGTATATATTATTGGAGGCAGGAGAATGTATGGTCTCCTGTCAGGTATATATTATTGGAGGCAGCAGAATGTATGGGCTCCTGTCAGGTATATATTATTGAAGGCAGCAGAATCTATTGTCTCCTGTCAGGTATATATTATTGGAGGCAGGAGAATGTATGGGCTCATGTCAGGTATATATTATTGGAGGCAGGAGAATGTATGGGCTCCTGTCAGGTATATATTATTGAAGGCAGCAGAATCTATGGGCTCCTGTCAGGTATATATTATTAGAGGCAGCGGAATGTATGGGCTCCTGTCAGGTATATATTATTGGAGGCAGCAGAATGTATGGGCTCCTGTCAGGTATATATTATTGGAGGCAGCAGAATGTATGGGCTCCTGTCAGGTATATATTATTGGAGGCAGCAGAATGTATGGGCTCCTGTCAGGTATATATTATTGGAGGCAGCAGAATCTATGGGCTCCTGTCAGGTATATATTATTGGAGGCAGGAGAATGTATGGACTCCTGTCAGGTATATATTATTGGAGGTAGGAGAATGTATGGGCTCCTGTCAGGTATATATTATTGGAGGCAGCAGAATGTATGGTCTCCTGTCAGGTATATATTATTGGAGGCAGGAGAATGTATGGACTCCTGTCAGGTATATATTATTGGAGGCAGGAGAATGTATGGACTCCTGTCAGGTATATATTATTGGAGGCAGGAGAATGTATGGACTCCTGTCAGGTATATATTATTGGAGGCAGGAGAATCTATGGGCTCCTGTCAGGTATATATTATTGGAGGAAGGAGAATGTATGGGCTCCTGTCAGGTATATATTATTGGAGGCAGGAGAATGTATGGGCTCCTGTCAGGTATATATTATTGGAGGCAGCAGAATGTATGGGCTCCTGTCAGGTATATATTATTGGAGGCAGCAGAATGTATGGGCTCCTGTCAGGTATATATTATTGAAGGCAGCAGAATCTATGGGCTCCTGTCAGGTATATATTATTGGAGGTAGGAGAATGTATGGACTCCTATTAGGTATATATTATTGGAGGCAGCAGAATGTATGGGCTCCTGTCAGGTATATATTATTGGAGGCAGGAGAATGTATGGGCTCCTGTCAGGTATATATTATTGGAGGCAGGAGAATGTATGGACTCCTGTCAGGTATATATTATTGGAGGCAGCAGAATGTATGGACTCCTGTCAGGTATATATTATTGGAGGCAGGAGAATGTATGGGCTCCTATCAGGTTTATATTGTTGGAGGCAGGAGAATGTATGGACTCCTGTCAGGTATATATTACTGGAGGCAGCAGAATGTATGGACTCCTGTCAGGTATATATTATTGGAGGCAGGAGAATGTATGGACTCCTGTCAGGTATATATTATTGGAGGCAGCAGAATGTATGGACTCCTGTCAGGTATATATTATTGGAGGCAGGAGAATGTATGGGCTCCTGTCAGGTATATATTATTGGAGGCAGCAGAATGTATGGACTCCTGTCAGGTATATATTATTGGAGGCAGGAGAATGTATGGGCTCCTATCAGGTATATATTATTGGAGGCAGGAGAATGTATGGACTTCTGTCAGGTATATATTATTGGAGGCAGGAGAATGTATGGACTCCTGTCAGGTATATATTATTGGAGGCAGGAGAATGTATGGACTCCTGTCAGGTATATATTATTGGAGGCAGGAGAATGTATGGACTCCTGTCAGGTTTATATTATTGGAGGCAGCAGAATGTATGGACTCCTGTCAGGTATATATTATTGGAGGCAGCAGAATGTATGGACTCCTGTCATGTATATATTATTGGAGGCAGCAGACTGTATGGACTCCTGTCAGGTATATATTATTGGAGGCAGCAGAATGTATGGACTCCTGTCATGTATATATTATTGGAGGCAGGAGAATGTATGGACTCCTGTCAGGTATATATTATTGGAGGCAGGAGAATGTATGGGCTCCTATCAGGTATATATTATTGGAGGCAGGAGAATGTATGGACTCCTGTCAGGTATATATTATTGGAGGCAGGAGAATGTATTGACTCCTGTCAGGTATATATTATTTTAGGCAGGAGAATGTATGGACTCCTGTCAGGTATATATTATTGGAGGCAGCAGAATGTATGGACTCCTGTCATGTATATATTATTGGAGGCAGGAGAATGTATGGACTCCTGTCAGGTTTATATTATTGGAGGCAGCAGAATGTATGGACTCCTGTCAGGTATATATTATTGGAGGCAGCAGAATGTATGGACTCCTGTCATGTATATATTATTGGAGGCAGGAGAATGTATGGGCTCCTGTCAGGTATATATTATTGGAGGCAGCCGAATGTATGGACTCCTGTCAGGTATATATTATTGGAGGCAGCAGAATGTATGGACTTCTGTCAGTTATATATTATTGGAGGCAGGAGAATGTATGGGCTCCTGTCAGGTATATATTATTGGAGGCAGCAGAATGTATGGGCTCCTGTCAGGTATATATTATTGGAGGCAGCAGAATGTATGGGCTCCTGTCAGGTATATATTATTGGAGGCAGCAGAATCTATGGGCTCCTGTCAGGTATATATTATTGGAGGCAGGAGAATGTATGGGCTCCTGTCAGGTATATATTATTGGAGGTAGGAGAATGTATGGACTCCTATTAGGTATATATTATTGGAGGCAGCAGAATGTATGGGCTCCTGTCAGGTATATATTATTGGAGGCAGGAGAATGTATGGGCTCCTGTCAGGTATATATTATTGGAGGCAGGAGAATGTATGGACTCCTGTCAGGTATATATTATTGGAGGCAGCAGAATGTATGGACTCCTGTCAGGTATATATTATTGGAGGCAGGAGAATGTATGGGCTCCTATCAGGTATATATTATTGGAGGCAGGAGAATGTATGGACTCCTGTCAGGTATATATTATTGGAGGCAGCAGAATGTATGGACTCCTGTCAGGTATATATTATTGGAGGCAGGAGAATGTATGGACTCCTGTCAGGTATATATTATTGGAGGCAGGAGAATGTATGGGCTCCTGTCAGGTATATATTATTGGAGGCAGCAGAATGTATGGACTCCTGTCAGGTATATATTATTGGAGGCAGGAGAATGTATGGGCTCCTATCAGGTATATATTATTGGAGGCAGGAGAATGTATGGACTCCTGTCAGGTATACATTATTGGAGGCAGGAGAATGTATGGACTCCTATCAGGTAAATATTATTGGAGGCAGGAGAATGTATGGACTCCTGTCAGGTATATATTATTGGAGGCAGGAGAATCTATGGGCTCCTGTCAGGTATATATTATTGGAGGAAGGAGAATGTATGGGCTCCTGTCAGGTATATATTATTGGAGGCAGGAGAATGTATTGACTCCTGTCAGGTATATATTATTGGAGGCAGGAGAATGTATGGACTCCTGTCAGGTATATATTATTGGAGGCAGCAGAATGTATGGACTCCTGTCATGTATATATTATTGGAGGCAGGAGAATGTATGGACTCCTGTCAGGTTTATATTATTGGAGGCAGCAGAATGTATGGACTCCTGTCAGGTATATATTATTGGAGGCAGCAGAATGTATGGACTCCTGTCATGTATATATTATTGGAGGCAGGAGAATGTATGGGCTCCTGTCAGGTATATATTATTGGAGGCAGCCGAATGTATGGACTCCTGTCAGGTATATATTATTGGAGGCAGCAGAATGTATGGACTTCTGTCAGGTATATATTATTGGAGGCAGGAGAATGTATGGGCTCCTGTCAGGTATATATTATTGGAGGCAGCAGAATGTATGGGCTCCTGTCAGGTATATATTATTGGAGGCAGCAGAATGTATGGGCTCCTGTCAGGTATATATTATTGGAGGCAGCAGAATCTATGGGCTCCTGTCAGGTATATATTATTGGAGGCAGGAGAATGTATGGGCTCCTGTCAGGTATATATTATTGGAGGTAGGAGAATGTATGGACTCCTATTAGGTATATATTATTGGAGGCAGCAGAATGTATGGGCTCCTGTCAGGTATATATTATTGGAGGCAGGAGAATGTATGGGCTCCTGTCAGGTATATATTATTGGAGGCAGGAGAATGTATGGACTCCTGTCAGGTATATATTATTGGAGGCAGCAGAATGTATGGACTCCTGTCAGGTATATATTATTGGAGGCAGGAGAATGTATGGGCTCCTATCAGGTATATATTATTGGAGGCAGGAGAATGTATGGACTCCTGTCAGGTATATATTATTGGAGGCAGCAGAATGTATGGACTCCTGTCAGGTTTATATTATTGGAGGCAGGAGAATGTATGGACTCCTGTCAGGTATATATTATTGGAGGCAGGAGAATGTATGGGCTCCTGTCAGGTATATATTATTGGAGGCAGCAGAATGTATGGACTCCTGTCAGGTATATATTATTGGAGGCAGGAGAATGTATGGGCTCCTATCAGGTATATATTATTGGAGGCAGGAGAATGTATGGACTCCTGTCAGGTATACATTATTGGAGGCAGGAGAATGTATGGACTCCTGTCAGGTATATATTATTGGAGGCAGGAGAATGTATGGACTCCTGTCAGGTATATATTATTGGAGGCAGGAGAATCTATGGGCTCCTGTCAGGTATATATTATTGGAGGAAGGAGAATGTATGGGCTCCTGTCAGGTATATATTATTGGAGGCAGGAGAATGTATGGGCTCCTGTCAGGTATATATTATTGGAGGCAGCAGAATGTATGGGCTCCTGTCAGGTATATATTATTGGAGGCAGCAGAATGTATGGGCTCCTGTCAGGTATATATTATTGGAGGCAGCAGAATCTATGGGCTCCTGTCAGGTATATATTATTGGAGGTAGGAGAATGTATGGACTCCTATTAGGTATATATTATTGGAGGCAGCAGAATATATGGGCTCCTGTCAGGTATATATTATTGGAGGCAGGAGAATGTATGGGCTCCTGTCAGGTATATATTATTGGAGGCAGAATGTATGGACTCCTGTCAGGTATATATTATTGGAGGCAGCAGAATGTATGGACTCCTGTCAGGTATATATTATTGGAGGCAGGAGAATGTATGGGCTCCTATCAGGTATATATTGTTGGAGGCAGGAGAATGTATGGACTCCTGTCAGGTATATATTACTGGAGGCAGCAGAATGTATGGACTCCTGTCAGGTATATATTATTGTAGGCAGGAGAATGTATGGACTCCTGTCAGGTATATATTATTGGAGGCAGCAGAATGTATGGACTCCTGTCAGGTATATATTATTGGAGGCAGGAGAATGTATGGGCTCCTGTCAGGTATATATTATTGGAGGCAGCAGAATGTATGGACTCCTTTCAGGTATATATTATTGGAGGCAGGAGAATGTATGGGCTCCTATCAGGTATATATTATTGGAGGCAGGAGAATGTATGGACTCCTGTCAGGTATATATTATTGGAGGCAGGAGAATGTATGGACTCCTGTCAGGTATATATTATTGGAGGCAAGAGAATGTATGGACTCCTGTCAGGTATATATTATTGGAGGCAGGAGAATGTATGGACTCCTGTCAGGTTTATATTATTGGAGGCAGCAGAATGTATGGACTCCTGTCAGGTATATATTATTGGAGGCAGCAGAATGTATGGACTCCTGTCATGTATATATTATTGGAGGCAGCAGACTGTATGGACTCCTGTCAGGTATATATTATTGGAGGCAGCAGAATGTATGGACTCCTGTCATGTATATATTATTGGAGGCAGGAGAATGTATGGACTCCTGTCAGGTATATATTATTGGAGGCAGGAGAATGTATGGGCTCCTATCAGGTATATATTATTGGAGGCAGGAGAATGTATGGACTCCTGTCAGGTATATATTATTGGAGGCAGGAGAATATATTGACTCCTGTCAGGTATATATTATTGGAGGCAGGAGAATGTATGGACTCCTGTCAGGTATATATTATTGGAGGCAGCAGAATGTATGGACTCCTGTCATGTATATATTATTGGAGGCTGGAGAATGTATGGACTCCTGTCAGGTTTATATTATTGGAGGCAGCAGAATGTATGGACTCCTGTCAGGTATATATTATTGGAGGCAGCAGAATGTATGGACTCCTGTCATGTATATATTATTGGAGGCAGGAGAATGTATGGGCTCCTGTCAGGTATATATTATTGGAGGCAGCCGAATGTATGGACTCCTGTCAGGTATATATTATTGGAGGCAGCAGAATGTATGGACTTCTGTCAGGTATATATTATTGGAGGCAGGAGAATGTATGGGCTCCTGTCAGGTATATATTATTGGAGGCAGCAGAATGTATGGGCTCCTGTCAGGTATATATTATTGGAGGCAGCAGAATGTATGGGCTCCTGTCAGGTATATATTATTGGAGGCAGCAGAATCTATGGGCTCCTGTCAGGTATATATTATTGGAGGTAGGAGAATGTATGGAATCCTATTAGGTATATATTATTGGAGGCAGCAGAATGTATGGGCTCCTGTCAGGTATATATTATTGGAGGCAGGAGAATGTATGGGCTCCTGTCAGGTATATATTATTGGAGGCAGGAGAATGTATGGACTCCTGTCAGGTATATATCATTGGAGGCAGCAGAATGTATGGACTCCTGTCAGGTATATATTATTGGAGGCAGGAGAATGTATGGGCTCCTATCAGGTATATATTATTGGAGGCAGGAGAATGTATGGGCTCCTGTCAGGTATATATTATTGGAGGCAGCAGAATGTATGGACTCCTGTCAGGTATATATTATTGGAGGCAGGAGAATGTATGGGCTCCTGTCAGGTATATATTATTGGAGGCAGGAGAATGTATGGACTCCTGTCAGGTATATATTATTGGAGGCAGCAGAATGTATGGACTCCTGTCAGGTATATATTATTGGAGGCAGGAGAATGTATGGACTCCTGTCAGGTATATATTATTGGAGGCAGGAGAATGTATGGGCTCCTGTCAGGTATATATTATTGGAGGCAGCAGAATGTATGGACTCCTGTCAGTTATATATTATTGGAGGCAGGAGAATGTATGGGCACCTATCAGGTATATATTATTGGAGGCAGGAGAATGTATGGACTCCTGTCAGGTATATATTATTGGAGGCAGGAGAATGTATGGACTCCTGTCAGGTATATATTATTGGAGGCAGGAGAATGTATGGGCTCCTGTCAGGTATATATTATTGGAGGCAGCAGAATGTATGGGCTCCTGTCAGGTATATATTATTGGAGGCAGGAGAATGTATGGGCTCCTGTCAGGTATATATTATTGGAGTCAGGAGAATGTATGGACTCCTGTCAGGTATATATTATTGGAGGCAGCAGAATGTATGGACTCCTGTCAGGTATATATTATTGGAGGCAGGAGAATGTATGGACTCCTGTCAGGTATATATTATTGGAGGCAGGAGAATGTATGGGCTCCTGTCAGGTATATATTATTGGAGGCAGCAGAATGTATGGACTCCTGTCAGGTATATATTATTGGAGGCAGGAGAATGTATGGGCTCCTATCAGGTATATATTATTGGAGGCAGGAGAATGTATGGACTCCTGTCAGGTATATATTATTGGAGGCAGGAGAATGTATGGACTCCTGTCAGGTATATATTATTGGAGGCAGGAGAATGTATGGACTCCTGTCAGGTATATATTATTGGAGGCAGCAGAATGTATGGACTCCTGTCAGGTATATATTATTGGAGGCAGCAGAATGTATGGGCTCCTGTCAGGTATATATTATTGGAGGTAGGAGAATGTATGGGCTCCTATTAGGTATATATTATTGGAGGCAGCAGAATCTATGGGCTCCTGTCAGGTATATATTATTGGAGGCAGCAGAATGTATGGGCTCCCTTCAGGTATATGTTATTGGAGGCAGCAGAATGTATGGACTCCTGTCAGGTATATATTATTGGAGGCAGGAGAATGTATGGACTCCTGTCAGGTATATATTATTGGAGGCAGGAGAATGTATGGACTCCTGTCAGGTATATATTATTGGAGGCAGGAGAATGTATGGACTCCTGTCAGGTTTATATTATTGGAGGCAGCAGAATGTATGGACTCCTGTCAGGTATATATTATTGGAGGCAGCAGAATGTATGGACTCCTGTCATGTATATATTATTGTTGGCAGCAGAATGTATGGACTCCTGTCAGGTATATATTATTGGAGGCAGCAGAATGTATGGACTCCTGTCATGTATATATTATTGGAGGCAGGAGAATGTATGGACTCCTGTCAGGTTTATATTATTGGAGGCAGCAGAATGTATGGACTCCTGTCATGTATATATTATTGGAGGCAGGAGAATGTATGGGCTCCTGTCAGGTATATATTATTGGAGGCAGCCGAATGTATGGACTCCTGTCAGGTATATATTATTGGAGGCAGCAGAATGTATGGGCTCCTGTCAGGTATATATTATTGGAGGCAGGAGGATGTATGGGCTCCTGTCAGGTATATATTATTGGAGGCAGGAGAATGTATGGGCTCCTGTCAGGTATATATTATTGGAGGCAGGAGAATGTATGGGCTCCTGTCAGGTATATATTATTGGAGGCAGCAGAATGTATGGGCTCCTGTCAGGTATATATTATTGGAGGCAGCAGAATGTATGGGCTACTGTCAGGTATATATTATTGGAGGCAGCAGAATGTATGGGCTCCTGTCAGGTATATATTATTGGAGGCAGCAGAATCTATGGGCTCCTGTCAGGTATATATTATTGGAGGTAGGAAAATGTATGGATTCCTATCAGGTATATATTATTGGAGGCAGCAGAATGTATGGGCTACTGTCAGGTATATATTATTGGAGGCAGGAGAATGTATGGACTCCTGTCAGGTATATATTATTGGAGGCAGGAGAATGTATGGGCTCCTGTCAGGTATATATTATTGGAGGCAGGAGAATGTATGGACTCCTGTAAGGTATATATTATTGGAGGCAGCAGAATGTATGGACTCCTGTCAGGTATATATTATTGGAGGCAGGAGAATGTATGGGCTCCTAGCAGGTATATATTATTGGAGGCAGGAGAATGTATGGACTCCTGTAAGGTATATATTATTGGAGGCAGGAGAATGTATGGACTCCTGTCAGGTATATATTATTGGAGGCAGGAGAATGTATGGACTCCTGTCAGGTATATATTATTGGAGGCAGGAGAATGTATGGACTCCTGTCAGGTATATATTATTGGAGGCAGGAGAATGTATGGACTCCTATCAGGTATATATTATTGGAGGCAGCAGAATGTATGGACTCCTGTCAGGTATATATTATTGGAGGCAGCAGAATGTATGGACTCCTGTTAGGTATATATTATTGGAGGTAGGAGAATGTATGGGCTCCTATTAGGTAGATATTGTTGGAGGCAGCAGAATCTATGGGCTCCCGTCAGGTATATATTATTGGAGGCAGCAGAATGTATGGGCTCCCGTCAGGTATATATTATTGGAGGCAGCAGAATGTATGGACTCCTGTCAGGTATATATTATTGGAGGCAGGAGAATGTATGGACTCCTGTCAGGTATATATTATTGGAGGCAGGAGAATGTATGGACTCCTGTCAGGTATATATTATTGGAGGCAGGAGAATGTATGGACTCCTGTCAGGTATATATTATTGGAGGCAGGAGAATGTATTGACTCCTGTCAGGTATATATTATTGGAGGCAGGAGAATGTATGGACTCCTATCAGGTATATATTATTGGAGGCAGCAGAATGTATGGACTCCTGTCAGGTATATATTATTGGAGGCAGCAGAATGTATGGGCTCCTGTCAGGAATATATTATTGGAGTCAGGAGAATGTATGGGCTCCTGTCAGGTATATATTATTGGAGGCAGCAGAATGTATGGTCTCCTGTCAGGTATATATTATTGGAGGCAGGAGAATGTATGGACTCCTGTCAGGTATATATTATTGGAGGCAGGAGAATGTATGGACTCCTGTCAGGTATATATTATTGGAGGCAGGAGAATGTATGGACTCCTGTCAGGTATATATTATTGGAGGCAGGAGAATGTATGGACTCCTGTCAGGTATATATTATTGGAGGCAGCAGAATGTATGGACTCCTGTCAGGTATATATTATTGGAGGCAGCAGAATGTATGGACTCCTGTCAGGTATATATTATTGGAGGCAGCAGAATGTATGGGCTCCTGTCAGGTATATATTATTGGAGGCAGGAGAATGTATGGTCTCCTGTCAGGTATATATTATTGGAGGCAGCAGAATCTATGGGCTCCTGTCAGGTATATGTTATATGAGGTAGGAGAATGTATGGGCTCCTGTCAGGTATATATTATTGGAGGCAGCAGAATCTATGGGCTCCTGTCAGGTATATATTATTGGAGGCATCAGAATGTATGGGCTCCTACCAGGTATATATTATTGGAGGCAGCAGAATGTATGGGCTCCTGTCAGGTATATATTATTGGAGACAGGAGAATGTATGGGCTCCTGTCAGGTATATATTATTGGAGGCAGCAAAATCTATGGGCTCCTGTCAGGTATATGTTATATGAGGTAGGAGAATGTATGGGCTCCTGTCAGGTATATATTATTGGAGGCAGCAGAATCTATGGGCTCCTGTCAGGTATATATTATTGGAGGCATCAGAATGTATGGGCTCCTACCAGGTATATATTATTGGAGGCAGCAGAATGTATGGGCTCCTGTCAGGTATATATTATTGGAGGCAGCAGAATGTATGGACTCCTGTCAGGTATATATTATTGGAGGCAGGAGAATGTATGGACTCCTGTCAGGTATATCTTATTGGAGGCAGCAGAATGTATGGACTCCTGTCAGGTATATATTATTGGAGGCAGCAAAATCTATGGGCTCCTGTCAGGTATATATTATTGGAGGCAGCAGAATGTATGGACTCCTGTCAGGTATATATTATTGGAGGCAGGAGAATGTATGGACTCCTGTCAAGTATATATTATTGGAGGCAGCAGAATGTATGGACTCCTGTCAGGTATATATTATTGGAGGCAGCAGAATGTATGGGCTCCTGTCAGGTATGTATTATTGGAGGCAGGAGAATGTATGGACTCCTGTCAGGTATATATTATTGGAGGTAGGAGAATGTATGGGCTCCTGTCAGGTATATATTATTGGAGGCAGCAGAATGTATGGTCTCCTGTCAGGTATATATTATTGGAGGCAGGAGAATGTATGGACTCCTGTCAGGTATATATTATTGGAGGCAGGAGAATGTATGGACTCCTGTCAGGTATATATTATTGGAGGCAGGAGAATGTATGGACTCCTGTCAGGTATATATTATTGGAGGCAGGAGAATCTATGGGCTCCTGTCAGGTATATATTATTGGAGGAAGGAGAATGTATGGGCTCCTGTCAGGTATATATTATTGGAGGCAGGAGAATGTATGGGCTCCTGTCAGGTATATATTATTGGAGGCAGCAGAATGTATGGGCTCCTGTCAGGTATATATTATTGGAGGCAGCAGAATGTATGGGCTCCTGTCAGGTATATATTATTGGAGGCAGCAGAATCTATGGGCTCCTGTCAGGTATATATTATTGGAGGTAGGAGAATGTATGGACTCCTATTAGGTATATATTATTGGAGGCAGCAGAATGTATGGACTCCTGTCAGGTATATATTACTGGAGGCAGCAGAATGTATGGACTCCTGTCAGGTATATATTATTGGAGGCAGGAGAATGTATGGACTCCTGTCAGTTATATATTATTGGAGGCAGCAGAATGTATGGGCTCCTATCAAGTATATATTATTGGAGGCAGGAGAATGTATGGACTCCTGTCAGGTATATATTATTGGAGGCAGGAGAATGTATGGGCTCCTGTCAGGTATATATTATTGGAGGCAGCAGAATGTATGGACTCCTGTCAGGTATATATTATTGGAGGCAGGAGAATGTATGGACTCCTGTCAGGTATATATTATTGGAGGCAGCAGAATGTATGGGCTCCTATCAGGTATATATTATTGGAGGCAGGAGAATGTATGGGCTCCTGTCAGATATATATTATTGGAGGCAGGAGAATGTATGGGCTCCTGTCAGGTATATATTATTGGAGGCAGCAGAATGTATGGACTCCTGTCAGGTATATATTATTGGAGGCAGGAGAATGTATGGGCTCCTATCAGGTATATATTATTGGAGGCAGGAGAATGTATGGACTCCTGTCAGGTATATATTATTGGAGGCAGGAGAATGTATGGACTCCTGTCAGGTATATATTATTGGAGGCAGCAGAATGTATGGGCTCCTGTCAGGTATATATTATTGGAGGTAGGAGAATGTATGGGCTCCTATTAGGTATATATTATTGGAGGCAGCAGAATCTATGGGCTCCTGTCAGGTATATATTATTGGAGGCAGCAGAATGTATGGACTCCTGTCAGGTTTATATTATTGGAGGCAGGAGAATGTATGGACTCCTGTCAGGTATATATTATTGGAGGCAGGAGAATGTATGGACTCCTGTCAGGTATATATTATTGGAGGCAGGAGAATGTATGGACTCCTGTCAGGTTTATATTATTGGAGGCAGCAGAATGTATGGACTCCTGACAGGTATATATTATTGGAGGCAGCAGAATGTATGGACTCCTGTCATGTATATATTATTGGAGGCAGCAGAATGTATGGACTCCTGTCAGGTATATATTATTGGAGGCAGCAGAATGTATGGACTCCTGTCATGTATATATTATTGGAGGCAGGAGAATGTATGGACTCCTGTCAGGTTGATATTATTGGAGGCAGCAGAATGTATGGACTGCTGTCATGTATATATTATTGGAGGCAGGAGAATGTGTAGTGCCGGCGTCCCTGCCCTCTGCTAGGCAGGGACGCTGCTCCCCTCACCGCTCTGCTCCGTGCCCGGCTTCCTCCCCCCGCTCTGCTGTCAGCGCGCGCTCCGTCCCGGCGTCCTCCTCCTGCTCTGCTCTCAGCGCGCGCTCCTTCCCGGCCCCTGTGCTTAGGGCGCGCGCGCGCGCGCTCCCCTCCTCTTAAAGGGGCCGCGCGCGCCGCCCTAAAGAGTCCCCGGCCAATGGCCGGAGGACTTCATCATATTTAAGGCACCTCCTCCAAAATGGAGGTGCCCGAGCAATGTTGTTTGCACCTGTGTCTCACCTGTGCTTCAGCCCTCAGGTCCCGTTGCCAGTTACCTGCCAGTTACCTGCCTGATTCCTGCCTGAATACTTGTTACCTGTCTGCCAGTCTGAGGTCTGACGGTCTGCCTTACTACTCCTGTCAGTCTGTCTAAAGGACCAGCCTGCCCGCTCACCTGGGAGCACATATCTGCTACCTGCCTGCTTGCCTGAGGTCCGACGGTCTGCCTTACTACTCCGGTCAGTCTGTCTATGGACCAGCTTGCCCGCTCACCTGGGAGCGCTTCTCCGTTATCTGCCTGCTTGCCAGCCCGGAGGCTCCGTTGTCACGTGCTGTGACCACCAGCTATCTCAGAGACTCTTGCCCGCTCACCTGGGAGCGCATCTCCGTTACCTACCTGCTTGCCAGCCCGGAGGTTCCGCCGTCACGTGCCGTGACCACCTGTTATTCCAGAGACTCTCGCTTGCTCACCTGGGAGCACACATCTACCATCTGCCTGCTAGCCTACCCGGAGGCTCTGCCATCACAGGTCGTACCTACCCTTTACCCAGAGACTGCCCTGATCACTTGCCGTATCTCCCTGTCCGTTCATCCAGAGACTGCCACCCGCTCCCTTACAAGGGCCGCCCCCTTGTATAGTAGCTCAGAGGTTCCGCCTCCCAGACCCGTTACAGTTTGCTCGGGCCATGGAACCCGGTGGCACCCAAGCTCCCTCGCTCTCGGACCTCTGTCTTGAACTGTCCCGTCAGAGGTCCCAACAGGAGGCCATCCTGGGTCACCTGCGGAATGTTAATACTCGCCTGAACACTCTGTCTGATCCACCAACAACCTCCGCCAGTGCCATATCTTGCAATCCGGCAGCTCCGCTGCCCACTAATACTATGGTATCCTACCCCGGACCCCGGCTTTCTGCACCTCCTCGCTTCGGAGGCGACCCCGTCCAGGCTCGGGGCTTCTTAAATCAGTGCACCCTGCATTTTGAACTTTTGTCCTACCAGTTTAACTCCGACCGGGCCAAAATTGCCTTCATCATGTCCCATCTCACCGGGGAGGCCCTGGCCTGGCTGAATCCTCTATGGGAGAGAGGAGACCCCCTGGTGTCCAACTTGCCTGCTTTTCTCACGGCTTTACGGAAAGTCTTCGACGAACCCGGACGGAAGACCTCATCTGCATCATCGTTGCTACGCCTCCGTCAGGGGAGTCTCACCGTGGGCCAATATGCCATACGGTTCCGTACCCTTGCCTCGGAGCTGGCCTGGGATAACGACGCTCTGGTTTCCGTCTTCTGGGAGGGTCTGTCCGGCCGTATTAAAGATGAACTTGCCGGTCGGGACATTCCTACCACTCTCGATGACTTAATAACTCTTGCCACCCGGATTGACCTACGGTTCCAGGAGCGTGCCAAAGAGGTCACCCGTGAGAGAAGGATTCCACGTTTAGCTCCTACTTTCCAGAAACCCGTCATTCCCTCCATCTCTCCCCAGGTACACTCTCCTGAGCCTATGCAGGTCGACCAGACCAAGATGGTCAAAACCCGTCAGGACTCACGCCGTGCCGAGGGGAGCTGCTTCTACTGTGGCAGTAAGGAGCACCGGATCCGTGCCTGCCCGGAGAGGTCGGGAAACGCCTGTGTCTAGGTTCGCTCAGAGAGGTCCACCTAGACAAGAATAAATCCTCTCCATCCCTGCTGTTGTCAGTTTCGATCATCTACGGGGAGAACCGTTATTTCGAACTAGCCCAACTTGACTCTGGAGCAGCCGGGAACCTTATTTCACTGTCCCTGGTTGAGAAATACCGCATCCCCACCAAACCTCTGGCTGTACCCTTGTCTGTCGCTGCCGTGGATGGGGGCCTCTTACCTCGCCCCATTCAACTCATCACCGAATCCATTACCCTGCAGGTGGGAATGCTGCATTCTGAAAGTATCTCCTTTCATGTTCTGCCTGGACTCTCTCACGCCCTCTTGCTAGGTTTGCCCTGGCTCCAGAGACATGCACCCGTGCTAGACTGGCAAACCGGAGAGGTCCTTCGCTGGGGACAAGACTGTCATAAAACCTGCCTGGTTCCCGTCCATCCCGTCCGTCCCTCTCCTACCCCAGCTAATCTACCTGGACTTCCGATTCCTTATTGGTCTTATGCAGATGTCTTTAATAAAAAGGAGGCAGAGACATTACCACCACATAGACCATACGACTGTCCCATCGATCTGCTACCCGGTACTACTCCTCCCCGTGGGCGTATCTATCCTTTATCCGCTGCTGAGACCCGGTCAATGTCCGAATATATTGAGGAGAATCTGGCCAGAGGATTCATCCGGAAATCTACCTCCCCGGCGGGAGCAGGCTTCTTTTTCGTCAAAAAGAAGGACGGCTCTCTCCGTCCCTGTATAGACTATAGAGGCCTAAACCTGATCACGGTGAAGAATAAGTACCCCCTTCCGCTCATTCCAGAATTATTTGATCGTCTGAGGGGGGCTAGGATCTTCACCAAACTGGACCTTCGTGGGGCGTACAACCTGGTTCGTATTCGTCAGGGGGATGAATGGAAGACGGCATTCAACACCCGGGACGGCCACTATGAATACCTGGTAATGCCCTTTGGTCTCTGTAACGCTCCTGCCGTCTTTCAAGAGTTGGTCAATGACATCTTCCGGGACCTTCTCTACTCCTGCGTAGTGGTGTACCTGGACGACATCTTGGTCTTCTCTCCGGATCTCCAGACTCACCGGAGGGACATTCGTCAGGTCCTGCTCAGGCTAAGGCAGAACCATCTCTACGCTAAATTTGAGAAGTGCCTCTTTGAGCAGACCTCGCTTCCGTTTCTGGGCTACATTATCTCTCAGACCGGCCTACAAATGGATCCTGAGAAACTGTCTGCCATCGAGAAATGGCCCCGACCGGAGGGGTTGAAGGCCATTCAGCGATTCCTGGGCTTCGCCAACTACTACCGCCTCTTCATACCACACTTCTCTTCCCGGACGGCCCCAATTTCTGCGCTCACCCGTAAAGGTACTAATCCCAAAGAGTGGCCACCCGAAGCAGAGGAGGCCTTTCTTTCCCTTAAACAGGCCTTCTCTTCCGCCCCGGTGCTGCATCGCCCAGATGGCAACAAGCAGTTCTTCCTGGAAGTTGACGCCTCCTCCTCTGGAGCCGGAGCGGTACTTACTCAAAAATCATCTTCCGGGAGGATGGTAACTTGTGGCTTCTTCTCTAAACTCTTCTCCTCCTCTGAGCGCAACTATTCCATAGGAGACCGAGAGTTATTGGCCATCAAACTGGCATTGGAGGAGTGGCGTTACCTGCTCGAGGGGGCTCTTCACCCGGTAATAATTTACACTGACCACAAGAACTTGGCTTACCTCCAGCATGCCCAGAGACTTAACCCGCGCCAAGCCCGGTGGTCCTTGTTTTTTGCTCGTTTTGATTTTGTCCTTCATTTTCGCCCGGCTGACAAAAACGTCAAGGCGGACGCCTTGTCTCGATCCTTTCTGGTGTCTGATCTCGAGGAGGATCCGAAACATATCATCGATCCCGCCAGAGTAATGCAGGTGGCTCCCGTGAGTCTAAATCGTCTTCCTCCTGGTAAGACGTTCGTACCAGTACCTGATCGGGAGAAGATCCTACACTGGGGTCATTCGTCTAAACTAGCTGGCCACGCCGGTCAGAAAAAGACCCTCCAGCTTATTACCCGGCACTACTGGTGGCCTAACCTGCACAAGGATGTAATAGACTTTGTTTCTGCCTGTGTGTCCTGCGCCCGCAACAAAGTTCCGAGACACCTGCCGGCCGGCCGCCTCCTACCTCTGCCAGTACCTGCTGCCCCCTGGCAACATATAGCGATGGACTTCATTACTGATCTGCCCGTCTCTGCCGGTTGTACGGTCATTTGGGTGGTCGCTGACCGCTTCTCCAAGATGGCTCACTTCACTCCACTGCCAGGTCTTCCGTCTGCACCCGAGCTGGCTAAAGACTTTATCCGCCACATCTTCCGTCTTCATGGCCTGCCCCGTCACATCGTGTCGGATCGTGGGGTACAGTTCACTTCCCGTTTCTGGAGAGCCACTTGTAAATTGCTGGACGTCACCCTGGACTTCTCCTCCGCTTACCACCCACAGTCTAATGGTCAAGTGGAGCGGATCAATCAGAACCTGACCAGTTACCTTCGGCACTTCGTTAATGCCCACCATTCTGACTGGGTGGATCTCCTGCCATGGGCCGAATTCTCGTACAACAATCACGAGAGCGAGTCTTCCTCCAAATCCCCGTTTTTTGTAGTCTACGGTCAGCATCCTCGGATCCCGTTTCCCGTCTCCACCTCGGCGGACAATCCGGCTGCGGAATCTCTTAACAAATTTTCCTCCATATGGGAGAGTACCCGGTCCGCACTCCTTCTGTCATCCGAGCGTATGAAAAGACACGCTGACAAAAAACGTCTGGACCCTCCTCAATTCCGCCCTGGGGATAAAGTCTGGCTCTCGTCCAAATATGTCCGGCTCAAGATCCCTTCCTATAAGTTAGGGCCTCGGTTCATCGGCCCACTGGAGGTCATCAGTCAGATCAACCCGGTGGCCTATAAATTGAAACTCCCGGCCAACTTACGGATCCCTAACTCCTTCCATGTGTCTCTCCTCAAACCTGTGGTGCTTAACTCTTTTTCCAAGTCTACAGGTACGCCTCCTGCTCCGGTTTCTGCTGAGGACGAGTTTGAGGTAGAGAACATTCTTGCCACCAAAAGGGTAAGAGGAAAGACCTTTTTCCTGGTAGATTGGAAGGGGTTTGGTCCTGAGGAGAGAACGTGGGAGCCCCGGGAGAACATCCATGCCCCTCTCATCCTAGCTAAATTTCTGTCTGGCCTAAAAAAGGGGGGGCCTAAAGGGGGGGGTACTGTAGTGCCGGCGTCCCTGCCCTCTGCTAGGCAGGGACGCTGCTCCCCTCACCGCTCTGCTCCGTGCCCGGCTTCCTCCCCCCGCTCTGCTGTCAGCGCGCGCTCCGTCCCGGCGTCCTCCTCCTGCTCTGCTCTCAGCGCGCGCTCCTTCCCGGCCCCTGTGCTTAGGGCGCGCGCGCGCGCTCCCCTCCTCTTAAAGGGGCCGCGCGCGCCGCCCTAAAGAGTCCCCGGCCAATGGCCGGAGGACTTCATCATATTTAAGGCACCTCCTCCAAAATGGAGGTGCCCGAGCAATGTTGTTTGCACCTGTGTCTCACCTGTGCTTCAGCCCTCAGGTCCCGTTGCCAGTTACCTGCCAGTTACCTGCCTGATTCCTGCCTGAATACTTGTTACCTGTCTGCCAGTCTGAGGTCCGACGGTCTGCCTTACTACTCCTGTCAGTCTGTCTAAAGGACCAGCCTGCCCGCTCACCTGGGAGCACATATCTGCTACCTGCCTGCTTGCCTGAGGTCCGACGGTCTGCCTTACTACTCCGGTCAGTCTGTCTATGGACCAGCTTGCCCGCTCACCTGGGAGCGCTTCTCCGTTATCTGCCTGCTTGCCAGCCCGCAGGCTCCGTTGTCACGTGCTGTGACCACCAGCTATCTCAGAGACTCTTGCCCGCTCACCTGGGAGCGCATCTCCGTTACCTACCTGCTTGCCAGCCCGGAGGTTCCGCCGTCACGTGCCGTGACCACCTGTTATTCCAGAGACTCTCGCTTGCTCACCTGGGAGCACACATCTACCATCTGCCTGCTAGCCTACCCGGAGGCTCTGCCATCACAGGTCGTACCTACCCTTTACCCAGAGACTGCCCTGATCACTTGCCGTATCTCCCTGTCCGTTCATCCAGAGACTGCCACCCGCTCCCTTACAAGGGCCGCCCCCTTGTATAGTAGCTCAGAGGTTCCGCCTCCCAGACCCGTTACAGAATGTATGGGCTCCTGTCAGGTATATATTATTGGAGGCAGCCGAATGTATGGACTCCTGTCAGGTATATATTATTGGAGGCAGCAGAATGTATAGGCTCCTGTCAGGTATATATTATTGGAGGCAGGAGGATGTATGGGCTCCTGTCAGGTATATATTATTGGAGGCAGGAGAATGTATGGGCTCCTGTCAGGTATATATTATTGGAGGCAGGAGAATGTATGGGCTCCTGTCAGGTATATATTATTGGAGGCAGCAGAATGTATGGGCTCCTGTCAGGTATATATTATTGGAGGCAGCAGAATGTATGGGCTACTGTCAGGTATATATTATTGGAGGCAGCAGAATGTATGGGCTCCTGTCAGGTATATATTATTGGAGGCAGCAGAATCTATGGGCTCCTGTCAGGTATATATTATTGGAGGTAGGAGAATGTATGGACTCCTATCAGGTATATATTATTGGAGGCAGCAGAATGTATGGGCTACTGTCAGGTATATATTATTGGAGGCAGGAGAATGTATGGACTCCTGTCAGGTATATATTATTGGAGGCAGGAGAATGTATGGGCTCCTGTCAGGTATATATTATTGGAGGCAGGAGAATGTATGGACTCCTGTCAGGTATATATTATTGGAGGCAGCAGAATGTATGGACTCCTGTCAGGTATATATTATTGGAGGCAGGAGAATGTATGGGCTCCTATCAGGTATATATTATTGGAGGCAGGAGAATGTATGGACTCCTGTCAGGTATATATTATTGGAGGCAGGAGAATGTATGGACTCCTGTCAGGTATATATTATTGGAGGCAGGAGAATGTATGGGCTCCTATCAGGTATATATTATTGGAGGCAGGAGAATGTATGGTCTTCTGTCAGGTATATATTATTGGAGGCAGGAGAATGTATGGACTCCTGTCAGGTATATATTATTGGAGGCAGGAGAATGTATGGACTCCTGTCAGGTATATATTATTGGAGGCAGGAGAATGTATGGACTCCTGTCAGGTATATATTATTGGAGGCAGGAGAATGTATGGACTCCTATCAGGTATATATTATTGGAGGCAGCAGAATGTATGGACTCCTGTCAGGTATATATTATTGGAGGCAGCAGAATGTATGGACTCCTGTTAGGTATATATTATTGGAGGTAGGAGAACGTATGGACTCCTATTAGGTATATATTGTTGGAGGCAGCAGAATCTATGGGCTCCCGTCAGGTATATATTATTGGAGGCAGCAGAATGTATGGGCTCCCGTCAGGTATATATTATTGGAGGCAGCAGAATGTATGGACTCCTGTCAGGTATATATTATTGGAGGCAGGAGAATGTATGGACTCCTGTCAGGTATATATTATTGGAGGCAGGAGAATGTATGGACTCCTGTCAGGTATATATTATTGGAGGCAGGAGAATGTATGGACTCCTGTCAGGTATATATTATTGGAGGCAGGAGAATGTATGGACTCCTGTCAGGTATATATTATTGGAGGCAGGAGAATGTATGGACTCCTATCAGGTATATATTATTGGAGGCTGCAGAATGTATGGACTCCTGTCAGGTATATATTATTGGAGGCAGCAGAATGTATGGACTCCTGTCAGGTATATATTATTGGAGGCAGCAGAATGTATGGGCTCCTGTCAGGTATATATTATTGGAGGCAGGAGAATGTATGGGCTCCTGTCAGGTATATATTATTGGAGGCAGCACAATGTATGGTCTCCTGTCAGGTATATATTATTGAAGGCAGGAGAATGTATGGACTCCTGTCAGGTATATATTATTGGAGGCAGCAGAATGTATGGGCTCCTACCAGGTATATATTATTGGAGGCAGCAGAATGTATGGACTCCTGTCAGGTATATATTATTGGAGGCAGCAAAATCTATGGGCTCCTGTCAGTTATATATTATTGGAGGCAGCAGAATGTATGGACTCCTGTCAGGTATATATTATTGGAGGCAGGAGAATGTATGGACTCCTGTCAGGTATATATTATTGGAGGCAGCAGAATGTATGGACTCCTGTCAGGTATATATTATTGGAGGCAGCAGAATGTATGGGCTCCTGTCAGGTATATATTATTGGAGGCAGGAGAATGTATGGATTCCTGTCAGGTATATATTTTTGGAGGTAGGAGAATGTATGGGCTCCTGTCAGGTATATATTATTGGAGGCAGCAGAATGTATGGTCTCCTGTCAGGTATATATTATTGGAGGCAGGAGAATGTATGGACTCCTGTCAGGTATATATTATTGGAGGCAGGAGAATGTATGGGCTCCTGTCAGGTATATATTATTGGAGGCAGGAGAATGTATGGGCTCCTGTCAGGTATATATTATTGGAGGCAGCAGAATGTATGGGCTCCTGTCAGGTATATATTATTGGAGGCAGCAGAATGTATGGGCTACTGTCAGGTATATATTATTGGAGGCAGCAGAATGTATGGGCTCCTGTCAGGTATATATTATTGGAGGCAGCAGAATCTATGGGCTCCTGTCAGGTATATATTATTGGAGGTAGGAGAATGTATGGACTCCTATCAGGTATATATTATTGGAGGCAGCAGAATGTATGGGCTACTGTCAGGTATATATTATTGGAGGCAGGAGAATGTATGGACTCCTGTCAGGTATATATTATTGGAGGCAGGAGAATGTATGGGCTCCTGTCAGGTATATATTATTGGAGGCAGGAGAATGTATGGACTCCTGTCAGGTATATATTATTGGAGGCAGCAGAATGTATGGACTCCTGTCAGGTATATATTATTGGAGGCAGGAGAATGTATGGGCTCCTATCAGGTATATATTATTGGAGGCAGGAGAATGTATGGACTCCTGTCAGGTATATATTATTGGAGGCAGGAGAATGTATGGACTCCTGTCAGGTATATATTATTGGAGGCAGCAAAATCTATGGGCTCCTGTCAGGTATATATTATTGGAGGCAGCAGAATGTATGGACTCCTGTCAGGTATATATTATTGGAGGCAGGAGAATGTATGGACTCCTGTCAGGTATATATTATTGGAGGCAGCAGAATGTATGGACTCCTGTCAGGTATATATTATTGGAGGCAGCAGAATGTATGGGCTCCTGTCAGGTATATATTATTGGAGGCAGGAGAATGTATGGACTCCTGTCAGGTATATATTTTTGGAGGTAGGAGAATGTATGGGCTCCTGTCAGGTATATATTATTGGAGGCAGCAGAATGTATGGTCTCCTGTCAGGTATATATTATTGGAGGCAGGAGAATGTATGGACTCCTGTCAGGTATATATTATTGGAGGCAGGAGAATGTATGGACTCCTGTCAGGTATATATTATTGGAGGCAGGAGAATGTATGGACTCCTGTCAGGTATATATTATTGGAGGCAGGAGAATCTATGGGCTCCTGTCAGGTATATATTATTGGAGGAAGGAGAATGTATGGGCTCCTGTCAGGTATATATTATTGGAGGCAGGAGAATGTATGGGCTCCTGTCAGGTATATATTATTGGAGGCAGCAGAATGTATGGGCTCCTGTCAGGTATATATTATTGGAGGCAGCAGAATGTATGGGCTCCTGTCAGGTATATATTATTGGAGGCAGCAGAATCTATGGGCTCCTGTCAGGTATATATTATTGGAGGTAGGAGAATGTATGGACTCCTATTAGGTATATATTATTGGAGGCAGCAGAATGTATGGGCTCCTGTCAGGTATATATTATTGGAGGCAGGAGAATGTATGGGCTCCTGTCAGGTATATATTATTGGAGGCAGGAGAATGTATGGACTCCTGTCAGGTATATATTATTGGAGGCAGGAGAATGTATGGGCTCCTATCAGGTATATATTATTGGAGGCAGGAGAATGTATGGACTCCTGTCAGGTATATATTACTGGAGGCAGCAGAATGTATGGACTCCTGTCAGGTATATATTATTGGAGGCAGGAGAATGTATGGACTCCTGTCAGGTATATATTATTGGAGGCAGCAGAATGTATGGACTCCTGTCAGGTATATATTATTGGAGGCAGGAGAATGTATGGGCTCCTGTCAGGTATATATTATTGGAGGCAGCAGAATGTATGGACTCCTGTCAGGTATATATTATTGGAGGCAGGAGAATGTATGGGCTCCTATCAGGTATATATTATTGGAGGCAGGAGAATGTATGGACTCCTGTCAGGTATATATTATTGGAGGCAGGAGAATGTATGGACTCCTGTCAGGTATATATTATTGGAGGCAGGAGAATGTATGGACTCCTGTCAGGTATATATTATTGGAGGCAGGAGAATGTATGGACTCCTGTCAGGTTTATATTATTGGAGGCAGCAGAATGTATGGACTCCTGTCAGCTATATATTATTGGAGGCAGCAGAATGTATGGACTCCTGTCATGTATATATTATTGGAGGCAGCAGAATGTATGGACTCCTGTCAGGTATATATTATTGGAGGCAGCAGAATGTATGGACTCCTGTCATGTATATATTATTGGAGGCAGGAGAATGTATGGACTCCTGTCAGGTATATATTATTGGAGGCAGGAGAATGTATGGGCTCCTATCAGGTATATATTATTGGAGGCAGGAGAATGTATGGACTCCTGTCAGGTATATATTATTGGA
The DNA here is from genome assembly GCF_046119375.1 of Phyllobates terribilis. NCBI lineage: Eukaryota > Metazoa > Chordata > Amphibia > Anura > Dendrobatidae > Phyllobates > Phyllobates terribilis. The sequence goes on from NW_027362769.1 coordinate 371,558,110, forward strand.
GGCAGGAGAATGTATTGACTCCTGTCAGGTATATATTATTGGAGACAGGAGAATGTATGGACTCCTGTCAGGTATATATTATTGGAGGCAGCAGAATGTATGGACTCCTGTCATGTATATATTATTGGAGGCAGGAGAATGTATGGACTCCTGTCAGGTTTATATTATTGGAGGCAGCAGAATGTATGGACTCCTGTCAGGTATATATTATTGGAGGTAGCCAAATGTATGGACTCCTGTCAGGTATATATTATTGGAGGCAGCAGAATGTATGGACTTCTGTCAGGTATATATTATTGGAGGCAGGAGAATGTATGGGCTCCTGTCAGGTATATATTATTGGAGGCAGCAGAATGTATGGGCTCCTGTCAGGTATATATTATTGGAGGCAGCAGAATGTATGGGCTCCTGTCAGGTATATATTATTGGAGGCAGCAGAATCTATGGGCTCCTGTCAGGTATATATTATTGGAGGTAGGAGAATGTATGGACTCCTACTAGGTATCTATTATTGGAGGCAGCAGAATGTATGGGCTCCTGTCAGGTATATATTATTGGAGGCAGGAGAATCTATGGGCTCCTGTCAGGTATATATTATTGGAGGTAGGAGAATGTATGGACTCCTATTAGGTATATATTATTGGAGGCAGCAGAATGTATGGGCTCCTGTCAGGTATATATTATTGGAGGCAGGAGAATGTATGGGCTCCTGTCAGGTATATATTATTGGAGGCAGGAGAATGTATGGACTCCTGTCAGGTATATATTATTGGAGGCAGCAGAATGTATGGACTCCTGTCAGGTATATATTATTGGAGGCAGGAGAATGTATGGGCTCCTATCAGGTATATATTATTGGAGGCAGGAGAATGTATGGACTCCTGTCAGGTATATATTATTGGAGGCAGCAGAATGTATGGACTCCTGTCAGGTATATATTATTGGAGGCAGGAGAATGTATGGACTCCTGTCAGGTATATATTATTGGAGGCAGCAGAATGTATGGACTCCTGTCAGGTATATATTATTGGAGGCAGCAAAATCTATGGGCTCCTGTCAGGTATATATTATTGGAGGCAGCAGAATGTATGGACTCCTGTCAGGTATATATTATTGGAGGCAGGAGAATGTATGGACTCCTGTCAGGTATATATTATTGGAGGCAGGAGAATGTATGGACTCCTGTCAGGTATATATTATTGGAGGCAGCAGAATGTATGGGCTCCTGTCAGGTATATATTATTGGAGGCAGCAGAATCTATGGGCTCCTGTCAGGTATATATTATTGGAGGTAGGAGAATGTATGGACTCCTATTAGGTATCTATTATTGGAGGCAGCAGAATGTATGGGCTCCTGTCAGGTATATATTATTGGAGGCAGGAGAATCTATGGGCTCCTGTCAGGTATATATTATTGGAGGTAGGAGAATGTATGGACTCCTATTAGGTATATATTATTGGAGGCAGCAGAATGTATGGGCTCCTGTCAGGTATATATTATTGGAGGCAGGAGAATGTATGGGCTCCTGTCAGGTATATATTATTGGAGGCAGGAGAATGTATGGACTCCTGTCAGGTATATATTATTGGAGGCAGCAGAATGTATGGACTCCTGTCAGGTATATATTATTGGAGGCAGGAGAATGTATGGGCTCCTATCAGGTATATATTATTGGAGGCAGGAGAATGTATGGACTCCTGTCAGGTATATATTATTGGAGGCAGCAGAATGTATGGACTCCTGTCAGGTATATATTATTGGAAGCAGGAGAATGTATGGACTCCTGTCAGGTATATATTATTGGAGGCAGCAGAATGTATGGACTCCTGTCAGGTATATATTATTGGAGGCAGCAAAATCTATGGGCTCCTGTCAGGTATATATTATTGGAGGCAGCAGAATGTATGGACTCCTGTCAGGTATATATTATTGGAGGCAGGAGAATGTATGGACTCCTGTCAGGTATATATTATTGGAGGCAGCAGAATGTATGGACTCCTGTCAGGTATATATTATTGGAGGCAGCAGAATGTATGTGCTCCTGTCAGGTATATATTATTGGAGGCAGGAGAATGTATGGACTCCTGTCAGGTATATATTATTGGAGGTAGGAGAATGTATGGGCTCCTGTCAGGTATATATTATTGGAGGCAGCAGAATGTATGGTCTCCTGTCAGGTATATATTATTGGAGGCAGGAGAATGTATGGACTCCTGTCAGGTATATATTATTGGAGGCAGGAGAATGTATGGACTCCTGTCAGGTATATATTATTGGAGGCAGGAGAATGTATGGACTCCTGTCAGGTATATATTATTGGAGGCAGGAGAATCTATGGGCTCCTGTCAGGTATATATTATTGGAGGAAGGAGAATGTATGGGCTCCTGTCAGGTATATATTATTGGAGGCAGGAGAATGTATGGGCTCCTGTCAGGTATATATTATTGGAGGCAGCAGAATGTATGGACTCCTGTCAGGTATATATTATTGGAGGCAGCAGAATGTATGGACTCCTGTCAGGTATATATTATTGGAGGCAGGAGAATGTATGGGCTCCTATCAGGTATATATTATTGGAGGCAGGAGAATGTATGGACTCCTGTCAGGTATATATTACTGGAGGCAGCAGAATGTATGGACTCCTGTCAGGTATATATTATTGGAGGCAGGAGAATGTATGGACTCCTGTCAGGTATATATTATTGGAGGCAGCAGAATGTATGGACTCCTGTCAGGTATATATTATTGGAGGCAGGAGAATGTATGGGCTCCTGTCAGGTATATATTATTGGAGGCAGCAGAATGTATGGACTCCTGTCAGGTATATATTATTGGAGGCAGGAGAATGTATGGGCTCCTATCAGGTATATATTATTGGAGGCAGGAGAATGTATGGACTCCTGTCAGGTATATATTATTTTAGGCAGGAGAATGTATGGACTCCTGTCAGGTATATATTATTGGAGGCAGGAGAATGTATGGACTCCTGTCAGGTATATATTATTGGAGGCAGGAGAATCTATGGGCTCCTGTCAGGTATATATTATTGGAGGCAGGAGAATGTATGGGCTCCTGTCAGGTATATATTATTGGAGGCAGCAGAATGTATGGACTCCTGTCATGTATATATTATTGGAGGCAGCAGAATGTATGGACTCCTGTCAGGTATATATTATTGGAGGCAGCAGAATGTATGGACTCCTGTCATGTATATATTATTGGAGGCAGGAGAATGTATGGACTCCTGTCAGGTATATATTATTGGAGGCAGCAGAATGTATGGACTCCTGTCATGTATACATTATTGGAGGCAGGAGAATGTATGGACTCCTGTCAGGTATATATTATTGGAGGCAGGAGAATGTATAGACTCCTGTCAGGTTTATATTATTGGAGGCAGCAGAATGTATGGACTCCTGTCAGGTATATATTATTGGAGGCAGCAGAATGTATGGACTCCTGTCATGTATATATTATTGGAGGCAGCAGAATGTATGGACTCCTGTCAGGTATATATTATTGGAGGCAGCAGAATGTATGGACTCCTGTCATGTATATATTATTGGAGGCAGGAGAATGTATGGACTCCTGTCAGGTTTATATTATTGGAGGCAGCAGAGTGTATGGGCTCCTGTCAGGTATATATTATTGGAGGCAGCAGAATGTATGGGCTCCTGTCAGGTATATATTATTGGAGGCAGCCGAATGTATGGACTCCTGTCAGGTATATATTATTGGAGGCAGCAGAATGTATGTGTAACGGGTCTGGGAGGCGGAACCTCTGAGCTACTATACAAGGGGGCGGTCCTTGTAAGGGAGCGGGTGGCGACCACGGAAGACGGGCAGGAAGTCACAGCAGGTGACCGGGACAGTCTCTGAGTGAACGGGCTGGAGGTCACGGCAAGTGACCGGGGCAGTCTCTGGATGAACGGGCTGATGGTCACGGCAAGTGACCGGGGCAGTCTCTGAATGAACGGGCAGATGGTCACGGCAAGTGACCGGGTGTCACGGGTGTGTCGCCACGAAGATCGTCACGATTACACAGCCTGACTTCTCGCAGCTGACTTTTTGGTGCTTTGTGTTTTCGGCAGTGAGGGAGTTAATTCTCTCTCAGTGCTAGACGAGGTCCAGCCTCGCCCAGCTGCAATCAATGCTGCTGTAGTGAGTCTCCTTCAAATGCCTGCTGGTCTGTTTGGGAAGTGTCGGTGAAAGCATTTCATACAGACTTACAGAGCGGATCGTGGTATTTGGAGTTTCTGAGATAAGTGTATTTGGAGTGGTTTTTCCCTTCCTCGCTTTATCATTTATCTCCTTTCCCGTTGGTGTTCCCTCTGTTGTAGTTGTGTAGTTTTTGTATGCAAGGTGGTTTTGGTTTTTCCCTTGTACTGTCTCGTTCGTCTAAGTACTGTGTGTGGGCATATTATTACTTGTCCTCTTTTGTTGTGATCGGGGTCCTTCTCAGGACTAGATTACTTAGGTGCAGGGATCCTCAGGAGGTAGGGGTTACGCTGGCGGCCTGGACCTCTGTACCTTTAACAGTACCTCCAGGTTGAGGGATTAGTCAGGGCCCCAGCTTAGGGTCAGCTTAGGCCCCCTACCTCCAGTATACAGAGACAGCGTGACATTTTCACCGACCCACTTAGTTTTTCTCCAGCTACCATGGATCCAGTAGCCGGTCTAGCTCGGCAGTTGCAGAGTTTGTCCATGGAGCTGGCGGACGTTAGGTCCAAGGTTTTGCATCCTCAGGAGCAAGCCGGACCAGAACCTAAAGTAGCTCTCCCTGACAGGTTCACTGGGGGGCGGGACAAGTTTTTTGTTTTCCGGGAGGCATGCAAATTGTACTTTCGGCTGCGGCCTTGGTCATCGGGGAGTGAAGAACAAAGGGTGGGAATTGTCATCTCGCTCCTACAAGGGGACCCACAATCTTGGGCGTTCTCTCTTCCCCCGGGCTCCCCGGCTCTCCAGTCAGTGGATAGGTTTTTCGCTGCTCTGGGACTCGTATATGATGACCCAGATCGGATCTCCCTTGCTGAGTCTAAGTTACGTAGGATCCAGCAGGGAGATCGTCCGGCGGAGGAATTCTGTTCGGAGTTCCGTAGGTGGGCCACGGACACCCAGTGGAATGACCCGGCCAGTTTTGTCAAGGTTTATCCGACAAATTACAGGATGTGTTGGCACAGTATGACTCTCCCGCGTCAATGGAAGCCGCTATGGCCCTGGCTATTCCCGTTGACAGACGGCTTCGGGAGAGGTGCGGGATAACTCGACCCCCTGTGATGACTCCACCTCCTACAAGGTCCCCTCGTATGGTGGTTCCCCTGGTCAGTCCAGAGGACCCTATGCAATTAGGAGGGACATCATTTCGGGGGAGGGGACCGGTGGTGCGCCATAAGACAGGAAGGTGTTTCTTCTGCGGGAGAAAGGGACATTTTATTGGGGGGTGTCCATCCCGTCCCTTGCAGAGTGAAGAGTCGTCGGAAAACTGTTGATCCCAGGTTGTGTGGTGGACGGCAATCTGGGAGTAGGTATTTCGTCCCTAGGTTCGTCTCAGTTTCTCGTACCGGCGGAGGTGGTGGTGGGTACGAGAACTGAGAGGATATCTGTTCTTCTGGATAGTGGGGCCGGGGCTAATCTGGTTGATGCTCGGTTTGCCCGGGTTCAAGGTATGCGATTGAGTGAGTTGGCTAAACCCATCCCCATATTCTCGATCGATGCCAGGCCTCTCGGGCAGGGAAGTTTTTTGCAAGCTGTGCATGACGTAAAACTTCAAGTGGGGGCGATACATAAAGAACTGTTGTCTTGCTACGTGTTGGAGGGTCTTCCCATTCCTATAGTGTTGGGCCTTCCTTGGTTAACTAAGCATAACCCGGTTATTAATTGGCAAACCAGAGAGATAAGCCAATGGAGTAAATTCTGTAATAAAAACTGCATGAACACGGTCATCGGTGCGGTTACTCCTTGGGTCTTACCTCCATTTCTGGCGGACTTTGAGGATGTATTCTCGGAGAAAGGGTGTCAGGAACTACCTCCTCATCGCGAGTATGACTGTTCTGTAAAACTGCTCCCTGAGGCCAAGTTACCTAAAGCTAGGTTGTATAACCTTTCTGGTCCTGAGAGGCAGGCCATGAAGGATTATATTTCAGAAAGTCTGGCTAAGGGGCATATTAGACCTTCATCTTCACCGGTGGCTGCGGGGTTCTTCTTTGTTAAGAAGAAAGATGGAGGCCTACGCCCTTGCCTGGATTTCCGTGAACTTAATCGGATTACGGTCCGAGATCCGTATCCACTCCCACTTATTCCCGATCTCTTTAATCAGATCGTGGGCGCCAAATGGTTCTCTAAGTTGGATCTCAGGGGGGCGTACAATCTGATTAGGATGAAGGAGGGGGATGAGTGGAAGACGGCGTTTAACACTCCGGAGGGGCATTATGAGAACCTTGTCATGCCATTCGGTCTGACTAATGCCCCGGCGGTGTTCCAACACTTTGTTAATGACATTTTTCGCCGCCTGGTGGGACAGTTTGTTGTCATATATCTGGATGATATCTTAATTTACTCGCCGGATCTGGTGTCTCATCAGGAGCACGTTAGGCAGGTGTTACAGATCTTGCGGGATAATAAACTGTATGCCAAATGGGAAAAGTGTGTGTTCGCCGTACAGGAACTCCAGTTTTTAGGCTTCCTGGTTTCAGCGTCCGGTTTTCGTATGGACCCTGGGAAAGTGCGGGCAGTTCTTGAGTGGGATCGGCCAGAGAATCTTAAGGCACTACAACGTTTCCTGGGGTTTGCTAATTATTACCGGAAGTTCATTCGTAATTTCTCGTCCATGGTTAAGCCTCTCACAGACATGACTAAAAAGGGGACGGATTTTTCTAGGTGGTCTGACAAGGCTTGTCAAGCATTCTCCTGCTTGAAAAAATGTTTTGCCTCGGCACCCATACTCATTCAACCTGATGCGTCACAGCCATTCATTGTAGAGGTAGACGCTTCTGAGGTAGGGGTGGGAGCAGTATTGTCACAAGGTTCGTCCCCTGGTAAGTGGCATCCGTGCGCCTTTTTCTCTAAAAAATTGTCGTCCGCTGAGAGGAATTACGATGTCGGCAATAGGGAACTCTTGGCCATTAAGTTAGCTTTTGAGGAGTGGCGCCATTTTTTGGAGGGGGCAGTCCATCCGGTCACCGTCATCACCGATCACAAGAACCTGCTATATCTGGAGTCCGCGAAACGTCTGAATCCCAGACAAGCTAGGTGGTCATTGTTTTTTACCAGGTTTAATTTTGTCGTTACATATCGTCCTGGGTCAAAAAATGTAAAGGCGGATGCCTTATCTCGCAGTTTCCCTGGGGCCGGGAATACGGACGACCCGATTCCTATCCTTCAGGAGGGGGTGGTGGTTTCGGCAGTATGCTCTGAGCTGGAGGAGGAGGTAATGGAGGCTCAGGGGGACGCCCCTGTTGGACCTCCGGGGAGACTGTTTGTTCCAGATCAGTTGCGACAAAAGGTGATCGAGGCACACCATAACTCAGTTTTGGCAGGACACCCGGGGAGTAAAGCAACTGTGGATCTCCTCTCGCGTCGGTTTTGGTGGCCTAACTTACATAAGGAGGTAGTAACTTTTGTCGCGTCCTGTGGGGTTTGTGCGCGCTCTAAGACCTCACATACCCGTCCGTCTGGGGCCCTCTTACCTTTGAAGATCCCGGAGCGTCCTTGGACTCATCTGTCTATGGACTTTATTACGGACCTCCCTCCGTCTTCGGGTAAAACGGTCATACTCGTTGTAGTGGACAGGTTCAGCAAGATGGCACATTTTATCGCTCTTCCGGCTCTCCCTAATGCTAAAACTCTTGCGCAGGTGTTCATTGGGGAGATTGTGAGGCTTCACGGGGTACCCTCCGATGTGGTGTCTGATCGGGGGTCTCAGTTTGTGTCCAAGTTCTGGAAGGCGTTTTGTGCACGGCGGGGGATGCATTTGTCATTCTCATCAGCTTTTCACCCTCAGACCAATGGTCAGACGGAACGTATGAACCAGAGCTTGGAGACATATCTCCGGTGTTTTGTGTCAGAGAACCAGGAGGACTGGGCTTCTTTCTTACCTCTGGCAGAGTTTGCTCTTAATAATAGGCGGAGCGAGTCCACTGGTAAGTCCCCGTTTTTTGGGGCATATGGTTTTCACCCCCAGTTTTGTACTTTCAGTAGGGGGGGCTCTTCGGGGGTTCCTGAGGAGGAACGATTTTCCTCATCACTCGCTTCAGTATGGAGAGGGGTGCTGAAGAATCTGAATACTATGGGGAACCGATACAAACGTATGGCTGATAGGAGGAGAGTGTCTGGTCCGGACCTTAGTGTGAACGATCTGGTATGGTTGTCTACCAGGAATATTAAACTTAAGGTTCCCTCCTGGAAACTGGGTCCCAGGTTCATCGGGCCGTACAGAATCAGTTCTATTATTAATCCGGTGGCATTCCGTCTTGACCTCCCCCCTACGTTTAAAATTCACAACGTGTTCCACAGATCGTTGCTTAAGAGGTATGTGGCGCCGGTGGTACCGTCACCTTTACCTCCCCCTCCAGTGGTGGTCAATGGTAACTTGGAGTTCCAGGTATCAAGGGTCATCGATTCACGTTTTAATCGCCGGTCCCTTCAGTACCTGGTTCATTGGAAAGGGTATGGTCCTGAGGAGAGGATGTGGGTTCCTGCGTCGGATATTAACGCAGACCGATTAGTTCGGGCCTTCCACACGACTCACCCGGATAAACCTGGCCCTGAGGGTCCGGAGGCCCCTCGTAAAAGGGGGGGTACTGTCACGGGTGTGTCGCCACGAAGATCGTCACGATTACACAGCCTGACTTCTCGCAGCTGACTTTTTGGTGCTTTGTGTTTTCGGCAGTGAGGGAGTTAATTCTCTCTCAGTGCTAGACGAGGTCCAGCCTCGCCCAGCTGCAATCAATGCTGCTGTAGTGAGTCTCCTTCAAATGCCTGCTGGTCTGTTTGGGAAGTGTCGGTGAAAGCATTTCATACAGACTTACAGAGCGGATCGTGGTATTTGGAGTTTCTGAGATAAGTGTATTTGGAGTGGTTTTTCCCTTCCTCGCTTTATCATTTATCTCCTTTCCCGTTGGTGTTCCCTCTGTTGTAGTTGTGTAGTTTTTGTATGCAAGGTGGTTTTGGTTTTTCCCTTGTACTGTCTCGTTCGTCTAAGTACTGTGTGTGGGCATATTATTACTTGTCCTCTTTTGTTGTGATCGGGGTCCTTCTCAGGACTAGATTACTTAGGTGCAGGGATCCTCAGGAGGTAGGGGTTACGCTGGCGGCCTGGACCTCTGTACCTTTAACAGTACCTCCAGGTTGAGGGATTAGTCAGGGCCCCAGCTTAGGGTCAGCTTAGGCCCCCTACCTCCAGTATACAGAGACAGCGTGACACCGGGGCAGTCTCTGAATGAACGGGCAGATGGTCACGGCAAGTGGCCGGGGCAGTCTCTGGATGAACGGGCAGATGGTCACGGCAAGTGACCGGGGCAGTCTCTAGGTAAAGGGTTGGTACGACCTGTGGCGGCTGATGATAGACGTGAGCTCCCAGGTGAGCAGGCGAGAGTCTCTGGATGAACGGGTGGTCACAGCATGTGACGGCGGAGCCTCCAGGAAGACCAACAGACAGGCGGCAGATGAGCGCTCCCAGGTGAGCGGGCAGAAGTCTCTGGACAGGCGGGTGGTCACAGCACGTGACGGCAGAGCCTCCAGGTAGGCTAGCAGACAGGCAGCAGATGAGCGCTCCCAGGTGAGCGGGCAGGAATCACTGGACAGGCAGGTGGTCACAGCACGTGACGGCGGAGCCTCCAGGTAGGCTAGCAGACAGGTAGCAGGTGTGTGCTCCCAGGTGAGCGGGCAAGCTGGTCCATAGACAGACTGACAGGAGTTGGAAGGCAGACCGTCGGACCTCAGGCAAGCAGGCAGGTGGCTGATGTGCGCTCCCAGGTGAGCGGGCAGGCTGGTCCTTAGACAGACTGACAGGAGTAGTAAGGCAGACCGTCGGACCTCAGACTAGCAGGCAGGTAGCAGATAATCAGGCAGGAAACTGGCAGGTAACTGGCAACGGGACCTGAGGGCTGAAGCAGAGTAGTGAACAGTGCAACAACATTGCTCGGGCACCTCCATTTTGGAGGAGGTGCCTTATATATGGTGAAGTCCTCCGGCCATTGGCCGGGGACTCCTTAGGACGGCGCGCGCGGCCCCTTTAAGAGGGAGGGAGAGCGCGCGCCCTAAGCACAGTGGCCGGGAAGGAGCGCGCGCTGCCAGCAGAGCGGGAGGAGGACGCCGGGCACGGAGCAGGGAGGTGAGGGGAACAGCGTCCCTGCCTAGCAGAGGGCAAGGACGCCGGCGCTACAGTACCCCCCCTTTAGGCCCCCCCTTTTTTAGGCCAGACAGAAATTTAGCAAGGATAAGAGGGGCATGGATGTTCTCCCGGGGCTCCCACGTTCTCTCCTCAGGACCAAACCCCTTCCAATCTACCAGAAAAAAGGTCTTTCCTCTTACCCTTTTGGTGGCAAGAATGTTCTCTACCTCAAACTCGTCCTCAGCAGAAACCGGAGCAGGAGGCGTACCTGTAGACTTGGAAAAAGAGTTAAGTACCACAGGTTTGAGGAGAGATACATGGAAGGAGTTAGGGATCCGTAACTTGGCCGGGAGTTTCAATTTATAGGCCGCCGGGTTGATCTGACTGATGACCTCCAGGGGGCCGATGAACCGAGGCCCTAACTTGTAAGAAGGTATCTTGAGTCGGACATATTTAGATGAGAGCCAGACTTTATCTCCGGGACGAAATTGTGGAGGATCCAGGCGTTTTTTGTCTGCGTGTCTTTTCATCCGTTCGGACGACTGAAGGAGTGCGGATCGGGTACTCTCCCAAATGGAGGAAAATTTGCTAACGAGAGATTCTGCAGCCGGGTTGTCCACAGAGGTGGAGACAGGAAAAGGAATCCGAGGATGCTGACCGAAGACTACAAAAAACGGGGATTTGGAGGAGGATTCGCTCTCGTGATTGTTATAAGAGAACTCGGCCCATGGTAGGAGATCCACCCAGTCAGAATGATGGGCATTAACGAAGTGCCGGAGGTAACTGGTCAGGTTCTGATTGATCCGCTCCACTTGACCATTGGACTGTGGGTGGTAAGCGGAAGAGAAGTCCAGGGTGACATCTAGCAGTTTACAAGTGGCTCTCCAGAAGCGTGAGGTGAACTGTACCCCACGATCCGACACGATGTGGAGGGGCAGGCCATGAAGACGAAAGATGTGATGAATAAAGTCTTTAGCTAGCTCGGGTGCAGACGGGAGGCCTGGCAGGGGAACGAAATGAGCCATCTTGGAGAAGCGGTCAGCGACAACCCAAATGACCGTACAACCGGCAGAGACTGGGAGGTCTGTTATAAAGTCCATTGCTATATGCTGCCAGGGGGCAGCAGGTACTGGGAGCGGAAGGAGGCGACCGGCTGGCAGATGTCTCGGAACCTTGTTGCGGGCGCAGGACACACAGGCAGAAACAAAGTCTATTACGTCCTTGTGCAGGGTAGGCCACCAGTAGTGCCGGGTAATAAGCTGGAGGGTCTTTTTCTGACCGGCATGGCCAGCTAGTTTAGACGAGTGACCCCAGTGAAGGATCTTCTCCCGATCAGGTACTGATACGAACGTCTTTCCGGGAGGGAGACGATTTAGACTCACGGGAGCCACCTGCATTACTCTGGCGGGATCGATGATGTGTTTCGGATCTTCCTCGAGATCAGACACCAGAAAGGATCGAGACAAGGCGTCCGCCTTGACGTTTTTGTCAGCCGGGCGAAAATGAAGAACAAAATCAAAGCGAGCAAAAAACAAGGACCACCGGGCTTGGCGCGGGTTAAGTCTCTGGGCATGCTGGAGGTAAGCCAAGTTCTTGTGGTCAGTGTAAATTATTACCGGGTGAAGAGCCCCCTCGAGCAGGTAACGCCACTCCTCCAATGCCAGTTTGATGGCCAATAACTCTCGGTCTCCTATGGAATAATTGCGCTCTGAGGAGGAGAAGAGTTTAGAGAAGAAGCCGCAAGTTACCATCCTCCCGGAAGATGATTTTTGAGTATGTACCGCTCCGGCTCCAGAGGAGGAGGCGTCAACTTCCAGGAAGAACTGCTTGTTGCCGTCCGGGCGATGCAGCACCGGGGCGGAAGAGAAGGCCTGTTTTAAGGAAAGGAAGGCCTCCTCTGCTTCGGGTGGCCACTCTTTGGGATTAGTACCCTTACGGGTGAGCGCGGAAATTGGAGCAGTCCGGGAAGAGAAGTGTGGTATGAAGAGGCGGTAGTAGTTGGCGAAGCCCAGGAACCGCTGAATGGCCTTCAACCCCTCCGGTCGAGGCCATTTCTCGATGGCAGACAGTTTCTCTGGATCCATTCGTAGGCCGGTCTGAGAAATAATGTAGCCCAAAAACGGAAGCGAGGTCTGCTCAAAGAGGCACTTCTCGTATTTAGCGAAGAGGTGATTCTGCCTGAGCCTGAGCAGGACCTGACGAACATCCCTCCGGTGAGTCTGGAGATCCGGAGAGAAGACCAAGATGTCGTCCAGGTACATCACTACGCAGGAGTAGAGAAGGTCCCGGAAGATGTCATTGACCAACTCTTGAAAGACGGCAGGAGCGTTACAGAGGCCAAAGGGCATTACCAGATATTCATAGTGGCCGTCCCGGGTGTTGAATGCCGTCTTCCATTCATCCCCCTGACGGATACGAACCAGGTTGTACGCCCCACGGAGGTCCAGTTTGGTGAAGATTCTAGCCCCTCTCAGACGATCAAATAACTCCGGAATGAGCGGAAGGGGGTACTTATTCTTCACCGTGATCTGGTTAAGGCCTCTATAGTCTATACAGGGACGGAGAGAGCCGTCCTTCTTTTTTACGAAGAAGAAGCCTGCTCCCGCCGGGGAGGTAGATTTCCGGATGAATCCCCTGGCCAGATTCTCCTCAATATATTCGGACATCGACCGGGTCTCAGCAGCGGATAATGGATAAATACGCCCACGGGGAGGAGTAGTACCGGGTAACAAGTCGATAGGACAGTCGTATGGTCTATGAGGGGGTAGTGTCTCTGCTTCCTTTTTATTAAAGACATCAGCATAAGACCAATAAGGAATCGGAAGTCCAGGTAGATTAGCTGGGGTAGGAGAAGGACGGACGGGATGGACGGGAACCAGACAGGTCTTATGGCAGTCCTGTCCCCAGCGAAGGACTTCTCCGGTCTGCCAGTCAAGCACGGGTGCATGTCTCTGGAGCCAAGGTAGACCTAGCAGGAGGGCGTGAGAGAGTCCAGGCAGAACATGAAAGGAGATACTCTCAGAATGCAGCATTCCCACCTGCAGAGTAATGGATTCGGTGATGAGTTGGATGGGGCGTGGTAAGAGACCCCCATCCACGGCAGCAACAGACAAGGGTACAGCCAGAGGTTTGGTGGGGATGCGGTATTTCTCTACCAGGGACTGTGAAATAAGATTCCCGGCTGCTCCAGAGTCCAGTTGGGCTAGTTCGAAATAACGGTTCTCCCCGCAGACGATTGAAACTGACAACAGCAGAGATGGAGAGGATTTATTCTTGTCTAGGTCGACCTCTCTGAGCGAACCTAGACACAGGCGTTTCCCGACCTCTCTGGGCAGGCACGGATCCGGTGCTCCTTACTGCCACAGTAGAAGCAGCTCCCCTCGGCACGGCGTAAGTCCTGACGGGTTTTGACCATCTTGGTCTGGTCGACCTGCATAGGCTCAGGAGAGTGTACCTGGGGAGAGACGGAGGGAGTGACGGGTTTCTGAAAAGTAGGAGCTAGACGTGGAAACCTCCTCTCACGGGCGACCTCTTTGGCACGCTCCTGGAACCGTAGGTCAATCCGGGTGGCAAGAGTTATTAGGTCATCGAGAGTGGTAGGAACGTCCCGACCGGCAAGTTCATCTTTAATACGGCCGGACAGACCCTCCCAGAAGACGGATACCAGAGCGTCGTTATCCCAGGCCAGCTCCGAGGCAAGGGTACGGAACCGTATGGCATATTGGCCCACGGTGAGACTTCCCTGACGGAGGCGTAGCAGAGATGATGCGGATGAGGTCTTCCGTCCGGGTTCGTCGAAGACTTTCCGGAAAGCCGTGAGGAAGGCAGGCAAGTCGGACACCAGGGGGTCTCCTCTCTCCCATAGAGGATTTAGCCAGGCCAGGGCCTCCCCGGTGAGATGGGACATGATGAAGGCAATTTTGGCCCGGTCGGAGTTAAACTGGTGGGACAATAGTTCAAAGTGCAGGGTGCACTGATTAATGAAGCCCCGAGCCTGGGCGGAGTCGCCTCCGAAGCGAGGAGGTGCAGAAAGCCGGGGTCCGGGGTAGGATACCATGGTATTGGTGGGCAGCGGAGCTGCCGGGTTGCGAGTCATGGCACTGGCGGAGGTTGCTGGTGGAGCAGTCAGAGTGTCCAGGCGAGTATTGACATTCCGCAGGTGACCCAGGATGGACTCCTGTTGGGACCTTTCACGGGACAGTTCATGACACAGGTCCGAGAGCGAGAGAGCTTGGGTGCCACCGGGTTCCGGTACCCGAGCAAACTGTAACGGGTCTGGGAGGCGGAACCTCTGAGCTACTATACAAGGGGGCGGTCCTTGTAAGGGAGCGGGTGGCGACCAGGGAAGACGGGCAGGAAGTCACAGCAGGTGACCGGGACAGTCTCTGAGTGAACGGGCTGGAGGTCACGGCAAGTGACCGGGGCAGTCTCTGGATGAACGGGCTGATGGTCGCGGCAAGTGACCGGGGCAGTCTCTGAATGAACGGGCAGATGGTCACGGCAAGTGACCGGGGCAGTCTCTGAATGAACGGGCAGATGGTCACGGCAAGTGGCCGGGGCAGTCTCTGGATGAACGGGCAGATGGTCACGGCAAGTGACCGGGGCAGTCTCTAGGTAAAGGGTTGGTACGACTTGTGGCGGCTGATGATAGACGTGAGCTCCCAGGTGAGCAGGCGAGAGTCTCTGGATGAACGGGTGGTCACAGCATGTGACGGCGGAGCCTCCAGGAAGACCAACAGACAGGCGGCAGATGAGCGCTCCCAGGTGAGCGGGCAGAAGTCTCTGGACAGGCGGGTGGTCACAGCACGTGACGGCAGAGCCTCCAGGTAGGCTAGCAGACACGCAGCAGATGAGCGCTCCCAGGTGAGCGGGCAGGAATCACTGGACAGGCAGGTGGTCACAGCACGTGACGGCGGAGCCTCCAGGTAGGCTAGCAGACAGGTAGCAGATGTGTGCTCCCAGGTGAGCGGGCAAGCTGGTCCATAGACAGACTGACAGGAGTTGGAAGGCAGACCGTCGGACCTCAGGCAAGCAGGCAGGTGGCTGATGTGCGCTCCCAGGTGAGCGGGCAGGCTGGTCCTTAGACAGACTGACAGGAGTAGTAAGGCAGACCGTCGGACCTCAGACTAACAGGCAGGTAGCAGATAATCAGGCAGGAATCTGGCAGGTATCTGGCAGGTAACTGGCAACGGGACCTGAGGGCTGAAGCAGAGTAGTGAACAGTGCAACAACATTGCTCGGGCACCTCCATTTTGGAGGAGGTGCCTTATATATGGTGAAGTCCTCCGGCCATTGGCCGGGGACTCCTTAGGACGGCGCGCGCGGCCCCTTTAAGAGGGAGGGAGAGCGCGCGCGCGCGCCCTAAGCACAGTGGCCGGGAAGGAGCGCGCGCTGCCAGCAGAGCGGGAGGAGGACGCCGGGCACGGAGCAGGGAGGTGAGGGGAACAGCGTCCCTGCCTAGCAGAGGGCAGGGACGCCGGTGCTACAGTATGGACTTCTGTCAGGTATATATTATTGGAGGCAGCAGAATGTATGGGCTCCTGTCAGGTATATATTATTGGAGGCAGGAGAATGTATGGACTCCTGTCAGGTATATATTATTGGAGGCAGCAGAATCTATGGGCTCCTGTCAGGTATATATTATATGAGGTAGGAGAATGTATGGGCTCATGTCAGGTATATATTATTGGAGGCAGCAGAATCTATGGGCTCCTGTCAGGTATATATTATTGGAGGCTGCAGAATGTATGGGCTCCTGTCATGTATATATTATTGGAGGCAGGAGAATGTATGGACTCCTGTCAGGTCTATATTATTGGAGGCAGGAGAATGTATGGACTCCTGTTAGGTATATATTATTGAAGGCAGGAGAATGTATGGACTCCTGTCAGGTATATATTATTGGAGGCAGGAGAATGTATGGACTCCTGTCAGGTATATATTATTGGAGGCAGCAGAATGTATGGACTCCTGTCAGGTATATATTATTAGAGACAGCAGAATGTATGGACTCCTGTCAGGTATATATTATTGGAGGTAGGAGAATGTATGGGCTCCTATTAGGTATATATTATTGGAGGCAGCAGAATGTATGGACTGCAGTCAGGTTTTTATTATTGGAGGCAGGAGAATGTATGGGCTCCTGTCAGGTATATATTATTGGAGGCAGCAGAATGTATGGACTCCTGTCAGGTATATATTATTGGAGGCAGGAGAATGTATGGACTCCTGTCAGGTATATATTATTGGAGGCAGCAGAATGTATGGACTCCTGTCAGGTATATATTATTGGAGGCACCAGAATGTATGGACTCCTGTCAGGTATATATTATTGGAGGCAGCAGAATGTATGGGCTCCTGTCAGGTATATATTATTGGAGGCAGGAGAATGTATGGGCTCCTGTCAGGTATATATTATTGGAGGCAGGAGAATGTATGGGCTCCTGTCAGGTATATATTATATGAGGTAGGAGAATGTATGGGCTCATGTCAGGTATATATTATTGGAGGCAGCAGAATCTATGGGCTCCTGTCAGGTATATATTATTGGAGGCAGCAGAATGTATGGGCTCCTACCAGGTATATATTATTGGAGGCAGCAGAATGTATGGGCTCCTGTCAGGTATATATTATTGGAGGCAGCAGAATGTATGGGATCCTGTCAGGTATATATTATTGGAGGCAGCAGAATGTATGGGCTCCTGTCAGTTATATATTATTGGAGTCAGCAGAATGTATGGGCTCCTGTCAGGTATATATTATTGGAGACAGGAGAATCTATGGGCTCCTGTCAGGTATATATTATTGGAGGCAGCAGAATCTATGGACTCCTGTGAGGTATATATTATTGGAGGCAGCAGAATCTTTGGGCTCCTGTCAGGTATATATTATTGGAGGTAGGAGAATGTATGGACTCCTATTAGGTATATATTATTGGAGGCAGCAGAATGTATGGGCTCCTGTCAGGTATATATTATTGGAGGCAGGAGAATGTATGGGCTCCTGTCAGGTATATATTGGAGGCAGGAGAATGTATGGACTCCTGTCAGGTATATATTATTGGAGGCAGGAGAATGTATGGACTCCTGTCAGGTATATATTATTGGAGGCAGGAGAATGTATGGACTCCTGTCAGGTATATATTATTGGAGGCAGGAGAATGTATGGACTCCTGTCAGGTATATATTATTGGAGGTAGGAGAATGTATGGGCTCCTATTAGGTATATATTATTGGAGGCAGCAGAATCTATGGGCTCCTGTCAGGTATATATTATTGGAGGCAGCAGAATGTATGGGCTGCAGTCAGGTTTTTATTATTGGAGGCAGGAGAATGTAAGGGCTCCTGTCAGGTATATATTATTGGAGGCAGCAGAATCTATGGGCTCCTGTCAGGTATATATTATTGGAGGCAGCAGAATGTATGGGCTGCAGTCAGGTTTTTATTATTGGAGGCAGGAGAATGTATGGGCTCCTGTCAGGTATATATTATTGGAGGCAGCAGAATCTATGGGCTCCTGTCAGGTATATATTAGAGGAAGCAGGAGAATGTATGGGCTCCTGACAGGTATATATTATTGGAAGCAGGAGAATGTATGGGCTCCTGACACGTATATATTATTGGAGCCAGCAGAATCCATGGGCTCCTGTCAGGTATATATTATTGGAGGCAGGAGGATGTATGGGCTCCTGTCAGGTATATATTATTGGAGGCAGGAGAATCTATGGGCTCCTGTCAGGTATATATTATTTGAGGAAGGAGAATGTATGGGCTCCTATTAGGTATATATTATTGGAGGCAGCAGAATGTATGGACTGCAGTCAGGTTTTTATTATTGGAGGCAGGAGAATGTATGGGCTCCTGTCAGGTATATATTATTGGAGGCAGCAGAATGTATGGACTCCTGTCAGGTATATATTATTGGAGGCAGGAGAATGTATGGACTCCTGTCAGGTATATATTATTGGAGGCAGCAGAATGTATGGACTCCTGTCAGGTATATATTATTGGAGGCACCAGAATGTATGGACTCCTGTCAGGTATATATTATTGGAGGCAGCAGAATGTATGGGCTCCTGTCAGGTATATATTATTGGAGGCAGGAGAATGTATGGGCTCCTGTCAGGTATATATTATTGGAGGCAGGAGAATGTATGGGCTCCTGTCAGGTATATATTATATGAGGTAGGAGAATGTATGGGCTCATGTCAGGTATATATTATTGGAGGCAGCAGAATCTATGGGCTCCTGTCAGGTATATATTATTGGAGGCAGCAAAATGTATGGGCTCCTACCAGGTATATATTATTGGAGGCAGCAGAATGCATGGGCTCCTGTCAGGTATATATTATTGGAGGCAGCAGAATGTATGGGATCCTGTCAGGTATATATTATTGGAGGCAGCAGAATGTATGGGCTCCTGTCAGTTATATATTATTGGAGTCAGCAGAATGTATGGGCTCCTGTCAGGTATATATTATTGGAGACAGGAGAACCTATGGGCTCCTGTCAGGTATATATTATTGGAGGCAGCAGAATCTATGGACTCCTGTGAGGTATATATTATTGGAGGCAGCAGAATCTTTGGGCTCCTGTCAGGTATATATTATTGGAGGTAGGAGAATGTATGGACTCCTATTAGGTATATATTATTGGAGGCAGCAGAATGTATGGGCTCCTGTCAGGTATATATTGTTGGAGGCAGGAGAATGTATGGACTCCTGTCAGGTATATATTATTGGAGGCAGGAGAATGTATGGACTCCTGTCAGGTATATATTATTGGAGGCAGGAGAATGTATGGACTCCTGTCAGGTATATATTATTGGAGGCAGGAGAATGTATGGACTCCTGTCAGGTATATATTATTGGAGGTAGGAGAATGTATGGGCTCCTATTAGGTATATATTATTGGAGGCAGCAGAATCTATGGGCTCCTGTCAGGTATATATTATTGGAGGCAGCAGAATGTATGGGCTGCAGTCAGGTTTTTATTATTGGAGGCAGGAGAATGTAAGGGCTCCTGTCAGGTATATATTATTGGAGGCAGCAGAATCTATGGGCTCCTGTCAGGTATATATTATTGGAGGCAGCAGAATGTATGGGCTGCAGTCAGGTTTTTAATATTGGAGGCAGGAGAATGTATGGGCTCCTGTCAGGTATATATTATTGGAGGCAGCAGAATCTATGGGCTCCTGTCAGGTATATATTAGAGGAAGCAGGAGAATGTATGGGCTCCTGACAGGTATATATTATTGGAAGCAGGAGAATGTATGGGCTCCTGACACGTATATATTATTGGAGCCAGCAGAATCCATGGGCTCCTGTCAGGTATATATTATTGGAGGCAGGAGGATGTATGGGCTCCTGTCAGGTATATATTATTGGAGGCAGGAGAATCTATGGGCTCCTGTCAGGTATATATTATTTGAGGAAGGAGAATGTATGGGCTCCTGTCAGGTATATATTATTGGAGGAAGGAGAATGTATGGGCTCCTGTCAGGTATATATTATTGGAGGCAGCAGAATGTATGGACTCCTGTCATGTATATATTATTGGAGGCAGGAGAATGTATGGACTCCTGTCAGGTATATATTATTGGAGGCAGCAGAATGTATGGACTCCTGTCATGTATACATTATTGGAGGCAGGAGAATGTATGGACTCCTGTCAGGTATATATTATTGGAGGCAGGAGAATGTATAGACTCCTGTCAGGTTTATATTATTGGAGGCAGCAGAATGTATGGACTCCTGTCAGGTATATATTATTGGAGGCAGCAGAATGTATGGACTCCTGTCATGTATATATTATTGGAGGCAGCAGAATGTATGGACTCCTGTCAGGTATATATTATTGGAGGCAGCAGAATGTATGGACTCCTGTCATGTATATATTATTGGAGGCAGGAGAATGTATGGACTCCTGTCAGGTTTATATTATTGGAGGCAGCAGAGTGTATGGGCTCCTGTCAGGTATATATTATTGGAGGCAGCAGAATGTATGGGCTCCTGTCAGGTATATATTATTGGAGGCAGCCGAATGTATGGACTCCTGTCAGGTATATATTATTGGAGGCAGCAGAATGTATGTGTAACGGGTCTGGGAGGCGGAACCTCTGAGCTACTATACAAGGGGGCGGTCCTTGTAAGGGAGCGGGTGGCGACCACGGAAGACGGGCAGGAAGTCACAGCAGGTGACCGGGACAGTCTCTGAGTGAACGGGCTGGAGGTCACGGCAAGTGACCGGGGCAGTCTCTGGATGAACGGGCTGATGGTCACGGCAAGTGACCGGGGCAGTCTCTGAATGAACGGGCAGATGGTCACGGCAAGTGACCAGGTGTCACGGGTGTGTCGCCACGAAGATCGTCACGATTACACAGCCTGACTTCTCGCAGCTGACTTTTTGGTGCTTTGTGTTTTCGGCAGTGAGGGAGTTAATTCTCTCTCAGTGCTAGACGAGGTCCAGCCTCGCCCAGCTGCAATCAATGCTGCTGTAGTGAGTCTCCTTCAAATGCCTGCTGGTCTGTTTGGGAAGTGTCGGTGAAAGCATTTCATACAGACTTACAGAGCGGATCGTGGTATTTGGAGTTTCTGAGATAAGTGTATTTGGAGTGGTTTTTCCCTTCCTCGCTTTATCATTTATCTCCTTTCCCGTTGGTGTTCCCTCTGTTGTAGTTGTGTAGTTTTTGTATGCAAGGTGGTTTTGGTTTTTCCCTTGTACTGTCTCGTTCGTCTAAGTACTGTGTGTGGGCATATTATTACTTGTCCTCTTTTGTTGTGATCGGGGTCCTTCTCAGGACTAGATTACTTAGGTGCAGGGATCCTCAGGAGGTAGGGGTTACGCTGGCGGCCTGGACCTCTGTACCTTTAACAGTACCTCCAGGTTGAGGGATTAGTCAGGGCCCCAGCTTAGGGTCAGCTTAGGCCCCCTACCTCCAGTATACAGAGACAGCGTGACATTTTCACCGACCCACTTAGTTTTTCTCCAGCTACCATGGATCCAGTAGCCGGTCTAGCTCGGCAGTTGCAGAGTTTGTCCATGGAGCTGGCGGACGTTAGGTCCAAGGTTTTGCATCCTCAGGAGCAAGCCGGACCAGAACCTAAAGTAGCTCTCCCTGACAGGTTCACTGGGGGGCGGGACAAGTTTTTTGTTTTCCGGGAGGCATGCAAATTGTACTTTCGGCTGCGGCCTTGGTCATCGGGGAGTGAAGAACAAAGGGTGGGAATTGTCATCTCGCTCCTACAAGGGGACCCACAATCTTGGGCGTTCTCTCTTCCCCCGGGCTCCCCGGCTCTCCAGTCAGTGGATAGGTTTTTCGCTGCTCTGGGACTCGTATATGATGACCCAGATCGGATCTCCCTTGCTGAGTCTAAGTTACGTAGGATCCAGCAGGGAGATCGTCCGGCGGAGGAATTCTGTTCGGAGTTCCGTAGGTGGGCCACGGACACCCAGTGGAATGACCCGGCCAGTTTTGTCAAGGTTTATCCGACAAATTACAGGATGTGTTGGCACAGTATGACTCTCCCGCGTCAATGGAAGCCGCTATGGCCCTGGCTATTCCCGTTGACAGACGGCTTCGGGAGAGGTGCGGGATAACTCGACCCCCTGTGATGACTCCACCTCCTACAAGGTCCCCTCGTATGGTGGTTCCCCTGGTCAGTCCAGAGGAGCCTATGCAATTAGGAGGGACATCATTTCGGGGGAGGGGACCGGTGGTGCGCCATAAGACAGGAAGGTGTTTCTTCTGCGGGAGAAAGGGACATTTTATTGGGGGGTGTCCATCCCGTCCCTTGCAGAGTGAAGAGTCGTCGGAAAACTGTTGATCCCAGGTTGTGTGGTGGACGGCAATCTGGGAGTAGGTATTTCGTCCCTAGGTTCGTCTCAGTTTCTCGTACCGGCGGAGGTGGTGGTGGGTACGAGAACTGAGAGGATATCTGTTCTTCTGGATAGTGGGGCCGGGGCTAATCTGGTTGATGCTCGGTTTGCCCGGGTTCAAGGTATGCGATTGAGTGAGTTGGCTAAACCCATCCCCATATTCTCGATCGATGCCAGGCCTCTCGGGCAGGGAAGTTTTTTGCAAGCTGTGCATGACGTAAAACTTCAAGTGGGGGCGATACATAAAGAACTGTTGTCTTGCTACGTGTTGGAGGGTCTTCCCACTCCTATAGTGTTGGGCCTTCCTTGGTTAACTAAGCATAACCCGGTTATTAATTGGCAAACCAGAGAGATAAGCCAATGGAGTAAATTCTGTAATAAAAACTGCATGAACACGGTCATCGGTGCGGTTACTCCTTGGGTCTTACCTCCATTTCTGGCGGACTTTGAGGATGTATTCTCGGAGAAAGGGTGTCAGGAACTACCTCCTCATCGCGAGTATGACTGTTCTGTAAAACTGCTCCCTGAGGCCAAGTTACCTAAAGCTAGGTTGTATAACCTTTCTGGTCCTGAGAGGCAGGCCATGAAGGATTATATTTCAGAAAGTCTGGCTAAGGGGCATATTAGACCTTCATCTTCACCGGTGGCTGCGGGGTTCTTCTTTGTTAAGAAGAAAGATGGAGGCCTACGCCCTTGCCTGGATTTCCGTGAACTTAATCGGATTACGGTCCGAGATCCGTATCCACTCCCACTTATTCCCGATCTCTTTAATCAGATCGTGGGCGCCAAATGGTTCTCTAAGTTGGATCTCAGGGGGGCGTACAATCTGATTAGGATGAAGGAGGGGGATGAGTGGAAGACGGCGTTTAACACTCCGGAGGGGCATTATGAGAACCTTGTCATGCCATTCGGTCTGACTAATGCCCCGGCGGTGTTCCAACACTTTGTTAATGACATTTTTCGCCGCCTGGTGGGACAGTTTGTTGTCATATATCTGGATGATATCTTAATTTACTCGCCGTATCTGGTGTCTCATCAGGAGCACGTTAGGCAGGTGTTACAGATCTTGCGGGATAATAAACTGTATGCCAAATGGGAAAAGTGTGTGTTCGCCGTACAGGAACTCCAGTTTTTAGGCTTCCTGGTTTCAGCGTCCGGTTTTCGTATGGACCCTGGGAAAGTGCGGGCAGTTCTTGAGTGGGATCGGCCAGAGAATCTTAAGGCACTACAACGTTTCCTGGGGTTTGCTAATTATTACCGGAAGTTCATTCGTAATTTCTCGTCCATGGTTAAGCCTCTCACAGACATGACTAAAAAGGGGACGGATTTTTCTAGGTGGTCTGACAAGGCTTGTCAAGCATTCTCCTGCTTGAAAAAATGTTTTGCCTCGGCACCCATACTCATTCAACCTGATGCGTCACAGCCATTCATTGTAGAGGTAGACGCTTCTGAGGTAGGGGTGGGAGCAGTATTGTCACAAGGTTCGTCCCCTGGTAAGTGGCATCCGTGCGCCTTTTTCTCTAAAAAATTGTCGTCCGCTGAGAGGAATTACGATGTCGGCAATAGGGAACTCTTGGCCATTAAGTTAGCTTTTGAGGAGTGGCGCCATTTTTTGGAGGGGGCAGTCCATCCGGTCACCGTCATCACCGATCACAAGAACCTGCTATATCTGGAGTCCGCGAAACGTCTGAATCCCAGACAAGCTAGGTGGTCATTGTTTTTTACCAGGTTTAATTTTGTCGTTACATATCGTCCTGGGTCAAAAAATGTAAAGGCGGATGCCTTATCTCGCAGTTTCCCTGGGGCCGGGAATACGGACGACCCGATTCCTATCCTTCAGGAGGGGGTGGTGGTTTCGGCAGTATGCTCTGAGCTGGAGGAGGAGGTAATGGAGGCTCAGGGGGACGCCCCTGTTGGACCTCCGGGGAGACTGTTTGTTCCAGATCAGTTGCGACAAAAGGTGATCGAGGCACACCATAACTCAGTTTTGGCAGGACACCCGGGGAGTAAAGCAACTGTGGATCTCCTCTCGCGTCGGTTTTGGTGGCCTAACTTACATAAGGAGGTAGTAACTTTTGTCGCGTCCTGTGGGGTTTGTGCGCGCTCTAAGACCTCACATACCCGTCCGTCTGGGGCCCTCTTACCTTTGAAGATCCCGGAGCGTCCTTGGACTCATCTGTCTATGGACTTTATTACGGACCTCCCTCCGTCTTCGGGTAAAACGGTCATACTCGTTGTAGTGGACAGGTTCAGCAAGATGGCACATTTTATCGCTCTTCCGGCTCTCCCTAATGCTAAAACTCTTGCGCAGGTGTTCATTGGGGAGATTGTGAGGCTTCACGGGGTACCCTCCGATGTGGTGTCTGATCGGGGGTCTCAGTTTGTGTCCAAGTTCTGGAAGGCGTTTTGTGCACGGCGGGGGATGCATTTGTCATTCTCATCAGCTTTTCACCCTCAGACCAATGGTCAGACGGAACGTATGAACCAGAGCTTGGAGACATATCTCCGGTGTTTTGTGTCAGAGAACCAGGAGGACTGGGCTTCTTTCTTACCTCTGGCAGAGTTTGCTCTTAATAATAGGCGGAGCGAGTCCACTGGTAAGTCCCCGTTTTTTGGGGCATATGGTTTTCACCCCCAGTTTTGTACTTTCAGTAGGGGGGGCTCTTCGGGGGTTCCTGAGGAGGAACGATTTTCCTCATCACTCGCTTCAGTATGGAGAGGGGTGCTGAAGAATCTGAATACTATGGGGAACCGATACAAACGTATGGCTGATAGGAGGAGAGTGTCTGGTCCGGACCTTAGTGTGAACGATCTGGTATGGTTGTCTACCAGGAATATTAAACTTAAGGTTCCCTCCTGGAAACTGGGTCCCAGGTTCATCGGGCCGTACAGAATCAGTTCTATTATTAATCCGGTGGCATTCCGTCTTGACCTCCCCCCTACGTTTAAAATTCACAACGTGTTCCACAGATCGTTGCTTAAGAGGTATGTGGCGCCGGTGGTACCGTCACCTTTACCTCCCCCTCCAGTGGTGGTCAATGGTAACTTGGAGTTCCAGGTATCAAGGGTCATCGATTCACGTTTTAATCGCCGGTCCCTTCAGTACCTGGTTCATTGGAAAGGGTATGGTCCTGAGGAGAGGATGTGGGTTCCTGCGTCGGATATTAACGCAGACCGATTAGTTCGGGCCTTCCACACGACTCACCCGGATAAACCTGGCCCTGAGGGTCCGGAGGCCCCTCGTAAAAGGGGGGGTACTGTCACGGGTGTGTCGCCACGAAGATCGTCACGATTACACAGCCTGACTTCTCGCAGCTGACTTTTTGGTGCTTTGTGTTTTCGGCAGTGAGGGAGTTAATTCTCTCTCAGTGCTAGACGAGGTCCAGCCTCGCCCAGCTGCAATCAATGCTGCTGTAGTGAGTCTCCTTCAAATGCCTGCTGGTCTGTTTGGGAAGTGTCGGTGAAAGCATTTCATACAGACTTACAGAGCGGATCGTGGTATTTGGAGTTTCTGAGATAAGTGTATTTGGAGTGGTTTTTCCCTTCCTCGCTTTATCATTTATCTCCTTTCCCGTTGGTGTTCCCTCTGTTGTAGTTGTGTAGTTTTTGTATGCAAGGTGGTTTTGGTTTTTCCCTTGTACTGTCTCGTTCGTCTAAGTACTGTGTGTGGGCATATTATTACTTGTCCTCTTTTGTTGTGATCGGGGTCCTTCTCAGGACTAGATTACTTAGGTGCAGGGATCCTCAGGAGGTAGGGGTTACGCTGGCGGCCTGGACCTCTGTACCTTTAACAGTACCTCCAGGTTGAGGGATTAGTCAGGGCCCCAGCTTAGGGTCAGCTTAGGCCCCCTACCTCCAGTATACAGAGACAGCGTGACATTTTCACCGACCCACTTAGTTTTTCTCCAGCTACCATGGATCCAGTAGCCGGTCTAGCTCGGCAGTTGCAGAGTTTGTCCATGGAGCTGGCGGACGTTAGGTCCAAGGTTTTGCATCCTCAGGAGCAAGCCGGACCAGAACCTAAAGTAGCTCTCCCTGACAGGTTCACTGGGGGGCGGGACAAGTTTTTTGTTTTCCGGGAGGCATGCAAATTGTACTTTCGGCTGCGGCCTTGGTCATCGGGGAGTGAAGAACAAAGGGTGGGAATTGTCATCTCGCTCCTACAAGGGGACCCACAATCTTGGGCGTTCTCTCTTCCCCCGGGCTCCCCGGCTCTCCAGTCAGTGGATAGGTTTTTCGCTGCTCTGGGACTCGTATATGATGACCCAGATCGGATCTCCCTTGCTGAGTCTAAGTTACGTAGGATCCAGCACGGAGATCGTCCGGCGGAGGAATTCTGTTCGGAGTTCCGTAGGTGGGCCACGGACACCCAGTGGAATGACCCGGCCAGTTTTGTCAAGGTTTATCCGACAAATTACAGGATGTGTTGGCACAGTATGACTCTCCCGCGTCAATGGAAGCCGCTATGGCCCTGGCTATTCCCGTTGACAGACGGCTTCGGGAGAGGTGCGGGATAACTCGACCCCCTGTGATGACTCCACCTCCTACAAGGTCCCCTCGTATGGTGGTTCCCCTGGTCAGTCCAGAGGACCCTATGCAATTAGGAGGGACATCATTTCGGGGGAGGGGACCGGTGGTGCGCCATAAGACAGGAAGGTGTTTCTTCTGCGGGAGAAAGGGACATTTTATTGGGGGGTGTCCATCCCGTCCCTTGCAGAGTGAAGAGTCGTCGGAAAACTGTTGATCCCAGGTTGTGTGGTGGACGGCAATCTGGGAGTAGGTATTTCGTCCCTAGGTTCGTCTCAGTTTCTCGTACCGGCGGAGGTGGTGGTGGGTACGAGAACTGAGAGGATATCTGTTCTTCTGGATAGTGGGGCCGGGGCTAATCTGGTTGATGCTCGGTTTGCCCGGGTTCAAGGTATGCGATTGAGTGAGTTGGCTAAACCCATCCCCATATTCTCGATCGATGCCAGGCCTCTCGGGCAGGGAAGTTTTTTGCAAGCTGTGCATGACGTAAAACTTCAAGTGGGGGCGATACATAAAGAACTGTTGTCTTGCTACGTGTTGGAGGGTCTTCCCACTCCTATAGTGTTGGGCCTTCCTTGGTTAACTAAGCATAACCCGGTTATTAATTGGCAAACCAGAGAGATAAGCCAATGGAGTAAATTCTGTAATAAAAACTGCATGAACACGGTCATCGGTGCGGTTACTCCTTGGGTCTTACCTCCATTTCTGGCGGACTTTGAGGATGTATTCTCGGAGAAAGGGTGTCAGGAACTACCTCCTCATCGCGAGTATGACTGTTCTGTAAAACTGCTCCCTGAGGCCAAGTTACCTAAAGCTAGGTTGTATAACCTTTCTGGTCCTGAGAGGCAGGCCATGAAGGATTATATTTCAGAAAGTCTGGCTAAGGGGCATATTAGACCTTCATCTTCACCGGTGGCTGCGGGGTTCTTCTTTGTTAAGAAGAAAGATGGAGGCCTACGCCCTTGCCTGGATTTCCGTGAACTTAATCGGATTACGGTCCGAGATCCGTATCCACTCCCACTTATTCCCGATCTCTTTAATCAGATCGTGGGCGCCAAATGGTTCTCTAAGTTGGATCTCAGGGGGGCGTACAATCTGATTAGGATGAAGGAGGGGGATGAGTGGAAGACGGCGTTTAACACTCCGGAGGGGCATTATGAGAACCTTGTCATGCCATTCGGTCTGACTAATGCCCCGGCGGTGTTCCAACACTTTGTTAATGACATTTTTCGCCGCCTGGTGGGACAGTTTGTTGTCATATATCTGGATGATATCTTAATTTACTCGCCGGATCTGGTGTCTCATCAGGAGCACGTTAGGCAGGTGTTACAGATCTTGCGGGATAATAAACTGTATGCCAAATGGGAAAAGTGTGTGTTCGCCGTACAGGAACTCCAGTTTTTAGGCTTCCTGGTTTCAGCGTCCGGTTTTCGTATGGACCCTGGGAAAGTGCGGGCAGTTCTTGAGTGGGATCGGCCAGAGAATCTTAAGGCACTACAACGTTTCCTGGGGTTTGCTAATTATTACCGGAAGTTCATTCGTAATTTCTCGTCCATGGTTAAGCCTCTCACAGACATGACTAAAAAGGGGACGGATTTTTCTAGGTGGTCTGACAAGGCTTGTCAAGCATTCTCCTGCTTGAAAAAATGTTTTGCCTCGGCACCCATACTCATTCAACCTGATGCGTCACAGCCATTCATTGTAGAGGTAGACGCTTCTGAGGTAGGGGTGGGAGCAGTATTGTCACAAGGTTCGTCCCCTGGTAAGTGGCATCCGTGCGCCTTTTTCTCTAAAAAATTGTCGTCCGCTGAGAGGAATTACGATGTCGGCAATAGGGAACTCTTGGCCATTAAGTTAGCTTTTGAGGAGTGGCGCCATTTTTTGGAGGGGGCAGTCCATCCGGTCACCGTCATCACCGATCACAAGAACCTGCTATATCTGGAGTCCGCGAAACGTCTGAATCCCAGACAAGCTAGGTGGTCATTGTTTTTTACCAGGTTTAATTTTGTCGTTACATATCGTCCTGGGTCAAAAAATGTAAAGGCGGATGCCTTATCTCGCAGTTTCCCTGGGGCCGGGAATACGGACGACCCGATTCCTATCCTTCAGGAGGGGGTGGTGGTTTCGGCAGTATGCTCTGAGCTGGAGGAGGAGGTAATGGAGGCTCAGGGGGACGCCCCTGTTGGACCTCCGGGGAGACTGTTTGTTCCAGATCAGTTGCGACAAAAGGTGATCGAGGCACACCATAACTCAGTTTTGGCAGGACACCCGGGGAGTAAAGCAACTGTGGATCTCCTCTCGCGTCGGTTTTGGTGGCCTAACTTACATAAGGAGGTAGTAACTTTTGTCGCGTCCTGTGGGGTTTGTGCGCGCTCTAAGACCTCACATACCCGTCCGTCTGGGGCCCTCTTACCTTTGAAGATCCCGGAGCGTCCTTGGACTCATCTGTCTATGGACTTTATTACGGACCTCCCTCCGTCTTCGGGTAAAACGGTCATACTCGTTGTAGTGGACAGGTTCAGCAAGATGGCACATTTTATCGCTCTTCCGGCTCTCCCTAATGCTAAAACTCTTGCGCAGGTGTTCATTGGGGAGATTGTGAGGCTTCACGGGGTACCCTCCGATGTGGTGTCTGATCGGGGGTCTCAGTTTGTGTCCAAGTTCTGGAAGGCGTTTTGTGCACGGCGGGGGATGCATTTGTCATTCTCATCAGCTTTTCACCCTCAGACCAATGGTCAGACGGAACGTATGAACCAGAGCTTGGAGACATATCTCCGGTGTTTTGTGTCAGAGAACCAGGAGGACTGGGCTTCTTTCTTACCTCTGGCAGAGTTTGCTCTTAATAATAGGCGGAGCGAGTCCACTGGTAAGTCCCCGTTTTTTGGGGCATATGGTTTTCACCCCCAGTTTTGTACTTTCAGTAGGGGGGGCTCTTCGGGGGTTCCTGAGGAGGAACGATTTTCCTCATCACTCGCTTCAGTATGGAGAGGGGTGCTGAAGAATCTGAATACTATGGGGAACCGATACAAACGTATGGCTGATAGGAGGAGAGTGTCTGGTCCGGACCTTAGTGTGAACGATCTGGTATGGTTGTCTACCAGGAATATTAAACTTAAGGTTCCCTCCTGGAAACTGGGTCCCAGGTTCATCGGGCCGTACAGAATCAGTTCTATTATTAATCCGGTGGCATTCCGTCTTGACCTCCCCCCTACGTTTAAAATTCACAACGTGTTCCACAGATCGTTGCTTAAGAGGTATGTGGCGCCGGTGGTACCGTCACCTTTACCTCCCCCTCCAGTGGTGGTCAATGGTAACTTGGAGTTCCAGGTATCAAGGGTCATCGATTCACGTTTTAATCGCCGGTCCCTTCAGTACCTGGTTCATTGGAAAGGGTATGGTCCTGAGGAGAGGATGTGGGTTCCTGCGTCGGATATTAACGCAGACCGATTAGTTCGGGCCTTCCACACGACTCACCCGGATAAACCTGGCCCTGAGGGTCCGGAGGCCCCTCGTAGAAGGGGGGGTACTGTCACGGGTGTGTCGCCACGAAGATCGTCACGATTACACAGCCTGACTTCTCGCAGCTGACTTTTTGGTGCTTTGTGTTTTCGGCAGTGAGGGAGTTAATTCTCTCTCTGTGCTAGACGAGGTCCAGCCTCGCCCAGCTGCAATCAATGCTGCTGTAGTGAGTCTCCTTCAAATGCCTGCTGGTCTGTTTGGGAAGTGTCGGTGAAAGCATTTCATACAGACTTACAGAGCGGATCGTGGTATTTGGAGTTTCTGAGATAAGTGTATTTGGAGTGGTTTTTCCCTTCCTCGCTTTATCATTTATCTCCTTTCCCGTTGGTGTTCCCTCTGTTGTAGTTGTGTAGTTTTTGTATGCAAGGTGGTTTTGGTTTTTCCCTTGTACTGTCTCGTTCGTCTAAGTACTGTGTGTGGGCATATTATTACTTGTCCTCTTTTGTTGTGATCGGGGTCCTTCTCAGGACTAGATTACTTAGGTGCAGGGATCCTCAGGAGGTAGGGGTTACGCTGGCGGCCTG
This sequence comes from Phyllobates terribilis, assembly GCF_046119375.1. Classification (NCBI taxonomy): domain Eukaryota; kingdom Metazoa; phylum Chordata; class Amphibia; order Anura; family Dendrobatidae; genus Phyllobates; species Phyllobates terribilis. The sequence continues at coordinate 371,588,888 of NW_027362769.1, forward strand.
GACCTCTGTACCTTTAACAGTACCTCCAGGTTGAGGGATTAGTCAGGGCCCCAGCTTAGGGTCAGCTTAGGCCCCCTACCTCCAGTATACAGAGACAGCGTGACACCGGGGCAGTCTCTGAATGAACGGGCAGATGGTCACGGCAAGTGGCCGGGGCAGTCTCTGGATGAACGGGCAGATGGTCACGGCAAGTGACCGGGGCAGTCTCTAGGTAAAGGGTTGGTACGACCTGTGGCGGCTGATGATAGACGTGAGCTCCCAGGTGAGCAGGCGAGAGTCTCTGGATGAACGGGTGGTCACAGCATGTGACGGCGGAGCCTCCAGGAAGACCAACAGACAGGCGGCAGATGAGCGCTCCCAGGTGAGCGGGCAGAAGTCTCTGGACAGGCGGGTGGTCACAGCACGTGACGGCAGAGCCTCCAGGTAGGCTAGCAGACAGGCAGCAGATGAGCGCTCCCAGGTGAGCGGGCAGGAATCACTGGACAGGCAGGTGGTCACAGCACGTGACGGCGGAGCCTCCAGGTAGGCTAGCAGACAGGTAGCAGGTGTGTGCTCCCAGGTGAGCGGGCAAGCTGGTCCATAGACAGACTGACAGGAGTTGGAAGGCAGACCGTCGGACCTCAGGCAAGCAGGCAGGTGGCTGATGTGCGCTCCCAGGTGAGCGGGCAGGCTGGTCCTTAGACAGACTGACAGGAGTAGTAAGGCAGACCGTCGGACCTCAGACTAGCAGGCAGGTAGCAGATAATCAGGCAGGAAACTGGCAGGTAACTGGCAACGGGACCTGAGGGCTGAAGCAGAGTAGTGAACAGTGCAACAACATTGCTCGGGCACCTCCATTTTGGAGGAGGTGCCTTATATATGGTGAAGTCCTCCGGCCATTGGCCGGGGACTCCTTAGGACGGCGCGCGCGGCCCCTTTAAGAGGGAGGGAGAGCGCGCGCCCTAAGCACAGTGGCCGGGAAGGAGCGCGCGCTGCCAGCAGAGCGGGAGGAGGACGCCGGGCACGGAGCAGGGAGGTGAGGGGAACAGCGTCCCTGCCTAGCAGAGGGCAAGGACGCCGGCGCTACAGTACCCCCCCTTTAGGCCCCCCCTTTTTTAGGCCAGACAGAAATTTAGCAAGGATAAGAGGGGCATGGATGTTCTCCCGGGGCTCCCACGTTCTCTCCTCAGGACCAAACCCCTTCCAATCTACCAGAAAAAAGGTCTTTCCTCTTACCCTTTTGGTGGCAAGAATGTTCTCTACCTCAAACTCGTCCTCAGCAGAAACCGGAGCAGGAGGCGTACCTGTAGACTTGGAAAAAGAGTTAAGTACCACAGGTTTGAGGAGAGATACATGGAAGGAGTTAGGGATCCGTAACTTGGCCGGGAGTTTCAATTTATAGGCCACCGGGTTGATCTGACTGATGACCTCCAGGGGGCCGATGAACCGAGGCCCTAACTTGTAAGAAGGTATCTTGAGTCGGACATATTTAGATGAGAGCCAGACTTTATCTCCGGGACGAAATTGTGGAGGATCCAGGCGTTTTTTGTCTGCGTGTCTTTTCATCCGTTCGGACGACTGAAGGAGTGCGGATCGGGTACTCTCCCAAATGGAGGAAAATTTGCTAACGAGAGATTCTGCAGCCGGGTTGTCCACAGAGGTGGAGACAGGAAAAGGAATCCGAGGATGCTGACCGAAGACTACAAAAAACGGGGATTTGGAGGAGGATTCGCTCTCGTGATTGTTATAAGAGAACTCGGCCCATGGTAGGAGATCCACCCAGTCAGAATGATGGGCATTAACGAAGTGCCGGAGGTAACTGGTCAGGTTCTGATTGATCCGCTCCACTTGACCATTGGACTGTGGGTGGTAAGCGGAAGAGAAGTCCAGGGTGACATCTAGCAGTTTACAAGTGGCTCTCCAGAAGCGTGAGGTGAACTGTACCCCACGATCCGACACGATGTGGAGGGGCAGGCCATGAAGACGAAAGATGTGATGAATAAAGTCTTTAGCTAGCTCGGGTGCAGACGGGAGGCCTGGCAGGGGAACGAAATGAGCCATCTTGGAGAAGCGGTCAGCGACAACCCAAATGACCGTACAACCGGCAGAGACTGGGAGGTCTGTTATAAAGTCCATTGCTATATGCTGCCAGGGGGCAGCAGGTACTGGGAGCGGAAGGAGGCGACCGGCTGGCAGATGTCTCGGAACCTTGTTGCGGGCGCAGGACACACAGGCAGAAACAAAGTCTATTACGTCCTTGTGCAGGGTAGGCCACCAGTAGTGCCGGGTAATAAGCTGGAGGGTCTTTTTCTGACCGGCATGGCCAGCTAGTTTAGACGAGTGACCCCAGTGAAGGATCTTCTCCCGATCAGGTACTGATACGAACGTCTTTCCGGGAGGGAGACGATTTAGACTCACGGGAGCCACCTGCATTACTCTGGCGGGATCGATGATGTGTTTCGGATCTTCCTCGAGATCAGACACCAGAAAGGATCGAGACAAGGCGTCCGCCTTGACGTTTTTGTCAGCCGGGCGAAAATGAAGAACAAAATCAAAGCGAGCAAAAAACAAGGACCACCGGGCTTGGCGCGGGTTAAGTCTCTGGGCATGCTGGAGGTAAGCCAAGTTCTTGTGGTCAGTGTAAATTATTACCGGGTGAAGAGCCCCCTCGAGCAGGTAACGCCACTCCTCCAATGCCAGTTTGATGGCCAATAACTCTCGGTCTCCTATGGAATAATTGCGCTCTGAGGAGGAGAAGAGTTTAGAGAAGAAGCCGCAAGTTACCATCCTCCCGGAAGATGATTTTTGAGTATGTACCGCTCCGGCTCCAGAGGAGGAGGCGTCAACTTCCAGGAAGAACTGCTTGTTGCCGTCCGGGCGATGCAGCACCGGGGCGGAAGAGAAGGCCTGTTTTAAGGAAAGGAAGGCCTCCTCTGCTTCGGGTGGCCACTCTTTGGGATTAGTACCCTTACGGGTGAGCGTGGAAATTGGAGCAGTCCGGGAAGAGAAGTGTGGTATGAAGAGGCGGTAGTAGTTGGCGAAGCCCAGGAACCGCTGAATGGCCTTCAACCCCTCCGGTCGAGGCCATTTCTCGATGGCAGACAGTTTCTCTGGATCCATTCGTAGGCCGGTCTGAGAAATAATGTAGCCCAAAAACGGAAGCGAGGTCTGCTCAAAGAGGCACTTCTCGTATTTAGCGAAGAGGTGATTCTGCCTGAGCCTGAGCAGGACCTGACGAACGTCCCTCCGGTGAGTCTGGAGATCCGGAGAGAAGACCAAGATGTCGTCCAGGTACATCACTACGCAGGAGTAGAGAAGGTCCCGGAAGATGTCATTGACCAACTCTTGAAAGACGGCAGGAGCGTTACAGAGGCCAAAGGGCATTACCAGATATTCATAGTGGCCGTCCCGGGTGTTGAATGCCGTCTTCCATTCATCCCCCTGACGGATACGAACCAGGTTGTACGCCCCACGGAGGTCCAGTTTGGTGAAGATTCTAGCCCCTCTCAGACGATCAAATAACTCCGGAATGAGCGGAAGGGGGTACTTATTCTTCACCGTGATCTGGTTAAGGCCTCTATAGTCTATACAGGGACGGAGAGAGCCGTCCTTCTTTTTTACGAAGAAGAAGCCTGCTCCCGCCGGGGAGGTAGATTTCCGGATGAATCCCCTGGCCAGATTCTCCTCAATATATTCGGACATCGACCGGGTCTCAGCAGCGGATAATGGATAAATACGCCCACGGGGAGGAGTAGTACCGGGTAACAAGTCGATAGGACAGTCGTATGGTCTATGAGGGGGTAGTGTCTCTGCTTCCTTTTTATTAAAGACATCAGCATAAGACCAATAAGGAATCGGAAGTCCAGGTAGATTAGCTGGGGTAGGAGAAGGACGGACGGGATGGACGGGAACCAGACAGGTCTTATGGCAGTCCTGTCCCCAGCGAAGGACTTCTCCGGTCTGCCAGTCAAGCACGGGTGCATGTCTCTGGAGCCAAGGTAGACCTAGCAGGAGGGCGTGAGAGAGTCCAGGCAGAACATGAAAGGAGATACTCTCAGAATGCAGCATTCCCACCTGCAGAGTAATGGATTCGGTGATGAGTTGGATGGGGCGTGGTAAGAGACCCCCATCCACGGCAGCAACAGACAAGGGTACAGCCAGAGGTTTGGTGGGGATGCGGTATTTCTCTACCAGGGACTGTGAAATAAGATTCCCGGCTGCTCCAGAGTCCAGTTGGGCTAGTTCGAAATAACGGTTCTCCCCGCAGACGATTGAAACTGACAACAGCAGAGATGGAGAGGATTTATTCTTGTCTAGGTCGACCTCTCTGAGCGAACCTAGACACAGGCGTTTCCCGACCTCTCTGGGCAGGCACGGATCCGGTGCTCCTTACTGCCACAGTAGAAGCAGCTCCCCTCGGCACGGCGTAAGTCCTGACGGGTTTTGACCATCTTGGTCTGGTCGACCTGCATAGGCTCAGGAGAGTGTACCTGGGGAGAGACGGAGGGAGTGACGGGTTTCTGAAAAGTAGGAGCTAGACGTGGAAACCTCCTCTCACGGGCGACCTCTTTGGCACGCTCCTGGAACCGTAGGTCAATCCGGGTGGCAAGAGTTATTAGGTCATCGAGAGTGGTAGGAACGTCCCGACCGGCAAGTTCATCTTTAATACGGCCGGACAGACCCTCCCAGAAGACGGATACCAGAGCGTCGTTATCCCAGGCCAGCTCCGAGGCAAGGGTACGGAACCGTATGGCATATTGGCCCACGGTGAGACTTCCCTGACGGAGGCGTAGCAGAGATGATGCGGATGAGGTCTTCCGTCCGGGTTCGTCGAAGACTTTCCGGAAAGCCGTGAGGAAGGCAGGCAAGTCGGACACCAGGGGGTCTCCTCTCTCCCATAGAGGATTTAGCCAGGCCAGGGCCTCCCCGGTGAGATGGGACATGATGAAGGCAATTTTGGCCCGGTCGGAGTTAAACTGGTGGGACAATAGTTCAAAGTGCAGGGTGCACTGATTAATGAAGCCCCGAGCCTGGGTGGAGTCGCCTCCGAAGCGAGGAGGTGCAGAAAGCCGGGGTCCGGGGTAGGATACCATGGTATTGGTGGGCAGCGGAGCTGCCGGGTTGCGAGTCATGGCACTGGCGGAGGTTGCTGGTGGAGCAGTCAGAGTGTCCAGGCGAGTATTGACATTCCGCAGGTGACCCAGGATGGACTCCTGTTGGGACCTTTCACGGGACAGTTCATGACACAGGTCCGAGAGCGAGAGAGCTTGGGTGCCACCGGGTTCCGGTACCCGAGCAAACTGTAACGGGTCTGGGAGGCGGAACCTCTGAGCTACTATACAAGGGGGCGGTCCTTGTAAGGGAGCGGGTGGCGACCAGGGAAGACGGGCAGGAAGTCACAGCAGGTGACCGGGACAGTCTCTGAGTGAACGGGCTGGAGGTCACGGCAAGTGACCGGGGCAGTCTCTGGATGAACGGGCTGATGGTCGCGGCAAGTGACCGGGGCAGTCTCTGAATGAACGGGCAGATGGTCACGGCAAGTGACCGGGGCAGTCTCTGAATGAACGGGCAGATGGTCACGGCAAGTGGCCGGGGCAGTCTCTGGATGAACGGGCAGATGGTCACGGCAAGTGACCGGGGCAGTCTCTAGGTAAAGGGTTGGTACGACTTGTGGCGGCTGATGATAGACGTGAGCTCCCAGGTGAGCAGGCGAGAGTCTCTGGATGAACGGGTGGTCACAGCATGTGACGGCGGAGCCTCCAGGAAGACCAACAGACAGGCGGCAGATGAGCGCTCCCAGGTGAGCGGGCAGAAGTCTCTGGACAGGCGGGTGGTCACAGCACGTGACGGCAGAGCCTCCAGGTAGGCTAGCAGACACGCAGCAGATGAGCGCTCCCAGGTGAGCGGGCAGGAATCACTGGACAGGCAGGTGGTCACAGCACGTGACGGCGGAGCCTCCAGGTAGGCTAGCAGACAGGTAGCAGATGTGTGCTCCCAGGTGAGCGGGCAAGCTGGTCCATAGACAGACTGACAGGAGTTGGAAGGCAGACCGTCGGACCTCAGGCAAGCAGGCAGGTGGCTGATGTGCGCTCCCAGGTGAGCGGGCAGGCTGGTCCTTAGACAGACTGACAGGAGTAGTAAGGCAGACCGTCGGACCTCAGACTAGCAGGCAGGTAGCAGATAATCAGGCAGGAATCTGGCAGGTATCTGGCAGGTAACTGGCAACGGGACCTGAGGGCTGAAGCAGAGTAGTGAACAGTGCAACAACATTGCTCGGGCACCTCCATTTTGGAGGAGGTGCCTTATATATGGTGAAGTCCTCCGGCCATTGGCCGGGGACTCCTTAGGACGGCGCGCGCGGCCCCTTTAAGAGGGAGGGAGAGCGCGCGCGCGCGCCCTAAGCACAGTGGCCGGGAAGGAGCGCGCGCTGCCAGCAGAGCGGGAGGAGGACGCCGGGCACGGAGCAGGGAGGTGAGGGGAACAGCGTCCCTGCCTAGCAGAGGGCAGGGACGCCGGCGCTACAGTATGGACTTCTGTCAGGTATATATTATTGGAGGCAGCAGAATGTATGGGCTCCTGTCAGGTATATATTATTGGAGGCAGGAGAATGTATGGACTCCTGTCAGGTATATATTATTGGAGGCAGCAGAATCTATGGGCTCCTGTCAGGTATATATTATATGAGGTAGGAGAATGTATGGGCTCATGTCAGGTATATATTATTGGAGGCAGCAGAATCTATGGGCTCCTGTCAGGTATATATTATTGGAGGCTGCAGAATGTATGGGCTCCTGTCATGTATATATTATTGGAGGCAGGAGAATGTATGGACTCCTGTCAGGTCTATATTATTGGAGGCAGGAGAATGTATGGACTCCTGTTAGGTATATATTATTGAAGGCAGGAGAATGTATGGACTCCTGTCAGGTATATATTATTGGAGGCAGGAGAATGTATGGACTCCTGTCAGGTATATATTATTGGAGGCAGCAGAATGTATGGACTCCTGTCAGGTATATATTATTAGAGACAGCAGAATGTATGGACTCCTGTCAGGTATATATTATTGGAGGTAGGAGAATGTATGGGCTCCTATTAGGTATATATTATTGGAGGCAGCAGAATGTATGGACTGCAGTCAGGTTTTTATTATTGGAGGCAGGAGAATGTATGGGCTCCTGTCAGGTATATATTATTGGAGGCAGCAGAATGTATGGACTCCTGTCAGGTATATATTATTGGAGGCAGGAGAATGTATGGACTCCTGTCAGGTATATATTATTGGAGGCAGCAGAATGTATGGACTCCTGTCAGGTATATATTATTGGAGGCACCAGAATGTATGGACTCCTGTCAGGTATATATTATTGGAGGCAGCAGAATGTATGGGCTCCTGTCAGGTATATATTATTGGAGGCAGGAGAATGTATGGGCTCCTGTCAGGTATATATTATTGGAGGCAGGAGAATGTATGGGCTCCTGTCAGGTATATATTATATGAGGTAGGAGAATGTATGGGCTCATGTCAGGTATATATTATTGGAGGCAGCAGAATCTATGGGCTCCTGTCAGGTATATATTATTGGAGGCAGCAGAATGTATGGGCTCCTACCAGGTATATATTATTGGAGGCAGCAGAATGTATGGGCTCCTGTCAGGTATATATTATTGGAGGCAGCAGAATGTATGGGATCCTGTCAGGTATATATTATTGGAGGCAGCAGAATGTATGGGCTCCTGTCAGTTATATATTATTGGAGTCAGCAGAATGTATGGGCTCCTGTCAGGTATATATTATTGGAGACAGGAGAATCTATGGGCTCCTGTCAGGTATATATTATTGGAGGCAGCAGAATCTATGGACTCCTGTGAGGTATATATTATTGGAGGCAGCAGAATCTTTGGGCTCCTGTCAGGTATATATTATTGGAGGTAGGAGAATGTATGGACTCCTATTAGGTATATATTATTGGAGGCAGCAGAATGTATGGGCTCCTGTCAGGTATATATTGGAGGCAGGAGAATGTATGGACTCCTGTCAGGTATATATTATTGGAGGCAGGAGAATGTATGGACTCCTGTCAGGTATATATTATTGGAGGCAGGAGAATGTATGGACTCCTGTCAGGTATATATTATTGGAGGCAGGAGAATGTATGGACTCCTGTCAGGTATATATTATTGGAGGTAGGAGAATGTATGGGCTCCTATTAGGTATATATTATTGGAGGCAGCAGAATCTATGGGCTCCTGTCAGGTATATATTATTGGAGGCAGCAGAATGTATGGGCTGCAGTCAGGTTTTTATTATTGGAGGCAGGAGAATGTAAGGGCTCCTGTCAGGTATATATTATTGGAGGCAGCAGAATCTATGGGCTCCTGTCAGGTATATATTATTGGAGGCAGCAGAATGTATGGGCTGCAGTCAGGTTTTTATTATTGGAGGCAGGAGAATGTATGGGCTCCTGTCAGGTATATATTATTGGAGGCAGCAGAATCTATGGGCTCCTGTCAGGTATATATTAGAGGAAGCAGGAGAATGTATGGGCTCCTGACAGGTATATATTATTGGAAGCAGGAGAATGTATGGGCTCCTGACACGTATATATTATTGGAGCCAGCAGAATCCATGGGCTCCTGTCAGGTATATATTATTGGAGGCAGGAGGATGTATGGGCTCCTGTCAGGTATATATTATTGGAGGCAGGAGAATCTATGGGCTCCTGTCAGGTATATATTATTTGAGGAAGGAGAATGTATGGGCTCCTATTAGGTATATATTATTGGAGGCAGCAGAATGTATGGACTGCAGTCAGGTTTTTATTATTGGAGGCAGGAGAATGTATGGGCTCCTGTCAGGTATATATTATTGGAGGCAGCAGAATGTATGGACTCCTGTCAGGTATATATTATTGGAGGCAGGAGAATGTATGGACTCCTGTCAGGTATATATTATTGGAGGCAGCAGAATGTATGGACTCCTGTCAGGTATATATTATTGGAGGCACCAGAATGTATGGACTCCTGTCAGGTATATATTATTGGAGGCAGCAGAATGTATGGGCTCCTGTCAGGTATATATTATTGGAGGCAGGAGAATGTATGGGCTCCTGTCAGGTATATATTATTGGAGGCAGGAGAATGTATGGGCTCCTGTCAGGTATATATTATATGAGGTAGGAGAATGTATGGGCTCATGTCAGGTATATATTATTGGAGGCAGCAGAATCTATGGGCTCCTGTCAGGTATATATTATTGGAGGCAGCAGAATGTATGGGCTCCTACCAGGTATATATTATTGGAGGCAGCAGAATGCATGGGCTCCTGTCAGGTATATATTATTGGAGGCAGCAGAATGTATGGGATCCTGTCAGGTATATATTATTGGAGGCAGCAGAATATATGGGCTCCTGTCAGTTATATATTATTGGAGTCAGCAGAATGTATGGGCTCCTGTCAGGTATATATTATTGGAGACAGGAGAACCTATGGGCTCCTGTCAGGTATATATTATTGGAGGCAGCAGAATCTATGGACTCCTGTGAGGTATATATTATTGGAGGCAGCAGAATCTTTGGGCTCCTGTCAGGTATATATTATTGGAGGTAGGAGAATGTATGGACTCCTATTAGGTATATATTATTGGAGGCAGCAGAATGTATGGTCTCCTGTCAGGTATATATTGTTGGAGGCAGGAGAATGTATGGACTCCTGTCAGGTATATATTATTGGAGGCAGGAAAATGTATGGACTCCTGTCAGGTATATATTATTGGAGGCAGGAGAATGTATGGACTCCTGTCAGGTATATATTATTGGAGGCAGGAGAATGTATGGACTCCTGTCAGGTATATATTATTGGAGGTAGGAGAATGTATGGGCTCCTATTAGGTATATATTATTGGAGGCAGCAGAATCTATGGGCTCCTGTCAGGTATATATTATTGGAGGCAGCAGAATGTATGGGCTGCAGTCAGGTTTTTATTATTGGAGGCAGGAGAATGTAAGGGCTCCTGTCAGGTATATATTATTGGAGGCAGCAGAATCTATGGGCTCCTGTCAGGTATATATTATTGGAGGCAGCAGAATGTATGGGCTGCAGTCAGGTTTTTAATATTGGAGGCAGGAGAATGTATGGGCTCCTGTCAGGTATATATTATTGGAGGCAGCAGAATCTATGGGCTCCTGTCAGGTATATATTAGAGGAAGCAGGAGAATGTATGGGCTCCTGACAGGTATATATTATTGGAAGCAGGAGAATGTATGGGCTCCTGACACGTATATATTATTGGAGCCAGCAGAATCCATGGGCTCCTGTCAGGTATATATTATTGGAGGCAGGAGGATGTATGGGCTCCTGTCAGGTATATATTATTGGAGGCAGGAGAATCTATGGGCTCCTGTCAGGTATATATTATTTGAGGAAGGAGAATGTATGGGCTCCTGTCAGGTATATATTATTGGAGGAAGGAGAATGTATGGGCTCCTGTCAGGTATATATTATTGGAGGCAGCAGAATGTATGGACTCCTGTCATGTATATATTATTGGAGGCAGGAGAATGTATGGACTCCTGTCAGGTATATATTATTGGAGGCAGCAGAATGTATGGACTCCTGTCATGTATACATTATTGGAGGCAGGAGAATGTATGGACTCCTGTCAGGTATATATTATTGGAGGCAGGAGAATGTATAGACTCCTGTCAGGTTTATATTATTGGAGGCAGCAGAATGTATGGACTCCTGTCAGGTATATATTATTGGAGGCAGCAGAATGTATGGACTCCTGTCATGTATATATTATTGGAGGCAGCAGAATGTATGGACTCCTGTCAGGTATATATTATTGGAGGCAGCAGAATGTATGGACTCCTGTCATGTATATATTATTGGAGGCAGGAGAATGTATGGACTCCTGTCAGGTTTATATTATTGGAGGCAGCAGAGTGTATGGGCTCCTGTCAGGTATATATTATTGGAGGCAGCAGAATGTATGGGCTCCTGTCAGGTATATATTATTGGAGGCAGCCGAATGTATGGACTCCTGTCAGGTATATATTATTGGAGGCAGCAGAATGTATGTGTAACGGGTCTGGGAGGCGGAACCTCTGAGCTACTATACAAGGGGGCGGTCCTTGTAAGGGAGCGGGTGGCGACCACGGAAGACGGGCAGGAAGTCACAGCAGGTGACCGGGACAGTCTCTGAGTGAACGGGCTGGAGGTCACGGCAAGTGACCGGGGCAGTCTCTGGATGAACGGGCTGATGGTCACGGCAAGTGACCGGGGCAGTCTCTGAATGAACGGGCAGATGGTCACGGCAAGTGACCGGGTGTCACGGGTGTGTCGCCACGAAGATCGTCACGATTACACAGCCTGACTTCTCGCAGCTGACTTTTTGGTGCTTTGTGTTTTCGGCAGTGAGGGAGTTAATTCTCTCTCAGTGCTAGACGAGGTCCAGCCTCGCCCAGCTGCAATCAATGCTGCTGTAGTGAGTCTCCTTCAAATGCCTGCTGGTCTGTTTGGGAAGTGTCGGTGAAAGCATTTCATACAGACTTACAGAGCGGATCGTGGTATTTGGAGTTTCTGAGATAAGTGTATTTGGAGTGGTTTTTCCCTTCCTCGCTTTATCATTTATCTCCTTTCCCGTTGGTGTTCCCTCTGTTGTAGTTGTGTAGTTTTTGTATGCAAGGTGGTTTTGGTTTTTCCCTTGTACTGTCTCGTTCGTCTAAGTACTGTGTGTGGGCATATTATTACTTGTCCTCTTTTGTTGTGATCGGGGTCCTTCTCAGGACTAGATTACTTAGGTGCAGGGATCCTCAGGAGGTAGGGGTTACGCTGGCGGCCTGGACCTCTGTACCTTTAACAGTACCTCCAGGTTGAGGGATTAGTCAGGGCCCCAGCTTAGGGTCAGCTTAGGCCCCCTACCTCCAGTATACAGAGACAGCGTGACATTTTCACCGACCCACTTAGTTTTTCTCCAGCTACCATGGATCCAGTAGCCGGTCTAGCTCGGCAGTTGCAGAGTTTGTCCATGGAGCTGGCGGACGTTAGGTCCAAGGTTTTGCATCCTCAGGAGCAAGCCGGACCAGAACCTAAAGTAGCTCTCCCTGACAGGTTCACTGGGGGGCGGGACAAGTTTTTTGTTTTCCGGGAGGCATGCAAATTGTACTTTCGGCTGCGGCCTTGGTCATCGGGGAGTGAAGAACAAAGGGTGGGAATTGTCATCTCGCTCCTACAAGGGGACCCACAATCTTGGGCGTTCTCTCTTCCCCCGGGCTCCCCGGCTCTCCAGTCAGTGGATAGGTTTTTCGCTGCTCTGGGACTCGTATATGATGACCCAGATCGGATCTCCCTTGCTGAGTCTAAGTTACGTAGGATCCAGCAGGGAGATCGTCCGGCGGAGGAATTCTGTTCGGAGTTCCGTAGGTGGGCCACGGACACCCAGTGGAATGACCCGGCCAGTTTTGTCAAGGTTTATCCGACAAATTACAGGATGTGTTGGCACAGTATGACTCTCCCGCGTCAATGGAAGCCGCTATGGCCCTGGCTATTCCCGTTGACAGACGGCTTCGGGAGAGGTGCGGGATAACTCGACCCCCTGTGATGACTCCACCTCCTACAAGGTCCCCTCGTATGGTGGTTCCCCTGGTCAGTCCAGAGGAGCCTATGCAATTAGGAGGGACATCATTTCGGGGGAGGGGACCGGTGGTGCGCCATAAGACAGGAAGGTGTTTCTTCTGCGGGAGAAAGGGACATTTTATTGGGGGGTGTCCATCCCGTCCCTTGCAGAGTGAAGAGTCGTCGGAAAACTGTTGATCCCAGGTTGTGTGGTGGACGGCAATCTGGGAGTAGGTATTTCGTCCCTAGGTTCGTCTCAGTTTCTCGTACCGGCGGAGGTGGTGGTGGGTACGAGAACTGAGAGGATATCTGTTCTTCTGGATAGTGGGGCCGGGGCTAATCTGGTTGATGCTCGGTTTGCCCGGGTTCAAGGTATGCGATTGAGTGAGTTGGCTAAACCCATCCCCATATTCTCGATCGATGCCAGGCCTCTCGGGCAGGGAAGTTTTTTGCAAGCTGTGCATGACGTAAAACTTCAAGTGGGGGCGATACATAAAGAACTGTTGTCTTGCTACGTGTTGGAGGGTCTTCCCACTCCTATAGTGTTGGGCCTTCCTTGGTTAACTAAGCATAACCCGGTTATTAATTGGCAAACCAGAGAGATAAGCCAATGGAGTAAATTCTGTAATAAAAACTGCATGAACACGGTCATCGGTGCGGTTACTCCTTGGGTCTTACCTCCATTTCTGGCGGACTTTGAGGATGTATTCTCGGAGAAAGGGTGTCAGGAACTACCTCCTCATCGCGAGTATGACTGTTCTGTAAAACTGCTCCCTGAGGCCAAGTTACCTAAAGCTAGGTTGTATAACCTTTCTGGTCCTGAGAGGCAGGCCATGAAGGATTATATTTCAGAAAGTCTGGCTAAGGGGCATATTAGACCTTCATCTTCACCGGTGGCTGCGGGGTTCTTCTTTGTTAAGAAGAAAGATGGAGGCCTACGCCCTTGCCTGGATTTCCGTGAACTTAATCGGATTACGGTCCGAGATCCGTATCCACTCCCACTTATTCCCAATCTCTTTAATCAGATCGTGGGCGCCAAATGGTTCTCTAAGTTGGATCTCAGGGGGGCGTACAATCTGATTAGGATGAAGGAGGGGGATGAGTGGAAGACGGCGTTTAACACTCCGGAGGGGCATTATGAGAACCTTGTCATGCCATTCGGTCTGACTAATGCCCCGGCGGTGTTCCAACACTTTGTTAATGACATTTTTCGCCGCCTGGTGGGACAGTTTGTTGTCATATATCTGGATGATATCTTAATTTACTCGCCGGATCTGGTGTCTCATCAGGAGCACGTTAGGCAGGTGTTACAGATCTTGCGGGATAATAAACTGTATGCCAAATGGGAAAAGTGTGTGTTCGCCGTACAGGAACTCCAGTTTTTAGGCTTCCTGGTTTCAGCGTCCGGTTTTCGTATGGACCCTGGGAAAGTGCGGGCAGTTCTTGAGTGGGATCGGCCAGAGAATCTTAAGGCACTACAACGTTTCCTGGGGTTTGCTAATTATTACCGGAAGTTCATTCGTAATTTCTCGTCCATGGTTAAGCCTCTCACAGACATGACTAAAAAGGGGACGGATTTTTCTAGGTGGTCTGACAAGGCTTGTCAAGCATTCTCCTGCTTGAAAAAATGTTTTGCCTCGGCACCCATACTCATTCAACCTGATGCGTCACAGCCATTCATTGTAGAGGTAGACGCTTCTGAGGTAGGGGTGGGAGCAGTATTGTCACAAGGTTCGTCCCCTGGTAAGTGGCATCCGTGCGCCTTTTTCTCTAAAAAATTGTCGTCCGCTGAGAGGAATTACGATGTCGGCAATAGGGAACTCTTGGCCATTAAGTTAGCTTTTGAGGAGTGGCGCCATTTTTTGGAGGGGGCAGTCCATCCGGTCACCGTCATCACCGATCACAAGAACCTGCTATATCTGGAGTCCGCGAAACGTCTGAATCCCAGACAAGCTAGGTGGTCATTGTTTTTTACCAGGTTTAATTTTGTCGTTACATATCGTCCTGGGTCAAAAAATGTAAAGGCGGATGCCTTATCTCGCAGTTTCCCTGGGGCCGGGAATACGGACGACCCGATTCCTATCCTTCAGGAGGGGGTGGTGGTTTCGGCAGTATGCTCTGAGCTGGAGGAGGAGGTAATGGAGGCTCAGGGGGACGCCCCTGTTGGACCTCCGGGGAGACTGTTTGTTCCAGATCAGTTGCGACAAAAGGTGATCGAGGCACACCATAACTCAGTTTTGGCAGGACACCCGGGGAGTAAAGCAACTGTGGATCTCCTCTCGCGTCGGTTTTGGTGGCCTAACTTACATAAGGAGGTAGTAACTTTTGTCGCGTCCTGTGGGGTTTGTGCGCGCTCTAAGACCTCACATACCCGTCCGTCTGGGGCCCTCTTACCTTTGAAGATCCCGGAGCGTCCTTGGACTCATCTGTCTATGGACTTTATTACGGACCTCCCTCCGTCTTCGGGTAAAACGGTCATACTCGTTGTAGTGGACAGGTTCAGCAAGATGGCACATTTTATCGCTCTTCCGGCTCTCCCTAATGCTAAAACTCTTGCGCAGGTGTTCATTGGGGAGATTGTGAGGCTTCACGGGGTACCCTCCGATGTGGTGTCTGATCGGGGGTCTCAGTTTGTGTCCAAGTTCTGGAAGGCGTTTTGTGCACGGCGGGGGATGCATTTGTCATTCTCATCAGCTTTTCACCCTCAGACCAATGGTCAGACGGAACGTATGAACCAGAGCTTGGAGACATATCTCCGGTGTTTTGTGTCAGAGAACCAGGAGGACTGGGCTTCTTTCTTACCTCTGGCAGAGTTTGCTCTTAATAATAGGCGGAGCGAGTCCACTGGTAAGTCCCCGTTTTTTGGGGCATATGGTTTTCACCCCCAGTTTTGTACTTTCAGTAGGGGGGGCTCTTCGGGGGTTCCTGAGGAGGAACGATTTTCCTCATCACTCGCTTCAGTATGGAGAGGGGTGCTGAAGAATCTGAATACTATGGGGAACCGATACAAACGTATGGCTGATAGGAGGAGAGTGTCTGGTCCGGACCTTAGTGTGAACGATCTGGTATGGTTGTCTACCAGGAATATTAAACTTAAGGTTCCCTCCTGGAAACTGGGTCCCAGGTTCATCGGGCCGTACAGAATCAGTTCTATTATTAATCCGGTGGCATTCCGTCTTGACCTCCCCCCTACGTTTAAAATTCACAACGTGTTCCACAGATCGTTGCTTAAGAGGTATGTGGCGCCGGTGGTACCGTCACCTTTACCTCCCCCTCCAGTGGTGGTCAATGGTAACTTGGAGTTCCAGGTATCAAGGGTCATCGATTCACGTTTTAATCGCCGGTCCCTTCAGTACCTGGTTCATTGGAAAGGGTATGGTCCTGAGGAGAGGATGTGGGTTCCTGCGTCGGATATTAACGCAGACCGATTAGTTCGGGCCTTCCACACGACTCACCCGGATAAACCTGGCCCTGAGGGTCCGGAGGCCCCTCGTAAAAGGGGGGGTACTGTCACGGGTGTGTCGCCACGAAGATCGTCACGATTACACAGCCTGACTTCTCGCAGCTGACTTTTTGGTGCTTTGTGTTTTCGGCAGTGAGGGAGTTAATTCTCTCTCAGTGCTAGACGAGGTCCAGCCTCGCCCAGCTGCAATCAATGCTGCTGTAGTGAGTCTCCTTCAAATGCCTGCTGGTCTGTTTGGGAAGTGTCGGTGAAAGCATTTCATACAGACTTACAGAGCGGATCGTGGTATTTGGAGTTTCTGAGATAAGTGTATTTGGAGTGGTTTTTCCCTTCCTCGCTTTATCATTTATCTCCTTTCCCGTTGGTGTTCCCTCTGTTGTAGTTGTGTAGTTTTTGTATGCAAGGTGGTTTTGGTTTTTCCCTTGTACTGTCTCGTTCGTCTAAGTACTGTGTGTGGGCATATTATTACTTGTCCTCTTTTGTTGTGATCGGGGTCCTTCTCAGGACTAGATTACTTAGGTGCAGGGATCCTCAGGAGGTAGGGGTTACGCTGGCGGCCTGGACCTCTGTACCTTTAACAGTACCTCCAGGTTGAGGGATTAGTCAGGGCCCCAGCTTAGGGTCAGCTTAGGCCCCCTACCTCCAGTATACAGAGACAGCGTGACATTTTCACCGACCCACTTAGTTTTTCTCCAGCTACCATGGATCCAGTAGCCGGTCTAGCTCGGCAGTTGCAGAGTTTGTCCATGGAGCTGGCGGACGTTAGGTCCAAGGTTTTGCATCCTCAGGAGCAAGCCGGACCAGAACCTAAAGTAGCTCTCCCTGACAGGTTCACTGGGGGGCGGGACAAGTTTTTTGTTTTCCGGGAGGCATGCAAATTGTACTTTCGGCTGCGGCCTTGGTCATCGGGGAGTGAAGAACAAAGGGTGGGAATTGTCATCTCGCTCCTACAAGGGGACCCACAATCTTGGGCGTTCTCTCTTCCCCCGGGCTCCCCGGCTCTCCAGTCAGTGGATAGGTTTTTCGCTGCTCTGGGACTCGTATATGATGACCCAGATCGGATCTCCCTTGCTGAGTCTAAGTTACGTAGGATCCAGCAGGGAGATCGTCCGGCGGAGGAATTCTGTTCGGAGTTCCGTAGGTGGGCCACGGACACCCAGTGGAATGACCCGGCCAGTTTTGTCAAGGTTTATCCGACAAATTACAGGATGTGTTGGCACAGTATGACTCTCCCGCGTCAATGGAAGCCGCTATGGCCCTGGCTATTCCCGTTGACAGACGGCTTCGGGAGAGGTGCGGGATAACTCGACCCCCTGTGATGACTCCACCTCCTACAAGGTCCCCTCGTATGGTGGTTCCCCTGGTCAGTCCAGAGGACCCTATGCAATTAGGAGGGACATCATTTCGGGGGAGGGGACCGGTGGTGCGCCATAAGACAGGAAGGTGTTTCTTCTGCGGGAGAAAGGGACATTTTATTGGGGGGTGTCCATCCCGTCCCTTGCAGAGTGAAGAGTCGTCGGAAAACTGTTGATCCCAGGTTGTGTGGTGGACGGCAATCTGGGAGTAGGTATTTCGTCCCTAGGTTCGTCTCAGTTTCTCGTACCGGCGGAGGTGGTGGTGGGTACGAGAACTGAGAGGATATCTGTTCTTCTGGATAGTGGGGCCGGGGCTAATCTGGTTGATGCTCGGTTTGCCCGGGTTCAAGGTATGCGATTGAGTGAGTTGGCTAAACCCATCCCCATATTCTCGATCGATGCCAGGCCTCTCGGGCAGGGAAGTTTTTTGCAAGCTGTGCATGACGTAAAACTTCAAGTGGGGGCGATACATAAAGAACTGTTGTCTTGCTACGTGTTGGAGGGTCTTCCCACTCCTATAGTGTTGGGCCTTCCTTGGTTAACTAAGCATAACCCGGTTATTAATTGGCAAACCAGAGAGATAAGCCAATGGAGTAAATTCTGTAATAAAAACTGCATGAACACGGTCATCGGTGCGGTTACTCCTTGGGTCTTACCTCCATTTCTGGCGGACTTTGAGGATGTATTCTCGGAGAAAGGGTGTCAGGAACTACCTCCTCATCGCGAGTATGACTGTTCTGTAAAACTGCTCCCTGAGGCCAAGTTACCTAAAGCTAGGTTGTATAACCTTTCTGGTCCTGAGAGGCAGGCCATGAAGGATTATATTTCAGAAAGTCTGGCTAAGGGGCATATTAGACCTTCATCTTCACCGGTGGCTGCGGGGTTCTTCTTTGTTAAGAAGAAAGATGGAGGCCTACGCCCTTGCCTGGATTTCCGTGAACTTAATCGGATTACGGTCCGAGATCCGTATCCACTCCCACTTATTCCCGATCTCTTTAATCAGATCGTGGGCGCCAAATGGTTCTCTAAGTTGGATCTCAGGGGGGCGTACAATCTGATTAGGATGAAGGAGGGGGATGAGTGGAAGACGGCGTTTAACACTCCGGAGGGGCATTATGAGAACCTTGTCATGCCATTCGGTCTGACTAATGCCCCGGCGGTGTTCCAACACTTTGTTAATGACATTTTTCGCCGCCTGGTGGGACAGTTTGTTGTCATATATCTGGATGATATCTTAATTTACTCGCCGGATCTGGTGTCTCATCAGGAGCACGTTAGGCAGGTGTTACAGATCTTGCGGGATAATAAACTGTATGCCAAATGGGAAAAGTGTGTGTTCGCCGTACAGGAACTCCAGTTTTTAGGCTTCCTGGTTTCAGCGTCCGGTTTTCGTATGGACCCTGGGAAAGTGCGGGCAGTTCTTGAGTGGGATCGGCCAGAGAATCTTAAGGCACTACAACGTTTCCTGGGGTTTGCTAATTATTACCGGAAGTTCATTCGTAATTTCTCGTCCATGGTTAAGCCTCTCACAGACATGACTAAAAAGGGGACGGATTTTTCTAGGTGGTCTGACAAGGCTTGTCAAGCATTCTCCTGCTTGAAAAAATGTTTTGCCTCGGCACCCATACTCATTCAACCTGATGCGTCACAGCCATTCATTGTAGAGGTAGACGCTTCTGAGGTAGGGGTGGGAGCAGTATTGTCACAAGGTTCGTCCCCTGGTAAGTGGCATCCGTGCGCCTTTTTCTCTAAAAAATTGTCGTCCGCTGAGAGGAATTACGATGTCGGCAATAGGGAACTCTTGGCCATTAAGTTAGCTTTTGAGGAGTGGCGCCATTTTTTGGAGGGGGCAGTCCATCCGGTCACCGTCATCACCGATCACAAGAACCTGCTATATCTGGAGTCCGCGAAACGTCTGAATCCCAGACAAGCTAGGTGGTCATTGTTTTTTACCAGGTTTAATTTTGTCGTTACATATCGTCCTGGGTCAAAAAATGTAAAGGCGGATGCCTTATCTCGCAGTTTCCCTGGGGCCGGGAATACGGACGACCCGATTCCTATCCTTCAGGAGGGGGTGGTGGTTTCGGCAGTATGCTCTGAGCTGGAGGAGGAGGTAATGGAGGCTCAGGGGGACGCCCCTGTTGGACCTCCGGGGAGACTGTTTGTTCCAGATCAGTTGCGACAAAAGGTGATCGAGGCACACCATAACTCAGTTTTGGCAGGACACCCGGGGAGTAAAGCAACTGTGGATCTCCTCTCGCGTCGGTTTTGGTGGCCTAACTTACATAAGGAGGTAGTAACTTTTGTCGCGTCCTGTGGGGTTTGTGCGCGCTCTAAGACCTCACATACCCGTCCGTCTGGGGCCCTCTTACCTTTGAAGATCCCGGAGCGTCCTTGGACTCATCTGTCTATGGACTTTATTACGGACCTCCCTCCGTCTTCGGGTAAAACGGTCATACTCGTTGTAGTGGACAGGTTCAGCAAGATGGCACATTTTATCGCTCTTCCGGCTCTCCCTAATGCTAAAACTCTTGCGCAGGTGTTCATTGGGGAGATTGTGAGGCTTCACGGGGTACCCTCCGATGTGGTGTCTGATCGGGGGTCTCAGTTTGTGTCCAAGTTCTGGAAGGCGTTTTGTGCACGGCGGGGGATGCATTTGTCATTCTCATCAGCTTTTCACCCTCAGACCAATGGTCAGACGGAACGTATGAACCAGAGCTTGGAGACATATCTCCGGTGTTTTGTGTCAGAGAACCAGGAGGACTGGGCTTCTTTCTTACCTCTGGCAGAGTTTGCTCTTAATAATAGGCGGAGCGAGTCCACTGGTAAGTCCCCGTTTTTTGGGGCATATGGTTTTCACCCCCAGTTTTGTACTTTCAGTAGGGGGGGCTCTTCGGGGGTTCCTGAGGAGGAACGATTTTCCTCATCACTCGCTTCAGTATGGAGAGGGGTGCTGAAGAATCTGAATACTATGGGGAACCGATACAAACGTATGGCTGATAGGAGGAGAGTGTCTGGTCCGGACCTTAGTGTGAACGATCTGGTATGGTTGTCTACCAGGAATATTAAACTTAAGGTTCCCTCCTGGAAACTGGGTCCCAGGTTCATCGGGCCGTACAGAATCAGTTCTATTATTAATCCGGTGGCATTCCATCTTGACCTCCCCCCTACGTTTAAAATTCACAACGTGTTCCACAGATCGTTGCTTAAGAGGTATGTGGCGCCGGTGGTACCGTCACCTTTACCTCCCCCTCCAGTGGTGGTCAATGGTAACTTGGAGTTCCAGGTATCAAGGGTCATCGATTCACGTTTTAATCGCCGGTCCCTTCAGTACCTGGTTCATTGGAAAGGGTATGGTCCTGAGGAGAGGATGTGGGTTCCTGCGTCGGATATTAACGCAGACCGATTAGTTCGGGCCTTCCACACGACTCACCCGGATAAACCTGGCCCTGAGGGTCCGGAGGCCCCTCATAGAAGGGGGGGTACTGTCACGGGTGTGTCGCCACGAAGATCGTCACGATTACACAGCCTGACTTCTCGCAGCTGACTTTTTGGTGCTTTGTGTTTTCGGCAGTGAGGGAGTTAATTCTCTCTCTGTGCTAGACGAGGTCCAGCCTCGCCCAGCTGCAATCAATGCTGCTGTAGTGAGTCTCCTTCAAATGCCTGCTGGTCTGTTTGGGAAGTGTCGGTGAAAGCATTTCATACAGACTTACAGAGCGGATCGTGGTATTTGGAGTTTCTGAGATAAGTGTATTTGGAGTGGTTTTTCCCTTCCTCGCTTTATCATTTATCTCCTTTCCCGTTGGTGTTCCCTCTGTTGTAGTTGTGTAGTTTTTGTATGCAAGGTGGTTTTGGTTTTTCCCTTGTACTGTCTCGTTCGTCTAAGTACTGTGTGTGGGCATATTATTACTTGTCCTCTTTTGTTGTGATCGGGGTCCTTCTCAGGACTAGATTACTTAGGTGCAGGGATCCTCAGGAGGTAGGGGTTACGCTGGCGGCCTGGACCTCTGTACCTTTAACAGTACCTCCAGGTTGAGGGATTAGTCAGGGCCCCAGCTTAGGGTCAGCTTAGGCCCCCTACCTCCAGTATACAGAGACAGCGTGACACCGGGGCAGTCTCTGAATGAACGGGCAGATGGTCACGGCAAGTGGCCGGGGCAGTCTCTGGATGAACGGGCAGATGGTCACGGCAAGTGACCGGGGCAGTCTCTAGGTAAAGGGTTGGTACGACCTGTGGTGGCTGATGATAGACGTGAGCTCCCAGGTGAGCAGGCGAGAGTCTCTGGATGAACGGGTGGTCACAGCATGTGACGGCGGAGCCTCCAGGAAGACCAACAGACAGGCGGCAGATGAGCGCTCCCAGGTGAGCGGGCAGAAGTCTCTGGACAGGCGGGTGGTCACAGCACGTGACGGCAGAGCCTCCAGGTAGGCTAGCAGACAGGCAGCAGATGAGCGCTCCCAGGTGAGCGGGCAGGAATCACTGGACAGGCAGGTGGTCACAGCACGTGACGGCGGAGCCTCCAGGTAGGCTAGCAGACAGGTAGCAGGTGTGTGCTCCCAGGTGAGCGGGCAAGCTGGTCCATAGACAGACTGACAGGAGTTGGAAGGCAGACCGTCGGACCTCAGGCAAGCAGGCAGGTGGCTGATGTGCGCTCCCAGGTGAGCGGGCAGGCTGGTCCTTAGACAGACTGACAGGAGTAGTAAGGCAGACCGTCGGACCTCAGACTAGCAGGCAGGTAGCAGATAATCAGGCAGGAAACTGGCAGGTAACTGGCAACGGGACCTGAGGGCTGAAGCAGAGTAGTGAACAGTGCAACAACATTGCTCGGGCACCTCCATTTTGGAGGAGGTGCCTTATATATGGTGAAGTCCTCCGGCCATTGGCCGGGGACTCCTTAGGACGGCGCGCGCGGCCCCTTTAAGAGGGAGGGAGAGCGCGCGCCCTAAGCACAGTGGCCGGGAAGGAGCGCGCGCTGCCAGCAGAGCGGGAGGAGGACGCCGGGCACGGAGCAGGGAGGTGAGGGGAACAGCGTCCCTGCCTAGCAGAGGGCAAGGACGCCGGCGCTACAGTACCCCCCCTTTAGGCCCCCCCTTTTTTAGGCCAGACAGAAATTTAGCAAGGATAAGAGGGGCATGGATGTTCTCCCGGGGCTCCCACGTTCTCTCCTCAGGACCAAACCCCTTCCAATCTACCAGAAAAAAGGTCTTTCCTCTTACCCTTTTGGTGGCAAGAATGTTCTCTACCTCAAACTCGTCCTCAGCAGAAACCGGAGCAGGAGGCGTACCTGTAGACTTGGAAAAAGAGTTAAGTACCACAGGTTTGAGGAGAGATACATGGAAGGAGTTAGGGATCCGTAACTTGGCCGGGAGTTTCAATTTATAGGCCACCGGGTTGATCTGACTGATGACCTCCAGGGGGCCGATGAACCGAGGCCCTAACTTGTAAGAAGGTATCTTGAGTCGGACATATTTAGATGAGAGCCAGACTTTATCTCCGGGACGAAATTGTGGAGGATCCAGGCGTTTTTTGTCTGCGTGTCTTTTCATCCGTTCGGACGACTGAAGGAGTGCGGATCGGGTACTCTCCCAAATGGAGGAAAATTTGCTAACGAGAGATTCTGCAGCCGGGTTGTCCACAGAGGTGGAGACAGGAAAAGGAATCCGAGGATGCTGACCGAAGACTACAAAAAACGGGGATTTGGAGGAGGATTCGCTCTCGTGATTGTTATAAGAGAACTCGGCCCATGGTAGGAGATCCACCCAGTCAGAATGATGGGCATTAACGAAGTGCCGGAGGTAACTGGTCAGGTTCTGATTGATCCGCTCCACTTGACCATTGGACTGTGGGTGGTAAGCGGAAGAGAAGTCCAGGGTGACATCTAGCAGTTTACAAGTGGCTCTCCAGAAGCGTGAGGTGAACTGTACCCCACGATCCGACACGATGTGGAGGGGCAGGCCATGAAGACGAAAGATGTGATGAATAAAGTCTTTAGCTAGCTCGGGTGCAGACGGGAGGCCTGGCAGGGGAACGAAATGAGCCATCTTGGAGAAGCGGTCAGCGACAACCCAAATGACCGTACAACCGGCAGAGACTGGGAGGTCTGTTATAAAGTCCATTGCTATATGCTGCCAGGGGGCAGCAGGTACTGGGAGCGGAAGGAGGCGACCGGCTGGCAGATGTCTCGGAACCTTGTTGCGGGCGCAGGACACACAGGCAGAAACAAAGTCTATTACGTCCTTGTGCAGGGTAGGCCACCAGTAGTGCCGGGTAATAAGCTGGAGGGTCTTTTTCTGACCGGCATGGCCAGCTAGTTTAGACGAGTGACCCCAGTGAAGGATCTTCTCCCGATCAGGTACTGATACGAACGTCTTTCCGGGAGGGAGACGATTTAGACTCACGGGAGCCACCTGCATTACTCTGGCGGGATCGATGATGTGTTTCGGATCTTCCTCGAGATCAGACACCAGAAAGGATCGAGACAAGGCGTCCGCCTTGACGTTTTTGTCAGCCGGGCGAAAATGAAGAACAAAATCAAAGCGAGCAAAAAACAAGGACCACCGGGCTTGGCGCGGGTTAAGTCTCTGGGCATGCTGGAGGTAAGCCAAGTTCTTGTGGTCAGTGTAAATTATTACCGGGTGAAGAGCCCCCTCGAGCAGGTAACGCCACTCCTCCAATGCCAGTTTGATGGCCAATAACTCTCGGTCTCCTATGGAATAATTGCGCTCTGAGGAGGAGAAGAGTTTAGAGAAGAAGCCGCAAGTTACCATCCTCCCGGAAGATGATTTTTGAGTATGTACCGCTCCGGCTCCAGAGGAGGAGGCGTCAACTTCCAGGAAGAACTGCTTGTTGCCGTCCGGGCGATGCAGCACCGGGGCGGAAGAGAAGGCCTGTTTTAAGGAAAGGAAGGCCTCCTCTGCTTCGGGTGGCCACTCTTTGGGATTAGTACCCTTACGGGTGAGCGCGGAAATTGGAGCAGTCCGGGAAGAGAAGTGTGGTATGAAGAGGCGGTAGTAGTTGGCGAAGCCCAGGAACCGCTGAATGGCCTTCAACCCCTCCGGTCGAGGCCATTTCTCGATGGCAGACAGTTTCTCTGGATCCATTCGTAGGCCGGTCTGAGAAATAATGTAGCCCAAAAACGGAAGCGAGGTCTGCTCAAAGAGGCACTTCTCGTATTTAGCGAAGAGGTGATTCTGCCTGAGCCTGAGCAGGACCTGACGAACGTCCCTCCGGTGAGTCTGGAGATCCGGAGAGAAGACCAAGATGTCGTCCAGGTACATCACTACGCAGGAGTAGAGAAGGTCCCGGAAGATGTCATTGACCAACTCTTGAAAGACGGCAGGAGCGTTACAGAGGCCAAAGGGCATTACCAGATATTCATAGTGGCCGTCCCGGGTGTTGAATGCCGTCTTCCATTCATCCCCCTGACGGATACGAACCAGGTTGTACGCCCCACGGAGGTCCAGTTTGGTGAAGATTCTAGCCCCTCTCAGACGATCAAATAACTCAGGAATGAGCGGAAGGGGGTACTTATTCTTCACCGTGATCTGGTTAAGGCCTCTATAGTCTATACAGGGACGGAGAGAGCCGTCCTTCTTTTTTACGAAGAAGAAGCCTGCTCCCGCCGGGGAGGTAGATTTCCGGATGAATCCCCTGGCCAGATTCTCCTCAATATATTCGGACATCGACCGGGTCTCAGCAGCGGATAATGGATAAATACGCCCACGGGGAGGAGTAGTACCGGGTAACAAGTCGATAGGACAGTCGTATGGTCTATGAGGGGGTAGTGTCTCTGCTTCCTTTTTATTAAAGACATCAGCATAAGACCAATAAGGAATCGGAAGTCCAGGTAGATTAGCTGGGGTAGGAGAAGGACGGACGGGATGGACGGGAACCAGACAGGTCTTATGGCAGTCCTGTCCCCAGCGAAGGACTTCTCCGGTCTGCCAGTCAAGCACGGGTGCATGTCTCTGGAGCCAAGGTAGACCTAGCAGGAGGGCGTGAGAGAGTCCAGGCAGAACATGAAAGGAGATACTCTCAGAATGCAGCATTCCCACCTGCAGAGTAATGGATTCGGTGATGAGTTGGATGGGGCGTGGTAAGAGACCCCCATCCACGGCAGCAACAGACAAGGGTACAGCCAGAGGTTTGGTGGGGATGCGGTATTTCTCTACCAGGGACTGTGAAATAAGATTCCCGGCTGCTCCAGAGTCCAGTTGGGCTAGTTCGAAATAACGGTTCTCCCCGCAGACGATTGAAACTGACAACAGCAGAGATGGAGAGGATTTATTCTTGTCTAGGTCGACCTCTCTGAGCGAACCTAGACACAGGCGTTTCCCGACCTCTCTGGGCAGGCACGGATCCGGTGCTCCTTACTGCCACAGTAGAAGCAGCTCCCCTCGGCACGGCGTAAGTCCTGACGGGTTTTGACCATCTTGGTCTGGTCGACCTGCATAGGCTCAGGAGAGTGTACCTGGGGAGAGACGGAGGGAGTGACGGGTTTCTGAAAAGTAGGAGCTAGACGTGGAAACCTCCTCTCACGGGCGACCTCTTTGGCACGCTCCTGGAACCGTAGGTCAATCCGGGTGGCAAGAGTTATTAGGTCATCGAGAGTGGTAGGAACGTCCCGACCGGCAAGTTCATCTTTAATACGGCCGGACAGACCCTCCCAGAAGACGGATACCAGAGCGTCGTTATCCCAGGCCAGCTCCGAGGCAAGGGTACGGAACCGTATGGCATATTGGCCCACGGTGAGACTTCCCTGACGGAGGCGTAGCAGAGATGATGCGGATGAGGTCTTCCGTCCGGGTTCGTCGAAGACTTTCCGGAAAGCCGTGAGGAAGGCAGGCAAGTCGGACACCAGGGGGTCTCCTCTCTCCCATAGAGGATTTAGCCAGGCCAGGGCCTCCCCGGTGAGATGGGACATGATGAAGGCAATTTTGGCCCGGTCGGAGTTAAACTGGTGGGACAATAGTTCAAAGTGCAGGGTGCACTGATTAATGAAGCCCCGAGCATGGGCGGAGTCGCCTCCGAAGCGAGGAGGTGCAGAAAGCCGGGGTCCGGGGTAGGATACCATGGTATTGGTGGGCAGCGGAGCTGCCGGGTTGCGAGTCATGGCACTGGCGGAGGTTGCTGGTGGAGCAGTCAGAGTGTCCAGGCGAGTATTGACATTCCGCAGGTGACCCAGGATGGACTCCTGTTGGGACCTTTCACGGGACAGTTCATGACACAGGTCCGAGAGCGAGAGAGCTTGGGTGCCACCGGGTTCCGGTACCCGAGCAAACTGTAACGGGTCTGGGAGGCGGAACCTCTGAGCTACTATACAAGGGGGCGGTCCTTGTAAGGGAGCGGATGGCGACCAGGGAAGACGGGCAGGAAGTCACAGCAGGTGACCGGGACAGTCTCTGAGTGAACGGGCTGGAGGTCACGGCAAGTGACCGGGGCAGTCTCTGGATGAACGGGCTGATGGTCGCGGCAAGTGACCGGGGCAGTCTCTGAATGAACGGGCAGATGGTCACGGCAAGTGACCGGGGCAGTCTCTGAATGAACGGGCAGATGGTCACGGCAAGTGGCCGGGGCAGTCTCTGGATGAACGGGCAGATGGTCACGGCAAGTGACCGGGGCAGTCTCTAGGTAAAGGGTTGGTACGACTTGTGGCGGCTGATGATAGACGTGAGCTCCCAGGTGAGCAGGCGAGAGTCTCTGGATGAACGGGTGGTCACAGCATGTGACGGCGGAGCCTCCAGGAAGACCAACAGACAGGCGGCAGATGAGCGCTCCCAGGTGAGCGGGCAGAAGTCTCTGGACAGGCGGGTGGTCACAGCACGTGACGGCAGAGCCTCCAGGTAGGCTAGCAGACACGCAGCAGATGAGCGCTCCCAGGTGAGCGGGCAGGAATCACTGGACAGGCAGGTGGTCACAGCACGTGACGGCGGAGCCTCCAGGTAGGCTAGCAGACAGGTAGCAGATGTGTGCTCCCAGGTGAGCGGGCAAGCTGGTCCATAGACAGACTGACAGGAGTTGGAAGGCAGACCGTCGGACCTCAGGCAAGCAGGCAGGTGGCTGATGTGCGCTCCCAGGTGAGCGGGCAGGCTGGTCCTTAGACAGACTGACAGGAGTAGTAAGGCAGACCGTCGGACCTCAGACTAGCAGGCAGGTAGCAGATAATCAGGCAGGAATCTGGCAGGTATCTGGCAGGTAACTGGCAACGGGACCTGAGGGCTGAAGCAGAGTAGTGAACAGTGCAACAACATTGCTCGGGCACCTCCATTTTGGAGGAGGTGCCTTATATATGGTGAAGTCCTCCGGCCATTGGCCGGGGACTCCTTAGGACGGCGCGCGCGGCCCCTTTAAGAGGGAGGGAGAGCGCGCGCGCGCGCCCTAAGCACAGTGGCCGGGAAGGAGCGCGCGCTGCCAGCAGAGCGGGAGGAGGACGCCGGGCACGGAGCAGGGAGGTGAGGGGAACAGCGTCCCTGCCTAGCAGAGGGCAGGGACGCCGGCGCTACAGTATGGACTTCTGTCAGGTATATATTATTGGAGGCAGCAGAATGTATGGGCTCCTGTCAGGTATATATTATTGGAGGCAGGAGAATGTATGGACTCCTGTCAGGTATATATTATTGGAGGCAGCAGAATCTATGGGCTCCTGTCAGGTATATATTATTGGAGGCAGGAGAATGTATGGACTCCTGTCAGGTATATATTATTGGAGGCAGCAGAATCTATGGGCTCCTGTCAGGTATATATTATATGAGGTAGGAGAATGTATGGGCTCATGTCAGGTATATATTATTGGAGGCTGCAGAATGTATGGGCTCCTGTCATGTATATATTATTGGAGGCAGGAGAATGTATGGACTCCTGTCAGGTCTATATTATTGGAGGCAGGAGAATGTATGGACTCCTGTTAGGTATATATTATTGGAGGCAGCAGAATGTATGGACTCCTGTCAGGTATATATTATTAGAGACAGCAGAATGTATGGACTCCTGTCAGGTATATATTATTGGAGGTAGGAGAATGTATGGGCTCCTATTAGGTATATATTATTGGAGGCAGCAGAATGTATGGACTGCAGTCAGGTTTTTATTATTGGAGGCAGGAGAATGTATGGGCTCCTGTCAGGTATATATTATTGGAGGCAGCAGAATGTATGGACTCCTGTCAGGTATATATTATTGGAGGCAGGAGAATGTATGGACTCCTGTCAGGTATATATTATTGGAGGCAGCAGAATGTATGGACTCCTGTCAGGTATATATTATTGGAGGCACCAGAATGTATGGACTCCTGTCAGGTATATATTATTGGAGGCAGCAGAATGTATGGGCTCCTGTCAGGTATATATTATTGGAGGCAGGAGAATGTATGGGCTCCTGTCAGGTATATATTATTGGAGGCAGGAGAATGTATGGGCTCCTGTCAGGTATATATTATATGAGGTAGGAGAATGTATGGGCTCATGTCAGGTATATATTATTGGAGGCAGCAGAATCTATGGGCTCCTGTCAGGTATATATTATTGGAGGCAGCAGAATGTATGGGCTCCTACCAGGTATATATTATTGGAGGCAGCAGAATGTATGGGCTCCTGTCAGGTATATATTATTGGAGGCAGCAGAATGTATGGGATCCTGTCAGGTATATATTATTGGAGGCAGCAGAATGTATGGGCTCCTGTCAGTTATATATTATTGGAGTCAGCAGAATGTATGGGCTCCTGTCAGGTATATATTATTGGAGACAGGAGAATCTATGGGCTCCTGTCAGGTATATATTATTGGAGGCAGCAGAATCTATGGACTCCTGTGAGGTATATATTATTGGAGGCAGCAGAATCTTTGGGCTCCTGTCAGGTATATATTATTGGAGGTAGGAGAATGTATGGACTCCTATTAGGTATATATTATTGGAGGCAGCAGAATGTATGGGCTCCTGTCAGGTATATATTGGAGGCAGGAGAATGTATGGACTCCTGTCAGGTATATATTATTGGAGGCAGGAGAATGTATGGACTCCTGTCAGGTATATATTATTGGAGGCAGGAGAATGTATGGACTCCTGTCAGGTATATATTATTGGAGGCAGGAGAATGTATGGACTCCTGTCAGGTATATATTATTGGAGGTAGGAGAATGTATGGGCTCCTATTAGGTATATATTATTGGAGGCAGCAGAATCTATGGGCTCCTGTCAGGTATATATTATTGGAGGCAGCAGAATGTATGGGCTGCAGTCAGGTTTTTATTATTGGAGGCAGGAGAATGTAAGGGCTCCTGTCAGGTATATATTATTGGAGGCAGCAGAATCTATGGGCTCCTGTCAGGTATATATTATTGGAGGCAGCAGAATGTATGGGCTGCAGTCAGGTTTTTATTACTGGAGGCAGGAGAATGTATGGGCTCCTGTCAGGTATATATTATTGGAGGCAGCAGAATCTATGGGCTCCTGTCAGGTATATATTAGAGGAAGCAGGAGAATGTATGGGCTCCTGACAGGTATATATTATTGGAAGCAGGAGAATGTATGGGCTCCTGACACGTATATATTATTGGAGCCAGCAGAATCCATGGGCTCCTGTCAGGTATATATTATTGGAGGCAGGAGGATGTATGGGCTCCTGTCAGGTATATATTATTGGAGGCAGGAGAATCTATGGGCTCCTGTCAGGTATATATTATTTGAGGAAGGAGAATGTATGGGCTCCTATTAGGTATATATTATTGGAGGCAGCAGAATGTATGGACTGCAGTCAGGTTTTTATTATTGGAGGCAGGAGAATGTATGGGCTCCTGTCAGGTATATATTATTGGAGGCAGCAGAATGTATGGACTCCTGTCAGGTATATATTATTGGAGGCAGGAGAATGTATGGACTCCTGTCAGGTATATATTATTGGAGGCAGCAGAATGTATGGACTCCTGTCAGGTATATATTATTGGAGGCACCAGAATGTATGGACTCCTGTCAGGTATATATTATTGGAGGCAGCAGAATGTATGGGCTCCTGTCAGGTATATATTATTGGAGGCAGGAGAATGTATGGGCTCCTGTCAGGTATATATTATTGGAGGCAGGAGAATGTATGGGCTCCTGTCAGGTATATATTATATGAGGTAGGAGAATGTATGGGCTCATGTCAGGTATATATTATTGGAGGCAGCAGAATCTATGGGCTCCTGTCAGGTATATATTATTGGAGGCAGCAGAATGTATGGGCTCCTACCAGGTATATATTATTGGAGGCAGCAGAATGCATGGGCTCCTGTCAGGTATATATTATTGGAGGCAGCAGAATGTATGGGATCCTGTCAGGTATATATTATTGGAGGCAGCAGAATGTATGGGCTCCTGTCAGTTATATATTATTGGAGTCAGCAGAATGTATGGGCTCCTGTCAGGTATATATTATTGGAGACAGGAGAACCTATGGGCTCCTGTCAGGTATATATTATTGGAGGCAGCAGAATCTATGGACTCCTGTGAGGTATATATTATTGGAGGCAGCAGAATCTTTGGGCTCCTGTCAGGTATATATTATTGGAGGTAGGAGAATGTATGGACTCCTATTAGGTATATATTATTGGAGGCAGCAGAATGTATGGGCTCCTGTCAGGTATATATTGTTGGAGGCAGGAGAATGTATGGACTCCTGTCAGGTATATATTATTGGAGGCAGGAGAATGTATGGACTCCTGTCAGGTATATATTATTGGAGGCAGCAGAATGTATGGACTCCTGTCAGGTATATATTATTGGAGGCACCAGAATGTATGGACTCCTGTCAGGTATATATTATTGGAGGCAGCAGAATGTATGGGCTCCTGTCAGGTATATATTATTGGAGGCAGGAGAATGTATGGGCTCCTGTCAGGTATATATTATTGGAGGCAGGAGAATGTATGGGCTCCTGTCAGGTATATATTATATGAGGTAGGAGAATGTATGGGCTCATGTCAGGTATATATTATTGGAGGCAGCAGAATCTATGGGCTCCTGTCAGGTATATATTATTGGAGGCAGCAGAATGTATGGGCTCCTACCAGGTATATATTATTGGAGGCAGCAGAATGCATGGGCTCCTGTCAGGTATATATTATTGGAGGCAGCAGAATGTATGGGATCCTGTCAGGTATATATTATTGGAAGCAGCAGAATGTATGGGCTCCTGTCAGTTATATATTATTGGAGTCAGCAGAATGTATGGGCTCCTGTCAGGTATATATTATTGGAGACAGGAGAACCTATGGGCTCCTGTCAGGTATATATTATTGGAGGCAGCAGAATCTATGGACTCCTGTGAGGTATATATTATTGGAGGCAGCAGAATCTTTGGGCTCCTGTCAGGTATATATTATTGGAGGTAGGAGAATGTATGGACTCCTATTAGGTATATATTATTGGAGGCAGCAGAATGTATGGGCTCCTGTCAGGTATATATTGTTGGAGGCAGGAGAATGTATGGACTCCTGTCAGGTATATATTATTGGAGGCAGGAGAATGTATGGACTCCTGTCAGGTATATATTATTGGAGGCAGGAGAATGTATGGACTCCTGTCAGGTATATATTATTGGAGGCAGGAGAATGTATGGACTCCTGTCAGGTATATATTATTGGAGGTAGGAGAATGTATGGGCTCCTATTAGGTATATATTATTGGAGGCAGCAGAATCTATGGGCTCCTGTCAGGTATATATTATTGGAGGCAGCAGAATGTATGGGCTGCAGTCAGGTTTTTATTATTGGAGGCAGGAGAATGTAAGGGCTCCTGTCAGGTATATATTATTGGAGGCAGCAGAATCTATGGGCTCCTGTCAGGTATATATTATTGGAGGCAGCAGAATGTATGGGCTGCAGTCAGGTTTTTAATATTGGAGGCAGGAGAATGTATGGGCTCCTGTCAGGTATATATTATTGGAGGCAGCAGAATCTATGGGCTCCTGTCAGGTATATATTAGAGGAAGCAGGAGAATGTATGGGCTCCTGACAGGTATATATTATTGGAAGCAGGAGAATGTATGGGCTCCTGACACGTATATATTATTGGAGCCAGCAGAATCCATGGGCTCCTGTCAGGTATATATTATTGGAGGCAGGAGGATGTATGGGCTCCTGTCAGGTATATATTATTGGAGGCAGGAGAATCTATGGGCTCCTGTCAGGTATATATTATTTGAGGAAGGAGAATGTATGGGCTCCTGTCAGGTATATATTATTGGAGGAAGGAGAATGTATGGGCTCCTGTCAGGTATATATTATTGGAGGCAGCAGAATGTATGGGCTCCTGTCAGGTATATATTATTGGAGGCAGCAGAATGTATGGGCTACTGTCAGCTATATATTATTGGAGGCAGCAGAATTTATGGGCTCCTGTCAGGTATATATTATTGGAGGCAGCAGAATCTATGGGCTCCTATTAGGTATATATTATTGGAGGCAGGAGAATGTATGGACTCCTGTCAGGTATATATTATTGGAGGCAGCAGAATGTATGGACTCCTGTCAGGTATATATTATTGGAGGCAGGAGAATGTATGGGCTCCTATCAGGTATATATTATTGGAGGCAGGAGAATGTATGGACTCCTGTCAGGTATATATTATTGGAGGCAGTAGAATGTATGGACTCCTGTCAGGTATATATTATTGGAGGCAGGAGAATGTATGGGCTCCTGTCAGGTATATATTATTGGAGGCAGGAGAATGTATGGGCTCCTGTCAGGTATATATTATTGGAGGCAGGAGAATGTATGGGCTCCTGTCAGGTATATATTATTGGAGGCAGCAGAATGTATGGACTCCTGTCAGGTATATATTATTGGAGGCAGCAGAATGTATGGACTCCTGTCAGGTATATATTATTGGAGGCAGGAGAATGTATGGGCTCCTATCAGGTATATATTATTGGAGGCAGGAGAATGTATGGACTCCTGTCTGGTATATATTATTGGAGGCAGGAGAATGTATGGACTCCTGTCAGGAATATATTATTGGAGGCAGGAGAATGTATGGACTCCTGTCAGGTATATATTATTGGAGGCAGCAGTATGTATGGACTCCTGTCAGGTATATATTATTGGAGGCAGCAGAATGTATGGACTCCTGTCAGGTATATATTATTGGAGGTAGTAGAATGTATGGGCTCCTATTAGGTATATATTATTGGAGGCAGCAGAATGTATGGGCTCCCGTCAGGTATATATTATTGGAGGCAGCAGAATGTATGGGCTCCCGTCAGGTATATATTATTGGAGGCAGCAGAATGTATGGACTCCTGTCAGGTATATAGTATTGGAGGCAGCAGAATCTATGGGCTCCTGTCAGGTATATATTATTGGAGGCAGCAGAATGTATGGACTGCAGTCAGGTTTTTATTATTGGAGGCAGGAGAATGTATGGACTCTTGTCAGGTATATATTATTGGAGGCAGGAGAATGTATGGACTCCTGTCAGGTATATATTATTGGAGGCAGCAGAATGTATGGACTCCTGTCAGGTATATATTATTGGAGGCAGCAGAATGTATGGACTCCTGTCAGGTATATATTATTGGAGGCAGGAGAATGTATGGGCTCCTGTCAGGTATATATTATTGGAGGCAGGAGAATGTATGGGCTCCTGTCAGGTATATATTATTGGAGGCAGGAGAATGTATGGGCTCCTGTCAGGTATATATTATATGAGGTAGGAGAATGTATGGGCTCATGTCAGGTATATATTATTGGAGGCAGCAGAATGTATGGGCTCCTACCAGGTATATATTATTGGAGGCAGCAGAATGTATGGGCTCCTGTCAGGTATATATTATTGGAGGCAGCAGAATGTATGGGCTCCTGTCAGGTATATATTATTGGAGGCAGCAGAATGTATGGGCTCCTGTCAGTTATATATTATTGGAGGCAGCAGAATGTATGGGCTCCTGTCAGGTATATATTATTGGAGGCAGGAGAATCTATGGGCTCCTGTCAGGTATATATTATTGGAGGCAGGAGAATCTATGGGCTCCTGTCAGGTATATATTATTGGAGGCAGCAGAATCTTTGGACTCCTGTGAGGTATATATTATTGGAGGCAGCAGAATCTTTGGGCTCCTGACAGGTATATATTATTGGAGGCAGCAGAATGTATGGGCTCCTGTCAGGTATATATTATTGGAGGCCGGAGAATCTATGAGCTCCTGTCAGTTATATATTATTGGAGGCAGGAGAATCTATGGGCTCCTGTCAGGTATATATTATTGGAGGCAGCAGAATCTTTGGGCTCCTGTCAGGTATATATTATTGGAGGCAGCAGAATGTATGGACTCCTGTCAGGTATATATTATTGGAGGTAGCAGAATCTATGGGCTCCTGTCAGGTATATATTATTGGAGGCAGCAGAATGTATGGGCTCCTGTCAGGTATATATTATTGGAGACAGCAGAATCTATGGGCTCCTGTCGGGTATGTATTATTGGAGGCAGCAGAATGTATGGGCTACTGTCAGGTATATATTATTGGAGGCAGCAGAATGTATGTGCTCCTGTCAGGTATATATTATTGGAGGCAGCAGAATGTATGGGCTCCTGTCAGGTATATATTATTGGAGGCAGCAGAATGTATGGGCTCCTGTCAGGTATATATTATTGGGGGCAGCAGAATGTATGGGCTCCGGTCAGGTATATATTATTGGAGCCATCAGAATCTATGGGCTCCTGTCAGGTATATATTATTTGAGGCAGCAGAATGTATGGGGTCCTGTCAGTTATATATTATTGGAGGCAGCACAATGTATGGGGTCCTGTCAGGTATATATTATTGGAGGCAGGAGAATGTATGGGCTCCTCTCAGGTATATATTATTGGAGACAGGAGAATGTATGGGCTCCTGTCAGGTATATATTATTGGAGACAGGAGAATGTATGGGCTCCTGTCATGTATATATTATTGGAGGCAGCAGAATGTATGGGCTCCTGTCAGGTATATATTATTGGAGACAGGAGAATCTATGGGCTTCTGTCCTGTCAGGTATATATTACTGGAGGCAGGAGAATGTATGGGCTCCTGTCAGGTATATATTATTGGAGGCAGCAGAAGCTATGGGCTCCTGTCAGGTATATATTATTGGAAGCAGGAGAATGTATGGGCTCCTGTCAGGTATATATTATTGGAGGCAGGAGAATGTATGGGCTCCTGTCAGGTATATATTATTGGAGGCAGGAGAATGTATGGGCTCCTGTCAGGTATATATTATTGGAGGCAGCAGAATGTATGGGCTCCTGTCAGGTATATATTATTGGAGGCAGGAGAATGTATGGGCTCCTGTCAGGTATATATTATTGGAGGCAGCAGAATCTATGGGCTCCTGTCAGGTATATATTATTGGAAGCTGCAAAATCTATGGGCTCCTGTCAGGTATATATTATTGGAGGCAGGAGAATGTATGGGCTCCTGTCAGGTATATATTAATGGAGGCAGGAGAAGGTATGGGCTCCTGTCAGGTATATATTAATGGAGGCAGGAGAATCTATGGGCTCCTGTCATGTATATACGGTACAGACCAAAAGTTTGGACACACCTTCTCATTTAAAGATTTTTCTGTATTTTCATGACTATGAAAATTGTACATTCACACTGACGGCATCAAAACTATGAATTAATACATGTGGAATTATATACTTAACAAAAAAGTGTGAAACAACTGAAAATATGTCTTATATTCTAGGTTCTTCAAAGTAGCCACCTTTTGCTTTGATGACTGCTTTGCACACTCTTGGCATTCTCTTGATGAGCTTCGAGAGGTAGTCACCAGAAATGGTCTTCCAACAATCTTGAAGGAGTTCCCAGAAATGCTTAGCACTTGTTGGCCCTTTTGCCTTCACTCTGCGGTCCAGCTCACCCCAAACCATCTTGATATGGTTCAGGTCTGGTGACTGTGGAGGCCAGGTCATCTGGCGTAGCACCCCATCACTCTCATTCTTGGTCAAATAGCCCTTACACAGCCTGGAGGAGTGTTTGAGGTCATTGTCCTGTTGAAAAATAAATGATGGTCCAACTAAACGCAAACCGGATGGAATAGCATGCCGCTGCAAGATGCTGTGGTAGCCATGCTGGTTCAGTATGCCTTCAATTTTGAATAAATCCCCAACAGAGTCACCAGCAAAGCACCCCCACACCATCACACCTCCTCCTCCATGCTTCACGGTGGGAACCAGGCATGTAGAGTCCATCCGTTCACCTTTTCTGCGTCTCACAAAGACACGGTGGTTGGAACCAAAGATCTCAAATTTGGACTCATCAGACCAAAGCACAGATTTCCACTGGTCTAATGTCCATTCCTTGTGTTCTTTAGCCCAAACAAGTCTCTTCTGCTTGTTGCCTGTCCTTAGCAGTGGTTTCCTAGCAGCTATTTTACCATGAAGGCCTGCTGCACAAAGTCTCCTCTTAACAGTTGTTGAAGAGATGTGACTGCTGCTAGAACTCTGAGTGGCATTGACCCGGTCTCTAATCTGAGCTGCTGTTAACCTGTGATTTCTGAGGCTGGTGACTCGGATAAACTTATCCTCAGAAGCAGAGGTGACTCTTGGTCTTCCTTTCCTGGGGCGGTCCTCATGTGAGCCAGTTTCTTTGTAGCGCTTGATGGTTTTTGCAACTTCACTTGGGGACACTTTCAAAGTTTCCCAATTTTTCGGACTGACTGACCTTCATTTCTTAAAGTAATGATGGCCATTCGTTTTTCTTTACTTAGCTGCTTTTTACTTGCCATAATACAAATTCTAACAGTCTATTCAGTAGGACTATCAGCTATGTATCTACCAGACTTCTGCACAACACAACTGATGGTCCCAACCCCATTTATAAGGCAAGAAATCCCACTTAATAAACCTGACAGGGCACACCTGTGAAGTGAAAACCATTTCCGATGACTACCTCTTGAAGCTCATCAAGAGAATGCCAAGAGTGTGCAAAGCAGTCATCAAAGCAAAAGGTGGCTACTTTGAAGAACCTAAAATATAAGACATATTTTCAGTTGTTTCACACTTTTTTGTTAAGTATATAATTCCACATGTGTTAATTCATAGTTTTTATGCCTTCAGTGTGAATGTACAATTTTCATAGTCATGAAAATACAGAAAAATCTTTAAATGAGAAGGTGTGTCCAAACTTTTGGTCTGTACTGTATTACTGGAGGCAGCAGAATGTATGGGCTCCTGTCAGGTATATATTATTGGAGGCAGCAGAATGTATGGGGTCCTGTCAGGTATATATTATTGGAGGCAGGAGAATCTATGGGCTCCTGTCATGTATATATTACTGGAGGCAGGAGAATGTATGGGCTACTGTCAGGTATATATTATTGGAGGCAGGAGAATGTATGGGCTACTGTCAGGTATATATTATTGGAGGCAGGAAAATGTATGGGCTACTGTCAGGTATATATTATTGGAGGCAGGAGAATCTATGGGCTCCTGTCATGTATATATTATTGGAGGCAGCAGAATGTATGAGCTCCTGTCAGGTATATATTATTGGAGCCAGCAGAATTCATGGGCTCCTGTCAGGTATGTATTATTGGAGGCAGGAGAATGTATGGGCTCCCGTCAGGTATGTATTATTGGAGGCAGGAGTATGTATGGGCTCCTGTCAGGTATATATTATTGGAGGCAGGAGAATGTATGGGCTCCTGTCAGGTATATATTATTGGAGGCAGGAGAATGTATGGGCTCCTGTCAGGTATATATTATTGGAGGCAGGAGAATGTATGGGCTCCTGTCAGGTATATATTATTGGAGGCAGGAGAATGTATGGGCTCCCGTCAGGTATGTATTATTGGAGGCAGGAGTATGTATGGGCTCCTGTCAGGTATATATTATTGGAGGCAGGAGAATGTATGGGCTCCTGTCAGGTATATATTATTGGAGGCAGGAGAATGTATGGGCTCCTGTCAGGTATATATTATTGGAGGCAGGAGAATGTATGGGCTCCTGTCAGGTATATATTATTGGAGGCAGCAGAATGTATGGGCTCCTGTCAGGTACATATTATTGGAGGCAGCAGAATCTATGGGCTCCTGTCAGGTATATATTATTGGAGGCAGGAGAATGTATGGGCTCCTGTCAGGTATATATTATTGGAAGCAGCAGAATGTATGGGCTCCTGTCAGGTACATATTATTGGAGGCAGCAGAATCTATGGGCTCCTGTCAGGTATATATTATTGGAGGCAGCAGAATCTATGGGCTCCTGTCAGGTATATATTATTGGAGGCAGGAGAATGTATGGGCTTCTGTCAGGTATATATTATTGGAGGCAGCAGAATGTATGGGCTCCTGTCAGATATATATTATTGGAGGCACCATCCTTATTGAAAAAATGACCAAGTATGCAATGGACCAGGCAACTGTTAGGTGGATTCATAACTGGCTTAGTGATCGGACTCAAAGGGTGGTTGTAAATGGCTTCACATCCAGCTGGATGAATGTCTCAAGTGGGGTACCACAGGGCTCCGTCCTGGGACCTGTATTGTTCAACATCTTTATCAATGATTTAGATGAAGGAATTGAGGGTAAACTGATTAAATTTGCTGATGACACAAAGCTAGGAGGGATAGCTAATAGTAGAGAAGAGAGAGAGAGGATTCAAAAAGACCTAAATAAACTGGAGCAGTGGGCAGCAACCAACAGAATGGTTTTTAACAGGGAAAAATGCAAAGTACTACATCTGGGCAATAAAAATGAAAAAAGCATATACAGAATGGGAGGAATAGAGCTAAGCAACAGTACATGTGAAAAAGACTTAGGTATACTAATAGATCATAGACTGAACATGAGTCAACAGTGTGATGCAGCAGCAAAAAAGGCAAATACAATTCTGGGATGTATTAACAGAAGCATACAGTCTAGATCACGTGAAGTCATTATCGGTCTTTACTCCTCTTTGGTCAGACCTCATCTGGAATACTGTGTACAGTTTTGGGCACCACATTTTAAAAAAGACATAGACAAACTGGAGCAAGTTCAGAGAAGAGCGACCAGAATGGTGACTGGTCTGCAAACCATGTCCTATGAGGAACGGTTGCAGGATTTGGGAATGTTTAGCTTGCAAAAAAGAAGACTGAGAGGAGACTTAATAGCTGTCTACAAATATGTCAAGGGCTGTCACATTGTAGAAGGATCATCTTTATTCTCATTTGCACAAGGAAAGACTAGAAGCAATGGGATGAAACTAAATGGGAGGAGACACAGATTAGATATTAGAAAAAACTTTTTGACAGTTAGGGTGATTAATGAGTGGAACAGGCTGCCACGAGAGGTGGTGAGTTCCCCTTCAATGGACGTCTTCAAACAGAGGCTGGACAGACATCTGTCTGAGATGATTTAGTGAATCCTGCTTTGAGCAGGGGGTTGAACCAGATGACCCAGGAGGTCCCTTCCAACTCTACCATTCTATGATTCTATGAGAATGTATGGGCTCCTACCAGGTATATATTATTGGAGGCATCAGAATCTATGGGCTCCTGTCGGGTATATATTATTGGAGGCAGGAGAATGTATGGGCTCCTGTCAGGTATATATTATTGGAGGCAGCAGAATGTATGGGCTTCTGTCAGGTATATATTATTGGAGGCAGCAGAATGTATGGGCTCCTGTCAGATATATATTATTGGAGGCAGCAGAATGTATGGGCTCCTGTCAGGTATATATTATTGGAGGCCGCAGAATCTATGGGCTCCTGTCAGGTATATATTATTGGAGGCAGGAGAATGTATGGGCTCCTCTCAGGTATATATTATTGGAGGGAGCAGAATGTATGGGCTCCTGTCAGGTATATATTATTGGAGGCAGGAGAATGTATGGGCTCCTGTCAGGTATATATTATTGGAGGCAGCAGAATGTATGGGCTCCTGTCAGGTATATATTATTGGAGGCAGGAGAATGTATGGGCTCCTGTCAGGTATATATTATTGGAGGCAGCAGAATGTATGGGCTCCTGTCAGGTATATATTATTGGAGGCAGGAGAATGTATGGGCTCCTGTCAGGTATATATTATTGGAGGCAGGAGAATGTATGGGCTCCTGTCAGGTATATATTATTGGAGGCAGCAGAATGTATGGGCTCCTGTCAGGTATATATTATTGGAGGCAGCAGAATGTATGGGCTCCTGTCAGGTATATATTATTGGAGGCAGCAGAATGTATGGGCTTCTGTCAGGTATATATTATTGGAGGCAGCAGAATGTATGGGCTCCTGTCAGATATATATTATTGGAGGCAGCAGAATGTATGGGCTCCTGTCAGGTATATATTATTGGAGGCCGCAGAATCTATGGGCTCCTGTCAGGTATATATTATTGGAGGCAGGAGAATGTATGGGCTCCTCTCAGGTATATATTATTGGAGGGAGCAGAATGTATGGGCTCCTGTCAGGTATATATTATTGGAGGCAGGAGAATGTATGGGCTCCTGTCAGGTATATATTATTGGAGGCAGCAGAATGTATGGGCTCCTGTCAGGTATATATTATTGGAGGCAGGAGAATGTATGGGCTCCTGTCAGGTATATATTATTGGAGGCAGCAGAATGTATGGGCTCCTGTCAGGTATATATTATTGGAGGCAGGAGAATGTATGGGCTCCTGTCAGGTATATATTATTGGAGGCAGGAGAATGTATGGGCTCCTGTCAGGTATATATTATTGGAGGCAGCAGAATGTATGGGCTCCTGTCAGGTATATATTATTGGAGGCAGCAGAATGTATGGGCTCCTGTCAGGTATATATTATTGGAGGCAGCAGAATGTATGGGCTCCTGTCAGGTATATATTATTGGAGGCAGCAGAATCTATGGGCTCCTGTCAGGTATATATTATTGGAGGCAGCATAATCTATGGGCTCCTGTCAGGTATATATTATTGGAGGCAGCAGAATGTATGGGCTCCTGTCAGGTATATATTATTGGAGGCAGGAGAATGTATGGGCTTCTGTCAGGTATATATTATTGGAGGCAGCAGAATGTATTGGCTCCTGTCAGGTATATATTATTGGAGGCAGCAGAATGTATGGGCTCCTGTCAGGTATATTTTATTGGAGGCAGCAATATGTATGGGCTCCTGTCAGGTATATATTATTGGAGGCAGGAGAATGTATGGGCTCCTGTCAGGTATATATTATCGGAGGCAGGAGAATGTATGGCCTCCTGGCAGGTATATATTATTGGAGGCAGGAGAATGTATGGGCTCCTGCTAGGTATATAGTATTGGAGGCAGCAAAATGTATGGGCTCCTGTCAGGTATACATTATTGGAGGCAGGAGAATGTATGGGCTCCTGTCAGGTATATATTATCGGAGGCAGGAGAATGTATGGGCTCCTGTCAGGTATATATTATTGGAGGCAGGAGAATGTATGGGCTCCTGTCAGGTATATATTATCGGAGGCAGGAGAATGTATGGTCTTCTGTCAGGTATATATTATTGGAGGCAGGAGAATGTATGGGCTCCTACCAGGTATATATTATTGGAGGCAGCAGAATGTATGGGCTCCTGTCCTGTATATATTATTGGAGGAAGCAGAATGTATGGGCTCCTGTCACGTTTTTATTATTGGAGGCAGGAGAATGTATGGACTACTGTCAGGTATATATCATTGGAGGCAGGAGAATGTATGGGCTCCTGTCAGGTATATATTATTGGAGGCAGGAGAATATATGAGCTCCTGTCAGGTATATATTATTGGAGCCAGCAGAATGTATGGGCTCCTGTCAGATATGTATTATTGGAGGCAGGAGAATGTATGGGCTCCTGTCAGGTATATATTATTGGAGGCAGGAGAATGTATGGGCTCCTGTCAGGTATATATTAATGGAGGCAGGAGAATGTATGGGCTCCTGTCAGGTATATATTAATGGAGGCAGGAGAATGTATGGGGTCCTGTCAGGTATATATTATTGGAGGCTAGAGAATGTATGGGCTCCTGTCAGGTATATATTATTGGAGACAGGAGAATGTATGGGCTCCTGTCAGGTATATATTATTGGAGCCAGCAGAATGTATGGGCTCCTGTCAGGTATATATTATTGGAGGCTAGAGAATGTATGGGCTCCTGTCAGATATATATTATTGGAGGCAGCAGAATGTATGGGCTCCTGTCAGGTATATATTATTGGAGCCAGCAGAATGTATGGGCTCCTGTCAGGTATATATTATTGGAGACAGGAGAATCTATGGGCTTCTGTCCTGTCAGGTATATATTACTGGAGGCAGGAGAATGTATGGGCTCCTGTCAGTTATATATTATTGGAGGCAGGAGAATGTATGGGCTCCTCTCAGGTATATATTATTGGAGGCAGGAGAATGTATGGGCTCCTGTCAGGTATATATTATTGGAGGCAGGAGAATGTATGGGCTCCTGTCAGGTATATATTATTGGAGGCAGCAGAATGTATGGGCTCCTGTCGGGTATATATTTTTGGAGGCAGCAGAATGTATGGGCTCCTGTCAGGTATATATTATTGGAGGCAGGAGAATGTATGGGCTCCTGTCAGGTATATATTATTGGAGGCTGCAGAATTTATGGGCTCCTGTCAGGTATATATTATTGGAAGCTGCAGAATCTATGGGCTCCTGTCAGGTATATATTATAGGAGGCAGGAGAATGTATGGTCTCCTGTCAGGTATATATTATTGGAGGCAGGAGACTGTATGGGCTCCTCTCAGGTATATATTATTGGAGACAGGAGAATGTATGGGCTCCTGTCAGGTATATATTATTGGAGCCAGCAGAATGTATGGGCTCCTGTCAGGTATATATCATTGGAGACAGGAGAATCTATGGGCTTCTGTCCTGTCAGGTATATATTACTGGAGCCAGCAGAATGTATGGGCTCCTGTCAGGTATATATTATTGGAGACAGGAGAATCTATGGGCTTCTGTCCTGTCAGGTATATATTACTGGAGGCAGGAGAATGTATGGGCTCCTGTCAGGTATATATTATTGGAGGCAGAAGAATGTATGGGCTCCTGTCAGGTATATATTATTGGAGGCAGGAAAATGTATGGGCTCCTGTCAGGTATATATTATTGGAGGCAGGAAAATGTATGGGCTCCTGTCAGGTATATATTATTGGAGGCAGGAGAATGTATGGGCTCCTGTCAGTTATATATTATTGGAGGCAGGAGAATGTATGGGCTCCTGTCAGGTATATATTATTGGAGCCAGCAGAATGTATTGGCTCCTGTCAGGTATATATTATTGGAGACAGGAGAATCTTTGGGCTTCTGTCCTGTCAGGTATATATTATTTTAGGCAGGAGAATGTATGGGCTCCTGTCAGGTATATATTACTGGAGGCAGGAGAATGTATGGGCTCCTGTCAGGTATATATTATTGCAGGCAGGAGAATGTATGGGCTCCTGTCAGGTATATATTATTCTAGGCA
Source organism: Phyllobates terribilis (assembly GCF_046119375.1). Classification (NCBI taxonomy): domain Eukaryota; kingdom Metazoa; phylum Chordata; class Amphibia; order Anura; family Dendrobatidae; genus Phyllobates; species Phyllobates terribilis. The sequence continues at coordinate 371,632,713 of NW_027362769.1, forward strand.
GCAGAATGTATGGGCTCCTGTCAGGTATATATTATTGGAGGCAGGAGAATGTATGGGCTCATGTCAGGTATATATTATTGGAGGCAGCAGAATCTATGGGCTCCTGTCAGGTATATATTATCGGAGGCAGGAGAATGTATGGGCTTCTGTCAGGTATAAATTATTGGAGGCAGCAGAATGTATGGGCTTCTGTCAGGTATATATTATTGGAGACAGGAGAATGTATGGGCTCCTGTCATGTATATATTATTGGAGGCAGCAGAATGTATGGGCTCCTGTCAGGTATATATTATTGCAGGCAGGAGAATGTATGGGCTCCTGTCAGGTATATATTATTGGAGGGAGCAGAATGTATGGGCTCCTGTCAGGTATATATTATTGGAGACAGCAGAATGTATGGGCTCCTGTCAGGTATATATTATTGGAGGCAGCAGAATGTATGGGCTCCTGTCAGGTATATATTATTGGAGGCAGCATAATCTATGGGCTCCTGTCAGGTATATATTATTGGAGGCAGGAGAATGTATGGGCTCCTGTCAGGTATATATTATTGGAGGCAGCAGGATCTATGGGCTTCTGTCAGGTATAATTGGAGACAGGAGAATCTATGGGCTCCTGTCAGGTATATATTATTGGAGGCAGCAGAATGTATGGACTCCTGTCAGGTATATATTATTGGAGGCTGCAGAATGTATGGGCTCCTGTCAGGTATATATTATTGGAGGAAGCAGAATCTATGGGCTCCTGTCAGGTATATATTATTGGAGGCTGCAGAATGTATGGGCTCCTGTCTGGTATATATTATTGGAGGCAGCAGAATGTATGGGCTCCTGTCAGGTATATATTATTGAAGACGGGAGAATCTATGGGCTCCTGTCAGGTATATATTATTGGAGGCAGCAGAATGTATGGGCTTCTGTCAGGTATATATTATTGGAGACAGGAGAATGTATGGGCTCCTGTCATGTATATATTATTGGAGGCAGCAAAATGTATGGGCTCCTGTCAGGTATATATTATTGCAGGCAGGAGAATGTATGGGCTCCTGTCAGGTATATATTATTGGAGGGAGCAGAATGTATGGGCTCCTGTCAGGTATATATTATTGGAGACAGTAGAATGTATGGGCTCCTGTCAGGTATATATTATTGGAGGCAGCAGAATGTATGGGCTCCTGTCAGGTATATATTATTGGAGGCAGCATAATCTATGGGCTCCTGTCAGGTATATATTATTGGAGGCAGGAGAATGTATGGGCTCCTGTCAGGTATATATTATTGGAGGCAGCAGGATCTATGGGCTTCTGTCAGGTATAATTGGAGACAGGAGAATCTATGGGCTCCTGTCAGGTATATATTATTGGAGGCAGGGGAATGTATTGGCTCCTGTCAGGTATATATTATTGGAGGCTGCAGAATGTATGGGCTCCTGTCAGGTATATATTATTGGAGGAAGCAGAATCTATGGGCTGCTGTCAGGTATATATTATTGGAGGCTGCAGAATGTATGGGCTCCTGTCTGGTATATATTATTGGAGGCAGCAGAATGTATGGGCTCCTGTCCGGTATATATTATTGAAGACGGGAGAATCTATGGGCTCCTGTCAGGTATATATTATTGGAGGCAGCAGAATCTATGGGATCCTGTCAGGTATATATTATTGGAGGCAGCAGAATCTATGGGCTTCTGTCAGGTATAATTGGAGACAGGAGAATCTATGGGCTCCTGTCAGGTATATATTATTTGAGGCAGGAGAATGTATGGGCTCCTGTCAGGTATATATTATTGGAGGCAGCAGAATGCATGGGCTCCTGTCAGGTATATATTATTGGAGGCAGGAGAATGTATGGGCTCCTGTCAGTTATATATTATTGGAGGCAGGAGAATTTATGGGCTCCTGTCAGGTTTATATTACTGGAGGCAGCAGAATGTATGGTCTCCTTTCAGGTATATATTATTGGAGGCAGGAGAATGTATGGGCTCCTGTCAGTTATATATTATTGGAGACAGGAGAATTTATGGGCTCCTGTCAGGTTTATATTATTGGAGGCAGCAGAATGTATGGTCTCCTTTCAGGTATATATTATTGGAGGCAGCAGAATGTATGGGCTCCTGTCAGGTATATATTATTGGAGACAGGGGAATGTATGGGCTCCTGTGAGGTATATATTATTGGAGGCAGCAGAATCTATGGTCTCCTGTCAGGTATATATTATCGGAGGCAGCAGAATCTATGGGCTCCTGTCAGGTCTATATTATTGGAGGCAGGAGAATCTATGGGCTCCTGTCAGGTATATATTAATGGAGGCAGCAGAATGTATGAGCTCCTGTCAGGTATATATTATTGGAGGTAGGAGAATGTATGGGCTCCTGTCAGGTATATATTATTGGAGCCAGCAGAATGTATGGGCTCCTGTCAGGTATATATTATTGGAGGCAGCAAAATCTATGGGCTCCTGTCAGGTATATATTATTGGAGGCAGCAGAATCTATGGGCTCCTGTCAGGTATATATTATTGGAGGCAGCAGAATGTATGGGCTCCTGTCAGGTATATATTATTGGAGGCAGCAGAATCTATGGGCTCCTGTCAGGTATATATTATTGGAGGCAGCAGAATGTATGGGCTCCTGTCAGGTATATATTATTGGAGGAAGCAGAATCTATGGGCTCCTGTCAGGTATATATTATTAGAGGCAGCAGAATCTATGGGCTCCTGTCGGGTATATATTATTGGAGGCAGCAGAATGTATGGGCTCCTGTCAGGTATATATTATTGTAAGCAGGAGAATGTATGGGCTCCTCTCTGGTATATATTATTGGAGGCAGGAGAATGTATGGGCTCCTGTCAGGTATATATTATTGGAGGCAGGAGAATGTATGGGCTCCTGTCAGGTATATATTGTAGGAGGCAGCAGCATGTATGGGCTCCTGTCAGGTATATATTATTGGAGGCAGCAGAATGTATGGGCTCCTGTCAGTTATATATTATTGGAGGCAGCAGAATGTATGGGCTCCTGTCAGGTATATATTATTGGAGGCAGCAGAATGTATGGGCTCCTGTCAGGTATATATTATTGGAGGCAGCAGAATGTATCGGCTCCTGTCAGGTATATATTATTGGAGGCAGCAGAATCTATGGTCTCCTTTCATGTATATATTATTGGAGACAGGAGAATCTATGGGCTCCTACCAGGTATATATTATTGGAGGCAGCAGAATCTATGGGCTCCTGTCACGTATATATTATTGGAGGCAGCAGAATCTATGGGCTCCTTTCATGTATATATTTTTGGAGACAGGAGAATCTATGGGCTCCTACCAGGTATATATTATTGGAGGCAGCAGAATCTATGGGCTCCTGTCAGGTATATATTATTGGAGGCAGGAGAATCTTTGGGCTCCTGTCAGGTATATATTATTGGAGGCAGGAGAATCTATGGGCTCCTGTCAGTTATATATTATTGGAGACAGGAGAATTTATGGGCTCCTGTCAGGTTTATATTATTGGAGGCAGCAGAATGTATGGTCTCCTTTCAGGTATATATTATTGGAGGCAGCAGAATGTATGGGCTCCTGTCAGGTATATATTATTGGAGACAGGGGAATGTATGGGCTCCTGTGAGGTATATATTATTGGAGGCAGCAGAATCTATGGTCTCCTGTCAGGTATATATTATCGGAGGCAGCAGAATCTATGGGCTCCTGTCAGGTCTATATTATTGGAGGCAGGAGAATCTATGGGCTCCTGTCAGGTATATATTAATGGAGGCAGCAGAATGTATGAGCTCCTGTCAGGTATATATTATTGGAGGTAGGAGAATGTATGGGCTCCTGTCAGGTATATATTATTGGAGCCAGCAGAATGTATGGGCTCCTGTCAGGTATATATTATTGGAGGCAGCAAAATCTATGGGCTCCTGTCAGGTATATATTATTGGAGGCAGCAGAATCTATGGGCTCCTGTCAGGTATATATTATTGGAGGCAGCAGAATGTATGGGCTCCTGTCAGGTATATATTATTGGAGGCAGCAGAATCTATGGGCTCCTGTCAGGTATATATTATTGGAGGCAGCAGAATGTATGGGCTCCTGTCAGGTATATATTATTGGAGGAAGCAGAATCTATGGGCTCCTGTCAGGTATATATTATTAGAGGCAGCAGAATCTATGGGCTCCTGTCGAGTATATATTATTGGAGGCAGCAGAATGTATGGGCTCCTGTCAGGTATATATTATTGTAAGCAGGAGAATGTATGGGCTCCTCTCTGGTATATATTATTGGAGGCAGGAGAATGTATGGGCTCCTGTCAGGTATATATTATTGGAGGCAGGAGAATGTATGGGCTCCTGTCAGGTATATATTGTAGGAGGCAGCAGCATGTATGGGCTCCTGTCAGGTATATATTATTGGAGGCAGCAGAATGTATGGGCTCCTGTCAGTTATATATTATTGGAGGCAGCAGAATGTATGGGCTCCTGTCAGGTATATATTATTGGAGGCAGCAGAATGTATGGGCTCCTGTCAGGTATATATTATTGGAGGCAGCAGAATGTATCGGCTCCTGTCAGGTATATATTATTGGAGGCAGCAGAATCTATGGTCTCCTTTCATGTATATATTATTGGAGACAGGAGAATCTATGGGCTCCTACCAGGTATATATTATTGGAGGCAGCAGAATCTATGGGCTCCTGTCAGGTATATATTATTGGAGGCAGCAGAATCTATGGGCTCCTTTCATGTATATATTTTTGGAGACAGGAGAATCTATGGGCTCCTACCAGGTATATATTATTGGAGGCAGCAGAATCTATGGGCTCCTGTCAGGTATATATTATTGGAGGCAGGAGAATCTATGGGCTCCTGTCAGGTATATATTATTGGAGGCAGCAGAATGTATGGGCTCCTGTCAGGTATATATTATTGGAGGCAGGAGAATATATGGGCTCCTGTCAGGTATATATTATTGGAGTCAGGAGAATGTATGGGCTCCTGTCAGGTATATATTATTGGAGGCAGCAGAATGTATTGGCTCCTGTCAGGTATATATTATTGGAGGCAGCAGAATGTATTGGCTCCTGTCAGGTATATATTATTGGAGGCAGCAGAATGTATGGGCTCCTGTCATGTATATTTTATTGGAGGCAGCAAAATGTATGGGCTCCTGTCAGGTATATATTATTGGAGGCAGGAGAATGTATGGGCTCCTGTCAGGTATATATTATAGGAGGCAGGAGAATGTAAGGCCTCCTGGCAGGTATATATTATTGGAGGCAGCAGAATGTATGGGCTCCTGCTAGGTATATAGTATTGGAGGCAGCAAAATGTATGGGCTCCTGTCAGGTATATATTATTGGAGGCAGAAGAATGTATGGGCTCCTGTCAGGTATATATTATCGGAGGCAGGAGAATGTATGGGCTCCTGTCAGGTATATATTATTGGAGGCAGGAGAATGTATGGGCTCCTGTCAGGTATATATTATCGGAGGCAGGAGAATGTATGGTCTTCTGTCAGGTATATATTATTGGAGGCAGGAGAATGTATGGGCTCCTACCTGGTATATATTATTGGAGGCAGGAGAATGTATGGGCTCCTGTCCTGTATATATTATTGGAGGCAGCAGAATGTATGGGCTCCTGTCATGTTTTTATTATTGGAGGCAGGAGAATGTATGGACTACTGTCAGGTATATATCATTGGAGGCAGTAAAATGTATGGGCTCCTGTCAGGTATATATTATTGGAGGCAGGAGAATATATGGGCTCCTGTCAGGTATATATTATTGGAGGCAGCAGAATGTATGGGCTCCTGTCAGGTATATATTATCGGAGGCAGGAGAATGTATGGCCTCCTGGCAGGTATATATTATCGGAGGCAGGAGAATGTATGGGCTCCTGCTAGGTATATATTATTGGAGGCAAGAGAATGTATGGTCTTCTGTCAGGTATATATTATTGGAGGCAGGAGAATGTATGGGCTCCTACCAGGTATATATTATTGGAGGCAGCAGAATGTATGGGCTCCTGTCCTGTATATATTATTGGAGGCAGCAGAATGTATGGGCTCCTGTCACGTTTTTATTATTGGAGGAAGGAGAATGTATGGACTACTGTCAGGTATATATCATTGGAGGCAGGAAAATGTATGGGCTCCTGTCAGGTATATATTATTGGAGGCAGGAGAATATATGGGCTCCTGTCAGGTATATATTATTGGAGGCAGGAGAATGTATGGGCTCCTGTCAGGTATATATTATTGGAGGCAGGAGAATGTATGGGCTCCTGTCAGGTATATATTATTGGAGGCAGGAGAATGTATGGGCTCCTGTCAGGTATATATTATTGGAGGCAGGAGAATGTATGGGCTCCTGTCAGGTATATATTATTGGAGGCAGGAGAATGTATGGGCTCCTGTCAGGTATATATTATTGGAGGCAGGAGAATGTATGGGCTCCTGTCAGGTATATATTAATGGAGGCAGGAGAATGTATGGTTTCCTGTCAGGTATATATTATTGGAGGCAGCAAAATGTATGGGCTCCTGTCAGATATGTATTATTGGAGGCAGGAGAATGTATGGGCTCCTGTCAGGTATATATTATTGGAGGCAGGAGAATGTATGGGCTCCTGTCAGGTATATATTATTGGAGGCAGGAGAATGTATGGGCTCCTGTCAAGTATATATTAATGGAGGCAGGAGAATGTATGGGCTCCTGTCAGGTATATAGTAATGGAGGCAGGAGAATGTATGGGGTCCTGTCAGGTATATATTATTGGAGGCTGGAGAATGTATGGGCTCCTCTCAGGTATATATTATTGGAGGCAGGAGAATCTATGGGCTCCTGTCAGGTATATATTATTGGAGGCAGCAGAATGTATGGGCTCCTGTCAGGTATATATTATTGGAGGCAGGAGAATATATGGGCTCCTGTCAGGTATATATTATTGGAGGCAGGAGAATGTATGGGCTCCTGTCAGGTATATATTATTGGAGGCAGCAGAATGTATTGGCTCCTGTCAGGTATATATTATTGGAGGCAGCAGAATGTATGGGCTCCTGTCAGGTATATATTATTGGAGGCAGCAGAATGTATTGGCTCCTGTCAGGTATATATTATTGGAGGCAGCAGAATGTATGGGCTCCTGTCAGGTATATATTATTGGAGGCAGCAGAATGTATGGGCTCCTGTCAGGTATATATTATCGGAGGCAGGAGAATGTATGGCCTCCTGGCAGGTATATATTATCGGAGGCAGGAGAATGTATGGGCTCCTGCTAGGTATATATTATTGGAGGCAGGAGAATGTATGGTCTTCTGTCAGGTATATATTATTGGAGGCAGGAGAATGTATGGGCTCCTACCAGGTATATATTATTGGAGGCAGCAGAATGTATGGGCTCCTGTCCTGTATATATTATTGGAGGCAGCAGAATGTATGGGCTCCTGTCACGTTTTTATTATTGGAGGCAGGAGAATGTATGTACTACTGTCAGGTATATATCATTGGAGGCAGGAAAATGTATGGGCTCCTGTCAGGTATATATTATTGGAGGCAGGAGAATATATGGGCTCCTGGCAGGTATATATTATTGGAGGCAGGAGAATGTATGGGCTCCTGTCAGGTATATATTATTGGAGGCAGGAGAATGTATGGGCTCCTGTCAGGTATATATTATTGGAGGCAGGAGAATGTATGGGCTCCTGTCAGGTATATAGTATTGGAGGCTGGAGAATGTATGGGCTCCTGTCAGGTATATATTAATGGAGGCAGGAGAATGTAAGGGCTCCTGTCAGGTATATATTAATGGAGGCAGGAGAATGTATGGGGTCCTGTCAGGTATATATTATTGGAGGCAGCAGAATGTATGGGCTCCTGTCAGATATGTATTATTGGAGGCAGGAGAATGTATGGGCTCCTGTCAGGTATATATTATTGGAGGCAGTAGAATGTATGGGCTCCTGTCAGGTATATATTATTGGAGGCAGGAGAATGTATGGGCTCCTGTCAAGTATATATTAATGGAGGCAGGAGAATGTATGGGCTCCTGTCAGGTATATATTAATGGAGGCAGGAGAATGTATGGGGTCCTGTCAGGTATATATTATTGGAGGCTGGAGAATGTATGGGCTCCTCTCAGGTATATATTATTGGAGACAGGAGAATGTATGGGCTCCTGTCAGGGTATATTATTGGAGCCAGCAGAATGTATGGGCTCCTGTCAGGTATATATTATTGGAGACAGGAGAATCTATGGGCTTCTGTCCTGTCAGGTATATATTACTGGAGGCAGGAGAATGTATGGGCTCCTGTCAGTTATATATTATTGGAGGCAGGAGAATGTATGGGCTCCTCTCAGGTATATATTATTGGAGGCAGGAGAATGTATGGGCTCCTGTCAGGTATATTTATTGGAGGCAGGAGAATGTATGGGCTCCTGTCAGGTATATATTATTGGAGGCAGCAGAATGTATGGACTCCTGTCGGGTATATATTATTGGAGGCAGCAGAATGTATTGGCTCCTGTCAGGTATATATTATTGGAGGCAGGAGAATGTATGGGCTCCTGTCAGGTATATATTATTGGAAGCTGCAGAATCTATGGGCTCCTGTCAGGTATATATTATAGGAGGGAGGAGACTGTATGGGCTCCTCTCAGGTATATATTATTGGAGGCAGGAGACTCTATGGGCTCCTCTCAGGTATATATTATTGGAGACAGGAGAATGTATGGGCTCCTGTCAGGTATATATTATTGGAGGCAGGAGAATATATGGGCTCCTGTCAGGTATATATTATTGGAGGCAGGAGAATGTATGGGCTCCTGTCAGGTATATATTATTGGAGGCAGCAGAATGTATTGGCTCCTGTCAGGTATATATTATTGGAGGCAGCAGAATGTATGGGCTCCTGTCAGGTATATATTATTGGAGGCAGCAGAATGTATTGGCTCCTGTCAGGTATATATTATTGGAGGCAGCAGAATGTATGGGCTCCTGTCAGGTATATATTATTGGAGGCAGCAGAATGTATGGGCTCCTGTCAGGTATATATTATCGGAGGCAGGAGAATGTATGGCCTCCTGGCAGGTATATATTATCGGAGGCAGGAGAATGTATGGGCTCCTGCTAGGTATATATTATTGGAGGCAAGAGAATGTATGGTCTTCTGTCAGGTATATATTATTGGAGGCAGGAGAATGTATGGGCTCCTACCAGGTATATATTATTGGAGGCAGCAGAATGTATGGGCTCCTGTCCTGTATATATTATTGGAGGCAGCAGAATGTATGGGCTCCTGTCACGTTTTTATTATTGGAGGAAGGAGAATGTATGGACTACTGTCAGGTATATATCATTGGAGGCAGGAAAATGTATGGGCTCCTGTCAGGTATATATTATTGGAGGCAGGAGAATATATGGGCTCCTGTCAGGTATATATTATTGGAGGCAGGAGAATGTATGGGCTCCTGTCAGGTATATATTATTGGAGGCAGGAGAATGTATGGGCTCCTGTCAGGTATATATTATTGGAGGCAGGAGAATGTATGGGCTCCTGTCAGGTATATATTATTGGAGGCAGGAGAATGTATGGGCTCCTGTCAGGTATATATTAACCCCTTAATAACATCTGACGTACTAATACGCGTCTGTGCCCTGGGACTTAAGAGCCAGACCCGTATTAGTACGTCATGGCGATCGCGCGCGCACACAGGCTGTGCGGGCGCGATCGCCGCCGGGTGTCAGCTGATTGTCACAGCTGACACCCGGTACTATGTGCAGGGAGCGGTCACGCACCGCTCCCAGCACATTAACCCCCGCGATGCTGCGATCGAAGTCGATCGAAGTCGATCGCGGCATTGCGGGGGCAAGGGGAGGTGATCGCCGATACTCACCTCCTCTTCCGGCTTCCAGCGCAGTCTGCAAAGGCTTCCCGGGTGTTGCCATGACGACCCGATGTCGTCATGACAACATCCGGGTCACCAGAGAGCAGGAAGATTGCTTGGACATGCGCAGTGCATCTCCAAGCAATCTTCACACTGTGCACTTCTGACAGCCTTCATGGCATAGGGATGGTGCTCCATTCCTGTGCCATGCAGGCGATCAGAAAAAAAAAAGTGAAAGTCCCAGAGTGGGACAAAGTAATAAAGTGTATAAACTGTGTGAAAGTGGAAAAAAAAAAAAAAAAAAAATGTGCAAAAATATTATAAAAAAATAAAAAAAATAATACACCAAAAATAAAAATATAATGTACCCATCAATAAATATTATTATAAAAAAAATAAAAAAAAAACAATAAAAGTACACATATTTGGTATCGCCGCGTCCGGAACAACCTGACCTATAAAACTGTCCCACTAGTTAACCCCTTCAGTGAACACGGTAAAAAAAAAAAAAAAAAAACCAAGCAAAAAACAATGCTTTATCACCATACCGCCAAACAAAAAGTGGAATAACACGCGATCAAAAAGACGCATATAAATAAAAATGATACCGCTGAAAACGTCATCTCGTCCCGCAAAAAACAAGCCGCCATATAGCTCAATCAGCCGAAAAATAAAAAAGTTATAGCTCTCAGAATAAAGCGATACTAAAAAATATTTTTTTCTATAAAATAGCTTTTATTGTGTATAAGCGCCAAAACATAGAAAAATTATACAAATGTGGTACCGCTGTAAACGTACTGACCCGAAGAGTAAAGCTGCCTCATCAATTTTACCACACGCGGAACAGAATAAAAAAAAAAAAAAAAAAACAATTCCTGAATTGTTGGTTTTTGTTTATTCTGCCTCCCAAAAATCGGAATAGAAAGCGATCAAAAAATGTCACGTGCCTGAAAATGGCACCAATAACAACGTCAAGTCATCCCGCAAAAAACGAGCCGTCACATGACTGTCTGCCAAAATTTGGAAAAATTATAGCTCTCAAAATATGGCGATGCAAAAACTAGATTTTACAAAAAATGCGTCTTTTAGTGTGTGACAGCTGTCAGTCATAAAAACCCCATATGATTCTGGCATTGCTGTAATCACACCGACCCGAAGAATAAAGTCGTCTAATCACTTATACCGCACAAGGAACGGCGTCAAAAATAAACTCTTGAGTTAGGATTGGGCTAGGGTTAGGGCTGGGTTTGGGGCTAGGGTTGTGCTGGGGCTAGGGTTGTGCTGGGGCTAGGGTTGTGCTGGGGCTAGGGTTGTGCTGGGGCTAGGGTTGTGCTAGGGTTAGGGCTGGGGTTGGGATTTTTTTCAAAAGTAAGAAAAAAAGATGACGATATGGCGACTAGTGTTGAGAGCAAGTGCTCGCTACTTGAGTTTGCATCGGGTGCTCTGGTATGCATTTAGTATCGTGGGTATTTGAGTGACATGCTCGAGTCTCTGCCCCATATGCTTCGCGGCCAAAAAACTTTACGGGGATTGCCTGCCATGCACGAGCGATCCCCGCATGTTTTTTTTTGGGTGTCTAATAACCGTGAAACATGCGGAGCAGGGACTCGAGCATGTCACTCGAGCACACGCTGTACATGGTGCATACCTGAGTACCCGATGCAAACTCAAGTAGCGAGGACTTGCGCTCAAGAATAATGAAAACTTATTCAATATGATGACCTAATGTAAACAAATAATGTGCCGTACCTCTGGGTTCAAAATGTTCACTATACACCTTAATAAAATCTTTGAGGGGTATAGTTTCCAAAATGGGGACACTTGTGGGGGAGCTCCACTGTTTAGGCACATCACGGGCTCTCCAAACGCGACATGGTGTCCGCTAACAAATTGAATGGAAAATCGGCTCAAATTGTTAGCGGACGCCATGTTGCGTTTGGAGAGCCCCTGTGTGTCCAAACATTGGAGCTCCCCCACAAGTGACCCCATTTTGGAAACTAGACCCCCCAAGGCACCTATCTAGATGCATAGTGAGCACTTAGAACCCCCAGGTGCTTCACAAATTGATTCGTAAAAATGAAAAAGTGAAAATAAAACACTTTTTCATTTTTATGAATCAATTTGTGAAGCACCTGGGGGTTCCAACTGCTCACTATGCATCTAGATAGGTGCCTTGGGGGGTCTAGTTTCCAAAATGGGGTCACTTGTGGGGGAGCTCCAATGTTTGGGCACACAGGGACTCTCTAAATGCAACATGGTATCCGCTAACAAATTGAATGGAAAATCGGCTCAAATTGTTAGCGGACACCACATTGCGTTTGGAGAGCCCCTCTGTGCCCAAACTTTGGAGCTCCCCCACAAGTGACCCCATTTTGGAAACTAGATCCCCCAAGGCACCTTTCTAGATGCATAGTGAGCACTTGGAACCCCCAGGTGCTTCACAAATTGATTCGTAAAAATGAAAAAGTGAAAAAAAAAACACTTTTTCATTTTTATGAATCAATTTGTGAAGCACCTGGGGTTCCAAGTGCTCACTATGAATCTAGATAGGTGCCTTGGGGGGTCTAGTTTCCAAAATGGGGTCACTTGTGGGGGAGCTCCAATGTTTGAGCACACAGGGACTCTCCAAATGCAACATGATATCCGCTAACAAATTGTCGGCTCAAATTGTTAGCGGATATCATGTTGCATTTGGAGAGTCCCTGTGTGCCCAAACATTGGAGCTCCTCCACAAGTGACCCCATTTTGGAAACTAGACCCCCCAAGGCACCTATCTAGATGCATAGTGAGCACTTGGAACCCCTAGGTGCTTCACAAATTAATTCGTAAAAATGAAAAAGTGTTTTTTTTTTCACGTTTCATTATTACGAATCAATTTGTGAAGCACCTGGGGGTTCCAAGTGCTCACTATGCATCTAGAAAGGTGCCTTGGGGGGTCTAGTTTCCAAAATGGGGTCACTTGTGGGGGAGCTCCAAAGTTTGGGCACAGAGGGGCTCTCCAAACGCAATGTGGCGTCCGCTAACAATTTGAGCCGATTTTCCATTCAATTTGTTAGCGGATACCATGTTGCATTTAGAGAGTCCCTGTGTGCCCAAACATTGGAGCTCCCCCACAAGTGACCCCATTTTGGAAACTAGACCCCCCAAGGCACCTATCTAGATGCATAGTGAGCACTTGGAACCCCTAGGTGCTTCACAAATTGATTCGTAAAAATGAAAAAGTGTTTTTTTTTTCACTTTTTCATTATTACGAATCAATTTGTGAAGCACCTGGGGGTTCCAAGTGCTCACTATGCATCTAGAAAGGTGCCTTGGGGGGTCTAGTTTCCAAAATGGGGTCACTTGTGGGGGAGCTCCAAAGTTTGGGCACAGAGAAGCTCTCCAAACGCAATGTGGTGTCCGCTAACAATTTGAGCCGATTTTCCATTCAATTTGTTAGCGGATACCATGTTGCATTTAGAGAGTCCCTGTGTGCCCAAACATTGGAGCTCTCCCACAAGTGACCCCATTTTGGAAACTAGACCCCCCAAGGCACCTATCTAGATGCATAGTGAGCAGTTGGAACCCCCAGGTGCTTCACAAATTGATTCATAAAAATGAAAAAGTGTTTTTTTTTTCACTTTTTCATTGTTACGAATCAATTTGTGAAGCACCTGGGGGTTCCAAGTGCTCACTATGCATCTAGATAGGTGCCTTGGGGGGTCTAGTTTCCAAAATGGGGTCACTTGTGGGGGAGCTCCAAAGTTTGGGCACACAGCAGCTCTCCAAACGCAACATGGTGTCGCTAACAATTTGAGCCAATTTTGCGTTAAATTTGTTAGCGGACACCATGTTGCATTTAGAGAGCCGCTGTGTGCCCAAATATTGGAGCTCCCCCACAAGTGACCCCATTTTGGAAACTAGACCACCCAAGGCACCTATCTAGATGCATAGTGAGCACTTGGAACCCTCAGGTGCTTCACAAATTGATTCATACAAATGAAAAAGTGTTTTTTTTTTCACTTTTTCATTGTTACGAATCAATTTGTGAAGCACCTGGGGGTTCCAAGTGCTCACTATGCATCTAGATAGGTGCCTTGGGGGGTCTAGTTTCCAAAATGGGGTCACTTGTGGGGGAGCTCCAATGTTTGGGCACACAGGGACTCTCTAAATGCAACATGGTGTCCTCTAACAAATTTAACGGAAAATCGGCTCAAATTGTTAGCGACACCATGTTGCGTTTGGAGAGCCGCTGTGTGCCCAAACATTGGAGCTCCCCCACAAGTGACCCCATTTTGGAAACTAGACCCCCCAAGGCACCTATCTAGATGCATTGTGAGCACTTGGAACACTCAGGTGCTTCACAAATTGATTCATAAAAATGAAAAAGTGTTTTTTTTTTTCACTTTTTCATTGTTACGAATCAATTTGTGAAGCACCTGGGGGTTCCAAGTGCTCACTATGCATCTAGAAAGGTGCCTTGGGGGGTCTAGTTTCCAAAATGGGGTCACTTGTGGGGGAGCTCCAAAGTTTGGGCACACATGGGCTCTCCAAACACAACATGGCGTCCGCTAATTATTCAAGCAAATTTTACAATCAAAAAGTCAAATAGCGCTCCTTCCCTTCCGAGCCCTGCCGTGCGCCCAAACAGTATTTTTTCCCCAAATATTGGGTATCTGCGTGCCCAGGGGAAATTGCACAACAAATTTTGGGGTCCATTTTTTCTTGTTACCCCTGTGAAAATAAAAAAAATTGGGTCTAAATTAACATTTTTGTGAAAAAAGTTAAATGTTCATTTTTTTCTTCCACATTCAAAAAATTCCTGTGAAGCACCTGAAGGGTTAATAAAGTTCTTGAATGTGGTTTTGAGCACCTTGAAGGGTGCAGTTTTTAGAATGGTGTCACTTTTGGGTATTTTCTGTCATAAAGACCTCTCAAAGTGACTTCAAATGTGATGTGGTCCCTAAAAAAATGGTTTTGTAAATTTTGTTGGAAAAATGAGAAATCGCTGGTCAACTTTTAACCCTTATAGCTCCCTAACAAAAAAAAATTTTGGTTCCAAAATTGTGCTGATGTAAAGTAGACATGTGGGAAATGTTATTTATTAACTCTTTTGTGTGACATATCGCTCTGATTTCAGGGCTTAAAAATTCAAATTTTGAAAATTGCAAAATTTTCAAAATTTTCGCCAAATTTCCGTTTTTTTCACAAATAAACGCAAGTGATATCGAAGAAATTTTTCCACAATCATGAAGTACAATATGTCACGAAAAAACAATCTCAGAATCAGGGGGATCCGTTGAAGCGTTCGAGAGTAATTACCTCATAAAGTGACAGTGGTCAGAATTGTAAAAATTGGCCCGGTCATTAACGTGCAAACCACCCGCGGGGCTTAAGGGGTTAATGGAGGCAGGAGAATGTATGGTTTCCTGTCAGGTATATATTATTGGAGGCAGCAGAATGTATGGGCTCCTGTCAGATATGTATTATTGGAGGCAGGAGAATGTATGGGCTCCTGTCAGGTATATATTATTGGAGGTAGGAGAATGTATGGGCTCCTGTCAGGTATATATTATTGGAGGCAGGAGAATGTATGGGCTCCTGTCAAGTATATATTAATGGAGGCAGGAGAATGTATGGGCTCCTGTCATGTATATAGTAATGGAGGCAGGAGAATGTATGGGGTCCTGTCAGGTATATATTATTGGAGGCTGGAGAATGTATGGGCTTCTCTCAGGTATATATTATTGGAGGCAGGAGAATCTATGGGCTCCTGTCAGGTATATATTATTGGAGGCAGCAGAATGTATGGGCTCCTGTCAGGTATATATTATTGGAGGCAGGAGAATATATGGGCTCCTCTCAGGTATATATTATTGGAGGTAGGAGAATGTATGGGCTCCTGTCAGGTATATATTATTGGAGGCAGCAGAATGTATTGGCTCCTGTCAGGTATATATTATTGGAGGCAGCAGAATGTATGGGCTCCTGTCAGGTATATATTATTGGAGGCAGCAGAATGTATTGGCTCCTCTCAGGTATATATTATTGGAGGCAGCAGAATGTATGGGCTCCTGTCAGGTATATATTATTGGAGGCAGCAGAATGTATGGGCTCCTGTCAGGTATATATTATCGGAGGCAGGAGAATGTATGGCCTCCTGGCAGGTATATATTATCGGAGGCAGGAGAATGTATGGGCTCCTGCTAGGTATATATTATTGGAGGCAGGAGAATGTATGGTCTTCTGTCAGGTATATATTATTGGAGGCAGGAGAATGTATGGGCTCCTACCAGGTATATATTATTGGAGGCAGCAGAATGTATGGGCTCCTGTCCTGTATATATTATTGGAGGCAGCAGAATGTATGGGCTCCTGTCACGTTTTTATTATTGGAGGCAGGAGAATGTATGTACTACTGTCAGGTATATATCATTGGAGGCAGGAAAATGTATGGGCTCCTGTCAGGTATATATTATTGGAGGCAGGAGAATATATGGGCTCCTGGCAGGTATATATTATTGGAGGCAGGAGAATGTATGGGCTCCTGTCAGGTATATATTATTGGAGGCAGGAGAATGTATGGGCTCCTGTCAGGTATATATTATTGGAGGCAGGAGAATGTATGGGCTCCTGTCAGGTATATAGTATTGGAGGCTGGAGAATGTATGGGCTCCTGTCAGGTATATATTAATGGAGGCAGGAGAATGTAAGGGCTCCTGTCAGGTATATATTAATGGAGGCAGGAGAATGTATGGGGTCCTGTCAGGTATATATTATTGGAGGCAGCAGAATGTATGGGCTCCTGTCAGATATGTATTATTGGAGGCAGGAGAATGTATGGGCTCCTGTCAGGTATATATTATTGGAGGCAGTAGAATGTATGGGCTCCTGTCAGGTATATATTATTGGAGGCAGGAGAATGTATGGGCTCCTGTCAAGTATATATTAATGGAGGCAGGAGAATGTATGGGCTCCTGTCAGGTATATATTAATGGAGGCAGGAGAATGTATGGGGTCCTGTCAGGTATATATTATTGGAGGCTGGAGAATGTATGGGCTCCTCTCAGGTATATATTATTGGAGACAGGAGAATGTATGGGCTCCTGTCAGGGTATATTATTGGAGCCAGCAGAATGTATGGGCTCCTGTCAGGTATATATTATTGGAGACAGGAGAATCTATGGGCTTCTGTCCTGTCAGGTATATATTACTGGAGGCAGGAGAATGTATGGGCTCCTGTCAGTTATATATTATTGGAGGCAGGAGAATGTATGGGCTCCTCTCAGGTATATATTATTGGAGGCAGGAGAATGTATGGGCTCCTGTCAGGTATATTTATTGGAGGCAGGAGAATGTATGGGCTCCTGTCAGGTATATATTATTGGAGGCAGCAGAATGTATGGGCTCCTGTCGGGTATATATTATTGGAGGCAGCAGAATGTATTGGCTCCTGTCAGGTATATATTATTGGAGGCAGGAGAATGTATGGGATCCTGTCAGGTATATATTATTGGAAGCTGCAGAATCTATGGGCTCCTGTCAGGTATATATTATAGGAGGCAGGAGACTGTATGGGCTCCTCTCAGGTATATATTATTGGAGGCAGGAGACTCTATGGGCTCCTCTCAGGTATATATTATTGGAGACAGGAGAATGTATGGGCTCCTGTCAGGTATATATTATTGGATCCAGCAGAATGTATGGGCTCCTGTCAGGTATATATTATTTGAGACAGGAGAATCTATGGGCTTCTGTCCTGTCAGGTATATATTACTGGAGCCAGCAGAATGTATGGTCTCCTGTCAGCTATATATTATTGGAGGCAGGAGAATGTATGGGCTCCTGTCAGGTATATATTACTGGAGCCAGCAGAATGTATGGGCTCCTGTCAGGTATATATTATTGGAGGCAGGAGAATCTATGGGCTCCTGTCAGGTATATATTATTGGAGCTAGCAGAATCTATGGGCTCCTGTCAGGTATATATTATTGGAGGCAGGAGAATGTATGGGCTCCTGTCAGGTATATATTATTGGAGGCAGGAGAATGTATGGGCTCCTGTCAGGTATATATTATTGGAGGCAGGAGAATGTATGGGCTCCTGTCAGTTATATATTATTGGAGGCAGGAGAATGTATGGGCTCTTGTCAGGTATATATTATTGGAGCCAGCAGAATGTATTGGCTCCTGTCAGGTATATATTATTGGAGACAGGAGAATCTATGGGCTTCTGTCCTGTCAGGTATATATTACTGGAGGCAGGAGAATGTATGGGCTCCTGTCAGGTATATATTATTGGAGGCAGGAGAATGTATGGGCTCCTCTCAGGTATATATTATTGGAGGCAGCAGAATGTATGGGCTCCTCTCAGGTATATATTATTGGAGGCAGCAGAATGTATGGGCTCATGTCAGGTATATATTATTGGAGCAAGGAGAATGTATGGGCTCCTGTCAGGTATATATTATTGGAGGCAGCAGAATGTATGGGCTCCTGTCGGGTATATATTATTGGAGGCAGCAGAATGTATGGGCTCCTGTCAGGTATATATTATTGGAGGCAGGAGAATGTATGGGCTCCTGTCAGGTATATATTAATGGAGGCAGGAGAATGTATGGGCTCCTGTCAGGTATATATTAATGGAGGCAGGAGAATGCATGGGCTCCTGTCAGGTATATATTATTGGAGGCAGCAGAATGTATGGGCTGCTGTCAGGTATATATTATTGGAGCCAGCAGAATGTATGGGCTCCTGTCAGGTATATATTATTGGAGGCAGGAGAATGTATGGGCTCCTGTCAGGTATATATTATTGGAGACAGGAGAATCTATGGGCTTCTGTCAGGTATATATTACTGGAGGCAGGAGAATGTATGGGCTCCTGTCAGGTATATATTATTGGAGGCAGCAGAATCTATGGGCTCCTGTCAGGTATATATTATTGGAGGCAGGAGAATGTATGGGCTCCTGTAAGGTATATATTATTGGAGGCAGCAGAATGTATGGGCTCCTGTCAGGTATATATTATTGGAAGCTGCAGAATCTATGGGCTCCTGTCAGGTATATATTATTGGAGGCAGGAGAATGTATGGGCTCTTGTCAGGTATATATTAATCGAGGCAGGAGAATGTATGGGCTCCTGTCAGGTATGTTTTAATGGAGGCAGGAGAATGTATGGGCTCCTGTCAGGTATATATTATTGGAGGCAGCAGAATGTATGGGCTCCTGTCAGTTATATATTATTGGAGCCAGCAGAATGTATGGGCTCCTGTCAGGTATATATTATTGGAGGCAGGAGAATGTATGGGCTCCTGTCAGGTATATATTATTGGAGACAGGAGAATCTATGGGCTTCTGTCAGGTATATATTACTGGAGGCAGGAGAATCTATGGGCTCCTGTCAGGTATATATTATTGGAGGCAGCAGAATGTATGGACTCCTGTCAGGTATATATTATTGGAGGCTGCAGAATGTATGGGCTCCTGTCAGGTATATATTATTGGAGGCAGCAGAATCTATGGGCTCCTGTCAGGTATATATTATTAGAGGCAGCAGAATCTATGGGCTCCTGTCAGGTATATATTATTGGAGGCAGCAGAATCTATGGGCTCCTGTCAGGTATATATTATTGGAAGCAGCAGAATCTATGGGCTCCTGTCAGGTATATATTATTGGAGGCAGGAGAATGTATGGGCTCATGTCAGGTATATATTATTGGAGGCAGCAGAATCTATGGGCTCCTGTCAGGTATATATTATCGGAGGCAGGAGAATGTATGGGCTTCTGTCAGGTATATATTATTGGAGGCAGCAGAATGTATGGGCTTCTGTCATGTATATATTATTGGAGACAGGAGAATGTATGGGCTCCTGTCAGGTATATATTATTGCAGGCAGGAGAATGTATGGGCTCCTGTCAGGTATATATTATTGGAGGGAGCAGAATGTATGGGCTCCTGTCAGGTATATATTATTGGAGACAGCAGAATGTATGGGCTCCTGTCAGGTATATATTATTGGAGGCAGCAGAATGTATGGGCTCCTGTCAGGTATATATTATTGGAGGCAGCATAATCTATGGGCTCCTGTCAGGTATATATTATTGGAGGCAGGGGAATGTATTGGCTCCTGTCAGGTATATATTATTGGAGGCAGCAGAATGTATGGGCTCCTGTCAGGTATATATTATTGGAGGAAGCAGAATCTATGGGCTCCTGTCAGGTATATATTAATGGAGGCAGCAGAATCTATGGGCTCCTGTCAGGTATATATTATTGGAGGTAGGAGAATGTATGGGCTGCTGTCAGGTATATATTATTGGAGCCAGCAGAATGTATGGGCTCCTGTCAGGTATATATTATTGGAGGCAGCAAAATCTATGGGCTTCTGTCAGGTATATATTATTGGAGGCAGCAGAATCTACGGGCTCCTGTCAGGTATATATTATTGGAGGCAGCAGAATGCATGGGCTCCTGTCAGGTATATATTATTGGAGGCAGCAGAATCTATGGGCTCCTGTCAGGTATATATTATTGGAGGCAGCAGAATCTATGGGCTCCTGTCAGGTATATATTATTGCAGGCAGTAGAATCTATGGGCTCCTGTCGGGTATATATTATTGGAGGCAGCAGAATGTATGGGCTCCTGTCAGGTATATATTATTGGAAGCAGGAGAATGTATGGGCTCCTCTCAGGTATATATTATTGGAGGCAGCAGAATGTATGGGCTCCTGTCAGGTATATATTATTGGAGTCTGCAGAATGTATGGGCTCCTGTCAGGTATATATTATTGGAGGCAGCAGAATCTATGGACTCCTGTCAGGTATATATTATTGGAGGCAGGAGGATGTATGGGCTCCTGTCAGGTATATATTATTGGAGGCACCGGAATCTATGGGCTCCTGTCAGGTATATATTATTGGAGGCAGGAGAATCTATGGGCTCCTGTCAGGTATATATTACTGGAGGCTGCAGAATGTATGGGCTCCTGTCAGGTATATATTATTGGAGGCAGCAGAATCTATGGGCTCCTGTCAGGTATATATTAATGGAGGCAGGATAATGTATGGGCTCCTGTCAGGTATATATTATTGGAGGTAGGAGAATGTATGGGCTCCTGTCAGGTATATATTATCGGAGGCAGGAGAATGTATGGGCTTCTGTCAGGTATATATTATTGGAGCCAGCAGAATGTATGGGCTCCTGTCAGGTATATATTATTGGAGGCAGCAGAATCTATGGGCTCCTGTCAGGTATATATTATTGGAGGCAGCAGAATGTATGGGCTCCTGTCAGGTATATATTATTGGAGACATGAGAATGTATGGGCTCCTGTCAGGTATATATTATTGGAGGCAGGAGAATGTATGGGCTCCTGTCAGGTATATATTATTGGAGGTAGCAGAATCTATGGGCTCCTGTCAGGTATATTTTATTGGAGGCAGGAGAATGTATGGGCTCCTGTCAGGTATATATTATTGGAGGCAGGAGAATGTATGGGCTCCTGTCAGGGTTTTATTATTGGAGGCAGCAGAATGTATGGGCTCCTGTCAGGTATATATTATTGGAGGCAGCAGAATGTATGGGCTCCTGTAGGGTATATATTATTGGAGGGAGGAGAATGTATGGGCTCCTGTCAGGTATATATTATTGGAGGCAGGAGAATGTATGGGCTCCTGTCAGGTATATATTATTGGAGGCAGGAGAATCTATGGGCTTCTGTCATGTATATATTATTGGAGGCAGCAGAATGTATGGGCTCCTGTCAGGTATATATTATTGGAGGCAGGAGAATGTATGGGCTCCTATTAGGTATATATTATTGGAGGCAGGAGAATGTATGGGCTGCTGTCAGGTATATATTATTGGAGGCAGGAGAATGTATGGGCTGCTGTCAGGTATATATTATTGGAGGCAGGAGAATGTGTAGGCTACTGTCAGATATATATTATTGGAGGCAGGAGAATCTATGGGCTCCTGTCATGTATATATTATTGGAGGCAGCATAATGTATGGGCTCCTGTCAGGTATATATTATTGGAGGCAGGAGAATGTATGGGCTCCTGTCAGGTATATATTATTGGAGGCAGGAGAATGTATGGGCTCCTGTCAGGTATATATTATTGGAGGCAGCAGAATGTATGGGCTCCTGTCAGGTATATATTATTGGAGGCAGGAGAATGTATGGGCTCCTGTCAGGTTTTTATTATTGGAGGCAGGAGAATGTATGGGCTCCTGTCAGGTATATATTATTGGAGGCAGCAGAATGTATGGGCTTCTGTCAGGTATATATTATTGGAGGCAGGAGAATGTATGGGCTCCTGTCAGGTATATATTATTGGAGGCAGGAGAATGTATGGGCTCCTGTAGGGTATATATTATTGGAGGGAGGAGAATGTATGGGCTCCTGTCAGGTATATATTATTGGAGCCAGGAGAATGTATGGGCTCATGTCAGGTATATATTATTGGAGGCAGCAGAATCTATGGGCTCCTGTCAGGTATATATTATTGGAGGCAGCAAAATCTATGGGCTCCTGTCAGGTAAATATTATTGGAGGCAGCAGAATGTATGGGCTCCTGTCAGGTATATATTATTGGAGGCAGCAGAATCTATGGGCTCCTGTCAGGTAAATATTATTGGAGGCAGCAGAATGTATGGGCTCCTGTCAGGTATATATTATTGGAGGCAGCAGAATCTATGGGCTCCTGTCAGGTAAATATTATTGGAGGCAGGAGAATGTATGCGCTCCTGTCAGGTGTATATTATTTAAGGCAGCAGGATCTATGGGCTTCTGTCAGGTATAATTGGAGACAGGAGAATCTATGGGCTCCTGTCAGTTATATATTATTGGAGGCATCAGAATGTATGGGCTCCTGTCAGGTATATATTATTGGAGGGAGGAGAATGTATGGGCTCCTGTCAGGTATATATTATTGGAGGCAGCAAAATCTATGTGCTCCTGTCAGGTATATATTATTGGAGGCAGGAGAATGTATGGGCTCCTGTCAGGTATATATTATTGGAGGCAGCAGAATCTTTGGGCTCCTGTCAGGTATATATTATTGGAGCCAGCAGAATGTATGGGCTCCTGTCAGGTATATATTATTGGAGGCAGGAGAATGTATGGGCTCCTGTCAGGTATATATTATTGGAGGCAGGAGAATGTATGGGCTCCTGTCAGGTATATATTATTGGAGGCAGGAGAATGTATGGGCTCCTGTCAGGTATATATTATTGGAGGCAGGAGAATGTATGGGCTCCTGTCAGGTATATATTATTGGAGGCAGGAGAATCTATGGGCTACTGTCAGGTATATATTATTGGAGGCAGGAGAATCTATGGGCTACTGTCAGGTATATATTATTGGAGGCAGGAGAATCTATGGGCTCCTGTCAGGTATATATTATTGGAGGCAGGAGAATGTATGGGCTCCTGTCAGGTTTTTATTATTGGAGGCAGGAGAATGTATGGGCTCTTGTCAGGTATATATTATTGGAGGCAGGAAAATGTATGGTCTCCTGTCAGGTATTTATTATTGGAGGCAGCAGAATCTATGGGCTCCTCTCAGGTATATATTATTGGAGGCAGGAGAATTGATGTGCTCCTGTCAGGTATATATTATTGGAGACAGCAGAATCTATGGGCTTCTGTCAGGTATAATTGGAGACAGGAGAATCTATGGGCTCCTGTCGGGTATATATTATTGGAGGCAGCAGAATCTATGGGCTCCTGTCAGGTATATATTATTGCAGGCAGCAGAATGCATGGGCTTCTATCAGGTATATATTATTGGAGGCAGGAGAATGTATGAGCTCCTGTCAGGTATATATTATTGGAGGCAGGAAAATGTATGGTCTCCTGTCAGGTATTTATTATTGGAGGCAGCAGAATCTATGGGCTCCTCTCAGGTATATATTATTGGAGGCAGGAGAATTTATGTGCTCCTGTCAGGTATATATTATTGGAGACAGCAGAATCTATGGGCTTCTGTCAGGTATAATTGGAGACAGGAGAATCTATGGGCTCCTGTCGGGTATATATTATTGGAGGCAGCAGAATCTATGGGCTCCTGTCAGGTATATATTATTGGAGGCAGCAGAATGCATGGGCTTCTATCAGGTATATATTATTGGAGGCAGGAGAATCTATGGGCTCCTGTCAGGTATATATTATTGGAGGCAGGAGAATCTATGGACTCCTGTCAGGTATATATTATTGGAGGCAGCAGAATGTATGGGCTCCTGTCAGGTATATATTATTGGAGGTAGGAGAATGTATGGGCTCCTGTCAGGTATATATTATTGGAGCCAGCAGAATGTATGGGCTCCTGTCAGGTATATATTATTGGAGGCAGGAGAATGTATGGGCTCCTGTCAGGTATATATTATTGGAGACAGCAGAATGTATGGGCTCCTGTCAGGTATATATTATTGGAGGCAGGAGAATCTATGGGCTCCTGTCAGATATATATTATTGGAGGCAGCAGAATGTATGGGCTCCTGTCAGGTATATATTATTGGAGGCAGGAGAATGTATGGGCTCCTGTCAGGTATATATTATTGGAGGCAGCAGAATGTATGGGCTCCTGTCAGGTATATATTATTGGAGACAGGAGAATCTATGGGCTCCTATCAGATATATATTATTGGAGGCAGCAGAATCTATGAGCTCCTGTCAGGTATATATTATTGGAGGCAGGAGAATGTATGGGCTCCTGTCAGTTATATATTATTGGAGGCAGGAGAATCTATGGGCTGCTGTCAGGTATATATTATTGGAGGCAGCAGAATGTATGGGCTCCTGTCATGTATATATTATTGGAGGCAGGAGAATGTATGAGCTCCTGTCAGGTATATATTATTGGAGGCAGCAGAATCTATGGGCTCCTGTCAGGTATATATTATTGGAGGCAGGAGAATGTATGGGCTCCTGTCAGGTTTTTATTACTGGAGGCAGGAGAATGTATGGGCTCCTGTCAGGTATATATTATTGGAGGTAGCAGAATCTATGGGCTCCTGTCAGGTATATATTATTGGAGGTAGCAGAATCTATGGGCTCCTGTCAGGTACATATTATTGGAGGCAGCAGAATGTATGGGCTCCTGTCAGGTATATATTATTGGAGGCAGGAGAATGTATGGGCTCCTGTCAGGTTTTTATTATTGGAGGCAGGAGAATGTATGGGCTCCTGTGAGGTATATATTATTGGAGGCAGCAGAATGTATGGGCTTCTGTCAGGTATATATTATTGGAGGCAGGAGAATGTATGGGCTCCTGTCAGGTATATATTATTGGAGGCAGGAGAATGTATGGGCTCCTGTAGGGTATATATTATTGGAGGGAGGAGAATGTATGGGCTCCTGTCAGGTATATATTATTGGAGCCAGGAGAATGTATGGGCTCATGTCAGGTATATATTATTGGAGGCAGCAGAATCTATGGGCTCCTGTCAGGTATATATTATTGGAGGCAGCAGAATGTATGGGCTCCTGTCAGGTATATATTATTGGAGCCAGGAGAATGTATGGGCTCCTGTCAGGTATATATTATTGGAGGCAGGAGAATGTATGGGCTCCTGTCAGGTTTTTATTATTGGAGGCAGGAGAATGTATGGGCTCCTGTCAGGTATATATTATTGGAGGCAGCAGAATGTATGGGCTTCTGTCAGGTATATATTATTGGAGGCAGGAGAATGTATGGGCTCCTGTCAGGTATATATTATTGGAGGCAGCAGAATGTATGGGCTTCTGTCAGGTATATATTATTGGAGGCAGGAGAATGTATGGGCTCCTGTCAGGTATATATTATTGGAGGCTGCAGAATGTATGGGCTCCTGTCAGGTATATATTATTGGAGGCAGCAGAATCTAAGGGCTCCTGTCAGGTATATATTATTGGAGGCAGGAGAATGTATGGGCTCCTGTCAGGTATATATTACTGGAGGCTGCAGAATGTATGGGCTCTGTCAGGTATATATTATTGGAGGCAGCAGAATCTATGGGCTCCTGTCAGGTATATATTAATGGAGGCAGGATAATGTATGGGCTCCTGTCAGGTATATATTATTGGAGGCAGCAGAATGTATGGGCTCCTGTCATGTATATATTATTGGAGGCAGGAGAATGTATGAGCTCCTGTCAGGTATATATTATTGGAGGCAGCAGAATCTATGGGCTCCTGTCAGGTATATATTATTGGAGGCAGGAGAATGTATGGGCTCCTGTCAGGTTTTTATTACTGGAGGCAGGAGAATGTATGGGCTCCTGTCAGGTATATATTATTGGAGGTAGCAGAATCTATGGGCTCCTGTCAGGTATATATTATTGGAGGTAGCAGAATCTATGGGCTCCTGTCAGGTACATATTATTGGAGGCAGCAGAATCTATGGGCTCCTGTCAGGTATATATTATTGGAGGCAGGAGGATGTATGGGCTCCTGTCAGGTATATATTATTGGAGGCAGGAGGATGTATGGGCTCCTGTCAGGTATATATTATTGGAGGCAGCAGAATGCATGGGCTTCTATCAGGTATATATTATTGGAGGCAGGAGAATCTATGGGCTCCTGTCAGGTATATATTATTGGAGGCAGGAGAATCTATGGGCTCCTGTCAGGTATATATTATTGGAGGCAGCAGAATGTATGGGCTCCTGTCAGGTATATATTATTGGAGGTAGGAGAATGTATGGGCTCCTGTCAGGTATATATTATTGGAGCCAGCAGAATGTATGGGCTCCTGTCAGGTATATATTATTGGAGGCAGGAGAATGTATGGGCTCCTGTCAGGTATATATTATTGGAGACAGCAGAATGTATGGGCTCCTGTCAGGTATATATTATTGGAGGCAGGAGAATCTATGGGCTCCTGTCAGATATATATTATTGGAGGCAGCAGAATGTATGGGCTCCTGTCAGGTATATATTATTGGAGGCAGGAGAATGTATGGGCTCCTGTCAGGTATATATTATTGGAGGCAGCAGAATGTATGGGCTCCTGTCAGGTATATATTATTGGAGACAGGAGAATCTATGGGCTCCTATCAGATATATATTATTGGAGGCAGCAGAATCTATGAGCTCCTGTCAGGTATATATTATTGGAGGCAGGAGAATGTATGGGCTCCTGTCAGTTATATATTATTGGAGGCAGGAGAATCTATGGGCTGCTGTCAGGTATATATTATTGGAGGCAGCAGAATGTATGGGCTCCTGTCATGTATATATTATTGGAGGCAGCAGAATCTATGGGCTCCTGTCAGGTATATATTATTGGAGGCAGGAGAATGTATGGGCTCCTGTCAGGTTTTTATTACTGGAGGCAGGAGAATGTATGGGCTCCTGTCAGGTATATATTATTGGAGGTAGCAGAATCTATGGGCTCCTGTCAGGTATATATTATTGGAGGTAGCAGAATCTATGGGCTCCTGTCAGGTACATATTATTGGAGGCAGCAGAATGTATGGGCTCCTGTCAGGTATATATTATTGGAGGCAGGAGAATGTATGGGCTCCTGTCAGGTTTTTATTATTGGAGGCAGGAGAATGTATGGGCTCCTGTCAGGTATATATTATTGGAGGCAGCAGAATGTATGGGCTTCTGTCAGGTATATATTATTGGAGGCAGGAGAATGTATGGGCTCCTGTCAGGTATATATTATTGGAGGCAGCAGAATGTATGGGCTTCTGTCAGGTATATATTATTGGAGGCAGGAGAATGTATGGGCTCCTGTAGGGTATATATTATTGGAGGGAGGAGAATGTATGGGCTCCTGTCAGGTATATATTATTGGAGCCAGGAGAATGTATGGGCTCATGTCAGGTATATATTATTGGAGGCAGCAGAATCTATGGGCTCCTGTCAGGTATATATTATTGGAGGCAGCAAAATCTATGGGCTCCTGTCAGGTAAATATTATTGGAGGCAGCAGAATGTATGGGCTCCTGTCAGGTATATATTATTGGAGGCAGCAGAATCTATGGGCTCCTGTCAGGTAAATATTATTGGAGGCAGCAGAATGTATGGGCTCCTGTCAGGTATATATTATTGGAGGCAGGAGAATGTATGGGCTCCTGTCAGGTTTTTATTATTGGAGGCAGGAGAATGTATGGGCTCCTGTCAGGTATATATTATTGGAGGCAGCAGAATGTATGGGCTCCTGTCAGGTTTTTATTATTGGAGGCAGGAGAATGTATGGGCTCTTGTCAGGTATATATTATTGGAGGCAGGAAAATGTATGGTCTCCTGTCGGGTATTTATTATTGGAGGCAGCAGAATCTATGGGCTCCTCTCAGGTATATATTATTGGAGGCAGGAGAATTTATGTGCTCCTGTCAGGTATATATTATTGGAGACAGCAGGATCTATGGGCTTCTGTCAGGTATAATTGGAGACAGGAGAATCTATGGGCTCCTGTCAGTTATATATTATTGGAGGCATCAGAATGTATGGGCTCCTGTCAGGTATATATTATTGGAGGCAGCAAAATCTATGTGCTCCTGTCAGGTATATATTATTGGAGGCAGGAGAATGTATGGGCTCCTGTCAGGTATATATTATTGGAGGCAGCAGAATCTTTGGGCTCCTGTCAGGTATATATTATTGGAGCCAGCAGAATGTATGGGCTCCTGTCAGGTATATATTATTGGAGGCAGGAGAATGTATGGGCTACTGTCAGGTATATATTATTGGAGGCAGGAGAATGTATGGGCTCCTGTCAGGTATATATTATTGGAGGCAGGAGAATGTATGGGCTCCTGTCAGGTATATATTATTGGAGGCAGGAGAATGTATGGGCTCCTGTCAGGTATATATTATTGGAGGCAGGAGAATCTATGGGCTACTGTCAGGTATATATTATTGGAGGCAGGAGAATCTATGGTCTAATGTCAGGTATATATTATTGGAGGCAGGAGAATCTATGGGCTACTGTCAGGTATATATTATTGGAGACAGGAGAATGTATGGGCTCCTGTCAGGTATATATTATTGGAGGCAGGAGAATGTATGGGCTCCTGTCAGGTTTTTATTATTGGAGGCAGGAGAATGTATGGGCTCTTGTCAGGTATATATTATTGGAGGCAGGAAAATGTATGGTCTCCTGTCAGGTATTTATTATTGGAGGCAGCAGAATCTATGGGCTCCTCTCAGGTATATATTATTGGAGGCAGGAGAATTTATGTGCTCCTGTCAGGTATATATTATTGGAGACAGCAGAATCTATGGGCTTCTGTCAGGTATAATTGGAGATAGGAGAATCTATGGGCTCCTGTCGGGTATATATTATTGGAGGCAGCAGAATCTATGGGCTCCTGTCAGGTATATATTATTGGAGGCAGCAGAATGCATGGGCTTCTATCAGGTATATATTATTGGAGGCAGGAGAATGTATGAGCTCCTGTCAGGTATATATTATTGGAGGCAGGAAAATGTATGGTCTCCTGTCAGGTATTTATTATTGGAGGCAGCAGAATCTATGGGCTCCTCTCAGGTATATATTATTGGAGGCAGGAGAATTTATGTGCTCCTGTCAGGTATATATTATTGGAGACAGCAGAATCTATGGGCTTCTGTCAGGTATAATTGGAGACAGGAGAATCTATGGGCTCCTGTCGGGTATATATTATTGGAGGCAGCAGAATCTATGGGCTCCTGTCAGGTATATATTATTGGAGGCAGCAGAATGCATGGGCTTCTATCAGGTATATAATATTGGAGGCAGGAGAATCTATGGGCTCCTGTCAGGTATATATTATTGGAGGCAGGAGAATCTATGGGCTCCTGTCAGGTATATATTATTGGAGGCAGCAGAATGTATGGGCTCCTGTCAGGTATATATTATTGGAGGTAGGAGAATGTATGGGCTCCTGTCAGGTATATATTATTGGAGCCAGCAGAATGTATGGGCTCCTGTCAGGTATATATTATTGGAGGCAGGAGAATGTATGGGCTCCTGTCAGGTATATATTATTGGAGACAGCAGAATGTATGGGCTCCTGTCAGGTATATATTATTGGAGGCAGGAGAATCTATGGGCTCCTGTCAGATATATATTATTGGAGGCAGCAGAATGTATGGGCTCCTGTCAGGTATATATTATTGGAGGCAGGAGAATGTATGGGCTCCTGTCAGGTATATATTATTGGAGGCAGCAGAATGTATGGGCTCCTGTCAGGTATATATTATTGGAGACAGGAGAATCTATGGGCTCCTATCAGATATATATTATTGGAGGCAGCAGAATCTATGAGCTCCTGTCAGGTATATATTATTGGAGGCAGGAGAATGTATGGGCTCCTGTCAGTTATATATTATTGGAGGCAGGAGAATCTATGGGCTGCTGTCAGGTATATATTATTGGAGGCAGCAGAATGTATGGGCTCCTGTCATGTATATATTATTGGAGGCAGGAGAATGTATGAGCTCCTGTCAGGTATATATTATTGGAGGCAGCAGAATCTATGGGCTCCTGTCAGGTATATATTATTGGAGGCAGGAGAATGTATGGGCTCCTGTCAGGTTTTTATTACTGGAGGCAGGAGAATGTATGGGCTCCTGTCAGGTATATATTATTGGAGGTAGCAGAATCTATGGGCTCCTGTCAGGTATATATTATTGGAGGTAGCAGAATCTATGGGCTCCTGTCAGGTACATATTATTGGAGGCAGCAGAATCTATGGGCTCCTGTCAGGTATATATTATTGGAGGCAGGAGTATGTATGGGCTCCTGTCAGGTATATATTATTGGAGGCAGGAGAATGTATGGGCTCCTGTCAGGTATATATTACTGGAGGCTGCAGAATGTATGGGCTCCTGTCAGGTATATATTATTGGAGGCAGCAGAATCTAAGGGCTCCTGTCAGGTATATATTATTGG
Source organism: Phyllobates terribilis (assembly GCF_046119375.1). NCBI lineage: Eukaryota > Metazoa > Chordata > Amphibia > Anura > Dendrobatidae > Phyllobates > Phyllobates terribilis. Next base: position 371,663,452 of record NW_027362769.1, read on the forward strand.
AGGCAGGAGAATGTATGGGCTCCTGTCAGGTATATATTACTGGAGGCTGCAGAATGTATGGGCTCTGTCAGGTATATATTATTGGAGGCAGCAGAATCTATGGGCTCCTGTCAGGTATATATTAATGGAGGCAGGATAATGTATGGGCTCCTGTCAGGTATATATTATTGGAGGCAGCAGAATGTATGGGCTCCTGTCATGTATATATTATTGGAGGCAGGAGAATGTATGAGCTCCTGTCAGGTATATATTATTGGAGGCAGCAGAATCTATGGGCTCCTGTCAGGTATATATTATTGGAGGCAGGAGAATGTATGGGCTCCTGTCAGGTTTTTATTACTGGAGGCAGGAGAATGTATGGGCTCCTGTCAGGTATATATTATTGGAGGTAGCAGAATCTATGGGCTCCTGTCAGGTATATATTATTGGAGGTAGCAGAATCTATGGGCTCCTGTCAGGTATAATTGGAGACAGGAGAATCTATGGGCTCCTGTCAGGTATATATTATTGGAGGCAGGAGGATGTATGGGCTCCTGTCAGGTATATATTATTGGAGGCAGGAGGATGTATGGGCTCCTGTCAGGTATATATTATTGGAGGCAGGAGAATGTATGGGCTCTGTCAGGTATATATTATTGGAGGCAGCAGAATCTATGGGCTCCTGTCAGGTATATATTAATGGAGGCAGGATAATGTATGGGCTCCTGTCAGGTATATATTATTGGAGGTAGGAGAATGTATGGGCTCCTGTCAGGTATATATTATCGGAGGCAGGACAATGTATGGGCTCCTGTCAGGTATATATTAATGGAGGCAGGATAATGTATGGGCTCCTGTCAGGTATATGTTATTGGAGAAAGAAGAATCTATGGGCTCCTGTCAGGTATATATTATTGGAGGCAGGAGAATGTATGCGCTCCTGTCAGGTATATATTATTGGAGGCAGGAGAATCTATGGGCTACTGTCAGGTATATATTATTGGAGGCAGGAGAATCTATGGGCTACTGTCAGGTATATATTATTGGAGACAGGAGAATGTATGAGCTCCTGTCAGGTATATATTATTGGAGGCAGCAGAATGTATGGGCTCCTGTCAGGTATATATTATTGGAGGCAGGAGAATGTATGAGCTCCTGTCAGGTATATATTATTGGAGGCAGCAGAATGTATGGGCTCCTGTCAGGTATATATTATTGGAGACAGCAGAATCTATGGGCTCCTGTGAGGTGTATATTATTGGAGGCTGCAGAATCAATGGGCTCCTGTCAGGTATATATTATTGGAGACAGCAGAATCTATGGGCTCCTGTCAGGTATATATTATTGGAGGCAGCAGAATGTATGGGCTCCTGTCAGGTATATATTATTGGAGGCAGCAGAATCTATGGGCTCCTGTCAGGTATATATTATTGGAGGCAGCAGAATGTATGGGCTCCTGTCAGGTATATATTATTGGAGGCAGCAGAATCTATGGGCTCCTGTCAGGTATATATTATTGGAGGCAGGAGAATGTATGGGCTCCTGTCAGGTATATATTATTGGAGTCAGCAGAATGTATGGGCTCTTGTCAGGTATATATATTTGGAGGCAGGAGAATGTATGGGCTCCTGTCAGGTATATATTATTGGAGGCAGGAGAATGTATGGGCTCCTGTCAGGTATATATTATTGGAGGCAGGAGAATCAATGGGCTCCTGTCAGGTATATATTATTGGAGGCAGCTGAATGTATGGGCTCCTGTCAGGTATATATTATTGGAGGCAGCAGAATCTTTGGGCTCCTGTCAGGTATATATTATTGGAGGCAGCAGAATCTATGGGCTCCTGTCAGGTATATATTATCGGAGGCAGCTGAATGTATGGGCTCCTGTCAGGTATATATTATTGGAGGCAGGAGAATGTATGGGCTCCTGTCAGGTATATATTATTGGAGGCAGGAGAATGTATGGGCTCCTGTGAGGTATATATTATTGGAGACAGGAGAATCTATGGTCTCCTGTCAGGTATATATTATTAGAAGTAGCAGAATCTATGGGGCTTCTGTGAGGTATATATTATTGGAGGCAGGAGAATCTATGGACTCCTGTCAGGTATATATTATTGGAGGCAGCAGAATGTATGGGCTCCAGTCAGGTATATATTATTGGAGGCTGCAGAATGTATGGGCTCCTGTCAGGTATATATTATTGGAGGCAGCAGAATGTATGGGCTCCTGTCAGGTATATATTATTGGAGGCAGCAGAATGTATGGGCTCCTGTCAGGTATATATTATTGGAGGCAGGAGAATGTATGGGCTCCTGTCAGGTATATATTATTGGAGGCAGGATAATCTATGGGCTCCTGTCAGGTATATATTATTGGAGGCAGCAGAATCTATGGGCTCCTGTCAGGTATATATTATTGGAGCCAGCAGAATCTATGGGCTCCTGTCAGGTATATATTATTGGAGGCAGCAGAATCTAAGGGCTCCTGTCAGGTATATATTATTGGAGCAAAACCTACAAAAGACAAAAATATATCTCATACCCTACCATCATTATATATAAATGTAAAGCAAAGTTGCATAATAAATATAGGGTACTTAGTGAACTATTTTTGATCAAAAAAAGTATACAAGCCGTCCCACCAGCGGCAAGGTGACCCTAAATTGGGACGGTACCTATACTGTCTATATTAAAAACCTTACTGTATATCAAAGTTTAAGTAATGCATATAAAAGGGTAGACAAATAGGACCGGGTCCCAACTCCAGACCACCTAGGCCCGTGGTAAGCTACATATATACTAATCAGCTCAACAAAGGGGATGCCACACCCTTAAATTGCACAGAATGCAAACAAGACAAAAAAAAAAAATCTATGGGCTCCTGTCAGGTATATATTATTGGAGGCAGGAGAATGTATGGGCTCCTGTCAGGTATATATTATTGGAGCCAGCAGAATCTATGGGCTCCTGTCAGGTATATATTATTGGAGGCAGCAGAATGTATGGGCTCCTCTCAGGTATATATTATTGGAGGCATCAGAATGTATGGGCTCCTGTCAGTTATATATTATTGGAGGCAGCAGAATGTATGGGCTCCTGTCAGGTATATGTTATTGGAGGCAGGAGAATCTATGGGCTCCTGTCAGGTATATATTATTGGAGGCAGCAGAATCTATGGGCTCCTGTCAGGTATATATTATTGGAGCCAGCAGAATCTATGGGCTCCTGTCAGGTATATATTATTGGAGGCAGGAGAATGTATGGGCTCCTGTCAGGTATATATTATTGGAGGCAGCAGAATATATGGGCTCCTGTCAGGTATATATTATTGGAGGCAGGAGAATGTATGAGCTCCTGTCAGGTATATATTATTGGAGGCAGCAGAATGTATGGGCTCCTGTCAGGTATATATTATTGGAGGCAGGAGAATGTATGAGCTCCTGTCAGGTATATATTATTGGAGGCAGCAGAATGTATGGGCTCCTGTCAGGTATATATTATTGGATGCAGCAGAATCTATGGGCTCCTGTCAGGTATATATTATTGGAGGCAGCAGAATGTATGGGCTCCTGTCAGGTATATATTATTGGAGGCAGGAGAATGTATGAGCTCCTGTCAGGTATATATTATTGGAGGCAGCAGAATGTATGGGCTCCTGTCAGGTATATATTATTGGATGCAGCAGAATCTATGGGCTCCTGTCAGGTATATATTATTGGAGGCAGCAGAATGTATGGGCTCCTGTCAGGTATATATTATTGGAGACAGCAGAATCTATGGGCTCCTGTCAGGTGTATATTATTGGAGGCTGCAGAATCAATGGGCTCTTGTCAGGTATATATTATTGGAGACAGCAGAATCTATGGGCTCCTGTCAGGTATATATTATTGGAGGCAGCAGAATGTATGGGCTCCTGTCAGGTATATATTATTGGATGCAGCAGAATCTATGGGCTCCTGTCAGGTATATATTATTGGAGGCAGCAGAATGTATGGGCTCCTGTCAGGTATATATTATTGGAGGCAGCAGAATCTATGGGCTCCTGTCAGGTATATATTATTGGAGGCAGGAGAATGTATGGGCTCCTGTCAGGTAAATGTTATTGGAGTCAGCAGAATGTATGGGCTCTTGTCAGGTATATATATTTGGAGGCAGGAGAATGTATGGGCTCCTGTCAGGTATATATTATTGGAGGCAGGAGAATGTATGGGCTCCTGTCAGGTATATATTATTGGAGGCAGGAGAATCAATGGGCTCCTGTCAGGTATATATTATTGGAGGCAGCTGAATGTATGGGCTCCTGTCAGGTATATATTATTGGAGGCAGCAGAATCTATGGGCTCCTGTCAGGTATATATTATTGGAGGCAGCAGAATCTATGGGCTCCTGTCAGGTATATATTATCGGAGGCAACTGAATGTATGGGCTCCTGTCAGGTATATATTATTGGAGGCAGAAGAATGTATGGGCTCCTGTCAGGTATATATTATTGGAGGCAGGAGAATGTATGGGCTCCTGTGAGGTATATATTATTGGAGACAGGAGAATCTATGGTCTCCTGTCAGGTATATATTATTAGAAGTAGCAGAATCTATGGGGCTTCTGTGAGGTATATATTATTGGAGGCAGGAGAATCTATGGACTCCTGTCAGGTATATATTATTGGAGGCAGCAGAATGTATGGGCTCCAGTCAGGTATATATTATTGGAGGCTGCAGAATGTATGGGCTCCTGTCAGGTATATATTATTGGAGGCAGCAGAATGTATGGGCTCCTGTCAGGTATATATTATTGGAGGCAGCAGAATGTATGGGCTCCTGTCAGGTATATATTATTGGAGGCAGGAGAATGTATGGGCTCCTGTCAGGTATATATTATTGGAGGCAGGAGAATCTATGGGCTCCTGTCAGGTATATATTATTGGAGGCAGCAGAATCTATGGGCTCCTGTCAGGTATATATTATTGGAGACAGCAGAATCTATGGGCTCCTGTCAGGTGTATATTATTGGAGGCTGCAGAATCAATGGGCTCCTGTCAGGTATATATTATTGGAGACAGCAGAATCTATGGGCTCCTGTCAGGTATATATTATGGGAGGCAGCAGAATGTATGGGCTCCTGTCAGGTATATATTATTGGAGGCAGCAGAATCTATGGGCTCCTGTCAGGTATATATTATTGGAGGCAGGAGAATGTATGGGCTCCTGTCAGGTATATATTATTGGAGTCAGCAGAATGTATGGGCTCTTGTCAGGTAGATATATTTGGAGGCAGGAGAATGTATGGGCTCCTGTCAGGTATATGTTATTGGAGGTAGGAGAATGTATGGGCTCCTGTCAGGTATATATTATTGGAAGCAGGAGAATGTATGGGCTCCTGTCAGGTTTATATTATTGGAGGCCGGAGAATGTATGGGCTCCTATCAGGTATATATTATTGGAGGCAGGATAATGTTTGGGCTCCTGTCGGGTATATATTATTGGAGGCAGGAGAATATATGGGCTCATGTCAGGTAAATATTATTGGAGGCAGGAGAATGTTTGGGCTCCTGTTAGGTATATATTATTGGAGACAGCAGAATCTATGGGCTTCTGTCAGGTATATATTATTGGAGACAGGAGAATCTATGGGCTCCTGTCAGGTATATATTATTGGAGGAAGGAGAATGTATGGGCTCCTGTCAGGTATATATTATCTGAGGCAGCAGAATGTATGGACTCCTGTCAGGTATATATTATTGGAGGCAGGAGAATGTTTGGGCTCCTGTCAGGTATATATTATTGGAGGCAGCAGAATGTATGGGCTCCTGTCAGGTATATATTATTGGAGGCAGCAGAATGTATGGGCTCCTGTCAGGTATATATTTTCGGAGGCAGCAGAATGTATGGGCTCCTGTCAGGTATATATTATTGGAAGCAGGAGAATGTATGGGCTCCTGTCAGGTTTTTATTATTGGAGGCAGCAGAATCTATGGGCTCCTGTCAGGTATATATTATTGGAGGCAGGAGAATCTATGGGCTCCTGTCAGGTATATATTATTGGAGACAGCAAAATGTATGGGCTCCTGTCAGGTATATATTATTGGAAGCAGGGGAATGTATGGGCTCCGGTCAGGTGTATATTACTGGAGGCACGAGAATGTATGGGCTCCTGTCAGGTTTTTATTATTGGAGGCAGCAGAATCTATGGGCTCCTGTCAGGCATATATTATTGGAGGCAGGAGAATCTATGGGCTCCTGTCAGGTATATATTATTAGAGGCAGCAGAATCTATGGGCTCCTGTCAGGTATATATTATTGGAGGCAGCTGAATCTATGGGCTCCTGTCAGGTATATATTATCGGAGGCAGCAGAATGTATGGGCTCCTGTCAGGTATATATTATTGGACGCAGGAGAATGTATGGGCTCCTGTCAGGTATATATTATTGGAGGCAGGAGAATGTATGGGCTTCTGCAAAGGTATATGTTACTGGAGGCAGGAGAATGTATGGGCTAACTATCAGGTATATATTACTGGAAGCAGGAGAATGTATGGTCTCCTGTCAGGTTTTTATTATTGGAGGCAGGAGAATGTATGGGCTCCTGTCAGGTATATATTATTGGAGGCAGCAGAATGTATGGGTCCTGTCAGGTATATATTATTGGAGGCAGCAGAATCTATGGGCTCCTGTCAGGTATATATTATTGGAGGCAGGAGAATGTATGGGCTCCTGTCAGGTATATATTATTGGAGACAGCAGAATGTATGGGCTCCTGTCAGGTATATATTATTGGAGGCAGCAGAATGTATGGGCTCCTGTCAGGTATATATTATTGGAGGCAGCAGAATCTATGGGCTCCTGTCAGGTATATATTATTGGAGGCAGGAGAATGTATGGGCTCCTGTCAGGTATATATTATTGGAGTCAGCAGAATGTATGGGCTCTTGTCAGGTATATATATTTGGAGGCAGGAGAATGTATGGGCTCCTGTCAGGTATATATTATTGGAGGCAGGAGAATGTATGGGCTCCTGTCAGGTATATATTATTGGAGGCAGGAGAATCAATGGGCTCCTGTCAGGTATATATTATTGGAGGCAGCTGAATGTATGGGCTCCTGTCAGGTATATATTATTGGAGGCAGCAGAATCTATGGGCTCCTGTCAGGTATATATTATCGGAGGCAGCTGAATGTATGGGCTCCTGTCAGGTATATATTATTGGAGGCAGGAGAATGTATGGGCTCCTGTCAGGTATATATTATTGGAGGCAGGAGAATGTATGGGCTCCTGTGAGGTATATATTATTGGAGACAGGAGAATCTATGGTCTCCTGTCAGGTATATATTATTAGAGGTAGCAGAATCTATGGGGCTTCTGTGAGGTATATATTATTGGAGGCAGGAGAATCTATGGACTCCTGTCAGGTATATATTATTGGAGGCAGCAGAATGTATGGGCTCCAGTCAGGTATATATTATTGGAGGCTGCAGAATGTATGGGCTCCTGTCAGGTATATATTATTGGAGGCAGCAGAATGTATGGGCTCCTGTCAGGTATATATTATTGGAGGCAGCAGAATGTATGGGCTCCTGTCAGGTATATATTATTGGAGGCAGGAGAATGTATGGGCTCCTGTCAGGTATATATTATTGGAGGCAGGATAATCTATGGGCTCCTGTCAGGTATATATTATTGGAGGCAGCAGAATCTATGGGCTCCTGTCAGGTATATATTATTGGAGCCAGCAGAATCTATGGGCTCCTGTCAGGTATATATTATTGGAGGCAGCAGAATCTATGGGCTCCTGTCAGGTATATATTATTGGAGGCAGCAGAATGTATGGGCTCCTGTCAGGTATATATTATTGGAGACAGCAGAATCTATGGGCTCCTGTCAGGTGTATATTATTGGAGGCTGCAGAATCAATGGGCTCCTGTCAGGTATATATTATTGGAGACAGCAGAATCTATGGGCTTCTGTCAGGTATATATTATTGGAGGCAGCAGAATGTATGGGCTCCTGTCAGGTATATATTATTGGAGGCAGCAGAATCTATGGGCTCCTGTCAGGTATATATTATTGGAGGCAGGAGAATGTATGGGCTCCTGTCAGGTATATATTATTGGAGTCAGCAGAATGTATGGGCTCTTGTCAGGTATATATATTTGGAGGCAGGAGAATGTATGGGCTCCTGTCAGGTATATATTATTGGAGGTAGGAGAATGTATGGGCTCCTGTCAGGTATATATTATTGGAAGCAGGAGAATGTATGGGCTCCTGTCAGGTTTATATTATTGGAGGCCGGAGATTGTATGGGCTCCTATCAGGTATATATTATTGGAGTCAGGATAATGTTTGGGCTCCTGTCGGGTATATATTATTGGAGGCAGGAGAATATATGGGCTCATGTCAGGTAAATATTATTGGAGGCAGGAGAATGTTTGGGCTCCTGTTAGGTATATATTATTGGAGACAGCAGAATCTATGGGCTTCTGTCAGGTATATATTATTGGAGACAGGAGAATCTATGGGCTCCTGTCAGGTATATATTATTGGAGGAAGTAGAATGTATGGGCTCCTGTCAGGTATATATTATCTGAGGCAGCAGAATGTATGGACTCCTGTCAGGTATATATTATTGGAGGCAGGAGAATGTTTGGGCTCCTGTCAGGTATATATTATTGGAGGCAGCAGAATGTATGGGCTCCTGTCAGGTATATATTATTGGAGGCAGGAGAATGTATGGGCTCCTGTCAGGTATATATTATTGGAAGCAGGAGAATGTATGGGCTCCTGTCAGGTTTTTATTATTGGAGGCAGCAGAATCTATGGGCTCCTGTCAGGTATATATTATTGGAGGCAGGAGAATCTATGGGCTCCTGTCAGGTATATATTATTGGAGACAGCAAAATGTATGGGCTCCTGTCAGGTATATATTATTGGAAGCAGGGGAATGTATGGGCTCCGGTCAGGTATATATTATTGGAGGTAGCAGAATCTATGGGCTCCTGTCAGGTATATATTATTGGAGGTAGCAGAATCTATGGGCTCCTGTCAGGTACATGTTATTGGAGGCAGCAGAATGTATGGGCTCCTGTCAGGTATATATTATTGGAGGCAGGAGAATGTATGGGCTCCTGTCAGGTTTTTATTATTGGAGGCAGGAGAATGTATGGGCTCCTGTGAGGTATATATTATTGGAGGCAGCAGAATGTATGGGCTTCTGTCAGGTATATATTATTGGAGGCAGGAGAATGTATGGGCTCCTGTCAGGTATATATTATTGGAGGCAGGAGAATGTATGGGCTCCTGTAGGGTATATATTATTGGAGGGAGGAGAATGTATGGGCTCCTGTCAGGTATATATTATTGGAGCCAGGAGAATGTATGGGCTCATGTCAGGTATATATTATTGGAGGCAGCAGAATCTATGGGCTCCTGTCAGGTATATATTATTGGAGGCAGCAGAATGTATGGGCTCCTGTCAGGTATATATTATTGGAGCCAGGAGAATGTATGGGCTCCTGTCAGGTATATATTATTGGAGGCAGGAGAATGTATGGGCTCCTGTCAGGTTTTTATTATTGGAGGCAGGAGAATGTATGGGCTCCTGTCAGGTATATATTATTGGAGGCAGCAGAATGTATGGGCTTCTGTCAGGTATATATTATTGGAGGCAGGAGAATGTATGGGCTCCTGTCAGGTATATATTATTGGAGGCAGCAGAATGTATGGGCTTCTGTCAGGTATATATTATTGGAGGCAGGAGAATGTATGGGCTCCTGTCAGGTATATATTATTGGAGGCTGCAGAATGTATGGGCTCCTGTCAGGTATATATTATTGGAGGCAGCAGAATCTAAGGGCTCCTGTCAGGTATATATTATTGGAGGCAGGAGAATGTATGGGCTCCTGTCAGGTATATATTACTGGAGGCTGCAGAATGTATGGGCTCTGTCAGGTATATATTATTGGAGGCAGCAGAATCTATGGGCTCCTGTCAGGTATATATTAATGGAGGCAGGATAATGTATGGGCTCCTGTCAGGTATATATTATTGGAGGCAGCAGAATGTATGGGCTCCTGTCATGTATATATTATTGGAGGCAGGAGAATGTATGAGCTCCTGTCAGGTATATATTATTGGAGGCAGCAGAATCTATGGGCTCCTGTCAGGTATATATTATTGGAGGCAGGAGAATGTATGGGCTCCTGTCAGGTTTTTATTACTGGAGGCAGGAGAATGTATGGGCTCCTGTCAGGTATATATTATTGGAGGTAGCAGAATCTATGGGCTCCTGTCAGGTATATATTATTGGAGGTAGCAGAATCTATGGGCTCCTGTCAGGTACATATTATTGGAGGCAGCAGAATCTATGGGCTCCTGTCAGGTATATATTATTGGAGGCAGGAGGATGTATGGGCTCCTGTCAGGTATATATTATTGGAGGCAGGAGGATGTATGGGCTCCTGTCAGGTATATATTATTGGAGGCAGCAGAATGCATGGGCTTCTATCAGGTATATATTATTGGAGGCAGGAGAATCTATGGGCTCCTGTCAGGTATATATTATTGGAGGCAGGAGAATCTATGGGCTCCTGTCAGGTATATATTATTGGAGGCAGCAGAATGTATGGGCTCCTGTCAGGTATATATTATTGGAGGTAGGAGAATGTATGGGCTCCTGTCAGGTATATATTATTGGAGCCAGCAGAATGTATGGGCTCCTGTCAGGTATATATTATTGGAGGCAGGAGAATGTATGGGCTCCTGTCAGGTATATATTATTGGAGACAGCAGAATGTATGGGCTCCTGTCAGGTATATATTATTGGAGGCAGGAGAATCTATGGGCTCCTGTCAGATATATATTATTGGAGGCAGCAGAATGTATGGGCTCCTGTCAGGTATATATTATTGGAGGCAGGAGAATGTATGGGCTCCTGTCAGGTATATATTATTGGAGGCAGCAGAATGTATGGGCTCCTGTCAGGTATATATTATTGGAGACAGGAGAATCTATGGGCTCCTATCAGATATATATTATTGGAGGCAGCAGAATCTATGAGCTCCTGTCAGGTATATATTATTGGAGGCAGGAGAATGTATGGGCTCCTGTCAGTTATATATTATTGGAGGCAGGAGAATCTATGGGCTGCTGTCAGGTATATATTATTGGAGGCAGCAGAATGTATGGGCTCCTGTCATGTATATATTATTGGAGGCAGCAGAATCTATGGGCTCCTGTCAGGTATATATTATTGGAGGCAGGAGAATGTATGGGCTCCTGTCAGGTTTTTATTACTGGAGGCAGGAGAATGTATGGGCTCCTGTCAGGTATATATTATTGGAGGTAGCAGAATCTATGGGCTCCTGTCAGGTATATATTATTGGAGGTAGCAGAATCTATGGGCTCCTGTCAGGTACATATTATTGGAGGCAGCAGAATGTATGGGCTCCTGTCAGGTATATATTATTGGAGGCAGGAGAATGTATGGGCTCCTGTCAGGTTTTTATTATTGGAGGCAGGAGAATGTATGGGCTCCTGTCAGGTATATATTATTGGAGGCAGCAGAATGTATGGGCTTCTGTCAGGTATATATTATTGGAGGCAGGAGAATGTATGGGCTCCTGTCAGGTATATATTATTGGAGGCAGCAGAATGTATGGGCTTCTGTCAGGTATATATTATTGGAGGCAGGAGAATGTATGGGCTCCTGTAGGGTATATATTATTGGAGGGAGGAGAATGTATGGGCTCCTGTCAGGTATATATTATTGGAGCCAGGAGAATGTATGGGCTCATGTCAGGTATATATTATTGGAGGCAGCAGAATCTATGGGCTCCTGTCAGGTATATATTATTGGAGGCAGCAAAATCTATGGGCTCCTGTCAGGTAAATATTATTGGAGGCAGCAGAATGTATGGGCTCCTGTCAGGTATATATTATTGGAGGCAGCAGAATCTATGGGCTCCTGTCAGGTAAATATTATTGGAGGCAGCAGAATGTATGGGCTCCTGTCAGGTATATATTATTGGAGGCAGGAGAATGTATGGGCTCCTGTCAGGTTTTTATTATTGGAGGCAGGAGAATGTATGGGCTCCTGTCAGGTATATATTATTGGAGGCAGCAGAATGTATGGGCTCCTGTCAGGTTTTTATTATTGGAGGCAGGAGAATGTATGGGCTCTTGTCAGGTATATATTATTGGAGGCAGGAAAATGTATGGTCTCCTGTCGGGTATTTATTATTGGAGGCAGCAGAATCTATGGGCTCCTCTCAGGTATATATTATTGGAGGCAGGAGAATTTATGTGCTCCTGTCAGGTATATATTATTGGAGACAGCAGGATCTATGGGCTTCTGTCAGGTATAATTGGAGACAGGAGAATCTATGGGCTCCTGTCAGTTATATATTATTGGAGGCATCAGAATGTATGGGCTCCTGTCAGGTATATATTATTGGAGGCAGCAAAATCTATGTGCTCCTGTCAGGTATATATTATTGGAGGCAGGAGAATGTATGGGCTCCTGTCAGGTATATATTATTGGAGGCAGCAGAATCTTTGGGCTCCTGTCAGGTATATATTATTGGAGCCAGCAGAATGTATGGGCTCCTGTCAGGTATATATTATTGGAGGCAGGAGAATGTATGGGCTACTGTCAGGTATATATTATTGGAGGCAGGAGAATGTATGGGCTCCTGTCAGGTATATATTATTGGAGGCAGGAGAATGTATGGGCTCCTGTCAGGTATATATTATTGGAGGCAGGAGAATGTATGGGCTCCTGTCAGGTATATATTATTGGAGGCAGGAGAATCTATGGGCTACTGTCAGGTATATATTATTGGAGGCAGGAGAATCTATGGTCTAATGTCAGGTATATATTATTGGAGGCAGGAGAATCTATGGGCTACTGTCAGGTATATATTATTGGAGACAGGAGAATGTATGGGCTCCTGTCAGGTATATATTATTGGAGGCAGGAGAATGTATGGGCTCCTGTCAGGTTTTTATTATTGGAGGCAGGAGAATGTATGGGCTCTTGTCAGGTATATATTATTGGAGGCAGGAAAATGTATGGTCTCCTGTCAGGTATTTATTATTGGAGGCAGCAGAATCTATGGGCTCCTCTCAGGTATATATTATTGGAGGCAGGAGAATTTATGTGCTCCTGTCAGGTATATATTATTGGAGACAGCAGAATCTATGGGCTTCTGTCAGGTATAATTGGAGATAGGAGAATCTATGGGCTCCTGTCGGGTATATATTATTTGAGGCAGCAGAATCTATGGGCTCCTGTCAGGTATATATTATTGGAGGCAGCAGAATGCATGGGCTTCTATCAGGTATATATTATTGGAGGCAGGAGAATGTATGAGCTCCTGTCAGGTATATATTATTGGAGGCAGGAAAATGTATGGTCTCCTGTCAGGTATTTATTATTGGAGGCAGCAGAATCTATGGGCTCCTCTCAGGTATATATTATTGGAGGCAGGAGAATTTATGTGCTCCTGTCAGGTATATATTATTGGAGACAGCAGAATCTATGGGCTTCTGTCAGGTATAATTGGAGACAGGAGAATCTATGGGCTCCTGTCGGGTATATATTATTGGAGGCAGCAGAATCTATGGGCTCCTGTCAGGTATATATTATTGGAGGCAGCAGAATGCATGGGCTTCTATCAGGTATATAATATTGGAGGCAGGAGAATCTATGGGCTCCTGTCAGGTATATATTATTGGAGGCAGGAGAATCTATGGGCTCCTGTCAGGTATATATTATTGGAGGCAGCAGAATGTATGGGCTCCTGTCAGGTATATATTATTGGAGGTAGGAGAATGTATGGGCTCCTGTCAGGTATATATTATTGGAGCCAGCAGAATGTATGGGCTCCTGTCAGGTATATATTATTGGAGGCAGGAGAATGTATGGGCTCCTGTCAGGTATATATTATTGGAGACAGCAGAATGTATGGGCTCCTGTCAGGTATATATTATTGGAGGCAGGAGAATCTATGGGCTCCTGTCAGATATATATTATTGGAGGCAGCAGAATGTATGGGCTCCTGTCAGGTATATATTATTGGAGGCAGGAGAATGTATGGGCTCCTGTCAGGTATATATTATTGGAGGCAGCAGAATGTATGGGCTCCTGTCAGGTATATATTATTGGAGACAGGAGAATCTATGGGCTCCTATCAGATATATATTATTGGAGGCAGCAGAATCTATGAGCTCCTGTCAGGTATATATTATTGGAGGCAGGAGAATGTATGGGCTCCTGTCAGTTATATATTATTGGAGGCAGGAGAATCTATGGGCTGCTGTCAGGTATATATTATTGGAGGCAGCAGAATGTATGGGCTCCTGTCATGTATATATTATTGGAGGCAGGAGAATGTATGAGCTCCTGTCAGGTATATATTATTGGAGGCAGCAGAATCTATGGGCTCCTGTCAGGTATATATTATTGGAGGCAGGAGAATGTATGGGCTCCTGTCAGGTTTTTATTACTGGAGGCAGGAGAATGTATGGGCTCCTGTCAGGTATATATTATTGGAGGTAGCAGAATCTATGGGCTCCTGTCAGGTATATATTATTGGAGGTAGCAGAATCTATGGGCTCCTGTCAGGTACATATTATTGGAGGCAGCAGAATCTATGGGCTCCTGTCAGGTATATATTATTGGAGGCAGGAGTATGTATGGGCTCCTGTCAGGTATATATTATTGGAGGCAGGAGAATGTATGGGCTCCTGTCAGGTATATATTACTGGAGGCTGCAGAATGTATGGGCTCCTGTCAGGTATATATTATTGGAGGCAGCAGAATCTAAGGGCTCCTGTCAGGTATATATTATTGGAGGCAGGAGAATGTATGGGCTCCTGTCAGGTATATATTACTGGAGGCTGCAGAATGTATGGGCTCTGTCAGGTATATATTATTGGAGGCAGCAGAATCTATGGGCTCCTGTCAGGTATATATTAATGGAGGCAGGATAATGTATGGGCTCCTGTCAGGTATATATTATTGGAGGCAGCAGAATGTATGGGCTCCTGTCATGTATATATTATTGGAGGCAGGAGAATGTATGAGCTCCTGTCAGGTATATATTATTGGAGGCAGCAGAATCTATGGGCTCCTGTCAGGTATATATTATTGGAGGCAGGAGAATGTATGGGCTCCTGTCAGGTTTTTATTACTGGAGGCAGGAGAATGTATGGGCTCCTGTCAGGTATATATTATTGGAGGTAGCAGAATCTATGGGCTCCTGTCAGGTATATATTATTGGAGGTAGCAGAATCTATGGGCTCCTGTCAGGTACATATTATTGGAGGCAGCAGAATCTATGGGCTCCTGTCAGGTATATATTATTGGAGGCAGGAGGATGTATGGGCTCCTGTCAGGTATATATTATTGGAGGCAGGAGGATGTATGGGCTCCTGTCAGGTATATATTATTGGAGGCAGGAGAATGTATGGGCTCTGTCAGGTATATATTATTGGAGGCAGCAGAATCTATGGGCTCCTGTCAGGTATATATTAATGGAGGCAGGATAATGTATGGGCTCCTGTCAGGTATATATTATTGGAGGTAGGAGAATGTATGGGCTCCTGTCAGGTATATATTATCGGAGGCAGGACAATGTATGGGCTCCTGTCAGGTATATATTAATGGAGGCAGGATAATGTATGGGCTCCTGTCAGGTATATGTTATTGGAGAAAGAAGAATCTATGGGCTCCTGTCAGGTATATATTATTGGAGGCAGGAGAATGTATGCGCTCCTGTCAGGTATATATTATTGGAGGCAGGAGAATCTATGGGCTACTGTCAGGTATATATTATTGGAGGCAGGAGAATCTATGGGCTACTGTCAGGTATATATTATTGGAGACAGGAGAATGTATGAGCTCCTGTCAGGTATATATTATTGGAGGCAGCAGAATGTATGGGCTCCTGTCAGGTATATATTATTGGAGGCAGGAGAATGTATGAGCTCCTGTCAGGTATATATTATTGGAGGCAGCAGAATGTATGGGCTCCTGTCAGGTATATATTATTGGAGACAGCAGAATCTATGGGCTCCTGTCAGGTGTATATTATTGGAGGCTGCAGAATCAATGGGCTCCTGTCAGGTATATATTATTGGAGACAGCAGAATCTATGGGCTCCTGTCAGGTATATATTATTGGAGGCAGCAGAATGTATGGGCTCCTGTCAGGTATATATTATTGGAGGCAGCAGAATCTATGGGCTCCTGTCAGGTATATATTATTGGAGGCAGCAGAATGTATGGGCTCCTGTCAGGTATATATTATTGGAGGCAGCAGAATCTATGGGCTCCTGTCAGGTATATATTATTGGAGGCAGGAGAATGTATGGGCTCCTGTCAGGTATATATTATTGGAGTCAGCAGAATGTATGGGCTCTTGTCAGGTATATATATTTGGAGGCAGGAGAATGTATGGGCTCCTGTCAGGTATATATTATTGGAGGCAGGAGAATGTATGGGCTCCTGTCAGGTATATATTATTGGAGGCAGGAGAATCAATGGGCTCCTGTCAGGTATATATTATTGGAGGCAGCTGAATGTATGGGCTCCTGTCAGGTATATATTATTGGAGGCAGCAGAATCTTTGGGCTCCTGTCAGGTATATATTATTGGAGGCAGCAGAATCTATGGGCTCCTGTCAGGTATATATTATCGGAGGCAGCTGAATGTATGGGCTCCTGTCAGGTATATATTATTGGAGGCAGGAGAATGTATGGGCTCCTGTCAGGTATATATTATTGGAGGCAGGAGAATGTATGGGCTCCTGTGAGGTATATATTATTGGAGACAGGAGAATCTATGGTCTCCTGTCAGGTATATATTATTAGAAGTAGCAGAATCTATGGGGCTTCTGTGAGGTATATATTATTGGAGGCAGGAGAATCTATGGACTCCTGTCAGGTATATATTATTGGAGGCAGCAGAATGTATGGGCTCCAGTCAGGTATATATTATTGGAGGCTGCAGAATGTATGGGCTCCTGTCAGGTATATATTATTGGAGGCAGCAGAATGTATGGGCTCCTGTCAGGTATATATTATTGGAGGCAGCAGAATGTATGGGCTCCTGTCAGGTATATATTATTGGAGGCAGGAGAATGTATGGGCTCCTGTCAGGTATATATTATTGGAGGCAGGATAATCTATGGGCTCCTGTCAGGTATATATTATTGGAGGCAGCAGAATCTATGGGCTCCTGTCAGGTATATATTATTGGAGCCAGCAGAATCTATGGGCTCCTGTCAGGTATATATTATTGGAGGCAGCAGAATCTAAGGGCTCCTGTCAGGTATATATTATTGGAGCAAAACCTACAAAAGACAAAAATATATCTCATACCCTACCATCATTATATATAAATGTAAAGCAAAGTTGCATAATAAATATAGGGTACTTAGTGAACTATTTTTGATCAAAAAAAGTATACAAGCCGTCCCACCAGCGGCAAGGTGACCCTAAATTGGGACGGTACCTATACTGTCTATATTAAAAACCTTACTGTATATCAAAGTTTAAGTAATGCATATAAAAGGGTAGACAAATAGGACCGGGTCCCAACTCCAGACCACCTAGGCCCGTGGTAAGCTACATATATACTAATCAGCTCAACAAAGGGGATGCCACACCCTTAAATTGCACAGAATGCAAACAAGACAAAAAAAAAAAATCTATGGGCTCCTGTCAGGTATATATTATTGGAGGCAGGAGAATGTATGGGCTCCTGTCAGGTATATATTATTGGAGCCAGCAGAATCTATGGGCTCCTGTCAGGTATATATTATTGGAGGCAGCAGAATGTATGGGCTCCTCTCAGGTATATATTATTGGAGGCATCAGAATGTATGGGCTCCTGTCAGTTATATATTATTGGAGGCAGCAGAATGTATGGGCTCCTGTCAGGTATATGTTATTGGAGGCAGGAGAATCTATGGGCTCCTGTCAGGTATATATTATTGGAGGCAGCAGAATCTATGGGCTCCTGTCAGGTATATATTATTGGAGCCAGCAGAATCTATGGGCTCCTGTCAGGTATATATTATTGGAGGCAGGAGAATGTATGGGCTCCTGTCAGGTATATATTATTGGAGGCAGCAGAATATATGGGCTCCTGTCAGGTATATATTATTGGAGGCAGGAGAATGTATGAGCTCCTGTCAGGTATATATTATTGGAGGCAGCAGAATGTATGGGCTCCTGTCAGGTATATATTATTGGAGGCAGGAGAATGTATGAGCTCCTGTCAGGTATATATTATTGGAGGCAGCAGAATGTATGGGCTCCTGTCAGGTATATATTATTGGATGCAGCAGAATCTATGGGCTCCTGTCAGGTATATATTATTGGAGGCAGCAGAATGTATGGGCTCCTGTCAGGTATATATTATTGGAGGCAGGAGAATGTATGAGCTCCTGTCAGGTATATATTATTGGAGGCAGCAGAATGTATGGGCTCCTGTCAGGTATATATTATTGGATGCAGCAGAATCTATGGGCTCCTGTCAGGTATATATTATTGGAGGCAGCAGAATGTATGGGCTCCTGTCAGGTATATATTATTGGAGACAGCAGAATCTATGGGCTCCTGTCAGGTGTATATTATTGGAGGCTGCAGAATCAATGGGCTCTTGTCAGGTATATATTATTGGAGACAGCAGAATCTATGGGCTCCTGTCAGGTATATATTATTGGAGGCAGCAGAATGTATGGGCTCCTGTCAGGTATATATTATTGGATGCAGCAGAATCTATGGGCTCCTGTCAGGTATATATTATTGGAGGCAGCAGAATGTATGGGCTCCTGTCAGGTATATATTATTGGAGGCAGCAGAATCTATGGGCTCCTGTCAGGTATATATTATTGGAGGCAGGAGAATGTATGGGCTCCTGTCAGGTATATGTTATTGGAGTCAGCAGAATGTATGGGCTCTTGTCAGGTATATATATTTGGAGGCAGGAGAATGTATGGGCTCCTGTCAGGTATATATTATTGGAGGCAGGAGAATGTATGGGCTCCTGTCAGGTATATATTATTGGAGGCAGGAGAATCAATGGGCTCCTGTCAGGTATATATTATTGGAGGCAGCTGAATGTATGGGCTCCTGTCAGGTATATATTATTGGAGGCAGCAGAATCTATGGGCTCCTGTCAGGTATATATTATTGGAGGCAGCAGAATCTATGGGCTCCTGTCAGGTATATATTATCGGAGGCAACTGAATGTATGGGCTCCTGTCAGGTATATATTATTGGAGGCAGAAGAATGTATGGGCTCCTGTCAGGTATATATTATTGGAGGCAGGAGAATGTATGGGCTCCTGTGAGGTATATATTATTGGAGACAGGAGAATCTATGGTCTCCTGTCAGGTATATATTATTAGAAGTAGCAGAATCTATGGGGCTTCTGTGAGGTATATATTATTGGAGGCAGGAGAATCTATGGACTCCTGTCAGGTATATATTATTGGAGGCAGCAGAATGTATGGGCTCCAGTCAGGTATATATTATTGGAGGCTGCAGAATGTATGGGCTCCTGTCAGGTATATATTATTGGAGGCAGCAGAATGTATGGGCTCCTGTCAGGTATATATTATTGGAGGCAGCAGAATGTATGGGCTCCTGTCAGGTATATATTATTGGAGGCAGGAGAATGTATGGGCTCCTGTCAGGTATATATTATTGGAGGCAGGAGAATCTATGGGCTCCTGTCAGGTATATATTATTGGAGGCAGCAGAATCTATGGGCTCCTGTCAGGTATATATTATTGGAGACAGCAGAATCTATGGGCTCCTGTCAGGTGTATATTATTGGAGGCTGCAGAATCAATGGGCTCCTGTCAGGTATATATTATTGGAGACAGCAGAATCTATGGGCTCCTGTCAGGTATATATTATGGGAGGCAGCAGAATGTATGGGCTCCTGTCAGGTATATATTATTGGAGGCAGCAGAATCTATGGGCTCCTGTCAGGTATATATTATTGGAGGCAGGAGAATGTATGGGCTCCTGTCAGGTATATATTATTGGAGTCAGCAGAATGTATGGGCTCTTGTCAGGTAGATATATTTGGAGGCAGGAGAATGTATGGGCTCCTGTCAGGTATATGTTATTGGAGGTAGGAGAATGTATGGGCTCCTGTCAGGTATATATTATTGGAAGCAGGAGAATGTATGGGCTCCTGTCAGGTTTATATTATTGGAGGCCGGAGAATGTATGGGCTCCTATCAGGTATATATTATTGGAGGCAGGATAATGTTTGGGCTCCTGTCGGGTATATATTATTGGAGGCAGGAGAATATATGGGCTCATGTCAGGTAAATATTATTGGAGGCAGGAGAATGTTTGGGCTCCTGTTAGGTATATATTATTGGAGACAGCAGAATCTATGGGCTTCTGTCAGGTATATATTATTGGAGACAGGAGAATCTATGGGCTCCTGTCAGGTATATATTATTGGAGGAAGGAGAATGTATGGGCTCCTGTCAGGTATATATTATCTGAGGCAGCAGAATGTATGGACTCCTGTCAGGTATATATTATTGGAGGCAGGAGAATGTTTGGGCTCCTGTCAGGTATATATTATTGGAGGCAGCAGAATGTATGGGCTCCTGTCAGGTATATATTATTGGAGGCAGCAGAATGTATGGGCTCCTGTCAGGTATATATTTTCGGAGGCAGCAGAATGTATGGGCTCCTGTCAGGTATATATTATTGGAAGCAGGAGAATGTATGGGCTCCTGTCAGGTTTTTATTATTGGAGGCAGCAGAATCTATGGGCTCCTGTCAGGTATATATTATTGGAGGCAGGAGAATCTATGGGCTCCTGTCAGGTATATATTATTGGAGACAGCAAAATGTATGGGCTCCTGTCAGGTATATATTATTGGAAGCAGGGGAATGTATGGGCTCCGGTCAGGTGTATATTACTGGAGGCACGAGAATGTATGGGCTCCTGTCAGGTTTTTATTATTGGAGGCAGCAGAATCTATGGGCTCCTGTCAGGCATATATTATTGGAGGCAGGAGAATCTATGGGCTCCTGTCAGGTATATATTATTAGAGGCAGCAGAATCTATGGGCTCCTGTCAGGTATATATTATTGGAGGCAGCTGAATCTATGGGCTCCTGTCAGGTATATATTATCGGAGGCAGCAGAATGTATGGGCTCCTGTCAGGTATATATTATTGGACGCAGGAGAATGTATGGGCTCCTGTCAGGTATATATTATTGGAGGCAGGAGAATGTATGGGCTTCTGCAAAGGTATATGTTACTGGAGGCAGGAGAATGTATGGGCTAACTATCAGGTATATATTACTGGAAGCAGGAGAATGTATGGTCTCCTGTCAGGTTTTTATTATTGGAGGCAGGAGAATGTATGGGCTCCTGTCAGGTATATATTATTGGAGGCAGCAGAATGTATGGGTCCTGTCAGGTATATATTATTGGAGGCAGCAGAATCTATGGGCTCCTGTCAGGTATATATTATTGGAGGCAGGAGAATGTATGGGCTCCTGTCAGGTATATATTATTGGAGACAGCAGAATGTATGGGCTCCTGTCAGGTATATATTATTGGAGGCAGCAGAATGTATGGGCTCCTGTCAGGTATATATTATTGGAGGCAGCAGAATCTATGGGCTCCTGTCAGGTATATATTATTGGAGGCAGGAGAATGTATGGGCTCCTGTCAGGTATATATTATTGGAGTCAGCAGAATGTATGGGCTCTTGTCAGGTATATATATTTGGAGGCAGGAGAATGTATGGGCTCCTGTCAGGTATATATTATTGGAGGCAGGAGAATGTATGGGCTCCTGTCAGGTATATATTATTGGAGGCAGGAGAATCAATGGGCTCCTGTCAGGTATATATTATTGGAGGCAGCTGAATGTATGGGCTCCTGTCAGGTATATATTATTGGAGGCAGCAGAATCTATGGGCTCCTGTCAGGTATATATTATCGGAGGCAGCTGAATGTATGGGCTCCTGTCAGGTATATATTATTGGAGGCAGGAGAATGTATGGGCTCCTGTCAGGTATATATTATTGGAGGCAGGAGAATGTATGGGCTCCTGTGAGGTATATATTATTGGAGACAGGAGAATCTATGGTCTCCTGTCAGGTATATATTATTAGAGGTAGCAGAATCTATGGGGCTTCTGTGAGGTATATATTATTGGAGGCAGGAGAATCTATGGACTCCTGTCAGGTATATATTATTGGAGGCAGCAGAATGTATGGGCTCCAGTCAGGTATATATTATTGGAGGCTGCAGAATGTATGGGCTCCTGTCAGGTATATATTATTGGAGGCAGCAGAATGTATGGGCTCCTGTCAGGTATATATTATTGGAGGCAGCAGAATGTATGGGCTCCTGTCAGGTATATATTATTGGAGGCAGGAGAATGTATGGGCTCCTGTCAGGTATATATTATTGGAGGCAGGATAATCTATGGGCTCCTGTCAGGTATATATTATTGGAGGCAGCAGAATCTATGGGCTCCTGTCAGGTATATATTATTGGAGCCAGCAGAATCTATGGGCTCCTGTCAGGTATATATTATTGGAGGCAGCAGAATCTATGGGCTCCTGTCAGGTATATATTATTGGAGGCAGCAGAATGTATGGGCTCCTGTCAGGTATATATTATTGGAGACAGCAGAATCTATGGGCTCCTGTCAGGTGTATATTATTGGAGGCTGCAGAATCAATGGGCTCCTGTCAGGTATATATTATTGGAGACAGCAGAATCTATGGGCTTCTGTCAGGTATATATTATTGGAGGCAGCAGAATGTATGGGCTCCTGTCAGGTATATATTATTGGAGGCAGCAGAATCTATGGGCTCCTGTCAGGTATATATTATTGGAGGCAGGAGAATGTATGGGCTCCTGTCAGGTATATATTATTGGAGTCAGCAGAATGTATGGGCTCTTGTCAGGTATATATATTTGGAGGCAGGAGAATGTATGGGCTCCTGTCAGGTATATATTATTGGAGGTAGGAGAATGTATGGGCTCCTGTCAGGTATATATTATTGGAAGCAGGAGAATGTATGGGCTCCTGTCAGGTTTATATTATTGGAGGCCGGAGATTGTATGGGCTCCTATCAGGTATATATTATTGGAGTCAGGATAATGTTTGGGCTCCTGTCGGGTATATATTATTGGAGGCAGGAGAATATATGGGCTCATGTCAGGTAAATATTATTGGAGGCAGGAGAATGTTTGGGCTCCTGTTAGGTATATATTATTGGAGACAGCAGAATCTATGGGCTTCTGTCAGGTATATATTATTGGAGACAGGAGAATCTATGGGCTCCTGTCAGGTATATATTATTGGAGGAAGTAGAATGTATGGGCTCCTGTCAGGTATATATTATCTGAGGCAGCAGAATGTATGGACTCCTGTCAGGTATATATTATTGGAGGCAGGAGAATGTTTGGGCTCCTGTCAGGTATATATTATTGGAGGCAGCAGAATGTATGGGCTCCTGTCAGGTATATATTATTGGAGGCAGGAGAATGTATGGGCTCCTGTCAGGTATATATTATTGGAAGCAGGAGAATGTATGGGCTCCTGTCAGGTTTTTATTATTGGAGGCAGCAGAATCTATGGGCTCCTGTCAGGTATATATTATTGGAGGCAGGAGAATCTATGGGCTCCTGTCAGGTATATATTATTGGAGACAGCAAAATGTATGGGCTCCTGTCAGGTATATATTATTGGAAGCAGGGGAATGTATGGGCTCCGGTCAGGTGTATATTACTGGAGGCACGAGAATGTATGGGCTCCTGTCAGGTTTTTATTATTGGAGGCAGCAGAATCTATGGGCTCCTGTCAGGCATATATTATTGGAGGCAGGAGAATCTATGGGCTCCTGTCAGGTATATATTATTAGAGGCAGCAGAATCTATGGGCTCCTGTCAGGTATATATTATTGGAGGCAGCTGAATCTATGGGCTCCTGTCAGGTATATATTATCGGAGGCAGCAGAATGTATGGGCTCCTGTCAGGTATATATTATTGGACGCAGGAGAATGTATGGGCTCCTGTCAGGTATATATTATTGGAGGCAGGAGAATGTATGGGCTTCTGCAAAGGTATATGTTACTGGAGGCAGGAGAATGTATGGGCTAACTATCAGGTATATATTACTGGAAGCAGGAGAATGTATGGTCTCCTGTCAGGTTTTTATTATTGGAGGCAGGACAATCTATGGGCTCCTGTCAGGTATATATTATTGGAGGCAGCAGAATGTATGGGTCCTGTCAGGTATATATTATCAGAGGCAGCAGAATGTATGGGCACCTGTCAGGTATATATTATTGGAGGCAGGAGAATGTATGGGCTCCTGTCAGGTATATATTATTGGAGGCAGGAGAATGTATGGGCTCCTGTCAGTGATATATTAATGGAGGCAAGATAATCTATGGGCTCCTGTCAGGTATATATTACTGGAAGCAGGAGAATGTATGGGCTCCTGTCAGGTATATATTATTGGAGGCAGGAGAATGTTTGTGCTCCTGTCAGGTATATATTATTGGAGGCAGCAGAATCTATGGGCTCCTGTCAGGTATATATTAATGGAGGCAGCAGAATCTATGGGCTCCTGTCAGGTATATATTAGGTATATATTATTGGAGGCAGGAGAATGTATGTGCTCCTTTCAGGTACATATTAATGGAGGCAGGATAATGTATGGGCTCCTGTCAGGTATATATTAATGGAGGCAGCAGAATCTATGGGCTCCTGTCAGGTATATATTAATGGAGGCAGGATAATGTATGGGCTCCTGTCCGGTATATATTATTGGAGACAGCAGAATCTATGGGCTTCTGTCAGAGGTATATATTATTGGAGACATGAGAATCTATGGGCTCCTGTCAGGTATATATTATTGGAGGCAGCAGAATCTATGGGCTCCTGTCAGGTATATATTATTGGAGGCAGGAGAATGTATGGGCTCCTGTCAGGTATATATTAATGGAGGCAGCAGAATCTAGGGGCTCCTGTCAGGTATATATTAATGGAGGCAGCAGAATCTATGGGCACCTGTCAGGTATATATTAATGGAGGCAGGATAATGTATGGGCTCCTGTCAGGTATATATTAATGGAGGCAGGATAATGTATGGGCTCCTGTCAGGTATATATTATTGGAGGCAGGAGAATGTATGGGCTCCTGTCAGGTATATATTATTGGAGGTAGCAGAATGTATGGGCTCCTGTCTGGTATATATTATTGGAGACAGGAGAATGTTTGGGCTCCTGTCAGGTATATATTATTGTAGACAGGAGAATGTATGGGCTCCTGTCAGGTATATATTATTGGAGGCAGGAGAATTTTTGGGCTCCTGTCAGGTATATATTATTGGAGGTAGGAGAATGTATGGGCTCCTGTCAGGTATATATTATTGGAGACAGGAGAATCTATAGGCTCCTGTCAGGTATATATTATTGGAGGCAGGAGAATGTATGGGCTCCTGTCAGGTATATATTATTGGAGGCAGGAGAATCAATGGGCTCCTGTCAGGTATATATTATTGGAGGCAGGAGAATCAATGGGCTCCTGTCAGGTATATATTATTGGAAGCAGGAGAATGTATGGGCTCCTGTCAGGTATATATTATTGGAGGCAGGAGAATCAATGGGCTCCTGTCAGGTATATATTATTGGAGAAAAAACCAAGCAATGTGAACTGAGGTCTAAGATGGTAGACATGCAATAAATAGGAGCATGTTCACACTAGCAAAAAGAAGCAAAACCTACAAAAGACAAAAATATATCTCATACCCTACCATCATTATATATAAATGTAAAGCAAAGTTGCATAATAAATATAGGGTACTTAGTGAACTATTTTTGATCAAAAAAGTATACAAGCCGTCCCACCAGCGGCAAGGTGACCCTAAATTGGGACGGTACCTATACTGTCTATATTAAAAACCTTACTGTATATCAAAGTTGAAGTAATGCATATAAAAGGGTAGACAAATAGGACCGGGTCCCAACTCCAGACCACCTAGGCCCGTGGTAAGCTACACATATACTAACCAGCTCAACAAAGGGGATGCCACACCCTTAAATTGCACAGAATGCAAACAAGACAAAAAACCAAGCAATGTGAACTGAGGTCTAAGATGGTAGACATGCAAGAAATAGGAGCATGTTCACACTAGCAAAAAGAAGCAAAACCTACAAAAGACAAAAATATATCTCATACCCTACCATCATTATATATAAATGTAAAGCAAAGTTGCATAATAAATATAGGGTACTTAGTGAACTATTTTTGATCAAAAAAAGTATACAAGCCGTCCCACCAGCGGCAAGGTGACCCTAAATTGGGACGGTACCTATACTGTCTATATTAAAAACCTTACTGTATATCAAAGTTGAAGTAATGCATATAAAAGGGTAGACAAATAGGACCGGGTCCAACTCCAGACCACATAGGCCCGTGGTAAGCTACATATATACTAATCAGCTCAACAAAGGGGATGCCACACCCTTAAATTGCACAGAATGCAAACAAGACAAAAAAAAAAAAAAACCCAAGCAATGTGAACTGAGGTCTAAGATGGTAGACATGCAAGAAATATATTAATGGAGGCAGGATAATGTATGGGCTCCTGTCAGGTATATATTATTGGAGGCAGGAGAATGTATGGGCTCCTGTCAGGTATATATTATTGGAGGTAGCAGA
Organism: Phyllobates terribilis; assembly: GCF_046119375.1. Taxonomy (NCBI): domain Eukaryota; kingdom Metazoa; phylum Chordata; class Amphibia; order Anura; family Dendrobatidae; genus Phyllobates; species Phyllobates terribilis. The sequence goes on from NW_027362769.1 coordinate 371,690,172, forward strand.
ATGTATGGGCTCCTGTCTGGTATATATTATTGGAGACAGGAGAATGTTTGGGCTCCAGTCAGGTATATATTATTGTAGACAGGAGAATGTATGGACTCCTGTCAGGTATATATTATTGGAGGCAGGAGAATGTTTGGGCTTCTGTCAGGTATATATTATTGGAGGTAGGAGAATGTATGGGCTCCTGTCAGGTATATATTATTGGAGGCAGGAGAATCTATGGGGTCCTGTCAGGTATATATTATTGTAGACAGGAGAATGTATGGGCTCCTGTCAGGTATATATTATTGGAGGCAGGAGAATGTATGGGCTTCTGTCAGGTATATATTATTGGAGGCAGGAGAATGTATGGGCTTCTGTCAGGTATATATTATTGGAGGTAGGAGAATGTATGGGCTCCTGTCAGGTATATATTATTGGAGGCAGGAGAATCTATGGGCTCCTGTCAGGTATATATTATTGTAGACAGGAGAATGTATGGGCTCCTGTCAGGTATATATTATTGGAGGCAGGAGAATGTTTGGGCTTCTGTCAGGTATATATTATTGGAGGCAGGAGAATGTTTGGGCTTCTGTCAGGTATATATTATTGGAGGTAGGAGAATATATGGGCTCCTGTCAGGTATATATTATTGGAGGCAGGAGAATCTATGGGCTCCTGTCAGGTATATATTATTGGAGGCAGGAGAATCTATGGGCTCCTGTCAGGTATATATTATTGGAGGCAGCAGAATCTATGGGCTCCTGTCAGGTATATATTATTGGAGGCAGGAGAATCAATGGGCTCCTGTCAGGTATATATTATTGGAGGCAGCAGAATCTATGGGCTCCTGTCAGGTATATATTATTGGAGGCAGGAGAATCAATGGGCTCCTGTCAGGTATATATCATTGGAAGCAGGAGAATGTATGGTGTCCTGTCTCCAAGCGGCTTATCCCTTCTATTTGCTGACATACTGGCCTAGGGTAAGCATTGTTACCTGCCATCCTCCTCTACTGTGGTTTTGTCTATACGCCCCAATGGGGGGTTCCTTTTTCTGCTGTCTATTGGATTTTATGGCTAGAGTACTTTCTAGTGACTGACTAATTTGAATACTGCCATAATCCACAGTCTATTTGCAGGGCTCTACTCAGTGAGTCTTATTACTAGTGTTGAGCCACCCCCGTAGTGTTCGAGTTCGGTTCGGTTCGTCGAACACCCGTGTGTTCGCCGAACTGTTCGTCGAACTGTTCGTCGAACACCTTCGAACACCGTTAAAACCAATGGCAGGCAAACAAAAACACATAGAAACACATAGAAAACACCTTCAAAGGTGTCCAAAAGCTGACAAACTGCTCAGAAGACACAACTAACACATGGAAAAGTGACAAGTACATATAGTCATGCGAAAAGAAAAGAGGTGGAGGAGTAAAAGGAGGGGGAGACACAGATATAGGCATGTCATGCCCTTCTAAAATCCAAAAAGTGAGAAGCCGAGACGGCCAGTCCGCTCCTGCCCGTGCCACCTCCGTGTCGCCGGGTTTGTGCCAGAGCCGCGGTGAACCCTGACGGACAGCCCCCCTCTCCCAATTCTGGTGCCTGTCCGCTGGTGGGTCGAGAGAGCCCCCCTGTGGTGGAGGCAGCTCTAAGCTTTTTAATTTAAATTGTCCCTCTAATTTGAATGAATACACTTTAAATCCATTTACAAGGATCTATTGGAGGGCAAGTCTCATGCCAGCAGCCGCGTAATTCCAGCTCCAGTAGCGTCCACTAAAGCTGCTGCAGTTAAAAAGCTTTTATAAGGATCGAGCTCGGCTGTCCACCGCAAGGCATCCTAGTGCCAGTCCCAGCCCCTATGCCTTGGGGTGCCTCCTGATGCTCTTCACTAAGTATCCCGTGGTCCCGAAGCATTTCCTTTGAAAAAATTAAGTGTCCAAACTACAGGTGGTGTAGCTTGCTTAACAGCCGGGATAATCCGCTGACTAGCAGACACTGCTACTAGGCACAAAGTATTTCCTGGGCTAGATGCAGTTAAAAATTTGTAAGTAGATACTCTCGTTGGATGCTGAGAAAGCATTCCATAGAGTCTCCTGGCACGCCATATATGATTCTCTTAAAAAGCTTGGGGTAGGGGTCTAGGGGACCCTTTTATAGCCAAAATCACGGCCCTGTATCACAATACGTCACCTAGGCTGAAGATAAATGGAACTGTAGCACCGAGGGCTCGGTTGCTACAGACGTATTGCACCTCACCCAGAGGTGTGATATCTCACTCTCAGATAAGGATGGAGTGTGGATCAGGACCCGACACCTGCATGCATTACACCACATTGCCGTGGGGCAGGGCGACCAATATGCCCCTGAGATGGGCACGACAGTCCCTGTCCCTGGCTGGAGTGGGGGGAGGGAACACTGAGGAAGGGGAACCCTGCAGTGCAGGAGCAGGGAGGAAGCAGTTCCTGGGTGCATTGAGAAGGGAGTATAAAAGGTGGGCACCATCTTAGTTCAGTGCAGAGAAGTCTGAGCAGAAGTGGCAGGGAGCAGGGGCTCTGCATGAGCTCTGCTCCGGAGGCGGGCCTAGTAACAGAGGCCCAGGCCTGCAAGAGGGAGAAGGAAGGAAGAGGAGCGGAGAAGGCTCCAGGAACGAGGAATGAAGGGATCCCAGGGGTGCGGACGGGCGAGTCGCCACCGCACGCCCGAATCCACCTGCGTGGAGGGGTCAGGCCAAAGGGGGAGACCGGTCCCCGAACTAGTGGAGGCAGGAAACGACCCTCAGCTAGAAACCGGAGGCTCTGACATTTTATGTGGCGCAGCCCCTTGCTCCACCCGCTAGGAAGGCACCACATAGGGTCAGGGAAACTGGCGCCAAGTTTACCAAGAGGAGGCCCGAGGCAGCTGGACAGAAGTGTTGGTAAGAAAGGCCAGACAAAGGACACACAAAGGGGGTCCTGTGAAGCGCTCCAAAGTTATCTGGGAGTTGTCTGAGCCCCTCACCTGGTGAGCACAGTACGACGTGGGCAGCCGTTACCTGCAGACGTGGTCTGGATAATAAGAACTGTGAGTAAAGGCCCTGAACTGCATCACTGACTCCGTGTCGTTACTGCTGCTGCCCTGCACCATCACCCCCATCCTCCGCATACACTGCCCTGAGGCTATACTCCTCCCGTGGGGAGTTATGCTACGCTCTGCTGCACCCACAACACCAGCCTTAGCGGTCTGCCCTGTAGCGGCGGTTCACTCTGACCGCAATCCACGGGTGGCGTAGTCGGACATTTAAACATCAAAACCACATAAATAGTTCCGCCACTGGTTTGACCGCCCTGAGCCACGGAACCGGATCGCCGCCACGAAGACTACAACCACCAGCATCCACCAAAAAGGGTCCGGCTCCGGGTGTCCCAAGGCCCAGGGGGTGCGTCAGAACATTTTCATCACCTTTCACAATCACCAATGGGACAAGGCAGGGATGTCCTCTGTCCCCTCTCTTATACATCCTAGTGACGGAGCACCTGCTCTCATCAATTCGCCATAACCCCAATATTAGGTGGATTGAGGTGGGAGGCACCGAGTACAAGTGCTCTCTATTTGCTGATGATGTCCTAGTATATATCACTCAATCACATATATCCATCCCTGCTGTTATGGCTGAAATAGATCACTTTGTTACATGGTAAAATTTTAAAATCAATGCAGCGAAGTCTGAGGCCCTCGATGTCTCCCTCCCTAAATCCATATAGGATTCCATCCAGTCCAACTTTCCCTTTGCCTGGCCCTCACAGGGTATCAAATACTTAGGAATTCCTATTCATAGAGACCTCTCCCATCTATGTTATCTTAATTTTGGGCCCTTTATTGAACAATTCCATACAGACCACGGTTGGCAAGTTAGAACTGTAAGATTCACTACGTGAACCACTGGTGTTTTGTGGAAAAGCACATGTACACCGCGTTCCAAATTATTATGCAAAAAGTGTTTAGGAGTGATAAGGGAAGAATTTGTTTGTTTGTCAGTTAAACTCATTGATGGTGATGTGTGTCAGGGCTCTTTATATCACTGTAAGCAATTGCAGACACCTGTGCTAATTAGTTTGGCAGGTGTGTCCAATGAAAGGCAAGACTACTTAAGAAGGCTCTCTCACATTATTAAGCAGCCTACATTTTCTGCCAAAATGGGAAAGAAAAAGGATGTGTCGGCTGCTGAGAAGCAACAAATTGTGGAGTGTTTAGGTCAAGGCATGACTACAATCAACATTGTGCGATGATCAGGATGAAGTGTCTTGGCAATCAAGAAGTATGTAGCTGATTCACAGTACACACGTGTGCGTGCTGATAAGGGCAAATTGAGGACTCTTTCCTACAGGCAATTACGTCAGGTTGAAAGAGCAGCGGCAAAAAAGCCTTGTCATAGCAGCAGACAAGTTTTTGAAGCTGCTTGTGCCTCCAACGTCCCCCGAACAACAAGATGCAGGGTCCTTCAGAGGTTTGCAGCTGTGCATACGCCATCCTGTCGACCTCCTCTATCCACTTCACACAAGCAGAAACGGCTCCAGTGGGCCAAACATTACATGAAGACTGATTTCAAAACTGTTTTGTTCACGGATGAGTGCCGTGCAGCGCTCGATGGTCCAGATGAATGGAGTGGAGGATGGCTGGTTGATGGACACCCCACGCAAACACGGCTACAGCGCCAACAAGGAGGAGGTGGAGTAATGTTTTGGGCTGGAATCATGGGGAGAGAGATTGTCGGCCCCTTTAGGATCCCTGAAGGCGCTAAAGATGAACTCCATAATGTATGTGGATTTTCTCAAACAGCACTTCCTGCCATGGTTCAAGAAGAAGAACCGTGTATTTCACAGCAAGATCATTTTTCTGCATGATAATGCACCATCTCATGCTGCACATAAAACATCTGCATCTCTGGCTGATATGGGCATAAAAGGGGACAAACTTATGGTGTGACCCCCATGCTCCCCTGACCTCTACCCCATTCAGAACCTTTGGAGCATCATTAAAAGGAGTGTCTATGATGGCGGGAGGCAGTTCACATCTAAGCAACAGCTCTGGGAGGGTATTCTGTCCTCATGCAAAACAATTGAAGCAGAAACCATCCAAAACCTGACAAATTCAATGGACGAGAGAGTTCAGAAGCTCCTTTCGAACAAGGGGTCCTATGTGAAAATGTAACATCACCTAGAATAAAGTTTTGAGTTGAAAACTGTTTGATTTCAGTTTCTAACAACCTGCTAATGCTTATAATTTCAAAAATGACCATTTTTTTGGTCTTTATTAAAATGAAAAGGTTGATCGAAAAGTTTGGGGGATCTAAGAGTGTGGCAACCCAGTAGTCATGATTACTTCGAATTCTGACAATATGAGGGTCATGCTGCAGGTAGTGCAGCAAGAAGGCACTTATGTGTCTTGCGCATCTCGGAGCCCCAAAATTATTTTCCGGGCTAGATGCAGCTAAAAATTATTTTTAATTTTAAATCTGGTGAAGCTTATTATAGATGGCCTAATAGGATCAGTGCTGCACACTGCTACAAAGCCCAAATTATTTTCCAGTCAAGATACAGATAAACATGATTAGTAATTTGAAAGCTTAAAACGGTTGGTAGGGTGATTTTAACCAATCATCAAGCTTTTACTCTCCCCAGGATGACACGGGTAGAAAAGTCGTTTCGGATCCATGATTTGTTCATCTTTATGAACGTGAGTCTGTCTACATTATCAGTGGAGAGCCGCGTGCGCTTATCTGTCAGCACACCACCAGCAGCGCTGAACACACGTTCAGACAGAACGCTGGCTGCGGGGCATGACAAGATCTCCAAGGCGTAAGTGGCTAGCTCCGGCCATTTATCCAGATTGGAAGCCCAAAAAGAGCAAGGGTCCAGTGACACAGTCGTGGCTTCAATGTTTACTTGGAGATACTCCTGTACCATCGTCTCTAGGCGTTGACTATGTGTCAGACTTCTTGTCTCCTGTGGCCTTGCAAAGGATGGGCTAAAAAAGTGGTGAAATGATTCCGCAAAATTGATGTTACCAGCAGATACTGTGGTTCTGTTACGGTTTGAGTGCTGAACACTTGACGGTCCCACGGTTGGCAAGTTGGAACTGTGAGATTCACTACGTGCACCACTGGTATTTTGTGGAAAAGCACATGTAAGATTCTGCAACAGTCTCTGCTGATAATCCTGCATGCGTGCATCCCTTTCTATGGCAGGAATAATTTCTGCAAATTTACTTTTGTACCGGGGATCTAACAGTGTGGCAACCCAGTAGTCAGGATTATTTCTAATTCTCACAATTCGAGGGTCATGTTGCAGGTAGTGCAGCAAGAAGGCACTCATGTGTGTTGCGCATCCAGGAGCACCAAGTCCCTGTTGTGTTGGTGGCGAGGTAACAATCATGCTTCCTTCCTCTGTCCTCTCCCCCCAACCTCGCACAACATAAATGTGATCAAGGTCTCCCTCATCTGATGAGTCTTCCATCAGTTCGTCCTCCACTTCTTCCTGGGCTCCTGCACCTTCCTCACTAGTTTGGCTGCTACCATGCGCCCTGGTAAAACCATCTCCCCCACCCTCACATGCCTGCCGCCTTGGTGCTGCCGACCGTCTGGACCTTGCAGATGTTAGCCCTTCCGCATACAACTCCTCCTCCTCTACTTCCTCCACCTCCTCTTGTGCCACCACCTGACTCCGAATTCTGTTTAACATGTGCTCCAGCATGTAAATCACCGGAATAGTCATGCTGATAATGGCATCGTCAGCACTAAACATCTTCGTCGCCATTTCAAAACTGTGCAGAAGGGTGCATAGGTCCCTGATCTGAGACCACTCCTCCAGCGTGATTTGCCCCACCTCTGAATCTCGTTGGCCCAGGCTATACGTCAGAACGTATTGCACCAGGGCTTGTCGGTGCTGCCACAGTCGCTGCAACATGTGCAGAGTTGAATTCCACCGGGTAGGCACATCGCATTTTAGCCGGTGAAGTGGCAGGCCCAACGACTTCTGTAGAGATGTAAGTCGCTGAGCTGCGGGATGCGAACGGCGGAAGTGAGCACACAGCAACCGTGCCCTCTGCAGAAGGCCATCTAGTCTGGGATAGTGGGCTAAAAATTGCTGGACAACCAGGTTCAACACGTGAGCCATACAAGGCACGTGTGTGACATTGCCCCGGCGAAGGGCCGCACCCAGGTTTGCAGCATTGTCGCACACGGCCTTCCCTGGTTTCAGGTCCAGTGGAGACAACCATTCATGAAATTGGTTCTCCAGAGCTGACCACAACTCCTCAGCTGTGTGACTCACATTTCCCAGACATTTCAAGGTAAAAACCGCCTGATGACGTTGAGCCCTACTGCCAGCATAGTAAGGAGGTGTGCAGGATCCCTTCTGCGCAGTTAGAAAGCTTGTGGCATGACCAGACAGGCTTTGGGTGCAGGTGGAAGACCGAGAGGAGGTTGAGGAGGCAGAAGCAGTGGAGGAAAAATGACATAAAGAGGATTGACGCACAACTCGTGGGGATGGCAAGACTTGGACAGCAGCCCCTTGTCCTGCTGTCACCATAGTTACCCAGTGCCCAGTCAGCGACATGTAACGCCCCTGTCCATGCCTACTCGTCCAAGTGTCTGTGGTGAAATGCACCCTGTCACACACACAGTTTCTCAAAGAAGCGGTGATGTTGTGTGCGACATGCTGGTGGAGCGCAGGCACACCTTTCTTTGAGAAGTAGTGCCGACTGGGCATCTGGTACTGGGGCACTGCGACGGACATAAGGTCTCGAAAATCCTCTGTGTCCACCAGGCGGAAAGGCAGCATTTCTGTAGCCAAGAGCTTGCAGATGGTGAAATTCAACCTCTTAGCTTTCTCATGGCTAGGAGGAAATGGTCTTTTACTTGTCCACATCTGAGGGACCGAGGGCTGGCTATTGTGCTTAGACGGGGTTGATAAGGGTGTCCCCGGCAAACTGCCGGTCTGTGAGGAAGATGCAGGCGGACATGTTAGGTTGCCTTGATCCAAAGGTGGTGCTATCGATGTCGGACAGCGCTCAAGACCAGCTGGTGTTACCACCTCCAAAGAAAATGATGACCTGCCAATCACGCTGGCTGTTGCGGGTAAAGAGGTGGCAGGTCTGCGCCCCAAAACAGGTGTGACTGCTGTCCCCCCAGTCACAGAGGATGAAGAGGCCGCGGATGCACAAGATATGGCAGACGGTGGTTGGCCCGGCCGGCTAGACCGCATTGTAGCACACTGAGCTTCCCACTGCAACTTATGCTTCATGTCCATGTGCCGGTTCATGCATGAAGTACTCAAACTATGTATTTTTTGGCCTCTACTTAGCTTTTGCTGACAAATGTTACAGATAACACGAGTTGGGTCATCTTTATCGATCTGAAAAAATGCCCAGGCTATGCAAGGCTTAGCACCCATGCGACCTGAAGAGCCACCACGACTTGTGGTGAGAGGCAGAGTTGTGTTTGAGGATGCAGTTGTTGACGTGCTTCCAGTACTACGTCTCTGTCCAGGAAGGCGCAACCTGACCTCGTCGTCACTAGCATCTTCCTCCACCTCCTCTGCTGACCTCATCTCTTGGCTGACTGTGGGTTGACAGTAAGTGGGATCTCCGACCTCATCATCATCACCCTGTGCGTTATCACACCCGTCGTCCTCAGAGCCAACCTGTTCCTGCCCTGACAAAAAACTAAAGTTGTCGCTCCAATCAGGTATTTGAGTCTTATCATCATCTTCCTCATTGTCTCCACCAACAGGAGTTACAGTTTGGGAATGAGGGTCTACATTATGGTCAGAACCTTCTGCGTCTGGTCCTGGATCCGACTCATAAAGATTCTGGGCATCAGTGCAGATCATTTCCTCGTCTGGATTCACAGAAGCGCTGGAGTCGACCTCTGATTCCCAGGCTATAGTATGAGTAAACAGCTCTGCAGACTCAACCATCTGTTCTACCTCATACTCAGACGGGCAGCTGGAGATTTGGGAGCTGTGAGGAAGCAAGTGCGATTTGGGTGACACCTTTGAGGACTGGAGTATTTGTGATGTTGAAGTTGATGTGGAGGAGAGCCCACTTAAAGGAGCACTTGATATCCGTTGAAGCACCTGCTGTTTTTGTGCCTCATCTGGAATTTGTAGCGATTGGCGTGGCCGTAAGAAAGGGATCTTATCACATTGTCCGCTAAAAGAAGTAGACATTTTAGTTTGGCTGGAAGATGGTCTTTCTTCTGCACCTACCCCACGGACACAACCTTTTTTCCCCTTCCCAACACGCCTATTCCCCTTTCCACCAGCAGCAGGCCTTTTTCCACTCATTTTGGTGGTTAACTAATTCACAACTCTGGAGTTGTTTGCACAAAAAAACAATGGATGGTAACCGAGCAGAGCTGAGTGGCCAAACTGTGGTATTAGGCCAAAACTATTGGCTGGGTTAGATGCAGAAAAAAATTATTTTTAATTTGCAACCTGATGGAGGTCAGTATAGATGGACTAATAGACCAAGTCCCACACACCGCTAGAAGCCCAAATATTTTTTCAGAGCTAGATGCAGAAATTTTTTTTATTCAATTTGCAACCTGATGGAGGTCAGTATAGATGGACTAATAGACCAAGTCCCACACACTGCTAGAAGCCCAAATATTTTTTCAGAGCTAGATGCAGAAAAAAATTATTTTTAATTTGCAACCTGATGGAGGTCAGTATAGATGGACTAATAGACCAAGTCCCACACACCGCTAGAAGCCCAAATATTTTTTCAGAGCTAGATGCAGAAAAAAATTATTTTTAATTTGCAACCTGATGGAGGTCAGTATAGATGGACTAATAGACCAAGTCCCACACACCGCTAGAAGCCCAAATATTTTTTCAGAGCTAGATGCAGAAAAAAATTATATTCAATTTGCAACCTGCTGGAGGTCAGTATAGAAGGACTAATAGAACAAGTCCCACACACTGCTAGAAGCCCAAATATTTTTTCAGAGCTAAATGAAGAAAAAAAATATTTTTAATTTGCAACCTGATGGAGGTCAGTATAGATGGACTAATAGACCAAGTCCCACACACCGCTAGAAGCCCAAATATTTTTTCAGAGCTAGATGCAGAAATTTTTTTTATTCAATTTGCGACCTGATGGAGGTCAGTATAGATGGACTAATAGACCAAGTCCCACACACTGCTAGAAGCCCAAATATTTTTTCAGAGCTAGATGCAGAAAAAAATTATTTTTAATTTGCAACCTGATGGAGGTCAGTATAGATGGACTAATAGACCAAGTCCCACACACCGCTAGAAGCCCAAATATTTTTTCAGAGCTAGATGCAGAAAAAAATTATTTTTAATTTGCAACCTGATGGAGGTCAGTATAGATGGACTAATAGACCAAGTCCCACACACCGCTAGAAGCCCAAATATTTTTTCAGAGCTAGATGCAGAAAAAAATTATATTCAATTTGCAACCTGCTGGAGGTCAGTATAGAAGGACTAATAGAACAAGTCCCACACACTGCTAGAAGCCCAAATATTTTTTCAGAGCTAAATGAAGAAAAAAATTATTTTTAATTTGCAACCTGATGGAGGTCAGTATAGATGGACTAATAGACCAAGTCCCACACACTGCTAGAAGCCCAAATATTTTTTCAGAGCTAGATGCAGAAAAAAATTATTTTTAATTTGCAACCTGATGGAGGTCAGTATAGATGGACTAATAGACCAAGTCCCACACACTGCTAGAAGCCCAAATATTTTTTCAGAGCTAGATGCAGAAAAAAATTATTTTTAATTTGCAACCTGATGGAGGTCAGTATAGATGGACTAATAGACCAAGTCCCACACACCGCTAGAAGCCCAAATATTTTTTCAGAGCTAGATGCAGAAAAAAATTATATTCAATTTGCAACCTGCTGGACGTCAGTATAGAAGGACTAATAGAACAAGTCCCACACACTGCTAGAAGCCCAAATATTTTTTCAGAGCTAAATGAAGAAAAAAATTATTTTTAATTTGCAACCTGATGGAGGTCAGTATAGATGGACTAATAGACCAAGTCCCACACACTGCTAGAAGCCCAAATATTTTTTCAGAGCTAGATGCAGAAAAAAATTATTTTTAATTTGCAACCTGATGGAGGTCAGTATAGATGGACTAATAGACCAAGTCCCACACACCGCTAGAAGCCCAAATATTTTTTCAGAGCTAGATGCAGAAAATTTTTTTATTCAATTTGCAACCTGATGGAGGTCAGTATAGATGGACTAATAGACCAAGTCCCACACACTGCTAGAAGCCCAAATATTTTTTCAGAGCTAGATGCAGAAAAAAATTATTTTTAATTTGCAACCTGATGGAGGTCAGTATAGATGGACTAATAGACCAAGTCCCACACACTGCTAGAAGCCCAAATATTTTTTCAGAGCTAGATGCAGAAAAAAATTATTTTTAATTTGCAACCTGATGGAGGTCAGTATAGATGGACTAATAGAACAAGTCCCACACGCTGCTAGAAGCCCAAATATTTTTTCAGAGATAAATGAAGAAAAAAATTATTTTTAATTTGCAACCTGATGGAGGTCAGTATAGATGGACTAATAGACCAAGTCCCACACACTGCTAGAAGCCCAAATATTTTTTCAGAGCTAGATGCAGAAAAAAATTATATTCAGTTTGCAACCTGATGGAGGTCAGTATAGATGGACTAATAGAATGATGCTATGCCCAAAAGATTTTACTTCACTAGGTGCAGTAAAAAAATTGGTATTCTATACACAGGTGGTATATCTTGCAACACAGATAGGCTACTCCACTGACTAACACACTCTGCAATAGGCCAAAAAGGATTAGCTTTGCTAGATTCAGCCAAATGCTGTGAAAAAAACTTGCACAGCACTGGCACAGACCTGCCTGGCAAAAACTGATAGGAACTGATGTAACCTAGTCCTGAAAAGGACTGCAAATACAATTAGTCTTTACTCCCACAATCTATCTATTTAAGAGCACAGACCTGCCTGATAAAAGTCGTAGGAAATGCTGTAACCTAGTCCTTAAAAGGACTGCAATCACAACTATTCCCTACTCCCAAGCTATCTGTATATTTGTGCGAAAATTGGCTTGAAATTAACAAGGTATAGCGCACACAGCAACAGCGGTGCCGTCTAACACGCAGCTGCAGCAGTGAGAAAATGGTGGCGACGGGGAAAATGGCTTGGTCTTATAGGGCAAGGACATGTGACATACACTGCCAATCACACATGCCCTTGCTTGTGTGAAAAAAAGCACTTCGCTCCGTGTGTGCGCTGCTGATAGGCTGACAGATTGCACCTCCCCACTGCAAATGCGGGAAAGAGAAAAAAAAATGGAGATCTTCATTATTCCTGCAGAGATCCATCCCCTGCCCCTCCCCCCACCCCGCTGTACACTCAAACTGCGTATTAACATTAATTTTCATCATTACTGAGAAAAAATCCAGTTATGATTTTGGTGCACGAACAGTTATCGAACATAACCTCGAACAGCCGAATTTTTCTCAAATTGTTCGTGTTCGCCGACCGGCTCGAACACCGCCCAAAACAGCTCGAATTTGAGATTGGCGAACAGTTCGAGTAGAACAACGCTCATCTCTACTTATTACCACAGTGAGGGGTCCAGGAGATTCATGGGTGCATGCTATATTCATTGATGTATGATTACCATTGTGGCATGTATCCCCTTGTAATCCCCATTCCCCCCTAGCACTGCCAGTATCCGCTGCTATTGATCCTAGCCCTCTTGCACATGTCTTTTTATTATGTGTCTTGTCTTGTCTCATATCTTGTATCAATAAAATTTATACATTTTTTATCTTCAATATAAGCTCCATTTTTTTTTCTTGTAGTATATATATTAATGGAGGCAGGATAATGTATGGGCTCCTGTCAGGTATATATTATTGGAGGCAGCAGAATGTATGGGCTCCTGTCAGGTATATATTATTGGAGACAGGAGAATGTATGGGCTCCTGTCAGGTATATATTAATGGAGGCAGGAGAATGTATGGGCTTCTGTCAGGTATATATTATTGGAGACAGCAGAATCTATGGGCTCCTGTCAGGTATATATTACTGGAGGCAGCAGAATGTATGGGCCCCTGTCAGGTATATATTATTGGAGGCTGGAGAATGTATGGGCTCCTGTCAGGTTTTTATTATTGGAGCTGCAGAATCTATGGGCTCCTGTCAGGTATATATTATTGGAGGCAGGAGAATGTATGGGCTCCTGTCAGGTATGTATTATTGGAGGCAGCAGAATCTATGGGCTCCTGTCAGGTATATATTATTGGAGGCAGGAGAATGTGTGGGCTCCTGTCAGGTATATATTATTGGAGGCAGGAGAATGTATGGGCTCCTGTCAGGTATATATTAATGGAGGCAGGATAATGTATGGGCTCCTGTCAGGTATATATTATTGGAGGCAGCAGAATGTATGGGCTCCTGTCAGGTATATATTATTGGAGACAGGAGAATGTATGGGCTCCTGTCAGGTATATATTAATGGAGGCAGGAGAATGTATGGGCTTCTGTCAGGTATATATTATTGGAGACTGCAGAATCTATGGGCTCCTGTCAGGTATATATTACTGGAGGCAGCAGAATGTATGGGCCCCTGTCAGGTATATATTATTGGAGGCTGGAGAATGTATGGGCTCCTGTCAGGTTTTTATTATTGGAGGCTGCAGAATCTATGGGCTCCTGTCAGGTATATATTATTGGAGGCAGGAGAATGTATGGGCTCCTGTCAGGTATGTATTATTGGAGGCAGCAGAATCTATGGGCTCCTGTCAGGTATATATTATTGGAGGCAGGAGAATGTGTGGGCTCCTGTCAGGTATATATTATTGGAGGCAGCAGAATGTATGGGCTCCTACCAGGTATATATTATTGGAGGCAGGAGAATCTATGGGCTCCTGTCAGGTATATATATTTGGAGGCAGGAGAATGTATGGGCTCCTGTCAGGTATATATATTTGGAAGCAGGAGAATGTATGGGCTCCTGTCAGGTATATATTATTGGAGGCCGGAGAATGTATGGGCTCCTGTCAGGTATATATAATTGGAGGCAGCAGAATCTATGGGCTCCTGTCATGTATATATTATTGGAGGTAGCAGAATCTATGGGCTCCTATCAGGTATATATTATTGAAGGCCGGAGAATGTATGGGCTCCTGCTAGTTATATATTATTGGAGGCAGCAGAATCTATGATCTCTTCTCAAGTATATGTTAATGAAGCTAGCAGAATGTAGCCTACAATGTATGGTCTCCTTCCAGGTCTTGACTGCAGCCCATACATTCTAGCCCTTTCATTGTTAAAGACACTATAATGTATGGGCTCCTGGTGGTATATAATCGTGAAGGCATCACAATATATTGGCTCCTGCCATGTACACAATAGAACATCAGAATCAGGGCCGTAACATACCCGGCGGACAAGGGGCTTGCCGGCGCCAGCCCCTATCTCAGCTGAATGTGCATCCTCGGACACACATTCAGCTGAAGTGTATTGCAGCGCAAAAACTTGCCGGATCCGTGCTCCGCAATACATGTTGCTGGCCAATCAGAAGCGGCCGGGGGTGCATGGCAGTGACGTTATGTGCTCCTGTCAAAATCAACCAAGATCAGCTGCCAGCTTCAGATGTGGACGCCGCACAGCATGGTGAGTGCTAGGAAGGTGAGTAGGAGCGTTTATTGTTTTTTTCTGTGTATTGACCAACAGCGGGGCCATATATCAGGATGGGGGCCCAGGGTGAGGGCCATATACCAGGATGGGGCCATATACCAGGATAGGGGACATATACCAGGATGAGGGCCATATTCTAGGATGGGGCCATATACCAAGATGAGGGCCATACACTAGGATGGGGAATATATACCAGGATGAGGGCCATATACCAGGATGGGGTCCTGGATGAGGGCCATATACCAGGATGGGGCACATATTTCAGAATGGGCTGTGCATTATACTATACAGAGGACTATAGACTGTACATTATACTACATGCATGACTATAGGGTGTGCATTATACTGTATGGTGGATTATTGAGGGTGCATTATGCTATATGGAGGAGTATAGGGAGTGCATTATACAATAGGGAGGACTATGGGCTGTGCATTATACTGTATGGAGTACTATGGGGTTCATTATAGTGTATGGAGGAGTATGGGGAGTGCATCTACTATATAATTGTCTTATCCCGTCTGTCTGTCTGTCTGTCTGTCCAGGAAATCCCGCGTCGCTCATTGGTCCGGCAGCGGCCAATCAGCGCCGCGGGATTTCAGAAAAAAGATGGCGGCCGTTAGCGGCTCATCTGTGGGACGGAGCTCAGCGGCATTGCAGCCGGGAGATGAGCGCCGCGAGGCGCTCATCTCCCGGCCGGTACCAGCAGAAGGACCCCGACCGCCGGACCCATCTGCGGGACGGAGATGCAGCTGGGAGATGAGCGGCGCGAGGCGCTCATGTCCCGGCCGGTAGCAGCGGAAGGACCGCCGGTGTCGCTGACATCCATGCGGAAGGGAGACCCGGGGAGCGGCGCTGCGGGTCGGGATACTTCTGCTGCGATCGCCCGCTCATGTCCCGGGTTCTCGCAGCGGAAGTAGCCGCACAGGCAGCGCCGCTCCCCGGTCCTCACCAAGATGATTCGATGATTGGTCGCGGTCTTCGGACCCGACCAATCACTGATCTTAGCGCAAAAGTTAAATACCGCTGTGCTGATTGGTCGCGAACGCTGCCCACGACCAATCACCGATTTGGGCGCCAAATTTAAATATCGGCCGCGACCAATCCGCACAGTAGTGGTTAACTTTAGCCGCAAGATCAGTGATTGGTCGCAGGCCAAAACCGCAACCAATCACCGATTTGTGCGGCACATTTAAATAGCGGCCGCAACCAATTGGATGTCAGCGCCACTCCCCGGTCCACCCTTCACACCCTAGGCGCATGGATGTCAGCGGCGCTGTCTGTGCGGATACTTCCGCTGCGAGAACCCGGGACATGAGCGGGCGCTCGCAGCAGAAGTATCCCGACCCGCAGCGCCGCTCCCCGGTCCTCCCTTCACACCCTAGCCGCTGATGTCCCCACAGTATCCGCATGGTGTTACAAAGATCCGGACATTTGTGTTAAAAATCGCTGATTGGTCGCTGGCGGTGCCCGCGTTCAATCACCGATTTGGGCGCCAAATTTAAATATCGGCCGCGACCAATCACCGATCTTGGCTCCACATTTAAACACCGCTGTACTGATTGGTCGCGGACGCTATTTAAATGTGGCGCCAAAATCGGTGATTGGTCGCGCCCAGCGTCGGCGACCAATCAGCACAGCGGTGTTTAAATGTGGAGCCAAGATCGGTGATTTTTCGCGGCCAATATTTAAATTTGGCGCCCAAATCGGTGATTGGTCGCGGGCAGCGCCTGCGACCAATCAGCGATTTTTAACACAAATGTCCGGACCTTTGTAACACCATGCGGATACTGTGGGGAGATCAGCGGCTAGGGTGTGAAGGGAAGACCGGGGAGCGGCGCTGCAGGTCGGGATACTTCTACTGCGAGCAGTCGCTCATGTCCGGGGTTCTCGCAGCGGAAGTAGCCACACAGGCAGCGGCGCTCCCCGGTCCTCACTAATACGATTCCGCTCCCCGCTCCTCACCAATACGATTCGCTGATTGGTCGCGCTCTCCGCACGCGACCAATCAGTGATCTTGGCGCTAAAGTTAAACACCGCTCTGCTGATTGGTCGCGGCCGCTGCCCGCGACCAATCACCAATTTGGGCGCCACATTTAAATAGCGGCCGCGACCAATCACCGATCTTGCCGCCACATTTAAACACTGCTGTGCTAATTGGTAGCGGACGCCAGCCGCGACCAATCAGCGAGCTTGGCGCCAAATTTAAACAACGCTCTGCTGATTGGTCACGGACGCCAGACGCGTCCAATCAGCGAGATTGGCGCCAAATTTAAACAACGCTCTGCTGATTGATCGCGGTCGCTTGCCGAGATCAATCAGCAGTATTGGCGCAAAATTTAAACAACGCTCTGCTGATTGGTCGCGGCCGGCGACCAATCAGCGATTTTGGCGCCAAATTTAAACCCCGCTCTGCATCGCTCTGCTGCAAAAATTTAAACCCCGCTCTGCATCGCTCCGGCCGCGACCAATCAGCAGTATTGTCGCCAAATTTAATCACCTCTTTGCTGATTGGTCGCGGTCGCTCTCCATTCCTCACTAACACGGCTCGCTGATTGGTCGCGGCCGCCGCCCGCGACCAATTAGCGATTTTGGCGCCAAATTTAAACACCGCTCTGCTGATTGGTCGCGGCCGCCATCCGCGACCAATCAGCGAGATTGGCGCCAAATTTAAACAACGCTCTGCTGATTGGTCGAGGCCGGCGACCGCGACCAATCAGCAGAGCGATGCAGAGCGGGGTTTAAATTTGGCCCCAAAGTCGCTGATTAGTCGCGTCTGACGGCCGCGACCAATCAGCAGAGCGTTGTTTAAATTTTGCGCCAAAATCGCTGATTGGTCGCGGCCGGCGGCCTCGACCAATCAGCGATTTTGGCGCCAAATTTAAACACCGCTCTGCTGATTGGTCGCGACTAATCAGCGATTTTGGTGCCAAATTTAAACACGCTCTCCAGTCCTCACTAACACGGTTCGCAGATTGGTCGCGGCCGCCGCCCGCGACCAATCACTGATATTGCCGCCAAATTTAAACACCGCTTTGCTGATTGGTCGCGGTTTCCTAACGCGACCAATCAGCGATTTGGGCGCCAAATTTAAACGCCACTCTGCTAATTGCGCCCCGTCGGCCGCATACCTATTCTAGAATACCCGATGCGTTCGAATCGGGCCACCATCTAGTTATACTATAAGTAGGAGCAAAATACTGTAGGGGGGACTATGGGGCACTATGACTTCTGTGTTCACCCCTGTGGAGTGTAATGCTTTGCTTTTTTTTCTATACAGTAAAGAACAGCACCAGAATGGGGGATATATACCGTATATACCAGTATGGGGCTCTAAGATAAGGGACCATGATGAGGGGCATATATACCAGATGGAAGTCATATATATATATATTCATGATGACAGAGGCCACTATCTCCTTAGCTTGCTGCTGGTACTTTTCTGTGGGAATGAGCTGGTCTCCAACCAGTCAGTAATATCCAGTGAATGGCAATTTACGCTTCTGTGTTATTTAGGATCCTTTTCACTTTTGGTGCACATCTTCTCCTTTACAATGTACATATGGAACAGTTTCAGTGGACTGAACAGACAACACATATGCAGAAAGGGAAAAAAACAACAAAAAAAAACAACCCACAGCCGCGGGATCTCTATTCTTGTTCTAGATTTATGTGGATTTTTCCTTATTAATATAAACCAATTTGATATATGTGAGATTCTGTACTGTAAAAATGAGGATCCTGCGTGATCTCTGTATGTATGTATGGTCTCTGTTAGCATCCTATGTCATTGGGGGGATAGTTTATAGTCACTGGATGTGTTTATTTGGCGATATAATTATATGCATAAATGTTGATTTATCCATTTGGCAGCTCTATATCTATGCTGCGACCTAATGGGGTAATATTGCGATTTAGGTATAGTCAATGTGCATATCTTGAAGTATTATGGTGATTATATGCTGTGTGTGGTTCCATTAATTGTGATGTGGGGTGCGGTTCTGTATTTGATCTTGTTGCATACTGTCCCAATATATACAACATATATGTGTTCCAAGCCCCCTCCTTTTTCTATATGTCGATTCAGGACTGACCTTGCACGCATGCGCACTGTGGTTCCTAGACGCTGACCGGCTCTCCGCGTCTTTGGTGACTCCTGACGTCAGGTCACGTGTGGCCTGCCGCCGGCTGTCATGTGACGCGGACGCCGCTTGGCGTCGCGGCTTCCATGGTGACGCATGCGTCACTTCCGGTCATCTCCGGTTTTCGGCGTCCTGTGGCGCCGATATAACGTGGATCCTTCAGACATACCTTCAAGCCCCCTGACGAAGGGACATCCGAAACGCGCGTCGGGGCTCCTGCTCCACGTGTGTAGCTTCTCTACCGCTGCCCCTGTGCCCTGACCGTTTGCCCATAGGTCTCTCCAGCAATTGATTTACTGGTAGGTATACTGAGGGCCTCTAGTGGCTATATATGTGTAGGTACATGAGTACTATTACTATGACTTAATATGTCTAAGGGCACTTTACATTTCTCGTTATATACTTACTGATTGAAATTAATATATGGGGCGTTCGGTTTGGCAATTATCTATCTTGCAAATCTGCCAGTACAGAAATTGCTATATGCAGCACGTGGATGAGGCTTTATTTTATTGCACCTGTGTTTTATCCCCTTATGCTATCATTCGTTAATAAACTTTGATATATTTCTATACCTATGGCTTTTTGATAGTTTCTGTTTCGGCTATTGATTTACAACTCCAAGGATTGCAGGAATCCAGTCTGTACACATTGACTCCTCCTCATACTCCAGTTCCTCTGAATCAGCGCTGCAGGAGCCGTCACGGTCTACCTCCACATTGACCCGTGAACGGTTACCTGTTATGATGACCGATATGAGCACAGCCGTGGCCAAACGTCAACAGGCCGTATTAAAATTAATTTCTTTGGGGAATCGAAGCCACACAGCGCAGGAGCTCTGGAATGCCATCAAGCAGCAGAGCGACGTGTGGTTTGTGCCAGCAAATCTCCAGCCAGGCATGGTAGTGTGTGACAATGGCCGAAATCTGGTGGCAGCTTTGGGCCTAGGCAACCTCACTCACATCCCATGTCTGGCACATGTGCTCAACTTGGTCGTGCAGAGTTTTTTGAGGGACTATCAGGATCTTGATGCACTGCTTTACAAGGTCCGCATAGAGTGTGCTCACTTGCGGCGTTCCAGCAACGCAAGATCGCGCATTGCAGCTCTGCAGCGCCGATTACGTCTTCCGGAACATCGCATCATATGTGACCTACCCACCAGGTGGAATTCAACGTTACATATGTTGGAGAGGTTGTGTGAGCAGCAGGCAGCAGTAATGGAGTACCAGCTGCAGCAGGCGCAAACAAGTCGCAGTGCGCGCCGTTCACACTTCACCACCACTGAGTGGGCCTCTATAAAGGATATTTGCCACATTTTGGGTGCCTTCGATTATTCCACGCGGATAGCGAGTGCAGATGATGCACTAGTCAGCATGACTATCCCCCTTATCTGGCTGCTTGAAAAAACACTGCAAGCACTAAGGGACGAGGTTTAGGAAGAGGTGGAGGATGAGGAGTCACAAATGCCATCTGCTTCTCTACAGTCTGCGTAACGGGGTTCCTCACAAAGGCCTAGGCATGGGACACTTTGTGAGGAGGATGAGGAGGAATCAATGGAGGAGGAAGACATCTGTCCAGAGGAGGGAGGTACACAATGCTCTAGTAGTCAGTATCTAGAGCGAGGGTGGGGTGATGCAGAGCAAGTAGAGATCACGCCTCAAGCAGGGGACAGCGTTTCTTGGCCAGTTGGCAGTCTGCAGCACATGGTTGATTTCATGCTGCAGTGCCTGAGAAACGACCGCCGCATCGCCCACATTCTCAACACGGCTGATTATTGGGTGTCCACCCTCCTAGATCCTCGCTACCGGGACAACTTACAAAGCCTCATAACACCGTTGAACCGGGAGCGTAAAATGCAGGAGTACCAAGACGCACTGGTGCATTCCATCATGTTCTCCATTCCAACCGAGAGCAGTGCTGCTAGTGCTTTACAAAGCAGCTCAGTGTGTCGAGGCATTGGAGGAAGCTCTGCACAAAGAGGGAGCAGAAGCAGCGCCTCAGCACAAGGCAAGACGAGTATGGCCCAAATGTGACAAAGTTTTGTGTCCCGGCTGCCACAAATGTCTACACCATCAACGTTTCCGTCAGATGGTGACAGACTACATGTCTTGCCCTCTCAGTGTACTCCCAGACGGCTCTTCCTCCTTCAAGTTTTGGGTCTGTAAGCTGGATACATTGCCAGAGCTTAGCCAGTGTGCATTGGAGGTGCTAGCTTGCCCTGCTGCTAGTGTATTATCGGAACGCGTCTTTAGTGCCGCAGGTTGTGTACTAACAGACCGTCGCATGCGACTATCCTCCGATAACGTTGACCGGCTTACTTTTCTCAAAATGAACAAGGCCTGGATCTCGCATGAATTTGCCAGTCCTCTTCCAGAATAAATAATTGTTGGCAACAGTATCCAGGTCTCCTGTTGTGTTCATGTTTCTACATGCCGTCTGCACAGTCAACGCTTGCTAGTTGCTGCTCAGAAGTGCCGTCTGCACAGTCAACGCTTGCTCCAGTGTTATTGGGGTTCAGTAACGTCATCTGATCCCCAGCTGTGTGTCCGGCAAATTCTCCTGCTCCGTCCACATCCACTGTACTACTGATTTAAAACTTGCTCCAATTACACCTCTGGCTCCTCTGTTGTTAGTATTTATCCTGGGCTCCAATACCGCTAGTTGCTGCTCAGAAGTGCCGTCTGCACAGTCAACGCTTGCTCCAGTGTTATTGGGGTTCAGTAACGTCAGCTGTTCCCCTGCTGTGCGTACGGCAATTTCTCCTGCTCTGTCCACATTCACACTACTACAGATTTTAAAGTTTCTCCAATTACACCTCTGGCTCCTCTGTTTTCAGTATTATCCCTGAGCTCCAACACCGCCAGTTGGCGCTCAGAAGTGCCGTCTGCACAGTCAATGCTTGCTGCCGTGTTATTGGGGTTCAGTAACGTCAGCTATTCCCCTGCTGTGCGTACGGCAATTTCTCCTGCTCTGTCCACATTCACACTACTACAGATTTTAAAGTTGCTCCAATTACACCTCTGGCTCCTCTGTTTTCAGTATTATCCCTGAGCTCCAACACCGCCAGTTGGCGCTCATAAGTGCCGTCTCCACAGTCAACACTTGCTGCCGTGTTATTGGGGTTCAGTAACGTCAGCTGTTGCCCTGCTGTGCGTATGGCAATTTCTCCTGCTCTGTCCACATTCACACTACTACTGATTTTAAAGTTGCTCCAATTAGGCCTCTGGCTCCACTCTGTTTTTAGTATTTACCCTGGGTTCCAGCACCGCCAGCTGTTTTCCAGCAATGTCTTTGGCACGGGTACTCCCTCCTGCCCAGCCTGGTTCCAGCATGCCAGCTGTTTCCGGGTAGTGTCAACGTCACTTTGCCTCCAATGCGTTGTCCTGTCGTGTTGCGGTCAGGTTAGCTGACTCTATGGTGCCTGCAGTTTAGGTGACTCCTATGTGGGCTGCGGGATCTGGCAACGAAGGCTGGTTACATAGTGCCAATAGGACAAGCACCCCCTGTAGGACTGTGGGTTTCGGTAACTCAGGCTGGCTCGCGGCCTTGCAACTTTTTTTTTCATGGGTACCTTCTGCTACCCATCCGAGTTCCAGTACCGTCAGCTGGTTCTCGGCAGTGCCTTTGGCTTATGTGCCTCCTTCTCGGTATCCAAGTTCCACCAACGTCTGCTGGTCCTTGATAGTGCTTTCTGGCACAGGTACCTCCTGCTTAGTAACCGAGTTCCAGTACCGTCAGCTGGTTCTCGGTAGTTCCATTGGCTCTTGTACCTTCTGCTACCCATCCGGGTTCCAGTACCGTCAGCTGGCTCTCGGCAGTGCCTTTGGCTTAGGTGCCTCCTTCTCGGTATCCAAGTTCCACCAACGTCTGCTGGTCCTTGGTAGTGCTTTCTGACACAGGTACCTCCTGCTTAGTAACCGAGTTCCAGTACCGTCAGCTGGTTCTCGGTAGTTCCATTGGCTCTTGTACCTTCTGCTACCCATCCGGGTTCCAGTACCGTCAGCTGGTTCTCGGCAGTGCCTTTGGCTTAGGTGCCTCCTTCTCGGTATCCAAGTTCCACCAACGTCTGATGGTCCTTGGTAGTGCTTTCTGGCACAGGTACCTCCTGCTTAGTAACCGAATTCCAGTACCGTCAGCTGGTTCTCGGTAGTTCCATTGGCTCTTGTACCTTCTGCTACCCATCCGGGTTCCAGTACCGTCAGCTGGTTCTCGGCAGTGCCTTTGGCTTAGGTGCCTCCTTCTCGGTATCCAAGTTCCACCAACGTCTGCTGGTCCTTGGTAGTGATTTCTGGCACAGGTACCTCCTGCTTAGTAACCGAGTTCCAGTACCGTAAGCTGGTTCTCGGTAGTTCCATTGGCTCTTGTACCTTCTGCTACCCATCCGGGTTCCAGTACCGTCAGCTGGTCCTCGGTAGTTCCATTTGCTCTTGTACCTTCTACTACCCGTCCGGGTTCCAGTACCGTCAGCTGGTTCTCGGCAGTGTCTTTGGCACGGGTACTCCCTCCTGCCCAGCCTGGTTCCAGCATGCCAGCTGTTTCCGGGTAGTGTCAACGTCACTTTGCCTCCAATGCGCTGTTCTGTCGTGTTGCGGTCGGGTTAGCCAACTCTATTGTGCCTGCAGTTGAGGTGACTCCTATGTGGGCTGCGGGATCTGGCAATGAAGGCTGGTTCCATAGTGCCAATAGGACAAGCACCCCCTGTAGGACTGTGGGTTTCGGTAGCTCAGGCCGGCTCGCGGCCTTGCAACTTTTTTTTTCATGGGTACCTTCTGCTACCCATCCGAGTTCCAGTACCGTCAGCTGGTACTCGGCAGTGCCTTTGGCTTAGGTGCCTCCTTCTCGGTATTCAAGTTCTACCAACGTCGGCTGGTCCTTGGTAGTGCTTTCTGGCACAGGTACCTCCTACTTAGTAACCGAGTTCCAGTACCGTCAGCTGGTTCTCGGTAGTTCCATTGGCTCTTGTACCTTCTGCTACCCATCTGGGTTCCAGTACCATCAGCTGGTCCTCGGTAGTTCCATTGGCTCTTGTACCTTCTGCTACCCATCCGGGTTCCAGTACCGTCAGCTGGTCCTCGGTAGTTCCTCAGCCTTCTTGTACCTTCTGCTACATTTCCAAGTTCAAGCTTTTTGAAATGGTTCTTGGTAATCACTCTGGATCTCCCTGACAAGGACCCTGAAGACGAGGACCCCGAAGACCACCCTAAAGAAGACGAGGACCCTGAAGACGAGGACCCTGAAGACCAACCCGAAGAACACGAGGACCCCGAAGACGACGACCCTGAAGACCACCCTGAAAAAGACGAGGACCCTGAAGACAAGGACCCTGAAGACCACCCCGAAGAAGACGAGGACCCCGAAGACGAGGACCCTGAAGACGAGGACCCTGAAGACCACCCCGAAGAAAACGTGGACCCCGAAGACGACAACCCTGAAGACGAAGACCCTGAAGACCACCCCAAAGAAGACGAGGACCCTGAAGATGAGGACCCTGAAGACGAGGACCCTGAAGACGACGATCCTGAAGACCACCCTGAAGAAGACGAGGACCCCGAAGACGAGGCCCCTTAAGACGATGACCCCGAAGACGAGGACCCCGAAGACGACGACCCTGAAGACGACGACCCTGAAGACCACCCCAAAGAAGACCAAGAAGATGACCCTGAAGAAGTTGACCAAGAAGACAGAGAACAAGAAGACAACCACCAAGATACAGAAGAACAAGAGACAGAAAACCAAGAACCAGAAGTACAAGAAGCTGCAGAACAAAAAGTGGAAGAACATTAAGCATAAGACTAAAAATCAGAGCAAAAGATATTATCTAAATTATAAGCAGAAGATGACTAAGCAGTGTATGGGGGTGAGTCCGTTCCTCCTCATGGTGCCCCTGGAAAAGACCTGCTGCTGCAGGCCAAACTGAACGTGGACAAATCCTGTTGTAAATCTTTTGTGACGGGCAGAACGAAAGGTGTAATGTTCAAACTTTTATAGATAACAACTACAGGAATGCCTGTCACAAATAAGCATATGATGAATAAGAAGAATATGAAGAAGATGAAAAAGTAGAATATGAAGAAGAATAATAGTTGAATAAGAAGAATATGAAGAATGTAAAAAAAAAGAATAATACGAAGAAGAAGAAGAAGATGAAGGTGAAGAAGAAGTTGATGAAAAAGATGCTGATGCTGAGGATGATGAAGGAGAAAGTGTGGGAGAAGTAAAAAAGAAAGTGAAGAGCATGGAAGTAGTGAAACATAAATATCTGACAAAATATAAAAAAACTTAACATAGTTAATATTTCCGTAACTCAGAACGTCTTAAAAAATATATTAATTCCTGCTATTCCATTTGATTGGGCTAAACCTCTATGCCTTTATTGTCTCCCCCACCTCCCCCAATACATTCTACATTATTCTTAGTTGTTTTCCTTCATGTAGAATTAACCTACAAGGATAGAAAGGGTTTATTTTTATGCCGATATTTCTGTCCCATTGACTTGCATTGGGTTCCAGTATCGGAATCGGCGATATCCGATACTTTTTCGGTATCGGTCCGATCCAATCCGATCCGATATTTCCCGAAATCGGAAGGTATCGCTCAACACTAATCATAAACAACAAAATCTATTAATGGTCTTGCGGAACGTGGTGAAGCCTGTGTGTTGTATACAACAATGCGTAGCAGGCTTCACCACGTTCCGCACAACCTCTAGTGATTGAAATGTTGAGGTGCCCCATTATGAAGTTTTGCCCCGGGGCCCCGAAGTTTATAGTTACGGCAGTGTGACCAAGCCCCATTTTCCACATTTGACCAGTGACTTTGTGTGGCAATAACTCTGGAAAGCTTCTGTATATCCCAATGATGCTGAGATTGTTTTTCATGACACATTGTGCTTCATTTTAGGCCCCTTTGTAGCATCGGCGTCTCTGCCCCGTACTAGGCAGAGACGCCGTCCCTCTCACCTCCCCGCTCCTGCCGCGGCGTCCTCCAGCGCTTCTCTCCCCGCCGCTTCTGGCACACGCTCCTTCCCCGGCAGTGTGCTTAGGGCGTGCGCGCGCGCTCCCCCTCTCTTGAAGGGACCGCGCGCGCCGTCCTAAGGAGTCCCCGGCCAATTGCCGGAGGACCTCCCATATATTAGGCACCTCCTCCTAAATGGAGGTGCCCGAGCAATGTTGTTGCACTGTTCACTACTCTGCTTCAGCCCTCAGGTCCCGTTGCCTGTTACCTGCCAGTTACCTGCCAGTTTCCTGCCAGTGTGCTGCCTGATTCCTGCCTGTCATCCGCTTACCTGCTTGCTAGCCTGAGGTCCGACGGTCTGCCTTCCGACACCTGTCAGTCTGTCTATGGACCAGCTTGCCCGCTCACCTGGGAGCGCTCACCTGCTACCTGTCTGTTAGCCTACCTGGAGGCTCCGCCGTCACATGCTGTGACCACCTGCTATCCAGAGACTCTCGCCTGCTCACCTGGAAGCACTCACCTGCATCCGCCTGTTAACCTACCTGGAGGCTCCGCCGTCACATGCTGTGACCACCTGCTTATCCAGAGACTCTCGCCTGCTCACCTGGGAGCACTCATCTGCATCCGCCTGCTAGCCTACCTGGAGGCTCAGCCGTCACAGGTCGTACCTACCCTACCCAGAGACTGTCCCGGTCACTTGCTGTGACCTTCTGCCCATTTACCCAGAGACTGTCCCGGTCACTTGCTGTGACCTCCTGCCCGTTCACCCAGAGACTGCCCCGGTCACTTGCTGTGACCTCCTGCCCGTTTTCCCAGAGACTGTCCCGGTCACTAGCCGTGACTACCTGCCTGCCTTCCCTGGGAGCCACCCGCTTCCTTACAAGGACTGCCCCCTTGTATAGTTGCCCAGAGGTTCCACCTCCCAGACCCGTTACAGTTTGCTCGGGCCATGGAACCCGGTGGTCCCCAGATCTCCGATCTGCACCAGGAAGTCTTACGACAGAAAACTCAGCAGGAGCTGGTACTGTTCTATCTACGGTCCGTTAACTCTCGTCTAGGCGCATTGTGTGACCCGTCTTTGTCTACCTCTGGTCCAGCCGTGCCCATTCCTGCAGTACCGCAATCCAGTCCCTTCATGGTACCTGACTATGGACCTCGGCTTCTGGCACCTCCACGCTTTGCCGGCGAACCCACCTTAGCTCGGGGTTTCATAAACCAGTGCACCCTGCACTTTGAGCTATTGGCATACCAGTTCATCTCCGACCGGGCCAAGGTGGCCTTCATCATGTCCCATCTCACTGTGGAGGCACTGGCATGGCTAAATCCCCTATGGGAGAGAGGGGATCCCCTGGTGTCCGACCTGCCGTCCTTCCTCGCTGCTTTCCGGAGAGTCTTCGATGAACCTGGACGGAAAATCTCTTCTGCCTCCTCTCTGCTACGTCTCCGCCAAGGGAGTCTCACCGTGGGCCAATATGCCATACGGTTCCGCACCCTGGCTTCTGAGCTTTCCTGGGAGAATGAGGCTCTGGTGTCCGTCTTCTGGGAGGGTCTTTCCGGTCAGATTAAGGATGAGTTAGCTGGCCGGGACATTCCTTCCACTCTGGATGACCTGGTGTCACTAGCTACCCGGATTGGCATCCGGTTCCAAGAGCGTGCCAAAGAGACTGCCTGGGAGAAAGACTCTTCTTGCTCTGCCCCTACTTCCCTGAGACCTGCCTCTCAACCAGTCACTCCGCGGGCGCTCTCGCCTGAATCTATGCAGATCGACCAGACCAAGATGGTCAGATCTCGCCAAGAATCTAGCCGAGCCGAGGGAAGCTGTTTCTATTGTGGCAGTATGAAGCACTTCATCCGTTCCTGCCCGGAGAAGCCGGGAAACGCCAGTGTCTAGGACCACTCGGAGAGGTCGTCCTAGACAAAAGTAAGCCCTCTCCGTCTCTGACTTTACCGGTCTCTATTGCTTGGGGAGAGAACCGTCTCTTTGAACTCGCCCATCTGGATTCTGGAGCTGCTGGAAACCTCATCTCCCAGTCTCTGGTAGAGAGATACCATATTCCCACCAAGTCCCTGGCTGAACCATTGTCAGTCGCCTCCGTGGATGGAAGACTTCTCTCGGAGACCATCCTGCTCGTCACTGAACCCATAACCCTGCAGGTGGGAATGCTGCACTCTGAGGAGATCTCATTCCATGTGCTGTCCGGACTTTCTCACTCCCTGTTGCTAGGTCTACCTTGGCTCCAGACACATGAACCCGTATTGAACTGGCGATCCGGTGAAGTACTCCGATGGGGTCCTGACTGCCATAGGACCTGCCTGGTTCCGGTCCGCCCACTTCGCCCTCCGCCTACTCCAGCTAATTTACCTGGTCTCCCGGCTCCTTACTGGCCCTATGCGGACGTCTTCGGTAAGAAGGAAGCTGAGACGTTGCCACCCCATAGGCCATACGACTGCCCGATCGACCTGGTACCTGGCACCACTCCTCCCCGTGGGCGTATCTACCCATTGTCTGCAGCCGAGACCCGGGCCATGTCTGAGTACATTGAGGAGAATCTGGCTAGGGGATTTATCCGAAAATCTACCTCCCCGGCTGGAGCCGGATTCTTCTTTGTCAAAAAGAAAGACGGCTCGCTACGTCCCTGTATTGACTACAGAGGACTCAATCTCATCACAGTCAAAAACAAATACCCCCTGCCGCTCATCTCCGAATTGTTTGACCGTCTCAAGGGCGCCAGGATCTTCTCCAAGCTGGATCTACGCGGAGCATATAACCTGGTCCGTATCCGTCAAGGAGACGAGTGGAAGACGGCATTCAATACCCGGGACGGTCACTATGAGTACCTTGTGATGCCCTTCGGTCTCTGTAATGCTCCCGCTGTCTTTCAGGAACTAGTCAACGACATCTTCCGTGACCTCCTGTACTCCTGCGTAGTGGTATACCTGGACGATATCTTGGTCTTCTCTCCGGATTTCCCCACACACCGGAGGGATGTTCGTCAGGTCCTGCTTAGGCTTCGGCAGAACCACCTCTATGCCAAATACGAGAAGTGCCTCTTCGATCAGACCTCCTTACCGTTCTTGGGCTATGTCATCTCCCAGACAGGTCTGCAAATGGATCCCGAGAAGCTCTCTTCCGTTCTAAAATGGCCTCGTCCTGAAGGTTTGAAGGCGATACAGCGATTCCTGGGCTTCGCTAATTACTATCGTCTTTTCATCCCACACTTCTCGTCTCGGACTGCTCCCATATCTGCACTTACCCGTAAGGGGGCTAACCCCAGGACATGGTCGCCTGAAGCCGAGGAGGCCTTCCTTTCCTTAAAGAAAGCCTTCGCCTCTGCTCCCGTCCTGCACCGTCCGGACTGTAATAAACAATTCTACCTGGAGGTTGATGCCTCCTCCTCCGGAGCCGGAGCGGTGCTCACCCAAAAATCTTCTACCGGGAGAATGGTAACATGCGGCTTTTTCTCCAAAATCTTCTCCTCGTCGGAGCGCAACTACTCCATTGGAGACCGTGAATTGCTAGCCATCAAATTGGCACTGGGGGAGTGGCGCTATCTGCTTGAAGGGGCTCTCTACCCGGTAATTATCTACACAGATCACAAAAACCTGGCATATCTCCAAAATGCCCAGAGACTCAATCCTCGCCAGGCCCGGTGGTCGTTGTTTTTTGCCCGCTTCGACTTCATTCTTCATTTCCGTCCGGCAGACAAGAACGTCAAAGCTGATGCCTTGTCCCGGTCCTTCCTGTCCTCCGATCAAGAGGAGGAGCCTACGCACATCATCGACTCCTCCAAAGTGATGAATGTGGCCCCCTTGGATCTGACTCGTCTCCCACCCGGTAAGACGTTTGTAGCTGTACCAGATCGGGAGAGGGTTCTTCGCTGGGGACATTCTTCTAAACTAGCTGGCCATGCTGGCCAAAAGAAGACTTTCCAACTCATTACCCGGCATTACTGGTGGCCTACCCTGCGTAAGGACGTGGTAGACTTCGTCGCGGCCTGCTCATCCTGTGCTCGTAACAAAGTTCCCAGACATCTACCAGCCGGCCATCTCCTGCCCCTTCCCGTACCTGCTGCTCCTTGGCAACACATCGCTATGGACTTTATCACCGATCTTCCAGTTTCTGCCGGTTGTACTGTCATTTGGGTTGTCGCTGACCGCTTTTCTAAGATGGCCCACTTCATTCCCCTGCCTGGTCTCCCGTCTGCACCCGAGCTGGCTAAAGACTTTATCCGCCACATCTTCCGTCTCCATGGCCTGCCCCTCCACATCGTGTCGGATCGTGGGGTTCAGTTCACCTCACGCTTCTGGAGAGCCACATGTAAGCTGCTGGACATTACCCTGGACTTCTCCTCCGCTTACCACCCTCAGTCCAATGGTCAAGTGGAGCGGATCAATCAGATCCTGACCAGTTACCTCCGGCACTTCGTTGATGCTCACCACTCGGACTGGGTGGATCTCCTACCATGGGCCGAGTTCTCTTACAACAACCATGAGAGCGAATCCTCTTCCAAATCCCCTTTCTTTATAGTCAGTGGCCAACATCCCCGGATTCCACTTCCTGTCTCCGTTTCTGTGGACAACCCTGCTGCGGAGTCTCTTGTCAGCGAATTTTCTACTATTTGGGAGTATATCAGGTCCGCTCTTCTTCTGTCCTCTGAGCGGATGAAGAGATATGCTGATAAGAGACGTCTGGATCCGCCTCAATTCCGTCCGGGAGACAAGGTTTGGCTCTCGTCCAAACATGTGCGGCTCAAAGTACCCTCCTTCAAGTTGGGCCCTCGATTCATCGGTCCCTTCGAAGTCCTCAGGCAAATTAACCCTGTGGCCTACAAATTAAAACTCCCGGCCACCCTACGGATCCCCAACTCCTTCCACGTATCTCTCCTCAAACCCGTTGTCTTTAACTCTTTTTCCAATAATACAGGTGCCCCTCCTGCTCCGGTTTCCGCTGATGACGTCTTTGAGGTAGAGAGTATTCTGGCCTCCAAGAGGGTAAGAGGAAAAACCTTTTTTCTGGTAGATTGGAAGGGGTTTGGTCCTGAGGAGAGAACTTGGGAACCCAGGGAGAACATCAACGCCCCGCTTCTCCTTGAAAAAAAATTTTCTGGCCAAAAAAAGAGGGGGCCTAAAGGGGGGGGTACTGTAGCATCGGCGTCTCTGCCCCGTACTAGGCAGAGACGCCGTCCCTCTCACCTCCCCGCTCCTGCCGCGGCGTCCTCCAGCGCTTCTCTCCCCGCTGCTTCCGGCACGCGCTCCTTCCCCGGCAGTGTGCTTAGGGCGCGCGCACGCGCGCTCCCCCTCTCTTGAAGGGACCGCGCGCGCCGTCCTAAGGAGTCCCCGGCCAATTGCCGGAGGACCTCCCATATATTAGGCACCTCCTCCTAAATGGAGGTGCCCGAGCAATGTTGTTGCACTGTTCACTACTCTGCTTCAGCCCTCAGGTCCCATTGCCTGTTACCTGCCAGTTTCCTGCCAGTTTGCTGCCTGATTCCTGCCTGTCATCCGCTTACCTGCTTGCTAGCCTGAGGTCCGACGGTCTGCCTTCCGACACCTGTCAGTCTGTCTATGGACCAGCTTGCCCGCTCACCTGGGAGCGCTCACCTGCTACCTGTCTGTTAGCCTACCTGGAGGCTCCGCCGTCATATGCTGTGACCACCTGCTATCCAGAGACTCTCGCCTGCTCACCTGGGAGCACTCACCTGCATCCGCCTGTTAACCTACCTGGAAGCTCCGCCATCACATGCTGTGACCACCTGCTTATCCAGAGACTCTCGCCTGCTCACCTGGGAGCACTCATCTGCATCCGCCTGCTAGCCTACCTGGAGTCTCAGCCGTCACAGGTCGTACCTACCCTACCCAGAGACTGTCCCGGTCACTTGCTGTGACCTCCTGCCCGTTTACCCAGAGACTGTCCCGGTCACTTGCTGTGACCTCCTGCCCGTTCACCCAGAGACTGCCCCGGTCACTAGCTGTGACCTCCTGCCCGTTTACCCAGAGACTGTCCCGGTCACTAGCCGTGACTACCTGCCTGCCTTCCCTGGGAGTCACCCGCTTCCTTACAAGGACTGCCCCCTTGTATAGTTGCCCAGAGGTTCCACCTCCCAGACCCGTTACACCCTTCACACGTTCACGTAAAAAAAACCTACGTGTGAGATGGTCCGTTTTTACTATCTGTGTGGTTCCCGTTGGCTGTCTGTGTGTACATGTGTCAGCTGTGTGACACGTACCAGAATAGAAAGCAGAATAGGAACGACAGATGTTTGTGAGTTAAAATGTGCAAAGATATAGATATCCGTGAGATATATAATTAGTGCCTTGCGTGTGTAGCTTTCTGTACATGTGTAGGGAGACAAGACACTGTGGGAGCAGAGCAGCGTGGCGGCATGACAGAGAGGAGGAGTGTGATCAGGACTCTGGGAACAGCATTGTCAGGGAAACGAGCTGAGGAGAAAAACAGCGTGTGCAAGTTCTGAGATGATTTTGACGCTGAAGAGAGAGGCGAGAGGAGTAACAGCAGCGAATGGAGCTCCTGTCAGGTAGAACGACGGTGCCGCGTATCCGCCCAGCCCAGACGTCGATGATCAAGCCCCGATGACCTGAGCAACGCCAGTTAAGGTTCCCAGCCAATACGTCGACGTTAAGCACCGAAGACCCGAGCGACGCCAGTCAAGGTTCCCAGCCCAGACGTCGACGGTCAAGCCCCGAAGATCCGAGCGACCCCAGTCAAGGTTCCCAGCCCAGACGTCGATGGTCAAGGCCCAAAGACCCGAGCGACGCCAATCCAGGTTCCCAGCCCAGACGTCGACGGTTAAGCACTGAAGACCCGAGCGACGCCAGTCAAGGTTCCCAGCCCAGACGTTGACGGTCAAGCCCCAAAGATCCGAGCGACCCCAGTCAAGGTTCCCAGCCCAGACGTCGACGGTCAAGCCCCAAAGACCCAAGCAACGCCAGTCCAGACGTCGACGGTTAAGCACCAAAGACCCGAGCGACGCCAGTCAAGGTTCCCAGCCCAGACGTCGACGGTCAAGCCCCGAAGATCCGAGCGACCCCAGTCAAGGTTTCCAGCCCAGACATCGAAGGTCAATCCCCGAAGATCCAAGCACCGCCAGTCCAGGTTCCCAGCCCAGAAGTCGACGGTCAAGCCCTGAAGACCCAAGCGACCCCAGTCAAGGTTCCCAGCGCAGACATCGATGGTCAAGGCCCGAAGACCCGAGCGACGCCAGTACAGGTTCCCAGCCCAGAAGTCAACGGTCAAGCCCCGAAGACCCGAGGGACCCCAGTCAAGGTTCCCAGCCCAGACGTCGATGGGCAAGCCCCGAAGACCCGAGCGACGCCAGTCAAGGTTCCCAGCCCAGACGTCGACGGTCAAGCCCGGAGATCCGAGCGATGCCAGTCCAGGTTCCCAGCCCAGAAGTTGGCGGTCAAGCCCCGAATACCCAAGTGACGCCAGTCAAGGTTTCCCACCCAGACGTCGACGGTCAAGACCCGAGCGACGCCAGTCAAGGTTCCTCACCCGGGTGACGTCGGTCGACAGAACGGAAACAGGTTATGGCGGCACGGTTCTCAGACGTGTGCGCCAGTGCCAGGATGTTGCAGAAGCTCCGGAGGTGTCAGATCGGAGATTCACGGTCGGGTCAGCGACCAGGAAGGATGCTCGAGATGGGCCGTTACCTCTGACAAAGACATATGGTACAGGGCACGGATAGAGGGAAAGACAGTAGTCAGATGGGGACCAGCAGAAGCCAGAGCGACATCGCAAAAGTGGATAGAGAGTTATGGGGGAAACGGGCAGCGAGTTGTGATGGGAACAGAGTATTAACAAAGCTTTAAAAGACTGCCCCGCGCCAAGTATAGTTAATGACAATCTAACTCCCTTTCCCTCTAGTAGATCATTTTAAACTACCAGCCCCTGAATTCTAGTGTATTCTAATCATTTATTCTGTTATGTGATTTACTACTTATTTTACTGTCAATACCATATAATACATATTTTACAATTAATATTAGTTGTTAAATAAAAGAAATATAATGTTGATCCACCTGTATCTCCGCTGTTGCATACTGTTTACCTGCATTATACATGGGTTAACCTAATAAATAAATGAAAAATAAAATTACTGTACATAGTTTCCCCCTACATTTTTGATAACCTGCAAAGGTAAAGCAGACAGCTGAGGGCTGATATTATCAGGCTAGAAAGGTCCATGTTTATTGGGCACTTCCCAGCCTAAAAGTACCAGCCCACAGCCGCCCCAAAGTGGCGCATCATATTAGATGTGCCAATTCTGGTGCTTTGCCTTCCCTCTTCCAGAATGCCCAGGTGCGTTGGCAAATGGGATAATGGGGCTTGGGGTTGATGTCAGCTGCGAATTGTCCAAAAACACAGCTGGCATCAAGCCTTGGTTTTAGTAATGGAGCGGTATCAATCAGACACCCCCATTACTAACCCAGTAATAAAAAAAAAAAAAAGCACAAAAAAATACTTTATTTAACCCTAGAATGCATACCTGGGGCCTCGCAGGCCCGCCCTGTTAATTGTTTTCTATTTTCTGCAAGATTACTTTAGTTAGAATTTTGAAACTCTAGGTATTCCTCAGGTATATAGTTGTTTGTCATTTGAGTTTGAGTTATTCCATGTTATTTGCACACGGGCCTAAAAGGTCCCAGGTATGTGAAAGTATAGATTTTTATGGTCATGCGTTCTAGGGTTAAACATTCAGTGGTGAACCATTATCCCTGGTTCACCATTTTATTAAAGAAAATCCCACGCAGGTCCGACGTAATCCAGGGAATCGACATAGTCCAGCAAATGGAAACCTGAAAAGAACATACGCAATAAACAAAGCCATTTTCCCTCATTGAACACTTTATGAAAAAAAAACAGTTCCCACACAGGTCCAATGTAGTCCACTGAATCCGACGTAGTCCAAGCAAATCCAGTGAAGTCCATCGAATCCTTCGTACACAGATTATGGAGCCTCGTTCTGATGCTCCATAGTCTTTGCAAACAGCCGCTGCCGGATTATGCTGCACGAGACCCGGTGGCACTGAACAGCGGTGACATCAGTAACGTTACAGCTCATCAGAGTCTCCGGGCCCCGCTGCCCTGTGTTGGTATCATTATGGTGTACATAACACTTTTGCAGAACGAACAAATACAGAAATTCAGTTATTGTTTTGAAGGAGGGGGGAGGGTCAGGGCCGGTGCTTTGGGCCCATTCTGCCTTCTCTTCACTCTTAAACGCCTCTTCTAGACAGAACCTGTGTTGTGTGTGGGATTCGTTCTGTACTCACTTGTCGTTCGAGAATCCTGGTTACCTCCCCGTCGTCCTTGGGACCGGATACAGCTGCACACAAAACAGGAGACATTGGGTCCGGTTCAGCTTTACTGTGCAATCCAGATACATACGGCTACGGTGTACAGATTGAGACAGAGTCTCCTCCATTTGTTATTCCCATTGCCCAGTACGCTACCAGATCTTGCTTCCATTCTGTCCGAACTGCCCCATCTCAACAGCTTCTGTTGGTACCAAGGGTTTTGTATCCGGCATTAAAGCCTCCCTGAGGCCCACCACCTTTCCCTCTATCTGTCAACTAACTGGCCTCTACCACTCAGGGGAGAATGAACCATGGAATCCGATGCCTCTTCTGGGCCCTAGGCCCAAGGATCGCCCCCGGATCTGTGTGAAACTTCAGATGTGTCCTCATGCTGTTTGGGAGACTTGAAACTGATAGGACCTTTAGCTGCTTATGCTTTCACTGACCTTGGACCTTTCACTACTAACACTGCCTGAGACTTCCTCCTTACAAGGAAGTGCTTCCCCTTTTTATCTGATCTAACCCCTTCCAGTATGTGGGCTATTCCCAAGCTTTTAACTATATCTTACCCTGAATGCTGCTAAATGTATCCCTATGCCTACCACTGATTCCCCTATGGACAGCCCTCCCCCACTCCCTGGGGACGGCCTTGAGGTAAAACCTCCAGGAAACCGAGACACAAACCGGCCATAAGGATAAAATGCTGATTTATATATATAAAACAGACAACAATAATATACTGTTATAGCATTTAACTCTTTCTTGACCCGGCGTCTTCCTGAGCACTGCTCACCCTCTTAGTTTTATATGTATTTTTTTTGTGTGGTTAAATAGTGATAAGACAGATTTATTGTTTGAGTCAGTAAAATTATAGCGATACCACATTCATATAGCCTTTTTATGTTTTGCTACTTTTATACATAGTGGCACTCACATGCATAGTGGCACTCACATGGCTTTTGCCTGTTATCCCCCCCACCTCCATTTTGCGGCAGGTTCCCTCTGAACTGCGCCATGCGGAAACAGCGCTGACTGACACTGCACTGGCTTTAAAATCATAAGTTTCATTGAAAGCAATACAATCTAAAACTGGCTGTGCTCTGCTGCCACTTAGTGGTGTTTCCTATAACTACACTGCACACTTTTAACTACACTGGTTTGAATTAATCATTGCTCACATCTGTTCTCAGGCTAACTGCTAGACTGGTATTAAATCACATTGACCTGCAACATACAAAACAATAAAATTGCCTCACTGTACTAACCTTTTGGATCTAACCTGCCAGACCATATTATTGGCATATGGACTTCTGTTCTCTCCACAATGCCTTGACCCAAAACACTCCTGCTGAGCACAACACACAATCTGCTTCCCTCTTAACCCTATTTGTCACCATTGGGCTGAACTACTTAAATCACTCCCTAAACTGTTGCTATCAACCTCCATGCCTTGCCATTCTGCTTCAACAAAATCTACCTACAAGAACAGATTGCTAACAAAGCACAGCAACAGCATGTCCTCCAGACCTCGCTCCCCTGCCGAATAATCCTGCTCCTCCTCTCCAGACTGGATGGGCTCTGAACTTATTCCGACATCTACAACCAAGATTCCTCTAAGCTGTAAGCTTGACCAAACCAGCTTTGTTAGCTCAGTTCCAAGCCATCCTACACACTAAGCTGTCTAAAATGTCAGAAAAATTGATCAAAAGCCTTTCCAAGAAAATAAGAGAGCTGGATATTCGCAACGCCATTCTGGAGGACAGAATGGAAAATGCCACCTCTGCCCTCATTTCTCATGAAATAGAAAAGGAGGTGCTACAAGTGGAAATTCACGCTCTAAACAACAAACTGGAAGACCGCTGCTCTTCTCCATCTACACCTTCGGCCTGGGACAGCTCATAGAGTCTCACGGCTTTCATTATCACCTCTATGCTGATGACACACAGATCTACCTCTCTGGACCCGATATCTCCTCCTTACTAACCAAAATTCCACAATGTCTGTCTGCTATTTCATCCTTCTCTGCCAGATTTCTAAAACTTAACATGGACAAAACAGAATTCATCATCTTTCCTCCATCTCATTCAACCCCCCCAACTGACCTATCTATCAACGTCAATGGCTGCCCACTCTCCCCAGTCCCTCAAGCTCGCTGCCTTGGGGTAACCCTGGACTCTGAACTCTCCTTCAAACCACATATCCAAGCCCTTTCCACTTCCTGCCGACTCCAACTCAAAAATATCTCCCGGATCCGCATATTCCTCAGCCACGAATCTGCAAAAACACTAGTGCACGCCCTCATCATCTCCCGCCTTGACTACTGCAACCTCCTGCTCTGTGGCCTCCCCTCTAACACTCTCGCACCCCTCCAATCTATCCTAAACTCTGCTGCTCGACTAATCAACCTGTCCCCCGGCTATTCCCCGGCCTCTCCTCTCTGTCAATCTCTTCACTGGCTTACCATTGCTCAGAGACTCCAGTTCAAAACCCTAACCATGACATACAAAGTCATTCACAACCTGTCTCCTCCATATATCTCTGACCTAGTCTCCCGTTACATACCCACACGTAACCTCCGATCCTCACAAGATCTCCTTCTCTACTCCCCTCTTATCTCCTCCTCCCACAATCGCATACAAGATTTCTCCCGTACTTCCCCCCTACTCTGGAACTCTGTACCCCAACATATCAGACTCTCGTCTACCGTGGAAACCTTCAAAAGGAACCTGAAGACCCACCTTTTCTGACAAGCCTGCAACCTGCAGTAACCACCGTTCCACCATACCGCTGCATGACCAGCTCTACCCTCACCTACTGTATCCTCACCCATCCCTTTTAGATTGTGAGCCCTCGCGGGCAGGGTCCTCGCTCCTCCTGTACCAGTCGCTGTCACATTGTGTTCAAGATTATTGTAATTGTTCTTGTATTATACCCCTTTTTCACATGTAAAGCGCCATGGAATAAATGGCGCTATAATAATAAATAATAATAAAGACTTCAAAAACCGAGCATGCAGCAGTAACATCTGCATCAGGGGCCTCCCGGAAACAATCACAGACCTATAATCTACAGTGACAACCCTGTTCCAAGAGCTGGTACCAGGGATACCCATTGAGCACTGTAAGGCAGCGCTAGTCATCATGCCGGGGGACACTCGCTGCACCGGGTCAATTAAAGCACACCAGCCACGTTTTCCAGTATTTCACAATCCAGCAGTTTATTACATTTCACTACTGCTTATCACCGAGTCCAACTCAGTGACTCGCCGACATACACATATAATGTCCAGGAGCCTTTCAAGTGGCAGACAGGCCCACTTGGCTCCAGTTACAGCCTTCAGCAAAGTCACTTATATCAACGTCCATATTATGCAGTGCTTTACCTTTGCCGGGTTTTAGCTGCTTCAGTCAGTTTTGTTCTGCCACCACTGTGGCTTTATGGCTTCCCAGATCCAGCCCTCGTTCCTTCAAAGGCTACTGGTATGTTGTCTCACCTAACATCCAGCCTCTGCCTTCCAGGACTCTTGCCTACCAAGCCTCTGGCCCTCCAAGGCTACTGGCATCGCTTACACATAAGGATCCAGCCTCTGCCTTTCAGGCTTCACTAGGCCTCACACTCTAACGGTGTCCCACACGGGGAACAGGCCTCACGCCTTACACCCCCCGTCTCAAAACTACCAGGGTTTATATATCTTCCAGTGCACACACAGGACCTGTGCTGATTTCAAAGTTATGTGATCAGACCTTCTGGTTGCACAGGACCTGTGCGATGTCACAGTCATGTGACCAGTCACCTGGGGGAGGTATATGGTCGGCCAAAACACACCCTGGACCATTACAGAAATGCCGCAAGCTGCTGTATTACATATCCCCCCCCTCTGTTCAAACTTGTGGGGTTGAACACATAATATACACAATCACCTTATAACCCACAGCTCACACCGAGACGATGTACTTGACAATTGCGCTGCCCAGCCCCTGGAACATTAGTCATCGACATTAGCCCATTCCTTAGGGACCTACCATCCGTCATTGTCACTGACTTCGTCAAGTCACATTTCCGGGTCGTAACCTTGTCATACCTCCCCCGCTCCCAGCGGTCAGTCATAACCTTGTCAGACCTCCCCTGCTCCCAGCGGTCAATACAGCAGTGTGACTCACATGCCCTGGTATCTAAGGTTCGGTTCGACTCCGTACTGTCCCGTCCTATTGGGTCGTTTGTATGGGCCTCTCAAACCTGAGTTACTGGAGGTCTCACTACCTCTAAATCCACGCCCACTACTCTCAGGACATCTTGAAAGGTCCCTAACTTCAGCTGTAGCTGTTCTGTTATTTAGGGGGCCCTTTCTCTGTCTGGTCTCACAATTTCTAGACGGCTGCCACCTCCTGTCGCTCAGGCGATTCTGTCTGTCTACTCGCAGTCTAGCGAGATTCAACTGTTCTACCTCTCGCAGGTAGGTCACTCGGTACTCCACCAGCATGCATATATATGCAAGACTTTCTTCCTTTCCTACAGCAGAGAATGACACCATGCCGTCTTCATCTGGCATCCAGTCCTGTCGATCATGTGGACTGCTTACTCTCATCACACCAGACTTCTTTACCATCACCTGCATGGCTCGGCCATTTCTCCCAATGAGCTTTCTCACCAGAACATGAGGCACCCAGATGACCTCTTCCCGCAGACTGTGAGCTTTTCTCATAAGCTCCAGTTGTCTAACAGCTTGTTCCGTCTTCAACCGGAGAAACCGCTTCGTGCGAATACATCACCAGTGCATGTCACTTAGGATCGCCACCCTCTTCACTGTGACTTCGGTCGTGGACAGGACCACCAGCTGTTTAGCTTCTGAGGTCGAGTACACCTTACAGGCTCCCATGGCCTTCTTAAACTCTTCATGCAAGGACTCACTGGTGCATTCTTCTCTCAAATCCTCGGGTACATCTATGAGGCACTTGTACTGAGAGGTTTCTGTCTCACCAGTGGTCTCCAAAAGATCATCTAGCTCAGGTTTCAGGGGCAGCTGACTTTCAGCTTCTTCACCCTGTATGCTTCCCGTGAGCTGACTCACAGCTACAAATTCACAAATTTTCATCTTGACCACTTCCATTTCATATTTATCTTCTGTTAACACTCTCTTAGCTCTCCTCAGGTCCACCTTCTCATGGTATAAGGGAGTGAGTGCAACTTGTTTGCCCTTTTCCTTCTCCAAGGAGGCCTCTTTCACTGATTGATACTTTGCTAGGCAACCTTTGTTCTCGAAAACTTCTTCCTCTAGCTCAGCTACTCACCTCTCAGCAGCCCATCTCTGAAGCTCTTCCTGCTTCAACTGCTCCCTTAACAGTAGAGTTCTCTCAGACCTCTGTCTCCAATGCGCTCACTCGGCTCTCAACAGCCAGTCTCTCAAGCTTCTCTTGCTTCAAATGGGCTTGTAGCGACTCCTTGAGCTCCTTGATCTCGGCTCCTACATCCACCGAATCATCCGAGCTCGCATTATTCGAGTAGGTATTTGTTTCATACCTCCCATCTCCAGTGGCCAACTCCTGGCCCTGGTCTGTAGCTTCTCCGATAGACTCCTCCATCTTTGTCCGCTCAGCTTCCATCTTGCTGATTCTTTCCTTAAGGCACGTCTCTGCCCCCTGGAGATTATCACAGAATGTCTGCAGCTCCTTCACCTGAGTTTCCAGTCCTAGGGTCTTTCTGCGGAGATCATCATTTTCATCACGGGTATCCTGCAGAGTGGTCTCAACCACTTGGCGCATGTGCTCTGCATCCGCCTTATCATCCTCTAGTTTTTCTTTAACCCTGAGGAGATCCTCATAGTCTCTCTTAATTTGTTGCAGTTCCCCACTGCGTTCACCATATTCCTTCTTGGATTCACACAGCTCTCGGTTGAACTGTTCGCGCAGTCGTTCTAGGTTTTGTTCACGCCCAGAAACTTCATCCTGCAGCGCCTCCTTCTCAAGCTTCAACTGCAAAACCTCCTCCTTGGTTTTGCGGCGGTCCTCCTTAATTTCCTGAAACATTTCCTTACATTGGTTAATTTCCTCGTTGCTTCCCTCCAGGTCTTGCTGTAAGTTCCTCACAACCTGGAATATTTTCTGCTGTTCAGACTCCAGGCTCCGCTGGTCTGAGGACACGTTCCCCAGGTTTTCCCATAGTTGCTGTACGTCACTCTGACACTGCTGCCTGATAGGCTCCAGCTCTTGGTCATGACTGGCCGCCTCCTCTTTCAGGGCTGTCAGATCCTGATCCTTCTGTCTCAGTACTGTACCGGAGGTTGCTACTGGCAACGTCACCTCCTCTTCTGCCTCTAAAGGAGAATCCACACTTGAAACAAAGGCACACAGTACTACATTTTCTTTATTTTCGCTTGCAGCAAAGACTACAGGAGCAACCTTTTTGTGGCCCTTGCGCTGTCGACGACGAGAGGGGGACTTTCTCTCCTCGTCTAGCTCCTCCTGACTGAACTCTCCTTCTACTTTCGTAGTGTCACAGTCAGCTACGGGGTCTGTGTCACTCCCAATGGTTTTGTGGACTAACAGGTCACCTCCCACTTTGACGTCAACCCCTTCTACTGGAGCTACCCTGTTATCAATGGTCAAATTGTCATTTTTAGGCGGTACCAACCCACAACCAGTAACAAATTTTGGTTTTCTACACTCCATGCTCTTTTGAAAATCCGCCCCTTTTTAGACTCCACCCCCTTTTGGACACCCACACATGTATGGGAAATTTTACAAAAAAAATCAGCAATAGTCTTAGGACCCAGTTCACAGCATCTCGTACCACCTCTCCGGGCACTCTGGGACATTTCTTAAATACCTGCTGCGGTTTTAACCGGCACTTTAATCGCCCAATAGCTTCAGTTTCATTTGCTGCTCCATTCACAGCCATCATGGTATACTATTCACACTAGACACTTCACACCGCTCTCCCCGGAAAAATTTTCGTGGCCCCGCCGAGCCACAGCAAACCAGGTTTGAGTGCGAAGACAATTTTTGCAACCCCGCCGAGTTACAGCCAGATGCTTTCATCTTCGTGACCCCGTCGAGCCACAGCAAACCAGGTTTGAGTGCGAGGACAATTTTCCTAACCCCGCCGAGTTACAGCAAGATGCTTTAATCTTCGTGATCCCGCTGAGCCACAGCAAGATGCTTGTATCCACACTTGTCGTCCTGTGCCGTTGCCCCTAGCAACCGGGCTGCAGTTGCCCCTAGCAACCGGGCTGCAGTTGCCCGCATTCTCCAACCACATGTAAGGCAGCGCTAGTCATCATGTTGGTGGGGACACCCATAGCACCGGGTCAGTTAAAGCACACCAGCGACGTTTTCCAGTATTTCACAATCCAGCAGTTTATTACACTTCACTACTGCTTATCACCGAGTCCAACTCAGTGGCTCGCCGACATACACATATAATGTCCAGGAGCCTTTCAAGTGGCAGACAGGCCCACTTGGCTCCAGTTACAGCCTTCAGCAAAGTCACTTATATCAACGTCCATATAATGCAGTGTTTTTACCTTTGCCGGGTTTTAGCTGCTTCAGTCAGTTTTGTTCTGCCACCACTGTGGCTTTACGGCTTCCCAGATGGGGGTCTCCAGCCCTCGTTCCTTCAAAGGCTACTGGTATGTTGTCTCACCTAACATCCAGCCTCTGCCTTCCAGGACTCTTGCCTTCCAGGACTCTTGCCTTCCAAGCCTCTGGCCCTCCAAGGCTACTGGCATCGCTTACACATAAGGATCCGGCCTCTGCCTTTCAGGCTTCACCAGGCTTCACTAGGCCTCACTAGGCCTCACACTCTAACGGTGTCCCACACGGGGAACTGGCCTCACGCCTTACACACCTGTCTCAAATCTACCAGGGTTTATATATCTTCTAGTGCACACACAGGACCTGTGCTGATGTCACAGTCATGTGATCAGACCTTCTGTGTGCACAGGACTTGTGTGATGTCACAATCATGTGACCAGTCACCTGGTGGAGGTACATGGTCGGCCAAAACACACCCTGGACCATTACAGTAATGCCGCAAGCCGCTGCATTACAGCACCTAGAGATGGACCGCGTTCACTGGGCTTTAAGTAAACACAAACCTGATGGCCCTTCATGCGACATCATTCTTAAGCTCAAATGTCTACTGAACCGAAGGACAGCTCTTCACAACGGCCCAAAACTCTTCACCTCTGACATTTCAAGGCCAGCTATACAAACTGTTCCCGGACCAGGCTCCTACTATCATCGCAAAGAGATGAACATGAAACCTTATCTGGAGATTCTATGCACCAAAAACATCAAGTATTGCTAGTATTGTTGGGGGTTTCCACTCAGACTTCACATACCTGGATGCTGTCCTCACTGTCTTATCCCCAGAACGAGCCAAATGCTGCCTCGCCAGACTACGCCTGTTGGAACAGCCCCACTCCTCGTCAACCACTCCATCTTCACAACATACTGGTGGCCGTCTATCAAGATCCAAGACCTCTCATAATCCATCTTGAAATAAGAACGATCCCCCTGTAGCAGTCTATAAGTCTTCTACTATGTGTGAACTGTTTATCACTTACCCTTTGTTCTAGACCAGGCATGTCAAACTCAAACACACAAAATGAGGGCCAAAATGAAAAACTTGGACAAAGTCGCGGGCCAACCAGTATACAGTATAATGGGCCCCACATAGTCTTCCATACAGAATAATGGGTCCCACATAATCCTCCATGCATAATTATGGGTCCCACATAGTCCTCCATACAGTATAATGGGCCTTACATAGTCCTCCATACAGAATAATGGGCCCCGCATAGTCTTCCATACAGTATAATGGGCCCCACATAGTCCTCCATACAGAATTATGGGTCCTACATAGTCCTCCATACAGAATTATGGGTCCCACATAGTCCTCCATACAGTATAATGGACCTCACATAGTCCTCCATACAGTATAATGGGCCTCAGATAGTCCTCCATACAGAATAATGGGCCCCACATAGTCCTCCATACAGAATAATGGCCCCACATAGGGGTGGTGGTTCTGATGTCGTGGGCCAAATATAACCACCTTGCAGGTCAGATTTGGCCCACGGGCCGGAGTTTGAGATGCATGTTCTAGACTATGTCTCCCAGAGACTGTAAGAAGTTTACGAGCTACTTTGCCTTCCAAGTTCAACCATTAAAGCGATCGCTGGACACATCATCCTTTAAGCTCAACCATCTGAATC
Source organism: Phyllobates terribilis (assembly GCF_046119375.1). Classification (NCBI taxonomy): domain Eukaryota; kingdom Metazoa; phylum Chordata; class Amphibia; order Anura; family Dendrobatidae; genus Phyllobates; species Phyllobates terribilis. The sequence continues at coordinate 371,734,486 of NW_027362769.1, forward strand.
CCGGAACATAATAGAAAACCACTCCAAACCAGCAATATTACTAACCATCATTTATTCACTTGACTATAGGTATGTTTGTCTTTTGACATAAACAAGTTGTTTCTCCCTCTGCCCCTTTCTTTTTCTCCTCCTTCTTTCCAATCTATGACAAACAAAACTAATAGACTTTTGCTTAACTCTACTAAATAATCTTACTTGTAATAGATAATTACCATCCATGTTGTGAAATTGCAAGTTAGGTCAATTGTTCTTTTGTTTAATTATCCAATCAAAATTAACACTAAAACCCCTAATTCCCTTATACTCATCTTTTGTATTATTTGTGTTGTTCCTCACAAACCCCAATGAACCCTCAGCGTTATTACACGCTGCTGCTCAACACTATGTGCTTAGCCATTCTTTTTAACTGTCACACCTCACCCCAACAATATCCCTCAAGTAGTTTGGCTTTCCCTTCAAATTTCACATGATACTCTTCCTGTTATGTACCTCTCCCGGATCCGTGCTTTGCTTCTCTCACTTTAATCCTCTAGACTCAGTTGTGCTCCACGTCAGGCTTTGCAGATGGCCTGGAGGATCCCTTGTGAGTATCTGGACTTATGTAAGGCTCACAAAGACCTGTGACATGATATTAATACTTCAGTGCTTCTAAGGTTAAGTGCACACTGTGCATTTTTTATGCGTTTTTGCTGCGTTTTTTCAGCGCGGCAATGCATCAAAAACTCTATGTAATCTGTCTGCCAGCTAATGCAATGACAATCCTGATTTCCTGTGCACATGATGCCGAATTTTCTGCTCAGGATTGTCATTGCGTTTAAATACAGCTTGTCCATTCTATGTAGCGTTTCTGCAGTGTTTCCCACCCATCAACTTTAATTGAACTGCAGCAAACCCGCAGGTATAAATATATTTGAGGATTTGCTGTGGTTGGTTGCTGCGTATTTGACTAGTCAATGGGTCAAATACGCTGCAAAAACGCACATAGGTTGGTACCCGGGTCAGCTGGAGAAGACTACTTCTCCCATCATCCAACCGCCGCTCCGGCTGATAACAGCGAGAGCGGCGCAGCTGAGGGAAGCAGTTGTCTCCTCAGCCGAGCCGATGTGTGCATGGGGAGTGAAAAAAAAACACCTATCCTCATCTGTCTGGCATCCCCCGGTGTCCTCGCGATGTCCCCCGATGTCCTGGTCCCTCTGCGGCCGGCAATACACTGACGGGAGGGCACTCGTTCCCATCAGTGTACATCGCTGCGGTGCCGGCTGAGGTCACGCGAGTTCACAGCTGGAAATCAGCTGATGAGCTCAGGACCTCACTTTACGGCACCGGTGCTGCGTGGGAACATTCGTGAGAATGTTCCCACATACCACTGATGCTGAGTTCACCGGGACTGATCAGCTGATCTTCAGCTGATGAACTCAAGCGACCTCACTCCTGCAGCAGAGCAATGTACACTGACAGGAGTGATTACACAGTGTACAGTGCTGTCTTCTATAGCAGTCACATCAGTGATTGCTGTGGCTGCTGTAGAAGTGACCTGGATCGCCGTGGGAAAATCTGGATTACATCGTGACGGCGGACAGGTGAAGGATATGGTTGTTTTTTATTTTTGTTTTTTACAGAAGATCGAGGGATTCGGGGACTGGGCATGTAAAAAAAAAATATTAAAACCGTGTGTAATTTTATTTCAATAAAATACTTTATTCTGGCGGTGTCTTTTATTGAAAAAGCATTGAAAATTTTACTACACCGTTAGTAAAGGGGGCGTCTTATAGACACCTCTCTATTACTAACCTGGGCTTCATGTCAGCGGCCAATGCAGGGCTGAGATGAACCCCATTACCCCACTCACCACCCCTACAGGGCAGTGGGAAGAGCGGAGGCTAAGTGCCAGATTTTGTGCATGTTATGGATGCGCCATTTCTGGGACTGCTGAGGGGTGATATTATTAGCCGAGGAGGGGGCTAGTATCAATGGCCCCTTGCCTGGCTATTAATATCAGCCCGCAGGTGTCTGTTTAGCCTTTTCTGGTTAGATTTTATAGGAGGATCCTATGTCAATTTTTTTCTGGGTCCTCCTGTAATCTAGTCAGTAAAGGCTAAGCAAACAGCTGTGGGCTGTTATCAATAGCCAGGGAACATTATTGGCTAATGGCCCCTTCCCCGGCTACTAATATCAGCTCCCAGCGGTCAGCTTTCCCTCTGCTGGGTATAAAAATGAGGCGGGAGCCCACTCCATTTTTAAAAAAAAAAATTAGACTACAGTACAGACCAAAAGTTTGGACACACCTTCTCATTTAAAGATTTTTCTGTATTTTCATTAGTATGAAAATTGTACATTCACACTGAAGGCATCAAAACTATGAATTAACACATGTGGAATTATATGCTTAATAAAAAAGTGTGAAACAACTGAAAATATGTCTTATATTCTAGGTTCTTCAAAGTAGCCACATTTTGCTTTGATGACTGCTTTGCACACTCTTGCCATTCTCTTGATGAGCTTCAAGAGGTAGTCACCAGAAATGGTTTTCACTTCACAGGTGTGCCCTGTCAGGTTTAATAAGTGGGATTTCTTGCCTTATAAATGGGGTTGGGACCATCAGTTGTGTTGTGCAGAAGTCTGGTGGATACACAGCTGATAGTCCTACTGAATAGACTGTTAGAATTTGTATTATGGCAAGAAAAAAGCAGCTAAGTAAAGAAAAACGAGTGGCCATCATTACTTTAAGAAATGAAGGTCAGTCAGTGTGAAAAATAGGGCAAACTTTGAAAGTGTCCCCAAGTGCAGTTGCAAAAACCATCAAGCTCTACAAAGAAACTGGCTCACATGAGGACCGCCCCAGGAAAGGAAGACCAAGAGTCACCTCTGCTTCTGAGGATAAGTTTATCCGAGTCACCAGCCTCAGAAATTGCAGGTTAACAGCAGCTCAGATTAGAGACCAGGTCAATGCCACACAGAGTTCTAGCAGCAGACACATCTCTTCAACAACTGTTAAGAGGAGACTTTGTGCAGCAGGTCTTCATGGTAAAATAGCTGCTAGAAAACCACTGCTAAGGACAGGCAACAAGCAGAAGAGACTTGTTTGGGCTAAAGAACACAAGGAATGGACATTAGACCAGTGGAAAGCTGTGCTTTGGTCTGATGAGTCCAAATTTGAGATCTTTGGTTCCAACCACCGTGTCTTTGTGTGACGCAGAAAAGGTGAACGGATGGACTCTACATGCCTGGTTCCCACCGTGAAGCATGGAGGAGGAGGTATGATGGTGTGGGGGTGCTTTGCTGGTGATACTTGGGGATTTATTCAAAATTGAAGGCATACTGAACCAGCATGGCTACCACAGCATCTTGCAGCGGCATGCTATTCCATCCGGTTTGCGTTTAGTTGGACCATCATTTATTTTTCAACAGGACAATGACCCCAAACACACCTCCAGGCTGTGTAAGGGCTATGTGACCAATAAAGAGAGTGATGGGGTGCTACGCTAGATGACCTGGCCTCCACAGTCACCAGACTTGAATCCAATCGAGATGGTTTGGGGTGAGCTGGACCGCAGAGTGAAGGCAAAAGGGCCAACAAGTGCTAAGCATCTCTGGGAACTCCTTTAAGATTGTTGGAAGACCATTTCCGGTGACTACCTCTTGAAGCTCATAAAGAGAATGCCAAGAGTTTGCAAAGCAGTCATCAAAGCAAAAGGTGGCTACTTTGAAGAACTTAGAATATAAGACATATTTTCAGTTGTTTCACACTTTTTGTTAAGTATATAATTCCACATGTGTTAATTCATAGTTTTGATGCCTTCAGTGTGAATGTACAATTTTCATAGTCATGAAAATACAGAAAATCTTTAAATGAGAAGGTGTGTCCAAACTTTTGGTCTGTACTGTATGTGCTAACGATCCGGACGTAGCAGTGCTTTGAACACGGCATGTTTTTGCTGCATCCAAAACGCTGCGTTTTATTGAACGCTGGTACATCCACATGTGTTTACTGAACCTTCCAGATTTATCGCATTCAATACTTTCTAGTGGTCAAATTTATGTTGCAGAGACTAGCGACTCCGTAAAAGAATTTGATATGCTGCGGTCCTGAAAGACGTCAGTGTCCGCGAGTGATCCACAGCCTCAAATGCACGCATAGTGGACATAAGATTTCTAGAAATCCCATCCACTATGCTGCAACACCTGTTTGCTATAATGACACCCATTGCCCGTGTGCCCACCAGGGGCTTAGAGAATCCACCTTACCTGATGAGAATTGTGAAGTAAGGTGATAATCTCTTGAAACCCAGATGAAAACTCTCCATCCCCTTCAACATAAAGCAATCTTATAGTTCGTAGGCTGTTGTAAGGAATTGTGCATTTTTGGGGTAAAAGTAAAAAACTTTGCATGCATGCTCTTTGAAGGGGACTGATGATTTTGAGCATTGTAGGCATCACTGAAACCCACTCTGAGTGGTCATATTGGAAAATGGCGGCAGAATGCGATTTTTTTACCCGTTGCTTTTGAACGGATGAACCGATTTTTTATTGCAAAGATCTCTTCAAACTGAAATTTTTTTTACATTGTACTTTTTTTTCCCTAAACTCAGTGTTTTTCTCACAGATTGCCATATAATATTTTAATGCTGTTTTTGAATGACCTTTAAACTGTTGATTGTTTTCTGATTTATTTAAAAGTTTATACTAAAATGAATCCTTCTTTTCCAGATTGTGACATGTTCCTAAACTTTGATATATCAAGTATTTAAAAGGAATCTGTCACCACTTTGGAGTTATCAGACCTCTACTATGGGCATACAGGGTATAGAAAAGTAAATCTATACATATCTAGATGGCCCATAGTAGAGGTCTGATTGCAGAGAAATCTGTTTTTATAAACTCCGTTTTTCACAGGCTTGGCTTCCGGGGGACTCCAAGAAATCCCCACCTATGTGTTTATTATTCCCCCAAATCCCTGCCTATTTGATTAATTATCATATCCCCCCCCTCCCCTGCACGTCACAGGGCCCTGTGACGTGCCCTTTGCTCCCTCTTGTGCCGGGCATGCGCAAAGTGCCGTTCACATAGAGCGCGCTTTGCTTTATCCCGACCCCGTCTTCCTGAGCACTGCGCTGCATGGTTCTATTGCGCAGGCGCCGGGAAGTGACAGTAACTCCCCGGTGCCTGTGCAATAGAACCCTGCGGCGCAGTGCACGGAGAGACGGGGCCGAGATGAAGCAAAGCGCGCTCTATGTGAGCGACGCTTTGCGCATGCCCGGTAAATCAGGGAGCACAGTGCATGTCACAGGGCTCTGTGACGTGCAGGAGAGGGGGGAAATATGATAATTAAGCATATAGGTGGGGATTTGGGGGAATAATAAGCACATAGGCGGGGATTTCTTGGCGTCCCCCGGACGCCAAGCCTATGAAAAACGGAGTTTATAAAAACAGATTTCTCTGCAATCAAACCTCTACTATGGGCCATACAGGTATGTATAGATTTACTTTTCTATACCCTGTATGGCCATAGTAGAGGTCTGATAACTCCAAAGTGGTGACAGATTCCCCTTAAGAATTCACAGGGCTTTCAAGATGAAAAGAAGATTTAAGTTGGTTGAAGTGCTCATCCCGTGACTATGAAACAAACTGCAAGCAGTGCATCTTTTGCCAGACAATGAACAGTGAGAAACTCTCTTGTCCTTCTGAGTGGGAAACACAGGATGCGGCAGCTGGGTATGATCTGAGTCTGTTGAGATGAATCTTTTAGATCTTCAAGCTGTAGAGAGTCTTCCTTCAGAAATTGGATCACTGCAAAGATTGGATGATGGTAGTGGCTTAAAAGAAACTCTTAAAGAAAAAAAGCAAAGTTTCACAGAAAATGTAACTTGCATTACAATCAATGGCAGGTTGATCGCACAACCCAACGTTGGGAGAAGAGAAATAACTTGGTTTGTTCATCAGAAGGAGACAGTTCAAACCAGTTAGAAGTGGATGTTGATAGTCAGCCTTCAACAAGTCGTTGCACTCGCGGATTCCCATGTAGCCAAACCACAAAGGAAAAAGTATGCTGTTTTTGTAATAATGACAGTACCGAGATGAGGATGAAGCCTCTTTCACGAGTCACAACTTTTAAAGTTGACAGTCAAGTAAGGATGTGTGCTGCTAACCTGAAGGAGGATGCTCTTATAGCAAAGTTGACTCGAGGGGACATGATTGCTATGGATGCTGTATATCTTGCTTAGTGCCTCACTAGCTTATACAAGAGAAATGCAAAGTTGCAAAGTTCTTATTCCTAGTTTGATTGGCAGACAGGAATACATAAGATAAGAGCTCATGGCCTTTATTGAATCAAGTTTAGCGAGTGAAGATTGGACTATAGTTTTTAAACTCACTGAATTGAAGCATTTTTATAACAGAAGATTGGAACGACTTGGAGAAATGAAAGCCAATATTCACTCAAATAGACTGAAAGAGCAGATATTAGGTAACTTTCCCGAGCTTGAAGCATACCCAGAAGGTCACGACATATTAATGGCTCTAAGATGTTGGACACTCTTTTGGATAATAAATCTGATTACACTGTTATACTGGCTCTTGCAGACTGCAAAGAGATATCCTTCAACACAAACAGTTGCCTTTTAATGACTCTTCTCTAGAAAATTACCAAGAAAATACAGTTCCATCTACAGTCACCCCTTTATTTTCTTTAGTAACTCATGAGATAAGATTCCAAAGTCTTGATGAGAGTAAAGTACTGCAGGCACCTCTGACTTTAGCACAGCTCACAAGTTATCACACCTTCAAGGACCGGAAGCAATGTTCAGCAGGAAAACTACACTCATGAAATCAAGAGACACCACTCACTTTGTTTTTGAGGAATTATATTCACTCAAAGATACGTTCACTCAGATACTTTCAAGTGGGCATCAAAGATCAAATACAGGAGCACAGTACAGAGCAAGCACACGCCACTGGAGCTAAACTAGAAATGGCACTAATTGGAGCCAGCTAATTAGCTAGGTAATGACTCGAGTAGCAGACACATGGAGTAAGCCCCTGCCCTATATTGGACGGCTTACCTGTTACTGCTTCCAGACACGCGGATAGGCAGAATCGTGACAGTATATTTCCCTCTTGGTATTTCCCACCACCACCTTTTCTTTTCTTCTTCTCCTTTGCACTGTTACGTTTTGTCATATTTAGTATTTCACATTTTTTTATTTGTGTATTTTTAATTTGTCCTACACACCACTCCCATATTTCCTTCCCCCTCATCCTTTTTCCCTTTCCCTCCTCCCCATTTATAATATCCCCCCTCCCCCCTCCATTCTTCCTCTTCATTAGTTTAACGTTGAGCATAAAATTATTGGCACTCTGCCACTTTCCTCCCGTGGCACACATATTTATATACCTTCTTTTGTCCATTTTTATTTTCAAATATTTTTTCTTCATTAATTGTATTTATTGCATTCTTAATTTTTGTGTATTATTGATTTTTTTTATTTCTATAATTTTTTTTTTGCATTATGTTTTTATTGTTTATGTTTTACCCTCTAATTTTTTTCCTCTGCACACATTTTTGCACTCACATCCTTACCTTTATGTACACCTGTTTGTATAAACATACACTCAAATAAATTACATGTACACGTATCTATGCACTTTTATTACTCATTATTTATGCACAAAATAACACTCCTTCACGTCATCTGTCTTTCACATTATTTTTATTCATGTATTTTTATATATGCACATATATTTCAAATAAATGTATTTCTTTCACATACTCTAAGTGATTCTTATATTGCAGACAGTATTATATATATGTACTTGTCTTTTTTTTCTATTTGTGCTTTATATACATAATTAATTGTTTGCATCATTTTCCATTTATTTTGGTGTTATCATTTTCCTTCTACATGACACATGCATTCTTTTTCTCTTTTCTGTTTCTTTTTTCTCTTTCTTCTCATCTGTATTTGCTGTCCACTTTCATATGCTCCCATAAACTCTCTGCCTCTTACCAGCCCCTCCTTTGCCATTTGGTACATACAGCCCAAAATGATGTGATGGTCACATGACCGCCGTACTGACCAATCCTGTTGACTCTGAGACGCGTATGCGTATTTCAGTTGTTTCTGCGCCATAACTCAGTATTTGGGTCCGGTCATGTGATCAATTCACCTTCTTTGGCACCACATCATATAATTACCATAAAACATCACTTTTATAAAAAAAAAAAAATCGCTAAAATTTTCAAAAATGACTATAAAACTCGTGTGACTGTCATGTCATACTTTCTGATTGACCTATCCCTAATTGGCCACTTATCCTTTGTATACTCAGCCTAATATCCCCACCAGCCACCGATGACAAAGCATTGGTGAAACGCACGTCGGGTGTTTTGTGGGTGACTCTCATCATGTCCACGTCGGGTGTTTTGTGGGTGACTCTCATCATGTCTATTCATACTGCTGTATGAACTATTTTCACTTTATGTGATATTTCTGGGGAGTTATCTTTGTTGGCACTCCAATCAATGATATGATATTATCTTTGTGCTTGAATTAATCTTTTTTACCTATTTCTTATGTCACATGAATGTGAATTATCTATATATCTGAATTAATTTTTTTTTACCTACCTATCATATTATACACATGCATGCACATATATCATTTGTACAGAGATTGGTATTTGCTGTGATTGTACATCATTGTATGTTGCCCCTTGACTATTGGGGGAGTTTTCCCTTGTTGTTCATCCACTATGTATCTCTGTCTCTGTTATGTTGGCTATATACTTGTCCTTTTAATCTGTTTAATAAGAAATATTTTTTATTATTTGTATTTACTTTGGTCCTAACACGTATGTTTGGTATCTGTTTTATCTTTACATTTATTAATAACAAAGTACAATGTGTCAGAAAAAAAACATTCTGAGATAACTGGAATATGTTGAAAACATAGTTTGTACCAAATAAAGTGATACATGTCATATTTGTGCTTGGTCACTAAGGGGTGAAAATGGCTTCTTCCGACTGTGAGTTCTCTGATGGCTAACAAGATATGGTTTGTTACTAAAACATTTCCCACATTCTGAACATGAAAATGGCTTCTCTCTGGTGTGAATGCTCTCATGTTTAACAAGAACTGATTTGTAAGAAAAACTTTTCCCACATTCTGAACATGAAAATGGCTTCTCTCCTGTGTGAATTATCTCATGTCTTACCAGTTGTGATTTCTTAGTAAAACATTTCCCACATTCTGAACATGAAAATGGCTTCTCTCCCGTGTGACATCTCAGATGTGCAACAAGAGTTGATTTCTCTGTAAAACATTTCCCACATTCTGAACATGAAAATGGCTTCTCTCCCGTGTGACATCTCAGATGTGCAACAAGAGTTGATTTCTCTGTAAAACATTTCCCACATTCTGAACATGAAAATGGCTTCTCTCCAGTGTGACATCTCTCATGTACAACAAGATTTATTTTCTGAGAAAAACATTTCCCACATTCTAAACATGAAAATGGCTTCTCTCCTGTGTGAATTCTCTCATGTATAATAAGATTACGTTTCATAGAAAAATATTTTCCACATTCTAAGCATGAAAATGGTTTCTCTCCTGCGTGAATTCTCTTATGTATAATAAGATAAGATTTCTTAATAAAACATTTCCCACATTCTGAACATGAAAATGGCTTCTCTCCTCTGTGAATTCTCTCATGTGTAACAAGAGATGATTTATCTGTAAAACATTTCCCACATTCTGAGCATGAAAATGGCTTCACTCCTGTGTGAATTCTCTCATGTACAATAAGATAAGATTTCTTAGTAAAACATTTCCCACATTCTGAACATGAAAATGGCTTCTCTCCTGTGTGAATTCTCTGATGTGCAAAAAGAATTGATTTATATGTAAAACATTTCCCACATTCTGAGCATGAAAATGGCTTCTCTCCTGTGTGAATTTTCTCATGTATAACAAGATGAGATTTCTTATTAAAACATTTCCCACATTCTGAGCATGAATATGGCTTCTCTCCTGTGTGAATTCTCTCATGTATAACAAGATGAGATTTCTTATTAAAACATTTCCCACATTCTGAGCATGAAAATGGCTTCTCTACGGTGTGAATTATCTCATGTCTAAGAAGAGCTGATTTTAAAGTACTTTTTTTTCCACATTTTGAACATGAAAATGGCTTCTCTACTGCGTGATTTCCCTGATGTGCAACAAGAACTGATTTATATGCAAAAGATTTTCCACATTCTGAACATGAAAATGGCTTCTCTCCAGTGTGAATTCTCTCATGTACAACAAGATGAAATTTCTTAGTAAAACATTTCCCACATTCTGAGCATGAAAATGGACTCACTCCTGTGTGAATTCTCTCATGTATTTCAAGATGACATTTGAAATTAAAACACTTTCCACATTCGGAACAAGCAAATGTCTTCTTTCCTTTGTGAGTTATCTCGTGTCTAACAAGAGCCATTTTTTTAGCAAAACATTTCCTGCTTTCTGAACATGAAAATGGCTTCTTTTCAGTGTGGGATCTCTCATGTCCAACAAGATGAGATTTCTTAGTAAAACATTTCCCATATTCTGAACATGAAAATGGCCTCACTCCTGTGTGAATTCTCTCATGTATTTCAAGATGACATTTGAAATTAAAATACTTTCCACATTCTAAGCATGAGAATGGCTTCTCTCCGATGTGAATTCTCTCATGTATAACAAGAGTTGATTTATATGTAAAACATTTCCCACATTCTGAACATGAAAATGGCTTCTCTCCTGTGTGAATTCTCTCATGTATAACAAGAGTTGATTTATATGTAAAACATTTCCCACATTCTGAACATGAAAATGGCTTCTCTCCTGTGTGAATTTTCTGATGTCTAACAAGTTGTGATTTCATAGTAAAACATTTCCCACATTCTGAGCATGAAACTCCTGTGTGAATTCCCTCATGTCTAACAAGATTTGATTTATATGTAAAACATTTCCCACATTCTGAACATGAAAATGACTTCTCTCCTGTGTGAATTTTCTGATGTCTAACAAGTTGTGATTTCATAGTAAAACATTTCCCACATTCTGAACATGAAAATGGCTTCTCTCCTGTGTGATTTCTCTGATGTATAACAAGAACTGATTTATCTGTAAAACGTTTCCCACATACCGAGCAGGAGAATGGCTTCTCTCCTGTGTGAATTCTCTCATGTATAATAAGATAAGATTTATTAGTAAAACATTTCCCACATTCCAAACATGAATATGGCTTCACTCCTGTGTGAATTTTCTTATGTCTAATAATTTGTGATTGATCTCTAAAACATTTCCCACAATCGGAACATGAAAATGGCTTCTCTCCAGAGTGTATTCTCTCATGTACAACAAGATTTGCTTTCTTAACAAAAGATTTCCCACATTCTGAGCAAGAAAATGGCTTCACTCCTGTGTGAATTTTCCTATGCGTAGCAAGATTCCCTTTATCTGTAAAACATTTCTCACATTCTGAGCATGAAAATGTCTTATTCCTTATGGGCCCTCTTTTATTTTCCACACTTCTGTGACTTTTATTTTGCTTAAAAGTCTGTGATGAATTATAAGATAGTACTTTAAACGGATCAGATGATAGTTTTTTGATATGAAGGGCTGAGGGTATATCTGAGATACTGCCATGCTCTTCAGATGCATCTTGTGTGATGCTACAATCCTCTGCTTTAAAATCTAGAGATAGCAGATGTCCTCCAAAGCTGCTGGTCCAATCATCTGCTAAGAATAATACAGATGTATTTTTGAACAAAATAAACGTAAAAATTATATTCATCCAAATATGAAAATTAAAAATGTACTAAAAAGTAAAAGTATAAAATTCCATAAAAATTGTAAGGTATGCAACAATGTTCTGTTAATAACTTAATAAATTGTCTTTTACATGATGTGATGATTGCACAAAGAATCAATTTTACTAATGTTCATTCCAGATCATTGCCAAGTGCAAACATCAGATGTTAGCAAATAAAACATTTGTCATTGATAGCATATTTTATATGAGCATTAAAATTTTCACATCCCTTGTATAAATAGAAAATGTTCTGCAATAATATAAAAAATTATATTATAACGTTCCGATGTTCGTCGATTAATTCGTCAAACGTTTCGACGAACGTGTCCAAGCGCCACTGAATTCAATAGGAGGCAAAACCAAACGCATAGACAACACCTTCGGGGGGTCTCAAAAGCTGGCAAAACAGCTCAGATATGGGGCAGACACCAGGAAAAGTGGTATAAATTGACCCAGAGTAGAAATTTTGTAATGGCACAGCAGCAGTCATGCATGGGCCATACATGAGGTATCACGGTCTGGGCCAGCATTTACAGCTTTCAAGTGAAGTTCAATTTAAGAAGAGGTTGGTGAGGAATTGGTGTAGGCCCGCTGTGCTGGGAGCCCTGATACCTCATGCAACAGCTTAAACTGCTTTTCTGCTCAAAAACACTCAGGTGGCACAAATATCAGCTTATTTGACTATTATTGTTAGAAAAATTTAAGGATAGTAACACAGGTAGTTGACTGAAAGTAAGTGCAAGCCTACCGGTCTGGGAGCCCTACTCCTACAGGCAACACACATGAAGGAGACCCAACTTGGAGTCCAAACATTTATAAAAATTAGGGGCAGACACCACTAAAGTGGCATCAATTTCCTCAGAGTAGAAATAGTATAATAGGTGTAATACAGCGACTTGGGCATTATGGTAATGGTCCAGGATGTGTTTTGGCTGACCATGTACCTCCCCCTCAGGTGACTGGTCACATGACTGTGACATAGCACAGGTCCTATGCACACAGAATGTCTGATCACATGACTGTGACATCAGCACAGGTCCTGTGTGTGTGTGTACTACAGGATATATAAACCATGGTAGTCTTGAGACAGGGGGTGTAAGGCGTGAGGCCTGTTCCCGTGTGGGACACCGTTAGTGTGAAGCCTGGTGAAGCCTGAAAGGTCGAGGCTGGATCCTTAGGTATAAGCGATGCCAGTAGCCTTGGAGGGCAGAGACTGGAAAGACAAGAGTCCTGAAAGGCAGAAGCTGGATGTTAAGTGTGAAGACATACCAGTAGCCTTCGAAGGTACGAGGGCTGGAGACCCTCACCTGGGAAGCCTAAAAGCCACAGCGGTGGCAGAACGAAAAGGTTAAGACCCGGCAAAAGGTAAAAGCGGTACGTTATATGGACATTGTTATAGTTACTTTGCTGAAGGCTGTAACTGAAGCCAAGTGGGCATAGCTGCCACTGGAAAGGCTCATGGACGTTATAAGTGTGATAAGCGGTTTATGATAAATAATAAACTGCTGCATTGTGAAAAACCGGAAAGACATTGCATGTGTGCTTTAATTGACCCGGTGCAGCGAGTATCCCCCAGTATGATGACTAGCGCTGCCTTACATGTGGTTCGAGAATGCGGGCAATTGCAGCCCGGTTATTAGGGGCAGCTGCAGCCCGGTTGCTAGGGGCAACGCAGCCTTGTTGCTAGAGGTAACGACGAGTGTGGATGCAAGCATCTTGCTGTGGCTCGGCGGGGTCACGAAGATTAAAGCATCTGGCTGCAACTCGGCGGGGTCACGAAGATTAAAGCATCTGGCTGCAACTCGGTGGGGTTGCGAAGATTGTCATCGCACTCAAACCCGGTTTTGCTGTGACTCGGCGGGGTCACAAAGATTAAAGCATCTTGCTGTGACTCGGCGGGGTCACGAAGATTAAAGCATCTTGCTGTAACTCGGCAGGGGTTACGAAAATTGTCGTCGCACTCAAACCTGGTTTGCTGTGGCTCGGTGGGGCCATGAAAATTTTCTGGGGAGAGCGGTGTGTGTGAGTAGTGTACCGAGATGGCCATGACTGGCGCAGTATCTCCAGACGGAATGGAGAAGGGGTTAGATGAGCGGCTGCTAACGTCCTGCAGAAAAATAGAGTGTCCTGAGGAAATGCAGGAGCAGATAAAGATGGCTGTGAAGGGAGCAGCAGATGAGTCTGAAGCTGTTGAGCGATTGAAATGCCTGATGGAGTCGCAGCAGCAGGCATTTGAGAAACAGCAACAGGCATTTGAGAAACAGCAACAGAACTCACAGCAGGTATTTAAGCAATGTCTGTGGAACATGGTGCAGGAACTGCAGGAGCGGTGGGCACCGTATAGAATGGCGGCAGTGGACAATTCTGTGAACTCTCCGGGGGCGCCATTGTTGTCCCAGAGTGCCCGGGGAGGTGGTAAGAGCTGTTGTTGATTTTTCTTGTAAAAATTCCCCTACCGGTGTGGTTGTTAAAAAGGGGGTGGAGTCTAAAAAGGGGCGGTTGTTCAAAACAGCGTGGAGTATAGAAAATCAAAAAAAATGTACTGGTGGTGGGTTGGTACCGCCTAAAAATGACAATGTGACCGTTGATAATGGAGTAGCTCCAGTAGAAGGGGGTGACGTCAAGGTGGGAGGTGACTTGTTGGTCCACGACACCATAGGGAGTGACGCAGACCCCACAACTGACGGTGCCACTATAAAAGTAGAATGAGAGTTCAGTCAGGAGGGGCTAGATGAGGGGAGAGAGTCCCCCTCTCATCGTCGACGGCGCAAGGGCCACAAAAAGGTTGCTCCTGTAGTCTTTGCTGAAAGTGAAAATAAAGAAAATTAGTACTGTGTGCTTTTGTTTCAAGTGTGGATCCTCCTTTAGAGGCAGAAGAGGAGGTGACGTTGCCAGTAGCAACCTCCGGTACAGTACTGAGTCAGAAGGATCTGACAGCCCTGAAAGAGGAGACGGCCAGTCATGGCCAAGAGCTGGAGCCTATCAGGCAGCAGTGTCAGAGTGACGTGCAGCAACTAAGGAAAAACCTGGAGAACGTGTCCTTAGACCAGCTGAACCTGGAGTCTGAACAGCAGAAAATATACCAGGCTGTGAGGAACTGGCAGCGAGACCTGGAGGGAAACAACCAATGGAAGGAAGCGTTCTACGAAATAGAGGAGGACCGCCGCAAAATCAAGGAGGAGGTTTTTCAATTGGAGATTGACAAAGCAGAGTGTGAAGATGAGTTGTGTGAGGTGAAAGGTCGCTTCTCTCTGGTACAGTTAGAGCTGTCTGCCCTCATGGACGCGCTGCAGGATGAAGTTTCTGGGCGTGAACAAAACCTAGAAGACTGCGCGAACAGTTCAACCGGGAGCTGTGTGAATCCAAGAAGGAATATGGTGAACGCAGTGGGGAACTGCTACAAATTAAAAGAGACTATGAGGATCTCCTCAGGGTTAAAGAAAAACTAGAGGATGATAAGGCGGGTGCAGAGCACATGCGCCAAGTGGTTGAGACCACTCTGCAGGACACCCGTGATGAAAATGGTGATCTCCGCAAAAAGACCCTAGGTCTGGAAGCTCAAGTGAAGGAGCTGCAGATGTTCTGTGATAATCTCCAGAGGGCAGAAACGTGCCTTAAAGAAAGAATCAGCAAGATGGAAGCTGAGCGGAAACAGATGGAGGAGTCTTTCGGAGAAGCCACAGACCAGGGCCAGGAGTTGGCCACTGGAGATGGGAGATATGAAACAGATACCTCCTCGAATAATACGAGCTCGGGTGATTCGGTGGATGTAGGAGCCGAGATCAAGGAGCTCAAGGAGTCGCTACAAGCCCATTTGAAGCAAGGGGAGCTTGAGAGACTGGCTGTTGAGAGCCGAGTGGGCGCATGGAGACAGAGAGGTCTGAGAGAACTCTACTGTTAAAGGAGCAGCTGAAGCAGGAAGAGCTTCAGAGATGGGCTGCTGAGAGGCGAGTAGCTGAGCTAGAGCAAGAAGTTTTCAAGCTCAAAAGTCGCCTGGCAAAGTATCCCCCAGTATGATGACTAGCGCTGCCTTACATAGGGCTCTGACACCCCTTCCATTACAGGCAACCCACCAGATGGAGACCCAACATGGAGTCTCCACATTTTTAAAAATTGTTAGTGTAGCACCCTGAGGATTCGGCTGCTACAGGGGTATTGCACCTCAAACCAGAGGTGTGATATTCCACTCCCGGGTAAGGATGGAGTGTGGACCTGAGCTCGGTAGGCTGCATGCACTACACACATCCCATTTCCGAGGAGCAGACCGACGGTACTCCCACTTAGAAATGTGCAGGTACGACCGAGTCTGTTCCTGGCTGGAGTGGGAGGGGGGTGGAACATCCCAAGTAGTGTAGGGGCAGATAGGGGGAGCAGCCTGGGTAAAGATAGGAGCTCATTGGGTGCTGGTCACCTGAGCTCACACATAGAGGGTGTATATAAGGTGGGCACCATCAGAGAACAGGGTCAGTCTGTGAGTCTTTGCAGAGAAGTCAGAGGAAGAGGAGCAGAGCAGCCCCAGAGAGAGAGAGAGGAGAAAGCAAGAGAGACCCAGAGGGGGAAACAGAAGAGAGGACTCTGAGAACCCAAATTCAATCCCCGGGTGAAGAGTCGGCATCAGGGTACCGGAACCCAAGCTGGTGGGGGCAAAAGCACACCCTAGCCAGAGACCGGAGGCCGTGGGCAGCGTCTGCCACGGCCACCCACCACATCCACCCCGAAGGCATACCACGTGGAGGGTCAGGGAACCCAAGGCCAAGGGTCTCCCAACAGAAGGCCCGAGGGAGCTGGACCTGGGTGGATCACTAGTGGGGACGGCCAGAGAAAGGACAGAAGGAGAGCTCAGGGTCACGCTCCGGACTCGCTTGGGGGTTGGCTGGATCCAGGACCTGGTGGATGCAGCACGGCTCGGGAGGTCACTTGAAGCTGGAGTGACCGGAACATCAGCAGTGAGTAAATACCCTAAACTGCACAACCCGACTCTGTCTTCATTTAACACCTATGCTGCACCACCACAACCCCCATCCTCTGCACCTGACCCCCTGAGGCTATACCCCACCCGTTGGGGGTTATACCATCAAAAGCTGCACCTACACCATCAGCCTCAGCGGACCCTGCTGCAGCGGCGGCCATAGTGACCGCAATACAACGGGTGGCGTAGTCGACAATAAAGAACTTAATAACATCTGTAGGACTGCCACATACAACTGAGTTTGACACCCTGGGCACGGACCGGGTCACAGCCACTCGGAAGACTACAACTCCCATCTGATCCGGCTCCGGATATTCCCCCTAAAGAATATGGCCCAGGGGGCGCGTCAACTTTGGCGTAGTCGGCAGGATTACGTGCCCGCAACACCCGGGTACTGCGTGCCTGAAGAAAAGAATGAGTTTACCTCAAAAAGAAGTCTCCTGCCGGTTCCGGAGGGTCCCCGCCATCGGACCCCATCACCAGTCGATTCCAGCCGGTTGTCCGCCATTAACAGCGTTTTCCCGCCATCTGCAGAGTTTCCCGCCACTGGGAAGCGATTCCCGCCATTTCCAAAGGTTTCCCGCCTTGGAAGAGCGGACGCCATTATGGGCGTGCCAGAGGGTGGTGAGAGGCCACCTCCCATCGTGGGCCAGGACCGAAAATGGCGCCAAAAGTGGAAACCGCCCCCACCAACAGAGACTGTGATGCTAGAGGTGTCTGTCAGCGTGAAAGAACAGCCCCTGGAGCTGACAGTCACCAAGTGGCCCCGGGACCGCCCTCGAGGTGGGAGGAGACGAAAGGAGAGAACAAAGATGGGTGTCGCTTGGAGCAGTCTGGAGCGAGCGCACCCGGAGGCAAGAAGCCTGGAGAAGAATATCGGAGGAGCTTACCCGGAGATGGCGAGAAAGCAGAGCAGCACCGGCCCGTTGGCCAGGAGCCTGCTAGAAACAGAGGAGGGAGAGCAGAGCAGCACCGGCCCGCTGGCCAGGAGCCTGCTGGAGACGACTGTAGGAGAGCAGAGCAGCACCGACCCGTTGGTCAGGAGCCTGCTGGAAACAACGACCCCACTAGGCCTAGTGGAGGTCCTAGCACAGCTCCCCCGAGACCGGGAGTGTGCACAGACCGCTCTGGAGGGCCTCGCAAGGAGGATGGCCCGGGTGCAGCGAGAGACGTTGGCGGAGTGGAGCCGTGAGATGGCCCAGCAGACCGAGACCTGTCAGCGGAGCACGCCACCCGAGACGAGGAAACAGACCGCCTCTGAGGATGGCGCGGGAGGGTTGAAGGCCGGAGACGGCGCCGAGAAGGGAGCCGAACGAGTGGAGGCAGGTAAAGGGGACGTCTATACCCCAAACCGGGAAACCGCGTACCTGCCCCAGCTCCCCGTCGCAGAGCCCGAAGTCTGTCCTGCCGTGCCCGTCGCTGCAACGTCACCGCCGCAGACTAGGCCTCAAACGGGAGCCGCGACCCCTGTGACGTCACACGCCTCGACCCCGAGCGTGACCAAGCAGGAAGTACCACCAGCCTGGTCGCAAGGCCTAGTACCCCCGGGCGCCGCAATACCAACAACGCCCCCTACCTCCGCGGAGCCCCCGGCCTGGTCGCAGGGCCAAGTAGCCCAGGGCGCCGCCGTCCTTACGGTGCCCTTTACCTTCCAGATACCCCAGGCCTGGCCGCAAGGCCCGGGCAACCCGGGCGCTAACACCACCGCGCCCATAAGACCAAGAGTGCCGCATCTGGGAGAGGACCTGTACGCCCAGCATACGTGCCCGGATGGGCAGCCATTTATATGGCCACCGGAGTTTCACCATCCCCGACTCCGGAGAGAGAGACCCCTGGATGAACCCCTGATCCCGGCTCCAAAGCCCGTAAAGAGGATCTCGCCCCCGCTAGCGGAAGCGCAGTTTGAGTGGGACCCCACCGGAGAAGATCTTATGGGGTTCACTCAAGAGACTCGGGCAGCTGCAGCGGAGCGTGCTGAGTGCTGCCGCCAACAGCTAGGACTTCGAGAGGGAGCGGAGAGAGAGGCGGGTCCGGGAACAGCAAGCTCAAGTAAGGAGCGCGGAGCAGAAGAGCTGGGCCAGGAGAGACCCCCGTGCAGCGCATAGTCCCCGCACCACCGGGACTGTGATAAAGTTTAACATGCAGCATGGATGGGGCTTCATCCGAGACCACCGCACCCTAGGCGACGTCTTCGTGACCAGGAGAGACGTTGAGTCCCACCTACCGGAGGGACACAGAGGTCGTGACCTTTACATCGGGGATGAGGTCACCTTCACCCGGCACAAGTGTGCCAAAGGTCCCTACGCCCTCCATGTGCATCGCCTGACGGAGGAAGAGCTGCGGTGTGAGGAGGAAGAACAAGAGGACCCGGACGGGTCTGAAACTAGAGTTAGAGGTAACCATAAAGAAAGAGCAGGAGGACGCCGTCGCTAAGTACAGCGAAGCAGAAGCTGTATATAGTTGCCCGTCGGGGCACCGTGAACTGAAACTGTAACTGTTGATAATATAGTCCCCGTTGGGACCAGCAAGTGTGAACTGTTACCCGTTTTTCCCTTAATTCCACTGACCGAGGACTGAGAGCGGTCATTCCTCCCTAATACCTGGCCGAGGACTGAGAGCGGCCACTACCTTTTGTATATAGTTGCGCGTCCTAAAGCGCCCCCTACCGGTTTTATAGGAAAACCATTTGTCTAGAGAGACTGTCGCACTTTACCCGGTCACACGTTGCACAGTGACCGGAGGAGGAGCCAGAGGCGACGAGAATGTTTTATATGAAAAGTTTTATGCTAATATATGTTGTTTTATATGTTTTATATGTTTATGCAAAAATTTGTATGTTTTTGGTGTTATGTCTTACAGCCCGAGAACGTGCTGTGATTTACCAGGGGGGAATGTAGCACCCTGAGGATTCGGCTGCTACAGGGGTATTGCACCTCAAACCAGAGGTGTGATATTCCACTCCCGGGTAAGGATGGAGTGTGGACCTGAGCTCGGTAGGCTGCATGCACTACACACATCCCATTTCCGAGGAGCAGACCGACGGTACTCCCACTTAGAAATGTGCAGGTACGACCGAGTCTGTTCCTGGCTGGAGTGGGAGGGGGGTGGAACATCCCAAGTAGTGTAGGGGCAGATAGGGGGAGCAGCCTGGGTAAAGATAGGAGCTCATTGGGTGCTGGTCACCTGAGCTCACACATAGAGGGTGTATATAAGGTGGGCACCATCAGAGAACAGGGTCAGTCTGTGAGTCTTTGCAGAGAAGTCAGAGGAAGAGGAGCAGAGCAGCCCCAGAGAGAGAGAGAGGAGAAAGCAAGAGAGACCCAGAGGGGGAAACAGAAGAGAGGACTCTGAGAACCCAAATTCAATCCCCGGGTGAAGAGTCGGCATCAGGGTACTGGAACCCAAGCTGGTGGGGGCAAAAGCACACCCTAGCCAGAGACCGGAGGCCGTGGGCAGCGTCTGCCACGGCCACCCACCACATCCACCCCGAAGGCATACCACGTGGAGGGTCAGGGAACCCAAGGCCAAGGGTCTCCCAACAGAAGGCCCGAGGGAGCTGGACCTGGGTGAATCACTAGTGGGGACGGCCAGAGAAAGGACAGAAGGAGAGCTCAGGGTCACGCTCCGGACTCGCTTGGGGGTTGGCTGGATCCAGGACCTGGTGGATGCAGCACGGCTCGGGAGGTCACTTGAAGCTGGAGTGACCGGAACATCAGCAGTGAGTAAATACCCTAAACTGCACAACCCGACTCTGTCTTCATTTAACACCTATGCTGCACCACCGCAACCCCCATCCTCTGCACCTGACCCCCTGAGGCTATACCCCACCCGTTGGGGGTTATACCATCAAAAGCTGCACCTACACCATCAGCCTCAGCGGACCCTGCTGCAGCGGCGGCCATAGTGACCGCAATACAACGGGTGGCGTAGTCGACAATAAAGAACTTAATAACATCTGTAGGACTGCCACATACAACTGAGTTTGACACCCTGGGCACGGACCGGGTCACAGCCACTCGGAAGACTACAACTCCCATCTGATCCGGCTCCGGATATTCCCCCTAAAGAATATGGCCCAGGGGGCGCGTCATTAGTAAGATCAACAGCAGACACAGAAGCCACGACAAAGGTGTCACAGACTGCAATAACGTGAGATCAATGCAGCACAATAAAAATACACCATCACCTAATCTTCACAGTCTGCGACTTGGGTGCTATAGTCATTGGATATCCATGACTTGTTCATCTTGATGAAAGTTAGGCAGTTTACACTTTCAAGGGACCACCAGCAGTGCTGAAGACCCTTTCTGAGAGAATGCTGGCTGCTGCGCATGACAAAACCTCCAAAGCGTGACAGGCAAGCTCAGGCCACTCTTTCATTTTTGAAGACCAAAATGCAAATGGCTCTAAATCCCCCTGATGGCATTGATATTGATTGCGAGAAACTACTGCACCATCCTCTCCAGTCATTCACGAAGTGTCAGACTTGTACTCTGTTCTGCTGGTGCATAGGCTGATCTAAAAAATGTGTGAAACGACTCACAGAAGTTGCTTCTGCCACAAGCGTGATTTGCACCACGTCCATACTGTGTTGGCCCAGGCTATACAAAATGAGATACTGTGCCAGGGCTTGTTGCTGCTGCCACAGTTGCTGAAACATGAGCAGAGTTGAATTCCACTGTGTCAGCACACCTCATAGCAACCGGGTAACCGGTAAGTCAAAAGACCTCTGTAGCGACTCGGGGTGCAAACTGCAGAAGTGAGCAAACAGCGACTGTGCTTTCTTCAGCAGTGCATCCCGGCCTGGATAGTGGTGGTGAAATTTCTGTACCATCTGTGTCATGAAAGTCAGCCGCCATCTTAGGTATGATACGTCATACCTGAAGATATTCCCTATTGTCACACAGCTTCTACCATGTCACATTTTTGCAGGCCCTGGCAAACAGAGCAATTTGCCCCCACCTCTGGAGATCAGTGTCCAGAAACTTCTTTGATATGGTAAACAGATGGGCCAGTTTTGTTGTAGGACAGAGTCAGCTAGGCCCCAGGGGGGTAATTAACACCTTGATGTCACTGCAAACCATGTGTGCAAGCCTGAAAACCATGTGCTTTCTTTATGGAAAATGGCCACCAAAAGCTACAAGATACACTATCAATTCCTAACCACATGATACAAGTTAGGGAACCCAAATAAAATGTATCATGTGAGGAAGGTGCCCGCGGACACAATGATGGGACTTATAAATCCATGAGTGGCCTGGAAAGCTGGATAGTTAGAAGAACCATATACAAGGTCCCAGGGGAGGCATGTTTAGAGTCAATAGCTTCCCCACAAGAGGAGGATCACGACGAGACCTCTGGTGATACGATGAGATCACCCCAGGGAAAGTTATGGGTACTTTTCTGAAATAAAGCTAAAATGAGTATTGCTAGGGGGGCAGGGCTTAGTAAACTGACATCACCAAGAGTGGGCGTGACAGGACTTTAGTATAGCCGACAGCGAGAAACCCCCTCAGTTTGACACAGGAGATGCTGTGAACACCTCCTGACGTTGGGTCCCGGTCTCGGAGTGGGAGGAGCACCCTTGCCATGTGCTACTGAGGCTTGGACGACTGCAACTAAGCTTGAACCTGTGGGATCGTAATCCTCCCTTGCACCACAAGAACGGTAACTGATTTATCGTTGTTATGCCTGTATTTTGTATGTCTAATTGTTATATCTTTTAATCTGGCCAAATACCGTTGTATAGTTAATTGTATAGCCTTGTAATCTAGTGTATTCTTATAATCGATTAAATCATAAATTATTCGTGGGCTGTATCCTTTACTCTGCATATACGAATCCATTGGTCCGGAAACGCATGGCTGAAACACTACTGGGTTGGTTCCTGACCCGATACAAGTCTATCAACGGACCGGGCTTGTATCAAACGAGAACTGGTGGCAGCATACCATCTGGGGGATTTGAGGAAGGCTGGCAGTGATGGTTGGAGGTGTGGATATATATTACTGGCGCAGCCAGGGGAATATATATACCGCTCTCACTGCAGAGGGCCTCAAATACCCAGAGGGCTACAGGACGGCCTCTCCGGCGACCACTCACTCTAGGTGCAGTACCATGACTGACCTGAGAGGCAAGGGGGCGCCAGAGAGTTGTGCCTGTATTGTGGCATCACGGATTGGTGACGTGTAAGGGACAACACACTACCGTGTTTTCCCCCGCTGGTAGCAGCTTCCTGGCACCACTTACTCTAGGTGCAGTACCTTGACTCACCTGAGAGGTAAGGGGGCGCCAGAGAGCTGCACCCACCAGCCGGCTTTCATCACATTCCTCCCCCTATAAGATGGCACGAGGGGGTAACACACTCCTGTGTTCTCCCATGCGTCCTTCTGCACCCTCCCCTTGCCGGGATAATCCGTCAGCGTTACTGTGGTCATGGCCTCTTCTGTGGCGAATGGAGAAGTGATACTGCTGGAGAGCGAGGCTCCAGCGTAGCAACCTTCCATTCGATCCAGAGACCGTGTGTAACCAGCTAAGGGGGTTGTGGTCCGTCTCCACGGTGAAATGGCTCCCGTACAAGTAGGGCTGCAGACGCTGCAGGGCCCATACAATTGCCAGGCATTCCTATTCCACCGTGGAGCAGGCCACCTCCCGTGGCAGTAGCTTCCTGCTCAGGTACAAGACAGGATGTTCCTGGCCTGTCGTGTTGACCTGACTTGGCACAGCACTGAGGCCAAAGTCGCTGGTGTCGGTCTGTACCACAAACGGCCGGTCGAAGTCGGCAGCTTGAAGTACAGGGGGAGCTACTTAGGGCGGTCTTGAGTGCCCTGAAGGCTGTCTCGCAGGCGACAGTCCAGTCGACTGCGACAGGGAGCTTCTTCTTGGTGAGGTCCGTCAGGGGCTTGGCCAAGGTGCTATAGTGTGGAACGAACCTCCTGTAGTACCCGGCAGTCCCCAAGAAGGACAGCACATGCTTTTTGGTCCTGGGGGTGGGCCAGGATGCGATGGCATCCACTTTTCCAGGTTCTGGCTTCAGAACACCCCCGCCTACCCGGTGACCCAGGTAGAGGACCTCACTCATGCCCAGCTGGCACTTTTCCGGCTTGATGGTCAAGCCTGCCCGGTGGATCTGATCGAGCACCTGCCGCAGGTGCTCTAGGTGATCCTCCCAGGTGGGACTGAAGACTGCAATATCGTCCAAGTACGCAGCCGCGTACTCTCCAAGTCCCTCAAGCAGCGTATTGACCATCCGCTGAAAAGTGGCAGGGGCATTCCTCATGCCAAATGGCATCACCGTGGACTCGTATAGTCCAAAAGGGGTGATAAAGGCAGAGCGTTCCCTTGCCGCGGGGGTCAGGGGAATCTGCCAGTATCCCCGGCTCAGATCCATGATGGTCAGGTACTTGGCCCCGGCCATACGATCGAGCAGGTCATCGATGCGTGGTATGGGAAACGCATCAGGGACCGTCACCGCGATGAGCCCCCGGTAGTCCACGCAGAACCGCGTAGTTCGGTCCTTTTTAGGAAAGAGGACTACAGGTGAGGCCCACGCACTGTTGGATGCCTGGATCACACCCAGCTTCAGCATCTCGTCTATCTCTCGGCGCAGGTTTTCCTGCACCTCGAAAGAGACCCGATATGCTGAACGCCGGATAGGGGGGTGATCGCCGGTGACCACGTCGTGGACAGCCATCTCAATCCTTCCGGGCAGGCTGCTGAACAGCTCCCGGAAGGAGTGCAGGGTGGCCTCCAGCTGGGACCGTTGGTCCTCACATCCTCGATGGATCCACCCGCCTTGGCTTGGGCGATCAGATCCAGGAGGGTTTCTATTTCTCCCTCCTTGGGAAGGTTGCACACTGGGTGGGCATACGCTTCCCACTCATGATGAGCCTTCATCATGTTCACATGGAAGGCCTTCCTCCTTCCACGGGCGTGGTCCAGGGTGACCAGATAGGTGATGGCGTTGAGTTTCTGGTGCACGAGGTATGGACCTTCCCAGGCTGTCTGAAGCTTGTTCTGTGGTAAGGGGACCAGTACCCACACTTTTTGACCCACCTGGTAGGTCCTCTCACAAGCATTCTGGTCGTACCACCGCTTCTGGTCGGCCTGGGCCTGGGCCATATTGTCCTACACCAGCTTTGCCAAGGCCATCATCCTGTCCCGGTAGCGCACGACATACTTGATGACCGACACCTCCGAGGTGGCTAAATCCCCTTCCCATGCTTCCTTCATCAGAGCCAGGGGTCCCGGTACACGTCGCCCGTACAGGAGCTCAAAGGGGGAGAACCCCGTTGAGGCCTGCGGAGCCTCCCGGTAAGCAAATAGCAGGTGCGGGAGAAGACGTTCCCAGTCGCTCCCGTAGGAGTCGGCGAACATCTTAAGCATCTGTTTCAAGGTGCCATTAAACCGCTCACACAGGCCATTAGTCTGTGGGTGATACGGGCTGGCCACCAGGTGTTGAACCTGTATTTGCTTACATAGGGACTCCATCAGCTCCGACATGAACTGGGTCCCCTGATCGGTGAGCATTTCCTGGGGAATTCCTACTCTGGAGAAAATCTCCAATAAGGCGGTTGCCACTTTGTCGGCCTTAGTGGACGACAAAACTACCGCTTCCGGGTACCGGGTGGCGTAATCTACTACCGTCAGTATGAAGCGTTTCCCGCGGGGGCCAGTAGGCAGGGGTCCCACGAGATCCACAGCCACCCTTGAGAAAGGCTCTCCAATGATTGGCAGAGGTATCAGTGGGGCTTTGGAGCGCCACCCCGACTTCCCCACCCTCTGACAGGTGACACTCGACTTGCAGTAGGCCGTCGCCTCGGCTCCCATCCCAGGCCAGTAGAAATGCTGAGCTATCCTGGCCTTGGTTTTAGCGATCCCCAGGTGTCCGGCCATCGGAATCTCGTGCACGAGCCGCAACAATTCCGCCCTGAACGGATAGGGTACCACTAACTGTCGGTCCCTGGGCCACGCCTCTGGTGAACCCTGCTGGACCGTCATCCGGTACAGCCGTCCCTGGTCCCAGACCACATGCTCGCCGTCTGAGTCCTGGGGAGGCTGTGCCGCCCGCTCCTTGAGCGCTTTCAGGCTGTCGTCGGCTTCCAACGCAGCCCGAAACTCCTGACTCGATGGGGCAAGAATCGAAGAAACTGCCACATCTTCCGTCAGTACCTCCGGACATGTCTCCTGGCTGCTGTCTGACCCAGCTGCCACTTGGTCAGAAATGGGGAAGCCTTCGGACCTTTGCGAGGCTCCTTGGGCTCCGGCGCTCCCACTCCTGGTGACAGCGGCTATGACCGCTGTGACCGTGGGTAGCGCCCGCTTCCCCTCGGTTTCTGACCAAGCCGCCATATCAGGCAGGCTTCCTAGGCCCGTCGACATCCCGGACGTGGGGAACTCCTGCTCTGGGGTCTTACCTGGCGGTTCCTCTCCTGGGACACCCCACCCCCCATGGCTCGCTCCCCCCCCCCTGCAGAGGCCCTAGACTCAGCGGCCTGGATTCTCCTGGAAGCCCTACACTGCCGGTAGCAACCTTCCTCTCCATCCCTGAGCCTCCCTCTACAGGATCCTGCCCCCCTCCTCCCTCACCGGAGAACAAGAGGTCCCTGTGCGCTGGCTGAGCACCTCTGGGGGCATCCTCACCTTCCTCACCTGCTCTCACTAACAACCCTGTTTGTGTTGTGCCTGTGTGTGGGTTACTCTCAGGTTCCACTCCCTCCTCGTCCGCAGGAGACACACTCCATACAACATTATTGGTGTTAGAAGCAGATAAATCAAGACATTTTGGGGGGGCCGAACTTGGGGGTTCAGTGGGTACATACTGCGACACTAGCCGCCCCAAGTCGGTCCCTAATAAAACATTTTGCGGGAATATTTGGTGTTACTCCCACCTCCCGCATCCCCCTCCCGGCACCCCAATCCAAATACACCATGGCAACGGGAAGTGCAGGCTTCACGCCTCCAATCCCGGAGACGGAAAGGGTCTTTCCCGGTACAAAGTCTTGAGGGGACACCACCTCAGGCCATACCAGGGTTCGTTCAGCGCCAGTGTCCCGCAGTCCCATGACCGCAGAACGGCCTATGGTGACGGGTTGGATATTGTCCAGGGACCTACCACCACCCCCTCCCACACACAGAACATTGGGCGCTCTCTGGGACTGGGATGGGGCCTTTTGGCGCTGGGGACACTCAGCCCTAAAGTGTCCTGGCTTGTTGCAATGATGACAATGTCTTATGTCTGTTCCTTGCCTGGAGAGGGCAACAGGGGGATACACCCCTTGTGTTCTGGGGGCTGGGGAAACAGGGACAGGATTGGGCTTACCCCCTCTCCAGGTGCTGCTGGCAGACTTCTTCGGCTCAGGCGCCCTGTTATTGGCATACTCATCTGCCAGGGCGGCTGTAGCAGAAGCCCCCATTGGTTTGCGGTCACGGAGGAACTGTCGGAGGTCCTCTAGGCAGTTCCACAAGAACTGCTCCGTGACAAATAGTTCCTGGACCTCCTGGCAGGTAGTAAGCACTAGACCCGAGGTCCAGTGCTCTGCGGCTCTCAACAGCGCCCGCATATGATCGGTCCAGGTGTCCTTGGGGCCACGCAGCAGGCTCCGGAACTTCTGGCGGTACGACTCCGGAGTGAGGTTGTACTGCAGGATCAGGGCCCGCTAGATGCTGTCGTAGTCCTGTACCTCCCCGGCAGGTAAGTCCCCCAAGGCATCCAGGGACTTACCCCTCAAACGGGGTGTCAGGTATCTTGCCCACTGATCCCGGGCTAGATGATGCTGAAGGCAGGTCCTTTCGAATGCCACCAGAAAGGAGTCCAGGTCTCCATCTTTCTCAAGCAGGGGGAAGTCCTCGGCTCAGACTTTACAGGTCTTCGCCTCCTGCTGTGCTGGAGGTGCTGGAAGGAATCCACCCTGAGCCAGGTCCAGTTGATGCTTGCGCTCCGCATCTCGTTCTGCACGCTCCGCAGCTCGTTCAGCACGCTTCGCCTCTTCTATTCGCCGCCGTTCATCCATGAGGAGCCGAAAAGTGGCGGTGTCCCCAGACCGCTGACTGGCCAGGGCCGATTGCAGGAGGGCATCCATGCTGGACAGGCTGTGGTGGGCAGGTGGTGGGCAGTCCACTGCGGGACTGGATACTGGGGTCTGGCTCCTTGAGGTGCCCGAGCTGAGCTCCTCCCCACCATGAGTAACATTGTCCTCCCCCACCTGCTCATCGACCAAAGCATTGGTCTTCTCCTTCACCTTGTTCCTGGTGCCTTCCGCCATCTTGATAACCTTGGGTCACTGACACCGCTGCAACCCTGAGTTTGCACACACCTTGTTATAATTTTACTCTGACCGTCTAGTCCAGCAGTGGAAATTACCACTGGCAGTCTTTAGTGTCTGTGAGTAGGGATCCCACGTACACTATACTCTGCAATCCCACCGCTCTGCCACCAATGTGATGAAAGCCGGCCGGTGCAGCTCTCTGGCGCCCCCTTACCTCTCAGGTGAGTCAAGATACTGCACCTAGAGTAAGTGGTGCCAGGAAGCTGCTACCAGCGAGGAAAAACACGGTGGTGTGTTGTCCCTTACACGTCACCAATACGTGACGCCACGATACAGGCACAACTCTCTGGCGCCCCCTTGCCTCTCAGGTCAGTCAAGGTACTGCACCTAGAGTGAGTGGTCGCCGGAGAGGCCATCCTGTAGCCCTCTGGGTATTTGAGGTATTTGCAGTGAGGGCGGTATATATATTCCCCTGGCTGCGCCAGTAATATATATCCACACCTCCGACCATTACTGCCAGCCTTCCTCAAATCCCCCAGATGGTATGCTGCCACCAGTTCTCGTTTGATACTAGCCCGGTCCGTTAATAGACTTGTATCGGGTCAGGAACCAACCCAGTAACGTTTCAGCCAAGCGTTTCCGGACTAATGGATTCATATATGCAGAGTAAAGAATACAGCCCACGATTAATTTATGATTTAATCGATTATAAGAATACACTAGATTACAAGGCTCAACAATTAACTAAACAGCGATATTTGGCCAGATTAAAAGATATAACCTGCCCCCCTACCAATACTCATTTTAGCTTTATTTCAGAAAAGTACCCATAACTTTCCCTGGGGTGATCTCATCGTATCACCAGAGGTCTCGTTGTGATCCTCCTCTTGTGGGGAAGCCATTGACTCTAAACATGCCTCCCCTGGGACCTTGTATATGGTTCTTCTAACTATCCAGCTTTCCAGGCCACTCATGGATTTATAAGTCCCATCATTGTGTCCGCGGGCACCTTCCTCACATGATACATTTTATTTGGGTTCCCTAACTTGTATCGTGTGGTTAGGAATTGATAGTGTATCTTGTAGCTTTTGGTGGCCATTTTCCATAAAGAAATGCCAGGGCCTGCAATAATGTGACATGGTAGAAGCTGTGTGACAATAGGGAATATCTTCAGGTATGACGTATCATACCTAAGATGGCTGCTGACTTTCATGACAATCAAGTTGAGGACGTGAGCAATGCAAGGCACGTGTGTGAGATTGCCCTGGTGTAGGGCCACTACCAGGTTCACACCATTATCGCACATGGCCTTCCTTGGCTGCAGGTTCAGTGGAGACAGCCATTGCTCAAACTCGGCCTGGATAGCGGTCTACAACTTTTGAGCTGTGTGACTGCGATCTCCAAGGCATGGTAATTTCAACACTGTCTGATTGCAGTGAGCCCTGGTTACGTAGTTAGTATGAAGGTGGGGGTGATTCTCTCTGCACTGTTGGAATGCGTGTCTTATTAAGACATAGGTTGAGGGAGGAGCTGAAGGAGGCAGAAGCAGTGGAGGAAGTGTTCAATACAGAGGTCTGTCCTGCAAGCCATGGGGATTCCAAGACTTGTGGAGCAGCCCCTTCACCACCTGCCACCAGAGTTATCCAGTGCCCAGTCAGTGAGATGTAACGCCCCTGGCCATGCTTGCTCGTCCAGATGTCTGATGAAATGCACCCATGTGAGACATAGATTTTTTCAAGGAATGGGTGATGTTGTCTGTGACATACTGGTGTAGCGCAGGCACAGCTTGCTTAGGGAAGTAATGGCGACTGTTCAACTGGTACTGGAGGAGTGCAACGACCATCAGCTTTCAGAAAGCATCTGTATCCACTAGGTGAAAAAGCAGCATTTTTATGGCCAAAATATTGGAGATAGTGGAGTTCAAGCTCTTTGCTTTGGCAAGCGTTGGAGGAAACAATCTTTTACGTGACCACAACTGCGGGACCATGGGCTGGCTGCTGTGCTGAGAGAGGGTGGAGTAGGGTGAACACGATAAACTGCTGGATTGTGAGTGAGGTGCAAGCGGAGATGTTATGGTGGATTGAGAAAGATGTGGTGTGCTTGGTGAAACAAAAACAGCAGTCATGTCAACCTCCGTAACAGCTGATGGGATTTCACTGACCCCGTTGTACGGGTAAACAAGTGGAGGTCCTGTGGCTGGAGACCTGTGTGAGAACACTTGCCACGGTGACGGAAGAGGAAGAAGCAGCAGATGCGGTTGATGGGGTGCCTGTGGTTGGCGAGGCCGGCTAGTCCATATTTTTGGCGAATTTAGATTCCCAGACTAACGCATGTTGATCGCGCATGTGCCAGTTCATTCATGTAGTAGTCAAATAATTGCAATTTTTCCCTCTACTGGGTCGTTTTTTACAAAGCTGGCAGTGAGTTGGGTCATCCTTTGCTGTCTCAAAAAAGGCCCAGGCTAGACAACCCTTGCAGCACCTGCGATCTGCAGACCTGCGACCACTGCTGTTCACAGTCAGATTTGTGGCTGAGGATGCAGTGCTTGTCGTGGTTGCATGACTCCATGTCTGTGCGTGAGGCCGCAATGTAACCTCCTCATCTTCCTCCTCCTCCACCTTCTCTGCTGAACTACTCAGCTGCTTGCCTCTGGGTTCACACCAAGTAAGATCTACAACCTCATCATCATCTTCTCTGTTCTCCCATTCCTCGCCTTGAGAGTCACCCTCCTCCTCTTCCTGCCCTGACAGTCCGCGTGCACCTCAGGTTTCCGAGTGTCATCAAGATCACCTCCACCCCCGGGGGTTAACGTCTGGTGATGAGGTTCTGGATTCTGCTTGGACCCTACTTCATCCTGCCCCGGATCCAACTGACAAAAATTTTGGGCATCGATGCAGATTCTTTCCTCCTCTTGAGTCCGTGAATCTTTGGAGCAGACCTGTGATGGCCATGGAATAAAATATGTGAACAGCTCTGCAGACTCGCCCATCTGTTCTTCCCCACAGTCAGTTGGGCGGTTGGAGAGTTGTAATACCGGTGGAAATCAGGCTATTTGGGGTGCCACCTCTGAGGACTGTACTGTGTGTGATGTTGAGGTGGAGGAAGAGGAGGAGAGGCCACTTAAAGCAGTGCTTGCCATCCACTGGAGCACATGCTGTTTCTGGCCCTCATCTACAAAGCATACCGCTGTGCGGCTGCCAAAGAAAGGGAGTGGAGTAGCCCGTCCAGTAACAGAAGTTGTCAGTTGTCTTTCTATAGGACGAGATGGTGTTTGTTCAGTAGAGCTTTTAGTAACAGTACCACCTACCCCACGTACACCTTGAACATCAAGCCTATTCCTTCTTCCACCATGATCTCGTTTTCTCCCATTCATGTTGGATGTACCCTTCCCCTCTTTTAACCTGATGTTTCACACCCTAGGCCCAGACCTGTCAGTCACCTGTCACTAAATTACCAATCAGTATTTATTTGCTGAGATAGTGTGGCTGGACCACGGTATTAGCACAAATAATTTGTATTTTCAAATGTAGACTGCTACCTGGACAAAAATATGACCAGCAGTAAATATTGTTATGCTTAAATGTGGCCTCCTTTCTGGAACACAATATTAACAGCACAAAACAGTTATATGCTGAAATGTGGCCTGCTTTCTGCAGCACGCTATTAGCACCAAAAATTTAGATTCTCAAATTTGGCCTCCTGCCTGAAGCATTATATTAACAGTTATATGCTGAAATGTGCCCTGGTGTCTCTGGACCGCACAGTTTGCAAAAACGATTGATCTGCTGAAAGGTCGATTTCACAGCCACATAGGATCCTAGCTATCTCAACTTGTTGACTGACAATCAACCGCCTAGCTAACGATCTGACTATCCAGTAGGAGCAGCCTCTCTGCGCTGTTACATTGACAAAATGGAGCTAAACCAACATGTCCGCTCTTTATTTAGAGAGGGACATGTGACTTCGGCAGCCAATGACACAAGCCCTTGTATCTGGACGTTGAGGATGGTTTCTGCACCCTGACTGGCTGCCGGAATCTCCACACATTAAGTTAAGAAAAATTAAGAATAACACTCTGCAGCTCCTCTAACCTTTACCAACCACCAATCCTCTCATCAAACACGTCCTCCCTTCCTCGCTCATCATACAGCACCACTATCCTAGCCAAAGACCTAACAAACGTTGGCCGAATTTTTCCAATTTTTAGTAAAAATGCTGAGGGGTCCAAACACGAATCCGAATGTGCAATGTTCATGCCAAATTTGAGATTGGTGAATGTTTTCTGAACAAGTTCGCTCATCTCTATTTATTATGTGATGACTTCCCACAGTTACCTGTATGAACTTCCTCTTTGCACCGCCACTCATCTCCTTGCACATCACTTTCTCCTTTCTCCATTACGGCTGCAGGATGATTAATCAGCAGATTTTGCCTGGATTTCAAAACTGTGAAAATAATAATTTAAAAGTCACAGACAGAAGGAAAACTCGAGTGGAATGTTCTACAGTAGTGTTAAAAATAATAGCCGTCCAATATGACTAACCTGATTAATCACTGTTTTTGGTATAAATTATATTACCACATGTCAAACAATTTACCAGTTGGTGCAGTAGATTCTAAGAAAACCAACAGACTCAACATTCATGATCTGCATGTTTTTAAGTCTGTGTATTTGAATAATTAATTGTACGGGGATGTGTTAAAAATAATAGCAGTGTGGAGTTCAATTAGTGACGTCAATCATTCTGTGAAGAAATAGGTGTGAAACAGGTGGCTCTTATTTAAGGGTGAAGCCAGCACATGTTAGACATGCATTTCTCCTTGAAAGCCTGAGAAATATGGGTCATTGTTCAGAAGAACAGCGTACGTTGATTAAATAGTTGATTGGAGAGGGTAAAACTTATAAAGAAGTGCAGACAATGATCGGCTATTCAGCTAAAATGATCTGTAATGCTTTAAAATGGAAAGCAAAACCAGAGAGACGTGGAAGAAAACGGAAGACTACCATTCAAATGGATCGAAGAATAGCCAGAATGGCAAAGGCTCAACCAATGATCAGCTCCAGGATGATAAGACAGTCTCAAGTTACCTGTGAGAGGTAACACTGGGATAACTTTTTCAGTGCAGATAATGTAGTATAATTAGTGATGAGCGAGCATTCTCGCTACTGCTAGGTGCTCGCCCGTGCATCTCACTGCTCGAGATGCTCGGCGCTCACCGAGTATTTCCGGGGTTGCTCAGCGGGAGCTCGGTTCCCCTCCCTGCATGTTTGGCGCTCTTTAGAGCGCCAATGAACATACAGGGATTGTCTGCCACTCACTGTAATGCCGCAGCCATGTTGGTTGTGGCATTACAGTGATTGGCTGGCCGCACAGCGTCATCAGGTCTATATCAGACCCTGCGCCGCCATGCTCGTCACAGTCACTCCGGAATCAGTGTAGGGAGAGGTGCTGCTGAGCTAGGGAGAGATTTGGTTGTTTCCAGTTAGTGTAGGTATACCAGACTATATTAGAGACACATATCCATCTCAACAGACAGTCCTTCTAAGGACTAATCCATCTGCAGAGATATCAGGCAGGCAGTGTATATAGGCAGGCAGGGTATATAGCAGACTGCAGTGCATATAGCACAAGAGGCTCCATTCCAGTTTTTTCTGCTGCCGCTATCTAGAAAAATGCTGATATTTCTAGACATAGGCCCAGGTCTCAGGGGACAGGAATAATTTTTTGGGGATCTTAATTCTCATTATTTCCTTAAAAAGCAATCCAGAGAACACCGTTTTTCTGCGCTATTTGCTTGTTGGCACTGCAGAATACAGCCAGGTCCTTTCCATATTACTGCTCTAAAAATCCAGCTATTTAAAACTGTGATTTGTCCATCACACGGATCACATATAAGTGCACTGAAAATACTGCCATTTCTGGTCTCCATTAAAAAAAAATTTCATTGTGTCAGTGAAGCTATTGAGACCAGTTTGCTGTTCACAATAGTTACCTGCAGGCCAGGTATTTAAAACTGTGTTTTCTCCATCACACGGATCACATATAAGTTTGCTCCAAATTCAGCCATTTGTAGTGAGCGTGGAAGATATTGTCCTCCATTTAAAATTGGCAAGGCACGTGGCAAGGCACAGGGAACTGGACGTGATGGTGCATGCAGAGGCGGTGGGCAAGCTGAAATTGTGCCACAACAAACACGCACATCTTCTTGCTCGACCTTCCTTTCCCAATTAATAGGGGACCGCAGAACACCACTATTGAACACAGAGCAGTGTGAAAAGGTTGTTGGTTGGATAGCGGATAATGCTTCCAGTCACTTAGCCACCACCACCACCCTGTCTTCCACATGGTCAAGTCTCAGTAGCTGTGAGTCTGGACCGCATATTCCTCACACTGAACCTCCTTCCTCCCACCATGCCGAGTGCCCAGAGACAACTGATCCCACACTTGGACACGCTGAAGAGCTGTTCACTTTTCCATTTATAGATTTGGGCCTCTGGACATGCAGAGCAAGGACAGCAGTACACAGGGGGAGGGAGGCGTAGCACCACAACAGGCAGGAAGAAGCAGTGTGGTTGCCGCATACAGAAGACAGGCAACCATTCCCTGTAACACCAACACGAAGGAAGTTGCTTGTACAACTGTTAGGTCTCTCCGAGTCTGGTTGTTTTTTAAAGACTCTGCCGATCACCCCAAAAATGCCATTTGCACCACCTGCCAGGCCAGCATCAGCAGGGGTAACAAAACTAACAGCCTAACCACTACCAGCATGATCAGGCACATGGAAGCAAAGCACCCAACTTTGTGGGCCGAACCCCAGGGTCCAGGAACAGTGTCAGAGGGTGGCACCACTGCTTCTTCCGCTGTTGTCCATGCAAGCCAATTCCCTGTCCATGGTGTATGCGAAGATGCCTCCTGCCCTGCACCTGTCGTTGCACACTCTCAAGTAGCAGCATCAGGAAGTCCGTCCACATCCTTGTCCCAGCACAGAATTCAGTTGTCCATACCCCAGTCTTTGGAACGCAAGCGCAAATACGCAGCCAACACCCCACAGGCCACACTACTAAATTCCCACATTTCTTGCGCTCGAAATGTTGCCTTTTAGATTCGTGAGATGGAAGCATTCTGCAACCTGATGGCGGAGGCCATCCCTTGGTACTCGGTCCCCAGCTGCCACTATTTCTCCCCGTGTGCCGTCCCAACATTACACAAGTACGTGTCCCAAAACATTAGCCATGCCCTCAACAACGCAGTTAACGGGAAAGTCCACCTAACCTTGGACACGTGGACAAGTGCTTGTGGGCAGGGATGGTACATCTCGCTGACGGCACATTGGGTTAACATAGTGGGAGCCAGGACCCAGTCGGATCTTGGGACGGAACACGTCCTCCCAACTCCAAGGATTGCGGGCCCTAGGTCAATCAGGGTTGCCCCCACAGTCTGCAGCTCCTGCACCTCAGCCTCCTCCTCTTCTTCAGCCTCCATCTCTGAAATTACCACATCAGTCACAAGCTGGAAGCACTGCAGCACTGCCTCGGCCAAGCAGCAACAGGCTGTGCTGAAGTTAATATGCTTAGGTGACAAACCGTACAATGCTGAAGATTTGTGGACAGCTCTAAAAGAGCAGGCAGATCTGTGGCTCACACCGCTGAACCTACAGCCAGGCATGGTCGTGTGTGACAATGGCCGGAACCTGGTTGCGGCTCTGAGGTGAGGCGAGCTCACACACGTACCATGCCTGGCCCATGTGCTAAACCTTCTGGTTCAGCGGTTTCTCAAATTCTACCCAGAGCTGCCGGATCTGCTTGTTAAGGTACGCCACCTGTGTGCCCATTTTAGAAAGTCACCTACAGCTTCCGCCGCCCTTGCCGTGTTTCAGCAGCATTTGCAGCTTCCGGATCACAGACTGGTGTGTGATGTCCCTACGCATTGGAACTCTACACTGCAGATGTTGGGAAGGATTTGTGAGCAGAAGAGGGCAGTTGTTGAGTACCAGTATCAACAAGGCCGTCGGTATTCAGTTCAGACTCCATACATAAAACCTCAGGAGTGGACATGGATGTCAGACATATGTACCATCCTCCAAAACTTTGAGGACTCCACCAAGATGGTGAGCGGTGATGACGCCATAATTAGCGTCACCATCCCGCTTCTCTGTCTTCTGAAATGCTCTCTGCTCACAATCAAAGAGGATGCATTGCAGGCAGAGCACGATGAGATGGAGCAAGGAACCATACAGGGTGATTACACACAGCCCAGCCTCATCTCATCCCAACGTGGATTGGGTGACAATGAAGAAGAGGAGGAAGAACAGGAGTTAGTTTCATGTGCTATAGACGGTACTACCTACACAACTGTCATACCGTCTGTTCAGCGTGGATGGCCAGAGGACAGAGAGGAGGAGGAGGAGAGCATGGTCAGTTGTCCTCTTCGTGAAGAGACAGAGAAGTCTTGCCTGTTAGCAGTCTGGCACGCATGGCTGAGTTTATGTTACGCTGCCTTTCCCATGACCATCGCGTTCTCCAAATTTTGAGTGACAGTCATTACTGGTTGGTAACACTTCTAGACCCACAGTACAAGGAGAACTTTATATCTCTTATTCCTGAGGCGGACAGGTCTACAAAAATGGGGCAGTACCAGAAGGCCCTTTTTGCGGAACAATTAAAAAAACTAGATGGTGGCCCGATTCTAACGCATCGGGTATTCTAGAATAGGTATGCGGCCAACCGGGCGCAATCAGCAGAGCGGTGTTTAAATTTGGCGCCAAAATCGCTGATTGGTCGAGGCCGGCAACCGCGACCAATCAGCAAAGCGGTGTTAAAATTTGGCGCCTATATCGCAGATTGGTCACGGCCGGCCGTCGCGACTAATCAGCAGAGCGGGGTTTAAATTTGGCGCCAATAATGCTGATTGGTCGCGGCCAGCGAACGCGACCAATCAGCAGAGCGGGGTTTAAATTTGGCGCCAATAATGCTGATTGTTTGCGGCCGGCGGTCGCGAATAATCAGCAGAGCGGTATTTAAATTTGGCGCCAATAATGGTGATTGGTCACGGCCGCGACCAATCAGCAGAGCGGTGTTTAAATCTGTCGCCAATAATGCTGGTTATTCGTGACCGGTAACCGCGACCAATGAGCAGAGCGGTGTTTAAATACGGCGCCAATATCGCTGATTGGTCGCGTTCGGCCACCGCGACCAATCAGCGAAGCGGTGTTTAAATTTGGCGCCAATATCGCTGATTGGTCACGGCCGGTGGTTGCGACTAATCAGCAGAGCGGGGTTTAAATTTTGCGCCAATACTGCTGATTGTTCGCGGCCGGCGACCGCGACCAATCAGCAGAACGTTGTTTAAATTTGGCACCAAAATTGCTGATTGGTCGCGGCTAGCAGTCGCGACCAATCAGCAGAGCGTGGTTTAAATTTGGCGCCAATCTCGCTGATTGGTCGCGGCCGGCGACTGCGACCAATCAGCAGAGCGGTGTTTCAATTTGCCACCAAAATCGCTGATTGGTCGGGGCCGGCCACCGCGACCAATCAGCAGAGTGGGGTTTAAATTTGCCGCCCATATCGATGATTGGTCACGGCCGGTGGCCACAACCAATCAGCGTCGTATTAGTGAGGACCGGGGAGCGGCGCTGCCTGTGCGGGTACTTCCGCTGCGAGGAGCTGGGAGATGAGCGGCTGCTCGCAGCAGAAGCATCCCGACCGGCGGCGCCGCTCCTCGGTCCTCCGTTCACACTTGCCGTCGGGAGATCATAGCATTGTTTAAATTAGGCGCCAATCTCGCTGATTGGTCGTGGTCGGCTGGCGGCCGCAACCAATCAGCAGAGCGCTGTTTAAATTTGGCGCCAATCTCACTGATTGGTCGCGGCTAGCAGCCGCGAGCAATCAGCAGAGCGTTGTTTAAATTTGGCGCCAATCTCGCTGATTGGTCGCGGCTGGCAACCGCGAGCAATCAGCAAAGCGCTGTTTAAATTTGGCGCCAATCTCGCTGATTGGTCGCGGCTGGAGTCCACGACCAATCAGCAGAGCGTTGTTTAAATTTGGCGGCAATCTCGCTGATTGGTCGCGTCTGGCGTCCGCGGCCAATCAGCAGAGCGTTGTTTAAATTTGGCGCCAAGCTCGCTGATGGGTCGCGGCTGGCATCCGCGACCAATCAGCACAGCAGTGTTTAATTGTGGCGCCAAAATCGCTGATTGGTCGCGGGCAGCGGCTGCGACCAAGCAGCACAGCGGTGTTTAACTTTAGCGCCAAGATCACTGATTGGTCGGGTGCGGAGACCGCGACCAATCAGCGAATCGTATTGGTGAGGACCGGGGAGCGCCGCTGCCTGTACCGCTACTTCTGCGGCGAGAACCCGGGACATGAGCGGGCGCTCGCAGCAGAAGTATCCCGACCCGCAGCGCCGCTCTCCGGTCCTCCCTTGACACCCTAGCCGCTGATCTCCCGACAGTAGCCGCATGGTGTTACTAAGGTCCTGACATTTGTGTTCAAAATCGCTGATTGGTCGTGGGCGCTGCCCGCAACCAATCACCGATTTGGGCGCCACATTTAAATATCGGCCGCGACCAATCACCGATCTTGCAGACACATTTAAACACCGGATATTCACTATGCATTATGCTGACAAACCAATGCCTTTCTCTGCATAGCCCTTATGGCAGCCCTGCCTAGGCGCGGAGGTTGGCATCCTATGTCAGATGTCAATGGCGCCCCCGCTGGTCGGGGATGCTGCCCGCGACCAATCACCGATTTGGGTGCCACATTTAAATAGCGTCCGCGACCAATCAGCACAGCGGTGTTTAAATGTGGTGGCCAAATCGGTGATTGGTCGCGGGCAGTGTCCGCGACCAATCATCACAGCAGTGTTTAAATGTGGCGCCCAAATCGGTGATTGGTCGCGGGCAGAGGCCGCAACCAATCAGCACAGCGGTGTTTAACTTTTGGTCCAAGATCAGTGATTGGTCGCGGTGAAAGGTCGCGACCAATCATCGAATCGTATTGCTGAGGACCGGGGAGCGCCGCTGCCTGTGCGGCTACTTCTGCTGCGAGTGACGCGCCCCCTGGGCCATATTCTTTAGGGGAATACCCGGAGCCGGATCAGATGGGGGTTGTAGTCTTCCGAGTGGCTGTGACCCGGTCCGTGCCCAGGGTGTCAAACTCAGTTGTATGTGGCAGTCCTACAAATGTTATTAAGTTCTTAATGTCGACTACGCCACCCGTTGTATTGCGGTCACTATGGCCGCCGCTGCAGCAGGGTCCGCTGAGGCTGATGGTGTTGGTGCAGCTTTTGGTAGTATAACCCCCAACGGGTGGGGTATAGCCTCAGGGGGTCAGGTGCAGAGGATGGGGATTGTGGTGGTGCAGCATAGATGTTAAATGAAGACAGAGTCGGGTTGTGCAGTTTAGGGTATTTACTCACTGCTGATGTTCCGGTCACTCCAGCTTCAAGTGACCACCCGAGCCGTGCTGCGTCCACCAGGTCCTGGATTCAGCAAACCCCCAAACAAGTCCGGAGCGTGACCCTGAGCTCTCCTTCTGTCCTTTCCTCTGGCCGTCCCCACTAGTGATCCACCTAGGTCCAGCTCCCTCGGGCCTTCTGTTGGGAGACCCTTGGCCTTGGGTTCCCTGACCCTCCACGTGGTATGCCTTCGGGGTGGATGTGGTGGGTGGCCGTGGCAGACACTGCCCACGGCCTCCGGTCTCCGGCTAGGGTGTGCTTTTGCCCCCACCAGTTTGGGATCCGGTACCCTATTGCCGACTCTTCACCCGGGGATTGAATTTGGGTTCTCAGAGTCCTCTCTTTGTCTCCTCTGGGTCTTTCCTTCTCTGCTCCACTCTCTCTCTCTCTCTGGGGCTTCTCTGCTCCTCTTCTTCTTACTCTGACAGACTGACCCTGTTCTCTGATGGTGCCCACCTTATATACACCCTCTATGTGTGAGCTCAGGCGACCAGCACCCAATGAGCTCCTATCTTTACCCAGGCTGCTCCCCCTATCTGCCCCTACACTACTTGGGATGTTCCACCCCCCTCCCACTCCAGCCAGGAACAGACTCGGTCGTACCTGCACATTTCTAAGTGGGAGTACCGTCGGCCTGTTCCTCGGAAATGGGATGTGTGTAGTGCATGCAGCCTACCGAGCTCAGGTCCACACTCCATCCTTACCCGGGAGTGGAATATCACACCTCTGGGTTGAGGTGCAATACCCCTGTAGCAGCTGAATCCTCAGGGTGCTACATTCCCCCCTGGTAAATCACAGCACGTCCTCGGGCTGTAAGAACAAAACACCACAAAACATACAAATTTTTGCATAAACATATAAAACATATAAAACAACATATATTAAAACATTCTCGTCGCCTCTGGCTCCTCCTCCGGTCACTGTGCAACGTGTGACCGGGTAAAGTGCGACAGTCTCTCTAGAAAAATGGTTTTCCTATAAAACCGGTAGGGGGCGCTTTAGGACGCGCAACTATATACAAAAGGGGTAGTGGCCACTCTCAGTCCTCGGCCAGGTAATGGGAATAGGGAGGAATGACCGCTCTCAGTCCTCGGTCAGTGGGATTAAGGGAAATACGGGTAACAGTTCAATTCTCTGGTCCCAACGGGGACTATATTAGAACAGTTACAGTTCACGGTGCCCCGACGGGCAACTATATACAGCTTGTACTCTGCTGTACTTAACGACGGCGTCCTCCTGCTCTTTCTTTATGGTTACCTTTGGCTTCAGACCCGTTCGGGCACGTATGCTGGGCAAACAGGTCCTCTCCCAGATGCGGCACTTTTGGTCTTATGGGCGCGGTGGTGTTAGCGCCCGGGTTGCCCGGGCCTTGCGGCCAGGCCTGGGGCTCCGCGGAGGTAGGGGGCGCTGTTGGTATTGCGGCGCCCGGGGGTACTAGGCCTTGCGACCAGGCTGGTGGTACTTCCTGCTTGGTCACGCTCGGGGTCGAGGCGTGTGACGTCACAGGGGTCGCGGCTCCCGTTTTAGGCCTAGTCTGCGGCGGTGACGTTGCAGCGACGGGCACGGCAGGATAGACTTCGGGCTCTGCGACGGGGAGCTGGGGCAGGTACGCGGTTTCCCGGTTTGGGGTATAGACGTCCCCTTTACCTGCCTCCACTCGTTCGGCTCCCTTCTCGGCGCCGTCTCCGGCCTTCAGTCCTCCCGCGCCATCCTCAGAGGCGGTCTGTCTCCTCGTCTCGGGTGGCGTGCTCCGCTGACAGGTCTCGGTCTGCTGGGCCATCTCACGGCTCCACTCCGCCAACGTCTCTCGCTGCACCCGGGCCATCCTCCTTGCGAGGCCCTCCAGAGCGGTCTGTGCACACTCCCGGTCTCGGGGGAGCTGTGCTAGGACCTCCACTAGGCCTAGTGGGGTCGTTGCTTCCAGCAGGCTCCTGACCAACGGGTCGGTGCTGCTCTGCTCTCCTTCAGTTGTCTCCAGCAGGCCTTCTGGAGTGGCGACCGGCAACAGGCTCCTGACCACTGGGTCGGTGCTGCCTGGAGTGGCGGCCCGCATCAGGCTCCTGACCACTGGGTCGGTGCTGCCTGGCTCTCCCTCCAGACGTCTTGTCTCCGGGTGCGCTCTCTCCAGACTGCTCCAAGCGACACCCATCTTTGTTCTCTTCTTTCGTCTCCTCCCACTTCGAGGGCGGTCCCGGGGCCACTTGGTGATTGTCAGCTCCAGGGGCTGTTCTTTCACGCTGACAGACACCTCTAGCATCACAGTCTCTGTTGGTGGGGGCGGTTTCCACTTTTGGCGCCATTTTCGGTCCTGGCCCACGATGGGAGGTGGCCTCTTGCCACCCTCTGGCACGCCCATAATGGCGTCCGCTCCCCCAAGGCGGGAAACCTTTGGAAATGGCGGGAATCGTCTCCCAGTGGCGGGAAACTCTGCAGATGGCGGGAAAAAGCTGTTAATGGCGGACAACCGGCGGGAATCGATCTGTGACGGAGTCCGATGGCGGGGACCCTCCGGAACCGGCAGGAGACTTCTTTTTGAGGTAAACTCGTTCTTTTCTTCAGGCACGCAGTACCCGGTTGTTGTGGGCACGTAATCCTGCCGACTACGCCAAAGTTGACGCGCCCCCTGGGCCATATTCTTTAGGGGAATACCCGGAGCCGGATCAGATGGGGGTTGTAGTCTTCCGAGTGGCTGTGACCCGGTCCGTGCCCAGGGTGTCAAACTCAGTTGTATGTGGCAGTCCTACAGATGTTATTAAGTTCTTAATGTCGACTACGCCACCCGTTGTATTGCGGTCACTATGGCCGCCGCTGCAGCAGGGTCCGCTGAGGCTGATGGTGTTGGTGCAGCTTTTGGTAGTATAACCCCCAACGGGTGGGGTATAGCCTCAGGGGGTCAGGTGCAGAGGATGGGGATTGTGGTGGTGCAGCATAGATGTTAAATGAAGACAGAGTCGGGTTGTGCAGTTTAGGGTATTTACTCACTGCTGATGTTCCGGTCACTCCAGCTTCAAGTGACCACTCGAGCCGTGCTGCGTCCACCAGGTCCTGGATTCAGCAAACCCCCAAACAAGTCCGGAGCGTGACCCTGAGCTCTCCTTCTGTCCTTTCCTCTGGCCGTCCCCACTAGTGATCCACCTAGGTCCAGCTCCCTCGGGCCTTCTGTTGGGAGACCCTTGGCCTTGGGTTCCCTGACCCTCCACGTGGTATGCCTTCGGGGTGGATGTGGTGGGTGGCCGTGGCAGACACTGCCCACGGCCTCCGGTCTCTGGCTAGGGTGTGCTTTTGCCCCCACCAGTTTGGGATCCGGTACCCTATTGCCGACTCTTCACCCGGGGATTGAATTTGGGTTCTCAGAGTCCTCTCTTTGTCTCCTCTGGGTCTTTCCTTCTCTGCTCCACTCTCTCTCTCTCTCTGGGGCTTCTCTGCTCCTCTTCTTCTTACTCTGACAGACTGACCCTGTTCTCTGATGGTGCCCACCTTATATAAACCCTCTATGTGTGAGCTCAGGCGACCAGCACCCAATGAGCTCCTATCTTTACCCAGGCTGCTCCCCCTATCTGCCCCTACACTACTTGGGATGTTCCACCCCCCTCCCACTCCAGCCAGGAACAGACTCGGTCGTACCTGCACATTTCTAAGTGGGAGTACCGTCGGCCTGTTCCTCGGAAATGGGATGTGTGTAGTGCATGCAGCCTACCGAGCTCAGGTCCACACTCCATCCTTACCCGGGAGTGGAATATCACACCTCTGGGTTGAGGTGCAATACCCCTGTAGCAGCCGAATCCTCAGGGTGCTACACGAGCGCCCGCTCATGTCCCGCAGTGCCGCTTCCCGGTCCTCCCTTAACACCCTAGCCGCATGGATGTCAGCGCCACTGCCTGTACGGCTACTTCCGCTGCGAGAACCCGGGACATGAGCGGGCGCTCGCAGCAGAAGTATCCCGTCCCGCAGCGCCGCTCCCCGGGCCTCCCTTGACACCCTAGCCGCATGGAGGTCAGCGTCGCTGGCGGTCGGGAGATGAGCGCCTCGCGCCGGTCATCTCCCGGCTGCATCGCCGCTGAGCTCCGTCCCG
This sequence comes from Phyllobates terribilis, assembly GCF_046119375.1. Classification (NCBI taxonomy): domain Eukaryota; kingdom Metazoa; phylum Chordata; class Amphibia; order Anura; family Dendrobatidae; genus Phyllobates; species Phyllobates terribilis. The sequence goes on from NW_027362769.1 coordinate 371,778,091, forward strand.
CAGATGAGCCGCAAACGGCCGCCATCTTTTTTCAGAAATCCCGCGGCGCTGATTGGCCGCTGCCGGACCAATGAGCGATGCGGGATTTCCTGGACAGGCAGACAGACAGACAGACGGGATAAGAAGATTATATATATAGACTAGATGGTGGCCCGATTCTAATGCATCAGGTATTCTAGAATTTGTATGCGGCCGACCGGGAGCAATCAGCAGAGCTGTGTTTAAATTTTGGGCCAAAATCGCTGATTGGTCAAGGTCGGCAACCGTGACCAATCAGCAAAGCAGTGTTTAAATTTGGCGGCAATATCGGTGATTGGTCGCGGGCGGCGTCCGCGACCAATCAGCGAGCCGTGTTAGTGAGGACTGGAGAGCGTGTTTAAATTTGGCAACAAAATCGCTGATTAGTCGCGACCAATCAGCAGAGCGGTGTTTAAATTTGGCGCCAATACTGCTGATTGGTCGCGGCCGGCGGACGCGACCAATCAGCAGAGCGATGCAGAGCGGTGTTTAAATTCGGCACCAATCTCGCTGATTGGTCGCGGCTGGCGGCCGCAACCAATCAGCAAAGCAGTGTTTAAATTTTGCGCCAAAATCGCTGATTGGTCGCGGGCGGCGGCCGCGACCAATCAGCGAACCGTGTTAGTGAGGACTGGAGAGCGTGATTAAATTTGGCACCAAAATCGCTGATTAGTCGCGACCGCGACCAATCAGCAAAGAGGTGTTTAAATTTGGCGACAATACTGCTGATTGGTCGCGGCCGGCGACCGCAACCAATCAGCAGAGCGATGCAGAGCGGGGTTTAAATTTGGCGCCAAAATCGCTGATTAGTCGCGGCTGACGGCCGCGACCAATCAGCAGAGCGTTGTTTAAATTTGGCACCAAAATGGCTGATTGGTCGCGGCCTCAACCAATCAGCAGAGCGGGGTTTAAATTTAGCGCCAGATCACTGATTGGTCGCTCTCTACGCACGCGACCAATCAGCGAATCGTATTGGTGAGGAGCGGGGAGCGGAATTGTATTAGTGAGGACCGGGGACATAAGCGGGCCGCGACCAATCAACGATTTTGGCTCCACATTTAAACACCGCTGTGCTGATTGGTCGCGGCCGATATTTAAATTTGGCGCCCAAATCGGTGATTGGTCGCGGGCAGCGCCAGCGACCAATCAGCGATTTTTAACACAAATGTCCGGACCTTTGTAACACCATGCGGATAATGTGGGGACATCAGCGGCTAGGGTGTGAAGGGAGGACCGGGGAGCGGTGCTGGGGGTAGGGATACTTCAGCTCCGAGCGCCCACTCATGTCCCGGGTTCTCGGAGCGGAAGTATCCGCACAGGCAGCGCCGCTGACATCCAGGCGGCTAGGGTGTGAAGGGAGGACCGGTGAGCGGCGCAACATCCAATTGGTCGCGGACGCTATTTAAATCTGCCGCACAAATCGGTGATTGGTCGCTGTCTTGGCCCGCGACCAATCAGCGAATCGTATTGGTGAGGAGCGGGGCGCGGAATCGTATTAGTGAGGACCGGGGACATAAGCGGGCGCTCGGAGCAGAAGTATCCCGACCCGCAGCGCCGCTCCCCTGTCCTCGCTTCACACCCTAGCCGCTGATGTCCCCACAGTATCCGCATGGTGTTACAAAGGTCCGGACATTTGTGTTAAAAATCGCTGATTGGTCGCTGGCGCTGCCCGCGACCAATCACCGATTTGGGCGCCAAATTTAAATATCGGCCGCGACCAATCAACGATCTTGGCTCCACATTTAAACACCGCTGTGCTGATTGGTCGCGGCCGATATTTAAATTTGGCGCCCAAATCGGTGATTGGTCGTGGGCAGCGCCAGCGACCAATCAGCGATTTTTAACACAAATGTCCGGACCTTTGTAACACCATGCGGATACTGTGGGGACATCAGCGGCTAGGGTGTGAAGGGAGGACCGGGGAGCGGCGCTGCGGGTCCGGATACTTCGGCTGCCAGCGCCCGCTCATGTCCCGGGTTCTCGGAGCGGAAGTATCCGCACAGGCAGCGCCGCTGACATCCATGCGGCTAGGGTGTAAAGGGGGGACCGGGGAGCGGCGCTGACATCCAATTGGTCGCGGCCGCTATTTAAATCTGCCGCACAAATCGGTGATTGGTCGCTGTCTTGGCCCGCGACCAATCACTGATGTTGGCGCCAAAGTTAAACATTGTTGTGCTGATTGGTCGCGGACGCTGACCGTGACAAATCACCGATTTGGGCGCCAAATTTAAATATCGGCCGCGACCAATCACCGATTTGGGCGCCAAATTTAAATATCGGCCGCGACCAATCACCGATCTTGGCTCCACATTTAAACACCGCTGTGGTGATTGGTCGCGGCCGATATTTAAATTTGGCACCCAAATCGGTGATTGGTCCCGGGCAGCGTCGGCGACCAATCAGCACAGCGGTGTTTAAGTTTTGCGCTAAGATGAGTGATTGGTCGGGTCCGAAGACCGCGACCAATCATCGAATCGTCTTGGTGAGGACCGGGGAGCGGCGCTGCCTGTGCGGGTACTTCCGCTGCGAGAACCCGGGACATAGCGGGCGCTGGCAGCAGAAGTATCCCGACCCGCAGCGCCGCTCCCCGGTCCTCCCTTCCGCATGGAGGTCAGCGGCGCCGGCGGTCCTTCCGCTGCTACCGGCCGGGAGATGAGCGCCTCACGGCACTCATCTCCCGGCTGCATCGCCGCTCAGCTCCGTCCAGTAGATGAGCCGCTAACGGCCGCCATCTTTTTTTAGAAATCCCCCGGCGCTGATTGGCCGCTGGCGGACCAATGAGTGACGCGGGATTTCCTGGACAGACAGACACACAGACAGACAGACAGACAGACAGACGGGATAAGACGATTATATATATAGATTCCCATCTGAAAACGCTGGCGGCAGAGGTCACAGTTCGTTGGACAACCAAGAACTACAGGCAAGAGAGACACAACTCCAATCCAGCAGAGGCAGGGGAACACTGTCCAAGTTCTGGGAGAATTTTCTCAGCCCTTCCCATCGCACAGGCCCTGAGGCACCGGGTACTCTCACAAGGAGTGCAAAGTTTGGGAAGATGCTGAGGGAGTACCTTGCCGACCGTACTAACATCCTTCGTAATTCCTCTGTGCCTTATAATTATTTGGTATCCAATCTGGATACGTGGAATGAACTGGCACTCTATGCCTTGGAGGTCCTGGCCTGCCCTGCCCTGCCGCTAGCGTTTTATCAGAGCCAGTTTTTAGTGCCGCTGGTGAAATTGTAACTGATAATCGCATCCGTCTGTCAACTGACAATACTAACAGGCTGACCCTTCTAAAAATGAACAACGGCTGGATTGGGCCAGACTTCTCAACACCACCGAATGATAGCAGCGTAACATAAACTCAAGTCCAGTGTCTTTTCATGGGAGGTGTATTCCCATGCACCTTTTCACACCCACACATGGGTATACGCTTCCTGATTTTGGCTATTTGCTCTTGTCTTCCTCCTTCTCCTCATCCTCATCCTCCACCACCATATCACCAGGGTGACCGTGGTCCGTGATGCAACACCCGCATAATTTTTTTAAAGGGTGTTTATGATGCCCATAAAAAAAATGTTATACAGTATGGTCATGTATACCCCCTAGCGGTAAATGTTTTTCAGACCATACACTTAGTGCATGGGCATTACAAGCATAGGAGGCCCGCTCCTTTCTAATGGGAATATTTTTTCATGAGGCTCTCTACGTCTCTTCCAAGGGGCATTGGAGTAGGTCCAAATTATTGGCAATCCTTGAATTCACTGCATAGGCAAACAGTATGGAAGACCCACTTCCTAATAATGGGAACATTGTTTTCAGGAGGCCCTCCTCTAAGTCTCTTCAAAGGGGTATTGGGGTGTGTCCAAATTTTCAAAGGGGTATTGGGGTGCGTCCAAATTTTGGGCAGCCCTGCCACTCACTGCATACGCAATAACAGTATAGGAGACCCACTCTTTAGTAATGGGAACAACAAAGCTTAGCCGGCTGATGGCTCTCTAAGAATAGTGAGGGCCGATTGATGGCTCTTTAAGAATAAGAATAGTAAAGGCCGCCTGACGGCCCTTTAAAAATAGGCTTTGTGACTTTCAGAGTTCCTCCTTCATAAATGAAACAGGATATGTCTGATCATGTCTCACGCACCACATGGCCAGATAAGGTTGTAAAATGTTAAAATGACATTTCCTGGTGAATGCATTTGTCATGGTTGAAAGCAATACAAAAGTGCAAAAACGCATAAAAAACGCTACTTGTGAACATACCCCAAGGTGTTGACGAGTATTTTTTTTGATTATTTATTTTGCCTTATATACAAGTCATTACCCTGGAAAGGATGTTCCTTAACATATTTCCCAGGAAAATCCATTTTGGTTTCGTTTTTGTATGTTTAATTGTGAGTCCGTAAAAGTGGAGTAATACCTCTGACAACATTGTTGGCAGCAGTGACCTGGGAGTCAGAGATGCTTCCAGGGGTCTTCCCCATGCTGGTCATATGTCATTTGAGCACTGTTCCCATCGATTTGGGCAATTTTTAGGCCCACAGCAGCCCGCCGGGGGGAGCCGCCTGAAAAAAAATGCTCGAGTTTCCCATAGACTTACATTGGGCTCGTTACTCGGGTCTAGCACCTGAGTATTCCAATTTGCTCAACCCGAGCAACGAGCACCTGAGCATTTTAGTGCTCGCTCATCACTAAGTATAATATAATAATAATAATTTATACTTATATAGCGCCAACATATTCCGCAGCTCTTTACAATTAAATAAGGACAAATACCGACAATAAAAACAATACAATGTATCACATTTCAACAGTTACAGGAAGAGTGAGGGCCCTGCTCGCAAGCTTACAATCTATATGGAAATGGGGGGACACAATAGGTAGAACATGGTCATCAGCCAATATCTGTGTTAGAGCAGTTACCGTGTGCTATTTGGTGCATGGAGGATGTGGAGACAGATGAATAGGCAGGAGCAGATTAAGATTAACATTTAGGAGGGAACCGGGGATGAGTTAGGTTAGTGAGTTGAGGTGACCTCGACCCATCCTCTCTGTTTAGCTATCGTCCCATATCACTCCTCCCCTTTGCCTCAAAACATCTGGAACAACATATCCACTTTGAACTGTCCTCCCACCTCTCTTCCTGCTCTCTCTTTGACCGCCTCCAATCTGGCTTCCGACCGCACCATTCTACTGAAACTGCCCTGACTAAAGTCACCAACGACCTACTAACCTCCAAATCCAAGCGACACTGCTCTGTCCTCCTCCTCCCAGACCTGTCATCTGCCTTCGACACAGTGGACCATTCCCTCTTACTACAGATTCTCTCATCTCTTGGCATCAAAGACTTGGCCTATCTTGGATCTCCTCGTATTTAATAGACAGGACATTGAGTGTCTCCCACTCACACACCATCTCCTCAGCTCGCCCCCTATCTGTTGGTGTCCCCCAAGGTTCAGTCCAAGGACCCTGCTCTTCTCCATCTACACCTTTGGCCTAGGACACCTTATAGAGTCTCACAGCTTTCAGTACCACCTCTATGCTGACGACACACAGATCTACCTCTCTGGACCCGATTTCTCCTCCCTACTAACCAAAATCCCACAATGTCTGTTCGCTATCTCATCCTTCCTCTCTGACAGATTTCTAAAACTTAACATAGATAAAACAGAACTCATCGTCTTTCCACCATCTCATTCATCCCCCCCGCCTGACCTATCTATCAATGTCAATGGCTGTTCACTCTCCCCAGTCCCACAAGCTCGCTGCCTCGGTGTAACCCTGGACTCTGACCTCTCCTTCAAACCACATATCCAAGCCCTTTCTACTTCCTGCCTACTCCAACTCAAAAATATCTCCTGGATCCGCACATTCCTCATCCATGAATATGCAAAAACATTAGTGCACGCCCTCATCATCTCCCGCCTTGACTACTGCAACCTCCTGCTCTGTGGCCTCCCCTCTAACACTCTCACACCCCTCCAAGCTATCCTAAACTCTGCTGCACGACTAGTTCACTAGTCCCCACGGTATTCCCCGGACTCTCCTCTCTGTCAATCCCTTCACTGGCTCCCCATTGCACAGAGACTCCAGTTCAAAACCCTAACCATGGCATACAAAGCCATCCACAACCTGTCTCCTCCTTATATCTGTGACCTAGTCTCCCGGTACATACCTGCACGCGACCTCCGATCCTCGCAAGATCTCCTGCTCTACTCTCACCTAATGTATCCTCACCCATCCCCTGTAGATTGTGAGCCCTCGCGGGCAGGGTCCTCGCTCCTTATGTAACAGTCGCCGTCACATTTTGTTAAAGATCATTGTAATTGTTCATGTATGTATACCCATTTTTTTACATGTAAAGTGTGACACCCCAGGGGTCTGGTTGCCACAGTGATAGAGATATTATGTCTGAGAGCAGGTGGGAGGTCCTTTGGTCAGGGATCCTGTGCATGCCACACCTCCTGCCCAGTCTTGGGAGGGGAAGAACTTCCCCTGTATAAACCCGGGGCTGAGGCAGGGAGAGTCAGACAAGGAGAGTGGAGAAGAGAAGCAGCATAGGAAACAGCAGAGTTACAAGGAGTCAGGGGCTGGCAGCTACAGAGCTCGCCCTGACTAAGAAGATTCTTTACCGGACCCGGAGTCCGAGGCTGTGGGGACTAACTCCTACCCAGCAGCAGAATCCGTCGGGCAGGGGATTTCAGGTCCTCTGGCCCAGAAGCCCGAAGGCACGGTCACACGCGTGGGACCAGCACCGCCATCGTGGAGCGGAAGCCATTAGAAGGCCCCGAGTCACCGGCCATACGGGTGAGCACCACACGGTACACTCAGGGACGTGGGCTACTTACATCAGCTTCTAGCAAGGTAGCCAGAAGAGTACAGTCAGTTTGGGAGGCCTACAACTACGCCTGGCCAGGGGAGATCCCATCTGCTCAAAGACTGACCAGGCCCCGTTTGCTAGCAAGTACTCCGGGAGGGTCTGTCGTTGTTACCAGTAAAGACCCTGAACTACACCGTACCGTCTCTGAGTGGTTCCTGCTACCCCCATCATCCACGTCGGCTGCCCTGAGGCCATGCCCCTCCCGTTGGGGGTTATATTATCACGCTGCACAATCCTACCACCGGCCTCAGCGGTCTGCCTTGCAGCAGCAGCTTCCTGGCTGCACTCAACGGGTGGCGTAGTCATCAACTATTTACTACTAATAGACTGCCGTCTAGTTTGACTCCCTGGGCACGGACCGGGTCACCGCCACGAGATTACAACCCTCCACGGATCCGGCTCCGGGTAAGCTCCCGCGTGCGCACCGCAGCGCGACACAGGCCCAGGGGCGCGTCAACTTTGGCGTAGTCGGCAGGATTTCGTGCCCGCAACCACCGGGTACTGCGTGCCTGAAAAGCAAAGACTGTTCAAACTTACCAGTGGTGAAGGTTTCCCGCCATCCGGCGCCATCTTCTACCTTCTTCCCGCCATCCGCGAAGTTTTTCCCGCCATCCGGCGCCATCTTCGACCTTCTTCCCGCCATCCGTGGAGTTTTCCCGCCATTGGACGCCATCTTGAGGACGCCGCGCGGGAAGAAGAGGGGCGTGGACTCCGAAAGCGCGCGAGAACTGAAGCCCCGCCTCACGTCCGGACGTTGCGTAAGGTCCTGGAAGGAGCCCAGCAGACGCCGACGTCACAGGAGCGCGACGGAAGGTCCTCAACCCTGACGATCCACTGCGGAGCCGCGGCCTACGGAAGAGGATCATCGCAAGGTAGGCCACGGTCCACTAGGGGGGAGGAAGATGTCGGATACGGAGGAGAGCTTCACTGCCTCAACCCCCGCCAGCGCTACCGCTGCTGCAGTTATGCCCTTCACCATGCCCTATATCCCGGGAGCAGCTTGGCTACCCCAGTACTCAGGGGAGTCACATACCCTGCATGACTTTAGAGAAAAGCTGGATAGCCTCTTCCAGGTGTACCCCCTCACAGAAGAGCAAAAAGTGAGCATCCTGGTGGCCCAACTAACCGGGGCAGCCAAAAGGGAAGTAAAATCCTGGCCACCTGGGAGGAAGACTGTCGCAGGGATACTAACCCGGCTGAAGGACACCTTTGATACCCGCACCTCAGCCGAGATTAAGCTTAGATTCTACGGGTGCAAGCAGCGAGCGCATGAGAGTATAAGGGACTATGCACTAAACCTACAAGAGGCCCTGAGGGCCATAAAGCAGACCGACCCTGATGGGGTGGGAAACGAGGACAGGCTGTTGACTGAACAATTTATAGAGGGTTTATATTGCAATGCCCACCGAACCCAGTTGCGGGCAATGGCCTTACAGGATCCCCATCTGGACTTTGCACAGTTCAAGGACAGAGCCATCCGGGTGCTCCGAGAACCGGCACCAGGTGGCGTTGTGACCCACAGACGCCCCACTACCACTTACTACCAGGAGGCGGCGCCCTTGTCAGCAGGGCCTGTGGGAGCTGATGCGCAGGCTTTGGACAATGACCCGGCTCCAGACCTACACCATCAGGTCCAAGAGCTAGCTAAGAGCGTTGCTGCGCTAACCCGAACTGTGCAGTCTTTACAGGTTTCCACCCCAGGGAAGATCCAGCTGGCATCCGGACCGGAGGACATCCCGTGGCGTCGACCAAGGAGGACCCCACCGGCCAGAGGAAGACCCAGTGACCGATACAGTGAGGACGGACGACCCATCTGCCGCCGCTGCAATCAACCCGGACATATGGCAAGGTACTGTTCTTTAAACGGGCACAACCTGGGGTAGAGGGCCAACCCCCAGGAAAAAGATCACCAGGCCCATCGAACTGGCGCGACAGATATGTGGGAGGACGTCCAGTCTTGCCTGTGGTACTGGATGGCATTCCCATGAGTGCCCTACTGGACACCGGGTCACAGGTCACCACCATCCCGTACGTGCTCTTCAAGCAGTACTGGAATGACTCGGATATTACCCGCTACCCCGACGACGACTTGAGTATCATCGCCAGCAATGGTCAGCCCGTGCCACAGATCGGATTTAAAGAGGTGACCATCAAAATTGGTAGAGTCGAACTGGCCGCACAGGGACTGATCATTGTAGATATCGATAAACATGAGAGTCACCCAAAAATAACTCTAGGAACTAATGTAATTGAAAATTGTCTTGCAGAGGTGATTTTCCTTTTACAGCAGGTTGCCAAGAATGCCAGCTCCGGCGAGCAGCGGGTGCTCCAGAAAGAGATCCGGGCACTGATGCAACGGCAACAAGTGGAACTCTCCGGCGGTGAGATTGGTAGCGTAAGAATGTGTGACCCTTTTCCTATTGCCATGCCCCCAAAAAGTGAAATGATGATTTGGTGCCGGGCAGCTATTGGTCTGAGAGGTAGAGATTACCAGGCAATGGTAGAACCAGTTTACTCAGACAGTAGGCCCACCATTTTGACAGCACGGGGGGTGGTCAATGTACGCCATGGGAGGGTGCCCATTCGCATAATAAATATCGGGGAGAGGGAAGTGTACCTGCCCCGGTATGCCACGCTAGCCAAATTATATACCACTAATCAAAGTTCTATACAATCTGTGGAACCCTTGCCTCCATCTCACCCGGAGGAAGGTAACGGCTCTAAGAAAGACATGGAGGACTGGTGTCAGCAACTACATTTGGGTACTGACTCCACTCCCTCACATCAGAAACAAGGAGTCTATCGGGTGGTTCAAGAGTATGAGAGAGTGTTTAGTAAACACCCGTTAGACTTCGGGCGAGTCAAGGGGGTAGAACATCGCATCCCCACGGGAGATCATCCTCCCATAAAAGAGAGGTATCGACCCGTACCCCCTGCACATTACCAACACGCCAAGGGGATGCTTAGAGATATGAAGGAGGCTGGGGTAATCCGGGATAGTTGTAGCCCCTGGGCAGCCCCATTAGTTTTAGTCAAAAAGAAAGACAACACCATGAGGATGTGTGTAGATTACCGGAAAATCAACCGTATCACACACAAGGATGCGTACCCCTTACCAAGGATAGAGGAGTCATTGGCTGCTTTAAGATCTGCTAACTTCTTCTCTACCTTGGATCTCACTAGCGGGTACTGGCAGGTTCCTGTAGCAGAGGCGGACCGGGAGAAGACCGCATTCACCACCCCGATGGGACTTAGCGAGTTCACCTGCATGCCGTTCGGACTCTGCAACGCACCAGGAACCTTCCAACGCCTAATGGAGTGTTGTCTGGGCCACAGAAACTTCGAGACGGTCCTGTTGTACCTGGACGATGTCATCGTATATTCCAAGACGTATGAGGACCACCTGAAACACCTGGCGGAAGTGTTCGAGGCTCTGGCGAGTTACGGCCTAAAGGTGAAACCCTCCAAGTGTCACCTCCTGAAACCAAAGGTGCAGTACCTGGGACACGTGGTGAGCGCTGACGGAGTGGCTCCCGACCCCGATAAGATCACCGCAATTAAGGGATGGCCAAGCCCCTCCAGCGTAAAAGAAGTGCGGCAGTTCCTCGGGTTGGTAGGCTACTACCGAAGGTTTATTCCCGGTTTCACCAAAAAGGCAGCACCTATGCAGGACCTCCTGATAGGCCAGTCCCGGAAGGCCAAGAACCAGAAGCCGCCCTTCAAATGGGAAGAGCTGGAAGAAGAGTCCTTCCGCCAGCTGAAGATGGCCCTCACGGGGGACGAAATCCTGGCGTACCCGGATTATAGCCAGCCCTTTATCCTCTACACCGACGCCAGTAACATCGGGCTAGGAGCCGTACTGTCCCAGATCCAGCAGGGGAAGGAACGAGTAATCGCCTACGCCAGCCGAAAACTGCGACCCACCGAAAGGAACCCCGAGAATTACAGCTCATTTAAGTTAGAGTTCCTGGCCGTAGTATGGGCAATCACTGAGCGCTTTAAGCATTACCTCGCTTCTTCCCGGTTCACCGTGTACACGGATAACAACCCGCTGACACACCTGGACACGGCAAGACTCGGTGCCCTGGAGCAGAGGTGGATGGCCCGTCTGTCCAACTACGAGTTCACAATTAAATACCGGGCAGGACGCTCCAATACCAACGCGGACTCCCTGTCCAGGATGCCCAATCTGCCGGACGGAGGAGAAGATCCGGAGGGACTGGAAGAAGTTGAACTCCCTGCGTTCCACCGTCATGGGACTATTCAGTATTCCCACCGGGTAAGGAGTAAGCAGGCTGCTACGTTGAACCCCTTACCCCACTACAACTGGGCGGAAACGCAAGACAGCGACCCTGCCGTCCGACTGGTGAAGGAGATGCTGACTCGGCCGGAGGCTCGCCTTGAACCAGACGCTCCGGAGGAAGCCAAACAACTATGGGCAGAGAAGAGTCGACTGTTCCTTTACAAAGGGAAGTTGTGCCGCAGAATGGTTAACTCCCGGACGCATGAATTACTCTGGCAAGTAGTGGTGCCACGAAGAGACGCAGCCATGGTGATGGAGGCATACCACGACGGAGCTGGACACTTTGGGTGGAAAAAGCTGGAGTTCCTGCTGCGCGAGCGGTTCCACTGGGTAGGCATGAGGGGAACCATCGAGAAGTGGTGCAGAGATTGTGGCCCGTGCAACCTGAGAAGGAAGGACCGAGCCAGCCAGAAGACTCCCCTGCAGTCCATCGTCACCCGGCAACCGTTGGAACTGGTAGCCTTGGATCATGTAAAACTGACCCCAAGCAGAAGTGGCTACGTCTACGCGTTAACCATCGTGGATCATTACTCCCGGTTCTTGGTTGTCGTCCCCGTCAAGGACTTAACGGCTCAAACAGCAGCTAGAGCCTTCCAGCAGCACTTCTGCCGTCCACACGGGTACCCGGACCAAGTGCTGACGGACCAGGGACCTGCCTTTGAAGCGGAGGTCTTTCAGGAATTCTGCAATCTGTATGGCTGCCGGAAGATAAGGACGACACCCTACCATCCGCAGACTAATGGACTTTGTGAAAAAATGAACCAGGTGGTAATGGATCTTCTAAAAACGTTGCCCCTGGAAGAACGCAGTCTGTGGCCTGAAAAGTTGCCCGATCTGGTGGACCTATACAACCACATCCCGGTAGGTTCCACCAACTGTACCCCGGCTTACCTAATGAGGGCAAGACCTGGTAAGTTACCTGTTGACCTGGAAATGGGAGTCCTGACCCCCGAGGACACTTCACCAGAAACAGACTGGGACACAGAGAGGCAGCAGCAGTACCGGAGAGTACAGGAGAGCGTGGAGCGAAGTCTCTGTCAGGCTAGGGAAAGACAAGAGAAAACTTACAACCAGTATGCTCCCGCTGTTCCCCTGGTACCCGGAGAGCAGGTCTTGAAGAGGAAGAGACGGCTCCACAAGTTGGACGACCAGTGGGAGAAGGACCCGTACACCGTACTGCCCTCAAGCCACGAGAACCCGAAGGTCTGTACCATCAGTAAAGACGGAGGGGAAACCACAGCCATTGTATCCCGGGACCACCTGAAGAAGTGTCCCGAACAACTGAGGAACCCTGAAGAGGAACAAGAAGACCATCGACCCGTGGAAGAAAGGGAAGATATGGTTAGTACCGTGCTCGGGGACTTTCCTCAGTCTTGGACTCAAGTCAATGGTGCAGTTGTGGTACCCGTACTCACCTTCCTCCAACCATCATCCCAAGAACCTACGGAGCAACGGGTAGAGCTGGAAGAACAGCCGGTCCAGGAGGCAGAAGACTCCACACAAGCAGAACAGGAGAATCAACCCTCTGCTTATAGTGAGCCTGCCGTACCCCTAGTGAGACAAAGAGCCGGTAGACAGCTGCCCAGTTTACCCTTGACAGCTCCTACACCCTGTAGTTCAGGGCCAGACAGTCAGCTCCGTAGGTCCACTCGGGCCACTAGAGGCCAGTTACCCGCACGCTGGAGAATTTAAAGTGTATAAATTGTTTTATTTATGTTTTTCTGTGTCTTGTTGCTTGTGTATAATTTTGTGTTTCTAGTTATTTTTAGGAAACCTTGGTGGATTTACCGGGAATCCTTGTATATAGTTGGAGCGTAACCCAGGATGGACTAGAGACTGTTAAGGACTCGGGGTAGGACAGACCCCTACCTGGTTACGTCTCCCTGTGTTGGTGAAATGGACACCTTTGCTTTTCTTCAAAGACTGCATCCGGTTGCGGACACGCCGTAACCATCTTATGTGTTTTTCTTATAGTATTGTTATTGTTATACTTTGTTATGTTTTTCTAAATGTGTTTAGTCCCGGAGTACTAAATTTCACTAGGGGGGAATGTGACACCCCAGGGGTCTGGTTGCCACAGTGATAGAGATATTATGTCTGAGAGCAGGTGGGAGGTCCTTTGGTCAGGGATCCTGTGCATGCCACACCTCCTGCCCAGTCTTGGGAGGGGAAGAACTTCCCCTGTATAAACCCGGGGCTGAGGCAGGGAGAGTCAGACAAGGAGAGTGGAGAAGAGAAGCAGCATAGGAAACAGCAGAGTTACAAGGAGTCAGGGGCTGGCAGCTACAGAGCTCGCCCTGACTAAGAAGATTCTTTACCGGACCCGGAGTCCGAGGCTGTGGGGACTAACTCCTACCCAGCAGCAGAATCCGTCGGGCAGGGGATTTCAGGTCCTCTGGCCCAGAAGCCCGAAGGCACGGTCACACGCGTGGGACCAGCACCGCCATCGTGGAGCGGAAGCCATTAGAAGGCCCCGAGTCACCGGCCATACGGGTGAGCACCACACGGTACACTCAGGGACGTGGGCTACTTACATCAGCTTCTAGCAAGGTAGCCAGAAGAGTACAGTCAGTTTGGGAGGCCTACAACTACGCCTGGCCAGGGGAGATCCCATCTGCTCAAAGACTGACCAGGCCCCGTTTGCTAGCAAGTACTCCGGGAGGGTCTGTCGTTGTTACCAGTAAAGACCCTGAACTACACCGTACCGTCTCTGAGTGGTTCCTGCTACCCCCATCATCCACGTCGGCTGCCCTGAGGCCATGCCCCTCCCGTTGGGGGTTATACTATCACGCTGCACAATCCTACCACCGGCCTCAGCGGTCTGCCTTGCAGCAGCAGCTTCCTGGCTGCACTCAACGGGTGGCGTAGTCATCAACTATTTACTACTAATAGACTGCCGTCTAGTTTGACTCCCTGGGCACGGACCGGGTCACCGCCACGAGATTACAACCCTCCACGGATCCGGCTCCGGGTAAGCTCCCGCGTGCGCACCGCAGCGCGACACAGGCCCAGGGGCGCGTCAAAAGCGCCATGGAATAAATGGCGCTATAATAATAAATAATAATAATAATAATAGGCTTGTCTAAACAGATGTGTTTTCAAAGCACGTTTGAAGACATGGGGGCTAGATATTAGTCGAATCGTTTGAGGTAGTGCATTCCAGAAAACTGGCGCAGCATGAGATAAGTCTTGGAGACGGAGGTGTAAGGTTCAGATTAAGGAGGATGTTAATCTTAGGTCAGTTGCAGAATGGAGGGCACGGGAAGGGTGGTAGATAGAAATGAGGGAAGAGATATAATGCGGTGCAGAACTGTGGAGAGCTTTGTGGTTGAGAGAGATGAGTTTGTATTGTATTCTGTAGTAAATGAGTAACCAGTGCAATGACTGGCACAGGGTAGAGGCGTCGGTGAAGCGGCCTGATAGAAATACGACCCTGGTTGCTGCATTCAGAATGGACTGGAGAGGAGAGAGTTTGTTTAGAAGGAGACCGATTAGAAGAGAGTTGCAGTAGCCCAGACAAGAGTGAATAAGAGAGACAGTAAGCGTTTTTGCAGTATCAAAGGTGAGAAAAGGTTGGATTCTAAAGTTGTTTTTAAGGTGGAGGGGACACGAGTGAGTGATTGTATATGGGGAATAAAGGAAAGTTGTGTGTCAAATATGACTCCAAGACAGCGAGATTGCTGCTTGGGAGTTATGGTGGCACCACCCAAAGAAAATTGCAAAGTCAGGTAAAGGCAGGTTAGTAGAGGGAGGAAAAACAAGGAGTTCAGTTTTGGAGAGATTCAGTTTCAGATAGAGGGAGGACATGATGTTAAGGCCCCGTCACAATAAGCGATGCAGCAGCGATCCCGACAATGATACGACCTGTCAGGGATCGTTGCTGCATCGCTATGTGGTCGCTGGTGAGCTGTCAAACAGGCAGGCTCACCAGCGATCAGGGGAGCAGCGATATCGTGGAAAGAATCATTCCACGATGTCCTGCTCCCGCTACCAGCCTGCTGCAAGCAGGAGCAGGCTGGTAACTATGGTAAACATCGGGTTACTAAGTGCGCGTGTGCCCCTAGTAACCCGCTGTTTACCATGGATACCACTCTGCTACGGTGCGCGGGAGCCTCCGCGCACCGTAGCAGTGTGGTATCCATGGTAAACAGCGGGTTACTAAGTGCGCGCGTGCCCCTAGTAACGCGATGTTTACCATAGTTACTAGCCAGATCGTT
Organism: Phyllobates terribilis; assembly: GCF_046119375.1. NCBI lineage: Eukaryota > Metazoa > Chordata > Amphibia > Anura > Dendrobatidae > Phyllobates > Phyllobates terribilis. The sequence continues at coordinate 371,793,512 of NW_027362769.1, forward strand.
GGTCCCGCTGGTCACACACAGCGATGTGTGCTGGCCAGCGGGAGGCCAACGACCAAAAAATGGTCCAGGACACTTTGCAGCGATCAGCGACCTCACAGCAGGGGCCTGATCGTTGCAAAGTGTCACACATAGCGACATCGCTGGTGAGGTCGCTGGTGAGTCACCAAAACCGTGACTCAGCAGCGATCTCGCTAGCGATCTCGCTATGTGAGACGGGGGCTTTAGAGACAGCAGAAACACAATCCTTGGTATTTTGTATTAGAGTGGGGTGATGTCAGGTGAAGAGGTGTATAGTTGGGTATCATCAGCATAGAGATGATACTGGAAACCAAATCTGCTGATGGTTTCTCCAATAGGGGCAGTATACAAAGAGAAGAGGAGGGGGCCTAGGACTGAGCCTCATGGAACCCTGATAGTAAGGGGAAGGTTAGAGGAAGAAGAGCCAGCAAAAGATATTGTGAAGAAGCAGTCAGAGAGATAGGAGGAGAATCAGGAGAGAACAGTGTCCTTGAGGCCTATGGAGCAGAGCATAGTGAGAAGGAGCTAGTGATCCATAGTGTCAAAAGTGGCAAAGAGATCTAGAAGAAACAGCAGGGAGTAGTGACCATTAGATTTAGCTGTTAGTAGATCATTAGTGTGAAGGATATTCTAGAATAATCACGTTACTTGGTTGTCAGGTCTCCAAGCACAGCGTAACCCGACTCCCAGCTGTAAGAGAGAAGGGAGGGGGGCTTCAGTGTGAGTGTCCCTCTGCAGGGTGAGCTGAGCTGACTGGCAAGACCCCTGCTGAGATCCTCTCTTTGTTCTCAACATGTGCTATGTTGTGGGTACTATACTTCAATACCAAGCTGTGGAGGGACTATATATACCAGCTCTTCACAAAATGGATTTTCTACCTCAGGGCAAGATAGCGAATGCCAGAAAGCATCCTAGCCCACTCTAGCATGTAGGGATGAAGAGATACATGTCCCAGCCTTTTGGAACTTCCTACAACTGCTGTGTTTGATACTCACAAGTACCAGGTGCCCCACCAAGTCCGTTGACACCAGAACCGGTTCCCTGGGACCATCCAGTAAGGAGGTATGGGCCACGTTAGTTCTGAGAGTCTCTTAGCCAGGAAGGAACAGGGGGTGGAGACTTGGGCTGAACAGGGGGCAGGTAGTGGGAGTTCCCAGAGAGTTTGAAGGTCTATGTAGCTAAAACCTATTGCCTTTTCCCAGGGAAGCTGGTGACATTAAGACGTCTGGGAGAAGTCCAACAACCAAGCAGGGCCCACATACCTTCCCCATGTGGCCGCCCATCCCCCGAGCCATGCTTTCCATCTACTGGTAACTGACTTTAAGATCTGTTATGCTTGATGTACCATGCTTTTGTATTCGTATATGTATAACCCTTGTGTATATAGTAGATTGTTTAGTGAGCCCTTATGGCGATTAAATATATAATTTAATCTTGGGCTGTTCTGGTACCTCGATCCACGAACCCTACGTCTGTTGTTCGGTCCAACTAACACGCTACCAGGCTGGTTTCTAGCCCGATATAAGTCTGTTATTTCAAATACAAACTGGTGGCAGTTCTATCCAGGCAGACAAGGCTCTGCTTCACTGGAGTAGTGAAAGAGCCTCTCAGCCTGTCAGAAGTGTGGTAGAGTGTGGGGCCACGTCAGCGTCTGAGTGGACCACCTCGTCCTACTCCCTGGTGCCTCTATGTACCCATGTGGACAGGAGTTGACGGTGTAGAACTGTGTCGATCTGACCTTACGCGTCCTTAGGGGGTGCGGAATGTCACGTTGGTGCAAAGGATAGATCCGTATCACGTGCTCCGTCTGGCATAGTGTGACGTCAGGTGGATGGCGGAGTGTGGATCCGCCGGAAGAAGCGACGACAGTGGGATTCTGTGGGGCCCCCCTGGTGCTGTTTCTTCACAATTAGAGACATTAGTGAGGGCAGTTTCGGTAGAATGTGAGGAGCGGAAACCGGATTGTAAAAGGTCGAGAAGAGAGCTATCTGAGAGATAGCGGATTAGACGGGAGTGGACTATTCGTTTCAGGAGTTTAGAGATGAAGGGAAGAGTTGAGACCGGTCTGTAGTTAGCAGCGCAATTCTGGTCCAGAGATGTTTTTTTGAGTAAAGGGGTTTGATGGCAGGTTTGAATGAAGAGGGAAAGATACCTGAAGAGAGAGGTTAAATATTTTAGTTAGGTGGGTAGTGACAGCTGGGGAAGGGACTGAAGGAGATGTGAGGGAATACGGTCACTGTTGCAGGTTGTATGGCAAGAAGAAGTGAGGAGTCTGGTCACTTCTTCTTCTGTGATCGGCTTGAAGATGGAAGGAGCACTTGAGGTGCAGGAGGGAAGGGGATCTAGACTCTGAGGGGATTGTACAAAAATGTCTTGACGGATACAATTGATTTTTTGCAGGAAGTAAGTGACCAGATAGTCAGCGCTTAGGTTGGTGATGGGGGTCTGAACTTTAGAGCTCAGGAGGGAGTGGAAGGTTTCAAAGAGTCGTTTAGGATTGTTGGCTAGAAATATGATGAGAGTGGTAAAGTAGACTTGTTTAGCCAGATGGAGAGCAGGTTATTAGTTTTGAGCATGAACTTATAATGGATGAAGTCTTCTGCTGAAAGTGACTTTCTCCACAGACGCTCTGCACACCTTGAGCAGCACTGGAGAAAACATGTTTGCGTCGTGTGCCAGGGTTGTCGTCGATGCCGGGTCATTCTGCGTGTAGCAAGCGCTACTTCATCCAGGGCACTCTGCAATGTGTTGTTATAGTGTGACAATGCTGAGTCTGGACAGAGGAGGGAGAGGATGGGAGCCAAGGATGACTGTAGATTGTTCATAAGCTGCTGGATATTGATGGCACGTAGATTTCTGTGTGTATGGTAAGTGGGGGTGTCCCAGGTGAGGCGATAGTCCTTGATAGAGAAGGAAAGAAGGTTGTCGTCAGAGAGTGGTAGAGGGGAGTTAGTAAAAGTAGTAGTAAATGTTACTTGCACCCCTTTGTAATGTCACAGATAACACAGTGATAACTCTCACCTCTTGTCTCTCTCTCTCTCTTTCCTCCTGTCTCTCTTTCCTCCTGTCTCTCTCTCTTACCTCCTGTCTCTCTTTCCTCCTGTCTCTCTCTTACCTCCTATCTTTCTCCCCTCCTGTCTCACTCTCTTCCCTCCTGTCTCTCTCTCTTACCTCTTGTCTCTCTTTTCCCTCCTGTCTCTCTCTCTTACCTCCTGTCTCTTTCTCTCTTACCTCCTGTCTCTTTCTCTCTTACCTCCTGTCTCTTTCTCTCTTACCTCCTGTCTCTCTCTCTTCCCTCCTGTCTCTCTCTCTTACCTCTTGTCTCTCTTTTCCCTCCTGTCTCTCTCTCTTGTCTCCTGTCTCTCTCTCTTGCCTCTTGTCTCTCTCTCTCCCCTCCTGTCTCTCTCTCACCTCCTGTCTCTCTCTTACCTCCTGTCTCTCTCTCTTACCTCCTGTCTCTCTCTCTTACCTCCTGTCTCACTTTCTCTTACCTCCTGTCTCTCTTACCTCCTGTCTCTTTCTCTCTTGCCTCCTGTCTCTCTCTCTTACCTCCTGTCTCTTTCTCTCTTACCTCCTGTCTCTCTCTCTTGTCTCCTGTCTCTCTTACCTCCTGTCTCTCTCTCTTGTCTCCTGTCTCTCTCTTACCTCCCTTATCTTTCTCTCTTACCTCTCTCTTTATCACTTACCTCCGGTCTCTCTCTCTTACCTCCTGTCTCTCTTTTACCTCCTGTCTCTCTCTTACCTCCTGTCTCTCTCTCTTACCTCCTGTCTCTCTCTCTCTTACCTCATGTCTCTCTCTCTCTTTCCTCATCTCTCTCTCTCTGACCTCCTGACTCTCTCTCTTGCCTCCTGTCTCTCTCTCTCTTATCTCCTGTCTCTCTCTCTTACCTCCTGTCTCTCTCTCACCTCCTGTCTCTCGCTCTCTCTTGCCTCCTGTCTCTCTCTCTTACCTCCTGTCTCTCTCTGACCTCCTGTCTCTCGCTCTCTCTTGCCTCCTGTCTCTCTCTGACCTCCTGTCTCTCTCTGACCTCCTGTCTCTCTCTCTCTCTTACCTCCTGTCTCTCTCTGACCTCCTATCTCTCTCTCTTGCCTCCTGTCTCTCTCTCTTACCTCCTGTCTCTCTCTCTTACCTCCTGTCTCTCTCTGACCTCCTGTCTCTCTCTCTTGCCTCCTGTCTCTCTCTTACCTCCTGTCTCTCTCTCTCTTACCTCCTGTCTCTCTCTGACCTCCTGTCTCTCTCTCTTACCTCCTGTCTCTCTCTCTCTTACCTCCTGTCTCTCTCTCTCTTACCTCCTGTCTCTCTCTTACCTCCTGTCTCTCTAACCTCCTGTCTCTCTCTAACCTCCTGTCTCTCTCTCTTACCTCCTGTCTCTCTCTCTGACCTCCTGTCTATCTCTGACCTCTTGTCTCTCGCTCTCTCTTGCCTCGTGTCTCTCTCTCTTACCTCCTGACTCTCTCCCTTACCTCCTGTCTCTCTCTTACCTCCTGTTTCTCTCTTTTACCTCCTGTCTATCTCTGACCTCCTGTCTCTCGCTCTCTCTTGCCTCCTGTCTCTCTCTCTGTTGCCTCCTGTCTCTCTCTTACCTCCTGTCTCTCTCTCTTGCCTCCTGTCTATCTCTGACCTCCTGTCTCTCGCTCTCTCTTGCCTCCTGTCTCTCTCTCTCTCTTCCCTCCTGTCTCTCTCTTCCCTCCTGTCTCTCTCTTACCTCTCTCTTTATCACTTACCTCATGTCTCTCTCTCTGACCTCCTGTCTCTCTCTCTTACCTCCTGTCTCTCTCTCTGACCTCCTGTCTCTCTCTGACCTCCTGTCTCTCTCTCTCTTGCCTCCTGTCTCTCTCTCTCTTACCTCCTGTCTCTCTCTCTTACTTCCTGTCTCTCTCTCACCTCCTGTCTCTCGCTCTCTCTTGCCTCCTGTCTCTCTCTCTTACCTCCTGTCTCTCTCTCTACCTCATGTCTCTCTCTGACCTCCTGTCTCTCTCTCTCTTGCCTCCTGTCTCTCTCTCTCTCTTACCTCCTGTCTCTCTCTCTTACCTCCTGTCTCTCTCTGACCTCCTGTCTCTCGCTCTCTCTTGCCTCCTGTCTCTCTCTCTTACCTCCTGTCTCTCTCTCTCTTACCTCCTGTCTCTCTCTGACCTCCTGTCTCTCTCTCTCTTGCCTCCTGTCTCTCTCTTACCTCCTGTCTCTCTCTTACCTCCTGTCTCTCTCTGACCTCCTATCTCTCTCTCTCTCTTGCCTCCTGTCTCTCTCTCTTACCTCCTGTCTCTCTCTGACCTCCTGTCTCTCTCTCTCTTACCTCTTGTCTCTCTCTCTCTTACCTCCTGTCTCTCTCTTACCTCCTGACTCTCTCTCGTACCTCCTGTCTCTCTCTCTTACCTCCTGTCTCTGTCTCTCTCTTACCTCCTGTCTCTCTCTCTGTTGCCTCCTGTCTCTCTCTCTTACCTCCTGTCTCTCTGACCTCCTGTCTCTCGCTCTCTCTTGCCTCCTGTCTCTCTCTTACCTCCTGACTCTCTCTCTTACCTCCTGTCTCTCTCTCTTACCTCCTGTCTCTGTCTCTCTCTTACCTCCTGTCTCTCTCTGACCTCCTGTCTCTCGCTCTCTCTTGCCTCCTGTCTCTCTCTCTGTTGCCTCCTGTCTCTCTCTTACCTCTTGTCTCTCTCTCTTACCTCCTGTCTATCTCTGACCTCCTGTCTCTCGCTCTCTCTTGCCTCCTGTCTCTCTCTCTTACCTCCTGTCTCTCTCTTACCTCTCTCTTTATCACTTACCTCATGTCTCTCTCTCTGACCTCCTGTCTCTCTCTCTCTTACCTCCTGACTCTCTCTCTCTCTTCCCTCCTGTCTCTCTCTCTTACCTCCTGTCTCTCTCTTCCCTCCTGTCTCTCTTCCCTCCTGTCTCTCTTCCCTCCTGTCTCTCTTCCCTCCTGTCTCTCTCTTGCCTCCTGTCTCTCTTCCCTCCTGTCTCTCTCTTCCCTCCTGTCTCTCTCTTGCCTCCTGTCTCTCTTGCCTCCTGTCTCTCTCTCTTACCTCCTGTCTCTCTTGCCTCCTGTCTCTCTCTCTTGCCTCCTGTCTCTCTCTCTTACCTCCTGTCTCTCTCTTGCCTCCTGTCTCTCTTCCCTCCTGTCTCTCTCTTCCCTCCTGTCTCTCTCTTGCCTCCTGTCTCTCTTGCCTCCTGTCTCTCTCTCTTACCTCCTGTCTCTCTTGCCTCCTGTCTCTCTCTCTTGCCTCCTGTCTCTCTCTCTTACCTCGTATCTCTCAAGATGCTGAAGTTGGTTTCTAATTCGGCAATTTTTTTTTTTGCTTTTTTACAGGTATAATGACAAAAATTCACAATGATAAAATGCAATCAGCGAGCTGCCCTGATACACTTAAAAGCATCTACAAAAATTATAAAACTGGCACAAAAATGGGCATCAAAGTGGGCACCAAAGGCAGTTAATGAAAGGTTTAAATTACTTTGGGCCACAGATCTCTCACCACCATTACATAAATAGTGATGCCCCGCATCAAATTCAACTCATTCCAGCCTGGCCCAATCGGGTTCTGGGCATCAGAACTGGCATCAAAGAGGGCAGACAGTTGATTTTCACAAATGTAAATACTGTAAGTAACTGATGTTTTTAAGAGGTTAAATGACTTTGGTCACTGATCTCACACATCCATTACATAGATAGTTATGCCCCGCATCAAATTCAGGTCTCTCTTACCTGCTGTCGCTCTCTTTCAGATGCAAACTCAATTGAAGCCCTGACCGCTCACCAGGGTGACGTCAGCACTGTGATCAGGTCATGTTATTGTGCTGCTGACGACACTTTGACATTGGTGGTAAGTGCTCCAGTGAAGCTGAAGACACTGAAGATTTAAGTGTAACGGTGATGGAATAAGGGGGGAATAAAATTTGAGAACACAGTTTGGGGAACGAGGAAAGGATGGGTGCGGACACAATTTAGGAAGGAGAAGAGGGAGAAATTTGGGAACACAGTATGTGGAGCAAGGGTGGAGATGAGGGCCATGTATGAGGAAACAGTATGAGGGGGCATGGGTGCAGACATTGTATGGTGAGTGGGGAATGGGTGCAGACACAGTATGAGGAGCGAGGGAGGGGAAGGGTGCAGACACAGTATGGCGATTGGGGGGATGGGTGCAGACACGGTATGGTGAATAGGGTGATGGGTGAAAACACTGTATGGTAAGTGGGGGGATGGATGAAGACATGATATAGTGATTGGGGGATGGGTGCAGACATAGTATGGTGAGTGGGAGGATGGGTGCAGACACTGTATGGTGAGTGGGGGGATGGGTGCAGACAGTATGGAACTTTGGGGGATAGGTGCAGACACAGTATGAGGAGCGAATGAGGGGATGGGTGCAGACACACTATGGCGAGTGGGAGGAAGGGTGCAGACATAGTATGGTGAGTGGGGGGGATGGGTGTACACACAGTATGGTAAGTGGGGGGATGGGTGTAGACACAGTGTGAGGGAGGGGATGAGTGCAGACACAGTATGGCGGGTGGGTGGGGAGATGGATCCAGACACAGTATGGTGAGTAGGGGGATGGGTCCAAACACAGTATGGTGAGTGGGGGGATGGGTGCAGAAAAAGTATGACGAGTTGGGGTATGAGTGCAGACACAGTAAGAATAGCGAGCGGGAAATGTATGCGGACACAGTATGAGGAGAGGGGAAAAATGTATGCAAACACAGAATAAGGAGCGAGGGTGATGGGATGGGTGCAGACAAAGTATGGGGAGTCGGGGGGATGTGTGAGGAGGCAGTATGGAAAGCAAGGGGGTAAATATGTAAGGAGACAGTATGGTTAGCTGGGGGGGTGTAAAAGGAGACAGTATGAGAAGGGAAGGGGAAACGTGTGTGAGGAGGCTATTGAGGGGAAAATTTGCGAGGAGACAGTATGGGGGGGAGAAAAGTGTGAGTGGGCACAGAATAGAGACTGAGCAGTATGGAGGGGGTAGAATGTGGCTACAGTGTAAGGGCACAGCCAGGAGGGAACAGTAAGCCAAGGAGGGGGAGTGTGATGAGGGGCACAGTATAGACTGGGCCCTATAGGGGGGATACAGTGTGAAGAGGGGCCCCAATATGGAAAGGAAAGGCACGGTGGAGGGCATGTACCATAAGAGGGACAGCGTGGAGGTCATATTTTGTGCAGGGAATATAGTGAGGGGCAATTATTTATTATGGGGATCAGCGTAGGGCAGATATTTTTATTCAGGAGCATTATAATGATACTTCTATCTGCAGCAGGCAGGATCTGCACCAGAGTGCAGCAGGCAGGATCTGCACCAGAGTACAGCAGGCAGGATCTGCACCAGAGTACAGCAGGCAGGCAGGCTCTGCACCAGAGTGCAGCAAGGACTGGTACGCAACCTTACACAACTTAGACTTCAGAACAGGAAGGTTGCTCAGGCACCTCCCCAGTGGGGAGGAAGCAATATATACGTAATGTCCCATAGCCATTGGCTGGGGAGGTAATAGCAAGTGCACACACTGACCCTTTAAGAGGGCGGGAGCGCGTGCCTTAATGGCTTGGCTGGAGGCCCTGCTGGAAGCAGACAGAGCATGGGGAAGGGAAGCACCGACCTTAGCGCAGGTGAGTGAAGTGACCTGCTGGAGACCCTGACTGTCAGAGCAGGGATCCGGCGTGGTGCTAACAGTACCCGCCCCCCTTTACGTCCCCTCCTCTTCAGGCCATCGAGGAAGTTCCGGAGGAGAATCGGAGAATGAAAGGTCTTGCCTCTCACCTTCTTCATGGCCAAGATGTTCTCCACCTCATCATCTGAGGCGGTTGGCACGGGCGTGGTACTGGGATCCTTGAAGAAGGGGCTCAGGATGACCGGCTTCAGCAGAGATATATGGAAGGAATTCGGAATCCGTAATGAAGGAGGCAACTTCAGTTTATAGGAGACCTCGTCGATCCACTTCAGCACTTTGAAAGGCCCGATAAAACGAGGACCCAACTTGTAAGAGGGAACCTTCAGCCGAACGTACCTGGACGAGAGCCATACTTTGTCGCCAGGGCGGAAGCACGGAAGGTCCATGCGCCTCTTGTCTGCATGTCTCTTCATACGGGCGGAGGAAGCTTCTAGAGTGACTTTGGTGTCCTCCCACAACTTTACAAAATTCTTGGGGAGGACATCTGCCGCAGGAACATCAGAAGGAACCGTCACTGTGAGGTGAACCTCGGGTTGCCGACCAAACACAATGTAGAAAGGAGACTCTCCCGAGGCTTCACCAACGTGATTGTTGTACGAGAACTCAGCCCAGGGAAGTAATTTCACCCAGTCATTGTGGTGGGCATTGACGAAGTGTCGCAGGTAGTTGCCCAGGACCTGGTTGACACGCTCCACTTGCCCATTGGACTGAGGGTGATAGGCCGAGGAGGAGTCCAAGATGATATCCAGATGTTTACAGAGAGCTCGCCAGAATCTGGAAGTGAACTGCGAACCTTGATCGGACACAATGTGACGAGGAAATCGATGCAGGCGGAAAATATGTTTGATGAAGCTGTCAGCCAGTTCAGGAGCAGACGGAAGAGCAGACAACGGGGTAAAACGCGTCATTTTGGAGAAGCAATCCACGACTACCCAGATGACGGTGCAATCCTCGGATACTGGCAAATCTGTAATGAAGTTGCTATGTGCTGCCATGGACCAGATGGAATGGGTAACGGCAGGAGAGAACCGGTAGGAAGTCGTCTGGGGACTTTATTGCGGGCACAAATCGGACAGGCAGCAAAGTAAGCATAGATCTCCCTCCTCATGGATGGCCACCAGTAGTGGTGAGAAATCAATTATAGCGTCTTCCTTTGTCCCGCGTGACCAGCCACCTTGGACGAGTGGCCCCATGACAAAACTCGCTCCTTCTCGGACGCAGCCACAAGGGTTTTTCCTGGGGGAATTCGCGACAGGCTAACTGGAGCGACAGTAACCATCTTGGACAGTTCGATGATAAATTGAGGATCCTCCTCTTGGTCCCCGGACAGAAATGAGCGAGAGAGGGCATCAGCTCTGACATTCTTGTCACTGGACCTGAAATATAATAAAAAGTTAAAGCGGACAAAAACAAAGACCACCTGGCCTGGCGTGGATTAAGTCTCTGGGCAGACTGGAGGTACGCCAGGTTCTTATGGTCCATGTAGATGACCACTGGATAGACTGAGCCCTCATAAGCAGGTATCGCCACTCTTCCAACACCATCTTTATGGCAAGTAACTCCCGATCACTGATGGAGTAGTTATGCTCTGGAGCGAAGAAGGCCTTAGAGAAGAAACCGCAGGACACTCGGAGCACAGCTCCAGCCCCTAACGAGGATACATCCACCTCTAGAAAGAACTGTTTGTTCAAATCCGGACGGTGCAGAACAGTAGCGGTGGAGAAGGACCGTTTAAGAGAGCGGAAGACTTCTTCAGCCTCAGAGGACCAGTTCTTTGGATCAGCTCCTTTTCGGGTCATGGCAGAGATAGGAGCGGTCAGAGTGGAGAAGTGAGGAATGAATTGTCGATAATAGTTAGCAAAGCCAAGGAATCTCTGTATTGCATTGACTCCAACAGGCAGCGGCCATTTAAGGATGGAAGAGACTTTCTCAGGATCCATCCTAAGTCTGATATCTGAGATAATGTAACCCAAGAAGGGAAGGGCGGACTGTTCTAAAATGCATTTCTCATACTTGGCGTAGAATCGATTCTCCCTAAGACACTGAAGAACTTGCCAAACTGCTCGTCTGTGGGAGGCCAGATCCGGGGAAAATACCAAAATATTGTCCAGATAAACAACAACGCAGGAATAAAGCAGATCCCGGAAGATATCGTTGACAAACTCTTGAAAAACTGCCGATGCATTACTGAGACCGAAGGGCATCACTCGGTATTCATAATGTCCGTCCCTGGTGTTGAAGGCCGTCTTCCACTCATCTCCCCGGCAAATGCGGATTAGATTGTAGGTGCCTCTTAAATCTAATTTGGTGAAGATCCTGGCACCTCTTAATCGGTCAAACAACTCAGGCATCAGTGGGATAGGGTATTTATTTTTCATTGTGATCTGGTTGAGACCCCGATAGTCTATACAGGGTCGGAGCAATCCGTCTTTCTTTTTAACGAAGAAAAACCCGGCTCCAGCAGGGGAGGAGGACTTCTGAATGAACCCCCTGGCCAAATTCTCCTGAATGTAGTCTGACATAGCTTGAGTTTCAGTTGGGGATAGAGGGTAAATTCGGCCTCTGGGGGGTGTAGATCCGGGAATCAAGTTGATAGGGCAGTCATACGGCTTGTGAGGCGGCAAAGTCTTTGCTTCCTTTTTGTCTATTACATCGGCAAAGGACCAATAGGCAGGCAGCAAACTGTGCAGCGATGCTGGAGAAGACGGGGCCTTAGCCGGACGTACTGGAGCCAGACAATTCTCATGACAGGAATGTCCCCAGCGGAGTATCTCTCCAGCCCTCCAGTCCAAAACAGGTTTGTGCTGTCGTAGCCATGGTAGGCCTAAGAGAAAGGAGTGAGACATGTGGGAAAGAACATAGAAGACTATCTTCTCAGTATGAAGCATACGGACCTCAAGTGGCTCAGTAGCCAGACGAACCGTCTTCCGAAGAGTTCTCCCATTGACAGATATTATAGCCAGAGGGTTTTGGAGAGGACAAACTGGGATTTGGAAGCGATTCACTACAACCTGGAGGATAAAATTTCCTGCTGCCCCAGAATCCAAATATGCTGTCTAAATAAACTGGGATTCACCAGTTGTCACGGCCACAGTAAGAGTCAGGGGTAGAGAGGTGTCTTTTCCGTCTAGGGAGGCCTCTCTTACCGACCCTAGATGCTGGAGTTTTCCGGCTTCACCGGACAGGCGCGAATGAAGTGGCCCATGTCTCCACAATACAGGCACTGGCCTTTAGAGCGGCGATCCCTCTGTCGCTGACTGGGGAAGGTAAAGTGGTCGACCTGCATGGGTTTCGGTGAGTCCTCGACAGGGGAGGGCAGAGGAACAAGCGGTCTTTGAAAGGATGGAGCCAGGCACCACGATCCTCTTTCACCTGCCACCTCACGGGCACGCTCTTGGAAATGAAGGTCTATACGGATGGCGAGGGAGAACAGGTTGTCGAAGGTCGTTGGTAGGTCTCGACCAGCTAGCTCATCCTTAATGTTTCCGGAAAGCCCGTCCCAGAATGTCGCCGCCAAAGCTTCATTATTCCATCCGAGTTCGGACGCCAGAAAACGGAAGCTTACCCCAGATGAGTTGGACTGACGTAAACGGAGAAGAGAGGAAGCTGAAGAGGTGGTTCGCCCAGGTTCATCGAAAACTTTGCAAAAAGCCTCCAAGAATACCGGCAAATTGGAGATGATCGGGTCCTCTCTCTCCCATAATGGGTTCAACCATGCCAGGGCCTCACCTCCAAGGTGCGACTTAAGGACTGCTACCGTTGTTCGGTCTGACGGGAAGTGATGAGGAAGAAGTTCAAAATGTAGCTGGCACTGATTGATGAACCCGCGGCAGAGCTTCGGATTGCCGTTAGTGTTGAGCGAGCACTAAAATGCTCGGGTGCTCGAAGCTCGGGCAGAGCTCGCCGTGATACTGGGGTGCTCAACCCGAGCAACGAGTCCAATGTTAGTCTATGGGAGACCCGAGCATTTTTGCGGCGGCACCCCCGGCAGTCTGTAGAAAGCCTAAAAAGTGCCCAAAACGATAGTGACAGTGCTCAAATGACATGGGGATAGCATGGGGATCGCCCCAGGAAGCATTTCTGACCCCCCGGTCATTGTTGTCAACAATGTGTTCAGAGGTATTAAGCCACTTTTACAGGCTCATAATAAAATGTTCAAAAACGAAAGTGAAACTTTTTTCCTGTGAAATATGTTAAGGAATTTATTTTCCAGGGTAAAGACTTGTGTATAAGGTAAAATAAATAACCAAAAACAAAAATACTCCTCCACACCTTGGGCTATGTTCACAAGTAGCATTTTTTTATGCGTTTTTGCACTTTTGTATTGCTTTCAACTGTGACAAATGCATTCACCGGGAAATGTCATTTTAACATTTTACAACCTTATCTGGCCATGTGCTGTGTGACACATGCATACAGTGCTGAAAAGACATGGAGACAGCATGGGGAAGACCCCTGGAAGCATCTCTGACTCCCAGGTCACTGCCTTAAAGTGTGCCCATCAGAAGTGATCCTTGCCGCATCAGAAGATGCAGACTTGCAACTATCCCTGTGCAAGTCCTTGTCCCAGGGCAGTGTTCAATTGTACCTCCTCCATTCCTTGCAATGCAAGCGCAAATATGCAGCCAACCACCCACCCACCCGCAGGCTGCAATACCATACTGCTAGCTTGCACTTGAAATTGGGCCTCTTAGTTTTGAGGAGGCCGAAGGTGGCCACTACCTCATGGCTGCTTCGGCAGCGAGGTATCCATACTCAGTCCCCAGCCGCCCGGCGGCCGGGTGTCCACACTCGGTCCCCAGCCGCCAGGGGGCGGCCGGGTGTCCACACTCGGTCCCCAGCCGCCCCGCGGCCGGGTGTCCACACACGGTCCCCAGCCGCATGGGGGCGGCTGGGTGTCCATAAACGGTCCCCAGCCGCCTCGATTTCTTCGCGGAACATCCACACAGACTTTTCTTAGCCGGGCCTACTTTAGGGCAGCATTGGACGAGCGCACCAGAGAACCAGACTCCTCCGGTGGGCCCTGGCTTCTCCATCAGGGGAGTTGAGAGTGCCAAGGTGAGGAGCATGATGATGATAGAAGTTAGCATCTGCTTTGTTTTCTTGGAATGCAAGCATAAGTGTGCAACCTGCCACCCATCCACCCCCAGGCTGCAATACCATACTGCTAGCTTGCTTGCACTTGAAATTTTGCCTTTTAGGCATGTGGAGGCAGACGCCGGCCACCATGTCATGGCTGCGTCGGCGGCCCTTTTGTCCACGCTCGGTCCCCAGCCGCCAGGGGGCGGCCGGGTGTCCATACTCGGTCCCCAGCCACCCCGCGGCCGGGTGTCCTCACACGGTCCCCAGCCGCATGGGGGCGGCCGGGTGTCCATAAACGGTCCCCAGCCGCCCCTATTTCTCCTGATACCGACCCACACACTTTTCTTAGACTGGCCTGCTTTAGGGCAGCATTGGACGAGCCCACCAGAGAACCAGACTCCTCCAGTGGGCCCTGGTTTCTCCATCAGGGGAGTTGAGAGTGCCAAGGTGAGGAGCATGATGATGATAAAAGTTAGCATCTGCTTTGTTTTCTTGGAATGCAAGCGCATGTATGTAGTAGCGGCTAGGCCTTAGGTGGTCAGCGTTTTGGCGCATATCCTACCTTCTCCGAGGATTGCTGGATGTTTTCCTGCTACTATCCCAGTTCTATGACTCCCGTTAAAACAAAGCTGATAAATGATGGATGAAGTGGTGGCAAAGGAGAAAGAGCAGGAGGAACAGGGACCATTCACATCAATATCAGGCCAGTCAACCACACATGTCTTGTAGGATATGTTTCTGTAACAAAAGGAGCGGTTCTGCTACATAGTTATAGGGCATACAGTGAGTGCAATGCCTACCAAACATTTCGAGGCACTCCAATGCCCCTTGGAAGTGACATGGAGGTCAGAGGGCCTTAACTAAACCGTTTTTTACATTTATAGCGACTGGATCTCCTGTACACTGTTGGCCTAAGCAGTGAATGGAAGGCTTTCCAAAAATTATGAGGAACTGCAATGCCCCTTGAAACAGACGTGGATTACAGCGTACTAAAAACCTTCTACCCATTATTGGGGAGTGGGTCTCCGTTAGTTTTCGCCTTTGCATTGAAAAGCAAAAGCTGACTAAAATTAGGAGGAAATGCAATGCCCGTTGGAAGAGTCGTGGAGGTTAGAGGTAATTAAAAACAGCATTTCAATGCCCCTCGGAAGAGACGTGGAGGTCACAGTAGCTTAACAAGACGGTTTTAATGCCCCTTAGAAGAGACGTGGAGGTCACAGTAGCTTTACAAGACGGTTTTAATGCCCCTTGAAAAAGTGGTGGAGGTCGCAGTAGCTTAACAAGACGGTTTTAATGCCCCTCGGAAGAGACGTGGAGGTCACAGTAGCTTTACAAGACGGTTTTAATGCCCCTTGAAAAAGTGGTGGAGGTCGCAGTAGCTTAACAAGACGGTTTTAATGCCCCTCGGAAGAGACGTGGAGGTCACAGTAGCTTAACAAGACGGTTTTAATGCCCATTGGAAAGACGTGGAGGTCGCAGTAGCTTAACAAGATGGTTTTAATGCCCCTTGGAAGAGACGTGGAGGTCAGATTGGTATAACAACACACTTTTAATGCCCCTCAGAAGAGATGTGGAGGTCCCAGTAGCTTAACAAGACGCTTTTAATGCCCCTCAGAAGAGACGTGGAGGTCCCAGTAGCTTAACAAGACGCTTTTAATGCCCCTCAGAAGAGACATGGTGGTCCCAGTAGCTTAATAAGATGCTTTTAATGCCCCTTACAAGAGCCATACAGTACAGCATCTTAAAAATATTATTCCCATTATTGGGGAGTGGGTCTCCCACAGTCTTTGCTTATGCCTTCCAAGCAAAAGCTGACAAAAATCAGGATGGAGGAACTTTCAATAATGGCAACACGGACCACGGTCACCCTGGTGGTATAGTGGTGGTGGAGGCTGAGGATAAGGAGAAGAACATAAAACAGCCGAAATGAGGAAGCGTATACCCATGTGTGGGTTTGAAGCGGTGCATGTGAATACACCTCCCGAAATAACAAAGTGGATTTGACTTTATGTTACTCTGCTGTCATTTGGTGGTGATGAGAAGTCTGGCTCAATGCAGCCCTTGTTCATTTTGATAAGGGTCAGCTTGTCAGCATTGTCAGTTGACAGGCGAGTGCGCTTATCAGTTATAATTCCCCCAGCGGCACTAAAAACACGCTCCGATAACATGCTAGCGCCCGGGCAGGCCAGGACCTCCAAGGCATACAGAGCGAGTTCATTCCAAGTGTCCAGCTTGGATACCCAATAATTAAAAGGCACAGAGGAATCACGGAGGACGCTAGTACGGTCGGCAAGGTACTCCTTCACCATCTTTTGAAACTTTCCACTCCTTTTGAGAGTACCCCGCGCCTCAGGGTCTGTCCGAAGGGAGGGTCTGAGAAAACTGTCCCAGAACGTTGACAGTGTTCCCCTACCTCTGCTGGATTGGAGTTGCCTCTCTCTCGCTTGTACGCTTTGGTTGGTCAACGAACTGTGACCTCTGCCGCTAGCGTGTTCAGATGGGAATTTTTTTAACAGTTCTGCAGCAAGGGCCTTCTGATACTGGTCCATTTTTGTAGACCTCTCCACCTCAGGAATAAGAGAGTGAAAGTTCTCCTTGTAGCGGGGGTCTACAAGTGTCACCAACCAGTAATGACTGTCATCCAACATTTTGACAATGCGAGGGTCACGGTTAAGGCAGCGTAACATAAAGTCAGCCATGCGTGCCAGACTGGTAACGGGCAAGATTTTCGTGTCCTCACCAAGATGACGACTGACCAACTGACCATGCTCTCCTCCTCCTCCTCCCCCCTGTCCTCAGGCCACCTACGCCGAACCGACGGTATGACAGTTGTACAGGTACTACCGTCTACAGCGCATGATACCAGCTCCTGTTCTTCCTCTTCCTCCTCCTCCTCTCCCTCATTGTCCCCCAAAGCACGTTGGGATGAGATGAGGCTGGGCTGTGTGTAATCGCCCGCTACGGCTTCTTGATCCATCTCATCATACTCTGGCTGCAATGACTCCTATTTAATTCTCTACAGAGAGTGTTGCAAAAGACAGACAAGTGGGATGCTGACACTAATGATGGCGTCATCGCCACTCACCATCTTGGTGGCCTCCTCAAAGTTTGTCAGGATGGTACATATGTCAGACATCTAGGTCCACTCCTGAGGTCTTATGTGTGGAGTCTGACCTGAATATCAACGGCCTTGTTGCAGCTGGTACTCCACAACTGCTCTCTTCTACTCACAAATCCTTTGCAACATGTGGAGGGTAGAGTTCCAACGTGTGGGGACATCACACACCAGTCGGTGTGCCGGAAGCTGCAAACGCTGCTGCAACACAGCAAGGGCGGCGGAAGCTGTAGCCGACTTGCGAAAATGAGCTGACAGGCGGCGTACTTTCACAAGCAGATCTGGCAACTCGGGGTACGATTTAAGAAACCGCTGAACCACGAGGTTAAGCACTTGAGCCAGGCATGGTATGTTTGTGATCTCGCCTCGCCTCAGAGCCGCCACCAGGTTACGGCCATTGTCACACACGACCATGCCTGGATGTAGGTTCAGCGGTCTCAGCCACAGATCTGCCTGCTCTTTCACAGCTGTCCACAACTCACAAGCAGTGTGAGGTTTCTCACCTAAGCTTAGGAGTTTCAGCACAGCCTGTTGCCTCTTGGCGGAGGCAGTACTGCAGTGCTTCCAGCTTGTAACTGATGTGGTGATATCTGAGATGGAGGCTGAACATGAGGAGGAGGAGGAGGATCATGCGCAGGAGCTGTACACTGTGGGGGCAACTCTGACTGACATAGGGCCCGCAATCCTCGGTGTGGGGAGGATGTGTTCCATCCCAAGGTCCGACTGGGTCCCGGCTTCCACTATGTTTACCCAGTGTGCCGTCAGGGAGATGTACCGTCCCTGGCCACAAGCACTTGTCCACGTGTCCGTTGTCAGGTGGACTCTCCCAGTAACTTCGTTGTTGAGGGCACGGCAGATGTTTTGGGACACATGCTTGTGGGGATGGCACACCAGGCAAAATAGTGTCGGCTGTGGACCGAGTACCGAGGGACGGCCACCGCCATAAGGTTGCGGAAAGATTCCGTCTCCACCAGCCTAAAAGGCAGCATTTCCAACGCAAGCAGTCGTGAAATGTGCGAATTTAGGACTGTGGCCTGTGGGGCGTTAGCTGCGAATTTCCGCTTTCGTTCAAAGGTCTGATATGGACAATTGAACGCTGCGGTCGGACGTGGATGTTGATGCTGTTTCTTGAGAAACTGCAATAACAAGTGAAGACTGAGAGGAGGGGGCATCTTTGCATGCAGTATGGACAGGGGATTGCCTTGCACACACAACAGGGGGTTCTATTGCACGCACAACAGTGGAAGAAGCAGTGGTGACACCCGCTGACACTGGTCGTGGACCCTGGGGTTCGCCCCACAAAGTCGGGTGCTTTGCTGCCATGTGCCTGATCATGCTGGTGGTGGTCAGGCTGGTAGTTTTGTCACCCCTGCTGATGCTGGT
The DNA here is from genome assembly GCF_046119375.1 of Phyllobates terribilis. NCBI lineage: Eukaryota > Metazoa > Chordata > Amphibia > Anura > Dendrobatidae > Phyllobates > Phyllobates terribilis. Next base: position 371,811,772 of record NW_027362769.1, read on the forward strand.
GTTAGGTGCCTCAGCGAGGTAGTCGTGGGCGAGCTGTAGCCCCTGCTCGCTCCGGCACCCTACAGACAATACGTGTCCTCTCTCTGATGTGTGGCTGTGTATGTGGTGTTCTCCACTTACTTCAAACCATCCGATCGCGGCTGTCTCCAGGCATTTCTCTTCTGGGACCAGGGCAGCAATAAATTCAGGGGACACGAGGTTCTTAACCATAACTTGGACTTTACTTGGGGATGAGGAATATGTACAGTATTTACAGGCAGATATAATGGATAAGGCCTGACAGGTTATTATTATCTCTCTCACAGGCGCTGGCAACATCTTCAGCCCTGGTTCCCTCTTTAAGTGAAGCATCTCTGTGCCTCTAATCTCTAGCCCAAGAGACTCTTCTGCAATAGCATCAGTGTTCCGGATTCAAAATCTCCCCCACGTCTTAGCCTGGAGTCCTATTTATCTTCCTCTGCTTCCTGCAGACTAGAAGTGCCCCGGGTCCTCAATACCTCTGTTGAGTTTCTCCGGCCGGCTAACAGGACTCTTGCGTAGGGAGACTTTTACACTGGTGATCCCACTGTCTGAGGGTATGGAACTCCCGTCTACCCTAGCAGCCACCATATAGTCAGGCTGCCCGTACAGTTCACTGTCCTATCTCTTACTGATCATCACTTCCTGCTTCTGGAAACTAAGCAGGGATTTTCCTAAAGTGCCCACCCTCTGTGGACTGTCATCACACAGCATTAACCCCATCACTGTCTGTAACACTGCTAGCAGACTCAACCTGACATCTGCACCCAGGACAGTGGCATCTTGTGGCTGATTACAAGTACTGCAGCCCACAAGGAATTATGCCATGAACAAGCTCTATAACTCTCAAGGCTTGATCAGGGCACTAAGTTCCCCCTCTACTCTACTGACTGGACCACTGAAGCTAACCCCTTAGTTTGACCTACCAACAGTTCAGAGAGGTCTAACTACAGGTACACTTCCTTTACCTACTTCAGTGCCAAGGGAAGGCTACATCCTTCCCCACTATTACATTCCCCCACACTTTAATGTTGGTCGTCCCCGACCATACTAAACAATCAATACGGATCAGCAGCTATGACATCATATCACATTACTACATTTACTAAAACATTTTAGTACACGACTGGTCCTGAAGTCGTCTTCTTGGATGGGAGCCGGCCCTTCTCGGTTAAGGGCCCCGGAACAGCAATTCAGGACAGTTCATTATCAACTCTCAGAACTTCTCAGAAGTACCGGTCCTTCTTGGTAAGGGCCCTGGAGATACAATGTCCATGTACATATTTTTAAGACAGGTCACACACCAATAGCCCTCAATCTCCTTTGAAGGCTGCATTCTGAGGCACACGGTCACAGGGAGCACCCCATGAGTCACTTTCTTCTTGGCCCTAGCGGGGGTTACCGGTTCTTCCCGCTAGGCCGCAAGTCTCTTAGATTTAGAGGACAGTCATCCTCACAGTGTGCCTCAGTGTTTCAAATTCCATCAGAAAAAGGCGCAACAAGCGCAACAAAAATAAAAATAGAAGTAAAAACAAAAAGAGCAGCTCCCTTGGGCACACAACTTTAGTGCTGCTCAAGGCCTTCCTGGCCTGGGAGGTAAGGGAACAGTCCTCCAATTTCTTTTTCTTTTTCTCAACTTAATTCAACATGGGGCACTCCGCCCCCATTGGGAAACAGTCCCAGAAGTAGGACCACAGCTGGTGGGTCCTAGCAAAGGAAGAGGTGAAAGGTCAACGGACCTTTTAGCCAATTAGTTCACTTCTTCCGGGCCTCGTTCCGCTCCTTCATAAAGGCGGCCCATGCTGTAGATGAAGGTGGATTTCTCCACTTCCAGGGCTGATCAGGGTACCTACTGGGCCCAGGGTCCTCATCCGAGGACGTGGTACTGCCGCAGCCAACCTGAGTAGGGCCATAGCTGGTAACTGTAAAATTTTGCACCACATTACTGGTGCCAGCCTGAAATCTTCCAGCAGCTCCCTGCTCAACTGCCTCAGCCCCTTCTGGGTATTTAGTTGCTGAATCAGCATCAGGCGTCTCACTGGGAGAGTCGGCTCTACTGCTGCTCGTGAAGTCTTCCTCCTCTTCACTTACAATGTCTCCCCACTGCTGTTTCCTGGATTCATCCTCCTGCAGGACGCCGGCCTTGGGAGGGGGAAAGAATCCTTTAGGGGCTTCTCTAGCCCAGCGCTGCAGGGCCTCTCTCTTGGCCCTTCGCCGAAAGACCTCCTCGTCCTTCTCAAGGTCATCTTCCCACTTATACGGTCGGGTGAGTGCAGCCGCATACCACCCTCTAGAGCATTGACATTTTATAAAGTGTACGATGTCCCCCACACGCAGGTTGTGGAGACGGTCGGGCAGATAGTCCCGCTTAATCACTTAACTACAGGGACACTTCCTTTACCTACTTCAGTGCCAAGGGAAGGCTACGTCCTTCCCCACTATTACACTGGCATGGCAGGTGGTACAAATGGCCTTTTTGGGGTTATCAGTCTTTAAAAAAATTCCAGACTCTGGAAGACCTACCGGTTGTACTGGCACCGTCCCTCGTGTTGGTGTTACGGGGAACGGTTGCCCGCCTTCTGTCTGTGGCCACCACACTGCTTCTTCCTGCCTGTTGGGGTATTCTGCCTCTCTCCCCCTGTGTGCTGCTGGCCTCACTCTGCATGTCCTCCTGCCACGTTGAGTCAGTTACTAGATCATCCACCACCTCCTCCTCTTCCACTTGCGCACCACGATCCTCCTCATCACTTCCTGGCAATTGTGTCTCGTCATCGTCCACCTCTTGTGACAAATTGCCAGCGTCAACTTCCTGTGGCCGTGGCTGTTCAAATATTTGGGCATCGCTACATGGGATCTCCTCTTCCACCACTTCAAGCGGAGCAGGCGAGGGGCACAAATCTGGAAATGGACCAGTGAACAGCTCTTCAGAGTGTCCAAGTGTGGGATCAGTTGCTGTCTGACGACACTCGGCATGGTGGGAGGAAGGAGCATCAGGGTGAGGAGGAGTATGCGGTCGAGACTCATGGCTACTAAGAGTCGACCGTGTGGAAGACAGGCCGGAGGTGGTGGTGCCCAGGTAACTGGAAGTACTATCTGCTATCCAATTAATAACCTGTTCACACTGATCAGTTTGCAATACTGGTGTTGTTCTGTGCTTCCCTAGTAATTCGGTCAAGAAGTGGGAGCGAGAAGATGTGGCTGTTGGTTGTGGCACATTTTCACCTTGGCCACGGCCCCGTCCTCTGCACGCACCATCACCAGAACGTCCACTTCCACGTCCCTTGCCACGCGCCTTGCCCATTGTAAAGTAAGTAAAATACACGCGCCTTGCCCATTGTAAAGTAAGTAAAATAGCTTACACTCGCACTATCAATGGAAAAAGGGTAATAAAAAGTAGATTTGAACCGTGGAAGAGGAAAACCACAGTTCTATTTCTCTGGCCTACACCCGACTCTTTTAAACAATCTGAACAATCAGGGAGAAAATATTACTGTTTTTCTTTACGGAAAAAATACCAAAAGCTGAATAATAGAGATTTTTTACCATGGAACAGCAAAACCACAGTTATAATTTACTGGTGTATACCAGACTTTTTTTAAATATATATATATTTGCGGATGAACAGTGAGCGACACACTCAAATTGTTTTATTTAGATACAAATGGCCCAAAAGTGGATAATACAGAGATTTGACCAGTGGAACTGCAAAACCACACTTGTATTTCTCGGGCCTACACCAGACTATTTTCAACAATATATTTGTGTCTGAACAATCAGGAGACACTATTTATTTTTTACGGCAAAAAATGCCAAAAGCAGGATAAGAGAGATTTTTTACCGTGGAACAGCAAAACCACAGTTATAATTTACTGGTGTATACCAGACTATTTTCAACAGATATATTTGTGTCTGAACAATCAAGAGACACTATTTATTTTTTACGGCAAAAAATGCCAAAAGCAGGATAATAGAGATTTTTTACCGTGGAACAGCAAAACCACAGTTATAATTTACTGGTGTATACCAGACTATTTTCAACAGATATATTTGCGGCTGAACAGTGAACGACACACTCAAACTGGTTTTTTTTTAGATACAAAAGGCACAAAACTGGATAATACAGAGATTTCACCCGTGGAACTGCAAAACCACACTTCTGTTTCTGTGGCCTATACCAGACTCTTTTCAACAGATATTTGTGTCTGAAAAATCAGAGACACACTTTTTTTGGGGGGGGAGGGGGGACACCAATAGGTTAATAAGACGGGTATTTGTACAGTGTGAAGAAGGAAAAAAAAAGAGGATTTAGATGAAAAAAAAGGATTTTTCCTGGCCCCCGAGACCTGGAGCTAAGTCCAGCAATTTCAGAAACAGGAGCACACAGGACTGTAATGCAGCGTTTGCTGGTATAACTGACGCGCCCCCTGGGCCAGTGTTGTTTGGGGGATACCCGGAGCCGGATCAGATGGGGGTTGTAGTCTCCGAGTGGCGGTGACCCGGTCCGTGCCCAGGGTGTCAAGCTCAGTGTGTGGCAGTCCTTATAGATGTTACTAGATGTTCTTTTATGTCGACTACGCCACCCGTTGATTTGCGGTCACTACGGCCGCCGCTGCAGCAGGGTCCGCTGAGGCTGGTGGTGTGTGTGCAGCTTCGGGTAGTATAACCCCCAACGGGAGGGGTATAGCCTCAGGGGGTCAGTTGCAGAGGATGGTGGTTGTGGAGGTGCAGTGAGGATGGTAATGAGACTCAGAGTCGGGCTGTGCAGTTCAGGGTTTTTACTTACTGCTGTTGTTCTGGTCACTCCGGCCTTGAGTGACCACCCGAGCCGTGCTGCGTCCACCAGGTCCTGGACTCGGCCAACTCCCAAGTAATTCTGGAGCGTGATCCTGAGCTCCCTTTCTGACTTGTCCTTCTCGCTGGCCTTCCCCACCAGGGATCCACCTAAGTCCGGCTCCCTCGGGCCTCTTGTTGGTAAACCCTTGTCTCTGGGTTCCCTGACCCTATTCTTGGTTTGCCTTCCGGGTGGATTTAGTGGGTGGTCGTGGCAGAACCTGCCCACGACCTCCGGTCTCTGGCTAAGGATTAATGCCCTCCACCAGCCTGGGATCCGGTACCCTTGTGCCAACTCTTCACCCGCTGATCTAATCTTGGGTTCTTGGAGTTCTCTCTTCTCCCCCTCTGGGTCCTTCTTTCTCCTCTCTCTCTCTCTTGGCCTTGGAGCTGCTCTTCTCCTCTGCTCTCTTCCTCTGACTCTGCACAAAGACCCTGTTCTAAGATGGTTCCCACCTTATATACTCCCTCTATGTGTGAGCTCAGGTGACCAGCACCCAATGAGCTCCTAGCATTACCCAGACTGCTCCCCCTATCTGCCCCTACACTACTGGGATGTTCCACCTCCCTCCCACTCCAGCCAGGGACAGACGCTGTCGTACGTGCACATTTCTCTAGTGGGAGTACCATTGGTCTGTCCCCCGGAAATGGGATGTATGTAGTGCATGTGACGCGCCCCTGGGCCTGTGTCGCGCTGCGTTGCGCACGCGGGAGCTTACCCGGAGCCGGATCTCTTGAGGGTTGTAGTCTCGTGGCGGTGACCCGGTCCGTGCCCAGGGAGTCAAACTGAGCGGCGATGTAACAGCGGTAGATGCAGGACGACTACGCCACCCGTTGAATGCAGCTATGGAGCTGCCGCTGCAGGACAGTCCGCTGAGGCCGGTGGATGGATGGTGCAGCGTAGATGGTATAACCCCCAACGGGAGGGGTATGGCCTCAGGGCAGCAGATGTGGATGATGGGGGTAGCAGGAACCACTCAGAGACGGTGCGGTGTAATTCAGGGTCTTTACTGGTAACAACGATAGACCCTCCCGGAGTACTTGCTAGTGAACGGGGCCTGGTCAGTCCTTGAGCAGATGGGATCTCCCCTGGCCAGGCGGAGTTGTAGGCCTCCCAAACTGACTGTACTCTTCTGGCTACCTTGCTAGAAGCGGATATAAGTAGCCCACATCCCTGAGTGTACCGTGTGGTGCTCACCCGTATGGCCGGTGACTCGGGGCCTTCTAATGGCTTCCACTCCACGATGGCGGTGCTGGTCCCACGCGTGTGACCGTGCCTTCGGGTTTCTGGGCCTGAGGACCTGAAATCCCCTGCCGGTCGGCTTCTGCTGCTGGGTAAGAGTTAGTCCCCACAGCCTCGGACGCCGGGTCCGGTAAGAAAGCTTCTCAGTCAGGGCGAGCTCTGCAGCTGCCAGCCCCTGACTCGTAGTAGTATTGCTTCTGCTGTTTCTTGTCTCTACTCTCCTTGACTGCTAACCCTGCTTCAGCCCCGGGTTTATATAGGGGAAGTTCTTCCCCTCCCAAGACTGGGCAGGAGGTGTGGCATGCACAGGATCCCTGACCAAAGGACCTCCCACCTGCTCTCAGACATAACATCTCTATCACTGTGGCAACCAGACCCCTGGGGTGTCACACATGCAGCCTACTGAGCTCAGTTCCACACTCCATCCTTACCCGGGAGTGGAATATCACACCTCTGGCTTGAGGTGTAATACCCCTGTAGCAGCCGAATCCTCAGGGTGCTACATTCCCCCCTGGTAAATCACAGCACGTCCTCGGGCTGTAAGATATAAAAAACATCCAAAACATACAATTTTTTTTTCATAAACATAAACATATAAAACATCACATATATTATCAGCAATAAAACTTTTCATATAAAACTTTTCATAAATAACATCCTTGTAAACACTCTTGCTCCTCCGGCCACGGTGCAACTTGTGACCGGGAAAAGTGCGACAGTCTCCTTTAGAAACACGGTTTTCCTATAAAACCTGTAGGGGGCGCCTTAGGAAGCGCAACTATATACAAGGGGACATGGCCGCTCTCAGTCCTCGGCCAGGTAATGGGAATAGGGACACACGGGTTAACAGTTCACTCTTGTCCCAACGGGGACATATTTAAAGCAGCAACAGTTCACTGTACCCCGATGGGTAACTATTTACAGTCTCTTTACCGTACTTTAACGACGGCGTCCTCCTGCTCCTTCTTTGGATTCAGACCCGTCCGGGTCCTCCTGCTCCTCCTCACACCGCAGCTCCTCCTCCGTCAGGCGATGTACATGGAGGGCGTAGGGTCCTTTGGCACACTTGTGCCGGGTGAAGGTGACCTCGTCCCCTACATACAGGTCACGACCTCTGTGTCCCTCCGGCAGATGGCTTTCTACGTCTCTGCGTGTGACAAAGACGTCGCCGGGGGTATGATGGTCTTTTATGAAGCCACACCCATGCTGCAGGTTGAATTTAATCACAGTCCCGGTGGTACGGGGACCATGAGCTGCACGGGGGTTCCTCCTGGTCCGGCTCTTCTGCTCCGCGCTCCTTATCTGTGCTTGCTGTTCCCGGACCCGCCTCTCTCTCCGCTCCTTCTCGAAGACCTCGAGCTGCTGGCGGCAGCACTCTGCACGCACCGCTGCGGCCGCCCGAGTCTCCTGAGTGAACCCCATGAGGTCTCCTCCAGTGGGGTCCCACTCAAACTGTGCCTCCTCTAGCGGGGGCTGGGTCCTCCTGACGGGCTTCGGAGCCGGAATCAGGGGCTCACACAGGGGCCTCGCCCTTTGGAGTTCCAGTTGGTAGTACTCCTGGGGCCATATGAAGGGCTGCCCATCCGGGCACGTATGCTGGGCGAACAGGTCCTCACCCAGGTGCGGTACTTTAGGTGTTATGGGCGCTGTGGTGGTAGCGGCGCCCGGGTTGACCAGGCCTTGCGACCAGGCTTGGGGCACGCTAAAGGAAAAGGGCACCGTAAGAACGGCGGCGCCCGTGGTTACTCGGCCCTGCGACCAGGCTGGTGGCTCCGCGGAGGTAGGGGGCGCTGTTGGAATGGCGGCGCCCGGGTGTACTAGGCCTTGCGACCAGGCCGATGATATTTCCTGCTTTGCCGCGCTCAGGGTCGAAGCGCGTGACGTCACAGGGGTCGCGGCCGCGGTTTCCGGTTGAGGCCTAGTCTGCGGCGGTGACGATGCAGCGACGGGCACGGCAGGGGGAATTTCGGGCTCTGCGACGGGGAGCTGGGGCAGGCACGCGGTTTCCCGGCTCGGGGTAGAGACGTCCCCTTTACCTGCCTCCATTCGTTCAGCTCCCTTCTCGGCGCCGTCTCCGACCTTGAGTCCTCCTGCACCATCCTCAGAGGCGGTCTGTCTCCTCGTCTCGGGTGGCGTGCTCCGCTGACGGGTTTCGGTCCGCTGGGCCATCTCTCGGCTCCACTCCGCCAACGTCTCTCGCTGCACCCGGGCCATCCTCCGTGCGAGGCCCTCCAGCGCAGTCTGTGCACACTCCCGGTCTCGGGGGAGCTGTGCCAGGACCTCCACTAGGCCTAGTGGGGTTGTGGCTTGTAGCAGGCTCCTGACCACTGGGTCGGTGCTGCCTGACTCTCCCTCCATCTCCGGGTAGGCTTTCTCTGGACTCCTCTCCAGACTTCTTGTCTCCGGGTGCGCTCTCTCCAGACTGCTCCAGGCGACACCCATCTTTGCTCTCTTGTTCTGTCTCCGCCCACATTGAGGGTGGTCCCGGGGCAACTTAGTGATTGTCAGTTCCAGGGGCAGTTCTCTCACGCTGATGGACACTTCCAGCATCACAGTCTCTGTTGGTGGGCGCGGTTTCCGCTTTTGGCGCCATTCTTCGACCTGGCCCACGATGGGAGGTGACCTCTTGCCACCCTCTGGCACGCCCATAATGGCGTCCGCTCTTCCAAGGCGGGAAATCTTTGGAAATGGTGGGAAAAAGCTGCAAATGGCGGACAACCGGCGGGAAACGACCTGTGATGGGGTCCGTTGGCGGGGACCCTCCGGAACCGGCGGGAGACTTCTTTTTAAGGTAACGGTGAACTTTTCTTCAGGCACGCAGTACCCGGTTGTTGCGGGCACGTTATCCTGCCGACTACGCCAAAGTTGACGCGCCCCCTGGGCCAGTGTTGTTTGGGGGATACCCGGAGCCGGATCAGATGGGGGTTGTAGTCGCCGAGTGGCGGTGACCCGGTCCGTGCCCAGGGTGTCAAGCTCAGTGTGTGGCAGTCCTTATAGATGTTACTAGATGTTCTTTTATGTCGACTACGCCACCCGTTGATTTGCGGTCACTACGGCCGCCGCTGCAGCAGGGTCCGCTGAGGCTGGTGGTGTGTGTGCAGCTTCGGGTAGTATCACCCCCAACGGGAGGGGTATAGCCTCAGGGGGTCAGTTGCAGAGGATGGTGGTTGTGGAGGTGCAGTGAGGATGGTAATGAGACTCAGAGTTGGGCTGTGCAGTTCAGGGTTTTTACTTACTGCTGTTGTTCTGGTCACTCCGGCCTTGAGTGACCACCCGAGCCGTGCTGCGTCCACCAGGTCCTGGACTCGGCCAACTCCCAAGTAATTCTGGAGCGTGATCCTGAGCTCCCTTTCTGACTTGTCCTTCTCGCTGGCCTTCCCCACCAGGGATCCACCTAAGTCCGGCTCCCTCGGGCCTCTTGTTGGTAAACCCTTGTCTCTGGGTTCCCTGACCCTATTCTTGGTTTGCCTTCCGGGTGGATTTAGTGGGTGGTCGTGGCAGATCCTGCCCACGACCTCCGGTCTCTGGCTAAGGATTAATGCCCTCCACCAGCTTGGGATCCGGTACCCTTGTGCCAACTCTTCACCCGCTGATCTAATCTTGGGTTCTTGGAGTTCTCTCTTCTCCCCCTCTGGGTCCTTCTTTCTCCTCTCTCTCTCTCTTGGCCTTGGAGCTGCTCTTCTCCTCTGCTCTCTTCCTCTGACTCTGCACAAAGACCCTGTTCTAAGATGGTTCCCACCTTATATACTCCCTCTATGTGTGAGCTCAGGTGACCAGCACCCAATGAGCTCCTAGCATTACCCAGACTGCTCCCCCTATCTGCCCCTACACTACTGGGATGTTCCACCCCCCTCCCACTCCAGCCAGGGACAGACGCTGTCATACCTGCACATTTCTCTAGTGGGAGTACCATTGGTCTGTCCCCCGGAAATGGGATGTATGTAGTGTATGCAGCCTACTGAGCTCAGTTCCACACTCCATCCTTACCCGGGAGTGGAATATCACACCTCTGACTTGAGGTGTAATACCCCTGTAGCAGCCGAATCCTCAGGGTGCTACATAACCACTGCGTCTCCTATACAGCCTGCCTGCCTGCCTGATATCTGGGATGGATATTAGTCCTGAGAAGGACTGTTTGTTTGATCTGGCAGCCTTTACAGACCCTACACTAACTATTTCTCAGGATAAATCTCTCTCTAGCTCAGCAGCGCTATCCCTACACTGTCTAATCCGGAGCGACTGTGTCCAAGATGGCGGCGCCCGGTTTTAAATACTTGAGGTGATGCTGTGCGGCCAGCCAATCACTGTAATGCCCACAAACAACATGGCTGTGGCATTACAGTGACTGGCTGGCAATCCCTGCATGTTCATTGGCTCTGTAAAGAGCGCCAAACATGCAGGGCGGAGACCCAAGCTCCCGCCCGAGTAACCCGGAAATGCTCGGTGCTCGCCGAACATCTCGAGTAGCGTGATGCTCGCTCAACACTAATTGCCGTCAAAGCGTGGTGGAGCTGCGAGTAGGTAACCTGAAGCTCAAACTAAGTGAACAGACTGAGAAGTTTATGGAGAAGACACGGCTGCTTGAACGTGAGGAGACTCTGGAGAGATGTTTAAGGCCTCCAACTTGGTAGTCAGGGACTGCAACTTCATCGACAACTTCTCCTGCATGCTTTTCTGTCGGCAGAGCTCTTGGTACATGGTCTGATCAGAAGGGATCCAGCGGGGTCCATGGCCTAAGCAAACTCTCACGGACGTGGTTTGTGGAACCACTGTGCCACAGACCGCGGAGAGCCTGGATGGGCGTGACTAAGCTAGCACCAGACTGTTCACTAGAGCCTCTGATGGTGAGGTTAGACTTGGCTCCCGATGAACGCCAGGTGCCACTCCAGGACAGACCAACGGACATGCAGGAGCTGGACCCTGTAGGACAGACTGGATGGTGCAGCAGGCAGAGTTTGTATCAGAGTGCAGCAGGCAGAGTTTGTAACAGAGTGCAGCAGGCAGGATCTGCACCAAAGTGCAGCAGGCAGAATCTTCACCAGAGTGCAGCAAGCAAGATCTGCACCAGAGTGCAGCAGGCAGGATCTGCACCACAGTGCAGCAGGCAGGATCTGTACCAGAGTGCAGCAGGCAGGATCTGCACCAGAGTGCAGCAGGCAGGCAGGCTCTGCACCAGAGTGCAGCAAGGACTGGTACGCAACCTTACACAACTTAGACTGCAGAACAGGAAGGTTGCTCAGGCACCTCCTCAGTGGGGAGGAAGCAATATATATATGTCATCCATAATGTCCCATAGCCACTGGCTGGGGAGGTAATAGCAAGTGCACGCACTGACCCTTTAAGAGGGCAGGAGCGTGCACGTGCCTTAAGGACTTGGCTGAAGGCCGTGCTGGAAGCAGGTAGAGCATGGGGAAGGGAAGCACAGACCGCTGCGCGGGTGAGTGAAGTGACAGAGCAGGGATACGGCGTGGTGCTAACACCTCTGCCTGGATGTAAATGTTTTTTTGTGATACTGACTAATTCTCATCAGTACAGTGGTTCCTGTATGGTCCGCAGTCTGATGATGACTGATGGCAACAACTCCCAATATCTCTTTACCATTCATAGGGACGTACTGGGAGTTGTAGGTTCATGAGAAACAAATGTATATGGGTCTGACCTGACATTGCAATTGATGTACCATGTACTGATGGTGGTCCTAGTCATTTATCCATGTACTGATGATGGTACTAGTAATGTATTCATGTACTGATGGTGGTCCTGGTGATGTATTCCAGTACTGTACTGCAGGCTTCTAATTTTCACAGCGCGCACTGCTGGTGATGAGAGCGGGCGGTCGCGAAACCGCAAGTATGCGATTTGCATATATCCGGTCACATACCGACTAGATATGTATGGCCTCGCTGAATGAAAATGAATTTGGCGCAGCCAAACACGTCTAGTTGTAATGTGACTAAAAGTATACAAATTGCATACTTGTGCTCACATTACTGTCCACTCTGGCCACCAGTAAGGTAGAATCCTAAAAGTGTGCAGTGCACGCGCTGTGAGAATTCAGAAGCCCGCAGTCACCTAGAGTGACTGCAGACTTTCATCACAAGCCTTGACAAGCCCTTTAATTATAAAATGAAGTCCTGTAGCCAATCACAACAGCGTGTAATATACTCACTGTCAGGGTTCAGATCTACTTGCTGGTTCCAGCCACTTCACTCATATGCGATTTTCATACCTACGGTCACGTGACAATGAGCTTTTCTTCCTGCCTCCCTCAGGTTTTCACTGAACATTGAGAGAATTAGGAAGAGCAGCTCTTCGGCATGTGATTGTAAGACCGGGGTCCCACTAGCGTATCACATCCGAAGCGAGAGTGAGCTGGAGGCAAGTGTCAGTGCTCTGTGCCCCGATCCTCTCGCATGAGAGAATCACAGCACAGCTGCAGAAGAGACAGAGAAAGTAATTTCTCCATTTCTTCTGTTGCTGGTGTCAACGGGAATCGCGCTGCACTCGGGTGATGTTTTACACATGTAGCACCCTGAGGATTCGGCTGCTACAGGGGTATTGCACCTCAACCCAGAGGTGTGATATTCCACTCCCGGGTAAGGATGGAGTGTGGAGCTGAGCTCAGAAGGCTGCATGCACTACACACATCCCATTTCCGGAGGGCAGACCAACGGTACTCCCACTTAGAAATGTGCAGGTACGATCGAGTCTGTCCTTGGCTGGAGTGGGAGGGGGGTGGACCATCCCAGTAGTGTAGGGGCAGATAGGGGGAGCAGTCTGGGTAGTGCTAGGAGCTCATTGGGTGCTGGTCACCTGAGCTCACACATAGAGGGAGTATAAAAGGTGGGAACCATCTAAGATCAGGGTCAGTCTGTGAGAAGTCAGCCTGTTGTAGTGAAGACTTTGCAGAGCAGTGGAAGAAAGCAGAGGAGCAGAGCAGCCCCAGGCCCAGAGTGAGAGAGGAGAGAACGAAAGACCCAGAGGGGGAGAAAGAAGGAACTCTGAGAGCCCAAATACAATCACAGGGTGAAGAGTTGGCAACAGGGTACCGGATCCCAAACTGGTGGGGGCTACAGCATACCTCAGCCAGAGACCGGAGGCCGTGGGCAGCATCTGCCACGGCCACCCACCAAATCCACCCGGAAGGCAGACCACGCATAGGGTCAGGGAACCCAGAGGCAAGGGTTCGCCAACAAGAGGCCCGAGGGAGCCGGACATAGGTGGATCCCTGGTGGGGAAGGCCAGAGACGAGGACAGGACAGAAAGGGAGCTCAGGACCACGCTCCAGAATCACCTGGGGGTTGGCCGAGTCCAGGACCTGGTGGACGCAGCACGGCTCGGGTGGTCACTTAAGGCCGGAGTGACCGGTACAAAAGCAGCAGTAAGTAAAGAACCCTGAACTGCACAACCCGACTCTGACTCTCATTACCATCTTCCCTGCACTTCCACAACCACCATCCTCTGCACCTGACCCCCTGAGGCTATACCCTTCCCGTTGGGGGTTATACCACCTAAGCTGCACAAACACCATCAGCCTCAGCGGACCCTGCTGCAGCGGCGGCCGTAGTGACCGCAATTCAACGGGTGGCGTAGTCGACATAAAGAACTTTAGTAACATCAGTAAGGACTGCCACACACTGAGCTTGACACCCTGGGCACGGACCGGGTCACAGCCACTCGGAGACTACAACCCCCATCTGATCCGGCTCCGGGTATCCCCAACAACACTGGCCCAGGGGGCGCGTCACACACACCCATAGACTTATAAGGGTTCGTGAAAGATGATTTCCGGATGCAATCAGAGCATGCTGTGATTGTTTTCGCATGTCAAATTGGCATGAAAAAGTAAAATCAGATGTGAGATGCACCATAGGGTAACATTGGGGCGAGTACAATCCGATTTTGTATTAGATTGCACTTGTGCGATTCCATCACAAGTGGGAGCGAGCCCTAAGTGTGCAAATCACATATGTGCTTGAGGGAGGGGGGCTCCAAACTGAATTCTTGCAGAGTGCTGGAAAACTTAGATACACCTCTGCTCTCTTACCTCCTGTCTCTCGTCTTCTGTCTCTCGTAATTTCTTTCTTTCCTCTTCCGCTCTTTTTTTCTTCCTGGTTGACTCTGGCTGCGCCCCTCCATTTAACACCACCCCCACCATGTGACTCCACAAGGCTGATAACTGTGAGACTGTCGGGAGGGGGCAGCTGCTCGGCTTCTGTCTCCGCTGCTGACTGCAGACTGTGGTGAGTCCTTCTTTCCTGTGTCAGGACTGCAGCGCTGAGCGCCACCCCTGATCAGCCTGCACAGCGCTGGGCGCTCTCAGGGGGCCGCACAGCGCTAAGAGCTATGCCTCGGGGGGCCGCTATAATCATACTGACCTGAAGAACAAATCAGTGTTATCACTTTTATTCCATGGTGAACCATGCAAAAAATAATAGCAATAACTGAATTTCTGTTTTTTGTTCATTCCGTATCCGAAAAATCTGAATAAAAAGCGATCAAAAAGTTCTGTATACCCCTAAATGGGACGAAAAAAATCTTCCCACTCATCGCGGAAAAAATAAGCCCCCAAATAGCTCTGTTCACCAAAAAATAAAAAAGTTACAGCTCACAGAATATGGTGACAGAAAAACAATTTTTCATAAAAAAAACATTTTTACTGTGTGATAGCAGCAAAACATAAAAAAAAAAACTATATAAACCTGGCATCACTGTAATCGCAACGACCAGAAGAACAAAGTTGTCTTATCACTTTCACTGTATGATGAACCGCGCTGAAATAAAAATAAGAACTATTCTTGTATGGCTGTCTCATTTGTCACATAGGTTGAAAAAAGACCTAGGTCCAGTGGCGTACCGCCAATGGCGGCAGGCCACGCCACTGCTATGGGGCCCGTGACCGGAAGGGGGCCCGTGAGCCGGGAGGGCCCCAAACAGCGTGGGAACCAGGAGGATAGGTGAGTATGGGGGGGAGGGAGGTTGCGGCGGCGGAGGAGCGGGTTGAGGCTGTGGAGGAGCGAGCACAATTAGCATACAACACCTCCTGTCCCAGACCAGTAGGGGGAGCTGGCTGCCCCTATAAAAGCTGGAACTGGGGGCAGGGTTAGGGAGAACTGGGCGACCTAGCTCAGGACTGAGACTAGTCCCAGAGAAGGAGGGACAGTTCAGCTGTAGCTGAGGAGTCCGTGAGGCAGAGGAGAAACTGCAAGCCAGGGACAGAGGCGACGAGAGCCGGTCCTGGCAGAGAACCAATCTACCGGACATTGGGGTCTGAGGCTGCCAGGGTTATAAGCCCAGCAGCAGAGAACCAATCCGCAAGGGATTTCATGTCCTTTGGCCTAAGAAGCCCGGAGGCTCCGCCACAACAGAAGGGACCAGCAAGGCCAAGAGAGGCCAAAGGTAAAAGGAACCCAAGTTGCCAGCCATACGGGCTAGAAGTACACGGCCAGCTCAGGGACGTGAGCTATTACACCACGAAGAGGGGAATAGTCAGAAAGAGCATAGAGAGAACGGTAGGCCTACACACTCACCCTGACCAGTGGGGCTCGCCCAAATGCTCTCAGACACCCAGGCCCATTCCTAACCAGTACCACTGTTGGGTCATTAATAATACCTACAATAAAGACCCTGGACTGTTTGAAGTGGACTCTGAACTCTTACTATTGCGGCCTGCACTATCACCCCCAGCATCCACCTACACTGCCCTGAGGCTACACTCTTCCCGTGGGGAGTTATCCTACCCCTGTGCTGCACACCAACACCAGCCTCAGTGGTCTGCCTTGCAGCGGCGGTTATCCCTGACCGCAATCCACGGGTGGCGTAGTCGGACATTCAAAACACTGATAAATACTGCCACAATTTTCTGACCACCCTGAGCCACGGGATCGGGTTGCCACTACTACCTCCAGCATCATATAGAAGCCCGGTTCCGGGTACCCCACGGCCCAGGGGGCGAGTCAGCTTTGGCGTAGTCGGCAGGATTGTGACCAACCCGCCACAAACGGGTATTGCGTGCCTGAAAAAGACTTTATACTTACCTGAGTGAAGTTTCCCGCCATTCGGGGCCATTTCCCGCCAATCGGAGCCGTTTCCCGCCATCGGGCGCCATCTTCGGGACGCCGCGCGGGAAGAAGAGGGGCGTGGACGTCAAAAACGCGCGAGACCTGAAGCTCCGCCCTACGCTGAGACGCTGCACAAGGTCCTGGAAGGAGATTCAGCGGACGCCGACGTCATCACCGAGCGACGCAAGGTCCTCGCCTAGAGCATTGCGAGCGGAGCCGCGGCCTACAGAAGAGGATCGCCGGAAGGTAGGCCATGGTTAACTAGGGGGGAGGAAGATGTCGGACGCGGAGGGACCCTCTACTACCAGCGTAGCCGCTGCAGCTGTGATGCCGTTTTCCATGCCCTATATCCCCAGAGCGGCCTGGCTGCCACAGTATGCCGGCGAGTCGCATACCCTGGGCGACTTTAAAGAAAGGCTGTATAGCCTGTTCAAAGTTTATCCCCTGACAGAAGAACAGAAAGTAAGCATACTGATAGGGCAGTTAACTGGTGCAGCCCAGCGGGAGGTAAAGTCTTGGACAGCTGAGGAGAAAAGGACTGTAAGGGGGGTTCTGACCCGTGTACGGGACACCTTTGATACCCGTACCTCAGCAGAAATCAAAATGCGGTTCTATGGATGTAAGCAGCGAGCTCAAGATAGCATCAGAGATTATGCCCTAAATTTACAGGAAGCCTTGGGAGCAATTAAGCAAGCTGACCCTGGCAGCGTGCAGGATACAGATAAACTGTTGACTGACCAGTTCATAGAAGGTCTGCTGTCCAGCACCCACAGAACCCAGCTGCGCCTGATGGCCCTACAGAACCCCGATTTGACTTTTGCACAGTTCAAAGATAGGGCCATCCGGGTGCTCCGAGAACCCGCACCAGGTGGCGCTGTAGATTCCCGGCGCCCTGCCATAACTTACCACCAGGGGGCGGTGCCCTACCCTGCAGACCTTGTGGGGGCTGATGCGCAGGCCCTAAATCCATCCCCGCCTGCAAACCTGCACCATCAGGTCCAAGAGCTAACAAAGAGTGTTGCTGCATTGACCAGAACCGTACAGTCGTTACAGATGGACCCGTCAGTGTTATGTTCTGCTACCAGAGCTAAGGAAAGAGAGGAGGTCTGTCCCTACGATAGAACTCAGCTGAATCCCTACGATGTAACAGGGGACCTGATCCTGCGATCAGACCTGCTAAAGTCCTAAACTAGTCTGTACGGAGACCTATAGATGTGGGGAAGGAATCCCTACAAGTACTAAGGACTGGGAGGAAAATGGGACACCTCCTAACAGAAATAGTAGCAGACAGACAAACAAACAAAATATATAGAACACAGAGGTCCGTAGACCAAGCAAACTAACAGAGTAAGATACAGAGCACAGGCTAGCTAGAAAGTAGTTATACAATGAAGTCCTGCAAAGCCAGAAGGGCGAAGCAGGATTAAATAGGCCAACAAGGTCATGTGACCAGCAAAGGAAAAAACCTAAGAGCAAGGTTCTAACAGTACCCACCCTTCTAAGAGGATCCTCCGGATCCCCTAGGACCAGGCTTATCAGGAAATCTCCTGTGAAACGCTCTGATAAGTCTGGACGCGGAAACATCATCTGACCTCACCCAAGAGTTATCCTCGGGTCCGAAACCTTTCCAGGCCACAAGATACTGCAAACTACCTCTATACCGTCTAGAGTTAAGGATGCGAGAAATTTCATATTCCCCGTCCTCCACCACCGGAGGAACAGAGGCAGAGGCGTCACCATCCGACACAACAGCTTTTTTTAACAGAGAGACATGAAATACCGGATTAATTCTCCAGGAGGTAGGAACCTCCAACCTAACAGCAGATTGGTTGACAACCTGAAGCACCTTAAAGGGCCCTACAAACTTGGGACCCAATTTCTTAGAAGGAATCCTCAACCGCAGATTCCTAGAGGACAACCAAACCATGTCACCAACAGCGAACAAAACCTCCTGTCGTTTCCTATCAAAGTAGTCTTTAGATTTTCTGTTGGCCTCCTGAAGATTACCACGCACATCCGTCCAAACTCTCTCCAAATCACCGGAAAAATTCTCCTCCTCAGGCACGGCAGATCCCAACTTGGAGAACGACCCAAACGACGGATGTCTCCCAGAACAACAAAAAAAAGGCGAACAACCAGCAGAAGAAGATGTATGATTGTTCAGAGCAAATTCAGCAAGTGGCAGAAACTCAGACCACCCCTCTTGATTGTCTGCCACAAAACAACGCAAGAACTGCTCAACATCCTGGTTTTTCCTTTCTGTCTGGCCATTAGATTCAGGATGATATCCGGACGAGAACGACAAATGAACTCCCAACCTGTCACAAAAGGCACGCCAAAAACGAGCCACGAACTGAGGACCCCTATCAGAAACAATGTCAGTAGGAACGCCATGAAGTCTGACAATTTCCTTGACAAAGGCGTTAGCGAGAGTTTTAGCGCAGGGCAGTTTGACGAAGGGAACCAAGTGACACATCTTGCTAAAACGGTCCACGACCACCCAGATGACAGTAAAACCCTCAGAGGGGGGAAGGTCAGTTATAAAGTCCATAGCCAAATGTGTCCAAGGAGCACTGGGAACCTCCAAAGGACAAAGCAACCCCGCAGCAGGAGTATGTGAGGACTTAGATCTAGCACATATAGTACATTGACGCACCCACTTAATGACTTCCTTCTGCCATCCAGGCCACCAAAAACTGCGACCCACCAGTCTCTTGGTCTCAGAGATTCCGGGATGACCTGCCAACCGAGATTCGTGACACTCAACAAACAAATCTCTCCTAAAGGTCCCAGGCACAAACAACCTCCCATGAGGAGTGTTAGATGGGGCATTCTCCTGTGCTTTAAGAATCTCATCTTCCAAAACGGAGTCCAAAGCAGCTATCACAACACCTTCTTGTAAAATGTTCTCCTCTTTCTCAGCACCGACTATGGGAGAAAAACTGCGAGACAAGGCATCCGCCTTAACATTCTTAGTACCAGGGATGTAAGTAACGGAGAAATTAAACCGCGAGAAAAACAGTGCCCACCTAGCCTGACGGGCATTCAGGCGCTTGGCAGCATCAAGATATATCAGATTTTTATGATCCGTAAGAACCTGAACGGGAAATTTCGCACCTTCCAAGAAGTGGCGCCAGTGTTCAAATGCGAGTCTAATAGCCAATAATTCCTGATTACCAATATCGTAATTCAGTTCAGTCTCCGAAAATTTTTTTGAAAAAAAGGCACAGGGATGTAATCCATCCCCGTTATCCTGAGACAATACTGCGCCAACCCCCACAGAGGAAGCATCAACCTCAACCAAAAACGGCTTAGTCACATCAGGCTGCATAAGGATGGGAGCAGAGGTGAACCTCTCCTTGAGATACACAAAAGCTTCAATGGCCTCAGAAGACCACTGAACCGCATCAGCACCTTTCCTGGTGAGATCGGTCAGAGGTTTGACAATACTAGAAAAATTTTTTATGAATTTTCTGTATTAATTGGCGAAACCTAAAAACCTCTGTATCGATTTCAAACCAATAGGCCTAGGCCATTCCTGTACAGCTTGAACTTTAACCGGGTCCATCTCAAAACCTTCGCTGGAGATAATGTAACCCAAAAAACTAATTCTCTGTGCAGCGAACTCACATTTCTCCAGCTTAGCAAAAAGCGAATTGTCCATTAATAACTGTAATACCTCACGTACGCTCCGCCAATGAGACTCCAGATCCGGCGAATAAATCAAAATGTCATCCAAATACACAACCACATTTTTGCCGATCAAAGGTCTAAGGATGTCATTAATAAGATTCTGGAAAAATGCAGGAGCATTAGTAAGACCAAAAGGCATAACCAGATTCTCAAAATGACCCACAGGAGTGTTAAAAGCAGTCTTCCATTCGTCACCCTCCTTCATGCGCAACAGATTGTATGCCCCCTTAAGGTCAATTTTAGAGAACCACTTGGCCCCCATTAACTGGTTAAACAGATCAGGAATCAATGGCAGTGGGTAAGGATTGCATACAGTAATTTTGTTAATCTCACGAAAATCCAGACAAGGACGTAAACCGCCGTCTTTTTTTTTTACAAAAAAAAATCCTACCGCCACAGGAGACTTAGAGGGCCTAATGTGACCGGCGGCCAAACTTGTCTGTATGTATTCCTCCAAAGCCTTCCTCTCAGGAATAGTAAGGTTAAATAAACGACTTTTAGGAAGAGTCGCTCCAGGGACAAATTCAATAGAACAATCATAGTCTCTATGGGGAGGCAAAACCTGCGATTCCTTCTCAGAAAAAACTCTCCAAAAATCCTGAATAGGAACAGGCAATTCTCCCCTATCCAAAGCTGCAATACGCCCGTTACAACACTTGTCATAACATTTATGGCTTCAGGATTTAATTTCACTGGTAGACCAATCCAGTACAGGATTGTGAAATTTTAACCAGGGCAATCCCAATATTACTGGAGAAGGCAAGTTATTCAAAACTACCAAATCCAATTTCTCATGGTGAACACCATTAATAGTGAGAGGAAATTCACAGACCTTGAGAGTAATATTCTTCAAAGGGGAACCATCCACAGAAACCACAGCAACGGGGGATGATAAAGGTTCGGGTTTTAAATTGAGTCTTTCCAAGAATCCCCCATCAATTACATTCAGAGTAGACCCACAATCAACAAACACCCGAAATTCCATTAATTTTTCCTGAGCAATCGTGGAAGCAGCTAAAAATACACCCTTGGAATTTAAACAGGCAATACGGGCATGACTGACCATTTTTTTTTCTTTCTTCATACGAAGCTCACAGCCTTTAATCAAATGACCAGATTTTCCGCAATAGAAACACAAGCCTTCAGAAAATCTACAGTCTTTTCCTTGAGAGCGAGGTGCCACCGATCCAATCTCCATCGGTTCACCACTGTTAGTACACACATTCTCATAACCAGAAACTGACATAGCAGAGGATTTGGTCTCATTAACCCTTGCACGCAGTCTCCTATCCACCCGTATAGCTAATTGCATAGCCTGTTGCAAATCTTCAGGTGTAGGATAAGCAAGTAGCAGGTCTTTAACCCTTTCATTGAGCCCAGCAAGAAATAGACTTTTCAGAGCAGAATCGTTCCACCCTGTTTGAGTAGACCAACGACGGAAATGAGTACAATATTTTTCCACATTACCTGATCCCTGTTTCAAACGTCTCAACTCAGTCTCAGCTGATGCGACACGGTCAGGATCATCATATAATAGTCCCAAAGCAGAAAAAAAACTATCCACTGATCTGAAGCATGTATCACTAGGTTGCAAAGAAAAGGCCCACTCCTGAGGCTCTTTGCGCAAAAGTGACATTATGAACCCTATGCGCTGGGATTCATCCCCAGAGGACTTGGGTCTCAAACGAAAATACAATAAGCAAGCATTTTTAAATGAAAAAAATTCTCGGTGTTCACCAAAAAATAAATCTGGCAAACATACCTTAGGCTCCAAGAAATGTGCTCCAGGACAGTTACTCACGTGCTGACGGAGCTCGGCCACCTCCAGAGAGAGTCCCTGCAGGCGATGAGAAAAATCCTGAACCGACACCATGATGGAACAGAAAAATCTTTCCTTAGAGAATTTGCAGGCTGGACTTACTGTTATGTTCTGCTACCAGAGCTAAGGAAAGAGAGGAGATCTGTCCCTACGATAGAACTCAGCTGAATCCCTACGATGTAACAGGGGACCTGATCCTGCGATCAGACCTGCTAAAGTCCTAAGCTAGTCTGTACGGAGACCTATAGATGTGGGGAAGGAATCCCTACAAGTACTAAGGACTGGGAGGAAAATGGGACACCTCCTAACAGAAATAGTAGCAGACAGACAAACAAACAAAATATATAGAACACAGAGGTCCGTAGACCAAGCAAACTAACAGAGTAAGATACAGAGCACAGGCTAGCTAGAAAGTAGTTATACAATGAAGTCCAGCAAAGCCAGAAGGGCGGAGCAGGATTAAATAGGCCAACAAGGTCATGTGACCAGCAAAGGAAAAAACCTAAGAGCAAGGTTCTAACAGTCAGGATGTCACGGGTGTGTCGCCACGAAGATCGTCACGATTACACAGCCTGACTTCTCGCAGCTGACTTTTTGGTGCTTTGTGTTTTTCGGCAGTGAGGGAGTTAATTCTCTCTCTCTCTGTGCTAGACAAGGTCCAGCCTCGCCCAGCTGCAATCAATGCTGCTGTAGTGGGACTCCTTCATATGCCTGCCGGTCTGTTAGGGAAGTGTCGGTGAAAGCATTTCATGCAGACTAACAGAGCGGATCGTGGTATTTGGAGTTTCAGAGATAAGTGTATTTGGAGTGTTTTTTCCCTTCCTCGCTTTATCATTTATCTCCTTTCCCGTTGGTGTTCCCTCTGTTGTAGTTGTGTAGTTTTTGTATGCAAGGTGGTTTTGGTTTTTTCCCTTGTACTGTCTCGTTCGTCTAAGTACTGTGTGTGGGCATATTATTACTTGTCCCCTTTTGTTGTGATCGGGGTCCTTCTCAGGACTAGATTACTTAGGTGCAGGGATCCTCAGGAGGTAGGGGTTACGCTGGCGGCCTGGACCTCTGTACCTTTGACAGTACCTCCAGGTTGAGGGATTAGTCAGGGCCCCAGCTTAGGGTCAGCTTAGGCCCCCTACCTCCAGTATACAGAGACAGCGTGACATTTTCACCGACCACTTAGTTTTTCTCCAGCTACCATGGATCCAGTAGCCGGTCTAGCTCGGCAGTTGCAGAGTTTGTCCATGGAGCTGGCGGACGTTAGGTCCAAGGTTTTGTATCCTCAGGAGCAAGCCGGACCAGAACCTAAAGTAGCTCTCCCTGACAGGTTCACTGGGGGGCGGGACAAGTTTTTTGTTTTCCGGGAGGCATGCAAGTTGTACTTTCGGCTGCGGCCTCGGTCATCGGGGAGTGAAGAACAAAGGGTGGGAATTGTCATCTCGCTCCTACAAGGGGACCCACAATCTTGGGCGTTCTCTCTTCCCCCGGGCTCCCCGGCTCTCCAGTCAGTGGATAGGTTTTTTGCTGCTCTGGGACTCGTATATGATGACCCAGATCGGATCTCCCTTGCTGAGTCTAAGTTACGTAGGATCCAGCAGGGAGATCGTCCGGCGGAGGAATTCTGTTCGGAGTTCCGTAGGTGGGCCACGGACACCCAGTGGAATGACCCGGCTCTTAGGAGCCAGTTTTGTCAAGGTTTATCTGACAAATTACAGGATGTGTTGGCACAGTATGACTCTCCCGCGTCACTGGAAGCCGCTATGGCCCTTGCTATTCGCGTTGACAGACGGCTTCGGGAGAGGTGCGGGATAACTCTACCCCCTGTGATGACTCCACCTCCTACAAGGTCCCCTCATATGGTGGTTCCCCTGGTCAGTCCAGAGGAGCCTATGCAATTAGGAGGGACATCATTTCGGGGGAGGGGACCGGTGGTGCGCCATAAGACAGGAAGGTGTTTCTTCTGCGGGAGAAAGGGACATTTTATTGGGGGGTGTCCATCCCGTCCCTTGCAGAGTGAAGAGTCGTCGGAAAACTGTTGATCCCAGGTTGTGTGGTGGACGGCAATCTGGGAGTAGGTATTTCGTCCCTAGGTTCGTCTCAGTTTCTCGTACCGGCGGAGGTGGTGGTGGGTACGAGAACTGAGAGGATATCTGTTCTTCTGGATAGTGGGGCCGGGGCTAATCTGGTGGACGCTCGGTTTGCCCGGGTTCAAGGTATGCGATTGAGTGAGTTGGCTAAACCCATCCCCATATTCTCGATCGATGCCAGGCCTCTTGGTCAGGGAAGTTTTTTGCAAGCTGTGCATGACGTAAAACTTCAAGTGGGGGCGATACATAAAGAACTGTTGTCTTGCTACGTGTTGGAGGGTCTTCCCACTCCTATAGTGTTGGGCCTTCCTTGGTTAACTAAGCATAACCCGGTTATTAATTGGCAAACCAGAGAGATAAGCCAATGGAGTAAATTCTGTAATAAAAACTGCATGAACACGGTCATCGGTGCGGTTACTCCTTGGGTCTTACCTCCATTTCTGGCGGACTTTGAGGATGTATTCTCGGAGAAAGGGTGCCAGGAACTACCTCCTCATCGCGAGTATGACTGTTCTGTAAAACTGCTCCCTGAGGCCAAGTTACCTAAAGCTAGGTTGTATAACCTTTCTGGTCCTGAGAGGCAGGCCATGAAGGATTATATTTCAGAAAGTCTGGCTAAGGGGCATATTAGACCTTCATCTTCACCGGTGGCTGCGGGGTTCTTCTTTGTTAAGAAGAAAGATGGAGGCCTACGCCCTTGCCTGGATTTCCGTGAACTTAATCGGATTACGGTCCGAGATCCGTATCCGCTCCCACTTATTCCCGATCTCTTTAATCAGATCGTGGGCGCCAAATGGTTCTCTAAGTTGGATCTCAGGGGGGCGTACAATCTGATTAGGATGAAGGAGGGGGATGAGTGGAAGACGGCGTTTAACACTCCGGAGGGGCATTATGAGAACCTTGTCATGCCATTCGGTCTGACTAATGCCCCGGCGGTGTTCCAACACTTTGTTAATGACATTTTTCGCCGCCTGGTGGGACAGTTTGTTGTCATATATCTGGATGATATCTTAATTTACTCGCCGGATCTGGTGTCTCATCAGGAGCACGTTAGGCAGGTGTTACAGATCTTGCGGGATAATAAACTGTATGCCAAATGGGAAAAGTGTGTGTTCGCCATACAGGAACTCCAGTTTTTAGACTTCCTGGTTTCAGCGTCCGGTTTTCGTATGGACCCTGGGAAAGTGCGGGCAGTTCTTGAGTGGGATCGGCCTGAGAATCTTAAGGCACTACAACGTTTCCTGGGGTTTGCTAATTATTACCGGAAGTTAATTCGTAATTTCTCGTCCATGGTTAAGCCTCTCACAGACATGACTAAAAAGGGGACGGATTTTTCTAGGTGGTCTGACAAGGCTTGTCAAGCATTCTCCTCCTTGAAAAAATGTTTTGCCTCGGCACCCATACTCATTCAACCTGATGCGTCACAGCCATTCATTGTAGAGGTAGACGCTTCCGAGGTAGGGGTGGGAGCAGTATTGTCACAAGGTTCGTCCCCTGGTAAGTGGCATCCGTGCGCCTTTTTCTCTAAAAAATTGTCGTCCGCTGAGAGGAATTACGATGTCGGCAATAGGGAACTCTTGGCCATTAAGTTAGCTTTTGAGGAGTGGCGCCATTTTTTGGAGGGGGCAGTCCATCCGGTCACCGTCATCACCGATCACAAGAACCTGCTATATCTGGAGTCCGCGAAACGTCTGAATCCCAGACAAGCTAGGTGGTCATTGTTTTTTACCAGGTTTAATTTTGTTGTTACATATCGTCCTGGGTCAAAAAATGTAAAGGCGGATGCCTTATCTCGTAGTTTCCCTGGGGCCGGGAATACGGACGACCCGATTCCTATCCTTCAGGAGGGGGTGGTGGTTTCGGCAGTATGCTCTGAGCTGGAGGAGGAGGTATTGGAGGCTCAGGGGGATGCCCCTGTTGGACCTCCGGGGAGACTGTTTGTTCCAGATCAGTTGCGACAAAAGGTGATCGAGGCACACCATAACTCAGTTTTTGCAGGACACCCGGGGAGTAGAGCAACTGTGGATCTCCTCTCGCGTCGGTTTTGGTGGCCTAACTTACATAAGGAGGTGGTAACTTTTGTCGCGTCCTGTGGGGTTTGTGCGCGCTCTAAGACCTCACATACCCGTCCGTCTGGGGCCCTCTTACCTTTGAAGATCCCGGAGCGTCCTTGGACTCATCTGTCTATGGACTTTATTACGGACCTCCCTCCGTCTTCGGGTAAAACGGTCATACTCGTTGTAGTGGACAGGTTCAGCAAGATGGCACATTTTATCGCTCTTCCGGCTCTCCCTAATGCTAAAACTCTTGCGCAGGTGTTCATTGGGGAGATTGTGAGGCTTCACGGGGTACCCTCCGAGGTGGTGTCTGATCGGGGGTCTCAGTTTGTGTCCAAGTTCTGGAAGGCGTTTTGTGCACGGCGGGGGATGCATTTGTCGTTCTCATCGGCTTTTCATCCTCAGACCAATGGTCAGACGGAACGTATGAACCAGAGCTTGGAGACATATCTCCGGTGTTTTGTGTCAGAGAACCAGGAGGACTGGGCTTCTTTCTTACCTCTGGCAGAGTTTGCTCTTAATAATAGGCGGAGCGAGTCCACTGGTAAGTCCCCGTTTTTTGGGGCATATGGTTTTCACCCCCAGTTTTGTACTTTCAGTAGGGTGGGCTCTTCGGGGGTTCCTGAGGAGGAACGATTTTCCTCATCACTCGCTTCAGTATGGAGAGGGGTGCTGAAGAATCTGAATACTATGGGGAACCGATACAAACGTATGGCTGATAGGAGGAGAGTGTATGGTCCGGACCTAAGTGTGAACGATCGGGTATGGTTGTCTACCAGGAATATAAAACTTAAGGTTCCCTCCTGGAAACTGGGTCCCAGGTTCATCGGGCCGTACAGGATCAGTTCTATAATTAATCCGGTGGCATTCCGTCTTGACCTCCCCCCTACGTTTAAAATTCACAACGTGTTCCACAGATCGTTGCTTAAGAGGTATGTGGCGCCGGTGGTACCGTCACCTTTACCTCCCCCTCCAGTGGTGGTCAAGGGTAACTTGGAGTTCCAGGTATCGAGGGTCATCGATTCACGCTTTAATCGCCGGTCCCTTCAGTACCTGGTTCATTGGAAAGGGTATGGTTCTGAGGAGAGGATGTGGGTTCCTGCGTCGGATATTAACGCAGACCGATTAGTTCGGGCCTTCCACACGACTCACCCGATAAACCTGGCCCTGAGGGTCCGGAGGCCCCTCGTAGAAGGGGGGGTACTGTCACGGGTGTGTCGCCACGAAGATCGTCACGATTACACAGCCTGACTTCTCGCAGCTGACTTTTTGGTGCTTTGTGTTTTTCGGCAGTGAGGGAGTTAATTCTCTCTCTCTCTGTGCTAGACGAGGTCCAGCCTCGCCCAGCTGCAATCAATGCTGCTGTAGTGGGACTCCTTCATATGCCTGCCGGTCTGTTAGGGAAGTGTCGGTGAAAGCATTTCATGCAGACTAACAGAGCGGATCGTGGTATTTGGAGTTTCAGAGATAAGTGTATTTGGAGTGTTTTTTCCCTTCCTCGCTTTATCATTTATCTCCTTTCCCGTTGGTGTTCCCTCTGTTGTAGTTGTGTAGTTTTTGTATGCAAGGTGGTTTTGGTTTTTCCCTTGTACTGTCTCGTTCGTCTAAGTACTGTGTGTGGGCATATTATTACTTGTCCACTTTTGTTGTGATCGGGGTCCTTCTCAGGACTAGATTACTTAGGTGCAGGGATCCTCAGGAGGTAGGGGTTACGCTGGCGGCCTGGACCTCTGTACCTTTGACAGTACCTCCAGGTTGAGGGATTAGTCAGGGCCCCAGCTTAGGGTCAGCTTAGGACCCCTACCTCCAGTATACAGAGACAGCGTGACACAGGACCAATCAAGCTGGCTTCCAGTCCGGAGGATGTCCCGTGGCGTCGACGGAGGAGGATCCCGTCGTTCAGAGGGAGGACCGCCGACCGTTACACTGAGGATGGACAGCCGATTTGCCGCCGTTGCAGCCAGCCGGGACACGTAGCCAGGTACTGTACTTTAAATGGGTCCGACCTGGGGCAGAGGGCCAACCCCCAGGCATAAGGTCATCAGGCCCGTCTAATTGGCATGATAAGTACGTAGGGGGACTCCCGGTTTTACCCGTAGTGCTGGGCCGTATCCCCATGAGTGCACTGCTGGACACTGGGTCCCCAGTGACTACCATCCCCTATGTACTTTTCAAGCAGTACTGGAGTGACACTGATATAACCTGTTATCCAGACGATGACTTGAGCATCATCGCCAGCAATGGTCAACCCGTGCCGCAGGTGGGGTTCAGAGAGATGACCATCAAGATTGGTAAGGTTGAACTGCGGCACAGGGAGTGATCATTGTGGACATTGACCGTCGAGAAAGTCACCCTAAAATAACCTTGGGAACTAACGTGATTGAAAATTGTCTTTCAGAAGTAATTGTAATTTTGCAGCAGGTGACGATGAATGCGAGCTCCAGCCAACAGAGGGTCCTCCAGAAAGAGATAAGAGCCCTGATGAGACGGCAACAGGTAGAACTGTCTGGTGGTGAGATCGGTAGCGTGAGGATGAGCGACCCGTTCCCCATTGCCATGCCTCCCAAAAGTGAAATGATGATCTGGTGTCGGACTGCAATCGGGTTAAGAGGGAGAGACTACCAAGACATGGTAGGACCCGTGTACTCAGACAACAGGCCCACCATTTTGACAGCCCGGGGGGTGGTTGATGTCCACCATGGAAGGGTGCCCGTCCGGATCTTAAACATTGGGGAAAGGGAAGTACACTTGCCCCGGTACGCTACACTAGCCAAATTGTATACTGTTGAACACAATGCTGTCAGGGCCGTGGAACCCTTGCCTCCATCTCCCCAGGCGGAGGGTAATGGCTCCCAGAAACCCAAGGAGGACTGGTGCCAGAAACTCCACGTGGGTGCTGACTCCACTCCCTTGCACCAAAAACAAGGAGTCTACCGGGTGGTTCAGGAGTACGAGAGAATCTTTAGTAAGCACCCGCTAGACTTCGGCAGGGTGAAAGGGGTAGAACACCACATTCCCACGGGGAGCCACCCACCAATAAAAGTGAGATACAGACCGGTACCCCCTGCACACTATCAGAAAGCAAAGGGCATGCTGAGAGAAATGAAAGAAGCCGGGGTCATTAGAGACAGCTGTAGCCCCTGGGCAGCCCCCTTGGTTCTGGTAAAAAAGAAAGACGGTACTATGAGAATGTGCGTGGACTATAGACAAGTCAATCGTATCACCCATAAAGACGCATACCCACTGCCTAGAATAGAGGAGTCTTTGGCTGCACTGAAATCAGCTAATCTCTTCTCTACTTTGGCCCTTACTAGCGGGTACTGGTAGGTTCCTGTGGCAGAGGCTGACAAGGACAAGACCGCCTTCACCACCCCGATGGGATTAAGTGAATTTAACTGTATGCCATTCGGGCTCTGCAACGCACCCGGGACCTTCCAGAGGCTGATGGAATGCTGTCTAGGGCACCAAAACTTTGAGACGGTCCTACTTTACTTAGACGACGTGATTGTATATTCGAAGACCTACGAGGACCATCTAAAACACCTGGCAGAGGTGTTCGAAGCCCTGGAAGGCTATGGCCTGAAGGTGAAGCCCTCAAAGTGTCACCTGTTGAAACCGAAGGTACAGTACCTAGGACACGTGGTGAGTGCAGAGGGAGTAGCCCCCGACCCCGACAAGGTTACAGCCATCAAGAGCTGGCCAAGCCCCTCTAACATCAAAGAAGTGAGGCAATTCCTCGGGTTGGTAGGCTACTACTGAAGGTTCATCCCCGGGTTCACCAAGATGGCAGCCCCTATGCAGGACCTCCTTATAGGACAATCTAAGACCAAAAGCCAAAAGCCACCCTTCAAGTGGGACAAGCCGGATGAGGAGTCCTTCCGCCAGCTGAAGATGGCCCTCACGGGGGATGAGATCCTGGCTAGAGATGAGCGTTGTTCGACTCGAACTGTTCGCCAATCTCAAATTCGAGCTGTTTTGGGCGGTGTTCGAGCCGTTCGGCGAACACGAATGATTTGAAAAAAATTCGGCTGTTCGAGGTTATGTTCGATAACTGTTCGTGCACCAAAATCATAACTGGATTTTTTCTCAGTAATGATGAAAATTAATGTTAATACGCAGTTTGAGTGTACAGCGGGGCGTAGGGAGGGGCAGGGGATGGATCTCTGCAGGAATAATGAAGATCTCCATTTTTTTTTCTCTTTCCCGCATTTACAGTGGGGAGGTGCAATCTGTCAGCCTATCAGCAGCGCACACACGGAGCGAAGTGCTTTTTTTCACACAAGCAAGGGCATGTGTCATTGGCAGTGTATGTCACATGTCCTTGCCCTATAAGACCCAGCCATTTTCCCCGTCGCCACCATTTTCTCACTGCTGCAGCTGCGTGTTAGACGGCACCGCTGTTGCTGTGTGCGCTATACCTTGTTAATTTCAAGCCAATTTTCGCACAAATCTACAGATAGCTTGGGAGTAGGGAAGAGTTGTGATTGCAGTCCTTTTAAGGACTAGGTTACAGCATTTCCTACGACTTTTATCAGGCAGGTCTGTGCTCTTAAATAGATAGGTTGGGAGTAAAGACTAATTGTAATTGCAGTCCTTTTCAGGACTAAGTTACATCAGTTCCTATCAGTTTTTGACAGGCAGGTCTGTGCCAGTGCTGTGCAAGTTTTTTTCACAGCATTTGGCTAAATCTAGCAAAGCTAATCCTTTTTGGCCTATTGCAGAGTGTGTTAGTCAGTGGAGTAGCCTATCTATGTTGCAAGCTACACCATCTGTGTATAGAATACCAATTTTTTTACTGTACCTAGTGAAGTAAAACCTTTTGGGCATAGCATCATTCTATTAGTCCATCTATACTAACCTCCACCAGGTTGCAAATTGAATATAATTTTTTTCTGCATCTAGCTCTGAAAAAATATTTGGGCTTCTAGCAGTGTGTGGGACTTGTTCTATTAGTCCATCTATACTGACCTCCATCAGGTTGCAAATTGAATATATTTTTTTCTGCATCTAGCTCTGAAAAAATATTTGGGCTTCTAGCAGTGTGTGGGACTTGTTCTATTAGTCCATCTATACTGACCTCCATCAGGTTGCAAATTTAATATAATTTTTTTTCTGCATCTAGCTCTGAAAAAATATTTGGGCTTCTAGCAGTGTGTGGGACTTGTTCTATTAGTCCATCTATACTGACCTCCATCAGGTTGCTAATTGAATATAATTTTTTTCTGCATCTAGCTCTGAAAAAATATTTGGGCTTCTAACAGTGTGTGGGACTTGTTCTATTAGTCCATCTATACTGACCTCCATCAGGTTGCAAATTGAATATAATTTTTTTCTGCATCTAGCTCTGAAAAAATATTTGGGCTTCTAGCAGTGTGTGGGACTTGGTCTATTAGTCCATCTCTACTGACCTCCATCAGGTTGCAAATTGAATATAATTTTTTTCTGCATCTAGCTCTGAAAAAATATTTGGGCTTCTAGCAGTGTGTTGGACTTGTTCTATTAGTCCATCTATACTGATCTCCATCAGGTTGCAAATTGAATATAATTTTTTTCTGCATCTAGCTCTGAAAAAATATTTGGGCTTCTAGCAGTATGTGGGACTTGTTCTATTAGTCCATCTATACTGACCTCCATCAGGTTGCAAATTCAATATCATTTTTTTCTGCATCTAGCTCTGAAAAAATATTTGGGCTTCTAGCAGTGTGTGGGATTTGTTCTATTAGTCCATCTATACTGACCTCCATCAGGTTGCAAATTCAATATCATTTTTATCTGCATCTAACCCAGCCGATACTTTTGGCCTAATACCACAGTTTGGCCACTCAGCTCTGCTCGGTTCCCATCCATTGTTTCTTTGTGCAAACAACTCCAGAGTTGTGAATTAGTTAACCACCAAAATGAGTGGAAAAAGGCCTGCTGCTGGTGGAAAGGGGAATAGGCGTGTTGGGAAGGGGAAAAAAGGTTGTTTCCGTGGGGTAGGTGTTAAAGCAACAGTAACATATGCAGAAGAAAGACCATCTTCCAGCCAAACTAAAATGTCTACTTCTTTTAGCGGACAATGCGATAAGATCCCTTTCTTACGGCCACGCCAATCGCTACAAATTCCAAATGAGGCACAAAAACAGCAGGTGCTTCAACGGATATCAAGTGCTCCTTTAAGTGGGCTCTCCTCCACCTCAACTTCAACATCACAAATACTCCAGTCCTCAGAGGTGTCACCCCAATCGCACTTGCTTCCTCACAGCTCCCAAATCTCCAGCTGCCCATCTGAGTATGGGGTAGAACAGATGGTTGAGTCTGCAGAGCTGTTTACTCATACTATAGCCTGGGAATCTGAGGTCGGCTCCAGAGCTTCTGTGAATCCAGACGAGGAAATGATCTGCACTGATGCCCGGAATCTTTATGAGTCGGATCCAGGACCAGACGCAGAAGGTTCTGACCATAATGTAGACCCTCATTCCCAAACTGTAACTCCTGTTGGTGGAGACAATGAGGAAGACGATGATGAGACTCAAATACCTGATTGGAGCGACAACTTTAGTTTTTTGTCAGGGCAGGAACAGGTTGGCTCTGAGGACGACACGGGTGTGATAACACACAGGGTGATGATGATTAGGTTGGAGATCCCACTTGCTGTCAACCCACAGTCAGCCAAGAGATGAGGTCAGCAGAGGAGGTGGAGGAGGATGCTAGTGACGACGAGGTCAGGTTGCGCCTTCCTGGACAGAGACGTAGTACTGGAAGCACATCATCAACTGCATCCTCAAACACAACTCTGCCTCTGACCACAAGTCGTGGTGGCTCTTCAGGTCGCATGGGTGCTAAGCCTTGCATAGCCTGGGCATTTTTTCAGATCGATAAAGATGACCCAACTCGTGTTATCTGTAACATTTGTCAGCAAAAGCTAAGTAGAGGCCAAAAAATACATAGTATGAGTACTTCATGCATGAACCGGCACATGGACATGAAGCATAAGTTGCAGTGGGAAGCTCACTGTGCTACAATGCGGCCTAGCCGGCCGGGCCAACCACCGTCTGCCACATCTTGTGCATCCGCGGCCTCTTCATCCTCTGTGACTGGGGGGACAGCAGTCACACCTGTTTTGGGACGCAGACCTGCCACCTCTTTACCCGCAACAGCCAGCGTGATTGGCAGGTCATCATTTTCTTTGGAGGTGGTAACACCAGCTGGTGTTGAGCGCTGTCTGACATCGATAGCACCACCTTTGGATCAAGGCAACCTAACATGTCCGCCTGCATCTTCCTCACAGACCGGCAGTTTGCCGGGGACACCCTTATCAACCCCGTCTAAGCACAACAGCCAGCCCTCGGTCCCTCAGATGTGGACAAGTAAAAGACCATTTCCTCCTAGCCATGAGAAAGCTAAGAGGTTGAAATTCACCATCTGCAAGCTTTTGGCTACAGAAATGCTGCCTTTCCACCTGGTGGACACAGAGGATTTTCGAGACCTTATGTCCGTCGCAGTGCCCCAGTACCAGATGCCCAGTCGGCACTACTTCTCAAAGAAAGGTGTGCCTGCGCTCCACCAGCATGTCGCACACAGCATCACCGCTTCTTTGAGAAACTCTGTGTGTGACAGGGTGCATTTCACCACAGACACTTGGACGAGTAGGCATGGACAGGGGCGTTACATGTCGCTGACTGGGCACTGGGTAACTATGGTGACAGCAGGACAAGGGGCTGCTGTCCAAGTCTTGCCGTCCCCACAAGTTGTGCGTCAATCCTCTTTATCTTAAAGTTCTTCCACTGCTTCTGCCTCCTCAACCTCCTCTCGCTCCTCCACCTGCACTCAAAGCCTTTCTGGTCATGCCACAAGCTTTCTAACTGCGCAGAAGGGATCCTGCACACCTCCTTACTATGCTGGCAGTAGGGCTCAACGTCATCAGGCGGTTTTTACTTTGAAATGTCTGGGAAATGTGAGTCACACAGCTGAGGAGTTGTGGTCAGCTCTGGAGAACCAATTTCATGAATGGTTGTCTCCACTGGACCTGAAACCAGGGAAGGCCGTGTGCGACAATGCTGCAAACCTGGGTGCGGCCCTTCGCCGGGGCAATGTCACACACGTGCCTTGTATGGCTCACGTGTTGAACCTGGTTGTCCAGCAATTTTTAGCCCACTATCCCGGACTAGATGGCCTTTTGCAGAGGGCATGGTCGCTGTGTGCTCACTTCCGCCGTTCGCATCCCGTAGCTCAGCGACTTACATCTCTACAGAAGTCGTTGGGCCTGCCACTTCACCGGCTAAAATGCGATATGCCTACCCGGTGGAATTCAACTCTGCACATGTTGCAGCAACTGTGGCAGCACCGACAAGCTCTGGTGCAATACGTTCTGACGTATAGCCTGGGCCAACGAGATCCAGAGGTGGGGCAAATCACGCTGGAGGAGTGGTCTCAGATCAGGGACCTATGCACCCTTCTGCACAGTTTTGAAATGGCGACGAAGATGTTTAGTGCTGGCGATGCCATTATCAGCATGACTATTCCGGTGATTTACATGCTGGAGCACATGTTAAACACAATTCAGAGTCAGGTGGTGGCACAAGAGGAGGTGGAGGAAGTAGAGGAGGAGGAGATGTATGCGGAAGGGCTAACATCTGCAAGGTCCAGACGGTCGGCAGCACCAAGGCGGCAGGCATGTGAGGGTGGGGGAGATGGTTTTACCAGGGCGCATGGTAGCAGCCAAACTAGGAAGGTGCAGGAGCCCAGGAAGAAGTGGAGGACGAACTGATGGAAGACTCATCAGATGAGGGAGACCTTGATCACATTTCTGTTGTGCGAGGTTGGGGGGAGAGGACAGAGGAAGGAAGCATGATTGTTACCTCGCCACCAACACAACAGGGACTTGGTGCTCCTGGATGTGCAAGACACATGAGTGCCTTCTTGCTGCACTACCTGCAACATGACCCTCGAATTGTGAGAATTAGAAATAATCCTGACTACTGGGTTGCCACACTGTTAGATCCCCGATACAAAAGTAAATTTGCAGAAATTATTCCTGCCATAGAAAGGGATGCACGCATGCAGGAGTATCAGCAGAGACTGTTGCAGAATCTTACATGTGCTTTTCTCACAGTTCCAACTTGCCAACCGTGGGACCGTCGAGTGTTCAGCACTCAAACCGTAACAGAAACACAGTATCTGCTGGTAACATCAATTTTGCGGAATCATTTCACCACTTTTTTAGCCCATCCTTTGCAAGGCCACAGGAGACAAGAAGTCTGACACATAGTCAACGCCTAGAGACGATGGTACAGGAGTATCTCCAAGTAAACATTGAAGCCATGACTGTGTCACTGGACCCTTGCTCTTTTTGGGCTTCCAATCTGGATAAATGGCCGGAGCTCGCCACTTACGCCTTGGAGATCTTGTCATGCCCCGCAGCCAGCGTTCTGTTTGAACGTGTGTTCAGCGCTGCTGGTGGTGTGCTGACAGATAAGCGCACGCGGCTCTCCACTGATAATGTAGACAGACTCACGTTCATAAAGATGAACAAATCATGGATCCAAAACGACTTTTCTACCCCTGTGTCATCCTGGGGAGAGTAAAAGTTTGATGATTGGTTAAAATCACCTCACCAACCGTTTTAAGCTTTCAAATTACTAATCATGTTTATCTGTATCTTGGCTGGAAAATTATTTGGGCTTTGTAGCAGTGTGCAGTACTGATTCTATTAGGCCATCTATACTAAGCTCCACCAGATTTAAAATTACTAATCATGTTTATCTGTATCTTGGCTGGAAAATAATTTGGGCTTTGTAGCAGTGTGCAGTAATGATTCTATTAGGCCATCTATACTAAGCTCCACCAGTTTTAAAATTACTAATCATGTTTATCTGTATCTTGGCTGGAAAATTATTTGGGCTTTGTAGCAGTGTGCAGTACTGATTCTATTAGGCCATCTATACTAAGCTCCACCAGATTTAAAATTACTAATCATGTTTATCTGTATCTTGGCTGGAAAATAATTTGGGCTTTGTAGCAGTGTGCAGTACTGATTCTATTAGGCCATCTATACTAAGCTCCACCAGATTTAAAATTAATAATAATTTTTAGCTGCATCTAGCCCGGAAAATAATTTTGGGGCTCCTAGATGCGCAAGACACATGAGTGCCTTCTTGCTGCACTACCTGCAACATGACCCTCAGATTGTCAGAATTCGAAGTAATCCTGACTACTGGGTTGCCACACTCTTAGATCCCCAACACTCTTCGATCAACCTTTTCATTTTAATAAAGAACAAAAAATGGTCATTTTTGAAATTATAAGCATTAGCAGGTTATTAGAAACTGAAATCAAACAGTTTTCAACTCAAAACTTTATTCTAGGTGATGTTACATTTGCACATAGGACCCCTTGTTCGAAAGGAGCTTCTGAACTCTCTCGTCCATTGAAT
The DNA here is from genome assembly GCF_046119375.1 of Phyllobates terribilis. NCBI lineage: Eukaryota > Metazoa > Chordata > Amphibia > Anura > Dendrobatidae > Phyllobates > Phyllobates terribilis. The sequence goes on from NW_027362769.1 coordinate 371,847,985, forward strand.
TTGTCAGGTTTTGGATGGTTTCTGCTTCAATTGTTTTGCATGAGGACAGAATACCCTACCAGAGCTGTTGCTTAGATGTGAACTGCCTCCCGCCATCATAGACACTCCTTTTGATGATGCTCCAGAGGTTCTGAATGGGGTTGAGGTCAGGGGAGCATGGGGGTCACACCATAAGTTTGTCCCTTTTTATGCCCATATCAGCCAGAGATGCAGATGTGTTATGTGCAGCATGAGACGGTGCATTATCATGCATGAAAATGATCTTGCTGTGGAATACACGGTTCTTCTTCTTGAACCATGGCAGGAAGTGCTGTTTGAGAAACTCCACATACATTATGGAGTTCATCTTTACCCCTTCAGGGATCCTAAAGGGGCCAACAATCTCTCTCCCCATGATTCCAGCCCAAAACATTACTCCACCTCCTCCTTGTTGGCGCTGTAGCCGTGTTTGCGTGGGGTGTTCATCAACCAGCCATCCTCCACTCCATCCATCTGGACCATCGAGCGTTGCACGGCACTCATCCGTGAACAAAACAGTTTTGAAGTCAGTCTTCATGTATTGTTTGGCCCACTGGAGCCGTTTCTGCTTGTGTGCAGTGGATAGAGGAGGTCGACAGGATGGCTTACGCACAGCTGCAAACCTCAGAAGGACCCTGCATCTTGTTGTTCGGGGGACGTTGGAGGCACCAGCCGCTTCAAAAACTTGTCTGCTGCTATGACAAGGCTTTTTTGCAGCTGCTCTCTTAACCTGACGTAATTGCCTGTAGGAAAGAGTCCTCAATTTGCCCTTATCAGCACGCACACGTGTGTACTGTGAATCAGCTACATACTTCTTGATTGTGCAATGATCAGGATGAAGTGTCTTGGCAATGTTGATTGTAGTCATGCCTTGACCTAAACACTCCACAATTTGTTGCTTCTCAGCAGCCGACACATCCTTTTTCTTTCCCATTTTGGCAGAAAATGTAGGCTGCTTAATAATGTGGGACAGCCTTCTTAAGTAGTCTTGTCTTTCATTGGACACACCTGCCAAACTAATTAGCACAGGTGTCTGCAATTGCTTACAGTGATATAAAGAGCCCTGACACACATCACCATCAATGAGTTTAACTGACAAACAAACAAATTCTTCCCTTATCACTCCTAAACACTTTTTGCATAATAATTTGGAACACAGTGTACATGTGCTTTTCCACAAAACACCAGTGGTTCACGTAGTGAATCTTACAGTTCTAGCTTGCCAACCGTGGTCTGTATGGAGTTGTTCAATAAAGGGCCCAAAATTAAGATAACATAGACGGGAGAGGTCTCTATGAATACGAATTCCTAAGTATTTGATACCCTGTGAGGGCCAGGCAAAGGGAAAGTTGGACTGGATGGAATCCTGTATGGATTTGGGGAGGGAGACATCGAGGGCCTCAGACTTCGCTGCATTGATTTTAAATTTGACCATGTAACAAAGTGATCTATTTCAGCCATAACAGCAGGGATGAATATATGTGATTGAGTGATATATACTAGGACATCATCAGCAAATAGAGAGCACTTGTACTCGGTGCCTCCCACCTCAATCCACCTAATATTGGGGTTATGGCGAATTGATGAGAGCAGGTGCTCCGTCACTAGGATGTATAAGAGAGGGGACAGAGGACATCCCTGCCTTGTCCCATTGGTGATTATGAAAGGTGATGAAAATGTTCTGACGCGCCCCCTGGGCCTTGGGACACCCGGAGCCCGACCCTTTTTGGTGGATGCTGGTGGTTGTAGTCTCCGTGGCGGTGACCCAGTTCCGTGGCTCAGGGCGGTCAAACCAGTGGCAGAACTATTTATGTGGTTTTGATGTTTAAACGTCCAACTACGCCACCCGTGGATTGCAGTCAGAGTGAACCGCCGCTGCAGGGCAGACCGCTGAGGCTGGTGTTGTGGGTGCAGCAGAGCGTAGTATAACTCCCCACGGGAGGAGTATAGCCTCAGGGCAGTGTATGCGGAGGATGGGGGTGATGGTGCAGGGCAGCAGCAGTAACAACATGGAGTCAGTGATGCAGTCCAGGACCTTTACTCACAGTTATTATTATCTAGACCACTTCTGCAGGTAACGGCTGCCCACATCGTACTGTGCTCACCAGCTGAGGGGCTCCCAGATAACTTTGGAGCCCTTCACAGGACCCCCTTTGTGTGTCCTTTGTCTGGCCTTTCTTACCAACGCTTCTGTCCAGCTGCCTCGGGCCTCTATGTGGTGCCTTCCTAGCGGGTGTAGCGAGGGGCTGCGCCACATAAAATGTCACAGCCTCCGGTTTCTAGCTGAGGGTCGTTTCCCGCCTCCACTAGTTTTGGGGACCGGTCTCCCCCTTTGGCCTGACCCCTCCACGCAGGTGGATTCAGGCGTGCGGTGGCGACTCGCCCGTCCGCACCCCTGGGATCCCTTCGTTCCTCGTTCCTGGAGCCTTCTCCGCTCCTCTTCCTTCCTTCTCCCTCTTCCAGGCCTGGGCCTCTGTTACTAGGCCCGCCTCCGGAGCAGAGCTCATGCAAAGCCCCTGCTCCCTGTCACTTCTGCTCAGACTTCTCTGCACTGAACTAAGATGGTGCCCACCTTTCATACTCCCTTCTCAATGCACCCAGGAACTGCTTTTTCCCTGCTCCTGCACTACAGGGTTCCCCTTCCTCGGTGTTCTCTCCCCCCACTCCAGCCAGGGACAGGGACTGTCGTGCCCATCTCAGGGGCATATTGGTCGCCCTGCCCCACGGCAATGTGGTGTAATGCATGCAGGTATCGGGGTCCTGATCCACACTCCATCCTTACCTGAGAGTGAGATATCACACCTCTGGGTGAGGTGCAATACCTCTGTAGCAACCGAGCCCTCGGGGTGCTACAGTTCCATGTATCTTCAGCCTAGGTGACGTATTGCGATACAGGGCGGTGATTTTGGCTATAAAGGGTCCCCTAGACCCCTACCCCAAGCTTTTTAAGAGAATAATATATGGCGTGCCAGGAGACTCTATGGAATGCTTTCTCAGCATCCAACGAGAGTATCTAATTACAAATTTTTAACTGCATCTAGCCCAGGAAATACTTTGTGCCTAGTAGTTTGGACACTTAATTTTTTCAAAGGAAATGCTTCGGGACCCCAGGATACTCAGTGAAGAGCATCGGGAGGCACCCCAAGGCATAGGGGCTGGGACTGGCGGTAGGACGCCTTGCGGTGGACCGCCGAGCTCGATCCTTATAAAAGCTTTTTAACTGCAGAAGCTTTAGTGGACGCTACTGGAGCTGGAATTACGCGGCTGCTGGCATGAGACTTGCCCTCCAATAGATCCTTGTAAAAGGATTTAAAGTGTATTCATTCAAATTAGAGAGACAATTTAAATTAAAAAGCTTAGAGCTGCCTCCACCACAGGGGGGCTCGCTCGACCCACCAGCGGACAGGCACCAGTATTGGGAGAGGGGGGCTGGCCGTCAGGGTCCACCGCGGCTCTGGCACAAACCCGGCGACACAGAGGTGGCACGGGCAGGAACGGACTGGCCGTGTCGGCTTCTCACTTTTTGGATTTTAGAAGGGCATGACATGCCTATATCTGTGTCTCCCCCTCCTTTTACTCCTCCACCTCTTTTCTTTTCGCATGACTATATGTACTTGTCACTTTTCCATGTGTTAGTTATGTCTTCTGAGCAGTTTGTCAGCTTTTGGACACCTTTGAAGGTGTTTTCTATGTGTTTCTATGTGTTTTTGTTTGCCTGCCATTGGTTTTAACGGTGTTCGAAGGTGTTCGACGAACAGTTCGACGAACAGTTCGGCGAACACAAGGGTGTTCGACGAACCAAACCGAACTCGAACACTACGGGGGTGGCTCAACACTAATCCTGGCCTACCCCGATTATGGCCAGCCTTTTATCCTCCACACCGATGCCAGTAATGTGGGGCTAGGAGCCGTACTGTCCCAAAATCAACAGGGCAGAGAAAGGGTGATCGCGTATGCCAGCCGGAAGCTGAGGCCCACTGAAAGAAACCCGGAGAATTACAGCTCCTTCAAGCTAGAATTCTTGGCAGTGGTGTGGGCCGTCACAGAACGGTTTAAACATTACCTGGCCTCCGCAAAGTTCACTGTGTACACGGACAACAACCCATTGACACACCTAGACAATGCAAGACTTGGTGCCCTGGAACAGCGGTGGATGGCCCGGCTATCAAATTATGACTTCACAATCAAATACCGGGCGGGCAGAACCAACGCCAGTGCAGACGCCCTATCAAGAATGCCCCACCTACTCGAAGAAGAAGAAGACTCAGAAGAGCTGGAGGAAGTAGAGCTCCCTGCGTTCCACCGGTATGGGGCCACTCAGTATTCTCACCGGGTAAGAGACAAAGACCTAACCACCGTCATGTTCAACCCCTTACCCCACCACGGCTGGGCTGAAACGCAAGATAGTGACCCTGCAATTCGCCTGGTGAAAGACCTGTTGACCCAGGCAGACGCTAGCCCTGGCCCGGACGCTCCAGAGGAAGCCAAGCAGTTATGGAAGGAGAAAAGCAGGCTGTTCCTCTACGAGGGTAAGCTGTGCAGAAGGCTTGTCAACCACCGGACGCACGAGCTGACCTGGCAGGTAGTGGTCCCAAGACAAGATTCAGCAATGGTCCTGGAGGCCTACCATGACAGAGCGGGGCACTTCGGGTGGAAGAAACTGGAGTTCCTACTGAGAGAGCGGTTCTACTGGGTCGGTATGAGAGGGGCCATAGAGAAGTGGTGCAGGGACTGCGGCCCATGTAACCTCAGAAGGAAGGACGGTACCAGCCAGAAGACACTCTTGAGGCCCATCATCACCAGGCAGCCTCTTGAGCTGGTAGCTCTAGACCATGTACAGTTGGCTCCAAGCCGGTCGGGCTACGTCTATGCCCTGACAATAGTGGACCACTATTCCCGGTTCATGGTGGTGGTTCCCGTTAAAGACTTGACAGCCCAAACAGCGGCCAGAGCCTTCCAACAACACTTCTGCCGTCCACACGGGTATCCGGAACAGGTCTTGATAGATCAAGGTCCAGCGTTCGAGGCGGAAATCTTCCAGGAGTTCTGCAACCTCTACGGCTGTAAGAAGATTCGGACAGCGCCTTACCACCCGCAAACCAACGGGCTGTGTGAGGAAATGAATAATATCATAATTGATCTCCTCAAGACGTTGCCCCTGGAGGAACGCAGCCTGTGGCCGGAGAAGCTGCCAGACCTAATAGACTTACCTGATGCGAGCAAGACCAGGTAAGCTGCCTGTGGACCTGGAGATGGGAGTCCTGACACCTGAGGACACCTCCCCAGATGCGGACTGGGATACGGAACGGCGGCTACAGTACAAGAAGGTACAGGAGAGTGTGGAGAGGAGTCTGGCACAAGCGAGAGAAAAGCAAGAGAGGCTCTTCAACCAACACGCCCCTGCTGGTCCCCTGGAACCTGGTGAGCAGGTCCTGAAGCGGAAGAGAAGGCTTCACAAGCTAGATGACCAGTGGGAGAGCGACGTGTACACAGTACTGCCGTCCAACCACGACAACCCAAAGGTATGTGTAATTACCAGGGATGGAGGAGAAACCACTAGCACTGTCTCCAGAGACCACCTAAAACGGTGCCCCGAGCAACTACAGAGTGCAGGAGAAGATCAAGATGACCTTGAACCCACAGAGGACAAGGAAGAAATGATCAGCACAGTTCTTGGAGAGTTCCACCGGTCCTGTACTCGGATAAACGATGCCATAGCGGTACCCGTCCTACACTTCCTTCAACCTACCCAGCAGGAGCCTACAGGAGAGCAGGAAGAACAAGAGGAACAAGCAGCCCCGGAGGCAGAAGAACCCATGCCAGCAGCCCAGGAGAGTCATCCCTCTGCTGACAGTGAGCCTGCCATGCCTGCGGTAAGCCAAAGGACCCGCAGACAGCTGCCTGTAAACCCAGCTAGTAGCTGTACCCTTAATGCTAGTGGGGAAAGCCAGGTTAGACCACCACCAGACAGTGGGTTACGTAGGTCAACCCGGAGCACTAGGGGGCAGATACCCGCTCGCTGGAAAATATAGGGTGTGTAAAGAGCTGTAAATAACCCTTGTAAATAATTGTCAAATGGTTAAACAGTTAATTGCATGACCAGTAATTATGTGTTTCAGTTTCTTTCAGTTAACCAATGGACTAACAGGTTATGAACTTTGAGTAACCGGGACTTTCTTGTAAAATATGTTCGGAGCTTAACCAAAGGAAGGAATAAAGACTGTCAAGGACTCGGGGCAAGGACAGACCCCCACCTGGTTAAGGCTCCCCTTGTGTTGGTGAAATGGACACCCGGTCACGGATCATACTGTGACCCTCTCCTTTTGTTGGTGATATGGACACCCGGTCACAGACCACACTGTGACCTAAAGAACTCAATTGTGTTTTGTTTGTTGCCATGTATTAATGTTGTGTTTATGGTCGTGCATATGCTACCCTGTTTGTTTTTGGCCAAAAAGGCTTAGTCCCGGAGTACTAAACTTTACTAGGGGGGAATGTGTCACCCCAGGCCTGGATGACACAAATAATAAAGGCTGTGTCTGAGAGCAGGAGGGAGGTTCCCTGGTTAGGGACAATTAGCATACAGCACCTCCTGTCCCAGGCCAGTAGGGGGAGCTGGCTGCCCCTATAAAAGCTGGAACTGGGGGCAGGGTTAGGGAGAACTGTACGACCTAGCTCAGGACTGAGACTAGTCCCAGAGAAGGAGGGACAGTTCATGTGTAGCTGAGGAGTCCGTGAGGCAGAGGAGAAACTGCAAGCCAGGGACAGAGGCGACGAGAGCCGGTCCTGGCAGAGAACCAATCTACCAGACATTGGGGTCCGAGGCTGCCAGGGTTATAAGCCCAGCAGCAGGGAACCAATCCGCAAGGGATTTCATGTCCTTTGGCCTAAGAAGCCCGGAGGCTCCGCCACAACAGAAGGGACCAGCAAGGCCAAGAGAGGCCAAAGGTAAAAGGAACCCAAGTTGCAAGCCATACGGGCGAGAAGTACACGGCCAGCTCAGGGGCGTGGGCTATTACACCACGAGGGGGATAGCCAGAAAGAGCATAGAGAAAATGGTAGGCCTACACACTCACCCTGACCAGTGGGGCTCGCCCAAATGCTCTCAGACACCCAGGCCCATTCCTAACCAGTACCACTGTTGGGTCATTAATAATACCTACAATAAAGACCCTGGACTGTTTGAAGCGGACTCTGAACTCTTACTATTGCGGCCTGCACTATCACCCCCAGCATCCACCTACACTGCCCTGAGGCTACACTCTTCCCGTGGGGAGTTATCCTACCCCTGTGCTGCACACCAACACCAGCCTCAGCGGTCTGCCTTGCAGCGGCGGTTATCCCTGACCGCAATCCACGGGTGGCGTAGTCGGACATTCAAAACACTGATAAATAGACTGCCACAATTTGGTCTGACCACCCTGAGCCACGGGATCGGGTTGCCACTACTACCCCCGGCATCGTATAGAAGCCCGGTTCCGGGTACCCCACGGCCCAGGTGGCGAGTCATTTCTCCACGCCTATAGTCACAGCATGGAGAAGCGTGAATGTGCTGGCAGCAGCAGCGGCTCACCTCGGCTTCTGAGAGCGCGCGTTGCTCAGATGCCGACATGAGCTGCCACAGACAGGACTCAGCGCTGGAGCAGAGGTGAGGAAGGAAGGTGAGTATAAATGTTTATTATTTTATGTGTGCAGTGATTGGGGCCATACATAGTAGGATTGGGGAATGAGGAGGCCACACATACCAGGATTGGGGGGATTGGGGAGGCCACACATACCAGGATTGGGGGGGGGGATTGGGGAGGCCACACATACCAGGATTGGGGGGGGGATTGGGGAGGCCACACATACCAGGATTGGGGGGGATTGGGGAGGCCACACATACCAGGATTTGGGGGGGATTGGGGAGGCCACACATAGCAGGATTGGGGGGATTGGGGAGGCCACACATACCAGGATTGGAGGGGGGATTGGGGAGGCCACACATACCAGGATTGGGAGGGGGATTGGGGAGGCCACACATACCAGGATTGGGGGGGGATTGGGGAGGCCACACATACCAGGATTGGGGGGGGGGATTGGGGAGGCCACACATACCAGGATTGGGGGGGGGATTGGGGAGGCACACATACCAGGATTAGGGGGGATTGGGGAGGCCACACATACCAGGATTGGGGGGGATTGGGGAGGCCACACATACCAGGATTGGGGGGAGATTGGGGAGGCCACACATACCAGGATTGGGGGGGGGTTGGGGAGGCCACACATACCAGGATTGGGGGGGGATTGGGGAGGCCACACATACCAGGATTGGGGGGCATTGGGGAGGCCACACATACCAGGATTGGGGGGGATTGGGGAGGCCACACTTACCAGGATTGGGGAGGCCACACATACCAGGATTGGGGGACTGGGAAGGCCACACATACCGGGATTGGGGAGGCCACACATACCAGGATTGGGAGACTGGGAAGGCCACACATACCAGGATTGGGGGATTGGGGAGGCCACATATACCGGGATTGGGGGATTGGGGAGGCCACAGGGGTTGTCCACTGCTTTCACAATGATGCCCTTTCCATAGGATAGGGCATCAATGTATGATTGGCCGGGGTCCCGCACGGGGCTCCCCCCCGATCAGCTATTATCGGTGCCAGCGGCGGTTGCCGGCCGGAAGTGCTCACCTGCGGTGCTTGGCCGTCAAGTTGTAGTGGCCGGCGCTTGTTACTGCACATCCGTCTCTTATTCAATTGAATGGGAGGCGAATGTGCAGTTACAAGTGACGCGCCCCCTGGGCCGAGTGTGCACTTGTGTGGGATACCCGGAGCCGGGTCTCTGGGGGTTGTAGTCTCAGTGGCGGCGACCCAGTCCCATGGCTCAAGGTGGTCAAACCAGTGGCAGTCTTTTATAGGTTTTAGATTAATTGTCCGACTACGCCACCCGTGGATTGCGGTCAGGGTGTACCGCCGCTGCGAGGCAGTCCGCTGAGGCTGGTGTGGTGTGCGCAGCAAAAGATGGGATAACTCCCCACGGGAAGAGTATAGCCTCAGGGCAGGGAATGTGGATGATGGGAGTGATGGTGCATGGGCGTCCCAGTACTAGTAGTGCTGTATGCGGTGAGAAAGCAGGAACGACTCAGAGTCTTTGCAGTGCAGTTCAGGGTCTTTACTGATGATATTAAGGCAGACCCTCCCGGGAGTACTGGCTAGCATAAGGGGCCTGGTCAGTCTGTGAGCAAGCAGGAGCTCCCCTGGCCAGGTGGAGTTGTAGGCCTCCCCATCTATCTGCAGTCTTCCTGGCTACCTTGCTGTAAGCCAGTGGAAGTAGCCCACGTCCCTGAGTGTACCGTGTGGTGCTCAACCGTATGACTGGTGACTTGGGGCCTCCTGATAGCGTCCGCTCCTCGATGGCGGTGCTGGTCCCTTCCTTGTGACTGAGCCTCCGGCTCCTGTGGCCAGAGGACCTGGAATCCCCTGCCGGCTGGTTTCTGCTGCTGGACTTGAAGATCCTTGCAGCCGCGGACTCCGGTGTCCGGTTATTAGATTCTTCTGCCAGGGCGAGCTCTGCTTAGCTCCAGCCCCTGGTCTTCAGCTCCTGCTCCTACAGAGCTCCTAGCTGTAACCCTCCCTGCGTCTGGAACTGTCTCCAGGCTCTGACTCCCACTAACCCCGCCCCAGACCCAGTTTATATAGGGCAGATTCCTCCCCTCCCAGGTCTGGGCAGGAGGTGTTGCACGCTTAAGGGCTCCTGACCAGGAAACCTCCCACTTGCTCTCAGACATAATATTTCTATTACTGTGGTAATCAGACCCCTGGGGTTCCACATTCCCCCCTAGTAAATTTTAGTACCCCGGGACTAAACACATTTGTAAGAAAACACAAATACAGGGTAGAAACAATAATACAACAACATATGTACAAGAAGCTTTAGTCTTTAGAGGTCACGGCGTGTCCGTAACCGGGTGTCCATGTCACCCAACAAGGTGAAGTCTTGGAACAGAGTAAGGGACCTGTCCAAAGCAAACCCCAAACGTTGGCCCTGGGCGTGGCTGCAAGGCGAAGCTAGCTACTTTGGGCCACAAGGAGGCCACGCCAGACAGGTTTTTCTCTTCCGCGGCCATCTTCGTAAGAGGCACCAAGTGCAACTATTTACATTGTAGTTCCGGTTATTCAGCGTCCATAACCTGTCAGTCCAAATAAACCTGAAGGGTAACTAGAGAAACATAATTAGTAATCAGGTAACAAAAACATAAACCTTTTTCAACATTGGCAATTTACAAGCAAATTCACATTACATTTTAAGATTCTCCAGCGAGCGGGCATTTGTCCTCTTGTGCTCCTGGTGGACCTACGTAACCCACTATCTGGTTCTGCACTACAGGGTGTAGTAGGTGTTGCGGGTAGGCCTGGGAGCTTTCTGCGTACTCTTTGGCTCACTAGGGGCACGGCAGGCTCACTACTAGCAGAGGGTTGATTCTCCTGGGCTGCTGGTAAGGATTCTTCTGCCTCCTGGGCCGGCTGCTCTCCCGACACTTCCTGTTCTTCTGTAGGCCCTTGAGGGGCTGGCTGGAGAAAGGTGAGGACGGGTACCACGACTGCGTTGTTGATTTGAGTCCAGGACCGGGGAAAGTCTCCGAGTACGGTACTGATCATTTCTTCCCTTTCCTCTGCGGGTTGAGGATTCTCTTGATCTTCGTCAGGGCTTTGCAGCTGCTCGGGACACTTTTTCAGGTGGTCTCTGGAGACAATGGCTGTGGTCTCTCCTCCATCCTTACTGATTACACAGAGTTTTGGATTATCATGGCTTGAGGGCAGTACGGTGTACGAGTCCTTCTCCCACTGGTCGTCCAACTTGTGGAGCCGCTTCTTTCTCTTCAAGACCTGCTCTCCAGGTACCAGGGGAACAGCGGGAGCATGCTGGTTATAAGCCTTCTCTTGCCTTTCTCTTGCTTGAGACAGACTTCGCTCGACGCTCTCCTGTACTTTCCGATACTGCTGCTGCCGTTCTGTATCCCAGTCTGCCTCTGGCGAGGTGTCCTCAGGTGTCAGGACTCCCATATCCAGGTCAATAGGCAGCTTACCAGGTCTTGCTCTCATTAGGTAAGCCGGGCTACAGTTGGTGGAACCTACGGGGATGTGATTATACAAGTCCACCAGATCAGGCAGTTTTTCAGGCCACAGACTGCGTTCTTCCAGGGGCAATGTTTTTAGCAAGTCTATCACCACCTGGTTCATTTTCTCACATAGTCCATTGGTCTGAGGGTGATAGGGTGTTGTTCTTATCTTCCTGCAGCCATACAGGTTGCAGAACTCCTGGAAGACCTCCGCTTCGAAGGCTGGTCCTTGGTCCGTCAACACTTGCTCCGGATACCCGTGTGGACGGCAGAAGTGCAGCTGGAAGGCTCTGGCTGCTGTTGGAGCCGTTAAGTCTTTGACAGGGACCACCACCAGGAACCGGGAGTAGTGATCTACGATGTTGAGGGCGTAGACGTATCCAGATTTGCTTGGAGCCAGTTTCACATGGTCCAGGGCTACCAGTTCCAGTGGCTGTCTGGTGATGATAGACTGCAGGGGAGTCTTCTGGCTGGCACAGTCTTTTCTTCTTAGGTTGCACGGGCCACAGTCTCTGCACCATCTCTCGATGGCTCCTCTCATGCCTACCCAGTAGAACCGTTCACGCAACAGGAACTCCAGCTTCTTCCATCCGAAGTATCCTGCTCCATCGTGGTATGCCTCCAGAACCATAGCCGCGTCTCGTCTTGGGACCACTACCTGCCAGGTCAGCTCATGTGTTCTAGAGTTGACCATTCTCCGGCACAGCTTCTCCTTGTAGAGAAACAGCTTACTTTTCTCCTTCCACAGTTGCTTGGTCTCCTCCGGAGCATCTGGATCAAGACAGGCATCAGCCTGTGTCAGCATTTCCTTTACCAGACGGACTGCGGGATCACTGTCTTGCGTCTCCGCCCAGCTGTAGTGGGGTAAGGGATTGAACGTAGCAGACCGCCTGTCCCTTACACGGTGGGAATACAGGGTAATCCCATGACGGTGGAACACAGGGAGTTCGACTTCTTCCAGTTCTTCTGGATCTTCCCCTACGTCCGGTAAGTTTGGCATTCTGGACAGGGCATCCGCGTTGGCATTTGAGCATCCCGCCCGGTATTTGATGGTGAATTCATAGTTGGACAGGCGGGCCATCCATCTCTGCTCCAGGGCACCAAGTTTTGCAGTGTCCAGGTGTGTCAACGGGTTGTTATCCGTGTACACGGTGAACTTGGAAGAGGCAAGGTAATGCTTGAAACGTTCGGTCACTGCCCACACCACTGCCAGGAACTCTAGCTTGAATGAGCTATAATTCTCAGGGTTTCTCTCTGTGGGCCGTAGTTTTCAGCTGGCGTAAGCGATTACCCGTACTTTCCCCTGCTGGATCTGGGACAGTACGGCTCCTAGCCCGATGTTGCTCGCGTCCATGTGGAGGATAAAGGGCTGGCCGTAGTCAGGGTACGCTAGGATTTCATCCCCCGTGAGGGCCATCTTCCGCTGGCGGAAGGACTCCTCTTCCAGCTTTTCCCACCTGAAGGGCGGCTTCTGGTTTTTGGCCTTACTGGATTGACCTATCAGGAGGTCCTGCATAGGGGCTGCCATTTTGGTGAAACAGGGAATGAATCTTCGGTAGTAGCCCACCAACCCGAGGAACTGCCGCACTTCCTTTATGCTGGAGGGTCTTGGCCAGTCTTTAATCACGGTGATCTTATGGGGGTCGGGAGCCACTCCGTCAGCACTCACCACGTGTCCCAGGTACTGCACCTTTGGTTTCAGGAGGTGACACTTGGAGGGTTTCACCTTTAGGCCGTAGCTTGCCAGGGCGTCAAACACTTCTGCCAGGTGTTTCAGTTGGTCCTCGTAGGTTTTGGAATAAACGATGACATCGTCCAGGTATAACAGGACCGTCTCGAAATTCCGGTGTCCCAGACAGCATTCCATCAACCGCTGGAAGGTTCCTGGTGCGTTGCAGAGCCCGAACGGCATACAGTTGAATTCGCTGAGACCCATCGGGGTGGTGAATGCGGTCTTCTCCTTGTCTGCCTCTGCTACAGGAACCTGCCAGTACCCGCTAGTAAGATCCAAAGTGGAGAAGAAGTTAGCAGATTTTAATGCAGCTAAAGATTCTTCTACACTAGGTAACGGGTACGCATCTTTGTGTGTGATACGGTTGACCTTTCTGTAGTGTACACACATTCTCATGGTGTTGTCCTTCTTTTTCACTAGAACTAGTGGAGCTGCCCAGGGGCTACAGCTGTCCCTGATTACCCCAACCTCCTTCATGTCCCGCAACATACCCTTTGCATGCTGATAGTCTGCAGGGGGTACAGGTCGGTATCTTTCCTTTATGGGTGGATGGTCTCCTGTGGGGATGTGATGTTCTACCCCCTTTACTCGCCCGAAGTCTAGCGGGTGTTTACTAAAGACTCTTTCGTACTCCTGAACCACCCGATAGACTCCCTGTTTTTGGTGTGAGGGAGTGGAGTCAGTACCCACATGCAGTTGCTGACACCAGTCCTCCATTTGTTTCTTAGAGCCGTTACCTTCCTCTGGTTGAGATGGAGGCAAGGGTTCCACGGCCCTTACAGAATTTTGGTTTATGGTGAACAATTTGGCTAGCGTGGCATACCGGGGCAGGTATACTTCTCTCTCCCCAATATTTATGATGCGGACGGGCACCCTCCCATGGCGTACATCGGCCACCCCCCGTGCTGTCAAAATGGTGGGCCTACTGTCTGAGTAGACGGGTTCTACCATTGCTTGGTAGTCTCTACCTCTTAGACCAATAGCTGCCCGGCACCAGATCATCATCTCACTTTTCGGGGGCATGGCAATAGGGAACGGGTCACACATTCTCACGCTACCTATCTCACCACCACATAGTTCCACTTGTTGCCGTTTCATCAGCGCCCGGATCTCTTTTTGGAGAACGCGCTGCTGTCTGGAACTGGCGTTCCTGGCAACCTGCTGTAAAATGAGAATTACCTCTGCAAGACAATTTTCAATTACGTTAGTTCCCAAGGTTATTTTAGGGTGACTCTCATGACGGTCAATGTCCACAATAATCAGTCTTTGTGCCGCTAGTTTGACTTTACCGATCTTAATGGTCACCTCTTTGAATCCCTCCTGCGTCACGGGCTGACCATTGCTGGCGATGATACTCAGGTCATCATCTGGGTAGCGGGTTATGTCCGAGTCATTCCAGTACCGCTTAAAGAGCACGTACGGGATGGTAGTCACCTGTGACACAGTGTCTAGTAGGGCACTCATAGGAATGCCATCCAGTACCACAGGCAAGACCGGACGTCCCCCTGCGTATTTATCACGCTAGTTCGATGGGTCTGATGATCTTATGCCTGGGGGTTGGCCCTCTGCCCCAGGTTGTGCCCGTTTAAATGACAGTACCTTGCCATATGTCCGGGTTGATTGCAGCGGCGACAGATGGGTTGTCCGTCCTCGTTGTATCTGTCGCTGGGTCTTCCTCTGGACGATGGGATCCTCCTCTGTCAGTGCCACGGGACGTCCTCCGGACTGGTGGCCAGCTTGATCCTTCCTGGAGGAGAGACCTGTAAAGACTGCACAGTTCGGGTTAGCGCGGCTACGCTTTTAGTTAGCTCTTGGACCTGATGGTGCAGGTCTGTAGCCGGGTTGTTGTCCAAAGCCTGCGCACCAGCTATTACAGGCTCTGCAGACAAGGGCGCCGCCTCTTGATGATAGGTAATAGCAGGGCGCCGGTGGGTTACAGCGCTATCCGGTGCCGGTTCTCGGAGCACCCGGAAGGCCCTGTCCTTGAACTTTGCAAAGTCTAAACCAGGGTTCTGCAAGGCCATTGCATGCAACTGGGTTCGGTGGGCGTTGGACAGCAGACCCTCAATGAATTGCTCAGTTAACAGTTCATCTGCATTCTGCACACTGTCAGGGTCTGCCTGTTTAATGGCTCCCAGGGCCTCTTGCAAACTCAAAGCATAGTCTCTTATACTGTCTTGGGCCCGCTGCTTGCACCCATAAAATCTCATTTTGATCTCGGCTGAGGTGCGGGTATCAAAAGTGTCCTCCAGACGGGCCAAGATCTCCTTTACGGTCTCCTTGTCCTGGACTGACCAGGACTTAACTTCGGGTTGGGCTGCGCCGGTTAGCTGGCCTATCAATATCCTCACTTTCTGGCCCTCCGTCAGGGAGTATACCTTAAATAGGCTGTACAGTCTCTATTTAAAGTCGCTTAGGGTATGCGACTCCCCTGAGTATTGGGGCAGCCAGGCCGCTCCGAGGATGTAAGGCATTGCAAATGGCATTACTGCGGCAGTGGCCGCGCTGGTGGTAGAGGATCCCTCCGTGTCCGTCATCTTCCTCCCCCCTAGTTAAGTGTGGCCTACCTTCCGACGATCCTCTTCTGTAGGCCGCGGCTCCGCTGGTGCTGCTCCGGACGAGGACCTTGCGTCGCGTCCTGGTGACGTCTGCGTCGCTCTCTCTCCCTTCCAGGACCTTGCGCAGCGTCGGTGCATAGGGCGGAGCTTCAGGTCTCACGCGCTTTCGGTGTCCACGCCCCTCTTCTTCCCGCGCGGCGTCCTGAAGATGGCGTCCGATGGCGGGAAAACGACTGCGGATGGCGGGAAAACGGCTGAAGATGGCGGGAACCGACTGAAGATGGCGGGAAATGGCTCCGGATGGTGGGAACCTTCACCACGGCAGGTATGACAGTCTTTTGAAGGCACGCAGTACCCGGTGGTTGCGGGCACGAAATCCTGCCGACTACGCCAACGTTGACGCGCCCCCTGGGCCGAGTGTGCACGTGTGTAGGATACCCGGAGCCGGGTCTCTGGGGGTTGTAGTCTCCGTGGCGGCGACCCGGTCCCATGGCTCAGGGTGGTCAAACCAGTGGCAGTCTTTTAGGTTTTAGATGAATTGTCCGACTACGCCACCCGTGGATTGCGGTCAGGGTGTACCGCCGCTGCGAGGCAGTCCGCTGAGGCTGGTGTGGTGTGCGCAGCAAAAGATGGGATAACTCCCCACGGGAAGAGTATAGCCTCAGGGCAGGGAATGTGGATGATGGGAGTGATGGTGCATGGGCGTCCCAGTACTAGTAGTGCTGTATGCGGTGAGAAAGCAGGAACGACTCAGAGTCTTTGCAGTGCAGTTCAGGGTCTTTACTGATGATATTAAGGCAGACCCTCCCGGGAGTACTGGCTAGCATAAGGGGTCTGGTCAGTCTGTGAGCAAGCAGGAGCTCCCCTGGCCAGGTGGAGTTGTAGGCCTCCCCGTCTATCTGCACTCTTCCTGGCTACCTTGCTGTAAGCGAGTGGAAGTAGCCCACGTCCCTGAGTGTACCATGTGGTGCTCACCCCTATGGCTGGTGACTTGGGGCCTCCTGATAGCGTCCGCTCCTCGATGGCGGTGCTGGTCCCTTCCTTGTGACTGAGCCTCCGGGCTCCTATGGCCAGAGGACCTGGAATCCCCTGCCGGCTGGTTTCTGCTGCTGGACTTGAAGATCCTTGCAGCCTCGGACTCCGGTGTCCGGTTATTAGATTCTTCTGCCAGGGCGAGTTCTGCTTAGCTCCAGCCCCTGGTATTCAGCTCCTGCTCCTACAGAGCTCCTAGCTGTAACTCTCCCTGCGTCTGGAACTGTCTCCAGGCTCTGACTCACACGCCCCAGACCCAGTTTATATAGGGCAGATTCCTCCCCTCCCAGGTCTGGGCAGGAGGTGTTGATGCTTAAGGGCTCCTGACCAGGAAACCTCCCACTTGCTCTCAGACATAATATTTCTATTACTGTGGTAACCAGACTCCTGTGGTGCCACACAAGCAGCGGCCACTACAGATGACGGCCAAGTAACGCAGGTAAGGACTTCCGGCTGGCAACCGCCGCTGGCACTGATAATAGCTGATTGGGGGGGAGCCGCGTGCGGGACCCCGGACGATCATACATTGATGCCCTAACCTATGGATAGGGCATCATTGTGAAAGTAGTGGACAACCCCTTTAATGCATAGGAAAGAAAAAATCTGAGACTATTAAGTCACAGTTAATGAAAAGTTTTACATTATCATAGATCTCTTCTTAAACTGTCAATTAATAGTCTCAGATTTTTTCTTTCCTATACTTACATTTCACTGCCTTTACACTTAGTACATGTATTATTTTTAATACATTTTAGAAGTGTAGAAAAGCACAGCGTACCATGCTTTACTACAATTAAGAAAAAAACATATACCCTACTTAAAGGAAATCTTCCATCCCCAAAACACAATTTAAGCTACTTATACATTCCTACAGGGTACTGTAACGCGGGGGTGTTCACACCGTGCAGTAACTGAGGCAGTGACCCAAGCAAGTCCAACATAAACAGCTTTAATCAGCAAATCACGGGTAAACAGAAAAGTCCTCTGGTTCACAACCGGGTTAACATGAGTCCTTAAACAACGGTTGCCGTGGGCAACGGCCGCGCCGGGCCGCTTAGAGCCTGACGGGTGCAGAGCCTTCCCAGGCGTGGGTTCAGCTACTCACAGGACCGCCAAGCTTTCCTGCTATGCTTCTAGCAGGTCCCAACACTGAACAACACTAATCCTTAGTGCGGGGTTTTTAAAGGACCTGTGGCAAGAGCCACTGGAAAACCTGGGTTGGAGGGAGGAGGCCGCCCCACTGCCTCCTGTGACCTCCTCCAAGAAATGAAGGCCCTGCCAGGTTTTACTTAATCTGCCTTAGCCAGATAGCCTGACCAGGTCAATGCTCACCTTCATTCCTGCATTGCAGCTGCAGGTGAGTTTGTGACTGCAATGCACTACAATGGATTTAATAAGCCTCTGTGCACATTCTGGGGGATATATAATGTCCCTCGTATACGATCCCAGTCACTGCCTCACATATCCCCCCCCTCTGTTCAAACTTGTGGGGTTGAACAGTTGTCACCATACAGGGTTGTATTGCCAAGTTTTTAGCAATAAGGTTTGGATACGGCTTTAAAGAAGGCAACCACTTGTAATATAGCACAATTTTATTTATAACAGTTAATTTGAAAGATAAAATACAGAATATAGTATGATATTATGATATTGAGTACACTTTTGTAGATTAAAGGTTACAAAGGTTAAATACTTATAAAGGTTACATACTTACTATTAGATAGAAGAAGAAAAAGATTTCCCTAGTAGCATGTACATCATCTGTCCGGAAACTTCAGCTGGAGAAGCGTTCAGCGATGGGCAGAGAATGCGTACTAGGTCCTACACTGTGAAGAGCGTCCTCTTCACAGGTCCACAATGCTTCTGCCATAACTGAATTCTTCAAGAGCTTTTATATTTTAGAAAAAGGCTTACCCAACCTAATATTACGTAAGCATGAAAGTTCATTGGTTGTTGTCCAGCATTTCAATCCTGTGACAGTGGCCAGCTATCACAGATAAACAATACTGGACAAGACCTGTTCACAGACCATTCTACTTCTGTCATAATGTTTACATATGATAAGAGTAAATCCTACACCGGGTTATAAATCAGAACAAGGTTTTCTTCCCAGACAGCATATTGTGTTAAGAAGCTATGTATCAGTGAGATACATTCACAGAAAAAGTATACCTTAGCACAGAATATATAATCAGAATATTAATTAAAGGTTGAATACATCATAATGGGTTTCAGATGGCCACTTATATTTTTGGTGCTACAATAAGCTTCTCCATCTTAAGCCATATGCCTGTAGTCTTATTTACAATATTGTGCAATCGTCTGTGTCTGGTTGTACCTCGGATCTAATGGCAAACACAGCTATACAAAGTCTAATTCCCTTCAGCAATAAAGATTAAACCTTAGACTGTTAGCAAACTTAACCTAAAGCTATGTTTTAGTATGTCTGGACTAATGACCCCTAGTCTACTGAGGTAGGATACCTACAAATGCTGACATGTCTGGTTCCTATTTTATTTCAATATGGATTTGAAATATAAAATAGCCATTTTTCATGTTCATACTACAAGGGAGCCGGGGACAGGGCACCTGCGTTTGCCTGCGACTTCCCAGAGCGATGTTCTACAGAGAAACTGAAATTTTGCAGTGACAGGAACCACCTGATGACTCACACATTCCTCTCCTTGGTGGTCCTCATCCATACCAAGGGTGAGTGGTCTGTCACCAAGCGGAACAAACGCCCGAGTAAATAATAACATAGTGATTCCAAGGCCCACTTAATAGCCAAACACTACTTCTCTACCATGCTATAGTTTTTCTCTGCCGGGATAAGTTTTCTTCTCAAGTAGGTGACCGGGTGCTCTTTGCCATTCACTTTTTGCGACAATACCGCCCCGAGGCCTACCTCTGAGGCGTCTGTCTGTACAATGAAGGTTTCCTTGAAGTTGGGACTGATGAGGACCGGCTGTCCACACAGGGCCAACTTCATGGACTGAAAGGCTTCTTCTGCCTGAGGGTTCCACCGAACCATTACCGATTTTTTTTTCCTTTCAAGAGATCGGTCAGGGCCGGCGTTCTCCCAGCAAAATTAGGTATAAACCAGCGGTAATACCCAAGGATGCCAAGGAACGCCCTCACCTGCTTTGTACTTGACTGTTTAGGCCAGTTTTTTATGGCCTCAACTTTACTGATTTGGGGCTTGATAACTCGGCCAATCACATACCACAAATATTGGGCTTCCTCTAGCCCTATCACACATTTTTTGGGGGTTTGCCGTTAACCCCACGGCTCTGAGAGAATCCAGCATCGCTTGTACCTGGATAGATGCGTATGCCAGTCGGTGCTAAAGATGATAATATCATCTATATACGCGGACGCGTACTCCTGATGGGGCTTGAGCACTATGTCCATCAGCCTTTGGAATGTACCCGGGGCCCAATGTAACCCAAAAAGGTAAGACCACATAGTGATATAGACCCTCCAGAGTTATGAAGGCGGTCTTTTCCTTCGCCGATTTCGTGAGAGGTACTTGCCAGTAACCCTTGGTGAGATCGAGCGTGGTAAAGTAGTGGGCTTGCCCCAGTCTCTCAATCAGCTCATCCACCGTTGGCATTGGATATAGGTCAATTTTCGACACTTCATTTAAATTCTGGAAATAGTTACAGAAGCGTAACGATCCGTCTGGTTTCGGAATCAGTATGATGGGGCTAGCCCATCACTCCGTGATTCCTCGATGGCGCCTAACTGGAGCATTTGATTTACCTCAGCCGTGATGGCTTGCCTCCGGGCTTCGGGTACCCGGTACGGTCTCATTCGCACCCTTACTCCAGGTTTGGTAACAATGTCATGTTGGAGAACTGTAGTCCTACCCGGTAGCTCTGAGAACACGTCGGAATTCTGCTGCGCCAGCGAGCGAGCCTCCCGTCGCTGCTGTTTAGTGAGGGCATCACGTATCCTGACCTCTCCCCCAGGCGCATCCCTGGCTGAAGGTAGAGAACTCTCTGACAGCATGCCCGAAGTGACGTCTGTAACTAAACACTCTCGATCTCTCCAAGGTTTTAGCAGGTTTACATGGTAAAGCTGCTCAGGTTTCCTCCTTCCGGGCTGATACACCCAGTAATTTACCTCCCCCACCTTTTCTCGAAACCTCATATGGCCCTTGCCACTTGGCTATCAGCTTACTCTTGGCTGTGGGTACCAGCACTAATACCCGATCGCCCTTGTTAAAAGACCTGACTGTGGCTCTTTTATTATATGTGTGCCTCTGGACTGCCTGGTAATCTAACAGATGTTCTTTCACGATGGGCATGACTGCCGCAATCCGGTCCTGCATACTAGCCACGTGTTCAATTATGCTCCTATGTGGAGTCGGCTCTTGCTCCCACATCTCTCTAGCTACGTCCAACAGACCCCTAGGGTGTCTGTCGTACAATAACTCAAAGGGAGAGAATCCTGTAGAAGCCTGGGGTACCTCACGGATGGGGAACATCAAATAGGGTAGCAACATGTCCCAATCTCTTCCGTCCTTAGAAACCACCTTTTTTAACATGGACTTGAGGGTTTTATTGAACCGTTCTACTAACCCGTCGGTATGTAGGTGGTACACCGAGGTGCCAATTGTTTAATTTTTAGCATTTTACACAGTTCCTTTGTCACCTTGGACATAAAAGGGGTCCCTTGATCCATCAGGATGTCCCTAGGTAGTCCAAGGCGACAGAACATGGCAAACAGCTCCCGTGCAATCGCCGAGGTGTGGCGTAGCGGTATAGCCTCCGGGTACCGGGTGGCATAGTTGACGACCACCAGTATATGTTGGTGGCCACGAGCAAATTTTACAATGTGCCTTACCAAGTCCATTGCAATTCGTTCAAAAGGTACCCCTATCACTGGCAGAGGTACCAATGGGCTACGGAAACTGGCGGTGAGTGTGGTCAGTTGACATTCGGGGCAGGATTCGCAGTACTTTTGGACCTCCGCTTAAATCCCCGGCCAAAAGAACCGCTGCAAAATACGTTCTTGCGTCTTTTTAACCCCTAAGTGTTCACCCAGCAGGTGTGTGTGTGCCAAATCTAGAACCACCAGATGGTACGACTGAGGTACCACTAACTGTTCCACGACCTCGTCCCTGATCTTGTCTACCCTATAGAGCAACTCACCGTTGACGACCATGCGTGGAAATACAGTATCTGCACCGGGCTGTTGAGAAACGCCATTTACCTCTAACACCCTTTCCCGCGCCTGAGTTAGGGTGGGATCCTGTAGCTGAGCTGTCCCAAACGTGTCCCGGGACACTTCCAGCTCGGGGATTGATGGGGTCTCCTCGACCTCTCCTGCCAGCACCTCTAGGGGAGACCTATCAGGGTCACACTCTGTCCCTAGGTTGGACACCCCTGCTGCAGGTATCCCCGACTCGGGTTCATCGGGTACAGCACCTGTAATAAATTTTACCGGGGGAGAGTGGATTTTGTTTTTCCACAGAGTCCAGAACAGGGGCAAGTCTCTTCTCAACAGTCCCATAGGGAAGATTTTCACCACCCCCACCACATGTTTTATGTCGCCACATGGCGTGGACAAAACTACCTCCGCGGTTGGGTACTCTCGGAGGTCCCCATGGATACACACAACCTCGACTGTCCATCCACTGGGGTTGTCTCCTGCCACCAGCGACTCATGCACCAAAGTCACTAGGCTCGCTGAGTCTAGGAGGGCCTCCGTGGGGTAACCATTAACCAGTACCTGGCACAGTTGGGGTTCACTGTCCAAGGGGTCAGCACTCTGACACCGCCAGCACCTAATGGTGGAGGTACTGTTAGGTCTCATGCCCGTTTGGGAGGGAACCGGTCTCCTGCTACTCTCACTCCGGGGTACCGACCCCCTTCCCGGTTCCTGGGTTGGCAGGGATCGGCGTGACACCCACGAGGGGGCAGAGTCCCGGATAAAGTCCTGAGTGGCCGAGTAGCGTTCGATCAGGCTAACCACCTGGTCGAGGGTGCCGGGGTCCCCTTGTCCCATCCAACGTTGGATAGCGGCCGGCAGAGTCCTCACCAGCCGGTCGACCACCACCCTCTCCACCATCTGGGCTGGAGTCAAAGACTCAGGCTGGAGCCACCTCTTTACCAGCTGCAAAAGGTCATAAGCCTGAGACCGGGCAGGTCGGGTCTCAACAAAGGCCCATGAAAACGCGCGCTGAGCCCTCACGTACGTATTGACCCCAGCCGGGCAAGGATCTCACCTTTGAGCCTCTGGTGGTCCTGGTGTCCTCCCGACTGACGTCGAAATAGGCCTTCTGGGCATCGCCGACCAAAAACGGAGCCACCACTTCCGCCCACTGGCCGGCTGATAGGTTTTCCCGCTCTGCTGTGCATTCGTAGACAGTCAGGAAGGCTTCCATGTCGTCCTCCAGTCCCATTTTCCTCAACGCTGAGCGAACCTTGTCCCGGGCCTCTCGACGTTCCGGAATCGGTGTTGTGGCCATTTCCCGCAGGGCAGCAATCTGTCGCAGCAACAGTTCATTTGTTTTTTGCTGCTGCTGGTACAGTAACTGCTACTGCTGATTGTGCTGCTGCTCCCGCTCCCGCTGATGCCGCTGAGACTGCAGCTGCTGCTGATTGTACTGCTGCTCTGGCTCCTGCAGTTGCCGTTGGAGACTCTGGTGCTGCTCCTGCTGTTGCCGTTGGAGACTCTGGTGCTGCTCCTGCTTTTGCCACTGAGACTGCAGCTGCTGCTGCTGGGTAAGTAACAGCTCCTCCATTTTGTCCACGGGGTGGGGCTGAAATGTGGCAGGCCGGATTGTAGTCATGCAGCTGCCGGTGGGGTATGCCTCAGTCACTATGCCCGCATTCTCCACCAAGCTGTAAGGCGGCGGTGTTCACACCGTGAAGTTACTGAGGCAGTGATCCAAGCAAGTCCAACATAAACAGCTTTATTCAGCGACTCACGGGTAAACAGAAAAGTCCTCTGGTTCGCAGCCGTGTTAACATGAGTCCGCAAACGGTTTCCGTGGGCAACGACCGCGCCGCTCAGAGCCTGACGGGTGCAGAGCCTTCCCAGGCGTGGGTTCAGCTACACACAGGCCGCCGAGCTTTCCTGCTATGCTTCTAGCAGGTTCCAATACAAAACAACACTAATCCTTAGTGCAAGGTTTTTAAAGGACCTGTGGCAAGAGCCCTGGAAAACCCGGGTTGGAGGGAGGAGGCCATCCCACTACCTTCCTGTAGCCTCCCCCAAGAAATGAAGGCCCTGCCAGGTTTTACTAATCTGCTTTAGCCAGACAGACTGACCAGGTCCATGCTCACCTTCATTCCTGCATTTCAGCCGCAGGTGAGTTTGTGACTGCAATGCACTCCAATGGATTCAATAGGTCTCTGCACACATTCTGGGGATATATAACGTCCCTCATATATGATCCCTGTCAATGCCTCACAGTACATAGCCCCTATAAAACCTACTGTATAGATTTCACTTTTTTTGTTTTTCCAGAAAAAAATGTGTTTTTTTTTAATGTAAATGAGGGCTCCTCTGTGCTCCCTTGGCATGGCGAAGGGCTCAGTGCACTATTGACCCCCTTAATCACCTTGCTGCACACCTCTACTTGGCTCGATTGACAAAACTCACTTGCCCAGAGCGAGAGCTGTCTGAATTTAATCTCTGGCCCTGTGCACATGATCAGCACAGGTGCACGCTCATCCCTCTCTCCTCTCTTCATCAACCACCCGCTACTATGTGATTCTTGAGTTCAGTGAATGGGAACTGCACACGGGAGAGGAGGATGAAAGCACACCCGCACTGACATGGTGTGCGCACAAGCTGGGGTCCTGCAGTGTCAATGCAGACATGGAGGGGAAAGGATTCAACTCAGAAAGCGCTCACTCTGGGCAGACATGTGCTGTCAATCAATCTAAGGGAGGTATGAGACATGCTGATCGAGAGGGCGGAACGGAGTGTGAGCCCTTGGCCACGCCAACAGTACAATGAGGAGGAATGAGACATACTGATCGAGGGGGCGGAATGGTGTGTGAGCCCTTGGCCATGCCAACAGTACACTGAGGAGGTATGAGGCATACTGATCGAGGGGGCGGAACGGTGTGTAAGCCCTTGGCCACGCCAACAGTACACTGAGGAGGTATGCTGTCAATCAATCTAAGGGAAGGTATGAGACATGCTGATCGAGAGGGCGGAATGGAGTGTGAGCCCTTGGACACGCCAACAGTACACTGAGGAGGTATGAGACATACTGATCGAGGGGGCGGATCGGAGTGTGAGCCCTTGACCACGCCAACAGTACACTGAGGAGGTATGAGACATACTGATCGAGGGGGCGGAACGGAGTGTGAGCCCTTGGCCACACCGACAGTACACTGAGGAGGTATGAGACATACTGATTTAGGGGCGGAACGGTGTGTGAGCCCTTGGCCACACCGACAGTACACTGAGGAGGTATGAGACATACTGATTGAGGGGGCGGAACGGTTTGTGAGCCCTTGGCCACGCCAACAGTACACTGAGGAGGTATGAGGCATGCTGATCGAGGGGGCAGAACGGTGTGTAAGCCCTTGGCCATGCCAACAGTACACTGAGGAGGTATGCTGTCAATCAATCTAAGGGGAGGTATGAGACATGCTGATCGAGAGGGCGGAACGGAGTGTGAGCCCTTGGCCACGCCGACAGTACACTGAGGAGGTATGAGACATACTGATCGAGGGGGCGGGACAGTATGTGAGCCCTTGGCCACGCCAACCGTACACTGAGGAGGTATGAGACATACTGATCGAGGGGGCGGAACTGTGTGTGAGCCCTTGGCCACGCCAACAGTACACTGAGGAGGTATGAGACATACTGATCAAGGGGGCGGAATGGAGTGTGAGCCCTTGGCCACACCGACAGTACACTGAGGAGGTATGAGACATACTGATTGAGGGGGCGGAACGGTGTGTGAGCCCTTGGCCACACCGACAGTACATTGAGGAGGCCTCATTTGCATATGTAATAAAAAAAGAAGTGAAATCTACACTACAGGTCGGCTGTTCTTTATATGGGACTACGTCCTTCTATAGCTGGTTAAATATTTTAAATTGAGTTTTGAGGATGACAGACCTTCTTTAGTTATAGTCTATTTACAATGGCCAAATATGAATGAGGGTTCCTAGGAACAAAGGGAACCTTTCACCAGTTTTATATCTTATAAACCCTGCCCATCACCTATGAATGCATGTAAGCAGGTTTCCTACAGCCCCTTTATACCCTCCTAGGTTCTTCTGCATACCTACAGAAAAGTGTTTTTATTCATGTCTCGAGCTGTTGGGCTATGTTCATATTAGGTGTTTTTTCAGCATCTTTTTTTTCTGCAGCACAAACCTAATCTAGCCAGGAAGGTTTGTTCAGGATTTTGCTTGTTTTTTTGTTTTTTTTTTGCTGCAGTTTTGCTGTGTTTTTTCACTGTTCTTTAGTCTCTTTATGCATGTACATAAAGTTCAGTGAAAAAAAAAATCATTCTATTTCATCAGGTTATGGCACAAAAAACGCTGCAAAACCTCATGTCTGCATTTTTTGGTGCGTTTTTTCAGTATTTTTTAAACATCCATTACTTTCAATGGGTGAAAAACGCAAAACACTGAAAAAATGCTGAAAGAAGTGACATGCTCTATTGTGCAAAAAAAACATGCAAAGCACAAAATACTGGTGAAACAAAAACCAATGTGTGTGCATGAGATTTCTGAAATCTCATAGACTTTGCTGGTACTGTAAAACGCAGCTGAAAATTTACATGAAAAAGCATCAAAAAAACACAATGTATGAACATAGCTTTACAGACAGCAAACTATCTGTAATTACATAGGTGTGTGCCATCTCAATAACACACCAGTTTTTGTTTTTTTAAAGCCTTGGTACCTTTAATTTATGAAGCAGCCAGAGGTAACTATGATACTGATGAGTCACGAATCATGGGCCACCATTGTGTGCTTGCCCCCCCAAGCTAAAATTTGCCAGCCAGCCCCTGATCACGTTCAACCTTCCTCCACCAATTATACATTTTGTCACTAATTTAACTATAACCCACGATGTTATGTGTACTGAGGAAATCATCCAGCCCTTTTTTAAAAGCTGTTACAGTGTCGGACATCCGTATCTCTTGTGGTCGGCATTCCACAGTCTGACTGCTCTGACTGTAGAGAACCCTTTCCTGTTTAGGTGCCGGAATCGCCTCTATTCCACCCGTAATGAGTGCCCCCTGGTCCTTAGTATGGTCTTTGCAAGGAATAACTTTATGTGCCAGTACTTTGTACTGACCACACATATATTTATACATCTAAATGAGATCTCCTCTGAGATATATTTTTTCTAAGCAAAACAAGCTTAAGTTTTCCAACCTGGAGTGATTTTACCTCTCTTTTTATACACCCTAAAATCTGCTTTTACCGCTGCTGCTTGACATTGAGTGCTGCTGCTCAGCTTACTTGTAACCAGAATACCCAAGTCCTTCTCCTGTTCTGTAGTCCAGAGTATTCTCCCATTTAATGTACAGTTAGGTCCATATATATTTGGACAGAGACAACATTTTTCTAATCTTGGTTCTAGACATTACCACAATGAACTTTAAACAATACAATTCAGATGCAGTTGAAGTTCAGACTTTCAGCTTTCATTTGAGGGTATCCACATTAAAATTGGATGAAGGGTTTAGGAGTTTCAGCTCCATAACATCTGCCACCCTGTTTTTAAAGGGACCAAAAGTAATTGGACAATTGACTCCAAGGCTATTTCATGGACAGGTGTGGGCAATCCCTTCGTTATGTCATTCTCAATTAAGCAGATAAAAGGCCTGGAGTTGATTTGAGGTGTGGTGCTTGCATTTGGAAGGTTTTGCTGTGAAGTAAACATGCGGTCAAAGGATCTCTCCATGCAGGTGAAACAAGCCATCCTTAAGCTGCAAAAACAGAAAAAAAACATCCGAGAAATAGCTACAATATTAGGGGTGGCAAAATCTACAGTTTGGTACATCCTGAGAAAGAAAGAAAGCACTGGTGAACTCATCAATGCAAGAAGACCTGGGCGCCCACGGAAGACAACAGTGGTGGATGATCGCAGAATAATCTCTATGGTGAAGAGAAACCCCTTCACAACAGCCAACCAAGTGAACAACACTCTCCAGGAGGTAGGCGTATCAATATCCAAATCTACCATAAAGAGAAGACTGCATGAAAGTAAATACAGAGGGTTCACTACACGGTGCAAGCCACTCATAAGCATCAAGAATAAAAAGGCTAGACTGGACTTTGCTAAAAAACATCTAAAAAAGCCAGCACAGTTCTGGAAGAACATTCTTTGGACAGATGAAACCAAGATCAACCTCTACCAGAATGATGGAAAGAGAAAAGTATGGCAAAGGCGTAGTACAGATCATGATCCAAAGCATACCATATCATCTGTAAAACACGGCGGAGGCAGTGTGATGGCTTGGGCATGCATGGCTGCCAGAGGCACTGGGTCACTAGTGTTTATTGTTGATGTGACACAGGACAGAAGCAGCCGAATGAATTCTGTTGTATTCAGAGCCATACTGTGTGCTCAGATCCAGCCAAATGCAGCCAAACTGATTGGTCATCGTTTCATACTACAGATGGACATCAATGAGCCAAAACATAAAGCCAAAGCAACCCAGGAGTTTATTAAAGCAAAGAAGTGGAATTTTCTTGATTGGCCAAGTCAGTCACCTGATCTCAACCCAATTGAGCATGCATTTCACTTGTTAAATACTAAACTTCAGACAGAAAGGCCCACAAACAAACAGCAACTGAAAACCACCGCAGTGAAGGCCTGGCAGAGCATCAAAAAGGAGGAAACACAGCGTCTGGTGATGTCCATGAGTTCATGACTTCAGGCAGTCATTGCCAACAAAGGGTTTTCAACCAAGTACTAGAAATGAACATTTTATTTACAATTATTTAATCTGTCCAATTACTTTTGGTCCCTTTAAAAACAGGGTGGCACATGTTATGGAGCTAAATCTCCTAAACCCTTCATCCAATTTTAATGTGGATACCCTCAAATGAAAGCTGAAAGTCTGAACTTCAACTGCATCTAAATTGTTTTGTTTAAAATTCATTGTGGTAATGTCTAGAACCAAAATTAGAAAAATGTTGTCTCTGTCCAAATATATATGGACCTAACTGTATATGTAGCAATAGGATTACTCAATCCTAGGTACATTACTCTACGTTTATCAACATTAAATCTCAATAGCCAAGTGTTTGCCCATTCAGAAATCATATCCAGATTGTTTTGCAATATTGTAATGTCAAGGTCAGATTTTAATATTATACAGTTTGGTGTCGTCAGCAAAGACTGACACTTTACTCTCAATCCCATCATCAAGGTAATTAATTCTGGAGCAGAAGCAGCTGACCCCCAAAGGGACAGGGAAGCAGGACTGGCCAGGAACTGGTTTAGAAAGAGGGATATGGCTGGTAGAGAGATGCAAAATCAGGCATAGGAACACGGGACTGCTGCAGGTACAGGATCACAGGTGCTGATTCAGACGGATCAGGAACAGGACTGGTTTGGGTACAGGTACAGCAGGACAGACTGCAACAGGGGCAGACAGGTTTAGGTAAACAGGACGGACAGTATCAGATTCAGAGCGCACAAGTACAGGGACCCCTTTGGGGAAGGTGTCTTCAATACCTAATGTCTCCCAGCCATTGGTTGGGGACATTTTCAGAAGCGCAAGCTGCTTAAGAAACAAGCAGCTCGCGCGCCCTAAGCATTCTCACAGGAGACCTGCATTTCGTGCGCAAGCTCTAGGAGAGAAATGCCAAGGGAGCGCGAACAGGTAAGTGACCACACCGGCGTCCCTGCAGGGGAAGGAAGGGGACACATTCAGGGGCGAAGGTGCTGTTCTAACATTTGCATTTCTCCTTTGAAATGTTTTATTGAATATTAGATTGAAATTTACCATATTATGGTCGTTGCAGCCCAAATGCTTCCAGGCCTTCCATAACACACACAACCTTCCACAGACAGTATGATACCCTTTCAGCCCCCAACACAGTATGCTGGCAGCCACCACAGCCCCCTCCCATAGTATGATTGTAGCCCCTCACACAGCTGATGGTGGTCCCCACAGTCCACCCCGTAGAGTATGATATTGGCCCCCACACAGTATTATTGTAGCCCCTATAGCTCCCCCGCACACAATATGATGGCCTCCCACAGCATAATAGTTGCATCCACAGCCCACCAACACAGTATGATGGACTCCACTGTATGATTACATTATGACAGCTTCACAATTTTTCATTCCATTAATTCCATTTTGCATTATTTTTATGAAGTACCTTAAGAGTTAAACATCCTGAAAGCAGTTTTGTATACTTTGCGGGTTGATATTTTTAAAGTGATATCCCTTCAGGGGAATTTCCAATATATAGGCCCCTCAAAACTGAATAAGTCCCTAAAAAAATAAGTTTAGTACATTGCCCTAAAATAATGAAACCTTGCTGCTAAACTTTTAACCCTTCTGACAAAAACTTGAATTATTTTGACATTGTAAACATAAGGTAAATGTTACTTATTCACTTTTTTATGTAGTATAACTATTTGGTTTTTGTGTATAAAAATTCAGTTTGAATATTATAAATTGTTTTTTTTGTCAAATTTTTAAAACTTGTATAAATAAAAGCTAAACACATTGATTTAAATTTATTATTAATATAAAATATGTTCCAGGAAAAAAAACACTGTGATAACAGGGATAAGTTGAAAAATTCGATGGTTATTATCAAAATAAAGTGACACGTCAGATTTGAAAAATTGGGCTTAATCACAAAGAGGTTAAAATGGCTTCTTCCACAGGTGGCATGGTGGTGCAGTGGTAAGCATTGCAGCCTTGCAGCACTGAGGTCCTGGGTTCAAATCCCACCAAGGACAACATCTGCAAGGAGTTTGTATGTTCTCCCCATGTTTGCATGGGTTTCCTCCCACACTCCAAAGACATACTGATAGGGAATCTAGATTGTGTGCCCCGATGGGGACAGCAACAATAATGTATGTAAAGCGCTGCAGAATATGTTAGTGCTATATAAAAATAAAGATTATTATTATTTATTATTATTCTTCCCAATGTGAATTCTCTGATGTCTAACAAGTTGTAATTTTGTAGTAAAACATTTCCCACATTCTGAACATGAAAATGGCTTCTCTCCGGTATGAACTCTCTCATGTTTAGCAAGATCTGATTTCTTAGTAAAACATTTCCCACATTCTGAACATGAATATGGCTTCTCTCCTGTGTGAATTCTCTCATGGATAAGAAGAGATGCTTTATCTGTAAAACATTTCTCACATTCTGAACATGAAAATGGCTTCTCTCCTGTATGAACTCTCTCATGTTTAACAAGATCTGATTTCTTAGTAAAACATTTCCCACATTCTGAACATGAAAATGGCTTCTCTCCGGTATGAACTCTCTCATGTTTAACAAGATCTGATTTCTTAGTAAAACATTTCCCACATTCTGAACATGAATATGGCTTCTCTCCTGTGTGAATTCTCTCATGGATAAGAAGAGATGATTTATCTGTAAAACATTTCCTACATTCTGAACATGAATATGGCTTCACTCCTGTGTGAATTCTCTCATGAGTAAGAAGAGATGATTTAACTGTAAAACATTTCCCACATTCTGAACATGAAAATGGCTTCACTCCTGTGTGAATTCTCTCATGTATTTCAAGATGAGATTTTAAATTAAAACACTTTCCACATTCGGAACAAGAAAGTGGCTTCTCCCCTGTGTGAATCCTCTCATGTACAACAAGATAAGATTTACAATTAAAACATTTCCCACATTCTGAACATGAAAATGGCTTCTCTCCTGTGTGAATTCGCTCATGTATTTCAAGATGAGATTTGAAATTAAAACACTTTCCACATTCAGAACAAGAAAATGGCTTCTCTCCAGTGTGGGATCTCTCATGTACAACAAGAAGTGATTTCTTAGTAAAACATTTCTCACATTCTGAACATGAAAATGGTTTCTCTCCTGTGTGAATTTTCTCATGTGTAACAAGAAGAGGTTTGTTACTAAAACATTTCCCACATTCTGAACATGAGAATGGCTTCTCTCCTGTGTGAATTCTCTCATGCCTAACAAGATGTGATTTCATAGCAAAACATTTCCCACATTCTGAACATGAAAATGGCTTCTCTCCAGTGTGGGATCTCTCATGTACAACAAGAAGTGATTTCTTAGTAAAACATTTCTCACATTCTGAACATGAAAATGGTTTATCTCCTGTGTGATTTCTCTGATGTGTAAAAAGAGTTGATTTAATCGCAAAACATTTTCCACATTCTGAACATGAATATGGCTTCTCTCCTGTGTGAATTCTTTCATGGGTAAGAAGAGATGATTTATCTGTAAAACATTTCCCACATTCTGAACATGAATATGGCTTCACTCCTGTGTGAATTCTCTCATGTCTTTCAAGATGAGATTTGAAATTAAAACACTTTCCACATTCGGAACAAGAAAATGGCTTCTCCCCTGTGTGAATTCTCTCATGTATTTCAAGATGAGATTTTAAATTAAAACACTTTCCACATTCGGAACAAGAAAGTGGCTTCTCCCCTGTGTGAATCCTCTCATGTGCAACAAGATAAGATTTACATTTAAAACATTTCCCACATTCTGAACATGAAAATGGCTTCTCTCCTGTGTGAATTCGCTCATGTATTTCAAGATGAGATTTGAAATTAAAACACTTTCCGCATTCAGAACAAGAAAATGGCTTCTCTCCAGTGTGGGATCTCTCATGTACAACAAGAAGTGATTTCTTAGTAAAACATTTCTCACATTCTGAACATGAAAATGGTTTCTCTCCTGTGTGAATTTTCTCATGTGTAACAAGAAGAGGTTTGTTACTAAAACATTTCCCACATTCTGAACATAGAAATGGCTTCTCTCCTGTGTGAATTCTCTCATGCCTAACAAGATGTGATTTCATAGCAAAACATTTCCCACATTCTGAACATGAAAATGGCTTCTCTCCTGTATGAACTCTCTCATGTTTAACAAGATCTGATTTCTTAGTAAAACATTTCTCACATTCTGAACATGAAAATTGTTTATCTCCTGTGTGAATTCTCTCATGGGTAAGAAAAGATGATTTATCTGTAAAACATTTCCCACATTCTGAACATGAATATGGCTTCACTCCTGTGTGAATTCTCTCATGTATTTCAAGATGAGATTTGAAATTAAAACACTTTCCACATTCGGAACAAGAAAATGGCTTCTCCCCTGTGTGAATTCTCTCATGTATTTCAAGATGAGATTTTAAATTAAAACACTTTCCACATTCGGAACAAGAAAGTGGCTTCTCCCCTGTGTGAATCCTCTCATGTGCAACAAGATAAGATTTACAATTAAAACATTTCCCACATTCTGAACATGAAAATGGCTTCTCTCCTGTGTGAATCCTCTCATGTACAACAAGATAAGATTTACAATTAAAACATTTCCCACATTCTGAACATGAAAATGGCTTCTCTCCTGTGTGAATTCTCTCATGTATTTCAAGATGAGATTTGAAATTAAAACACTTTCCACATTCGGAACAAGAAAATGGCTTCTCCCCTGTGTGAATTCTCCCATGTGCAACAAGATAAGATTTACAATTAAAACATTTCCCACATTCTGAGCATGAAAATGGCTTCTCTCCTGTGTGTGAGCTTTCATGTACCACAAGATTTGATTTAACAGCAAAACATTTCCCACATTCTGAACAAGAAAATGGTTTCTCTCCTGTGTGGGATCTTTCATGTACCACAAGATTTGATTTCAGAGCAAAACATTTCCCACATTCTGAACAAGAAAATGGCTTCTCTCCTGTGTGAGTTCTCTTATGTTTAGAGAGATTGCTTTTATCTGTAAAACATTTCTCACATTCTGAGCATGAAAATGGCTTCTTCCTTGTGGACGCTCTTTGATCTTCCCCACTTCTTATGCTAATTTTATTTTGCTTAACAGTCTGTGATGAATTAGGAGATAGTTCTTTGCTATGAAGGGCTGAGGGTATATCTGAGATGTTGCTATGCTCCTCATATGTTTCTTGTGTGATGCTATCATCTTCTGCTTTGAAATACGAACATATCCGATGTCTTTCAGAGCTGCTGGTACAATGATCTGCAAAGAAGAAAAAGGATTGGATTTTTTAACAAAATAACTTTAAAAATCATATTCATCTAAATATGAAAATTACAAATTTAGGAAAAAGTAAAAAATTCCATACAAATTTATAAGGTAGGCAACAACGCTCTATTAATAACTGACTAAAGTATCATTTACATGACGTGACGATTGCAAAGAATCAACTGTACTAATATTTGTTCAGATCATTGCCCGGTGCAAACATGAAACGTCAAAGAATAAATCATTTGTCATGGATTGCATATTTTATACAACCATAAAAATTATCATTGTCGGCAGCGCATTTCTTTGTGTAAATAGAGGATGTTCTGCAATGATAAAAATGCATGAGAGAACCATCATTGCTACATCACAATGAAAGCCAATAAGCACCAATCAACTTCCTATATCATCAATCAGTTATATTCTCCTTGCAGCCGCTCACTTTCAGTCTTCAATGGAAATAGAAGGTTGTAGCAGTCATTTCTATCTGAGCAGTGACTGTTAGAGCTAACTGCACCGCCTCAATGACTGGAAGAAAGCGGCTACAGAGAAAATATAACTTCAGTTTCTCCCAGTAGCCGCTCTTCCAGTAAAATAATCTAACAAGATTTAAATACTATTTACCTGCAGATTACCACTATAAGTTTACAAAGGCAGATAATGGCCTGCAACAAGCACTGTTAGGTCATATGAGAGCATATTTCTTCTCTCTCCCCATCGAGAACAGATAGACACATGGCCGGAAGTTCATGACTATAGAGGATTCAGGAGAGACATCGGACAGCAGACTCAGCTATAATTGCATGTCTTCACTAACATCACTAATTACATGTCTGTGGCCTGGACTCTTCTTGAATAATGAATAGTGTTGAGCGAACATGCTCGACACTGCTCGGTACTCGCCCGAGCATCACGCTACTCGGGATGTTCGGCGAGCACCGAGCATTTCTGGGTTACTCGGGAGGGAGCTCGGGTCTCTGCCCTGCATGTTTGGCGCTCTTTACAGAGCCAATGAACATGCAGGGATTGCCAGCCAGTCACTGTAATTCCGCAGCCATGTTGTTTGTGGGCATTATAGTGATTGGCTGGCCGCACAGCGTCACCTCGAGTATTTAAAACCGGGCGCCGCCATCTTGGACACAGTCGCTCCGGATCAGACAGTGTAGGGACAGCGCTGCTGATTTAGGGAGAGATATATCCTGCAAATTAGTTAGTGTAGGGTCTGTAAAGGCTGCCAGATCAAACAAACAGTCCTTCTCAGGACTAATATCCATCCCAGGTATATCAGGCAGGCAGGCAGGCTGTATAGGAGACGCAGTGGTTATACCAGCAAACGCTGCATTACAGTCCTGTTTGCTGCTCCTGTTGCTGAAATTGCTGGACTTAGCTCCAGGTCCCGGGGGCCAGGAAAAATCCTTTTTTTTTAATCTAAATCCTCTTTTTTTTTTCCTCCTTCACAATGTACAAATACCCATCTTATTAACCTTTTGGTGCCCCCCCCCCCCAAAAAAAAGCGTGCCTCTGATTTTTCAGACACAGTTCTATGGGCCATTTGTATCTAAAAAAAACAGTTTGAGTGTGTCGCTCACTGTTCAGCCGCAAATATATATATATTTTAAAAAGCCTGGTATACACCAGTAAATTATTACTGTGGTTTTGATGTTCCACGGTAAAACATCTCTATTATCCTGTTTTTGTCATTTTTTGCTGTATAAAAATAATAAGTGTCTCCCTGATTTTTCAGACACAAATATATCTGTTGAAAATAGTCTGGTGTAGGCCAGAGAGACAGAAGTGTGCTTTTGCTGTTCCACGGTAAAAAATCTCTATTATCCTGCTTTTTGCATTTTTTGCTGTAAAAAAAAAAAAAATAGTGTCTCCCTAATTTTTCAGACACAAATATATCTGTTGAAAATAGTCTGGTGTGAGCCCGAGAAATACAAGTGTGGTTTTGCAGTTCCACGGTACAAACCTCTGTATTATCCACTTTTGGGCCATCTGTATCTAAAAAAAACAGTTTGAGTGTGTCGCTCACTGTTCAGCCGCAAATATATATATATTTTAAAAAGCCTGGTATACACCAGTAAATTATTACTGTGGTTTTGATGTTCCACGGTAAAACATCTCTATTATCCTGTTTTTGTCATTTTTTGCTGTATAAAAATAATAAGTGTCTCCCTGATTTTTCAGACACAAATGTATCTGTTGAAAATAGTCTGGTGTAGGCCAGAGAGACAGAAGTGTGCTTTTGCTGTTCCACGGTAAAAAATCTGTATTATCCTGCTTTTTGCATTTTTTGCTGTAAAAAAAAAAAAAATAGTGTCTCCCTGATTTTTCAGACACAAATATATCTGTTGAAAATAGTCTGGTGTAGGCCCGAGAAATACAAGTGTGGTTTTGCAGTTCCACGGTACAAACCTCTGTATTATCCACTTTTGGGCCATTTGTATCTTAAAAAAAAACAGTTTGAGTGTGTCGCTCACTGTTCAGCCGCAAATATATATATATTTTAAAAAGCCTGGCATACACCAGTAAATTATTACTGTGGTTTTGATGTTCCACGGTAAAACATCTCTATTATCCTGTTTTTGGCATTTTTTGCTGTATAAAAATAATAATAGTGTTTCCATGATTTTTCAGACACAAATATATCTGTTGAAAATAGTCTGGTGTAGGCCAGAGAGACAGAAGTGTGCTTTTGCTGTTCCACGGTAAAAAAT
Source organism: Phyllobates terribilis (assembly GCF_046119375.1). Taxonomy (NCBI): domain Eukaryota; kingdom Metazoa; phylum Chordata; class Amphibia; order Anura; family Dendrobatidae; genus Phyllobates; species Phyllobates terribilis. Next base: position 371,884,349 of record NW_027362769.1, read on the forward strand.
CTCTATTATCCTGCTTTTTGCATTTTTTGCTGTAAAAACAAAAAAATAGTGTCTCCATGATTTTTCAGACACAAATATATCTGTTGAAAATAGTCTGGTGTAGGCCCGAGAAATACAAGTGTGGTTTTGCAGTTCCACGGTACAAACCTCTGTATTATCCACTTTTGGGCCATTTGTATCTAAAAAAAACAGTTTGAGTGTGTCGCTCACTGTTCAGCCGCAAATATATATATATTTTAAAAAGCCTGGTATACACCAGTAAATTATAACTGTGGGTTTGCTGTTCCACAGTAAAAAATCTCTACTATTCAGGTTTTGGTAGTTTTTTCCGTAAAGAAAAACAGTAGTGTCTCCTGACTGTTGTGACACAAAAATATATCTGTTGAAAATAGTCTTGTGTAGGCCTGACATCCCAGTGTGGTTTCGCAGTTCCACGGGTCAAATCGCTGTACTATCCAGTTTTGGGCCTTTGGTATCTAAAAAAAAAGCAGTTTGAGTGTGTCGCTCACTGTTCAGCCGCAAATATCTCTATTTAAAAAAGTGTGGTATACCCCGGTAAACAATAACTGTGGTTTTCCTCTTCCACGGTTCTAATCTACTCTTTATTACCCTTTTTCCATTGATAGTGCAAGTGTAAGCTTTTTACTTCATTTACAATGGGCAAGGCGCGTGGCAAGGGACGTGGAAGTGGACGTTCGGGTGATGGTTCGTGCAGAGGACGGGGCCGTGGCCAAGGTGAAAATGTGCCACAACCAACAGCCACATCTTCTCGCTCCCACTTCTTGACCGAATTACTAGGAAAGCACAGAACAACACCAATATTGAGAACTGATCAGTGTGAACAGGTTATTAATTGGATAGCAGACAATACTTCCAGTTACCTGGGCACCACCACCTCCGGTCTGTCTTCCACACGGTCAACTCTTAGTAGCCGTGAGTCTCGAACGCATACTCCTCCTCACCCTGATGCTCCTTCCTCCCACCATGCCGAGAGTCGTCAGACAGCAACTGATCCCACACTTGGACACTCTGAAGAGCTGTTCACTGGTCCATTTCCATATTTGGGCCCCTCGCCTGATACGCTTGAAGTGGTGGAAGAGGAGATCCCATGTTGCGATGCCCAAATATTTGAACAGCCACGGCCACAGGAAGTCGACGTTGGCAATCTGTCACAAGAGGTGGACGATGACGAGACACAATTGCCAGGAAGTGAGGAGGAGGATCGTGGTGCGCAAGTGGAAGAGGAGGAGATGGTGGATGATCTAGTAACTGACCCAACGTGGAAGGAGGACATGCAGAGTGAGGCCAGCAGCACACAGGGGGAGGGAGGCAGAGTACCCCAACAGGCAGGAAGAAGCAGTGCGGTGGCCGCAGACAGAAGGCAGGCAACCGTTCCCCGTAACACCAACACGAGGGACGTTGCCAGTACAAGCGGTAGGTCTTCCAGAGTCTGGAATTTTTTTAAAGACTCTGCTGATAACCCCAAAAAGGCCATATGTTCCACCTGCCATGCCAGCATCAGCAGAGGTGACAAAACTACCAGCCTGACCACCACCAGCATGATCAGGCACATGGCAGCAAAGCACCCGACTTTGTGGGGCGAAACCCAGGGTCCACGACCAGTGGCAGCGGGTGTCACCACTGCTTCTTCCACTGTTGTGCGTGCAATAGAACCCCCTGTTGTGTGTGCAAGGCAATCCCCTGTCCATACTGCATGCAAAGATGCCCCCTCCTCTCAGTCTTCACTTGTTATGGCAGTTTCTCAAGAAACAGCATCAACGTCCACGTCCCACCGCAGCGTTCAATTGTCCATATCCCAGACCTTTGAACGAAAGCGGAAATTCGCAGCTAACGCCCCACAGGCCAAAGTCCTAAATTCGCACATTTCACGACTGCTTGCATTGGAAATGCTGCCTTTTAGGCTGGTGGAGACGGAATCCTTCCGCAATCTTATGGCGGTGGCCGTCCCTCGGTACTCGGTCCCCAGCCGACACTATTTTGCCCGGTGAGCCATCCCTGCACTACACAAGCACGTGTCCCAAAGCATCTGCCGTGCCCTCAACAACGCAGTTACTGGGAGAGTCCACCTGACAACGGACACGTGGACAAGTAAATGTGGCCAGGGACGGTACATCTCTCTGACGGCACACTGGGTAAACATAGTGGAAGCCGGGACCCAGTCGGACCTTGGGACGGAACACATCCTCCCCACACCGAGGATTGCGGGCCCTATGTCAGTCAGAGTTGCCCCCACAGTGTACAGCTCCTGCGCATCCTCCTCCTCCTCCTCATGTTCAGCCTCCATCTCAGATATCACCACATCAGTTACAAGCTGGAAGCATTGCAGTACTGCCTCCGCCAAGCGGCAACAGGCTGTGCTGAAACTCATAAGCTTAGGTGATAAACCTCACACTGCTTGTGAGCTGTGGACAGCTGTGAAAGAGCAGGCAGATCTGTGGCTGAGACCGCTGAACCTACATCCCGGCATGGTCGTGTGTGACAATGGCCGTAACCTGGTGGCGGCTCTGAGGCGAGATGAGATCACACACGTACCATGCCTGGCTCATGTGCTTAACCTCGCGGTTCAGCGGTTTCTTAAATCGTACCCCGAGTTGCCAGATCTGCTCGTGAAAGTACGCCGCCTGTCAGCTCATTTTCGCAAGTCGGCTACAGCTTCCGCCGCCCTTGCTGTGTTGCAGCAGCGTTTGCAGCTTCCGGCACACCGACTGGTGTGTGATGTCCCCACACGTTGGAACTCTACCCTCCACATGTTGCAAAGGATTTGTGAGCAGAAGAGAGCAGTTGTGGAGTACCAGCTGCAACAAGGCCGTCGATATTCAGGTCAGACTCCACACATAAGACCTCAGGACTGGACCTGGATGTCTGACATATGTACCATCCTGACAAACTTTGAGGAGGCCACCAAGATGGTGAGTGGCAATGACGCCATCATTAGTGTCAGCATCCCACTTGTCTGTCTTTTGCAACGCTCTCTGCAGAGAATTAAAGAGGAGGCATTGCAGCCAGAGTATGATGAGATGGATCAAGAAGCCGTAGCGGGCGATTACACACAGCCCAGCCTCATCTCATCCCAACGTGCATTGGGGGACAATGAGGGAGAGGAGGAGGAGGAGGAGGAAGAACAGGAGCTGCTATCATGCGTTGTAGTCGGTAGTACCTGTACAAGTGTAATACCGTCGGTTCAGCGTGGGTGGCCTGAGGACAGGGGGGAGGAGGAAGAGGAGGAGGAGGAGGAGAGCATGGTCAGTCGTCATCTTGGTGAGGACACGGAAATCTTGCCCGTTACCAGTTTGGCACGCATGGCTGACTTTATGTTACGCTGCCTTAACCGTGACCCTCGCGTTGTCAAAATGTTGGGTGACAGTCATTACTGGTTGGTGACACCTGTAGACCCCCGCTACAAGGAGAACTTTCACTCTCTTATTCCTGAGGTGGAGAGGTCTACAAAAATGGGGCAATACCAGAAGGCCCTTGCTGCAGAACTCTTAAAAAAATTCCCATCTGAACACGCTAGCGGCAGAGGTCACAGTTCGTTGCCCAACCAAGGCGTACAGGCGAGAGAGATGCAACTCCAATCCAGCAGAGGCAGGGGAACACTGTCAACGTTCTGGGACAGTTTTCTGACACCCGCCCAGCTTACAGGCCCTGAGGCGCAGGGTACTCTCACAAGGAGTGGAAAGTTTCAAAAGATGGTGAGAGAGTACCTTGCCGATCGTACCAGCGTCCTCCGTGATTCCTCTGTGCCTTTTAATTATTGGGTATCCAAGCTGGACACTTGGAATGAACTCGCTCTGTACGCCTTGGAGGTCCTGGCCTGCCCTGCCGCTAGCGTGTTATCGGAGCGTGTTTTTAGTGCCGCTGGGGGAATTATAACTGATAAGCGCACTCGCCTGTCAACTGACAATGCTGAAAAGCTGACCCTTATCAAAATGAACAAGGGCTGGATTGGGCCAGACTTCTCATCACCACCAAATGACAGCAGAGTAACATAAAGTCAAATCCACTGTGTTATTTCGGGAGGTGTATTCACATGCACCGCTTCACACCCACACATGGGTATACGCTTCCTCGTTTCGGCTGTTTAATCTTCTTCTCCTTATCCTCAGCCTCCACCACCACTATACCACCAGGGTGTCAGCATTGCAAGTTCCTCCGTCCTAATTTTTGGCAGCTTTTGCTGGGAAAGCATAAGCAAATACCATGGGACATCCACTCCCCAATAATGGGACTTATATTTGTAATATGCTGTACTGCATGGCTCTTGTAAGGGGCATTGCAAGTTGATCCGTCCTAATTATTGGCAGCTTTTGCTGGGAAAGCATAAGCAAATACTATGGGAGACCCACTCCCCAATAATGGGACTTATGTTTGTAATATGCTGTACTGCATGGCTCTTGTAAGGGACATTGCAAGTTGCTCCGTCCTAATTTTTGGCAGATTTTGCTGGGAAAGCATAAGCAAATACCATGGGACACCCACTCCCCAATAATGGGACTTATGTTTGTAATATGCTGTACTGCATGGCTCTTGTAAGGGGCATTGCAAGTTGCTCCGTCCTAATTTTTGGCAGCTTTTGCTGGGAAAGCATAAGCAAATACCATGGGACACCCACTCCCCAATAATGGGACTTATGTTTGTAATATGCTGTACTGCATGGCTCTTGTAAGGGGCATTGCAAGTTGCTCCGTCCTAATTTTTGGCAGCTTTTGCTGGGAAAGCATAAGCAAATACTATGGGAGACCCACTCCCCAATAATGGGACTTATGTTTGTAATATGCTGTACTGCATGGCTCTTGTAAGGGGCATTGCAAGTTGCTCCGTCCTAATTTTTGGCAGCTTTTGCTGGGAAAGCATAAGCAAATACCATGGGACACCCACTCCCCAATAATGGGACTTATGTTTGTAATATGCTGTACTGCATGGCTCTTGTAAGGGGCATTGCAAGTTGCTCCGTCCTAATTTTTGGCAGCTTTTGCTGGGAAAGCATAAGCAAATACTATGGGAGACCCACTCCCCAATAATGGGACTTATGTTTGCAATATGCTGTACTGCATGTGACGCGCCCCCTAGGCCGTGTGTACACGTGTGTGGGATACCCGGTGCCCGGTCTCTGGGGTCTGTAGTCTCCGTGGCGGTGACCCGGTCCCGTGGCTCAGGCTGGTCAAACCAGTGGCAGTCTTTCTTAGGTTTTGAGGTTAATTGTCCGACTGCACCACCCGTGGATTGCGGTCAGGGAGTACCACCGCTGCGAGCCAGACCGCTGAGGCTGGTGTTGTGTGCGCAGCATAGAATGAGATAACTCCCCTCGGGAGGAGTATAGCCTCAGGGCAGTGAGTGTGGATGATGGGGGTGATGGTGCACGAGCGCAGCAGGAATGACTCAGAGTCTTTGCAGTGCAGTTAAGGGTCTTTACTGATGATTATAAGGTAGACCCTCCCGGGAGTACTGGCTAGCATAAGAGGCCTGGTCAGTCTGTGAGCAAGCAGGAGTTCCCCTGGCCAGGTGGAGTTGTAGGCCTCCCCGTCTGTCTGCACTCTTCCTGGCTACCTTGCTGTAAGCGGGTAGAAGTAGCCCACGTCCCTGAGTGTACCGTGTAGTGCTCACCCGTATGGCTGGTGACTTGGGGCCTTCTGTTAGCCTCCGCTCCACGACGGCGGTGCTGGTCCCTTGCTTGTGACTGAGCCTCCGGGCTTCTATGGCCAGAGGACCTGAAATCCCCTGCCGGCTGGTTTCTGCTGCTGGATATATAAGTCCTCACAGCTTCGGACTCCTGTGTCCGGTTCCTATTGTCTTCTGCCAGGGCGAGCTCTGCTCAGCTTCCAGCCCCTGGTCTTTAGCTCCTAGCTCCTACAGAGCTCCTTGCCATTACTTTCCCTTGCTCTCACTCTGACTCTGACTGTTCTCTGACTCACTCAACCCCGCCCCAGATCCAGTTTATAAGGGCAGAATTCTCCCCTCCCAGGACTGGGGCAGGAGGATGTTGCATGTTTAAGGGATCCTGACCAAGAAACCTCCCACTTGCTCTCCGACGTAATATCTCTATTACTGTGGTGACCAGACCCTTGGGGTGCCACACATGGCTCTTGTAAGGGGCATTGCAGTTCCTCATAATTTTTGGAAAGCCTTCCATTCACTGCTTAGGCCAACAGTGCACGGGAGACCCAGTTGCTATAAATCGAAAAAAAGGTTTAGTTAACGCCCTCTGACCTCCATGTCATTTCCAAGGGGTATTGGAGTGGCTCGAAATTTTTGGTAGGCATTGCACTCACTGTATGCCCTATAACTGTGTAGCCAAACCACTCCTTTTGTTACAGAAACATATCCTACAAGACATATCTGGTTGACTGGCCTGATATTGATGTGAATGGTCCCTGTTCCTCCTGCTCTTTCTCCTTTGCCACCACCTCATCCATCATTTATCACATGAAGGTTTGTTTTAACGGGAGTCATAGAACTGGGATAGTAGCAGGAAAACATCCAGCAATCCTCGGAGGAGGTAGGATATGCGCCAAAACGCGGACCACCTCAGGCCTAGCCGCTACTACATACATGCGCTTGCTTTCCAAGAAAACAAAGCAGATGCTAACTTCTATCATCATCATCATGCTCCTCACCTAGGCACTCTCAACTCCCCTGATGGAGAAGCCAGGGCCCACCGGAGGAGTCTGGTTCTCTGGTGGGCTCGTCCAATGCTGCCCTAAAGCAGGCCAGGCTAAGAAAAGTGTGGGGGAAGGTGACAGGAGAAATCAGGGCGGCTGGGGACCAAGTAGGGACACCTGGCCGCCACCTGGCGGCTGGGGACCGAGCGTGGACACCCGGCCCCCGGGCGGCTGGGGACAGAGTATGGATACCTCGCTGCCGAAGCGGCCATGAGGTAGTGGCCAGCTTCGGCCTCCTCCAAACTAAAAGGCCCCATTTCAAGTGAAAGCTAGCAGTATGGTATTGCAGCCTGCGGGTGGGTGGGTGGTTGGCTGCATATTTTCGCTTGCATTGCAAGGAATGGGGGAGGTACAATTGAACACTGCCCTGGGACAAGGACTTGCACGGGGATAGTTGCAAGTCTGCATCTTCTGATGCGGCAAGGATCACTTCTGATGGGCACACTTTTAGACAGTGACCTGGGGGTCAGAGATGCTTCCAGGGGTCTTCCCCATGCTGATCCCTTGTCTTTTCAGCACTGTATGCATGTGTCACACAGCACATGGCCAGATAAGGTTGTAAAATGTTAAAATGACATTTCCCGGTGAACGCATTTGTCACGGTTGAAAGCAATACAAAAGTGCAAAAACGCATGAAAAATGCTACTTGTGAACATAGCCCAAGGTGTGGAGGAGTATTTTTGTTTTTGGTTATTTATTTTACCTTATACACAAGTTTTTACCCTGGAAAGGAAATTCCTTAACATATTTCACAGGAAAACCGTTTCAGTTTCGTTTTTGAACGTTTTATTGTGAGCCCGCAAAAGTGGCTTAATACCTCTGACCACGTTGTTGACAGCAGTGACCTGGGAGTCAGAAATGCTTCCAGGGGCGATCCCCATGCTGCCCCCATGTCTTTTGAGCACTGTCACTATCGTTTTGGGCACTTTTTAGGCTTTCTACAGACTGCCGGGGGTGCTGCCGCAAAAATGCTCGGGTCTCTCATAGACTAACATTGGGCTCGTTGCTCGGGTCGAGTACCCGAGTATCACGGTAAGCTCGGCCCGAGCTTCGAGCACCCAAGCATTTTAGTGATCGCTCAACACTATCAGTCGTCATCTTGGTGAGGACACGGAAGTCTTGCCCGTTACCAGTCTGGCACCCATGGCTGACTTTATGTTACGCTGCCTTAACCGTGACCCTCGCATTGTCAAAATGTTGGGTGACAGTCATTACTGGTTGATGACACTTTTAGACCGCCTCTACAAGGAGAACTTTCACTCTCTTATTCCTGAGTTGGAGAGGTCTACAAAAATGGGGCAGTACCAGAAGACCCTTGCTGCAGAACTATTAAAAAAATTCCCATCTGAACACGGTAGCGGCAGAGGTCACAGTTCGCTGCCCAACTAAGGCATACAGGCGAGAGAGACGCAACTCCAATCCAGCAGAGGCAGGGGAACACTGTCAATGTTCTAGGACAGTTTTCTGAGACCTGCCCAGCTTACAGGCCCTGAGGCGCAGGGTACTCTCACAAGGAGTGGAAAGTTTCAAAAGATGGTGAGGGAGTACCAGCGTCCTCCGTGATTCCTCTGTGCCTTTTAATTATTGGGTATCCAAGCTGGACACTTGGAATGAACTCACTCTGTATGCCTTGGAGGTCCTTGCCTGCCCTGCCGCTAGCGTGTTATCGGAGCGTGTTTTTAGTGCCGCTGGGGGAATTATAACTGATAAGCGCACTCGCCTGTCAACTGACAATGCTGACAAGCTGACCCTTATCAAAATGAACAAGGGCTGGATTGGGCCAGACTTCTCATCACCACCAAATGACAGCAGAGTAACATAAAGTCAAATCCACTGTGTTATTTCGAGAGGTGTATTCCCATGCATCGCTTCACACCCACACATGGGTATACGCTTCCCCATTTCGGCTGTTTTTGCTCTTCTCCTTATCCTCAGCCTCCACGACCACTATACCACCAGGGTGACCGTGGTCCATGTTGCCAGCATTTCAAGTTCCTCTGTCCTAATTTTTGGCAGCTTTTGCTTGGAAGGCATAGGCAAAGACTATGGGAGACCCACTCCCCAATAATGGGAATAATGTTTTTAATATGCTGTACTGCATGGCTCTTGTAAGGGACATTGCAAGTTCCCCCTTCCTAATTTTTGGCAGCTTTTGCTTGGAAGGCATAGGCAAAGACTATGGGACACCCACTCCCCAATAATGGGAATAATGTTTTTAATATGCTGTACTGCATGGCTCTTGTAAGGGGCATTAAAATCGTCTTGTTAAGCTACTGTGACCTCCACGTCTCTTCCAAGGGACGTTAATATTGTCTTTTTATTCCACTGCGACCTCCACCACTCTTCCAAGGGGCATTAAAAGCATCTTGTTAAGCTACTGTGACCTCCACGTCTCTTCCACAGGGTGTTGATATTGTCTTTTTATTCCACTGTAACCTCCACCACTCTTCCAAGGGGCATTGATATTGTCTTTTTATTCCACTGCGACCTCCACCACTCTTCCAATGGGCATTAAAACTGTCTTGTTAAGCTACTGTGACCTCCACGCCTCTTCCACGGGGCATTGATATTGTCTTTTTATTCCACTGTAACCTCCACCACTCTTCCAAGGGGCATTAAAACTGTCTTGTTAAACCACTCTGAACTCCACGTCTCTTCCAAGGGGCATTAAAACCATCTTGTTAAGCTACTGTGACCTCCACATCTCTTCCAAGGGGCATTAAAACTGTCTTGTTAAACCACTCTGAACTCCAAGTCTCTTCTAAGGGGCATTAAAACCGTCTTGTTAAACCACTCTGAACTCCACAGCTCTTCCAAGGGGCATTGACATGTTGTTTTTAATTACCTCTAACCTCCACGACTCTTGCAACGGGCATTGCATTTCCTCCTAATTTTTGTCAGCTTTTGCTTTTCAATGCATATGCGAACACTAAGGGAGACCCACTCCCCAATAATGGGTAGAAGGTTTTTAATACGCTGTAATCCACGTCTGTTTCAAGGGGCACTGCAGTGCCTAATAATTTTTGGAAAGCCTTTCATTCACTGCTTAGGCCAACAGTGTACAGGAGACCCAGTTGCTATAAATGGAAAAAACGGTTTAGTTAAGGCCCTCTGACCTCCATGTCACTTCCAAGGGGCATTGGAGTGCCTCGAAATTTTTGGTAGGCATTGCATTCACTGTATGCCTTATAACTGTGTAGCTGAACCGCTCCTTTTGGTACAGAAACATATCCTACAAGACATGTGTGGTTGGCTGGCCTGATATTGATGTGAATGGTCCCTGTTCCTCCGCTCTTTCTCCTTTGCCACCACCTCATCCATCATTCATCACCTGAAGCTTTGTTTTAACGGGAGTCATAGAACTGGGATAGTAGCAGGAAAACATCCAGCAATCCTCGAAGGAGGTAGAATATGCGCCAAAACGCTGACCACCTCAGGCCTAGCTGCTAGTACATACATGCGCTTGCATTCCAAGGAACAGAAAGCTAAGGAGGTGGATGGCCTGATGATCATGAATAATTTACTCGTTGTGTAGGAGGCCGACCACTGCTGCTGTCTACCTTCTGAACTTTGTGTTGAAGCCTGATTGACCCAGGACCCGCAATCCTCTATGTCTGGAGGACGTGTTGCATCCCAGTGTCCAACTGTGTCCCGGCTTCCACAATATTAACCCAGTGTGAAAGCGTCAGTGAGATGGACCATTCCTGGCCACATTCACTTGTCCACGTGTTTGTGGTTAGGCTGTCCTTCCCACTAAATGCACTGGGGAGGGCACAGGTAATGTTTTGGTATGCGCGCTTGTGTATAAGGCGCACCGGGACAAATAGGGGCGGCTGGGGACCGTTTATGGACACCCGGCCACCCCCACGCGGCTGGGGACTGAGTATGGACACCCGGCCGCCCCCTGGCGGCTGGGGACCAAGCGTGGACACCCGGCCGCCGGGCGGCTGGGGACTAAGTATGAATACCAGGCTACCGACGCAGCCATGATGTGGTGGCCAGATTCCACCTCCACATGCCTAAAAGGCCCAATTTCAAGTGCAAGCAAGCTAGCAGTATGGTATTGCAGCCTGGGGGTGGGTGGGTGGCAGGCTGCATACTTGCGCTTGTATTGCAAGTTATGGGGGAGGTACAATTGAACACTGCCCTGGGACAAGGACTTGCACGGGGATAGTTGCAAGTCTGCATCTTCTGATGCGGCAAGGATCACTTCTGATGGGCACACTTTTAGGCAGTGACCTGGGTGTCAGAGATGCTTCCAGGGGTCTTCCCCATGCTGGTCCCATGTCTTTTCAGCACTGTATGCATGTGTCACACAGCACATGGCCAGATAAGGTTGTAAAATGTTAAAATGACATTTCCCGGTGAATGCATTTGTCACGGTTGAAAGCAATACAAACTTGCAAAAACGCATAAAAAATGCTACTTGTGAACATAGCCCAAGGTGTGGAGGAGTATTTTGTTTTTGGTTATTTATTTTACCTTATACACAAGTCTTTACCCTGGAAAGGATGTTCCTTAACCCCTTTCCGACCTGGTCAGTAATAGTACGCACCAGGTCGGGAAGGCCGGTTCAGCGGGGTCTCCGGCGGTGAGCCCGCACTGAAGCGAGCACATGTCAGCTGATTATTGGAATCGCAATCCACCCGTGGCTGTTAACATGTTAAATCTCTGACAGTGGCATTTAACTCGCGCTTAAGGGAGTCCTAAGCCCCGCCCATCAGTGACCCCGTCACGTGATCGCGGGTCACCAATGGGTGGGCATGACAACTCAGGGTCTGCAGCAGACGCCTGTGGTTGTCATGTCTCAATTGCTATGATCGCCACCTAGTGGTCAGCGCTCATAGCAAGTGAGCATTTCTCCTGCATACAAGAAATCTGCTCATCGCTTGTATGCAGTAGAAGCAATCAGACAACTGCTGCTTCTAGTCTCCTCTGGAGACTATAGAAGCAAGCAGAAAGTGTAAAAAAAAAGTTTTTTAAAAAAATAAAAAATATATAAAAGTTTAAGTCACCCCCATTTCGCCCCATTCAAAATAAAATATATATATATATATATATATATATATATATATATATATATATATATATAAAAAAAAAACCCACATACACATATTTGGTATCGCTGCGTTCAGAATCGCCCGATCTATCAATATAAAAGAAGAATTAATACAATCAGTAAACGGCTTAACGAGAAAAAAAATTTAAACGCCAGAATTACGTTTTTTTGGTCGCTACAACTTTGCAATAAAATGCAATAACGGGCGATCAAAACATCGGATCTACCCCAAAATGGTATCAATAAAAACGTCAGCCCGGCACGCAAAAAATAAGCCCTCAACTGGCCCCAGATCCCAAAAAATGGAGAAGCTAAGGGTCTCGGGAAAATGGCGTCATTTTTTTTGTTTTTTTTAGCAAGCTTTGGATTTTATTTTCACCACTTAAATAAAAAAGAACCTATACATGTTTGGTGTCTATGAACTCGTAATGACCTGGAAAATAATGATGGCAGGTCAGTTTTAGCAATCTGTGAACGTGGTAAAAAAAGGACCCAAAAAACAACTGTGGAATTGCATTTTTTTTGCAGTTTCACTGCACTTGGAATTTTTTTCCCATTTTCCAGCACACGATATGGTAAAACGAGTAATGGTGTTTAAAAGTACAACTCGTCCCGCAAAAAATAAGCCCTCACATGGCCATATTGAACGAAAATTAAAAAAGTTCTGGCTCTGGGAAGAAGGGGAGCAAAAAAGGAAAACACAAAAACAGAAAGACCCATGGTCGTTAAGGGGTTAACATATTTCACAGGAAAGCACTTTCACTTTCGTTTTTGAACGTTTTATTGTGAGCCTGTAAAAGTGGCTTAATACCTCTGACCACGTTGTTGACAGCAGTGACCTGGGGGTCAGAAATGCTTCCTGGGGCGATCCCCATGCTGTCCCCATGTCATTTGAGCACTGTCACTATCGTTTTGGGCACTTTTTAGGCTTTCTACAGACTGCCGGGGGTGCCGCTGCAAAAATGCTCGGGTCTCCCATAGACTAACATTGGGCTCGTTGCTCGGGTCGAGCACCTGAGTATCACGGCGAGCTCGGCCCGAGCTTCGAGCACCCGAGCATTTTAGTGCTCGCTCAACACTAATAATGAACAATAATTAGGTTCCATCAATTGCATACCCCAATGTGTGCTGTGGAAGTTATGTTTACTGTTCAGTGACTACCTCAAGCCGATCACTAGCACCCCAACTTCCATGTGACAGAACCCAGGACACGCTCATATTGTACCACTCGTGTTATGGGAAAAGCTCAGGTATCAGTGCTATTAGGTGGTGTCCGTCTCATACACTCCCTGCAAGCTATATGCAGAGGAGAGGAGCAGTATGGTCGTGTATTAGGAAGTCATGGCATTGGCGCAAATATAAGGCAATTTTCTGCTTTCTATTATAATCTAATTCTGACTGTGACTATGAAGCAATTACTTTAAAACTTTTTTAAGCTCTGCCTGGTTCAGTATATCAAATAGGTTACTTAGGTTATATATTAATAACCAGAGCCATGATGGATATTACATAAAACACTAAACGAGATACCTATTATCTCAGTCTATTCTTAAATTCATATTCTTAAATCTCAGTCTATTCTTAAATCCATCCATATCCACCTCCCATTGAGAAAGCTACACGAGAAACGGGCATCAGGGCAGTGCTGGTGGGCTCTATTGATCCTCCCTTACCAAGGGTAACCAACACCATTTATAAACTATTTTCTCTGTGTCACTATATGTTTATGGCTATTTGGCCTCTTATCATACATAGCTCCCTGAGACTGGTTGTATAGATGTACTGCATACTGTATGCTGCTTGACTTGTTGGATCCACTTGCTGCTCTCCACTTTGATTCCTCCTTATTTGGCATAGTTGTATTGAATGGTAATTATTTTTAATGTGAATTTTTTGAATAAATGAGTATTTTAATCTTATTAGTGGTTTATGGTTACTCCATTTTTTTTTCTTCGTCTTGCTCTTAAATCCATATTGGAAGCCAGAGAAACTAGGAGTTTTTTGTGCAAAAGTATCACAAAGTCTTTATTAAATACAAATATATACATAGAAACAAACGGACAAAATAGATAAAAACAGTGTGCATAAGGGCCAGTGTCGAGAAAACCCCCCTTAAATAAGACCAGTCAGAGGTAATACATAGCTCTGTGCAAGGTATAGACTGGGAAAGGGAATTCATTAGGCTAGTGGTAGGAGGTTGACCAAGGTAATATATATAGATCAAATGATAGGAGTGTAAGCACACAGTGTGCCACTAAAATGCAAAATGCCAGGGCCACCATCAGCAAGTATATCAATATCAGAATGATTAAACCAAAAGCCTTAAGCCCCCGTCTCACATAGCGAGATCGCTGCTGTGTCACGGTTTTGGTGACGCAACAGCGACCTCACCAGCGATGTCGCTATGTGTGACACTTTGCAGCGATCAGGCCCCTGCTGTGAGGTTGCTGATCGCTGCAAAGTGTCCTGGACCATTTTTTGGTCGTTGCCCTCCCGCTGGTCAGCACACATCGCTGTGTGTGACCAGCGGGAGCAGCGATCAGGCTGGTAACCATGATAAGCATCGGGTTACTAGGGGCACACGCGCACCTAGTAACCCGTTGTTTATCATGGTTACGAGCCTGCTAAAGTGAGCGGTAACCTCCCGATCACCGTAGCAGAGTGGTAACCATGATAAACAACGGGTTACTAGGTGCGCGTGTGCCCCTAGTAACCCGATGTTTATCATGGTTACGAGCCTGCTAAAGTGAGCGGTAACCTCCCGCTCACTGTAGCAGAGTGGTAACCATGATAAACAACGAGTTACTAGGTGCGCGTGTGCCCCTAGTAACCCGATGTTTATCATGGTTACGAGCCTGCTAAAGTGAGGGGTAACCTCCCGCTCACCGTAGCAGAGTGGTAACCATGATAAACAACGGGTTACTAGGTGCGCGTGTGCCCCTAGTAACCTGATGTTTATCATGGTTACCAGCCTGCTCCTGCTTCAGCAGGCTGGTAACCAGGAGCAGGATATCGTGGAAAGATTCTTTCCACGATATCGCTGCTCCCCTGATCGTTGGTGGGCCTGCCTGTTTGACAGCTCACCAGCGACCACATAGCGACGCAACAATCCCTGACAGGTCGTATTGTTGTCGGGATCGCTGCAGCGTCGCTAAGTGTGACGGGGCCTTTAAGCTGCTTACCCAAATATCCCACAGGCCCCAGACCGGTGACTGGGGTGATTTAGCTTCTTCCCAACCCGCGTTTTGCGTTGCCTGTGCGCTGCTTTCTCAAGAGAAGTAGTGGTATTGCCCTTCCAGGACCTTAATGTGTCATACCAACCGATCACATGGGAAACTATGTGATCGGGAGCTGGCCAATGGCACTGTTAGAATCGGAACATGCGCCCTCGGGAAGCCACGCCCCCCCACACGCACCGGGCAGTCAACCCATAGGAGGCGTGTGCTGCTCTGGAGAGAACCGCCACAGCGCCTGCACGGGCAGAACAGACGCCGGACCGAGGCAGGTGAGCGCAAGTCCAGAGGGCGCATGTGACGCGCCCCTGGGCCTGTGTCGCGCTGCGTTGCGCACGCGGGAGCTTACCCGGAGCCGGATCTGTTTAGGGTTGTAGTCTCGTGGCGGTGACCCGGTCCGTGCCCAGGGAGTCAAACTGGACGGCAGTCTGTTAGCGGTAGAAAACGGTTGATGACTACGCCACCCGTTGAATGCAGCCAGGGGGCTGCTGCTGCAGGGCAGACCGCTGAGGCCGGTGGAAGGATGGTGCAGCGTGATAGTATAACCCCCAACGGGAGGGGTATGGCCTCAGGGCAGCCGACGTGGATGATGGGGGTAGCAGGAACCACTCAGAGACGGTATGGTAGCGTTCAGGGTCTTTACTGATAACAACGATAGACCCTCCCGGAGTACTTGCTAGCGAACGGGGCCTGGTCAGTCCTTGAGCAGATGGGATCTCCCCTGGCCAGGCGTAGTTGTAGGCCTCCCAAGCTGACTGTACTCTTCTGGCTACCTTGCTAGAAGCTGATGTAAGTAGCCCACGTCCCTGAGTGTACCGTGTGGTGCTCACCCGTATGGCCGGTGACTCGGGGCCTTCGGGCTTCTGGGCCAGGGGACCTGAAATCCCCTGCCTGACGGATTCTGCTGCTGGGTAGAAGTTAGTCCCCACAGCCTCGGACTCCGGGTCCGGTAAAGAATCTTCTTAGTCAGGGCGAGCTCTTTAGCTGCCAGCCCCTGACTCCTTGTGACTCTGCTGCTTCCTATGCTGCTCTTGTCTCTGCTCTTCCTGGACTCAATCACTCTGCCTCAGCCCCGGGTTTATACAGGGGAAGTTCTTCCCCTCCCAAGGCTGGGCAGGAGGTGTGGCATGCACAGGATCCCTGACCAAAGGACCTCCCACCTGCTCTCAGACGTAATATCTCTATCACTGTGACAACCAGACCCCTGGGGTGTCACACTCCCCCCTAGTGAAATTTAGTACTCCGGGACTAAACATTTTTTTTTAGAAAAATATAACAAGGTATATCAAAGAACAATAAAATACAATAAGGAAACACAATAAGATGGTCACGGATGTCCGCAACCGGGTGCAGTCTTTGAAGAAAAGCAAAGGTGTCCATTTCACCAACACAGGGAGACGTAACCAGGTAGGGGTCTGTCCTACCCCGAGTCCTTAACAGTCTCTAGTCCATCCTGGGTTACGCTCCAACTATATACAAAGGATTCCCGGTAAATCCACCGAAGACTCCTAAAAACAACTAGAAACACAAAATTACACACAAGCAACAATAAACAGGTAAACATTGTAAAACAACTTAAACATTTAGATCCTCCAACGTGCGGGTAACTGGCCTCTAGTGGCCCTAGTGGACCTACGGAGCTGACTGTCTGGCCCTGAACTACAGGGTGTAGGAGCTGTCAAGGGTAAACTGGGCAGCTGTCTACCGGCTCTTTGTCTCACTAGGGGTACGGCAGGCTCACTATAAGCAGAGGGTGGATTCTCCCGTTCCGCTTGGGTGGAGTCTTCTGCCTCCTGGACCGGCTGCTCTTCCAGCTCTACCCGTTGCTCCGTAGGTTCTTGGGATGATGGTTGGAGGAAGGTGAGTACGGGTACCACAACTGCACCATTGACTTGAGTCCAAGACCGAGGGAAGTCCCCGAGCACGGTACTAACCATATCTTCCCTTTCTTCCACGGGTCGATGGTCTTCCTGTTCCTCCTCAGGGTTCCTCAGTTGTTCGGGGCACTTCTTCAGGTGGTCCCGGGATACAATGGCTGTGGTTTCCCCTCCGTCTTTACTGATGGTACAGACCTTCGGGTTCTCGTGGCTTGAGGGCAGTACGGTGTACGGGTCCTTCTCCCACTGGTCGTCCAACTTGTGGAGCCGTCTCTTCCTCTTCAAGACCTGCTCTCCGGGTACCAGGGGAACAGCGGGAGCATACTGGTTGTAAGTCTTCTCTTGTCTTTCCCTAGCCTGACAAAGACTTCGCTCCACGCTCTCCTGTACTTTCCGGTACTGCTGCTGCCTCTCTGTGTCCCAGTCTGTTTCTGGTGAAGTGTCCTCGGGCGTCAGGACTCCCATTTCCAGGTCAACAGGTAACTTACCAGGTCTTGCCCTCATTAGGTAAGCCGGGGTACAGTTGGTGGAACCTACCGGGATGTGGTTGTATAGGTCCACCAGATCGGGCAACTTCTCAGGCCACAGACTGCGTTCTTCCAGGGGCAACGTTTTTAGAAGATCCATTACCACCTGGTTCATTTTTTCACAAAGTCCATTAGTTTGCGGATGGTAGGGTGTCGTCCTTATCTTCCGGCAGCCATACAGATTACAGAATTCCTGGAAGACCTCCGCTTCAAAGGCAGGTCCCTGGTCCGTCAGCACTTGGTCCGGGTACCCGTGTGGGCGGCAAAAGTGCTGCTGGAAGGCTCTAGCTGCTGTTCGAGCCGTTAAGTCCTTGACGGGGACGACAACCAGAAACCGGGAGTAATGATCCACGATGGTTAACGCGTAGACGTAGCCACTTCTGCTGGGGGTCAGTTTTACATGATCCAAGGCCACCAGTTCCAACGGTTGCCGGGTGACGATGGACTGCAGGGGAGTCTTCTGGCTGGCCCGGTCCTTCCTTCTCAGATTGCACGGGCCACAGTCTCTGCACCACTTCTCGATGGTTCCCCTCATGCCTACCCAGTGGAACCGCTCGCGCAGCAGGAACTCCAGCTTTTTCCACCCGAAGTGTCCAGCTCCGTCGTGGTATGCCTCCATCACCATGGCTGCGTCTCTTCGTGGCACCACTACTTGCCAGAGTAGTTCATGCGTCCTGGAGTTAACCATTCTGCGGCACAACTTCCCCTTGTAAAGGAACAGTCGACTCTTCTCTGCCCATAGTTGTTTGGCTTCCTCTGGAGCGTCTGATTCTAGGCTAGCCTCCGGGCGAGTCAGCATCTCCTTCACCAGTCGGACGGCAGGGTCGCTGTCTTGCGTTTCCGCCCAGTTGTAGTGAGGTAAGGGGTTCAACGTAGCAGCCTGCTTACTCCTTACCCGGTGGGAATACTGGATAGTCCCATGACGGTGGAACGCAGGGAGTTCAACTTCTTCCAGTCCCTCCGGATCTTCTCCTCCGTCCGGCAGGTTGGGCATCCTGGACAGGGCGTCCGCGTTGGTATTGGAGCGCCCTGCCCGGTATTTAATTGTAAACTCGTAGTTGGACAGACGGGCCATCCACCTCTGCTCCAGGGCACCGAGTCTTGCCGTGTCCAGGTGTATCAACGGGTTGTTATCCGTGTATACGGTGAACCGGGAAGAAGCGAGGTAATGCCTAAAGCGCTCGGTGACTGCCCATACCACGGCCAGGAACTCTAGCTTAAATGAGCTGTAATTCTCGGGGTTCCTTTCGGTGGGTCGCAGTTTTCGGCTGGCATAGGAGATCACTCGTTCTCTCCCCTGCTGAATCTGGGATAGTACGGCTCCTAGCCCGATGTTACTGGCGTCGGTGTAGAGGATGAAGGGCTGGCTATAGTCTGGGTACGCCAAGATTTCATCCCCCGTGAGGGCCATCTTCAGCTGGCGGAAGGACTCTTCTTCTAGCTCTTCCCATTTGAAGGGCGGCTTCTGGTTCTTGGCCTTCCGGGACTGGCCTATCAGGAGGTCCTGCATAGGCGCTGCCTTTTTGGTGAAACCGGGAATAAACCTTCGGTAGTAGCCTACCAACCCTAGGAACTGCCGCACTTCTTTTACGCTGGAGGGGCTTGGCCATCCCTTAATTGCGGTGATCTTATCGGGGTCGGGAGCCACTCCGTCAGCGCTCACCACGTGTCCCAGGTATTGCACCTTTGGTTTCAGGAGGTGACACTTGGAGGGTTTCACCTTTAGGCCATAACTCGCCAGAGCTTCGAACACCTCCGCCAGGTGTTTCAGGTGGTCCTCGTAAGTTTTGGAGTATACGATGACATCGTCCAGGTACAACAGGACCGTCTCGAAGTTTCTGTGGCCCAGACAGCACTCCATTAATCGTTGGAAGGTTCCTGGGGCGTTGCAGAGTCCGAACGGCATGCAGGTGAACTCACTAAGTCCCATCGGGGTGGTGAATGCAGTCTTCTCCCGGTCTGCCTCTGCTACAGGAACCTGCCAGTACCCGCTAGTGAGATCCAAGGTAGAGAAGAAGTTAGCAGATCTTAAAGCAGCCAATGACTCCTCTATCCTTGGTAAGGGGTACGCATCCTTGTGTGTGATACGGTTGATTTTCCGGTAATCTACACACATCCTCATGGTGTTGTCTTTCTTTTTGACTAAAACTAGTGGGGCTGCCCAGGGGCTACAGCTATCCCGGATTACCCCAGCCTCCTTCATGTCTCTAAGCATCCCCTTGGCGTGTTGGTAATGTGCAGGGGGTACGGGTCGATACCTCTCTTTTATGGGAGGATGATCTCCCGTGGGGATGCGGTGTTCTACCCCCTTGACTCGCCCGAAGTCTAACGGGTGTTTACTAAACACTCTCTCATACTCTTGAACCACCCGATAGACTCCTTGTTTCTGGTGTGAGGGAGTGGAGTCAGTACCCAGATGTAGTTGCTGACACCAGTCCTCCATGTCTTTCTTAGAGCCGTTACCTTCCTCCGGGTGAGATGGAGGCAAGGGTTCCACAAATTGTATAGAATTTTGATTAGTGGTATATAATTTGGCTAGCGTGGCATACCGGGGCAGGTACACTTCCCTCTCCCCGATATTTATTATGCGAACGGGCACCCTCCCATGGCGTACATTGACCACCCCCCGTGCTGTCAAAATGGTGGGCCTACTATCTGAGTAAACTGGTTCTACCATTGCCTGGTAATCTCTACCTCTCAGACCAATAGCTGCCCGGCACCAAATCATCATTTCACTTTTTGGGGGCATGGCAATAGGAAAAGGGTCACACATTCTTACGCTACCAATCTCACCGCCGGAGAGTTCCACTTGTTGCCGTTGCATCAGTGCCCGGATCTCTTTCTGGAGCACCCGCTGCTCGCCGGAGCTGGCATTCTTGGCAACCTGCTGTAAAAGGAAAATCACCTCTGCAAGACAATTTTCAATTACATTAGTTCCTAGAGTTATCTTTGGGTGACTCTCATGTTTGTCAATGTCTACAATGATCAGTCCCTGTGCGGCCAGTTCGACTCTACCAATTTTGATGGTCACCTCTTTAAATCCGATCTGTGGCACGGGCTGACCATTGCTGGCGATGATACTCAAGTCGTCGTCAGGGTAGCGGGTAATATCCGAGTCATTCCAGTACTGCTTGAAGAGCACGTACGGGATGGTGGTGACCTGTGACCCGGTGTCCAGTAGGGCACTCATGGGAATGCCATCCAGTACCACAGGCAAGACTGGACGTCCTCCCACATATCTGTCGCGCCAGTTCGATGGGCCTGGTGATCTTTTTCCTGGGGGTTGGCCCTCTACCCCAGGTTGTGCCCGTTTAAAGAACAGTACCTTTCCATATGTCCGGGTTGATTGCAGCGGCGGCAGATGGGTCGTCCGTCCTCGCTGTATCGGTCACTGGGTCTTCCTCTGGCCGGTGGGGTCCTCCTTGGTCGACGCCACGGGATGTCCTCCGGTCCGGATGCCAGCTGGATCTTCCCTGGAGTGGAAACCTGTAAAGACTGCACAGTTCGGGTTAGCGCAGCAACGCTCTTAACTAGCTCTTGGACCTGATGGTGTAGGTCTGGAGCCGGGTCATTGTCCAAAGCCTGCGCATCAGCTCCCACAGGCCCTGCCGACAAGGGCGCCGCCTCCTGGTGGTAAGTAATAGCTGGGCGCCTGTGGGTCACAACGCCACCCGGTGCTGGTTCTCGGAGCACCCGGATAGCTCTATCCTTGAACTGTGCAAAGTCCAGATGGGGATCCTGTAAGGCCATTGCCCGCAACTGGGTTCGGTGGGCATTGCAATATAAACCCTCTATAAATTGTTCAGTCAACAGCCTGTCCTCGTTTCCCACCCCATCAGGGTCGGTCTGCTTTATGGCCCTCAGGGCCTCTTGTAGGTTTAGTGCATAGTCCCTTATACTCTCATGCGCTCGCTGCTTGCACCCGTAGAATCTAAGCTTGATCTCGGCTGAGGTGCGGGTATCGAAGGTGTCCCTCAGCCGGGTTAGTATCTCTGCGACAGTCCTCCTCCCAGGTGGCCAAGATTTTACTTCTCTTTTGGCTGCCCCGATTAGTTGGGCCACCAGGATGCTCACTTTTTGCTCTTCTGTGAGGGGGTACACCTGGAAGAGGCTATCCAGCTTTTCTCTAAAGTCATGCAGGGTATGTGACTCCCCTGAGTACTGGGGTAGCCAAGCTGCTCCCGGGATATATGGCATGGTGAAGGGCATAACTGCAGCAGCGGTGGCGCTGGCGGGGGTCGAGGTAGTGAAGCTCTCCTCCGTATCCGACATCTTCCTCCCCCCTAGTGGACCGTGGCCTACCTTGCGATGATCCTCTTCCGTAGGCCGCGGCTCCGCAGTGGATCGTCAGGGTTGAGGACCTTCCGTCGCGCTCCTGTGACGTCGGCGTCTGCTGGGCTCCTTCCAGGACCTTACGCAACGTCCGGACGTGAGGCGGGGCTTCAGTTCTCGCGCGCTTTCGGAGTCCACGCCCCTCTTCTTCCCGCGCGGCGTCCTCAAGATGGCGTCCAATGGCGGGAAAACTCCACGGATGGCGGGAAGAAGGCTGAAGATGGCGCCGGATGGCGGGAAACTTCACCGATGGCGGGAAGAAGGCTGAAGATGGCGCCGGATGGCGGGAATCTTCACCGATGGCGGGAATCTTCACCACTGGTAAGTTTGAACAGTCTTTGCTTTTCAGGCACGCAGTACCCGGTGGTTGCGGGCACGTGATCCTGCCGACTACGCCAAAGTTGACGCGCCCCTGGGCCTGTGTCGCGCTGCGTTGCGCACGCGGGAGCTTACCCGGAGCCGGATCTGTTTAGGGTTGTAGTCTCGTGGCGGTGACCCGGTCCGTGCCCAGGGAGTCAAACTGGACGGCAGTCTGTTAGCGGTAGAAAACGGTTGATGACTACGCCACCCGTTGAATGCAGCCAGGGGGCTGCTGCTGCAGGGCAGACCGCTGAGGCCGGTGGAAGGATGGTGCAGCGTGATAGTATAACCCCCAACGGGAGGGGTATGGCCTCAGGGCAGCCGACGTGGATGATGGGGGTAGCAGGAACCACTCAGAGACGGTATGGTAGCGTTCAGGGTCTTTACTGATAACAACGATAGACCCTCCCGGAGTACTTGCTAGCGAACGGGGCCTGGTCAGTCCTTGAGCAGATGGGATCTCCCCTGGCCAGGCGTAGTTGTAGGCCTCCCAAGCTGACTGTACTCTTCTGGCTACCTTGCTAGAAGCTGATGTAAGTAGCCCACGTCCCTGAGTGTACCGTGTGGTGCTCACCCGTATGGCCGGTGACTCGGGGCCTTCGGGCTTCTGGGCCAGGGGACCTGAAATCCCCTGCCTGACGGATTCTGCTGCTGGGTAGAAGTTAGTCCCCACAGCCTCGGACTCCGGGTCCGGTAAAGAATCTTCTTAGTCAGGGCGAGCTCTTTAGCTGCCAGCCCCTGACTCCTTGTGACTCTGCTGCTTCCTATGCTGCTCTTGTCTCTGCTCTTCCTGGACTCAATCACTCTGCCTCAGCCCCGGGTTTATACAGGGGAAGTTCTTCCCCTCCCAAGGCTGGGCAGGAGGTGTGGCATGCACAGGATCCCTGACCAAAGGACCTCCCACCTGCTCTCAGACGTAATATCTCTATCACTGTGACAACCAGACCCCTGGGGTGTCACACATGCGCACCACAGCGCCACCAATGATACATATATATAGAAATCTAACAGGCCTGTCTAACACTGCAGTTATAAATGTAGGTAACATCCATAGGGGAAATAGTATGTGTATAAGAAGAATTACAAAAGAAAAACACAGCACTGCATAATATAATGTTCATGAATACAGTACACATCAGAATTCTTCCAAAGCTTTTTGCAGGTATTCCAGACCAAAGGATTCTTCCAAAAGGAGCAATAAGGCAAAAGCGATGGCCAGTTAAAAACACCAAACAAGGATTAAATCCTGGACAAGAAAATGAAAAAATACAAACAATAAGAACGAAGTGTTGGATAAAGATGTAATAAGGACAACACATGACAAATCACCAAAACATCCAACAAATAAAAATTATTAAAGAATAAACAGGGAAGGAAATAAGGGAGACAAGTGGAAAATAAGAACAATAGGGGATGGTCAAATTTGAAAGGGGGGGAGGGGGGAGCGCAGCACCAAAAAGAGCATATACCACAGTACATGGAAAAACAATAAATATTAAAGAAAAAAGTACCATCCTAAAGAAAGGGGGAAAAGCTAAGGGACTCATTGAGTCCCTTAGGAGCCATTGTATCAAGAGTCACTATCGTGCTGTGCGAGGATTCTTTGGACATTCCCACCCCGTGTCCCTAAATGTATCAAATCAATGCCCCTCCCCATCAGTGAATGTGGGTCACAATTGTGGAAATCCCTGAAATGGAGGGGAATTGTTTTGAGTTCTGATGCATCAGTCCCTTGCCTGGTAGCGCAGATGTCCCTAAAGTGTTTGTGGACTCTGAGCTCTCTGGAGGTGAGCCCCACATAAATCAGTTGGCATCCGCATGTGGTGTAATAGATAACATTGGTGCTACCACATAAGATCCAATGTTTGATTCTAAATTGGCTCTCACCTCCAGCAGAGTCAAAAGTCTTGCAGCGAAGGACATTAGCGCATGCCAGGCAGTGATCGCACGGGACGCACCCCACTGTCGGTTTGAAAGAAGCCAAGAAAGTATTATTAGCTGGAACATAATGGCTCCTAACAAAAAAATCACTAAGATTGCGTGATCTTCTTGGTGTCATGGATAGTTTGGCTCCTAGTAGTGGAGACAGCAATGGTTCGGTACTAAGAATGGACCAATGTTTAGTTAAGATTGATCTCATTGTGTTCCATTCTCTGTTATATGTAGAGATGAACCTAATCTTGTCGTCACCCATGTCCTCTCTCCCACGAGGGTACAACAGTTGTGATCTCGGGGTCCTTTTTGCATCTGGTGTATCCTCTTTTGATGGACCGCTGGCTATAACACTGTTGTTCAAAGCGGGTCCAAAGATCCATAGCCTGTGTTTCAAACCTTTGTAGAGAGGAAAAGATCCGCCTAACCCGGAGAAACTGTCCGACCTGGACGGCCCTGATAGTAGCGGGGTCATGGGCTGACGAAGCATGGATAAGTACATTAACTGCAGTTGTCTTTCTGAAGACGTCAGTCTGGATGGCCGACGAGAAGTTGACCTCCAGGCTGACGTCCAAGAAGTCAATCGTGGTGGTATCATACTTATAAAAGTCAAACAAATATTTTTTTCGTTACAATTGAGTCTGTCCATGAATATTCCGAGCTGCTGCGCTGTGCCCCTCCACATCAAAAAAAATATCGTCAATGTATCGGTACCAGCACAGCACATCCATCTTCGAAAATGGTTCTCTCCCAGGAACCCAAGAAGAGATTGGCGTATGAGGGGGCACAAGCCACGCCCATGGCCGTGCCGCGTACCTGTAGATAAAAAAGATCTTTAAAAGTAAAAAGATTATGAGTGAGGACAAAGCGCAGCAGCTCTAGAATAAACCCGCATAGAGGGCTGTCCAGGTCAGAGGCACCCAGGAAAAGGCGGACCGCCTCCAATCCATCGTCAAGGCCGATGCAAGTGTAAAGTGTTTCGACATCCGCCGTGACAAAGAGAACGTTATGGTCCACAAAGATGCCGTCAACATGGGTAAGGACGTCCGTCGTGTCCTTGATATAGGACGGGAGGGTCTCGACCAATGGCTTGAGATAGTAATCAATCACCTAAGTTGACACACTTCCCCCCTTTGTCCCCAAGTCCTGCAATAGAAATTTATACCAAATTGGTGTCTGAAGATTTTAAAACCTTATCTACAACACGTAAGCATGATAATCCAACTCATGCACAATGGAATGCCATTAAAGATCTACAATCTTATCGAGATGTGGTATTTAAACAGGCGGACAAGGGGAGGAGTATCGTGGTGTGGCCTTGCTCTCTTTACGAACGCGAAGCCTTTCGACAATTGAGGGACAAAAATACCTACTACAAATTACCTCACTCCCCACTTGCCTCCTTCTCGGTAGAACTTCAGTCCATACTTATTGGCGCCTTAGAATCAGGAATTATACCTAAGAAGGTGCTTGACGGACTAACTGTCCGGTTTCTGAGAGTCCCTACCTTTTATCTACTGCCCAAAATCCACAAAGATGCTGTCAACCCACAGTAACGTCCGATCGTGTCAGGGATTGAGAAATCTGCGAACCAATTTGCAAATTTATTGATTACCAAGCCATTGGTCGAGACCCTCCCGTCATACATCAAGGACACGACGGACGTCCTTACCCGGGTTGACGGCATCTTTGTAGACGATAACGTTCTACTCATCACGGCGGATGTCAAAACACTTTAGACTTGCATCGGCCATGGCGATGGATTGGAGGTGGTCCTGGGTGCCTCCAACCTGGATGGCCTTCTATGCGGGTTTATTCTAGAGCTGCTGCGCTTTGTCCTCACTCAGAATTTTTTTACTTTTAAAGATCTTTTTTATCTACAGGTACGCGGCACGGCCATGGGCGCGGCCTGTGCCCCCTCATACACCAATCTCTTCCTGGGAGAGCTCCGTTTTCGGCCATGGGGGGGCCTGGGCCGCTGACCATGTGCTGTGTTGGTACCGATACATTGACGATATTTTTTTGATGTGGAGGGGCACAGCGCAGCAGCTCGGAATATTCATGGGCAGACTCAATTGTACTACTACTATCAGGGCCGTCCAGATCGGACAGTGTCTGCGGATTAGGCAGATCTGTTCCTCTATCCAAAGGTTTGAAACAAAGGCTATGGATCTTCGGACTCGCTTTGAACAAAGGGGGTATAGCTGGCGGTCCATCAAAAGAGGATACACCAGGGCAAAAAGGACCCCAAGATCACAACTGTTGTACCCTCGTGGGAGAGAGGACATGGGTGACAAGATTAGGTTCATCTCTACATATAACAAAGAATGGAACACAATGAGATCAATCTTACCTAAACATTGGTCCATTCTTAGTACCGAATCGTCGCTGTCTCCACTACTAGGAGCCAAACCATCTATGACACCAAAGAAATCACACAATCTTAGTGATTTTCTTGTTAGGAGCCATTATGTTCCAGCTAATAATACTTTCCTGGCTTCTTTCACATCCCCAGTGGGGTGCTTCCTGTGCGGTCACTGCCTGGCATGCACTAATGTCCTTCGCTGCAAGACTTTTGACTCTGCTGGAGGTGAGAGCCAATGTAGCACCAATGTTATCTATTACACCTCATGCGGATGCCAACTGATTTATGTGGGGCTCACCTCCAGAGAGCTCAGAGTCCGCAAACACGTTAGGGACATCTGCGCTGCCAGGCAAGGGACTGATGCATCAGAACTCAAAACAATTCCCCGCCATTTCAGGGATTTCCACAATTGTGACCCACATTCACTGATGGGGAGGGGCATTGATTTGATACATTTAGGGACACGGGGTGGGAATGTCCAAAGAATCCTCGCACAGCACGATCGTGACTCTTGATACAATGGCTCCTAAGGGACTCAATGAGTCCCTTAGGTTTTCCCCCTTTCTTTAGGATGGTACTTTTTTCTTTAATATTTATTGTTTTTCCATGTACTGTGGTATATGCTCTTTTTGGTGCTGCCCCCCCCCCCCCTAAATTTGGCCATTCCCTATTGTTCTTATTTTCCACTTGTCTCCCTTATTTCCTTCCCTGTTTATTCTTTAATAATTTTTATTTGTTGGATGTTTTGGTGATTTGTCATGTGTTGTCCTTATTACATCTTTATCCAACACTTCGTTCTTATTGTTTATATTTTTTCATTTTCTTGTCCAGGTTTTAATCCTTGTTTGGTGTTTTTAACTGGCCATCGCTTTTGCCTTATTGCTCCTTTTGGAAGAATCCTCTGGTCTGGAATACCTGCAAAAAGCTTTGGAAGAATTCTGATGTGTACTGTATTCATGAACATTATATTATGCAGTGCTGTGTTTTACTTTTGTAATTCTTCTTATACACATACTATTTCCCCTATGGATGTTACCTACATTTATAACTGCAGTGTTAGACAGGCCTGTTAGATTTCTATATATACGTATCTGTTACGGATCCGGGTGGTGGAACCTCTGCGCTGCGGTGCAAGGAGAGACCAGAGGGGCGTAACTAGGTATCAATTCAGACTGACCAAGGTCGCACGGCGGCTCAATCGACTCCGTGAACAAGGGAAGGACCGAGCAGAGGGACCAGGTGTTACTCTGGACCAGTCCTTGTATGAGAGCAGGTGACTCCCACGGGTCAGAAGGCAGGAACTGACCGGTACAGCAGATGAGCACGGCAGGCAGGCTGACGGGTGATCCGGGTAGAAGGACTGGCAGACACCACGAGTAACTGGCAGGAGCCTACAGGTAGGCTGGCTGGTAGGCACGGCAGGTAACTGGTACGTTCTCCGGGTAGGCAGGTAAGCCTGGCCCATAGACAGACTGGCGGGTTTGGACCGTAAGTGTTAGAACCCTCCTGTTAGTTTTTGCTATCTTGTGTTTTGCGGTCACATGACCATCTGCCTATTTATTCCAGCTCCGCCCTTCTGGCTTTGCTGGACTTCAGTGTTGTTTGACTGTCTCTCTAGCCAGGTGCTTCGGTGCCTATCTCTGTCTAGTTCGTTTGGTCCTCTGGAACCTCTAGTACGTTTTCTCTGTTTGTCTTTTGTGCTCTGCATCTACTTCTGTTTAGGAGGTGTCCCATTTTTGTCCCAGTCCTTAGTTCTTTTAGGGACCCCTCCCTTAACTCTATAGGTCTTCGTTCAGACTAGCCGAGGACTAAGGCGGGTCTGTTCACAAGGAACAGGCAGCCCACTACATCGTAGGGATTCAGCTTAGTCTTACTGTAGGGACAGCTTTCCCCTATCTTTCCTTAGTTTATGTTGCAGATCATAACAGTAAGTCCAGCCCAAAAAAAAACAAAAAACTAAAAGGAAAGAAATTCGGGGATCAGTATGGTTTCTGTCCAGGAGTTGGCTCAACGCCTGCAGGGATTGTTTCTGGAGGTGGCCGAGCTTCAGCAACACGTGAGTAGCTGTCCTGGAGCGCATTTTGTTGAACCCAAGGTAGGACTGCCTGATTTTTTTTTATGGTAAACAGCAAGATTTTTTTCCTTTAAAAATGCTTGTTTGTTATATTTTCGTTTGAGACCAAGATCCTCTGGGAATGAATCACAGCGCATTAGTTTTATTATGTCACTTTTGCGCAAAGAACCACAGGGTTGGGCCTTTTCTCTCCAGCCTAATGATCCCTGTTTAAGTTCTGTTGAAGAATTTTTTTCTGCTATGGGGCTATTATATAACGATCCTGATCGAATCTCATCTGCTGAATCAGAACTTAGACGTTTGAATCAGGGGTCAGATGATGTTGAAAATTATTGCACACACTTCAGGAGATGGGCTTCAGAAGTTAAATGGAATGATTCTGCACTAAGACGTTTATTTCTTGCTGGTCTGAGTGAAAGGGTTAAGGATTTGCTATTTGCATTCCCTGCACCTGAGACTCTGCAGGAAGCTATGCAGTTAGCTGTTCGTGTGGACAGGAGACAGAGGTCCAGGGTTAATGATGTAAAAACTCCTGTAACTTCAGGTCCTAGTTCCCAGAAAATTTGCTCTGACAGCGGAGAACCAATGGAGGTTGGGGCGATGTCACTCCGCTCTCAGGAAAGAGATCGGAGATTCGCCGAAGGTTTGTGTCTTTTTTGTGGTAAAGATGATCATTTGATTAAGTATTGTGAGCGTCGTTTAAGTAAAGAAAAAAAAAAGGTCAGTTACGCCCGTATAGCTTGTTTACGCTCTGCAGGAGTATTTCTTTCTGGTAGTACTACTCTGCAGGGAGATTTGATTGAATTTCAGGTATTTGTGGATTGTGGTTCAACACTTAATGTGATTGATAAAGGGTTTTTGGAAAACCTTAAATTGAAATCCAAACCTTTGTCATCACCTATTTCTGTGGTTGCAATTGATAACACTCCTTTGAAATGTATTACTCACAAGACTGCTGCATTTCCTCTCACTATCAATGGAGATCACCAAGACATTTTGGACTTGGTTGTTTTGGATAATTTGCCCTCTCCAGTTGTTCTAGGATTGCCTTGGTTAAGACTGCACAATCCTTTATTGGACTGGTCTACTAATGTGATTAAGTCTTGGAGTCCAAAGTGCTATGATAAATGTTGTAATGGTCGCATTGCGGCTGTGGAAAAGGGAGAATTACCTGTACCTATTCAAGGTTTTTTTCGGAGGAGTCACAAGTTTTACCTCCTCTGCTGGGTGCTCTCCTTTTTTTTGTTGTACTGGGAGACATCCGTCTTTTGGTTCGTTCTCCAAATTGGGGTCGGCGGTACCAGAGGAGGAGAATTTTTCCGGGGATTTGGAGAGAGTTTGGATAAATGTACGTTGTAACCTGCAAGAGGCTAACAAGAAGTCCA
The DNA here is from genome assembly GCF_046119375.1 of Phyllobates terribilis. Classification (NCBI taxonomy): domain Eukaryota; kingdom Metazoa; phylum Chordata; class Amphibia; order Anura; family Dendrobatidae; genus Phyllobates; species Phyllobates terribilis. The sequence continues at coordinate 371,914,173 of NW_027362769.1, forward strand.
AGAAGTATTTTGACAGGAAACGTAAAGAGGGTGACATGGTTCGGTTGTCCTCGAAGAACAAGCGGTTGAGGATTCCCTCTAAAATCTGGGTCCTAAGTTTGTGGGTACATTTAAAGTGCTTCAGGTTGTTAACCAGTCTGCTGTTAGGTTGGATGTCCCTACTTCCTGGAAGATTAATCCTGTGTTTCATGTTTCCTTGTTGAAAAAGGCTGACGTATCTAATAGGGACGCATTGTCACAGTTCCTCCTGTGGTGGAAGACGGCGAATATGAAATTTCTCGTATTTTGAATTCTAGATGGCATAGAGGGAAATTACATTATCTTGTCTCCTGGAAGGGTTTCGGTCCCGAAGACAACTCCTGGGTAAGGACGGATGATGTCTCTGCTCCTAGGCTTGTTAAAGCTTTCCACAGGAGGTTTCCTGATAGGCCTGGGCCTGGAGGATCCGGAGGATCCTCATAGAAGAGGGGGTACTGTTAGAACCCTCCTGTTAGTTTTTGCTATCTTGTGTTTTGCGGTCACGTGACCATCTGCCTATTTATTTCAGCTCCTCCCTTCTGGCTTAGCTGGACTTCAGTGTTGTTTGGACTGTCTCTCTAGCCAGGTGCTTCGGTGCCTATCTCTGTCTAGTTCGTTTGGTCTTCTGGGACCTCTAGTACGTTTTGTCTGTTTGTCTTTTGTGCTCAGCATCTACTTCTGTTTAGGAGGTGTCCCATTTTTGTCCCAGTCCTTAGTTCTTTTAGGGACCCCTCCCTTAACTCTATAGGTCTTCGTTCAGACTAGCCGAGGACTAAGGCGGGTCTGTTCACAAGGAACAGGAAGCCCGCTACATCGTAGGGATTCAGCTTAGTCTTACTGTAGGGATAGCTTTCCCCTATCTTTCCTTAGTTTATGTTGCAGATCATAACAGTAAGCAGACAGTCGGGCTGGACTGGTAGTCAGGCTAGCGGACTGGTAGTCAGGCTGGCGGACTGGACTGGTAGTCAGGCTGGCGGACTGGTAGTCAGGCTGGCAGACTGGACTGGTAGTCAGGCTAGCAGTGGGACCTGAGGGCTGAAGCAGAGTTAGTACACAAAGCTACAAACTTGCACGGGCACCTCCATTTTGGAGGAGGTGCCTTTTATATGAAAAGTCCTCCGGCCATTGGCCGGGGACTCCTTAGGACGGCATGCGCGGCCCCTTTAAGAGGGAGGGAGCGCACCCTAAGCACAGTGCCCGGGAAGCTGCGCGAGCCGGCAGCAGCAACAGGAGAGTCAGAAGACGCAGGGCCAGGAGTGCGGCGGTAAGTGGGACAGCATCTCTGCCTGTCAGAGGTCAGACACGCCGATGCTACAGTACCCCCCTCCTTTACGCCCCCTCTTATCTAGGCCTGAAAAAATTTTTTTAAGAAGAATAGGGGCGTGGATGTTCTCCCTGGGTTCCCAAGTTCTCTCCTCTAGGCCAAACCCCTTCCAATCCACCAGAAAAAAGGTTTTTCCTCTTACCCTCTTGGTGGCCAGAATGTTCTGTAACTCATAGACGTCCTCGGTGGAGACAGGAGCTGGGGAGGTACCTGGATCGTCGGAAAAAGAATTAAGAACAACCGGTTTGAGGAAAGATACGTGGAAGGAGTTGGGAATCGGTAAGGTGGCTGGGAGTTTTAACTTGTAGGCCACTGGATTGATTTGCTTGAGGACTTCAAATGGACCGATGAACCGTGGACCCAACTTATAGGAGGGTATTTTGAGACAAACATGTTTGGAGGAGAGCCAAACCTGGTCTGCCGGACGGAATTGAGGTGGGTCCAGACATCTCTTGTCGTCATGTCTCTTCATCCGCTCGGAGGAATGAAGAAGTGCGGATCTAGTGTCCTCCCAAATAGTGGAAAATTCGCTGACCAGAGACTCCGCGGCAGGATTGTCCACTGAAGCGGAGACGGGAAACCGTAGATCACAAAGAATGGGGACTTGGAAGAAGATTCGCTTTCATTGTTGTTATAGAACTCGGCCCATGGTAGGAGCTCTACCCAATTGGCATGGTGAGCGTTGACGAAGTGCCGGAGGAAGCTGGTAAGGATCTGGTTGATACGTTCCACTTGGCCATTGGACTGAGGATGATAAGCAGAGGAGAAATCCAGGGAGACATCCAGCAGCTTACAAGTAGCTCTCCAGAAGCGCGAAGTGAACTGGACCCCTCGATCAGACACAATGTGGAGGGGTAGGCCGTGGAGACGAAAGATGTGATGGATGAAGTCCTTAGCCAGCACAGATGCAGACGCGAGACAAGGCAGAGGGATAAAGTGGGCCATTTTAGAAAAGCGGTCAGCGACCACCCAAATCCGGACGGTGCAGCACCGGGGCAGAAGAGAAGGCTTGTTTTAAGGAGAGGAAGGCCTCCTCCGCTTCAGACGTCCATTCCTTAGGATTTTCTCCCTTACGGGTGAGCGCAGAGATGGGTGCAGTCAGGGAAGAGAAATGTGGGATGAAGAGGCGGTAATAGTTAGCAAAACCAGGAATCGCCTCCATTCCCTCCGGTCGGGGCCACTTTAAGATGGCAGAGACCTTCTCGGGGTCCATCCGTAGACCTGTCTTAGAGACAATATAGCCTAGGAACGGAAGAGAGGTCTGCTCGAAGAGGCATTTCTCAAATTTTGCGTATAGGCAATTCTGCCTGAGCCTAAGCAGGACCTGACGAACATCCCTCCGGTGTGTGGGTAGATCCGGAGAGAAGACCAAGATGTCGTCCAGGTACACCACCACGCATGAATATCATTAACTAGTTCTTGGAAGACTGCTGGAGCATTACAGAGACCGACGGGCATCACACGGTATTCAAAGTGACCGTCCCGGGTATTGAATGCAGTCTTCCACTCGTCTCCTTGGCGAATCCGGACCAAGTTATACGCCCCACGAAGATCGAGCTTGGTGAAGATCTTCAGCCTTTAAGGCGGTCGAACAGCTCTGAGATGAGTGGCAGGGGGTATTTGTTTTTGATAGTAATCTGGTTGAGTCCCCTATAATCGATACAGGGGCGTAGTGAAGTGTCTTTCTTTTTTACGAAGAAGAATCCTGCTCCAGCCGGGGAGGTAGATTTCTGGATGAATCCCCTAGCAAGATTTTCTTCGATATACTCAGATATGGCCCGGGTTTCGGCCAGCGACAAGGAGTAGATACGCCCACGGGGTGGAGAGGCACCGGGTACCAGGTCGATAGGGCAATCATATGGCCTATGAGGTGGCAGTGTCTCTGCTTCCTTCTTGTCGAAGACATCTGCATAGGACCAGTAAGGTGTCAGTAGACCAGGTAAATTAGCCGGAGTAGACGGAGGTCGAGTCGGGCGAACTGGAACCAGGCAGGTCTCATGGCAATCCTGCCCCCAACGGAGCACCTCACCGGATTGCCAATTCAGAACGGGTTCATGTCTCTGTAGCCAGGGTAGACCTAGCAAAAGGGAGTGAGAGAGTCAGGATAGCACATGGAAGGAGATCCTCTCTGAGTGCAGCATTCCCACCTGAAGGGTTACAGGCTCTGTGACGAGCAAGATGGTCACCGGAAGGAGTCTTCCATCCACGGAAGCGACTGCCAATGGTTCAGCCAGAGGTTTGGTGGGTGTAAAGGGAAGTGTCCCAGGTTGCTAGCCATGCTTGCAGATAAGTATACATGTATATATTGGCCCCCATCTCTCCATGTGTTTGAGTCTGTTTGCTGCTGTTGGGGGGTGGATCAACAGAATGTCCAGCCATGTACTAAAACAGGTTTTGCTAGTATGGTTGGACATGAACAAAGACCTTAGCCAGTGGGCGGGGAATAATACATAATTTCCTGTCACATGAAGGTGGACACTGGCTGGACTTAAAACCCCAGAGCCCACATGTGCTCGGCCCTTTTTGACTCTTGAATTTGGACATAACAACACATGGCTGAGTATCTCTCTTCCCCTGTAACTTCTTTATTTACTAGCCCTACATACCCTGTAGTAACCCTTCTAGATATTGATATATATATATATATATATATATATATATATATATATATGGAAAGTTAGTATAGTTGGGTGGGCCGATATTGCATGAGTGATTAGGAAACGTGGGTGGAAAATATATTAGGTAATTGGGAATTGTATATCCATTTTGTGTACTGTGTTAGTGTGATAAATAGTAGTATATTAACTGTAAACTTTTGTGTAATAAATACCTTTTATTAGCACACGGTTTTGTCTCAGATGGTATGTAGTATAAGGCACAGACAACGTTAGTGGATATTAATTATTAATAATGTTAATTGATGTTAATAGTTAATATCGGACCTCAATAGAGGTGTAGGAGAGTTCCCCCATTAATTACCGATATTTTTGGAGGGAAAACTTGCCCTTTTACAGTGGGAATCTGATACTTCTCTATGAGGGACTGAGAAATGAGATTCCCAGCGGCTCCGGAATCCAGGTGGGTGGTTTCAAAGAAGCGGGTTTCTCTACAGGAAATAGAAACGGATAGAGTCAAGGACGGAGAGGATTTACTCTTGCCTAGGACGACCTCTCTGAGCGGTCCTAGACACTGGAGTTTCCCGGCTTCACCGGACAGGAACGGATCAGATGCTCCTTACTACCACAGCAGAAACAGCTCCCCTCGGCTCGGCGTGTTTCTTGGTGAGACTTGACCATCTTGGTCTGGTTGATCTGCATGGGTTCGGGCGAACGTGCCCGGGGAGTTGCTGGTTGGGAGGCAGGTTTCTGGAAAACAGGAGCAAGAAGAGGAAATCTTCTCTCCCGGGTAGTCTCCTTAGCTCGTTCCAGGAAACGGATGTCAATCTGGGTAGCTAGTGACACCAGGTCATCCAGGGTGGTAGGAAGGTCCCGGCCGGATAGCTCGTCCTTGATCTGTCCGGAAAGACCCTCCCAGAAGATGGACACCAGGTCCTCGTTGTTCCAGGCAAGCTCAGATGGGAGGGTACGGAACTGTATGGCATACTGGCCCACGGTGAGACTCCCTTGGCGGAGACGGAGCAATGAGGAGGCAGTAGAATTCCTTCGTCCGGGCTCATCGAAGACTCTCCGGAAGGCAGTGAGGGAAGCCAGAAGATCGGACACCAGGGGATCCCCTTTCTCCCATACAGGGTTTAGCCATGCCAATGCTTCCCCGGTGAGGTGAGACATGATGAACGCCACCTTGGCCCGGTCGGAGGGAAACTGATGTGCCAGTAGTTCAAAGTGCAGCGTGCACTGGTTCAGAAAACCCCGACATAAGGCGGGGTCACTCCCAAAACGAGGAGGAGCAGAGAGCCGGGGTCCAGAGCTGGATGCCGTGGCACTGGTAGGCAGAGGCGCCACCGGACAGGGTGCCGCTTGGCTCGAGGCGGACACAGGTGAGACGGACAGCGTGTCCAGGGGAGAGTTGACAGACCGCAGGTAGGTCAGGATAGTTTTCTGTTGGGATCTCTGACGAGAAACGTCCTGGTACAAGTCAGCAAGCGAAGGAGCCTGGGGGCCATCGGGTTCCATGGCCCGTGCAAACTGTTACGGATCCGGGTGGTGGAACCTCTGTGATGCGGTGCAAGGAGGGACCACAGGGGCGTAACTAGGTATCAACTCGGACTGATCAAGGTCGCACGGCGGCTCAATTGACTTCGTGAACCAGGGAAGGACCAAGCAGAGGGACCAGGTGCTACTCTGGACCAGTCCTTGTATGAGAGCAGGTGACTCCCACGGGTCAGAAGGCAGGGACTGACCGGTACAGCAGATGAGCATGGCAGGCAGGCTGACGGGTGATCCAGGTAGACGGACTGGCAGACACCACGGGTAACTAGCAGGAGCCTCCAGGTAGACTGGCTGGTAGGCACGGCAGGTAACTGGTACGTTCTTCGGGTAGGCAGGCAAGCCTGGCCCATAGACCGTAAGCAGACTGTCGGGCTGGACTGGTAGTCAGGTTGGCGGACTGGACTGGTAGTCAGGCTGGCGGACTGGACTGGTAATCAGGCTGGCGGACTAGACTGGTAATCAGGCTGGCGGACTAGACTGGTAATCCGGCTGGTGAACTGGACTGGTAGTCAGGAGTCAGGCTGGCGGACTGGACTGGTAGTCAGGCTGGCGGACTGGACTGGTAGTCAGGCTGGCGGACTGGACGTCAGGCTAGCAGCGGGACCTGAGGGCTGAAGCAGAGTTAGTACACAGAGCTACAACCTCGCACAGGCACCTCCATTTTGGAGGAGGTGCCTTTTATATGAGAAGTCCTCCGGCCATTGGCCGGGGACTCCTTAGGACAGCGCACGCGGCCCCTTTAAGAGGGAGGGAGAGCCCTAAGCACAGTGCCCGGGAAGCTGCGCGCGCCGGCAGCAGCAGCAGGAGAGCCGGAAGAAGACGGGCCAGGAGCGCGGCGGTAAGGGGGATGGCGTCTCTGACTGTCAGAGGGCAGAGACGCCGATGTTACAGTATCATTGGTGGTGCTGTGGTGCGCATGTGCCCTCTGGACTTGCGCTCACCTGCCTCGATACGGCGTCTGCTTTGCTCGTGCAGGCGCTGTGGCGGCTCTCTTCAGAGCAGCACGCGCCTCCTATGGGTTGACTGCCCGATGCGCGGTGGGGGGCGTGGCTTTCCAAGGGTGCATGCACCTACAGTACAGACCAAAAGTTTGGACACACCTCATTTAAAGATTTTCAGTATTTTCATGACTTTGAAAATTGTACATTCACACTGAAGGTATCAAAACTATGAATTAACACATGTGGAATTATATACTTAACAAAAAAGTGTGAAACAACTGAAAATATGTCTCTGCGGTCCAGATCACCCCAAACCATCTCGATTGAGTTCAGGTCTGGTGACTGTGGAGGCCAGGTCATCTGGCGTAGCACCCCATCACTCTCCTTCTTGGTCAAATAGCCCTTACACAGCCTGGAGGTGTGTTTGGGGTCATTGTCCTGTTGAAAAATAAATGATGGTCCAACTAAACGCAAACCGGATGGAATAGCATGCCGCTGCAAGATGCTGTGGTAGCCATGCTGGTTCAGTATGCCTTCAATTTTTAATAAATCCCCAACAGTGTCACCAGCAAAGCACCCCCACACCATCACACCTCCTCCTCCATGCTTCACGGTGGGAACCAGGCATGTAGAGTCCATCTGTTCACCTTTTCTGCTTCGCACAAAGACATGGTGGCTGGAACCAAAGATCTCAAATTTGGACTCATCAGACCAAAGCACCGATTTCCACTGGTCTAATGTCCATTCCTTGTGTTCTTTAGCCCAAACAAGTCGCTTCTGCTTGTTGCCTGTGCTTAGCAGTGGTTTCCTAGCAGCTATTTTACTATGAAGGCCTGCTGCACAAAGTTTCCTCTTAACAGTTGTTGTAGAGATGTGTCTGCTGCTAGAACTCTGTGAGGCATTGACCTGGTCTCTAATCTGAGCTGCTGTTAACCTGCGATTTCTGAGGCTGGTGACTCGGATAAACTTATCCTCAGAAGCAGAGGTGACTCTTGGTCTTCCTTTCCTGGGGCGGTCTTCATGTGAGCCAGTTTCTTTGTAGCGCTTGATGGTTTTTGCAACTCCACTTGGGGACACTTTCAAAGTTTGCCCAATTTTTCAGACTGACTGACCTTCATTTCTTAAAGTAATGATGGCCACTCGTTTTTCTTTACTTAGCTGCTTTTTTCTTGCCATAATACAAATTCTAACAGTCTATTCAGTAGGACTATCAGCTGTGTATCCACCTAACTTCTGCACAACACAACTGATGGTCCAAACCCCATTTATAAGGCAAGAAATCCCACTTATTAAACCTGACAGGGAACACCTGTGAAGTGAAAACCATTTCCGGTGACTACCTCTTGAAACTCATCAGGAGAATGCCAAGATGGTGCAAAGCAGTCATCAAAGCAAAAAGGTGGCTACTTTGAAGAACCTAGAATATAAGACACATTTTTAGTTGTTTCACACTTTTTTGTTAAGTATATAATTCCACATGTGTTAATTCATAGTTTTGATGCCTTCAGTGTGTAACATCCCTGGCGGCGTGCTTGCATAGTGCACCACCTCCCACTATGCAAGACCGCAATCTTACCTGTCAGTCCAGCCTACAAACCTTGCTCCAGTTCATGCTGTGTGCATGTCTCTTGACTGACTGCTTAGGGCGGCGGCCTGGTTACTTCCTGATTCTTATAGCTGCTGTGGGCGCACGCCTATTGAGTCTCCAGCCTATTGCTGTGAGTCACTGCATATTTAAACCCCCTCCACCCAGAAGGAGGTGCCTGTCAACACCTTCACTCAGTTAGTCTTTGCTACTGAATTGCCAGGTCCTGTCCTGTTTCTAGTCTGTTTCCGCCACTCTGGGGGCTGCATACCCAGACCTGTTACCTGTTACTTCTAGTCTGTTTCCGCCACTCTGGGGGCTGTATACCCAGGCTCGTTCTTGTATCTCATTGCAGTAGCAGTTCCTGTCTGAACTGTATCCTAGCCTGTTACCTGTTTGTCTCTATGTCCGTACCTTCCCTTTTCCTGCAGTATCTGAACCTGCACCTAACTCCAACTCGTTGTCTCTGTACTTCTGTTTGTGAGTTTTGTGTCCACTCGCTACTTCATAGGAAGTACCTTGTGTGTATCTGGTTCTGCTTGTCCCTTTTCCCTTCCTCCGTATCTTCCTCCTGTGTTCTAGCCATCTTCCTGTATTTTCCAGTCTGTTCCATGTGATCAGAGCCCTGTCCTCTCTGCCTTGTGCACCGCACCTGCGGTTTCGCTCCGCTCTGTCTTGCCCACCGCTCCGGCGGTTTCTCTCTGCTCTGACTTGCCCACCGCTCCGGCACCTCCCTCTGCTCTGCCTTACCCACCGCTCCGGCAGCTTCTCTCTGCTCTGACTTGCCCACCGCACAGGCGGCTTCTCTCTGCTCTGCCTTGCTCACAGGAGCAGCGGTTTCTCTCTGTTCTGTCTTGCCTATCGCTCCGGCGGTTTCTCTCTACTCCGCCTTGCCCACCGCTCCGGCGGCTTCTCTCTGCTATGCCTTGCCCACCGCTCTGGCGTTTCCGCTCTGCTCTGCCTTGTCCACCACACCTGCGGTTTCTCTCTGCTCTGCCTTGTCCACCGCTCCGACGGTTCCGCTCTGCCTTGCCCACCGCACCTGCGGTTTTCGCTCCGCTCTGCTTGCTCACCGCACCAGCAGTTCCTCTCTCCTCTGCCTTGTCCTCCGCTCCGGCGGTTTCGCTTTACTCTGCTTGTCTACCGCATCTGTGGCTCTGTAACTGTCTCCCAGTCTGTACTGGACCCTATCCAGCCTGCGCTCCAACCTGCTAGTACCTCCCTGTCTGCACTCCAGCCGTGCTTGCCAGTATCTCCCTGTCTGCATACCAGCCGTGCTTGCCAGTGCCCACCTGTCTGCATACCAGCCGTACTTGCCAGTACCCACCTGTCTGCATACCAGCCGTACTTGACAATACCCACTTGCCTGTATGCCAGTCTAACCTGCCTGTTCCTGCATTCCCCGGTGTGGGTCAACAACTGTGACCGGGGTCTGACCTGGAGTCGCACCTGGTCCCTCTGCTCGGTTCCTCCTTGGTCCACGGAGTCGACTGAGCTGCCGTGCGACCTTGGTCGGATCGGGTTGATACTTAGTTACGCCCCTCCAGGCACTCCTCGGTTCATGGTACAGTGGGATCACTAATCACGCTCACGCCAGTCAGTCCGGGCGTGAGCGTTACAGTTTGCTCAGGCCATGGTTCCCGTTGAGCCCCCACGGCCTTTCGCTTTCAGAGACATTTTGAATCCTTGTCTGGCGAATACGTGCACCAAGAAAAAAAATTTTTCTCAAGCTATGGCCCAGGCGATTTATGCACCAGCCCAAATGGATCTATAAGCACTCGTTCCTGCGGATCCACCACATTACTATGGGGATCCAAAACGTAGCCGTGCATTTGTGGAGCAATGCATGCTGCATTTCAAGTTCTATGCTCACTATTTTCCTACCGATCGGGTTAAAGTGGCATTTATGATGTCCTACCTAGCGGGTGACGCCTTGAAATGGATCACCCCCCCTATGGGAAGCATGGGATCCTATCGTCTTTGACCAGCAGGCCTTCCTGGTGGCCTTTCTAATGGTCTTCGATGACCCTAATCCTGAAGCCTCCGCTAAAGCTTCCCTTCCCAATATCCCGGAGCAGCCCCGATGGGTAATGTGTGTAGGTAGCCTACCAGTCCTCCAGCTCGAAGAGACTGCTGCCCACCCAGAATCCACACTGGATGACTATGCTCCACAGAACACTTCTCTTCCCAACCTCAAGAGGCAGTCCAGACGTGCAAGGCGTAGAGGTAAACCGTCATGTCAGGTTCTGTCCTCCCAAAGACCGCCTGTTCCCCAGCCTGTAGAGGCAGTTTTCCGCACAGAATCCATGAAGGATGACTATGTTCGTCAGGCAAAGCAGAAGCCAGAACTCAGTCACAAAATCGGATTGCGGTCCCGCTGCGGTGGTTTGGGACCCCCTGACGGTCTTTGTCCAGCGAAGGTTGGAGAATCCCAAGACATTAGGCCTGTAGAAGAGGCTGCCCTTGGCGTTAGTGTTTCCTCTCCACAGATGACCATGACTGTCTCCGTGGCAAGTGAAGGACTCGGATTAACTGGAAGTTTCGGGCTTAAAGCCTTGAAGAGTCGGTGTCTGATTCCCGTCCGACAACTCCAGAAGCCGGTTTGGGCATTGTCAGCAGAAGGACGAGCCCTACTCAGAAATAGTCAAAATATGTTTGTACAAATGAAGTTCCAGATTGGAACACATGAAGAAGTTCACATTCCAGGTGCTGACTGGCTTACCCACAGGTCGTCCAGAACTGAGAGATCTAGTGCACGCTCGTCTGGAGATCCTGCATGGTGTATCCTGGGGGACTGCTGAGGTACAAGGGGTGTCCAGTCCCCACATCTTCAGGACAGTCAGCAGTTTCTTCTTCTTTACCAGATCTGCTAGTCGCTGACTCGCTGTGCGCTGAAGTCTCCGACGGAAGAGAAGCGGAGGCGATGTCCCCACACAGTCTCGACGATTGTACCAATGATCTGGCTTCAGGTACCGTCCCGCCTTACAGACATGTCATCTCTGAAACCAGTCTGAAGATGGTCCTAAAGCAAGGACCCTCCATCTCTAATAAATCTGGTCCTACGTCCATCAAGGCGGTATTTACCCCCGAGTCTCTGCACCCCTCCAACCAGGCGGAGGACCTCCAGTTGTCTCCTGAATCCTCCGGGGTGCTACCTGATAACAAAGGGAGAGAGACTTTCCTACACCCTGTACCTGGTACTTCGCCCACTTCATCCAGTAAGCTTGGCAAAGTATACACCGAAGCAGTGATTACCCCCAAGTCTCTGCACCCCTCCAACCAGGCGGAGGACCTCCAGTTGTCTCCTGAATTTCCCGGGGTGCTACCTTATAAACGGAGAGAGACTTTCCTACACCCGGTACCTGGTATGCCGCCCACTTCATCCAGTAAGCTTGGCAAAGTGTACGTCAAGGCGGTGGTTACCCCCGAGTCTCTGCACCCCTCCAACCAGGCAGAGGACCTCCAGTTGTCTCCTGAATCCACCAGGGTGCTACCTGATAACAAATGGAGAGAGACTTTCATGTGTGCTGTTCCTGGTACTTCACCCACTTCATCTGTTGGTTAGGATGGCTTGATAGGAGGAAGCATCCTAGTCACCACCAAGATGATGAGATCAGTTTTGTTTCCTCTAATGGACAGAAGAGGTAATCCTTTTGAAGAGAAGGATTGGCCTCCAAATTCTCTGCAGAAGACCCTTGCAGGCTTGAAGAAGAGGGGGCGTAAAGGGGGGGGGGTACTGTAACATCCCTGGCAGTGTGCTTGCATAGTGCACCACCTCCCACTATGCAAGACCACAATCTTACCTGTCAGTCCAGCCTACAAACCTTGCTCCAGTTCATGCTGTGTGCATGTCTCTTGACTGACTGCTTAGGGCGGCGGCCCGGTTACTTCCCGATTCTTATAGCTAATGCGTCTCCAGCCTATTGCTGTGAGTCACTGGATATTTAAACCCCCTCCACCCAGAAGGAGGTGCCTGAGCAACACCTTCACTCAGTTAGTCTTTGCTACTGAATTGCCAGGTCCTGTCCTGTTTCTAGTCTGTTTCCGCCACTCTGGGGGCTGCATACCCAGACCTGTTATCTCTGACTTCTAGTCTGTTTCCGACACTCTGGGGGCTGTATACCCAGGCCTGATACCTGTTACTTCTAGTCTGTTTCCGCCACTCTGGGGGCTGTATACCCAGGCTCGTTCTTGTATCTCATTGCAGTAGCAGTTCCTGTCTGAACTGTATCCTAGCCTGTTACCTGTTTGTGTCTATGTCCGTACCTTCCCTTTTCCTGCAGTATCTGAACCTGCACCTAACTCCAACTCGTTGTCTCTGTACTTCTGTTTGTGAGTTTTGTGTCCACTCGCTACTTAATAGGAAGTACCTTGTGTGTATCTGGTACTGCTTGTCCCTTTTCCCTTCCTCCGTATCTTCCTCCTGTGTTCTAGCCATCTTCCTGTATTTTCCAGTCTGTTCCATGTGAACAGAGCCCTGTCCTCTCTGCCTTGTCCACCACACCTGCGGTTTCGCTCCGCTCTGTCTTGCCCACCGCTCCAGCGATTTCTCTCTGCTCTGACTTGCCCACCGCTCCAGCAGCTTTCCTCTGCTCTGCCTTACCCCCCGCTCCGGCGGTTTCTCTCTGCTCTGACTTGCCCACCGTTCTGGCGGCGTCCCTCTGCTCTGCCTTACCCACCGCTCCGGCGGCTTCTCTCTGCACTGCCTTACCCACCACTCCGGTGGCTTCTCTCTGCTCTGACTTGCCCACGACTCCGGCGGCTTCCCTATGCTCTGCCTTATCCACCGCTCCGGCGGCTTCTCTCTGCTCTGACTTGCCCACCGCTCCGGCGGCTTCTCTCTGCTCTGCCTTGCTCACCGCACCAGCGGTTTCTCTCTGCTCTGTCTTGCCCATCGCTCCAGCGGCTTCTCTCTACTCTTCCTTGCCCACCGCTCCGGCGGCTTCGCTCTACTCTGCCTTGCCCACCGCTCCGGCGGTTCCGCTCTGCTCTGCCTTGTCCACCACACCTGCGGTTTCTCTCCGCTCTGCCTTGTCCACCGCTTCGACGGTTCCGCTCTGCCTTGCCCACCACATCTGCGGTTTTCGCTCCACTCTGCTTGCTCACCGCACCAGCAGTTCCTCTCTGCTCTGCCTTGTTCTCTGCTCCGGCGGTTTCGCTTTACTCTGCTTGTCTACCGCATCTGCGGCTCTGTACCTGTCTCCCAGTCTGTACTGGACCCTATCCAGCCTGTGCTCCAACCTGCTAGTACCTCCCTGTCTGCACTCCAGCCGTGCTTGCCAGTATCTCCCTGTCTGCATACCAGCCGTGCTTGCCAGTGCCCACCTGTCTGCATATCAGCCGTGCTTGCCAGTGCCCACCGGTCTGCATACCAGCCGTACTTGAGAATACCCACTTGCCTGTATGCCAGTCTAACCTGCCTGTTCCTGTATTCCCCGGTGTGGGTCAACAACTGTGACCGAGGTCTGACCTGGAGTCGCACCTGGTCCCTCTGCTCGGTTCCTCCTTGGTCCACGGAGTCGACTGAGCTGCCGTGCGACCTTGGTCGGATCGGGCTGATACTTACTTACGCCCCTCCAGGCACTCCTTGGTTCATGGTACAGTGGGATCACTAATCACTCTCACGCCAGTCAGTCCTGGCGCGAGCGAAACACAGTGTGAATGTACAATTTTCAAAGTCATGAAAATACAGAAAAATCTTTAAATGAGGTGTGTCCAAACGTTTGGTCTGTACTGTATGTGATCGGTTGCTATGATACATTAAGGCCCTGGAAGGGCAATACCACTACTTCCCTTGAGAAAGCAGCGCACAAGCAACGCGAAACACACGTTGGGAAGAGGCTAAATCACCCGTCACCGGTCTGGGGCCTGTGGGATATTACCCTATAGGGTAAGCAGCTTAAAGCTTTGGGCTTATCATTCTGATATTGATATACTTGCTGATGGTGGCCCTGGCATTTTGCTTTTTAGTGGCACACTGTGTGCTTACACTCCTATCATTTGATCTATATATATTACCTTGGTCAACCTCCTACCACTAGCCTAATGAATTCCCTTTCCCAGTCTATACCTTGCACAGAGCTATGTATTACCTCTGACTGGTCTTATTTAAGGGGGGTTTTCTCGACACTGGCCCTTATGCACACTGTTTTTATCTATTTTGTCTGTTTGTTTCTATGTATATATTTGCATTTAATAAAGACTTTGTGATACTTTTGCACAAAAAAAATCCTAGTTTTTTGGATGTACATGGGCACGCTCTTACTTATGCATGTTGAAGTGCCCTAGTTTAATATGATCTTGGGAAATTTATATATAATTCTTAAATCCATATTGTAGAGGCACAAACCAGTGTTATCACACATAGCGCCATCACATTGTCAGCCATATATAAACTGTATTTTAGCTGAATGGGGGAATGTACGGCCATAAAAACCTGAGAAAACACAAAACATAAAACTCTAGCCCAGAATTTTCTTGTACGGTGAATGAGGAGAATGTGACTCTTTTCTCTTATTTTGTGGTGACTCCTCATCAGGACGGTTACCTGTAAGAACTTCCTCTTTGCACCACCACTCATCTCCCTGCACATCGCTTTCTCCTTTCTCCATTATGCCTTCAGCATTAATACTCTTCAGATTTTTGCCTGGATTTCAAAACTGTGAAAAAAATAATAATAATATTAATAATAATAATGTAAAAGTCAGAGTCAGAAGGAAAACTCACGTGGAATATTCTAGATGGACACTTTTACTACAAGCTCGTGTGACACTTGAGCCGCCAACCGATGCCGACATCACCACCTCCTATATCATCAGTGCTGCCCTCAGTCACTATAGCAGAGCCTAGTGATGGAAGCAGGGGTCGCTGGAGCAGGGTCCACTAAGTGTACCCCATTACGACAAAGTTATTTCTTCACATTTTGAGTGATATAACAGTTTTATTTTTGTTTGAAAATGTATTTTGGGGGTATATTATTTTTTCTTTCTTAGAGGGCTAAAAACTTGGCTGGGTATATGGGCCGCACACAGAAAATTTTTGAATTTGGGGGGCCGTATTCTTTGCAGGACAAAGTGACATTTTTAGTGATACCATTTTGTTTCTATACACCTTTTGAACTTTTTTGCTGTTTTATTTTTTATAGCTTGGGTCGTTATGGATGTGGCGATAATAAACATGAACTTTTTTTGTTTACTTTAGTTTAGATATAAAGCAGCATTTTTAGTGGCAAAATATTTTTTCATGCTTTCTTTTGAAGTTTTCTGGTAAAAATCTTGTAGTAATGTGCCTCACCCTGGTCTGCATCTTGTAATGTCCCCCAGCTTGTCGTAATATTCCATACTGGTCCCCATCTTGTTGTAATGTCTCCCATCCTGGGCCCCATATTGTCGTAATGTCACATACCGGTCCCCATATTGTAGATGTGTCCTCATCTTGTAGTAATGCCCCATCCTGGTCCCCATCTTGTTGTAATCTCCCCATCCTGGTCCCCTTCTTGTAGTAATGTGCTAATCCTGGTCCCCATCTCGTAGTAATGTGCCCATCCTGGTCCCCATCTTGTAGTAATGTGTCCATCCTGGTCCCCATCTTGTAGTAATATGCCCATCCTGGTCCCCATGTTTTAGCAATGTCCCCATCCTGGTCCCCATACTGCAGGAAGGCCCCCATCCTATAAGAATGTCCCCATCCTGATGCCCATATTGTAGAAAGGTCCCCATCTTGTAGGAATGCCCCCATCCTGGTCCCCATCTTGTAGGAATGTCCCCATTCTGGTCCCCATCTTGGAGGAATGTCCCCATCCTGGTCCCCATCTTGGAGGAATGTCCCCATCTTGGAGGAATGCCCCCATCCTGGAGGAATGTCCCCATCCTGGTCCCCATCTTGGAGGAATGCCCCCATCCTGGTCCCCATCTTGTAGGAATGTCCCCATCCTGGTCCCCATCTTGTAGGAATGTCCCCATCTTGTAGGAATGTCCCTATCCTGGTCCCCATATTGGAGGAATGCCCCCATCCTGGTCTCCATCTTGAAGGAATGCCCCCATCCTGGTCCCCATCTTGTAGGAATGTCCCCATCCTGGTCCCCATACAGCAGGAAGGTCCCCATCCTGTAGGAATGTCCCCATCCTGATCCCCATATTGTAGAAAGGTCCCCATCTTGTAGGAATGCCCCCATCCTGGTCCCCATCTTGGAGGAATGTCCCCATCCTGGTCCCCATCTTGGAGGATTGTCCCCATCCTGGTCCCCATCTTGGAGGAATGCCCCCATCCTGGTCCCCATCTTGTAGGAATGTCCCCATCCTGGTCCCCATCTTGTAGGAATGTCCCCATCCAGGTCCTCATCTTGGAGGAATGCCCCCATCCTGGTCCCCATCTTGTTGGAATGTCCCCATCTTGTAGGATTGTCCCCATCCTGGTCCCCATCTTGGAGGAATGTCCCCATCCTGGTCCCCATCTTGGAGGAATGTCCCCATCCTGGTCCCCATCTTGTAGGAATGCCCCCATCCTGGTCCCCATCTTGTAGGAATGTCCCCATCCTGGTCCCCATATTGGAGGAATGTCCCTCGTGCCGTTCTTCACATACACAAATAAGAGAAAAAAAAAAGATTCTTCTCACCTGTCCTCCGTTCCCTTGGTGTCCTTTCTGCACCTGTGGCCCGCAGGCACCATAGCCCCCTTGACGATCGCGGCCCGGTCCAGGAGCCGCCGACAGCTGGGCTTTAGTTAGGTGTATTGCTGCGCAGAGACCGGCTCTCTGCACAGCAATACCAATACCAGCCGCCGTTCTATCAGAGGCCAGCAACTGACATCTGCGCATGTCAGTGACGTCATACGCCGCTGCGCTGGGACGCAGATGTCCATTATGTCCAGATGGGCCATTATTATGTATGGAGGACTATATGTTGCCCATAATACTGTATGGAGGACTATGTGGGGCCCGTGACTTTGTCCAAGTTTTTAATTATGGCCCTGTGTGTATTTGAGTTTGACATCCCTGGTCTAAACTAAAGAAATAAAACACGTTTATCTACTGATCTCCCAGCATTACTCTCCTATTGGCAGGTCCTTTGTCAAGATCATCCTTACTGGAGCTGGCGTGATGTGTGGATGTGACCGGTGGTATCTACTACAAGACCACCCAGTCTATCTAATAGCATTACAATACTCTAATGTATAACTCAAGTTCATGAATAACCACCCAAAACTGCCAACACTAAGGTCTTCTGGAAGCCTTCAGTAACCCCATTACTTCTCCACATAATGGAGCTTAGCACATGGATTCAAGAAAGAACTTATTACATGGAGTCTAGTATAATGAGAACAGCCCCAATGCTTAATAAATACAAAATACAAAAGCTGCAAACAAGTTTCTTAAAATAAAAGGAAACGAACCAGAAACCTAACAGTCACTTTTTGTGTATAGTATCCACTGCCTGGGGGAAGCAGAAACCGGGACAAGTCCTCCATTCGATTCCACTTATATTTACCATAGGGCAGGGGCTGCCTGGCAATTTTTAGCCTAGGTGGTAAGCTCAAAGCACTGGAACATGACCGGCGCGCCTCTCCTATAGACTTGGGTCTCATGTAGCACTCAGTCAGAAATTAAATCGCAAATGGTGTACTTATTGTTAATAGCTGCACAATTTTAACAAAATTTTGCACTTGATTTCTAATTTTACATACTAAAACATTGCGGTTTCAGGCACCTCTCTAGCCCAAAACAAAACTACATAGACCTTTGCCGTAATAACCCTCCCTCCCTCACAGTACTATAATAACTTATTTCCCACTCCACCCCAATTATACACCCACACCCTTTTGCAGTGATTACTAATAGTATAATAATCCCCCCCACCCAGGTTATAACATGTCCCCACCCTGCAGTAATCAGCCACCACTTCCCACGGATTACAAACACATACCCCGTTACATAATAATTCATCAAACCCCCCATAACTGTAACCTACCCCCCTGCAATATTCATTCAGCTCCCCCTCCCCCGAGATTTCACACCTCCTGCAGTATATTAGTTAAAGGGTTATTGCTAAAAAATTAAGTTATCCCCTAACTATAGGACAGAAAATAACATGCTGATTGCTGGGGGTCTGACCGCTGGGGGGCTCCAATACACAGTCCTCAATAGAGTGTAGGTGTAAACATGCAGCCTACACTACACACATTGTATTTGGCAATCCCATAGACAGCGCTCCGGTATTTCAAGAATTCCCATGGGCGATGAGTGGAGCAGATGCTGAGGAAGTGCACCTTGGCTCCATTCAGGACAAGGCTGCAGAGCGTCGCTTTCAATCCTACCCTGCAGTATATGGCTGTGTGCCCACTATGCGTTTTCCAAGCGTTTATGCTGCGGAATTTCCGCAGCATAAACGCTTGGGAAACGCTTGGTAATCCGCCCCCCATGACAAATCACAATGTCAATGCCCATGCTGCGGATTTTTCCGCAGCGTTTATGCTGCGCTCAAAAATCCACAGCATGTCCATTAATTTTGTGGACACTCAGCGTAATCGCCGCCATTGACTTGCATTGAAACTCATATTATCCGTCTCAGTACATTTGTACACACGGATAATATGCGTTTCTATGTGCGGATGGTACCCAAGTCTGGAGGAGAGGAGACTCTCATCCAGACCTGGGTACCATAGAAACTGTAAAAAAAAAAAGAATTTAAAATAAAAAATAAAGTTTATACTCACCTTCCGATGTCCTCCCGGTGTTTTGTCCGCTCCGTCCGGTGTCTTGCATTGCTCACGCTGTTGTGAAGGACCTGCCATGACGCTATTGAGTCATGTGACCCATCACATGACTCAATGACGTCACCGCAGGTCCTTCACAACAGCGCGAGCCGCGCAACACACCACAGGTGGCAGAGAGAACACCGGGAGGACATTGGAAGGTGAGTATACACTTTATTTTTTATCATTCTTATTCTTTTTTTTTTTTTACTAACTTGGTCACACTACTATAAACCCATGTCGGTTGCATGGATTTATATAGTGTGAACAAGTTGTCAAGCACTTTCCAAGTGATGCTAAAATCGCTTGGAAAGCACTTGATAACCCTCATGCAGAAATGCAAGTGAAGAACGCTTGACAAACGCTTCTACCTGGCGGGAAAAACGCATGTAAAAAAAAGCATGCGTTTTTCCTGCCAGGGAGAAGCGTAAAAAATATGCAGCATTTCTGCATCGTGGGCATATAGCCTCCTTAGCCTCTTTATGTACAGACTCCATATGCAGTACATTGCTCCTCAGCCCCTGTATATACAGCTTCCATATGCAGTACATGCATCAGCCCCTGTATACAGCCTCCATATGCAGTACATGCCTCAGCCCCTGTATACAGCCTCCATATGCAGTACATGCCTCAGCCTCTGTATGCAGGCATGTACGGCGCACACCTGGCGGTCGTGTGGCCGGGAACAGTTAGGCTATGTTCACACTACCGTAGGTGTTTCTTCAGCTTTTTTTATGCTTTTTTATGCAAATTTTCAGCTGCATTTTACAGTACCAGCAAAGTTTATGAAATTTCAGAAATCTCATGCACACACATTGGTTTTTATTTCATCAGTATTTTGTGCTTTCCATGTTTTCTGCACAATAGAGCATGTCACTTCTTTCAGCAGTTTTCACCTATTGAAAGTAATGAGTGCTGAAAAAACGCATAGTGTGAACATAGCTATCAGGTTTTGCTGCACTTTTAATGAAAAAAACAAGTACAGCAGTATGTGAAACTCATTTATTTTTGTGATTTTACCATCTTGTCTTGGTCACTGAGATGGCAGTTTGGATTAAGACAGTTTAATTAAATTAGCGATGTGTACAATGTAAACATTGACTGTGCTAGGTGTGAGATTGAACAATACTTGTGGCCCACAGAGGTGTGAAATTGAACAATCTCTGAGCAACTCAATGGCAGACCATAGTGTGAAAATAAATAGTGTCTTACAAACTCAATGCACTGCCAGTATCTTAGGGTATGTGCCCACCATGCAGAAATGAAGCAGAAAATTTCTGCAGGGTTTCTGCATGTTCTTGGCAGTAAAAACACTTACGGATTTTACACACATTTTTGACGCGTTTTTACATGCGGATTTGACTTGCATTTTTCAAATGCATTGGGACCTCAAATCCGCATGCAGAAACGCGCAAATAATGGACATGCTGAGGATTTTTCCGCAAGGAAAATCCGCTGCGGAAAATTCCGCAGCATGGGCACAGAACATGCAGATTTTCATTGGGGATCATGGGGCACGGACTATCAAGTGTTTTGCAAGCGTTTACGCTGCGGAAGTTCCGCAGCAAAAACGCTTGAAAAACGCATAGTGGGCACACAGCCTTAGGTAAACTATTCCTGAACAATTAACCTCCCCCACTATTACATTTGTAATTCTGCATAATACGGTTCAACATACAGTGCCTTGTGAAAGTATTTGGCCCCCTTGAACTTTCTACCTTTTGCCGCATTTCTGGCTTCAAACATAAAGATTTAAATTTCTAATTTTTGGGGGAAAGAACCAACAACAAGTGGGACACAATTGTGAAGTTGAACGAAATTTATTGGATATTTTAAACTTTTTAAAAAATTAAAAACTGAAAAGTGGGGTGTGCAATATTATTCGGCCCTTTTACTTTCAGTGCAGAAGTTCCGTGAGGATCTCTGAATGATCCAATGTTGTCCTAAATGACTGGTAACGATAACTAGAATCCACCTGTGTGTAATCAAGTCTGGTATAAATGCACCTGCTCTGTGATAGTCTCAGGGTTCTGTTTCAAGTGCAGAGAGCATCATGAAGACCAAGCAACACACCAGGCAGGTCCGAGATACTGTTGTGGTGAAGTTTAAAGCCGGATTTGGATACAAAAAGATTTCCCAAGATTTAAACATCTTAAGGAGCACTGTGCAAGCGATCATATTGAAATGGAAGGAGTATCAGATGTAAGGCAGCGCTCGTCATCATACTGGGGGTAACTCGCTTCGCTGCGTCAATCAATGCACACGTGCAATGTCTTTACGTTTTTCACACAGTGTTGCAGTTTATTATGGCACTTCATAAACCGCTGTTCACACACAGTTCATCTTAGTCCGCCACCGGCAGGTTTACACACATAAACAATTCATGAGCCAAGTGGCACACCGGCCCACTTGCTCCAGGGTACAGCTTACGGCAAGGTAATAAAGTAGCAATGTTCATATCACAATGTCCATATAGCACCGGGTATTACCTTTGCCGGGTATAGCTGTCTCAGTCCGTTATTCTGCCACCACTGTGGCTCTGCGGATTCCCAGGTAGGGGTCTCCAGCCGTCGTTCCCTCAAAGGCCACTGACATCCACAAAGGATCCAGGCTCTGCCTTCCAGGACTCTTACTCAAGCCGGCTCTCCCTCAAAGGCCACTGACATCCGCACAGGATCCAGGCTCGACCTTTCAGGTACCAGGCTTCACTTCAAAGCCGCTGCCTTCCAAGGCCACTAGCATCCGCACAGGATCTAGTCTTTGCCTTCAGGCTGCCAGGCTTCACGGTATCACGGTATCCCACACACATGGGGAACAGGCCTCACGCCTCTCACACCGAACACACCTGTCTCAAATTAAGCAGGTTTATATATGCTGTGCACAGACAGCCTCATACTGACAGGACCTTGCTGATGTCACAGTCATGTGATCAGTCAGCTGTGTGTATAGGTCCTGTGTGCTGTCCCAGTCATGTATACAGAGCTTTACTGTGCATGCAGGACCTGGGTGATGTCACAGTCATGTGACCAGTCAGATAAAGGGGAAGGTACATGGTCCAGTAAGCACATCCTGGACCATTTACAGTAATGCTAGCAACCTGCTGCATTACACAGACCACTGCAAATCTACCAAGACCCGGCCGTCCCTCTAAACTTTCATCTCGAACAAGGAGAAGACTGATCAGAGATGCAGCTAAAAGGCCCATGATCACACTGGATGAACTGCAGAGATCTACAGCTGAGGTGTGAGAGTCTGTCCACAGGACAACAATCAGTCGTACACTGCACCAATCTGGCCTTTATGGAAGAATGGTAAGAAGAAAGCCATTTCTCAAAAATATCCATAAAAAGTCTCGTTTGAAGTTTGCCACAAGCCACCTGGGAGACACACCAAACATGTGGAATAAGGTGCTCTGGTCAGATGAAACCAAAATCGAACTTTTTTGACACAATGCAAAGCGATATGTTTGGCATAAAAGCAACACAGCTCATCACCCTCAAAACACCATCCCCACTGTCAAACATGGTGGTGACAGCATCATGGTTTGGGCTAGCTTTTCTTCAGCAGGGTCAGGGAAGATGATTAAAATTGATGGGAAGATGGACGGAGCCAAATACAGGACCATTCTGGAAGAAAACCTGTTGGAGTCTGCAAAAAACCTGAGACTTGGACGGCGATTTATCTTCCAACAAGACTATGATCCCAAATATAAAGCAAAATCTACAATGGAATGGTTCAAAGATAAACGTATCCAGGTGTTAGAATGGCCAAGTCAAAGCCCAGACCTGAATCCAATCGAGAATCTGTGGAAAGAGCTGAAAACTGCTGTTCACAAACGCCCTCCATCCAACCTCACTGAGCTTGAGCTGTTTTGCAAGGAAGAATGGGCAAGAATTTCAGCCTGTCGAAGTGCAAAACTGATAGAGACATACCCCAAGAGACTTGTAGCTGTAATCGCAGCAAAAGATGGCGCTACAGAGTATTAACTCAAGGGGGCCGAATAATATTGCACACCCCACTTTTCAGTTTTTAATTTGTTAAAAAAGTTTAAAATATCCAATAAATTTCGTTCAACTTCATGATTGTGTCCCACTTATTGTTGATTCTTCCCCCAAAAAATTAGAATTTTATATCTTTATGTTTGAAGCCAGAAATGTGGCAAAAGGTAGAAAAGTTCAAGGGGGCCAAATACTTTCACAAGACACTGTATGTCTTGCATTGGTGACCTGTGTTCATACGTCTGTGGTGGAAGCAAAGCTGAACTTTGGGATCCTGAAAAACGCAGTAAAATCTTAACAAACCTGTGGTTTTGAAGCAGCTTCTTTACTGCCAACAGATCAGGTTTTGCTGCAGAAAAAAAAACGCTGGAAAAAATGCCTAGTGTGAACATAGCCTTACTAGACGACCGGCCAGGCAGACATCTGTCCCCCCCTCCTTCCTGGCCAAGCGCACCTCTGCAATAGGGTCCGTCAGGGGCGTTGGTAGGGTCAGGTATGCTTTGCCACCTATCCTCTGACCCAAACAAATAATGTAATCCACAGATAACAGTGATATCTCTCTGAGTACAGATAATGTAGATGTCACTCTCTTTCCTTGCCCGTCTCTCTTGCCTCCTGTCTCTCTCTTATCTCCTGTCTGTCTCTCTCTTACCTCCTATATCTCTCTCTCTTACCTCCTGTCTCTCTCTCTGTCTCACCTCCTGTCTCTCTCTTACCTTCTGTCTCTCTCTCTTACCTCCTGTCTCTCTCTCTCTCTCTTACCTCCTGTCTGTCTCTCTTACCTCCTGTCTCTCTATCTCACCTCCTGTCTCTCTATCTCACATCCTGTCTCTCTATCTCACCTCCTGTCTCTCTATCTCACCTCCTGTCTCTCTCACCTCCTGTCTCTCTCTCACCTCCTGTCTCTCTCTCACCTCCTGTCTCTCTCTCTCACCTCCTGTCTCTCTCTCTCACCTCCTGTCTCTCTCGCTTTCCTCCTGTCTCTTTCCTCCTGTCTCTCTCGCTTCCCTCCTGTATCTCTCTCACCTCCTGTCTCTCTCTCTCTTACCTCCTGTCTCTCTCTCTCTTACCTCCTGTCACTCTCTCTCTCTTATCTCCTGTCACTCTCTCACCTCCTGTCTCTCTCACTCATCTCCTGTCTCTCTCACCGCCTGTCTCTCTCTCTCTTCCCTCCTGTCTCTCTCTCTCTTCCCTCCTGTCTCTCTCTCTTCCCTACTGTCTCTCTCTCTTCCCTCCTGTCTGTCTCTCTCTTACCTCCTGTCTGTCTCTATCTCATCTCCTGTCTCGCTCACCTCCTGTCTCTCTATCTCACCTCCTGTCTCTCTCTCTCACCTCCTGTCTCTCTCTCGCTTCCCTCCTGTCTCTCTCTCGCTTCCCTCCTGTCTCTCTCTCTCTTACCTCCTGTCTCTCTCTCTCTTACCTCCTGTCTCTCTCTCTCTTACCTCCTGTCTCTCTCTCTCTTACCTCCTGTCTCTCTCTCTTACCTCCTGTCTGTCTCTCTCTCTTATCTCCTGTCTCTCTCACTCATCTCCTGTCTCTCTCACTCATCTCCTGTCTCTCTCACCACCTGTCTCTCTCTCTTCCCTCCAGTCTCTCTCACTTCCCTCCTGTCTCTCTCGCTTCCCTCCTGTCTCTCTCTCACCTTCTGTCTCTCTTTCCTCCTGTCTCTCTCGCTTACCTACTGTCTCTCTCATCTCCTGTCTCTCTCATCTCCTGTCTCTCTATCACCTCCTGTCTCTCTTCCCTCCTGTCTCTCTATCACCTCCTATCTCTCTCTCTTCCCTCCTGTCTCTCTCTCACTTCCTGTCTCTCTCTCACCTCCTGTCTCTCTATCACCTCATGTCTCTCTCTCTTACCTCCTGTCTCTCTCTCTCACCTCCTGTCTCTCTCTCTCACCTCCTGTCTCTCTCTTCCCTCCTGTCTCTCTCTCTTCCCTCCTGTCTCTCTCTCTTCCCTCCTGTCTCTCTATCACCTCCTGTCTCTCTATCTTACCTCCTGTCTCTCTCTCTTACCTCCTGTCTCTCTCTCTTACCTCCTGTCTCTCTCTCTTCCCTCCTGTCTCTCTCTCTCTCACCTCCTGTCTCTCTCTCTCTCACCTCCAGCCTCTCTCTTTCACCTCCTGTCTCTCTCTCTTCCCTCCTGTCTCTCTCTCTCTCACCTCCTGTCTCTCTCTCTCTCACCTCCAGCCTCTCTCTTTCACCTCCTCTCTCTCTCTTCCCTCCTGTCTCTCTCTCCCTCCTGTCTCTCTCTCACCCCCTGTCTCTCTCACACCTCCTGTCTCTCTCTCTTACCTCCTGTCTCTCTCTCTTACCTCCTGTCTCTCTATCACCTCCAATCTCTCTCTCTTCCCTCCTGTCTCTCTCTCTCTTCCCTCCTGTCTCTCTCTCTCTTACCTACTGTCTCTCTCACCTCCTGTCTCTCTCACACCTCCTGTCTCTATCTCTCTCTCCTCCTGTCTCTCTCTTCCCTCCTGTCTCTCTCTCTCCTCCTGTCTCTCTCTTCCCTCCTGTCTCTCTCTCTCTTCCCTCCTGTCTCTCTCGCTTCCCTCCTGTCTCTCTCTCACCTTCTGTCTCTCTTTCCTCCTGTCTCTCTCGCTTACCTACTGTCTCTCTCATCTCCTGTCTCTCTCATCTCCTGTCTCTCTATCACCTCCTGTCTCTCTTCCCTCCTGTCTCTCTATCACCTCCTATCTCTCTCTCTTCCCTCCTGTCTCTCTCTCACTTCCTGTCTCTCTCTCACCTCCTGTCTCTCTATCACCTCATGTCTCTCTCTCTTACCTCCTGTCTCTCTCTCACCTCCTGTCTCTCTCTCTCACCTCCTGTCTCTCTCTTCCCTCCTGTCTCTCTCTCTTCCCTCCTGTCTCTCTCTCTTCCCTCCTGTCTCTCTATCACCTCCTGTCTCTCTATCTTACCTCCTGTCTCTCTCTCTTACCTCCTGTCTCTCTCTCTTACCTCCTGTCTCTCTCTCTTCCCTCCTGTCTCTCTCTCTTCCCTCCTGTCTCTCTCTCTCTCACCTCCTGTCTCTCTCTCTCTCACCTCCAGCCTCTCTCTTTCACCTCCTGTCTCTCTCTCTTCCCTCCTGTCTCTCTCTCCCTCCTGTCTCTCTCTCACCTCCTGTCTCTCTCTCTCACCTCCTGTCTCTCTCTCTCACCTCCTGTCTCTCTCTCACCCCCTGTCTCTCTCACACCTCCTGTCTCTCTCTCTTACCTCCTGTCTCTCTATCACCTCCAATCTCTCTCTCTTCCCTCCTGTCTCTCTCTCTCTTCCCTCCTGTCTCTCTCTCTCTTACCTACTGTCTCTCTCACCTCCTGTCTCTCTCACACCTCCTGTCTCTATCTCTCTCTCCTCCTGTCTCTCTCTTCCCTCCTGTCTCTCTCTCTCCTCCTGTCTCTCTCTTCCCTCCTGTCTCTCTCTCTCTTCCCTCCTGTCTCTCTCTCTCACCTCCTGTCTCTATCACCTCCTGTCTCTCTCTATCACCTCCTGTCTCTCTCTCTTACCTCCTCTCTCTCTCTCACCTCCTGTCTCTCTCTCTCACCTCCTGTCTCTCTCTATCACCTCCTGTCTCTCTCTCTCACCTCCTGTCTCTCTCTCTCACCTCCTGTCTCTCTCACCTCCTGTCTCTCTCTCGCTTCCCTCCTGTCTCTCTCTCGCTTCTCTCCTGTCTCTCTCGCTTCCCTCCTGTCTCTCTCGCTTCCCTCCTGTCTCTCTCGCTTTCCTCCTGTCTCTCTCGCTTTCCTGTCTCATCCCTCCTGTCTCTCTCGCTTCCCTCCTGTCTCTCTCGCTTCCCTCCTGTCTGTCTCTCTCTTACCTCCTGTCTGTCTCTCGCTTACCTCCAGTCTCTCTCTCTTATCTCCAGTCTCTCTCTCTCTTATCTCCTGTCTCTCTCTCTCTTATCTCCTGTCTCTCTATCTCACCTCCTGTCTCTCTCACCGCCTGTCTCTCTCTCTTCCCTCCTGTCTCTCTCTCACCTCCTGTCTCTCTCTCACCTCCTGTCTCTCTCTTACCTCCTGTCTCTCTCTCTTACCTCCTGTCTCTCTCTCTTCCCTGTCTCTCTCTCTCACCTCCTGTCTCTCTCTCTCACCTCCTGACTCTTTCTCACCTCCTGTCTCTCTCTTCCCTCCTGACTCTCTCTTCCCTCCTGTCTCTCTCTCACCTTCTGTCTCTCTCTTCCCTCCTGTCTCTCTCTCTTCCCTCCTGTCTCTCTCAACTCCTGTCTCTCTCACCTCCTGTCTCTCTCTCTTCCCTCCTGTCTCTCTCTCTTCCCTCCTGTCTCTCTCTCACCTCCTGTCTCTCTATCACCTCCTGTCTCTCTCACCTCCTGTCTCTCTCTTCCCTCCTGTCTCTCTCTCTTCCCTCCTGTCTCTCTCTCTCTTCCCTCCTGTCTCTCTCTCTCGCTTCCATCCTGTCTCTTTCCTCCTGTCTCTCGCTTCCATCCTGTCTCTTTCCTCCTGTCTCTCGCTTCCCTCCTGTCTCTTTCCTCCTGTCTCTCGCTTCCCTCCTGTCTCTCTCTCACCTCCTGTCTCTCTCTCACCTCCTGTCTCTCTCTCTTATCTCCTGTCTCTCTCTCTCTTATCTCCTGTCTCTCTCTCTCTTATCTCCTGTCTCTCTCACTCATCTCCTGTCTCTCTCACAGCCTGTCTCTCTCACAGCCTGTCTCTCTCTCTCTTCCCTCCTGTCGCTCTCGCTTCCCTCCTGTCTCTCTCTCTTTCCTCCTGTCTCTCTCGCTTACCTCCTGTCTCTCTCGCTTACCTCCTGTCTCTCTCTCTTCCCTCCTGTCACTCTCTCTCTCTCTCACCTCCTGTCTCTATCTCTTCCCTCCTGTCTCTCTTTCTTCCCTCCAGTCTCTCTATCACCTCCTGTCTCTCTATCACCTCCTGTCTCTCTATCACCTCCTGTCTCTCTCTTCCCTCCTGTCTCTCTCACACCTCCTGTCTCTCTCTCACCTCCTGTCTCTCTCTCACCTCCTGTCTCTCTCTCTTACCTCCTGTCTCTCTCTCTTCCCTCCTGTCACTCTCTCTCTCACCTCCTGTCTCTCTCTCTTCCCTCCTGTCTCTCTTTCTTCCCTCCTGTCTCTCTATCACCTCCTGTGTCTCTATCACCTCCTGTCTCTCTCACACCTCCTGTCTCTCTCTCTTACCTCCTGTCTCTCTCTCTTACCTCCTGTCTCTCTCTCTTCCCTCCTGTCACTCTCTCTCTCACCTCCTGTCTCTCTCTCTTCCCTCCTGTCTCTCTTTCTTCCATCCTGTCTCTCTATCACCTCCTGTGTCTCTATCACCTCCTGTCTCTCTATCACCTCCTGTCTCTCTCTTCCCTCCTGTCTCTCTCACACCTCCTGTCTCTCTCTCACCTCCTGTCTCTCTCTCACCTCCTGTCTCTCTCTCTTCCCTCCTGTCACTCTCTCTCTCACCTCCTGTCTCTCTCTCTTCCCTCCTGTCTCTCTTTCTTCCCTCCTGTCTCTCTATCACCTCCTGTGTCTCTATCACCTCCTGTCTCTCTCACACCTCCTGTCTCTCTCTCTTACCTCCTGTCTCTCTCTCTTACCTCCTGTCTCTCTCTTACCTCCTGTCTCTCTCTCTTCCCTCCTGTCTCTCTCTCTCTTACCTCCTCTCTCTCTCACCTCCTGTCTCTCTCTTTCACCTCCTGTCTCTCTCTCTCACCTCCTGTCTCTCTTCCCTCCTGTCTCTCTCTCTCCTCCTGTCGCTCTCACCTCCTGTCTCTCTCTCTCTCTCCTCCTGTCGCTCTCACCTCCTGTCTCTCTCTCTTCCCTCCTGTCTCTCTCTCACCTCCTGTCTCTCTCTCACCTCCTGTCTCTCTCTCTTACCTCCTGTCTCTCTCTCTTCCCTCCTGTCACTCTCTCTCTCTCTCACCTCCTGTCTCTCTCTCTTCCCTCCTGTCTCTCTTTCTTCCCTCCTGTCTCTCTATCACCTCCTGTGTCTCTATCACCTCCTGTCTCTCTCACACCTCCTGTCTCTCTCTCTTACCTCCTGTCTCTCTCTTACCTCCTGTCTCTCTCTCTCTCTTACCTCCTCTCTCTCACCTTCTGTCTCTCTCTCTCACCTCCTGTCTCTCTCTCTTCCCTCCTGTCTCTCTCTCTCTCCTCCTGTCGCTCTCACCTCCTGTCTCTCTCTCTTCCCTCCTGTCTCTCTATCACCTCCTGTCTCTCTCTATCACCTCCAGTCTCTATCACCTCCTGTCTCTCTCTATCACCTCCTGTCACTCTATCACCTCCTGTCTCTCTCTCTATCACCTCCTGTCTCTCTCTCTCTCACCTCCTGTCTCTCTCTTTCACCTCCTGTCTCTCTCTCTTCCCTCCTGTCTCTCTCTCCCCTCCTGTCTCTCTCTCCCCTCCTGTCTCTCTCTCTCACCTCCTGTCTCTCTCTCTCACCTCCTGTCTCTCTCTCACCCCCTGTCTCTCTCACACCTCCTGTCTCTCTCTCTTACCTCCTGTCTCTCTACCACCTCCAATCTCTCTCTCTTCCCTCCTGTCTCTCTCTCTCTCTTACCTACTGTCTCTCTCACCTCCTGTCTCTCTCTCTCCTCCTGTCTCTCACTTCCCTCCTGTCTCTCTCTCTCCTCCTGTCTCTCTTCCCTCCTGTCTCTCTCTCTCTTCCCTCCTGTCTCTCTCTCACCTCCTGTCTCTCTCTTACCTACTGTCTCTCTCTCTTTCCTCCTGTCTCTCTCACCTCCTGTCTCTCTCTCTTACCTCCTGTCTCTATCACCTCCTGTCTCTCTCACACCTCCTTGTCTCTCTCTCTTACCTCCTGTCTCTCTCTCTTACCTCCTGTCTCTCTATCACCTCCTGTCTCTCTCTCACCTCCTGTCTCTCTCTCTTCCCTCCTGTCTCTCTCTTCCCTCCTGTCTCTCTATCACCTCCTGTCTCTCTATCACCTCCTGTCTTTCTCTCTTACCTCCTTCTCTCTATCACCTCCTGTCTCTCTCTCACCTCCTGTCTCTCTGTCACCTCCTGTCTCTCTATCACCTCCTGTCTCTCTTGCCTC
This sequence comes from Phyllobates terribilis, assembly GCF_046119375.1. Taxonomy (NCBI): domain Eukaryota; kingdom Metazoa; phylum Chordata; class Amphibia; order Anura; family Dendrobatidae; genus Phyllobates; species Phyllobates terribilis. Next base: position 371,943,954 of record NW_027362769.1, read on the forward strand.
CTGTCTCTCTCTTTCCTCCTGTCTCTCTCTCACCTCCTGTCTCTCTCTCACCTCCTGTCTCTCTCTCTTACCTCCTGTCTCTCTCTCTTACCTCCTGTCTCTCTCTCTTCCCTGTCTCTCTCTTTCCTCCTGTCTCTCTCTCACTTCCAGTCTCTCTCTCGCCTCCTGTCTCTCTCTTGCCGACTGTCTCTCTCTCTTCCCTGTCTCTCTCTATTCCTTCCTGTCTCTCTCTCACCTCCTGTCTCTCTCGCCTCCTTTCTCTCTCTCGCCTCCTGTCTCTCTCTATTCCTTCCTGTCTCTCTCGCCTCCTGTCTCTCTCTCGCCTCCTGTCTCTCTTGCCTCCTGTCTCTCTCTCACCTCCTGTCTCTCTCTCGCCTCCTGTCTCTCTCTTGCCTCCTGTCTCTCTCTCACCTCCTGTCTCTCTCGCCTCCTGTCTCTCTCTCACCTCCTGTCTCTCTCGCCTCCTGTCTCTCTCTCGCCTCCTGTCTCTCTCTCGCCTCCTGTCTCTCTCTCACCTCCTGTCTCTCTCTCGCCTCCTGTCTCTCTCTCGCCTCCTGTCTCTCTCTCGCCTCCTATCTCTCTCTTCCCTCCTGTGTCTCTCTTCCTTCCTGTCTCTCTCTCACTTCCAGTCTCTCTCTTACCTCCTGTTTCTCTCTCTCTTCCCTCCTGTCTCTCTCTCTCTCTTACCTCCTGTCTCTCTATCACCTCCTGTCTCTCTCTCTTACCTCCTCTCTCTCGTTGTGGCAGCGTCTAGATTGGAGTTGATTTCTTGAGGGGGAGGAGTAATTTCATTCTATCATGACGTCACCGGAAGGGGCGGGGCCTTCTCACCCCAATGGACACTATTCCACCTTGAAGCTGGGTTGAGCCTGGAATGTATGGGCTCCTGTCAGGTATATATGTAGCGTCGGCGTCCCTGCCTCCTGCTAGGCAGGGACGCTGTTCCCCTCACCTCTCCGCTCCGTGCCCGGCGTCTTCCTCCCGCTCTGCTGGCAGCGCACGCTGCTTCCCGGCCACGGTGCTTAGGTCTCTCTCTCACCTCCTGTCTCTCTCTCACCTCCTGTCTCTCTCTTCCCTCTTGTCTCTCTCTCTTACCTCCTGTCTCTCTCTCTTACCTCCTGTCTCTCTCTCTTCCCTGTCTCTCTCTCACTTCCAGTCTCTCTCTCGCCTCCTGTCTCTCTCTTGCCGACTGTCTCTCTCTCTTCCCTGTCTCTCTCTATTCCTTCCTGTCTCTCTCTCACCTCCTGTCTCTCTCGCCTCCTTTCTCTCTCTCGCCTCCTGTCTCTCTCTATTCCTTCCTGTCTCTCTCGCCTCCTGTCTCTCTCTCGCCTCCTGTCTCTCTTGCCTCCTGTCTCTCTCTCACCTCCTGTCTCTCTCGCCTCCTGTCTCTCTCTCGCCTCCTGTCTCTCGCCTCCTATCTCTCTCTTCCCTCCTGTGTCTCTCTTCCTTCCTGTCTCTCTCTCTTACCTCCTGTTTCTCTCTCTCTTCCCTCCTGTCTCTCTATCACCTCCTGTCTCTCTATCACCTCCTGTCTCTCTCTCTTACCTCCTCTCTCTCGTTGTGGCAGCGTCTAGATTGGAGTTGATTTCTTGAGGGGGAGGAGTAATTTCATTCTATCATGACGTCACCGGAAGGGGCGGGGCCTTCTCACCCCAGTGGACACTATTCCAACTTGAAGCTGGGTTGAGCTTGGAATGTATGGGCTCCTGTCAGGTATATATTATTGAAGGCAGGAGAATGTATGGGCTCCTGTCAGGTATATATTATTGGAGGCAGCAGAATGTATGGGCTCCTGTCAGGTATATATTATTGGAGGCGGCAGAATGTATGGGCTCCTGTCAGGTATATATTATTGGAGGCAGGAGAATGTATGGGCTTCTGTCAGGTATATATTATTGGAGGCAGGAGAATGTATGGGCTCCTGTCAGGTATATATTATTGGAGGCAGGAGAATGTATGGGCTCCTGTCAGGTATATATTATTGGAGTCAGCAGAATGTATGGTCTCCTGTCAGGTATATATTAATGGAGGCAGGAGAATGTATGGGCTCCTGTCAGGTATATATTATTGGAGGCAGGAGAATGTATGGGCTCCTGTCAGGTATACATTATTGGAGGCAGGAGAATGTATGGGCTCCTGTCAGGTATATATTACAGGAGGCAGCAGAATATATGGGCTCCTGTCAGGTATATATTATTGGAGACAGGAGAATCTATGGGCTCCTGTCCGGTATATATTATTGGAGGCAGGAGAATGTATGGGCTCCTGTCAAGTATATATTATTGGAGGCAGGAGAATGTATGGGCTCCTGTCAGGTATATATTATTGGAGGCAGGAGAATGTATGGGCTCCTGTCAGGTATATATTATTGGAGGCAGCAGAATGTATGGGCTCCTGTCAGGTATATATTATTGAAGGCAGGAGAATGTATGGGCTCCTGTCAGCTATATATTATTGAAGGCAGGAGAATGTATGGGCTCCTCTCAGGTATATATTATTGAAGGCAGGAGAATGTATGGGCTCCTGTCAGGTATATATTATTGGAGGCAGGAGAATGTATGGGCTCCTGTCAGGTATATATTATTGAAGGCAGGAGAATGTATGGGCTCCTGTCAGGTATATATTATTGGAGGCAGGAGAATGTATGGGCTCCTGTCAGGTATATATTATTGGAGGCAGGAGAATGTATGGGCTCCTGTCAGGTATATATTATTGGAGGCAGCAGAATGTATGGGCTCCTGTCAGGTATATATTATTGAAGGCAGGAGAATGTATGGGCTCCTGTCAGGTATATATTATTGGAGGCAGGAGAATGTATGGACTCCTGTCAGGTATATATTATTGGAGGCAGCAGAATCTATGGGCTCCTGTCCGGTATATATTAATGGAGGCAGGAGAATGTATGGGCTCCTGTCAGGTATATATTATTGGAGACAGGAGAATCTATGGGCTCCTCTCCGGTATATATTATTGGAGGCAGCAGAATCTATGGGCTCCTGTCAGGTATATATTATTGAAGGCAGGAGAATGTATGTGCTCCTGTCAGGTATATATTATTGGAGGCAGCAGAATCTATGGGCTCCTGTCCGGTATATATTATTGGAGGCAGGAGAATGTATGGGCTCCTGTCAGGTATATATTACAGGAGGCAGCAGAATATATGGGCTCCTGTCAGGTATATATTATTGGAGACAGGAGAATCTATGGGCTCCTGTCCGGTATATATTATTGGAGGCAGGAGAATGTATGGGCTCCTGTCAAGTATATATTATTGGAGGCAGGAGAATGTATGGGCTCCTGTCAGGTATATATTATTGGAGGCAGGAGAATGTATGGGCTCCTGTCAGGTATATATTATTGGAGGCAGCAGAATGTATGGGCTCCTGTCAGGTATATATTATTGAAGGCAGGAGAATGTATGGGCTCCTGTCAGCTATATATTATTGAAGGCAGGAGAATGTATGGGCTCCTCTCAGGTATATATTATTGAAGGCAGGAGAATGTATGGGCTCCTGTCAGGTATATATTATTGGAGGCAGGAGAATGTATGGGCTCCTGTCAGGTATATATTATTGAAGGCAGGAGAATGTATGGGCTCCTGTCAGGTATATATTATTGGAGGCAGGAGAATGTATGGGCTCCTGTCAGGTATATATTATTGGAGGCAGGAGAATGTATGGGCTCCTGTCAGGTATATATTATTGGAGGCAGCAGAATGTATGGGCTCCTGTCAGGTATATATTATTGAAGGCAGGAGAATGTATGGGCTCCTGTCAGGTATATATTATTGGAGGCAGGAGAATGTATGGACTCCTGTCAGGTATATATTATTGGAGGCAGCAGAATCTATGGGCTCCTGTCCGGTATATATTAATGGAGGCAGGAGAATGTATGGGCTCCTGTCAGGTATATATTATTGGAGACAGGAGAATCTATGGGCTCCTGTCCGGTATATATTATTGGAGGCAGCAGAATCTATGGGCTCCTGTCAGGTATATATTATTGAAGGCAGGAGAATGTATGTGCTCCTGTCAGGTATATATTATTGGAGGCAGCAGAATCTATGGGCTCCTGTCCGGTATATATTATTGGAGGCAGGCAAATGTATGGGCTCCTGTCAGGTATATATTATTGGAGGCAGCAGAATCTATGGGCTCCTGTCAGGTATATATTATTGGAGGCAGGAGAATGTATGGACTCCTGTCAGGTATATATTATTGGAGGCAGGAGAATGTATGGGCTCCTGTCAGGTATATATTATTGGACGCAGCAGAATCTATGGGCTCCTGTCAGGTATATATTATTGGAGGCAGCAGAATCTATGAGCTCCTGTCAGGTATATATTATTGGAGGCAGGAGAATCTATGGGCTCCTGTCAGGTTTATATTATTGTAGACAGGAGAATGTATGGGCTCCTGTGAGGTATATATTATCGGAGGCTGCAGAATGTATGGGCTCCTGTCAGGTATATATTATTGGAGGCAGCAGAATCTATGGGCTCCTGTCAGGTATATATTATTGGAGGCTGGAAAATCTATGGGCTCCTGTCAGGTATATATTATTGGAGGCAGCAGAATCTATGGGCTCCTGTCAGGTATATATTATTGGAGGCAGGAGAATGTATGGGCTTCTGTCACATATATATTATTAGAGGCAGGAGAATGTATGGGCTCCTGTCAGGTATATATTATTGGAGATAGGAGAATCTATGGGCTCCTGTCAGGTATATATTACTGGAGGCAGGAGAATGTATGGACTCCTGTCAGGTATATATTATTGGAGGCAGCAGAATGTATGGGCTCCTGTCAGGTATATATTATTGGAGGCAGCAGAATCTATGGGCTCCTGTCAGGTATATATTATTGGAGGCAGCAGAATCTATGTTCTCCTGTTAGGTATATATTATTGGAGGCAGGAGAATGTATGGGCTCCTGTCAGGTATATATTACAGGAGGCAGGAGAATGTATGGGCTCCTGTCAGGTTTTTATTATTGGAGGCAGGAGAATGTATGTGCTCCTGTCAGGTATATATTATTGGAGGCAGCAGAATGTATGGGCTCCTGTCAGGTATATATTATTGGAGGCAGGAAAATCTATGGGCTCCTGTCAGGTATATATTAATGGAGGCAGGAGAATGTATGAGCTCCTGTCAGGTATATATTATTGGAGGCAGGAGAATATATGAGCTCCTGTCAGGTATATATTATTGGAGGCAGCAGAATGTATGGGCTCCTGTCAGGTATATATTAATGGAGGCAGGAGAATCTATGAGCTCCTGTCAGGTATATATTATTGGAGGCAGCAGAATCTATGGGCTCCTGTCAGGTTTTTATTATTGGAAGCAGGAGAATGTATGGGCTCCTGTCGGGTATATATTATTGGAGACAGGAGAATGTATGGGCTCCTGTCAGGTATACATTATTGGAGACAGGGGAATGTATGGGCTCCTGTGAGGTATATATTACTGGAGGCAGGAGAATCTATGGGCTCCTATCAGGTATAATTGGAGGCAGCAGAAACTATGGGCTCCTGTCAGGTATATATTATTGGAGGCAGCAGAATGTATAGGCTCCTGTCAGGTATATATTATTGGAGGCAGCAGAATCTATGGGCTCCTGTCAGGTATATATTATTGGAGGCAGCAGAAACTATGGGCTCCTGTCAGGTATATATTTTTGGAGGCAGGAGAATGTATGGTCTCCTGTCAGGTTTTTATTATTGGAGACAGGAGAATGTATGGGCACCTGTCAGGTATATATTATTGGAGGCAGCAGAATCTATGGGCTCCTGTCAGGTATATATGTAGCGTCGGCGTCCCTGCCTCCTGCTAGGCAGGGACGCTGTTCCCCTCACCTCTCCGCTCCGTGCCCGGCGTCTTCCTCCCGCTCTGCTGGCAGCGCACGCTGCTTCCCGGCCACGGTGCTTAGGTCTCTCTCTCACCTCCTGTCTCTCTCTCACCTCCTGTCTCTCTCTTCCCTCCTGTCTCTCTCTCTTACCTCCTGTCTCTCTCTCTTCCCTGTCTCTCTCTTTCCTCCTGTCTCTCTCTCACTTCCAGTCTCTCTCTCGCCTCCTGTCTCTCTCTTGCCGACTGTCTCTCTCTCTTCCCTGTCTCTCTCTATTCCTTCCTGTCTCTCTCACCTCCTGTCTCTCTCGCCTCCTTTCTCTCTCTCGCCTCCTGTCTCTCTCTATTCCTTCTTGTCTCTCTCGCCTCCTGTCTCTCTCTCGCCTCCTGTCTCTCTTGCCTCCTGTCTGTCTCTCACCTCCTGTCTCTCTCGCCTCCTGTCTCTCTCTCGCCTCCTGTCTCTCGCCTCCTATCTCTCTCTTCCCTCCTGTGTCTCTCTTCCTTCCTGTCTCTCTCTCACTTCCAGTCTCTCTCTCTTACCTCCTGTTTCTCTCTCTCTTCCCTCCTGTCTCTCTATCACCTCCTGTCTCTCTCTCTTACCTCCTCTCTCTCGTTGTGGCAGCGTCTAGATTGGAGTTGATTTCTTGAGGGGGAGGAGTAATTTCATTCTATCATGACGTCACCGGAAGGGGCGGGGCCTTCTCACCCCAATGGACACTATTCCACCTTGAAGCTGGGTTGAGCCTGGAATGTATGGACTCCTGTCAGGTATATATTATTGAAGGCAGGAGAATCTATGGGCTCCTGTCAGCTATATATTATTGAAGGCAGGAGAATGTATGGGCTCCTGTCAGGTATATATTATTGAAGGCAGGAGAATGTATGGACTCCTGTCAGGTATATATTATTGGAGGCAGCAGAATGTATGGGCTCCTGTCAGGTATATATTATTGGAGGCAGGAGAATGTATGGGCTCCTGTCAGGTATATATTATTGGAGGCAGCAGAATGTATGGGCTCCTGTCAGGTATATATTATTGAAGGCAGGAGAATGTATGGGCTCCTGTCAGGTATATATTATTGGAGGCAGGAGAATGTATGGACTCCTGTCAGGTATATATTATTGGAGGCAGCAGAATGTATGGGCTCCTGTAAGGTATATATTAATGGAGGCAGGAGAATGTATGGGCTCCTGTCAGGTATATATTATTGGAGACAGGAGAATCTATGGGCTCCTGTCAGGTATATATTATTGGAGGCTGCAGAATCTATGGTCTCCTGTCAGGTATATATTAATGGAGGCAGGAGAATGTATGGGCTCCTGTCAGGTATATATTATTGGAGACAGGAGAATCTATGGGCTCCTGTCCGGTATATATTATTGGAGGCAGCAGAATCTATGGGCTCCTGTCAGGTATATATTATTGAAGACAGGAGAATGTATGTGCTCCTGTCAGGTATATATTATTGGAGGCAACAGAATCTATGGGCTCCTGTCCGGTATATATTATTGGAGGCAGGCAAATGTATGGGCTCCTGTCAGGTATATATTATTGGAGGCAGCAGAATCTATGGGCTCCTGTCAGGTATATATTATTGGAGGCAGCAGAATCTATGAGCTCCTGTCAGGTATATATTATTGGAGGCAGGAGAATCTATGGGCTCCTGTCAGGTTTATATTATTGTAGACAGGAGAATGTATGGGCTCCTGTGAGGTATATATTATCGGAGGCTGCAGAATGTATGGGCTCCTGTCAGGTATATATTATTGGAGGCAGCAGAATCTATGGGCTCCTGTCAGGTATATATTATTGGAGGCTGGAAAATCTATGGGCTCCTGTCAGGTATATATTATTTAAGGCAGCAGAATCTATGGGCTCCTGTCAGGTATATATTATTGGAGGCAGGAGAATGTATGGGCTTCTGTCACGTATATATTATTAGAGGCAGGAGAATGTATGGGCTCCTGTCAGGTATATATTATTGGAGATAGGAGAATCTATGGGCTCCTGTCAGGTATATATTACTGGAGGCAGGAGAATGTATGGACTCCTGTCAGGTATATATTATTGGAGGCAGCAGAATGTATGGACTCCTGTCAGGTATATATTATTGGAGGCAGCAGAATCTATGGGCTCCTGTCAGGTATATATTATTGGAGGCAGCAGAATCTATGTTCTCCTGTTAGGTATATATTATTGGAGGCAGGAGAATGTATGGGCTCCTGTCAGGTATATATTGCAGGAGGCAGGAGAATGTATGGGCTCCTGTCAGGTTTTTATTATTGGAGGCAGGAGAATGTATGTGCTCCTGTCAGGTATATATTATTGGAGGCAGCAGAATGTATGGGCTCCTGTCAGGTATATATTATTGGAGGCAGGAGAATCTATGGGCTCCTGTCAGGTATATATTAATGGAGGCAGGAGAATGTATGAGCTCCTGTCAGGTATATATTATTGGAGGCAGGAGAATATATGAGCTCCTGTCAGGTATATATTATTGGAGGCAGCAGAATGTATGGGCTCCTGTCAGGTATATATTAATGGAGGCAGGAGAACCTATGAGCTCCTGTCAGGTATATATTATTGGAGGCAGCAGAATCTATGGGCTCCTGTCAGGTTTTTATTATTGGAAGCAGGAGAATGTATGGGCTCCTGTCGGGTATATATTATTGGAGACAGGAGAATGTATGGGCTCCTGTCAGGTATACATTATTGGAGACAGGGGAATGTATGGGCTCCTGTGAGGTATATATTACTGGAGGCAGGAGAATCTATGGGCTCCTATCAGGTATAATTGGAGGCAGCAGAAACTATGGGCTCCTGTCAGGTATATATTATTGGAGGCAGCAGAATGTATAGGCTCCTGTCAGGTATATATTATTGGAGGCAGCAGAATCTATGGGCTCCTGTCAGGTATATATTATTGGAGGCAGCAGAAACTATGGGCTCCTGTCAGGTATATATTTTTGGAGGCAGGAGAATGTATGGTCTCCTGTCAGGTTTTTATTATTGGAGACAGGAGAATGTATGGGCACCTGTCAGGTATATATTATTGGAGGCAGCAGAATCTATGGGCTCCTTTCAGGTATATATGTAGCGTCGGCGTCCCTGCCTCCTGCTAGGCAGGGACGCTGTTCCCCTCACCTCTCCGCTCCGTGCCCGGCGTCTTCCTCCCGCTCTGCTGGCAGCGCACGCTGCTTCCCGGCCACGGTGCTTAGGTCTCTCTCTCACCTCCTGTCTCTCTCTCACCTCCTGTCTCTCTCTTCCCTCTTGTCTCTCTCTCTTACCTCCTGTCTCTCTCTCTTACCTCCTGTCTCTCTCTCTTCCCTGTCTCTCTCTTTCCTCCTGTCTCTCTCTCACTTCCAGTCTCTCTCTCGCCTCCTGTCTCTCTCTTGCCGACTGTCTCTCTCTCTTCCCTGTCTCTCTCTATTCCTTCCTGTCTCTCTCTCACCTCCTGTCTCTCTCGCCTCCTTTCTCTCTCTCGCCTCCTGTCTCTCTCTATTCCTTCCTGTCTCTCTCGCCTCCTGTCTCTCTCTCGCCTCCTGTCTCTCTTGCCTCCTGTCTCTCTCTCACCTCCTGTCTCTCTCGCCTCCTGTCTCTCTCTCGCCTCCTGTCTCTCGCCTCCTATCTCTCTCTTCCCTCCTGTGTCTCTCTTCCTTCCTGTCTCTCTCTCACTTCCAGTCTCTCTTACCTCCTGTTTCTCTCTCTCTTCCCTCCTGTCTCTCTATCACCTCCTGTCTCTCTATCACCTCCTGTCTCTCTCTCTTACCTCCTCTCTCTCGTTGTGGCAGCGTCTAGATTGGAGTTGATTTCTTGAGGGGGAGGAGTAATTTCATTCTATCATGACGTCACCGGAAGGGGCGGGGCCTTCTCACCCCAGTGGACACTATTCCAACTTGAAGCTGGGTTGAGCTTGGAATGTATGGGCTCCTGTCAGGTATATATTATTGAAGGCAGGAGAATGTATGGGCTCCTGTCAGGTATATATTATTGGAGGCAGCAGAATGTATGGACTCCTGTCAGGTATATATTATTGAAGGCAGGAGAATGTATGGGCTCCTGTCAGGTATATATTATTGGAGGCAGCAGAATGTATGGGCTCCTGTCAGGTATATATTATTGGAGGCGGCAGAATGTATGGGCTCCTGTCAGGTATATATTATTGGAGGCAGGAGAATGTATGGGCTCCTGTCAGGTATATATTATTGGAGGCAGGAGAATGTATGGGCTCCTGTCAGGTATATATTATTGGAGGCAGGAGAATGTATGGGCTCCTGTCAGGTATATATTATTGGAGTCAGCAGAATGTATGGTCTCCTGTCAGGTATATATTAATGGAGGCAGGAGAATGTATGGGCTCCTGTCAGGTATATATTATTGGAGGCAGGAGAATGTATGGGCTCCTGTCAGGTATACATTATTGGAGGCAGGAGAATGTATGGGCTCCTGTCAGGTATATATTACAGGAGGCAGCAGAATATATGGGCTCCTGTCAGGTATATATTATTGGAGACAGGAGAATCTATGGGCTCCTGTCCGGTATATATTATTGGAGGCAGGAGAATGTATGGGCTCCTGTCAGGTATATATTATTGGAGGCAGGAGAATGTATGGGCTCCTGTCAGGTATATATTATTGGAGGCAGGAGAATGTATGGGCTCCTGTCAGGTATATATTATTGGAGGCAGCAGAATGTATGGGCTCCTGTCAGGTATATATTATTGAAGGCAGGAGAATGTATGGGCTCCTGTCAGCTATATATTATTGAAGGCAGGAGAATGTATGGGCTCCTCTCAGGTATATATTATTGAAGGCAGGAGAATGTATTGGCTCCTGTCAGGTATATATTATTGGAGGCAGGAGAATGTATGGGCTCCTGTCAGGTATATATTATTGAAGGCAGGAGAATGTATGGGCTCCTGTCAGGTATATATTATTGGAGGCAGGAGAATGTATGGGCTCCTGTCAGGTATATATTATTGGAGGCAGGAGAATGTATGGGCTCCTGTCAGGTATATATTATTGGAGGCAGCAGAATGTATGGGCTCCTGTCAGGTATATATTATTGAAGGCAGGAGAATGTATGGGCTCCTGTCAGGTATATATTATTGGAGGCAGGAGAATGTATGGACTCCTGTCAGGTATATATTATTGGAGGCAGCAGAATCTATGGGCTCCTGTCCGGTATATATTAATGGAGGCAGGAGAATGTATGGGCTCCTGTCAGGTATATATTATTGGAGACAGGAGAATCTATGGGCTCCTGTCAGGTATATATTATTGGAGGCTGCAGAATCTATGGTCTCCTGTCAGGTATATATTAATGGAGGCAGGAGAATGTATGGGCTCCTGTCAGGTATATATTATTGGAGACAGGAGAATCTATGGGCTCCTGTCCGGTATATATTATTGGAGGCAGCAGAATCTATGGGCTCCTGTCAGGTATATATTATTGAAGGCAGGAGAATGTATGTGCTCCTGTCAGGTATATATTATTGGAGGCAGCAGAATCTATGGGCTCCTGTCCGGTATATATTATTGGAGGCAGGCAAATGTATGGGCTCCTGTCAGGTATATATTATTGGAGGCAGCAGAATCTATGGGCTCCTGTCAGGTATATATTATTGGAGGCAGGAGAATGTATGGACTCCTGTCAGGTATATATTATTGGAGGCAGGAGAATGTATGGGCTCCTGTCAGGTATATATTATTGGACGCAGCAGAATCTATGGGCTCCTGTCAGGTATATATTATTGGAGGCAGCAGAATCTATGAGCTCCTGTCAGGTATATATTATTGGAGGCAGGAGAATCTATGGGCTCCTGTCAGGTTTATATTATTGTAGACAGGAGAATGTATGGGCTCCTGTGAGGTATATATTATCGGAGGCTGCAGAATGTATGGGCTCCTGTCAGGTATATATTATTGGAGGCAGCAGAATCTATGGGCTCCTGTCAGGTATATATTATTGGAGGCTGGAAAATCTATGGGCTCCTGTCAGGTATATATTATTGGAGGCAGCAGAATCTATGGGCTCCTGTCAGGTATATATTATTGGAGGCAGGAGAATGTATGGGCTTCTGTCACGTATATATTATTAGAGGCAGGAGAATGTATGGGCTCCTGTCAGGTATATATTATTGGAGATAGGAGAATCTATGGGCTCCTGTCAGGTATATATTACTGGAGGCAGGAGAATGTATGGACTCCTGTCAGGTATATATTATTGGAGGCAGCAGAATGTATGGGCTCCTGTCAGGTATATATTATTGGAGGCAGCAGAATCTATGGGCTCCTGTCAGGTATATATTATTGGAGGCAGCAGAATCTATGTTCTCCTGTTAGGTATATATTATTGGAGGCAGGAGAATGTATGGGCTCCTGTCAGGTATATATTACAGGAGGCAGGAGAATGTATGGGCTCCTGTCAGGTTTTTATTATTGGAGGCAGGAGAATGTATGTGCTCCTGTCAGGTATATATTATTGGAGGCAGCAGAATGTATGGGCTCCTGTCAGGTATATATTATTCGAGGCAGGAGAATTTATGGGCTCCTGTCAGGTATATATTAATGGAGGCAGGAGAATGTATGAGCTCCTGTCAGGTATATATTATTGGAGGCAGGAGAATATATGAGCTCCTGTCAGGTATATATTATTGGAGGCAGCAGAATGTATGGGCTCCTGTCAGGTATATATTAATGGAGGCAGGAGAATCTATGAGCTCCTGTCAGGTATATATTATTGGAGGCAGCAGAATCTATGGGCTCCTGTCAGGTTTTTATTATTGGAAGCAGGAGAATGTATGGGCTCCTGTCGGGTATATATTATTGGAGACAGGAGAATGTATGGGCTCCTGTCAGGTATACATTATTGGAGACAGGGGAATGTATGGGCTCCTGTGAGGTATATATTACTGGAGGCAGGAGAATCTATGGGCTCCTATCAGGTATAATTGGAGGCAGCAGAAACTATGGGCTCCTGTCAGGTATATATTATTGGAGGCAGCAGAATGTATAGGCTCCTGTCAGGTATATATTATTGGAGGCAGCAGAATCTATGGGCTCCTGTCAGGTATATATTATTGGAGGCAGCAGAAACTATGGGCTCCTGTCAGGTATATATTTTTGGAGGCAGGAGAATGTATGGTCTCCTGTCAGGTTTTTATTATTGGAGACAGGAGAATGTATGGGCACCTGTCAGGTATATATTATTGGAGGCAGCAGAATCTATGGGCTCCTGTCAGGTATATATGTAGCGTCGGCGTCCCTGCCTCCTGCTAGGCAGGGACGCTGTTCCCCTCACCTCTCCGCTCCGTGCCCGGCGTCTTCCTCCCGCTCTGCTGGCAGCGCACGCTGCTTCCCGGCCACGGTGCTTAGGTCTCTCTCTCACCTCCTGTCTCTCTCTCACCTCCTGTCTCTCTCTTCCCTCCTGTCTCTCTCTCTTACCTCCTGTCTCTCTCTCTTCCCTGTCTCTCTCTTTCCTCCTGTCTCTCTCTCACTTCCAGTCTCTCTCTCGCCTCCTGTCTCTCTCTTGCCGACTGTCTCTCTCTCTTCCCTGTCTCTCTCTATTCCTTCCTGTCTCTCTCTCACCTCCTGTCTCTCTCGCCTCCTTTCTCTCTCTCGCCTCCTGTCTCTCTCTATTCCTTCCTGTCTCTCTCGCCTCCTGTCTCTCTCTCGCCTCCTGTCTCTCTCTCACCTCCTGTCTCTCTCGCCTCCTGTCTCTCTCTCGCCTCCTGTCTCTCGCCTCCTATCTCTCTCTTCCCTCCTGTGTCTCTCTTCCTTCCTGTCTCTCTCTCACTTCCAGTCTCTCTCTCTTACCTCCTGTTTCTCTCTCTCTTCCCTCCTGTCTCTCTATCACCTCCTGTCTCTCTATCACCTCCTGTCTCTCTCTCTTACCTCCTCTCTCTCGTTGTGGCAGCGTCTAGATTGGAGTTGATTTCTTGAGGGGGAGGAGTAATTTCATTCTATCATGACGTCACCGGAAGGGGCGGGGCCTTCTCACCCCAGTGGACACTATTCCAACTTGAAGCTGGGTTGAGCTTGGAATGTATGGGCTCCTGTCAGGTATATATTATTGAAGGCAGGAGAATGTATGGGCTCCTGTCAGGTATATATTATTGAAGGCAGGAGAATGTATGGGCTCCTGTCAGGTATATATTATTGGAGGCAGCAGAATGTATGGGCTCCTGTCAGGTATATATTATTGGAGGCGGCAGAATGTATGGGCTCCTGTCAGGTATATATTATTGGAGGCAGGAGAATGTATGGGCTCCTGTCTGGTATATATTATTGGAGGCAGGAGAATGTATGGGCTCCTGTCAGGTATATATTATTGGAGGCAGGAGAATGTATGGGCTCCTGTCAGGTATAAATTATTGGAGTCAGCAGAATGTATGGTCTCCTGTCAGGTATATATTATTGGAGACAGGAGAATCTATGGGCTCCTGTCCGGTATATATTATTGGAGGCAGGAGAATGTATGGGCTCCTGTCAGGTATATATTATTGGAGGCAGGAGAATGTATGGGCTCCTGTCAGGTATATATTATTGGAGGCAGGAGAATGTATGGGCTCCTGTCAGGTATATATTATTGGAGGCAGCAGAATGTATGGGCTCCTGTCAGGTATATATTATTGAAGGCAGGAGAATGTATGGGCTCCTGTCAGCTATATATTATTGAAGGCAGGAGAATGTATGGGCTCCTCTCAGGTATATATTATTGAAGGCAGGAGAATGTATGGGCTCCTGTCAGGTATATATTATTGGAGGCAGGAGAATGTATGGGCTCCTGTCAGGTATATATTATTGAAGGCAGGAGAATGTATGGGCTCCTGTCAGGTATATATTATTGGAGGCAGGAGAATGTATGGGCTCCTGTCAGGTATATATTATTGGAGGCAGCAGAATGTATGGGCTCCTGTCAGGTATATATTATTGAAGGCAGGAGAATGTATGGGCTCCTGTCAGGTATATATTATTGAAGGCAGGAGAATGTATGGGCTCCTGTCAGGTATATATTATTGGAGGCAGCAGAATGTATGGGCTCCTGTCAGGTATATATTATTGGAGGCGGCAGAATGTATGGGCTCCTGTCAGGTATATATTATTGGAGGCAGGAGAATGTATGGGCTCCTGTCAGGTATATATTATTGGAGGCAGGAGAATGTATGGGCTCCTGTCAGGTATATATTATTGGAGGCAGGAGAATGTATGGGCTCCTGTCAGGTATATATTATTGGAGTCAGCAGAATGTATGGTCTCCTGTCAGGTATATATTAATGGAGGCAGGAGAATGTATGGGCTCCTGTCAGGTATATATTATTGGAGGCAGGAGAATGTATGGGCTCCTGTCAGGTATACATTATTGGAGGCAGGAGAATGTATGGGCTCCTGTCAGGTATATATTACAGGAGGCAGCAGAATATATGGGCTCCTGTCAGGTATATATTATTGGAGACAGGAGAATCTATGGGCTCCTGTCCGGTATATATTATTGGAGGCAGGAGAATGTATGGGCTCCTGTCAGGTATATATTATTGGAGGCAGGAGAATGTATGGGCTCCTGTCAGGTATATATTATTGGAGGCAGGAGAATGTATGGGCTCCTGTCAGGTATATATTATTGGAGGCAGCAGAATGTATGGTCTCCTGTCAGGTATATATTATTGGAGACAGGAGAATCTATGGGCTCCTGTCAGGTATATATTATTGGAGTCAGCAGAATGTATGGTCTCCTGTCAGGTATATATTAATGGAGGCAGGAGAATGTATGGGCTCCTGTCAGGTATATATTATTGGAGGCAGGAGAATGTATGGGCTCCTGTCAGGTATACATTATTGGAGGCAGGAGAATGTATGGGCTCCTGTCAGGTATATATTACAGGAGGCAGCAGAATATATGGGCTCCTGTCAGGTATATATTATTGGAGACAGGAGAATCTATGGGCTCCTGTCAGGTATATATTACAGGAGGCAGCAGAATATATGGGCTCCTGTCAGGTATATATTATTGGAGACAGGAGAATGTATGGGCTCCTGTCCGGTATATATTATTGGAGGCAGCAGAATCTATGGGCTCCTGTCAGGTATATATTATTGAAGGCAGGAGAATGTATGTGCTCCTGTCAGGTATATATTATTGGAGGCAGCAGAATCTATGGGCTCCTGTCCGGTATATATTATTGGAGGCAGGAGAATGTATGGGCTCCTGTCATTTATACATTATTGGAGGCAGGAGAATGTAGGGGCTCCTGTCAGGTATATATTACAGGAGGCAGCAGAATGTATGGGCTCCTATCAGGTATATATTATTGGAGACAGGAGAATCTATGGGCTCCTGTCCGGTATATATTATTGAAGGCAGGAGAATGTATGTGCTCCTGTCAGGTATATATTATTGGAGGCAGCAGAATCTATGGGCTCCTGTCCGGTATATATTATTGGAGGCAGGCAAATGTATGGGCTCCTGTCAGGTATATATTATTGGAGACAGCAGAATCTATGGGCTCCTGTCAGGTATATATTATTGGAGGCAGGAGAATGTATGGACTCCTGTCAGGTATATATTATTGGAGGCAGGAGAATGTATGGGCTCCTGTCAGGTATATATTATTGGATGCAGCAGAATCTATGGGCTCCTGTCAGGTATATATTATTGGAGGCAGCAGAATCTATGAGCTCCTGTCAGGTATATATTATTGGAGGCAGGAGAATCTATGGGCTCCTGTCAGGTTTATATTATTGTAGACAGGAGAATGTATGGGCTCCTGTGAGGTATATATTATCGGAGGCTGCAGAATGTATGGGCTCCTGTCAGGTATATATTATTGGAGGCAGCAGAATCTATGGGCTCCTGTCAGGTATATATTATTGGAGGCAGGAAAATCTATGGGCTCCTGTCAGGTATATATTATTTGAGGCAGCAGAATCTATGGGCTCCTGTCAGGTATATATTATTGGAGGCAGGAGAATGTATGGGCTTCTGTCACGTATATATTATTAGAGGCAGGAGAATCTATGTGCTCCTGTCAGGTATATATTATTGGAGATAGGAGAATCTATGGGCTCCTGTCAGGTATATATTACTGGAGGCAGGAGAATGTATGTACTCCTGTCAGGTATATATTATTGGAGGCAGCAGAATGTATGGGCTCCTGTCAGGTATATATTATTGGAGGCAGCAGAATGTATGGGCTCCTGTCAGGTATATATTATTGGAGGCAGCAGAATCTATGTTCTCCTGTTAGGTATATATTATTGGAGGCAGGAGAATGTATGGGCTCCTGTCAGGTATATATTACAGGAGGCAGGAGAATGTATGGGCTCCTGTCAGGTTTTTATTATTGGAGGCAGGAGAATGTATGTGCTCCTGTCAGGTATATATTATTGGAGGCAGCAGAATGTATGGGCTCCTGTCAGGTATATATTATTGGAGGCAGGAGAATCTATGGGCTCCTGTCAGGTATATATTAATGGAGGCAGGAGAATGTATGAGCTCCTGTCAGGTATATATTATTGGAGGCAGGAGAATATATGAGCTCCTGTCAGGTATATATTATTGGAGGCAGCAGAATGTATGGGCTCCTGTCAGGTATATATTAATGGAGGCAGGAGAATCTATGAGCTCCTGTCAGGTATATATTATTGGAGGCAGGAGAATATATGGGCTCCTGTCAGGTATATATTATTGGAGGCATCAAAATCTATGGGCTCCTGTCAGGTTTTTATTATTGGAAGCAGGAGAATGTATGGGCTCCTGTCGGGTATATATTATTGGAGACAGGAGAATGTATGGGCTCCTGTCAGGTATATATTATTGGAGACAGGGGAATGTATGGGCTCCTGTGAGGTATATATTACTGGAGGCAGGAGAATCTATGGGCTCCTATCAGGTATAATTGGAGGCAGCAGAAACTATGGGCTCCTGTCAGGTATATATTATTGGAGGCAGCAGAATGTATGGGCTCCTGTCAGGTATATATTATTGTAGGCAGCAGAATCTATGGGCTCCTGTCAGGTATATATTATTGGAGGCAGCAGAAACTATGGGCTCCTGTCAGGTATATATTTTTGGAGGTAGGAGAATGTATGGTCTCCTGTCAGGTTTTTATTATTGGAGACAGGAGAATGTATGGGCACCTGTCAGGTATATATTATTGGAGGCAGCAGAATCTATGGGCTCCTGTCAGGTATGTATGTAGCGTCGGCGTCCCTGCCTCCTGCTAGGCAGGGACGCTGTTCCCCTCACCTCTCCGCTCCGTGCCCGGCGTCTTCCTCCCGCTCTGCTGGCAGCGCACGCTGCTTCCCGGCCACGGTGCTTAGGGCGCGCGCGCTCCCCCTCTCTTAAAGGGGCCGCGCGCACCGTCCTAAGGATTCCCCGGCCAATGGCCGGAGGACTTCACCATATATAAGGCACCTCCTCCAAAATTGAGGTGCCCGAGCAATGTTGTAGCACAGTTCATCACTCTGCTTCAGCCCTAAGGTTCCGTTTCCAGTTACCTGCCAGTTACCTGCCACTTTCCTGTCTGATACCTGCCTGTCTCGTGTCTACCTCCTACTATTCCTGCGGTCCGACAGTCTGCCTACCAGCCCTGCCAGTCTGTCTATGGATCCGTCTGCCCGCTCACCTGGGAGCGCACATCTGCTACCTGCCTGCTAGCCTACCTGGAGGCTCCGCCGTCACGTGCTGGGACCACCTGCCTGTCCAGAGACTCTTGCCCGCTCACCTGGGAGCGCTCATCTGCTCCCTGCCTGTTAGCCGACCTGGAGCCCCTGCCGTCACGTTCTGTGACCACCTGCCCGTCCAGAGACTCTTGCCCGCTCAACTGGGAGCGCTCACCTGCCTGCTAGCCTACCTGGAGGCTCTGCCGTCACGTGCTGTGACCACCTGCCTGTCCAGAGACTCTTGCTCGCTCACCTGGGAGCGTCCACCTGCTGCCAGCCTGCTAGCCTACCTGGAGGCTCTGCCGTCACTTGCCGTGACCACCCGCCTGTCAAGAGACTGTCCCGGTCACTTGCTGTGACTCCCTGCCCGTTTACCCAGAGACTGTCCCGGTCACTTGCCGTGACCACCTGCCCGTTTACCCAGAGACTGTCCCGGTCACTTGCCGTGACCACCTGCCCGATTACCCATAGACTGTCCCTGTCACTTGCTGTGACTACCTGCCCGTCTTCCCTGGGCGCCACCCGCTTCCTTACAAGGGCCGCCCCCCTTGTATAGTTGCTCAGAGGTTCCGCCTCCCAGACCCGTTACAGTTTGCTCGGGCCATGGAACCCGGTGGCACCCAAGCTCCCTCGCTCTCGGACCTATGTCATGAACTGTCCCGTCAGAGGTCCCAACAGGAGTCCATCCTGGGTCACCTGCGGAATGTCAACTCTCGCCTGGACACTCTGACTGCTCCACCAGCAACCACCGCTAGTGTCATGACTCGCAACCCGGCAGCGCCGCTGCCCACCAATACCATGGTATCCTGCCCCGGACCCCGGCTTTCTGCACCTCCTCGCTTCGGAGGCGACCCCGCTCAAGCTCGGGGCTTCATAAACCAGTGCACCCTGCACTTTGAACTCCTGTCCCACCAGGTTATCTCCGACCGGGCCAAAGTTGCCTTCATCATGTCCCATCTCACGGGGGAGGCACTGGCTTGGCTAAATCCTCTATGGGAGAGAGGAGACCTCCTGGTGTCCGACCTGCCAGCCACGGCTTTCCGGAAAGTCTTCGACGAACCCGGACGGAAGACCTCATCCGCATCGTCTCTGCTACGCCTCCGTCAAGGAGATCTCACCGTGGGCCAATATGCCATACGGTTCCGTACCCTTGCTTCGGAGCTGGCCTGGGATAACGACGCTCTGGTGCCTGTCTTCTGGGAGGGTCTGTCCGGCCGTATTAAAGATGAAGTCGCCGGTCGGGACATTCCTACCACTCTCGACGACTTAATAACACTTGCCACCCGGATTGACATCCGGTTCCAGGAGCGCGCCAAAGAGGTCACCCGTGAGAGGAGGTTTCCACGTCTAGCCCCTACTTTCCAGAAACCCGTCACTCCCTCCGTTACTCCCCAGGCACACTCACCTGAGCCTATGCAGGTCGACCAGACCAAGATGGTCAAAACCCGTCAAGACTCACGCCGTGCCGAGGGGAGCTGCTTCTACTGTGGCAGTAAGGAGCACCGGATCCGTTCCTGCCCTGAGAGATCGGGAAACGCCTGTGTCTAGGGTCGCTCAGAGAGGTCACCCTAGACAAAAGTAAACCCTCTCCATCCCTGATGCTGTCAGTCTCTATCACCTGCGGAGAGAACCGCTATTTCGAACTGGCTCAACTTGACTCAGGAGCTGCTGGTAATCTCATCTCTCAATCCCTGGTAGAGAGGTACCGCATTCCCACCAAACCTCTGGCCGTACCTTTATCTGTCGCCGCCATGGATGGGGGCCTCTTACCACATCCCATCCAACTCATCACCGAATCCATAACTCTGCAGGTGGGAATGCTGCATTCTGAGAGCATCTCCTTTCATGTTCTGCCTGGACTCTCTCACGCACTCTTGCTGGGTCTACCTTGGCTCCAGAAACATGCACCCGTGCTTGACTGGCAGACCGGAGAAGTCCTTCGCTGGGGACAGGACTGCCATAAGACTTGTCTAGTTCCCGTTCATCCTGCTCGTCCTTCTCCTACCCCAGTCAATCTACCCGGTCTACCGGTTCCCTATTGGTCTTATGCGGATGTCTTCAATAAAAAAGAAGCAGAGACATTACCCCCTCATAGACCATATGACTGTCCAATCGACCTGATACCCGGCTCTACTTCTCCCCGTGGGCGTATCTACCCTTTGTCCGCAGCAGAGACCCGGTCCATGTCTGAATATATTGAGGAGAATCTTGCCCGGGGATTTATCCGGAAATCTACCTCCCCGGCGGGAGCAGGCTTCTTCTTCGTCAAAAAGAAGGACGGCTCACTTCGTCCATGTATAGATTATAGAGGCCTTAACCAGATTACAGTGAAGAATAAATACCCCCTCCCGCTCATTCCTGAATTATTTGACCGCCTGAGGGGGGCTAGAATCTTCACCAAACTGGATCTCCGTGGGGCGTATAACCTGGTCCGTATCCGTCAGGGGGATGAGTGGAAGACGGCATTCAACACCCGGGACGGCCACTATGAGTACATTGTAATGCCCTTCGGTCTCTGTAACGCTCCTGCCGTCTTTCAAGAGTTGGTCAATGACATCTTCCGTGACCTTCTCTACTCCTACGTGGTGGTGTACCTGGACGACATCTTGGTCTTCTCTCCGAACCTTCCTACTCACCGGAGGGATGTTCGTCAGGTCCTGCTCAGGCTCAGGCAGAACCACCTCTACGCTAAATTTGAGAAGTGCATCTTTGAGCAGACCTCTCTTCCATTTCTGGGCTACATAATCTCTCAGACCGGCCTACAAATGGATCCTGAGAAACTGTCTGCCATCCAGAAGTGGCCCCAACCAGAGGGGTTGAAGGCTATTCAGCGGTTCCTGGGCTTCGCCAACTATTACCGCCTCTTCATACCGCACTTCTCTTCCCGGACTGCCCCTATCTCTGCGCTCACCCGTAAGGGTACTAGTCCCAGAAGATGGCCGCCCGAAGCTGAGGAGGCCTTTCTTTCCTTAAAACAAGCCTTCTCCTCCGCCCCGGTGCTGCATCGTCCGGACGGTAACAAACAATTCTTCCTAGAGGTTGTCGCTTCCTCCTCCGGAGCCGGGGCGGTACTTACCCAAAAGTCATCTTCCGGAAGAATGGTAACCTGTGGTTTTTTCTCCAAACTCTTCTCCTCTTCTGAACGCAATTATTCCATTGGAGACCGAGAATTGTTAGCCATTAAGCTGGCACTGGAGGAGTGGCGTTACCTGCTCGAGGGGGCTCTTCACCCGGTAATAATTTACACGGACCACAAGAACTTGGCTTACCTTCAGAGCACCCAGAGACTTAACCCGCGCCAAGCTCGGTGGTCCTTGTTTTTTGCCCGCTTTGATTTTGTTCTTCATTTTCGCCCGGCAGACAAAAACATCAAAGCTGACGCCTTGTCCCGATCCTTCCTGGTATCTGATCTAGAGGAGGAACCTAAGCACATTATTGATCCCGCCAGAGTAATGCAAGTGGCTCCCGTGAGTCTAAATCGTCTCCCTCCCGGTAAGACGTTCGTAACAGTACCTGATCGGAAGAAGGTCCTACACTGGGGTCACTCGTCTAAGCTAGCTGGCCACACCGGTCAGAAAAAGACCCTCCAGCTCATTACCCGGCATTACTGGTGGCCTACCCTGCACAAGGATGTAATAGACTTTTTTTCTGCCTGTGTGTCCTGCGCCCGCAACAAAGTTCCGAGACACCTGCCAGTCGGTCGCCTTCTTCCTCTTCCAGTACCTGCTGCCCCGTGGCAGCATATTGCTATGGACTTTATAACGGATCTTCCTGTCTCTGCCGGTTGTACGGTCATTTGGGTGGTCGCTGATCGCTTTTCCAAGATGGCGCACTTCATTCCCCTGCCGGGTCTCCCGTCTGCACCCGAACTGGCTAAACACTTTATCCGCCACATCTTCCGTCTCCATGGCCTGCCCCTCCACATCGTGTCAGATCGTGGGGTTCAGTTCACCTCACGCTTCTGGAGAGCCACATGTAAGTTGCTTGACGTCGCTCTGGACTTCTCCTCCACTTACCATCCACAGTCCAATGGTTAAGTGGAGCGGATCAATCAGAACCTGACCAGTTACCTCCGGCACTTCGTTAATGCCCACCATTCGGACTGGGTGGATCTTCTACCATGGGCCGAGTTCTCTTACAATAATCACGAGAGCGAATCTTCCTCCAAATCCCCGTTTTTTTGTAGTCTTCGGTCAGCATCCTCGGATCCCATTTCCCGTCTCCACCTCGGTGGACAATCCGGCTGCGGAATCTCTCGTTAGCGAATTCTCCTCCATTTGGGAGAGCACCCGATCCGCACTCCTTCAGTCGTCCGAGCGGATGAAGAAACACGCTGACAAGAAACGCCTGGATCCTCCACAATTCCATCCTGGAGATAAAGTCTGGCTCTCGTCCAAATATGTCCGGCTCAAGATTCCTTCCTACAAGTTAGGGCCTTGGTTCATCGGCCCACTGGAAGTTATCAAACAGATCAACCCGGTGGCCTATAAATTGAAACTCCCGGCCAATCTACGGATCCCTAACTCCTTCCATGTATCTCTCCTCAAACCCGTGGTACTTAACTCTCTTTCCAAGTCTACAGGTACTCCTCCTGCTCCGGTTTCCGCTGAGAACGAGTTTGAGGTAGAGAACATTCTGGCCACCAAAAGGGTAAGAGGAAAGACCTTTTTTCTAGTAGATTGGAAGGGGTTTGGTCCTGAGGAGAGAACGTGGGAGCCCCGGGAGAACATCCATGCCCCTCTCATCCTTGATAAATTTCTGTCTGGCTTAAAAAAGGGGGGGCCTAAAGACGGGGGTACTGTAGCGTCGGCGTCCCTGCCTCCTGCTAGGCAGGGACGCTGTTCCCCTCACCTCTCCGCTCCGTGCCCGGCGTCTTCCTCCCGCTCTGCTGGCAGCGCACGCTGCTTCCCGGCCACGGTGCTTAGGGCGTGCGCACGCGCGCTCCCCCTCTCTTAAAGGGGCCGCGCGCACCGTCCTAAGGAGTCCCCGGCCAATGGCCGGAGGACTTCACCATATATAAGGCACCTCCTCCAAAATGGAGGTGCCCGAGCAATGTTGTAGCACAGTTCATCACTCTGCTTCAGCCCTCAGGTTCCGTTTCCAGTTACCTGCCATTTTCCTGTCTGATACCTGCCTGTCTCGTGTCTACCTGCTACTATTCCTGCGGTCCGACAGTCTGCCTACCAGCCCTGCCAGTCTGTCTATGGATCCGTCTGCCCGCTCACCTGGGAGCGCACATCTGCTACCTGCCTGCTAGCCTACCTGGAGGCTCCGCCGTCACGTGCTGTGACCACCTGCCTGTCCAGAGACTCTTGCCCGCTCACCTGGGAGCGCTCATCTGCTACCTGCCTGTTAGCCTACCTGGAGGCCCTGCCGTCACGTGCTGTGACCAACTGCCCGTCCAGAGACTCTTGCCCGCTCACCTGGGAGCGCTCACCTGCCTGCTAGCCTACCTGGAGGCTCTGCCGTCACGTGCTGTGACCACCTGCCAGTCCAGAGACTCTTGCTCGCTCACCTGGGAGCGTCCGCCTGCTACCAACCTGCTAGCCTACCGGGAGGCTCTGCCGTCACTTGCCGTGACCACCCGCCTGTCAAGAGACTGTCCCGGTCACTTGCTGTGACTCCCTGCCCGTTTACCCAGAGACTGTCCCGGTCACTTGCCGTGACCACCTGCCCGTTTACCCAGAGACTGTCCCGGTCACTTGCCGTGACCACCTACCCGTTTACCCAGAGACTGTCCCGGTCACTTGCCGTGACCACCTGCCCGTTTACCCATAGACTGTCCCTGTCACTTGCTGTGACTACCTGCCCGTCTTCCCTGGGCGCCACCCGCTTCCTTACAAGGGCCGCCCCCCTTGTATAGTTGCTCAGAGGTTCCGCCTCCCAGACCCGTTACAATATATTATTGGAGGCAGCAGAATGTATGGGCTCCTGTCAGGTTTTTATTACTGGAGGCAGTAGAATGTATGGGCTCCTGTCAGGTATATATTATTGGAGGCAGCAGAATCTATGGGCTCCTGTAAGGTATATATTATTGGAGGCAGCAGAATCTATGGGCTCCTGTCAGGTATATATTATTGGAGGCAGCAGAATCTATGCGCTCCTGTCAGGTATATATTATCGGAGGCAGCAGAATGTATGAGCTTCTGTCAGGTTTTTATTATTGGAGGCAGGAGAATGTATGGGCTCCTGTCAGGTATATATTATTGGAGGCAGCAGAATCTATGGGCTCCTGTCAGATATATATTATTGGAGGCAGCAGAATGTATGGGCTCCTGTCAGGTATATACTATTGGAGGCAGCAGAATCTATGGGCTCCTGTCAGGTATATATTATTGGAGGCAGCAGAATCTATGGGCTCCTGTCAGGTATATATTATTGGAGGCAGCAGAATCTATGGGATTCTGTCAGGTATATATTATTGGAGGCAGCAGAATGTATGGGCTCCTGTCAGGTATATATTATTGGAGGCAGCAGAATGTATGAGCTCCTGTCAGGTATATATTATTGGAGGCAGCAGAATGTATGGGCTCCTGTCAGGTATATATTATTTGAGATAGGAGAATCTATGGGCTCCTGTGAGGTATATATTACTGGAGGCAGCAGAATCTATGGGCTCCTGTCAGGTGTATATTATTGGAGGCAGCAGAATGTATGGCCTCCTGTCAGGTATATATTATTGGAGGCTGGAGAACGTATGGGCTCCTGTCAGGAATATATTATTGGAGACAGGAGAATGTATGGGCTCCTGTCAGGTATATATTATTGGAGACAGGGAAATGTATGGGCTCCTGTGAGGTATATATTACTGGAGGCAGGAGAATCTATGGGCTCCTGTCAGGTATATATTAATGGAGGCAGGAGAATGTATGGGCTCCTGTCAGGTATATATTATTGGAGGCACCAGAATGTATGGACTCCTGTCAGGTATATATTATTGGAGGCAGGAGAATGTATGGACTCCTGTCAGGTATATATTATTGGAGGCAGGAGAATGTATGGGCTCCTGTCAGATATATATTATTGGAGGCAGCAGAATCTATGGGCTCCTGTCAGGTATATATTATTGGAGGCAGCAGAATCTATGGGCTTCTGTCACGTATATATTATTAGAGGCAGGACAATCTATGGGCTCCTGTCAGGTATATATTATTGGAGGCAGGAGAATCTATGGGCTCCTGTCAGGTATATATTATTGGAGGCAGGAGAATGTATGGGCTCCTGTCAGGTATATATTATTGGAGGCAGGAGAATGTATGGGCTCCTGTCAGGTATATATTATTGGAGGCAGCAGAATGTATGGGCTCCTGTCAGGTATATATTATTGGAGGCAGCAGAATCTATGGGCTCCTGTCAGGTATATATTATTGGAGGCACCAGAATGTATGGACTCCTGTCAGTTATATATTATTGGAGGCAGGAGAATGTATGGACTCCTGTCAGGTATATATTATTGGAGGCAGGAGAATGTATGGGCTCCTGTCAGATATATATTATTGGAGGCAGCAGAATCTATGGGCTCCTGTCAGGTATATATTATTGGAGGCAGCAGAATCTATGGGCTTCTGTCACGTATATATTATTAGAGGCAGGACAATCTATGGGCTCCTGTCAGGTATATACTATTGGAGGCAGGAGAATCTATGGGCTCTGGCAGGTATATATTATTGGAGGCAGCAGAATGTATGGGCTCCTGTCAGGTATATATTATTGGAGGCAGGAGAATCTATGGGCTCCTGTCAGGTATATATTATTGGAGGCAGCAGAATGTATGGGCTCCTGTCAGGTATATATTATTGGAGGCAGCAGAATCTATGGGCTCCTGTCAGGTATATATTATTGGAGGCAGCAGAATCTATGGGCTCCTGTCAGGTATATATTATTGGAGGCTGGAGAACGTATGGGCTCCTGTCAGGAATATATTATTGGAGACAGGAGAATGTATGGGCTCCTGTCAGGTATATATTATTTGAGATAGGAGAATCTATGGGCTCCTGTGAGGTATATATTACTGGAGGCAGCAGAGTCTATGGGCTCCTGTCAGGTGTATATTATTGGAGGCAGCAGAATGTATGGCCTCCTGTCAGGTATATATTATTGGAGGCTGGAGAACGTATGGGCTCCTGTCAGGAATATATTATTGGAGACAGGAGAATGTATGGGCTCCTGTCAGGTATATATTATTGGAGACAGGGAAATGTATGGGCTCCTGTGAGGTATATATTACTGGAGGCAGGAGAATCTATGGGCTCCTGTCAGGTATATATTAATGGAGGCAGGAGAATGTATGGGCTCCTGTCAGGTATATATTATTGGAGGCACCAGAATGTATGGACTCCTGTCAGGTATATATTATTGGAGGCAGGAGAATGTATGGACTCCTGTCAGGTATATATTATTGGAGGCAGGAGAATGTATGGGCTCCTGTCAGATATATATTATTGGAGGCAGCAGAATCTATGGGCTCCTGTCAGGTATATATTATTGGAGGCAGCAGAATCTATGGGCTTCTGTCACGTATATATTATTAGAGGCAGGACAATCTATGGGCTCCTGTCAGGTATATATTATTGGAGGCAGGAGAATCTATGGGCTCCTGTCAGGTATATATTATTGGAGGCAGGAGAATGTATGGGCTCCTGTCAGGTATATATTATTGGAGGCAGGAGAATGTATGGGCTCCTGTCAGGTATATATTATTGGAGGCAGCAGAATGTATGGGCTCCTGTCAGGTATATATTATTGGAGGCAGCAGAATCTATGGGCTCCTGTCAGGTATATATTATTGGAGGCACCAGAATGTATGGACTCCTGTCAGTTATATATTATTGGAGGCAGGAGAATGTATGGACTCCTGTCAGGTATATATTATTGGAGGCAGGAGAATGTATGGGCTCCTGTCAGATATATATTATTGGAGGCAGCAGAATCTATGGGCTCCTGTCAGGTATATATTATTGGAGGCAGCAGAATCTATGGGCTTCTGTCACGTATATATTATTAGAGGCAGGACAATCTATGGGCTCCTGTCAGGTATATACTATTGGAGGCAGGAGAATCTATGGGCTCCTGTCAGGTATATATTATTGGAGGCAGCAGAATGTATGGGCTCCTGTCAGGTATATATTATTGGAGGCAGGAGAATCTATGGGCTCCTGTCAGGTATATATTATTGGAGGCAGCAGAATGTATGGGCTCCTGTCAGGTATATATTATTGGAGGCAGCAGAATCTATGGGCTCCTGTCAGGTATATATTATTGGAGGCAGCAGAATCTATGGGCTCCTGTCAGGTATATATTATTGGAGGCAGGAGAATCTATGGGCTCCTGTCAGGTATATATTATTGGAGGCAGCAGAATGTATGGGCTCCTGTCAGGTATATATTATTGGAGGCAGGAGAACGTATGGGCTCCTGTCAGGTATATATTATTGGAGACAGGAAAATCCATGGGCTCCTGTCAGGTATATAATATTGGAGGCAGGAGAATATATGGGCTCCTGTCAGGTATATATTATTGGAGGCAGCAGAAACTATGGGCTCCTGTCAGGTATATATTATTGGAGGCAGGAGAATGTATGGGCTCCTGTCAGGTATATATTATTGGATGCAGGAGAATGTATGGGCTCCTGTCAGGTATATATTATTGGAGGCAGGAGAATGTATGGGCTCCTGTCAGGTATATATTATTGGAGGTAGGAGAATGTATGGGCACCTGTCAGGTATATATTATTGGAGGCAGGAGAATGTATGGGCTCCTGTCAGGTATATAATATTGGAGACACGAGAATCTATGGGCTCCTGTCAGGTATATAGTATTGGAGGCAGCAGAATGTATGGGCTCCTGTCAGGTATATATTATTGGAGATAGGAGAATCTATGGGCTCCTGTCAGGTATATATTACTGGAGGCAGGAGAATGTATGGACTCCTGTCAGGTATATATTATTGGAGGCAGCAGAATGTATGGGCTCCTGTTAGGTATATATTATTGGAGGCAGCAGAATGTATGGGCTCCAGTCAGGTATATATTATTGGAGGCAGCAGAATCTATGGGCTCCTGTCAGGTATATATTATTGGAGGCAGCAGAATGTATGGGCTTCTGTCAGGTATATATTATTGGAGGCAGCAGAATCTATGGGCTCCTGTCAGGTATATATTATTGGTGGCAGGAGAATGTATGGGCTCCTGTCAGGTATATACTATTGGAGGCAGCAGAATCTATGGGCTCCTGTCAGGTATATATTATTGGAGGCAGCAGAATCTATGTTCTCCTGTCAGGTATATATTATTGGAGGCAGGAGAATGTATGGGCTCCTGTCAGGTATATATTACAGGAGGCAGAAGAATGTATGGGCTCCTGTCAGATTTATATTATTGGAGACAGGAGAATGTGGGCTCCTGTGAGGTATATATTATTGGAGGCAGCAGAATCTATGAGCTCCTGTCAGGTATATATTATTGGAGGCAGGAGAATCTATGGGCTACTGTCAGGTATATATTATTGGAGGCAGCAGAATGTATGGGCTCCTGTCAGGTATATATTAATGGAGGCAGGAGAATGTATGAGCTCCTGTCAGGTATATATTATTGGAGGCAGGAGAATATATGGGCTCCTGTCAGGTTTTTATTATTGGAGGCAGGAGAATGTATGGGCTCCTGTCAGGTATATATTATTGGAGGCAGGAGAATATATGGGCTCCTGTCAGGTATATATTATTGGAGGCAGCAGAATGTATGGGCTCCTGTAAGGTATATATTATTGGAGACAGGAGAATGTATGGGCTCCTGTCAGGTATATATTATTGGAGGCAGCAGAATCTATGGGCTCCTATCAGGTATATATTATTGGAGGCAGCAGAATGTATGGGCTCCTGTAAGGTATATATTATTGGAGGCAGAAGAATCTATGGGCTCCTGTCAGGTATATATTATTGGAGGCAGAAGAATCTATGGGCTCCTGTCAGGTATATATTATTGGAGGCAGCAGAATCTATGGGCTCCTGTCAGGTATATATTATTGGAGGCAGGAGAATCTATGGGCTCCTGTCATGTTTATATTATTGGAGACAGGAGAATGTATGGGCTCCTGTCAGGTATATATTATTGGAGGCAGCAGAATCTATGAGCTCCTGTCAGGTATATATTATTGGAGGCAGGAGATTGTATGGGCTCCTGTCAGGTATATATTATTGGAGGCAGGAGAATGTATGGGCTCCTGTCAGGTATATATTATTAGAGGCAGCAGAATGTATGGGCTCCTGTCAGGTATGTATTATTGGAGGCAGCAGAATCTATGGGCTCCTGTCAGGTATATATTATTGGAGGCAGCAGAATCTATGGGCCCCTGTCAGGTATATATTATTGGAGGCAGGAGAATGTATGGGCTCCTGTCAGTTATATATTTTTGGAGGCAGGAGATTGTATGAGCTCCTGTCAGGTATATATTATTGGAGGCAGCAGAATGTATGGCCCCTTGTCAGGTATATATTATTGGAGGCAGCAGAATCTATGGGCTCCTGTCAGGTATATATTATTGGAGGCAGCAGAATCTATGGGCTCCTGTCAGGTATATATTATTGGAGGCAGGAGAATGTATGGGCTCCTGTCAGGTATATATTATTGGAGGCAGGAGAATGTATGGGCTCCTGTCAGGTATATATTATTGGAGGCAGGAGAATGTATGGGCTCCTGTCAGGTATATATTAATGGAGGCAGGATAATGCATGGCCTCCTATCGGGTATATATTATTGGAGGCAGGAGAATGTATGGGCTCATGTCAGGTAAATATTATTGGAGGCAGCAGAATCTATGGGCTCCTGTCAGGTATATATTATTGGAGGCAGCAGAATGTATGGGCTCCTGTCAGGTATATATTATTGGAGACAGCAGAATGTATGGGCCCCTGTCAGGTATATATTATTGGAGACAGCAGAATCTATGGGCTTCTGTCAGGTATATATTATTAGAGACAGGAGAATGTATGGGCTCCTGTCAGGTATATATTATTGGAGGCAGCAAAATCTATGGGCTCCTGACAGGTATATATTATTGGAGGCAGCAGAATGTATGGGCTCCTGTCAGGTATATATTATTGGAGGCAGCAGAATCTATGGGCTCCTGTCAGGTATTTATTATTGGAGGCAGCAGAATCTATGGGCTCCTGTCAGGTATATATTATTGGAGGCAGCAGAATCTATGGGCTCCTGTCAGGTATATATTATTGGAGGCAGGAGAATGTATGGGCTCCTGTCAGGTATATATTATTGGAGGCAGGAGAATGTATGGGCTCCTGTCAGGTATATATTATTGGAGGCAGGAGAATGTATGGGCTCCTGTCAGGTATATATTAATGGAGGCAGGATAATGCATGGCCTCCTGTCGGGTATATATTATTGGAGGCAGGAGAATGTATGGGCTCATGTCAGGTAAATATTATTGGAGGCAGCAGAATCTATGGGCTCCTGTCAGGTATATATTATTGGAGGCAGCAGAATGTATGGGCCCCTGTCAGGTATATATTATTGGAGACAGCAGAATCTATGGGCTTCTGTCAGGTATATATTATTAGAGACAGGAGAATGGATGGGCTCCTGTCAGGAATATATTATTGGAGGCAGCAGAATCTATGGGCTCCTGACAGGTATATATTATTGGAGGCAGCAGAATGTATGGGCTCCTGTCAGGTATATATTATTGGAGGCAGCAGAATCTATGGGCTCCTGTCAGGTATAGGTCAGGGGTCCTCAAACTACGGCCCGCGGGCCACATGCGGCCTGCGGAGGACTTTTATCCGGCCAGCCGGGCTGTGGGCAGAGGAGAGCGGTGTCAGCGCCCGCCCTTCCCCCCGCTTTCTCAGAGCCCCGGCAGCCCGATACTTACCTCTCCCCGTGCCTTCACAGATTCGCTGTCTTCCTGGTCTGCGCTCCCTGTGACGTGTCAGGTCAGAGGGTGCGGTGACATCTTTGCACCGCGCCCTCCCCTGAGCCGTCACAGGCAGCGCAGAGTGGGAAAACGCCGGAGACGCTGGAGTCCAGACCCAAGCAACGGCAGCAGGCAAGGAGGGAGGTGAGTATTGCATTTTTTTTTAATGTATGGAGGCATGGGACATAATATTAGGGGTGACATCCCGCATGTGGCATTATATGGGGGGGGGGACATCCTGAATGGGGCATTATATGGGGGGGTGATATCCTGAATGGGGCATTATATGGGGGGGTGACATCCTGAATGGGGCATTATATGGGGGGGTGACATCCTGAATGGGGCATTATATGGGGGGGGTGACATCCTAAATGGGGCATTATATGGGGGGGGGTGACATCCTGAATGGGGCATTATAAAGACAGGGGAGTGATATCTTGCACATGGCATTATATGGTGGGAGAAAGGGAAATCCTGCATGGGGCATAATAAGGGGGGGGACAGCCTGCATAGGGCAGTATAAGGGGGAAACAGCCTGCCTATTGAGGACCTATGCTGCCTATTGGGGACATTTACTTGCCTATTGGGGATATTTACCTGCCTATTGGGGACCTATGCTGCCTATTGGGAACATTTACCTGCCTATTGGGGACATTTACTTGCCTATTGGGGATATTTACCTGCCTATTGAGGACCTATGCTGCCTATTGGGGACCTATGCTGCCTATTTGGGACATTTACCTGCCTATTGGGGACCTATGCTGCCTATTAGGTACATTTACCTGCCTATTGGGGACCTATGCTGCCTATTGGGTACATTTACCTGCCTATTGGGGAACTATGCTGCCTATTGGGGACATTTACCTGCCTATTGGGGATATTTACCTGCCTATTGAGGACCTATGCTGCCTATTGGGGACATTTACCTGCCTATTGAGGACCTATGCTGCCTATTGGGTACAGTTACCTACCTATTGAAATACCGGTTGATTTAACTTTACTTGCTCTTCATTTTAAATATTGTATTTGTTCCTGTATTGTTTTTTTTTACTACAAAATAAGATATGTGCAGTGTGCATAGTAATTTGTTCATAGTTTTTTTTAAAAAACTATATTCCGGCCCTCCAATGGTCTGAGGGACCGTGAACTGGCCCCCTGTTTAAAAAGTTTGAGGACCCCTGTTCTAGGTTCTTCAAAGTAGCCACTTTTTGCTTTGATGACTGCTTTGCGCACTCTTGGCATTCTCTTGATGAGCTTCAAGAGGTAGTCACCGGAAATGGTTTTCACTTCACAGGTGTGCCCTGTCAGGTTTAATAAGTGATATTTTTTGCCTTATAAATTGGGTTGGGACCATCAGTTGTGTTGTGCAGAAGTCTGGTGGATACACAGCTGATAGTCCTACTGAATAAGCTGTTAGAATTTGTATTATGGCAAGAAAAAAGCAGCTAAGTAAAGAAAAACGAGTGGCCATCATTACTTTAAGAAATGAAGGTCAGTCAGTCCGAAAAATTGGGAAAACTTTGAAAGTGTCCCCAAGTGCAGTTGCAAAAACCATCAAGTGCTACAGAGAAACTGGCTCACATGAGGACCGCCCAAGGAAAGGAAGACCAAGAGTCACCTCTGCTTCTGAGGATAAGTTTATCCGAGTCACCAACCTCAGAAATCGCAGGTTAACAGCAGCTCAGATTAGAGACCAGATCAATGCCACACAGAGTTCTAGCAGCAGACACATCTCTACAACAACTGTTAAAAGGAGACTTTGTGCAGCAGGCCTTCATGGTAAAATAGCTGCTAGGAAACCACTGCTAAGGACAGGCAACAAGCAGAAGAGATTTGTTTGGGCTAAAGAACACAAAGAATGGATATTACACCAGTGGAAATCTGTGCTTTGGTCTGATGAGTCCAAATTTGAGATCTTTGGTTCCAACCACCGTGTCTTTGTGCGGCGCAGAAAAGGTGAAGGGATGGACTCTACATGCCTGGTTCCCACCGTGAAGCATGGAGGAGGAGGTGTGATGGTGTGGGGGTGCTTTGCTGGTGACACTGGTGACACTTTGCTGGCTACCACAGCATCTTGCAGCAGCATGCTAGTCCATCCGGTTTGTGTTTAGTTGGACCACCATTTATTTTTCAACAGGACAATGACCCCAAACACACCTCCAGGCTGTGTAAGGGCTATTTGACCAAGAGAGAGAGTGATCGGGTGCTATGCCAGATGACCTGGCCTCCACAGTCACCAGACCTGAACCCAATCGAGATGGTTTGGGGTGAGCTGGACCGCAGAGTGAAGGCAAAAGGGCCAATAAGTGCTAAGCATCTCTGGGAACTCCTTCAAGATTGTTGGAAGACCATTTCCGGTGACTACCTCTTGAAGCTCATCAAGAGAATGCCAAGAGTGTGCAAAGCAGTCATCAAAGCAAAAGGTGGCTACTTTGAAGAACCTAGAATATAAGACATATTTTCAGTTGTTTCACACTTTTTTGTTAAGTATATAATTCCACATGTGTTAATTCATAGTTTTGATGTCTTCAGTGTGAATGTACAATTTTCATAGTCATGAAAATATCGAAAAATCTTTAAATGAGAAGGTGTGTCCAAACTTTTGGTCTGTACTGTACATAAATGACAGCCGAGTGCTGTGATGGCCTATTTTTATTAGTCCCATACAGAATCCATGAATGGACGGACAGACTTGTGCTATGCATACATGAAAATTATTTTATTAAACATGGACATAGTCTTTCCTAAGTAACATTGGGGTCCCTGGTGGTCCTAACCTCAGCAACTTATGTTTTATCCAATATGACTGTAACAGCGTGTCCCTCTCCCGCCTGTGTTCATGTACTCTATGTAATGTAACCTGCTTTAGTGTAAGGGGTGTAAGGCTATGTGCCCACGATGCAGAAATGCTCAGGATTTTTTCCTGAGCGTTTCTGCATCTCCCTGGCAGAAAAAAAACACATGCGGATTGTACATGCGGATTGTACATGCGTTTTACCTGCCAGGGACAAGCAGATGTGAAGCGTTCTTCGCATGCATTTCCGCATGCGGGTTGACAAGCGCTCTCTAAGCGATTTTAGCATCACTTGGAAAGTGCTTGACAACTTGGTCACACTATATAAATCCATGCCTTTTGCATGGATTTATATAGTGTGACCTTAAAGAATGGTAAAAAATAAATCTATACTTACCTTCCGATGGCCCCCGGAGTCTTGCTTCGCTCCGTCCTGGCTTGCCGGCTGCTCGCGATATACCTTACACTGAAGGACCTGCCGTCACATGACTAAATGACGTCAGCGCAGGTCCTTCAGTCCACATCGCGTTGTCGGCAAGCGAAGACAAGCACACCGCGGGCCATCAGAAGGTAAGTATAATATTTATTTCCAGTACGTTCCCATGACAGCACCATAGGGACAGGAAGCACAAGAGGTTAAAAGCCCTCCCACCCCCAACCTCCTCAGTGTTTTTCTTGTCCATACACAGGACAGGGAGTAGAGGAGGAGCGCTGGTGCAGGAGCACTGAAGAAAAGGTTTTTACCTCGAGGGACCCCGGGGGATTGGGGGGGCCGCGGCTCTCTCCTTCCCGTCGTCAAGCGGGTCCTGGGCCGACACTCCCTGCCGGGAGTCCCTCAACCCTCCGGTGTGCTGGAGCCTCCGGGTGCCGCTTCCCCATCGCCGGGGCTCTCGGCGTCCTGCTCTGGACGGGTCCGGCTTCTCCCGGCTCCAGGACCGCCCGGCGTCGAAACCGGAAGTCCGGAGATGAAGACTTCTGGTAGCGGTCGCGCGGGAAATTCAAACCGCGGTTAGACCAGATGCCAGGGAGCAGGAGAAAATGACTGGACGACCAGGTAAGGTATAAGAAGGGGAGCTGGGGAGCAGCATAGGCAGGCTTACAGCTTTGGCACCCCTGGCAGTACAATGGCTGACGTGTCACACCCTGATACCCACCCTGGATCGCCCCAGAGTCATGTAAGTGTACCATTACCCCTTTTTATATGGCTACTGGGGCTTACGCTTACCAGGCCCTCCAGATTTTTTATAGGATATCTCTGGGCAGTTACCACCTCCTTCTGAAAAAAAGAAGGATACGGGAAGAAAGGCCACAGTAAAATCCAAGAGGTGCCTGGATTGTAACATCAGACTTCCTGACTCATATACAAAGCGTGTATGTGCTGAATGTAGAGCCTCCATGCTAAAGGAGGAGCACGGGGCTTTATTAAATGAGATGCGCAGTATAATTAAAGAAGAAGTTCAGGCTTCTATCACGTCTCTACAGCCCCCAGGTTCAGGAGTCCAGGATGTCCCGGACCCAAAAGACCCAGAGAAGATATAGCACCATCTTCTGAGGGTGAAATCGACCCATCTGGCAACTCTGACAGTGGGACCATTAGTCTACCTCAGGGCGGGGAATGGAAAAGATATATGTTCCACTCAGGTGTTATGGATATTCTTCTACGAGCCGTCAGAAACATGATGCAAGTAGAGGAAACGGAGAAGAGCAGTAACATTCAGGACGAGATGTTTGGTGGTCTTAAACCCAGAGATCCATGGTTTTTCCTGTTAATGCTCATGTGAAGGACATGATACTGGAGGAATGGGAAGATGCGGAGACTCTCTATACGAGACTTCCGCGCCCGACTATCTTTTGACCCAGAGGACACCAACGTGTGGGACACTGTTCCTAAAATTTACGTCCCAGTGGCTAAAGTGGTCAAGAAAACCTCTAACCCCTTTGAAGACTCGTCAGTACTTAAAGATCCTATGGATAGGAAGGTGGACAGACTTGAAAAAAGCCTGGGAATCTTCGGTGGCAATCATTGAATCTAATGTCGCTGCTACATCTATTGCCAGATCCATGAGAATCTGGCTAGAAGAGTTAGAGAGTCACCTATGGGATGGCACCCCGAGGGAAATTCTCCTTCAATCATTGCCCCTGTTAAAGATGGCAACAAATTTTTTGGCCGACGCTTCGGCGGAATCGGTCAGATTTGCGGCCAGAAATAATGTGCTTTCCAACTCAGCCCGTAGAGCTGTTTGGTTAAAAACATGGTCTGGAGATACAGCTTCTAAGAACAAGCTGTGCTCTATTCCATTTTCAGGGCTCAGAGTATTCGGACCTGTACTAGATGACATTCTAGAAAAAGCATCCGATAGAAAGAAGGGCTTCCCCGAGGAGAAAAAGAAGGAGCAGCCCTTTCGTAAACCCTTCCCCTCCCGTAAATATAACACTCAGAAAAAAGGGGGGTCCACAAGCTGGAGTTTTAATAAGGGGAACAAAGATAGGAAATACCAGCCCAGTACCAGCTCCCTTCCAAAATGACAATGACTATGTCAGAGTGGAGGGGGTGGGGGTGGTGAGGCCAGGGACTGGAAATTCATATTCCCAGTTATGAAGGTCTCAGCAGGAATGCCAGGGACTGGAAATTCATATTCCCAGTTATGAAGGTCTCAGCAGGAATGCTAGTCTGTCTGACTTCAAAGGACCCCAGGAGAGAATTGAATACAGGTCAGCTAGGATATATACCTTTGTAGTGCAAACGCCTATTCCTGACAAGAGTATGGGGTAGCTAATTGAATCATGGCAATGAGGAATAGCTAATTGAATTACCTCTGAAGTCAGGGAAAAGCTCCTGTGTTAGATCAATTAACATGCGCACCTTACAATGAGGATATTGCTGGGAAATGGATTATGAAATGTCTGATAGAAGGGAAGAGGAGATTCCATGTAAATCGCCTATTTTCTGCCCTGCCCAAGTTACGTATAAATGTGTCCCTCTGTGAGAGAGGAGGGGTCACCTGTCGCTACAGATGGGCAGAAAGACACTAAGAACCGCCCTGGACCCATGACAGCACCCTTCCTGCCGTGTCCAGAGACCTTTGATGAAAGTGTGGTATATTCACTTTTACTCCTTTTAATTTTACTGTATCGTATTACTGCTTGTATTTGTCTGACTACTGTATATATATATATTGTAACCGCTTGTATATATTGTACCTAGCATCACTCTTTTGAGTGTAACGGGTCTGGGAGGTGGAACCTCTGAGCAACTATACAAGGGGGCAGTCCTTGTAAGGAAGCGGGTGGCTCCCAGGGAAGGCGGGCAGGTAGTCACGGCTAGTGACAGGGACAGTCTCTGGGTAAACGGGCAGGTGGTCACGGCAAGTGACCGGGACAGTCTCTGTGTAAACGGGCAGGTGGTCACGGCAAGTGACGGGGACAGTCTCTTGACAGGCGGGTGGTCACGGCAAGTGACGGCAGAGCCTCCAGGTAGGCTAGCAGGAAGGTAGCAGGTGGACGCTCCCAGGTGAGCGGGCAAGAGTCTCTGGACAGGCAGGTGGTCACAGCACGTGACGGCGGAGCCTCCAGGTAGGCTAGCAGGCAGGTAGAAGGTGAGCGCTCCCAGGTGAGCGGGCAAGAGTCTCTGGACAGGCAGGTGGTCACAGCACGTGACGGCGGAGCCTCCAGGTAGGCTTCCAGACAGGTAGTAGGTGAGCGCTCCCAGGTGAGCGGGCAGGCTGGTCCATAGACAGACTGACAGGTGTCGGAAGGCAGACTGTCGGACCGCAGGCTTGCAAGCAGGTAAGCGGATATCAGGCAGGTATCAAGCAGGAATCTGGCAGGTGACTGGCAGGTAACAAGCAGGAATCTGGCAGGTGACTGGCAGGTAACTGGTAACGGGACCTGAGGGCTGAAGCAGAGTGAAGGCTTTGCAACAAAATTGCTCGGGCACCTCCATTTTGGAGGAGGTGCCTTATATATGGGAGGTCCTCCGGCAATTGGCCGGGGACTCCTTAGGACGGCGCGCGCGGTCCCTTTAAGAGAGGGGGAGCGCGCGCGCCCTAAGCACACTGCCGGGGAAGGAGCGCGTGCCGGAAGCAGCGGGGAGAGAAGCGCTGGAGGACGCCACGCCAGGAGCGGGGAGGTGAGAGGGACGGCGTCTCTGCCTAGTACGGGGCAGAGACGCCGATGCTACATTGAGTAAATAAATATATAAAATTTGTAAGCTCGCTTCACATTATCCTAAACCCGGAACTCACGGAAGTTGTGAGGAAGGATCAGGGGCACGTGGCTCCGATCGGTTTGTGACAATTGATGGCAGCGGTGGGATATTGTGTGATCCTGCCGGTGTCGTCCTGACAATTGGTGGCAGCGGTTGGGATTTGGATATCTGTGAACTGAGCTCGGTGCTAGTTAGTAGATCAGACATAGTATACAGTGAAAGCATGTGTGCGATACTGTACCCTTCCCCCTCTTAGTTTTCTGTCCTATCTTTTATTTGGCTACGGTCTCTGGTGGATGGCATACTGCCTCAGAAGCAAAGGTTCCCAGATGAGTGCTACCAGAGGGGACGCTGAGCAGATGGCAGGTGGCAGTGTGGTGCCAGTCGCTGACCAGACAGAGGTGTCAGAGGAGGGTGGAAGTGCCCCGACACCCACAAAAATCCTGGACATTCTGTTATGCAATCCACAGCTCCAGCTGGAGGGGCCAATAACCCGGCCCTGGACGCTCTTATGCAGGCCTACCTCCAGGCTCTGAGAGATGGACAGCAGGAGCAGAGCCAGGCCGTGCTCCACATGTGGCAAGCTGAGCGAGATGCCCAGGAAAGAAAGTGGCAAGCTGAGCGAGATGCCCAGGAAAGAAAGGAGGAGAGGCAGTACCAGCTACAGTTAGCCCAGCTGCGGAGCCAGCAGGACCCACCGGCTCAAACAGCACAGACTCCAGCAGCCCCAAAAGCTAAGATGCGCTCAGAGGATCTGCCTGTCCTGGAATCGGAAGGAGATCTGGACCTTTTCCTGAAAGGGTTTGAACAGGTGTGTCTCCAGTACCAGGTACCCAAGGCAAACTGGGCACGCACCCTGTCCACCAGGCTAAGAGGGAGAGCCCTGGACGCTTTCTCGTCTCTCCCTGCAGCCCAGCACCAGGACTATGACCTCATTAAAGCTGCACTGATCCTGAGGTACAGTCTCACGCCTGAGGTGTACAGAGTGAAATTCCGCAGCCTGAGGAAACGACCAACCGAGAGCTACCTAGAGACTCTGCTCCAGATGAGTGTCCAGCTTCACAGATGGGCAGAGGGAGAGATAGACAATCCCGACGAAGCAACCTTGGATCTGTTCCTCAAGGAGCAATTCTTAAACATTTGCTCGGAGGAGGTGCAACAATATGTCCTGGACCAAAAACCCCAAGATGCCAGAACTGCTGTGGAGCTAGCGGATGAGCACGTCGCCAACCGGACGTCGCGGAGACCCGTCAGCACCGGCTGGAGGGGGGGTAAGACCAATCCTGTTGCGGATAACCCTGCGGTTTCCCCTGAGACTACCCCCGCCCGAAAACCGATGGGCCCCATTGTTCCCCCTTCCAAGCCCCAAGGAGGACCCCCCTCGATGTCACGCCTACAATCAGCCGGGACATTACAGGGCGAACTGCCCTAGCCGGAAGAGGAACCCCCCTACTTTCCAAACCCCAGCAGCAGGTCCAACAATTTATGTGGTGGGGAGGGGTGGGGCCAGGCCCAATGACAATCTCCAGCAAGTGACTGTGGGGAATAAAGTGGTTATGGGACTAAGGGACACGGGGGCCGATGTGACCCTAGTACAGCCTGAACTGGTACCCCCGGAGAGTATCATCCCTGGAAAGACGCTGACCGTCAGCGGGGTTGGTACGGAGAAGATAACTCTACCCATGGCTTGTGTGCATCTGGATTGGGGTGTGGACAAGGGGCTGGTAGAGGTCGGGGTTACATCTCGTCTCCCTGCTAATGTCTTGTTGGGGACAGACTTGGGGCCTCTCACCTCTCAGTATGGGAAGAGATCAACACCACTGTCCCGTGGTAATGTATCTGTGATATTATACTTGGTGGTACCATACATGCTGATCCTTGTAGTGACGTGCCAACTGACAGGAGTGCAGCTGGGGGGGATTTAGCCCCCCTTCCTGCTCTCTCAGCTGACATGTCCAGCTCTGAACTTTTCAGTGAGAATGCTAATGCAATTCATTGTCGTGCTAATGAACTCTCTGGCTTGGCTGAGGAGCTGGTGGGGGCCTTGCCTGCCCCTCCCAACTGTCAGCTTGCACATGATCCCTCCAGCAGCTCAAAACCTAGTGAACCTGTCAAGTGTATATCACATGTTGGGGCAACCCACAGTGACCCCACAACCCATCCAGGTGAGGGAAGGGGACCGGGACTCCCTGAGGAGACCCCGGGCATTGCTGTGGTCACCCGCAGCTGGAGGGCTCTGGAGGCAGAGGCCGCTTTGCACCCTGACTCCTCTACCCCATCACCTGGGTCTGGTGTTAACCCCCCAGCGCCGTTCCCTGAGAGTTCCGGCGAGAGTGCGGCCTTCAGGTCCCTGTTAGCAGGCTCCAGCCTGGAGTTCCAGGCGGCTGTCCAAGCCGACAGCAGCCTGGAAGCCTTGAAGGAACGCGCAGGTAACCCCCCCTTGGAGACAGACAAGGACCGCTTGTTCTGGGACCAAGGGAGGCTGTATAGGGAAACACTGCCCACAGATAGACAAGGAGGTTGGCGCGGCGAGAGGCACCTAGTGGTACCTCAGCCGTACTGGGCTGAGCTGTTACGGCTCGCGCATGAAATTCCGTTGGCTGGTCACCTAGGGGTTGCTAAGACCAAGGCTCGGCTAGCCCACTTGTTTTATTGGCCTAAGATGGGGACAGCAGTAGCTGCCTACTGCCGTTCGTGTGTCACCTGTCAGAGGATGGGGAAGGCGGGGCCAGGCCCTAAAGCCCCATTGATACCTCTGCCCATAATAGGTGAGCCTTTCCAGCGGATTGCTGTGGACCTCATTGGGCCGCTGCCCTTTCCCAGCAGCTACATACTAACAGTAGTAGACTACGCTACTACGTACCCAGAAGCTGTCGCGCTGTCCTCCATCCGAGCAGATGTAGTGGCCAAAGCCCTGCTAGAAATCTTCACCCGTGTTGGTTTCCCCCAGGA
The DNA here is from genome assembly GCF_046119375.1 of Phyllobates terribilis. Taxonomy (NCBI): domain Eukaryota; kingdom Metazoa; phylum Chordata; class Amphibia; order Anura; family Dendrobatidae; genus Phyllobates; species Phyllobates terribilis. The sequence goes on from NW_027362769.1 coordinate 371,985,337, forward strand.
GATGCTCACGGACCGAGGGACCCAGTTCATGTCTGACTTGATGCAGAGCCTGTGCAAGCAAACAGGGGTGCAACACCTGGTGTCCAGCCCGTATCACCCACAGACTTATGGCCTGTGTGAACGGTTCAATGGCACGTTGAAACAGATGATCCGAATGTTGGTCGAGTCCCAGGGACGCGACTGGGATCGACACCTCCCACATCTGTTGTTTGCTTACCAGGAAGTGCCTCAAGCCTCGACGGGGTTCTCCCCCTTCGAGCTCCTGTATGGAAGACGGGTACGGGGACCCCTCGCACTCATGAGGGAATCCTGGGAGGAAGAAGCAGCCACCCCAGGCGTTTCAGTTGTGGAATTTGTCTTGCAATTCCGTGACAGAATGCAGGCTCTGACACAACTGGTACATGACAACATGGTCCAGGCCCAGGCAGAGCAGAAGCGCTGGTATGACCAGAATGCTCGGAAGAGGACATACCAGGAAGGGCAGAAAATATGGGTCCTAGTCCCGGTGCCCCAGGACAAGCTTCAGGCAAGATGGGATGGCCCTTATGACGTGCATCAGCAGCTCAGTAAGGTCAATTACCTGGTCACAATTGACCCGTTCTGGACCAGGCAGATGGTCTTCCATGTCAACATGATGAAAGCGCATCATGACAGGGAAGCCTGAGCCTTTCCGGTGTGCAGTCTGCCGGAGGAAGGGGAGGAGGAGGAGGACCTCATGGATCTGCTCGCACATGCACGCGCGGGAGGGTCCATGGAGGATGCCCCCATGAACATCCTTCTGTCTGAGGACCAACGGTCCCAGCTGAAGGAGGTCATGCGCCCTTTCCCTGGCCTCCTCTCCGGAAAGCCCGGGTGGACAAAGCTGGCAGTCCACTGAGTGGACACGGGGAATCACGCCCCTATCCGGCGAAAGGCATATCGCGTCTCCTTGGAGGTACAGGAGCAAATGTGGAAGGAGATTGCCGAGATGCTGGAGCTGGGGGTGATCCGCCCGTCCACCAGCGCATGGGCCTCACCTGTAGTCCTCGTACCCAAAAAGGACCGGACGACCCGATTCTGTGTGGATTACAGGGGGCTCAATGCCATTACCGCCGATGACGCGTTCCCCATGCCGCGCATCGACGACCTGCTTGACCGGTTGGGCAAGGCTCAGTACTTGACCATCATAGACTTGAGCCAAGGATACTGGCAGATTCCCCTGTCCCTAGAGGCACAGGAGAAATCAGCCTTTATCACTCCTTTTGGACTGTATGAGCCCACCGTCATGCCATTTGGCATGAAGAATGCCCCCGCCACTTTCCAGCGGATGGTCAACACCTTGCTGTCAGGGTGCGAAGGGTTCGCAGCTGCGTACCTGGATGACATTGCCGTCTTCAGCCCCACTTGGGAGGAACACCTTCGGCACCTGTCAGAGGTGCTGGGGCGGATCCACCGGGCAGGCTTGACCATCAAGCCGGGAAAGTGTCAGATGGGCATGACCGAGGTCCAATACCTGGGACACCGGGTAGGTGAGGGTAAACTGAGACCAGAACCCGGGAAGGTGGATGCAATCACGACCTGGCCCACCCCAAGGACCAAGAAACAGGTGATGTCTTTCTTGGGTATGGCCGGGTACTATAGGAAGTTCGTACAGGACTATAGTGCACTGGCCAAGCCCCTGACAGACCTCACCAAGAAGAAGCTGCCGCAAGCTGTCAACTGGACAGCGGACTGCGAGCGCTCCTTCCAGACCTTGAAAGCTGCCGTGGCGGCAGCCCCTGTACTCCAGGCGTACGACGACTCCCGGCCTCTTGTAGTACAAACTGACGCAGCACCTACGGACTCGGTGCGGTGCTGAGCCAACCTGACTCAGCAGGTCAAGAGCACCCTGTTCAATACCTCAGTCGGAAACTTCTGCCGAGGGAAGTGGCCTACTCTACGGTGGAGAAGGAATGCCTGGCGATCGTGTGGGCTCTGCAGCATCTGCAGCCATACGTGTACGGGTGCCATTTCACCGTGGTGACGGACCACAACCCCCTCACTTGGCTATCTCGAGTAGCCGGTGAGAACGGAAGGTTGTTGCGTTGGAGCCTAGCTCTCCAACACTACAACTTTGATGTTCGGTATAAGTCCGGCCGGGCCCACGGTAACGCAGATGGGTTATCCCGGCAAGGGGAGGCAGCTGAAGTGCTTGCGGATGATGACCGACGAGGTCTTCCTCCGAACGCAATCTAAAAGGGGGAGGTGTGGTGACGCCAGGGACTGGAAATTCATATTCCCAGTTATGAAGGTCTCAGCAGGAATGGCAGGGACTGGAAATTCATATTCCCAGTTATGAAGGTCTCAGCAGGAATGCTAGTCTGTCTGACTTCAAAGGACCCCAGGAGAGAATTGAATACAGGTCAGCTAGGATATATACCTTTGTAGTGCAAACGCCTATTCCTGACAAGAGTATGGGGTAGCTAATTAAATCATGGCAATGAAGAATAGCTAATTGAATTACATCTGAAGTCAGGGGAAAGCTCTTGTGTTAGATCAATTACCATGCGCACCTTACAATGAGGATATTGCTGGGAAATGGATTATGAAATGTCTGATAGAAGGGAAGAGGAGATTCCATGTAAATCGCCTATTTTCTGCCCTGCCCAAGTTACGTATAAATGTGTCCCTCTGTGAGAGAGGAGGGGTCTTCTGTTGAGGGTCACCTGTCGCTACAGATGGGCAGAAAGACACTAAGAACCGCCCTGGACCCATGACAGCACCCTTCCTGCCGTGTCCAGAGACCTTTGATGAAAGTGTGGTATATTTACTTTTACTCCTTTTAATTTTACTGTATCGTATTACTGCTTCCTTACTGTATTTGTCTGATTACTGTATATATATATATATATCTTGTAACCACTTGTATATATTGTACCTAGCATCGCTCTTTTGAGTAAATAAATATATAAAATTTATAAGCTCGCTTCACATTATCCTAAACCCGGAACTCACGGAAGTTGTGAGGAAGGATCAGGAGCACGTGGCTCCGATCGGTTTGTGACAATTGGTGGCAGCGGTGGGATATTGTGTGATCCTGCCGGTGTCGTCCTGACAGGGGGCGATTAAAGTTTTTCAAAAACAGTTGGTATCGGGTCACTCAAAATCCCTGGATACTAACAACTATAGCACAGGGTTACAGGATAGAATTTTCTCAATATCCCCCTCAAAAATTCCGCCTGACAAAGGGTTCCCCTACCTCTCTTTCCCGTCTACGGGCAGACGTAGAGAAGCTGCTAAAATCAGAGGGTTATTGTGCCAGTTCCGGAACACGAACAACATCAGGGCCATTACTCCTCTCTGTTTTCAATAAAGAAACCGTCAGGGGAGTTCCGTACAATAATCAACTTGAAACCCCTAAACCGATGGGTCCGTTACAAAAAATTCCGCATGGAATCAGTAAGGTCAGCCATTCCTCTAATAGACGCAGATGCGGTAATGTGCACCCTGGACCTCAGAGATGCATACTACCACCTGCCAATACATTCCTCAAGTCAGCAATATCTGAGGTTTGCACTACCATCAGGCAGTCAGATTCTACACTACCAGTTCCAATGTCTTCCCTTTGGCCTGTCATCTGCTCCCAGAATCTTTACGAAGATCATGGCAGAGGTGGTGGCCTATATCCGACTCAGGGATATTACCATCATTCCGTACTTGGACGACTTCCTGGTGGTGGCAGGATCTCCTCTAGGTATGACGCAACATCTGGAAGTTGTCCTACAGACATTTACCAACCTGGGTTTGATTGTGAACAAAGAAAAATCCAATCTTATCCCCAGTACTTCACACATCTTCCTGGGAGTCCAGCTCGACTCCCGAAGGCGAATGTCTTATCTCCCGGAAGACAAAATGCTCTCAATTCCACAAAGGATTCATTCTTTTTCAAGAGAGAAGAAACCTTCAATCCGAAAGGCAATGAGTATTTCGGGAATTATGACGTCATGCATCACCTGCATCAGATGGAGCCAGTTCCATTCCAGGCCTCTACAGAAATGCATCCTGGAAGTGACAGACGGACATCAGAATTACCTAGATAGGAGGATGTCTTTGTTCAGAGACGCCCAGGACTCTCTACACTGGTGGCTCGACCAGAAGAATCTACAGACGGGAGTGCAGTGGACTCTGGAACCTTGTCTTTTAGTGACCACGGACGCAAGTCTCTCAGGATGGGGAGCTCGAGTGGGAGATTCTTATCTCCAAGGAACATGGTCCACAGAAATTCAGACCTGATCATCAAATTTTCGGGAACTACAGGCGATCTGGGAAGCCCTACAGAGAAGCCGGGCGGTCTTCAGAGACAGACATGTAAAAATCCTGTCGGACAACATCACGGCAGTCTCCTTCATCAGACATCAGGGCGGACCAAGACATCCACTTCTCCAGTCCCTGACCAAAAGGATATTCTTAGGGACAGAGAAAATAGTGAGCTCCATTTCAGCAGTTCACCTTCGGGGATCCGACAATCAGGAGGCAGATTATCTCAACAGGTGTCAGATGAAAGCTTCAGTATGGGAACTGAACGAAGAGGTGTTCCAGCAACTAACTGGCAGATGGGGTCAGCCGCACCTAGAACTTTTTGCATCCAGAACGACCCAGGAGATCATCCTCTGGCAGTGGATGCTCTCTCACAATATTGGGGAGAAGGCCTAACATATGCCTTCCCACCTGCCCCTCTAATTCGGAGAATGCTGCGGAAAATTCAGGAAGATCGGGCGACAGTCATAGCAACTGTCCCGTTCTGGCCAAGGAGGAGTTGGTTCTCCCTTCTACATCATCTAGCGTTGAAATACCCAATCATTTTACCATTTCAGGAGGTTCTTCTGACGCAAGGTCCACTGTTGCATCGGAATCTTCAACAACTCCAGCTCTCAGCCTGGCTTCTGAAGGGGAGATCCTGAAGAATAAGGGCTTATCCGCCAGAGTGATCCAGACTATGTAGGCTAGTAGAAAACCTGTAACTCAGGCCATATATAAAATAGTCTGGAAGACCTTTTGTCAGTTCCACAGGATGGTAGACACCTCTCAGCCAGACATCCCTGCGATCCTTGATTTCTTGCAGGCAGGATTTGATGCAGGTCATAGACCAAGTACCTTGAAGGTGCAGATTGCAGCACTAGGTGCTTTCTTCGACACATCATTGTCCTCGCATCCCTGGATAATCAGGTTTGTCAAGGCAATCCAGAGACTTAGGCCTACCCAGAGAATTTCTTCCCCTCTGTGGGATCTGAATCTTGTCCTGAGAGTCCTTTGTAAGCCTACCTACGGCTCAGTTAATGAATTGGGAATAAAGAACTTGACTCTGAAAACAGTCTTCTTGGTAGCAATCACCACGGCTAAACGGTTGGGTGAAATCCAGGCTCTATCTATTATCGAGCCTTGTATGCAGATTCGGGATGATTGCATCATTCTGAAGCTGGATCCAAGTTTCTCCCCGAAGGTGGTGTCATCAATGACCTTAATCCAAGAAGTGGTTCTTCCATCATTCTGCGAAAACCCTAGGAATCAGAGGGAGGAAGAGTTCCACCATCTCGATGTCCGCAGAGCAGTGTTGGCCTATTTGGAAGCCACTCGAAACTGGAGATTAGACTCTAATCTTTTTAAACAGTTTGGGGGAAAAATAGAGGCAAGAAGGCTTCAAAACCATCCTTAGCTAGATGGGTCACATCCATGATTAATCTAGCATATCTTTCAGAAGGACAGCCTCCCCCTGAAACTATCAAAGCCCATTCCACCAGAGCAATTTCCACCTCATGGGTAACTAGAGCAGGGGCTACCATTGAACAGATATGTACCGCAGCCACATGGTCAGGACATACTACTTTCTTGAAACACTACAAGCTAGATGTTCTCTCACAGCAGAGATCTGCGTTTGGTAGGAAGGTACTTCATGCAGTTATCCCACCCTAAGCTATGAGTTCTTGGGTATACTCCTATGGTGCTGTCATGGGGACGTACTGGAAAACCGGAATTAGTCTTACCGGTAATGATGTTTCCAGGAGTCCACATGACAGCACCCTTATTTCCCTCCCTATATTGCTACTGTATGTGATTCTAACATATGTCTAAGCAAGTCTATAAATAAAATTTTGTTGTACCCAGCCAATGTGGTTCTTGGAAAATCACTGAGGAGGTTGGGGGTGGGAGGGCTTTTAACCTCTTGTGCTTCCTGTCCCTACACAGGATATGGGATTACTCCTCCTATGGTACTGTCATGTGGACTGCTGGAAACATCATTACCGGTAAGACTAATTCCGTTTTTTTTATTTTATTATTTTTCACAGGTTCTATGGTACCCGGGTCCAGAGGAGAGTCTCCTGTCCTCCACACCAGGGTACCATCCGCACATAGAAACGCATATTATCCGTGTGTGCAAATGTGCTGACACGGATAATATGCGCTTCAATGCAATTCAATAATGGCAATTACGCTGCGTGTCCGCAAAATTAATGGACATGTTGCCTATTTTTCCACAATGATAATCCGCAGCGGAAATCTCCGCAGCATGTGCACAGCACGGATTATCATTGGGGAACATGGCAGACCTTCTACCAAGTGTTTCTGCAGAGTTTTTGCCGCTGCGGAAACGCTTAAACGCATCGTGGGCACACAGCCTAACAGCGTGTCCCTCCCCCGGCCTGGGTTCATGGACTGTAATGTAATCAGGCCTAGGTCAACATCTCTTGTTGCATCTAGTGGGTGTGAACCCTTCCCCGATCCAAGGGCTGATCCCAGTAGACAGAACAATAGACTCATGTTTGGCCCAGTCAGTTGAATGGTGCCTCCCGACGCTGGAGGGTCTCAGGCTGCGGCCAAATCCTCGTGGCGTGTGTGGATTGATAGAAGCTGCCACGTGGGATTGTGTCGTGTCCCTCATCTGCTGGATCCATTGAACTCATCCAAGGACTATTTCTATATTTTCCCTGGCGGGAGGCACCCCCTAACTTCTTTCTGCTGTTATATAGCAAAAACGAACCAAATACGGAGTATATGGAAAAGAATCCAAAAACTTTATTGTAAACAATATACAGAAAAGACATACATGATTAAAAAGGACGACACACAGACAACCAAACTGGGTGACACATATACAACATAATAATAGATGTTAAATATCTATTGGGATAAAGTGCAAGAAGTGCTCATATTCAAGTCATTTATGCACTGGTACAAAATTATGGCATATTTCATCACTATGGATATGTACCACGTGCCATATGGCCTATAGTGCCCTATGAAAAAATGCTAAAGAATTATATTGCACTCTTACCCATATTAGATCAGCACCCAGAATAAACAAGGACCCCAATGCGTGTTTCACGTGGTATATCCTATGGCTTCCTCGGGGGGATTGTTTAATAGGACCTTCCATGTCTGTTTAAATATACTTTGGTCCGTTCTGGTCACGTGACCGCAGGCCCTAATCATCTCCTGGACCATCATCGCATGCGCGCTGAACCGCCCGAACCAGATGTGTCATGCACGGCCATCAAGGTGAACCACGCATGACAGTGAACCAGGACTCATTACCATGGCCCCCCAACATGCGCAGACACCATGCAGATGCCGTGCATGACGCAGAGGCAAGGGGAGGCACAGCACCCACGCGCCCGCCAAATAGAATAACACAGCAACGCATTTAGACAAGTATAGTAACACAACTACTTAATAATGCTAAAATGTGTTAAGAGTAAGCAATATCATTTTCCTATAATTGCAACACGATTCTGTCAGAACGAAAATCAATTTTCTTGGTCCAATTTAATTGTTGCTCATAGTATCCTCATATTGATTAACCATATGTAGGTGATCCATATAGATGGTACATATAGACTATGGAGGGGGAAAGTTACAAATGACAAAGAAAACAAATTAAAATCAACACAAATAAAAATATCACAAAGATTATATCTATTAAAGAAATGGGGTGACGCTCAGGGCCTCATTAACGCCATTTGGAGTCATTGTTGCCAGTTCCACTATCCATTTGGTTTCCCTTTGAGCCAGAAGTTTTTTTTACATTTCCACCGCTAATGCCACTATGGATGACATCGATACCACGTACCATAAATGTTTTAGGATTTCTCCCATGACAGATTTTAAAATGGCGTGCTATAGTCTTTAAGGAGGTTGTGTCGGCCACGGTCCTCACACCCCATGCCCCCTCACACCAGCCCACTGGATGCCCTTCTACATTCCCCATGCCCCTCACACCAGCCACACAGCCCCCTGGATGCCCCTCTACATACCCCATGCCCCCTCACACCAGCCACACAGCCCCCTGGATGCCCCTCTACATACCCCATGCCCCTCACACCAGCCACACAGCCCCCTGGATGCCCCTCTACATACCCCATGCCCCTCACACCAGCCACACAGCCCCCTGGATGCCCCTCTACATACCCGATGCCCCTCACACCAGCCACACAGTCCCCTGGATGCCCCTCTACATACCCCATGCCCCTCACACCAGGCACACAGCCCCCTGGATGCCCCTCTACATAGCCCATGCCCCCTCACACCAGCCACATCCCCCTGGATGTCCCTCTACATACCCCATGCTCCCTCACACCAGCCACGCAGCCCCCTGGATGCCCCTCTACATACCGCATGCCTCCTCACACCAGCCCCTGGATGCCCCTCTACATACCCCATGCCTCCTCACACCAGCCACACAGCCCCCTGGATGCCCCTCTACATACCCCATGCCCCTCACACCAGCCCATGGATGCCCCTCTACATACCCCATGCCTCCTCACACCAGCCACACAGCCCCCTGGAAGCCCCTCTACATACCCCATACCCCTCACACCAGCCACACAGCCCCCTGGATGCCCCTCTACAAACCCCATGCCCCTCATACCAGCCACGCAGCCCCCTGGATATCCCTCTACATAGCCCATGCCCCCTCACCCCAGCCACGCAGCCCCCTGGATGCCCCTCTACATAGCCCATGCCCCCTCACCCCAGCCACGCAGCCCCCTGGATGTCCCTCTACATACCCCATGCCTCCTCACACCAGCCACACAGCCCCCTGGATGTCCCTCTACATACCCCATGCCCTTTCACACCAGCCACGCAGCCTCCTGGATGCCCCTCTACATAGCCCATGCCCCCTCACACCAGCCACATCCCCCTGGATGTCCCTCTACATACCCCATGCCCCCTCACACCAGCCACGCAGCCCCCTGGATGCCCCTCTACATACCGCATGCCTCCTCACACCAGCCCCTGGATGCCCCTCTACATACCCCATGCCTCCTCACACCAGCCACACAGCCCCCTGGATGCCCCTCTACATACCCCATGCCCCTCACACCAGCCCCTGGATGCCCCTCTACATACCCCATGCCTCCTCACACCAGCCACACAGCCCCCTGGATGCCCCTCTACAAACCCCATGCCCCTCATACCAGCCACGCAGCCCCCTGGATATCCCTCTACATAGCCCATGCCCCCTCACCCCAGCCACGCAGCCCCCTGGATGCCCCTCTACATAGCCCATGTCCTCTCACCCCAGCCACACAGCCCCCTGGATGTCCCTCTACATACCCCATGCCCTTTCACACCAGCCACGCAGCCTCCTGGATGCCCCTCTACATACCCCATGCCTCCTCACACCACCCACACAGCCCCATGGATGCCCCTCTACATAGCCCATGCCCCCTCACACCAGCCACGCAGCCTCCTGGATGCTCCTCTACATAGCCCATGCCCCCTCACACCAGCCACGCAGCCCCCTGGATGCCCCTCTACATACCCCATGCCTCCTTACAACAGCCACGCAGCCCCCTGGATGCCCCTCTACATACCCCATGCCCCCTCACACCAACCACGCAGCCCCCTGGATGCCCCTCTACATACCCCATGCCTCCTAACACCACCCACACAGCCCCATGGATGCCCCTCTACATAGCCCATGCCCCCTAACACCAGCCACGCAGCCTACTGGATGCTCCTCTACATAGCCCATGCCCCCTCACACCAGCAACGCAGCCCCCTGGATGCCCCTCTACATACCCCATGCCTCACAACAGCCACGCAGCCCCCTGGATGCCCCTCTACATACCCCATGCCCCCTCACACCAACCACGCAGCCCCCTGGATGCCCCTCTACATACCCCATGCCCCTCACACCAGCCACGCAGCCCCCTGGATGCCCCTCTACATACCCCATGCCCCTCACACCAGCCACACAGCCCCCTGGATGCCCCTCTACATAGCCCATGCCCCCTCACTCCAGCCCCCTTTATGCCTCCACAGCATTTATTCACATGGTCAATTCTCCGCACCTTAGTCCTCACAGCACAACACTGAACACGAGCTCCTCATCACCTGTCCTCCTGTCCCAACACAATGTGCGCACTGCTGCAGCTGCACGGTAAACGCAATGTATGGGCTCCTTCCAGGTATGACGTCATTTCCGGGGGGCGTGTCCTAACTGTGCATTACGGGCGTGTTCTAGTTTAGCAGCCACTCCATAGCCTCATGCAGAGGGACTGGGAGACAAGCTGCTGGTGAAGCTGCAGGAGGAGGTCAGTGCTGCGGGCTTGTGGGGGGCTCTGGGTGGCATGAACGCGTGGGGGCTGGTGGTGGCTATGTGGGGGGCTCTGGGGACATGCTGGGTGCTCTGTGGGGATGCTCTGGGGGCATGCTGCGGGCTTGTGGCTCGGCAACGGAGAACGGAGTGTAAAGCAGGACACCGGGGGCCATCGGAGGGTAAGTATACATTTATTTTTAACCACTCTCTCGGGTCACACTATATAAATCCATGCCGTTTGCATGGATTTATATAGTGTGACCTAGTTGTCACAAGTACTTTCCAAGTGATGCTAATCGCTTGGAAAGCGTTTGTCAATCCGCATGCGGAAATGTCAGTGAATAACGCTTCACATCCGCATGTCCCTGGCAGGAAAACGCATGTACAATCCGCATGTACAATCCGCATGCGTTTTTTTCTGCCAGGGAGATGCAGAAACGCTCAGGAAAAAATCCTGAGCATTTCTGCATCGTGGGCACATAGCCTATGGGGCAACTCTACGGTCCCCTGATAGCAGATATTGGGAAAATACCTGTCCTCGCTGCCTAAAGCAAGACCTACCAGAGACCAGATTGAGATGAGAATCTCAGCAAAACATACCATCTTCCACTATGCGTGTACTGTGCCGCCATCCCACCATACAACACACATTATACAACAACAAGGTTGGCAGGCTGGGGATTAATTCCTCCTGTAGCCATAACCAAGCTGCCCCAGTATGTGATACTGCGGTAAAGGGGTTTGTCTGTTAGAATCTATGTTGTTTTACTATCGGCCATCTTGTTATGGTTTGCTGGCTTCTAGTCTTTTCCTCTGGTGCTGAGTTTCTTGGTCACGTGATCTCTGCACCCTTTATTACTCAGCACCTGGCTCTCATTCCCCGCTGGACATCAGTGTTGTAACGCTTGTACTCTGGCTAAGTAGCCTTGTTTAGTTCTTCTTGCTTTGGACTATTGTTATCCTGGGACTTCTTGTTCCACCAGTTTTGTTTTCTTTAATTTTCGTTGCTGCAACTAACTTTTCTGTTAAGAGGTCTCCTGCTTTTGCTCCCAGTCCTTAGATCTTTTAGGGACTCATTTCCCCTTCCTACAAGTCTTCGTTTGAGTTCAGTGCAGGAGTTTTGGTGGGGCTATTCATAAGAAATAGGGCACCCACCCCAGCGTAGGGTAAAGCTGAGTCTCAGTGCAGGGACAGCTTTTCCCTCCTATTCCTTCAAAGTTCCAGAACATAACAGCATGTTCAACCGCGTTTAAAAAAAAAAAGTTTTTTTTTTTTTCTTCTCCTCTACTCTTCCTGGATTTTCTTCAGTATGGTTACCATCCAGGAGCTTGCTCAACGCTTGCAAGGGTTGACTCTGGAGGTTGCCGATCTTCAGCAGTACGTGAGTAAATACCCTGCAGAACGCTATGAAGAACCAATGGTAGGATTACCTGAGTGTTTCTCGGGTAAACGACAGGATTTCTTTTTCATTTAAAAATGCTTGTTTGTTGTTTTTTTCAGCTCAGACCTAGATCTTCTGGTAGTGAACTACAGCGTGTAGGAATTATTATGTCTCTATTGCGTAATGAACCTCAAATCTGGGCATTTTCCTTGTCTCCTGATGATCAATGTCTGAGGTCTGTGGAGGCATTTTTTGATGCAATGGGTTTGCTGTATGATGATCCTGATCGTGTTACATCAGCTGAGGCAGAGCTCAGATGTCTTAAACAGGGTTCTCTTGATGCTGGGGGTTATTGGACCCTGTTCAGACGATGGTCTGCAGAGGTCAGGTGGAACAACCCTGCACTCAAGTTTCAGTTTCTGGCAGGCTTGAGTGAAAGGGTTAAATATTTGCTCATTGCATTTCCTGCACCTGATGCTCTGCAAGTTGCCATGCAGTTAGCTATCCGTGTGGATATAAGGTTCAGGGCTAGACCGAATGAGGAGAAGTTTCCTGTATTGCTGGATTCTGTTTCTCACGATATTCCTGCCGACACTGGGGAACCTATGCAGGTCGGGGCAATGTCATCCCGTTCCAAGGAGAGGGACAGAAGGTTCTCTGAAGGACTTTGCTTGTATTGTGGTAAGGCTGATCATTTTTTAAAGCAATGTGAGGTTCGCTTAAGGAAAGAAAAAAAAATGGTCAGTAGAAATAACACTACCGTTCGCATTGCGTTTTTACGTTCTGCTGGGGTGTTTTTTTCCTGGTAATACCACCTGTCAGTGTCATTTGATTGAGTTTCAGGATATGGTGGATTGTGGTTCTTGTTATGATCTGCTACAAGCACTAAGGAAAGACAGGAGATCTGTCCCTACAATAGAACTAAACTGGATCCCTACGATGTAACGGGGAACCTGATCCTGCGATCAGACCCGCTAAAGTCCTCGGCTAGTCTGTACAAAGACCTATAGATGCAAGGGAGGGATCCCTACAAGAACTAGGGACTGGGATAAAGTTGGACACCTCCTAGCAGAAATTGTAGCAGTAAAAGACAAACACACAACATAGAACATAGAGGTCAGAAGACCTAGCAAAACTAACAGAGAAAGGTAACAGAGTACCAAGCTAGCTCAAGAGTAGAAAATACAATGAAGTCCAGCAAGGCCAGGAGGGCGGAGCCGGATTAAATAGGCAAAAATGGTCATGTGACCAGCAAACTAGAAAAAACCTAACAGGAGAGTTCTAACAGTACCCCCTCTTCTAAGAGGATCCTCCGGATCCCCTAGGACCGGGCTTATCAGAAAACCTCCTGTGAAACGCTCTGACAAGTCTGGAAGCAGAAACATCATCCGCCCTCACCCATGAGTTATCCTCGGGTCCGAAACCCTTCCAAGCGACGAGATACTGCAAACTCCCTCTATACCGTCTAGAATTTAGGATGCGGGAAATTTCATATTCCCCGTCCTCCACCACCGGAGGAACAGTGGCAGAGGCGTCACCAACCGACACATCAGCTTTTTTCAACAGAGAAACATGAAACATCGGATTAATCTTCCAGGAGGTAGGAACCTCCAACCTAACAGCAGATTGGTTAACTGGTTAACTATCTGAAGCACCTTGAAGGGCCCTACGAACTTGGGACCCAATTTTTTCGAAGGAATCCTCAATTGCAGATTCTTAGAGGACAACCAAACCATGACACCAATAGCAAACGAAACCTCTTGCCGTTTCCTATCAAAGTACCTCTTAGATTTTTTGTTAGCCTCCTGAAGATTATCACGCACATCCGTCCAAACTCTCTCTAAATCACCGGAAAAACTCTCCTCCTCAGGCACAGCCGATACCAATTTGGAGAATGACCCACAAGACGGATGTCTCCCAGAACAACAAAAAAAAGGCGAACACCCAGCAGAAGAGGATGTATGGTTGTTCAGAGCAAATTCAGCAAGTGGCAGAAACTCAGACCACCCCTCTTGATTGTCTGCCACAAAGCAACGCAAGAATGTTAGAACCTTGCTCTTAGTTTTTTTTCCTTTGCTGGTCACATGACCTTGTTGGCCTATTTAATCCTGCTCCGCCCTTCTGGCTTTGCTGGACTTCATTGTATATCTACTTTCTAGCTAGCCTGTGCTCTGTGTCTTGCTCTGTTAGTTTGCTTGGTCTACTGACCTCTTTGTTCTATATATTTTGTTTGTTCGTCTGTCTGCTACTATTTCTGTTAGGAGGTGTCCCATATTCCTCCCAGTCCTTAGTACTTGTAGGGATTCCTTCCCCACATCTATAGGTCTCCGTACAGACTAGCTTAGGACTTTAGCAGGTCTGATCGCAGGATCAGGTTCCCTGTTACATCGTAGGGATTAAGCTGAGTTCTATCGTAGGGACAGATCTCCTCTCTTTCCTTAGCTCTGGTAGCAGAACATAACAGTAAGTCCAGCCAGCAAATTCTCTAAGGAAAGATTTTTCTGTTCCATCATGGTGTCGGTTCAGGATTTGGTTCATCGCCTGCAGGGACTCTCTCTGGAGGTGGCCGAGCTCCGTCAGCACGTGAGTAACTGTCCTGGAGCACATTTCTTGGAGCCTAAGGTATGTTTGCCGGATTTATTTTTTGGTGAACACCGAGAATTTTTTTCATTCAAAAATGCTTGCTTATTGTATTTTCGTTTGAGACCTAAGTCCTCTGGGGATGAATCCCAGCGCGTAGGGTTCATAATGTCACTTTTGCGCAAAGAGCCTCAGGAGTGGGCCTTTTCTTTGCAACCTAGTGATACATGCTTCAGATCAGTGGATAGTTTTTTTTCTGCTTTGGGACTATTATATGATGATCCTGACCGTGTCGCATCAGCTGAGACTGAGTTGAGACGTTTAAAACAAGGATCAGGTAATGTGGAAAAATATTGTACTCATTTCCGTCGTTGGTCTACTCAAACAGGGTGGAACGATTCTGCTCTGAAAAGTCTATTTCTTGCTGGGCTCAGTGAAAGGGTTAAAGACCTGCTAATTGCTTATCCTACACCTGAAGATTTGCAACAGGCTATGCAATTAGCTATACGGGTGGATAGAAGACTGCGTGCAAGGGTTAATGAGAGCAAATCCTCTGCTATGTCAGTTTCTGGTTATGAGAATGTGTGTACTAACAGTGGTGAACCGATGGAGATTGGATCGGTGGCACCTCGCTCTCAAGAAAAAGACCGTCGATTTTTTGAAGGCTTGTGTTTCTATTGCGGAAAATCTGGTCATTTGATTAAAGGCTGTGAGCTTCGTATGAAGAAAGAAAAAAAAATGGTCAGTCATGCCCGTATTGCCTGTTTAAATTCCAAGGGTATATTTTTAGCTGCTTCCACGATTGCTCAGGAAAAATTAATGGAATTTCGGGTGTTTGTCGATTGTGGGTCTACTCTGAATGTTATTGATGGGGGATTCGTGGAAAGACTCAATTTAAAACCTGAACCTTTATCATCCCCCATTGCTGTGGTTTCTGTGGATGGTTCCCCTTTGAAGAATATTACTCTCAAGGTCTGTGAATTTCCTCTCACTATTAATGGTGTTCACCATGAGAAATTGGATTTGGTAGTGTTGAATAACTTGCCTTCTCCAGTAATATTGGGATTGCCCTGGTTAAAATTTCACAATCCTGTACTGGATTGGTCTACCAGTGAAATTAAATCCTGGAGCCATAAATGTTATGACAAGTGTTGTAATGGGCGTATTGCAGCTTTGGATAGGGGAGAATTGCCTGTTCCTATTCAGGATTTTTGGAGAGTTTTTTCTGAGAAGGAATCGCAGGTTTTGCCTCCCCATAGAGACTATGATTGTTCTGTTGAATTTGTCCCTGGAGCGACTCTTCCTAAAAGTCGTTTATTTAATCTTACTATTCCTGAGAGGAAGGCTTTGGAGGAATACATACAGACAAGTTTGGCCGCCGGTCACATTAGGCCCTCTAAGTCTCCTGTGGCGGTTGGATTTTTTTTTGTAAAAAAAAAGGACGGCGGTTTACGTCCTTGTCTGGATTTTCGTGAGATTAACAAAATTACTGTACGCAATCCTTACCCACTGCCATTGATTCCTGATCTGTTTAACCAGTTAATGGGGGCCAAGTGGTTCTCTAAAATTGACCTTAAGGGGGCATACAATCTGTTGCGCATGAAGGAGGGTGACGAATGGAAGACTGCTTTTAACACTCCTGTGGGTCATTTTGAGAATCTGGTTATGCCTTTTGGTCTTACTAATGCTCCTGCATTTTTTCAGAATCTGATTAATGACATCCTTAGACCTTTGATCGGTAAAAATGTGGTTGTGTATTTGGATAACATTTTGATTTATTCGCCGGATCTGGAGTCTCATTGGCGGAGCGTGCGTGAGGTATTACAGTTATTAATGGACAATTCGCTTTTTGCTAAGCTGGAGAAATGTGAGTTCGCTGTACAGAGAATTAGTTTTTTGGGCTACATTATCTCCAGCAAAGGTTTTGAGATGGATCCGGTTAAGGTTCAGGCTGTGCAGGAATGGCCTAGGCCTATTGGTTTGAAATCGATACAGAGGTTTTTGGGTTTCGCCAATTACTATAGAAAATTCATAAAAAATTTTTCTAGTATTGTCAAACCTCTGACTGATCTCACCAGGAAAGGTGCTGATGCGGTTCAGTGGTCTTCTGAGGCCATTGAAGCTTTTGTGTATCTCAAGGAGAGGTTCACCTCTGCTCCCATCCTTATGCAGCCTGATGTTACTAGGCCGTTTTTGGTTGAGGTTGATGCTTCCTCTGTGGGGGTTGGCGCAGTATTGTCTCAGGATAACGGGGATGGATTACATCCCTGTGCCTTTTTTTCAAAAAATTTTTCGGAGACTGAACTGAATTACGATATTGGTAATCAGGAATTATTGGCTATTAAACTCGCATTTGAACACTGGCGCCACTTCTTGGAAGGTGCGGAATTTCCCGTTCAGGTTCTTACGGATCATAAAAATCTGATATATCTTGATGCTGCCAAGCGCCTGAATGCCCGTCAGGCTAGGTGGGCACTATTTTTCTCGCGGTTTAATTTCTCCGTTACTTACATCCCTGGTACTAAGAATGTTAAGGCGGATGCCTTGTCTCGCAGTTTTTCTCCCATAGTCGGTGCTGAGAAAGAGGAGAACATTTTACAAGAAGGTGTTGTGATAGCTGCTTTGGACTCCGTTTTGGAAAATGAGATTCTTAAAGCACAGGAGAATGCCCCTTCTAACACTCCTCATGGGAGGTTGTTTGTGCCTGGGACCTTTAGGAGAGATTTGTTTGTTGAGTGTCATGAGTCTCGGTTGGCAGGTCATCCCGGAATCTCTGAGACCAAGAGACTGGTGGGTCGCAGTTTTTGGTGGCCTGGATGGCAGAAGGAAGTCATTAAGTGGGTGCGTCAATGTACTATATGTGCTAGATCTAAGTCCTCACATACTCCTGCTGCGGGGTTGCTTTGTCCTTTGGAGGTTCCCAGTGCTCCTTGGACACATTTGGCTATGGACTTTATAACTGACCTTCCCCCCTCTGAGGGTTTTACTGTCATCTGGGTGGTCGTGGACCGTTTTAGCAAGATGTGTCACTTGGTTCCTTTCGTCAAACTGCCCTGCGCTAAAACTCTCGCTAAGGCCTTTGTCAAGGAAATTGTCAGACTTCATGGCGTTCCTACTGACATTGTTTCTGATAGGGGTCCTCAGTTCGTGGCTCGTTTTTGGCGTGCCTTTTGTGATAGGTTGGGAGTTCATTTGTCGTTCTCGTCCGGATATCATCCTGAATCTAATGGCCAGACAGAAAGGAAAAACCAGGATGTTGAGCAGTTCTTGCGTTGTTTTGTGGCAGACAATCAAGAGGGGTGGTCTGAGTTTCTGCCACTTGCTGAATTTGCTCTGAACAATCATACATCTTCTTCTGCTGGTTGTTCGCCTTTTTTTTGTTGTTCTGGGAGACATCCGTCGTTTGGGTCGTTCTCCAAGTTGGGATCTGCCGTGCCTGAGGAGGAGAATTTTTCCGGTGATTTGGAGAGAGTTTGGACGGATGTGCATGGTAATCTTCAGGGGGCCAACAGAAAATCTAAAGACTACTTTGATAGGAAACGACAGGAGGTTTTGTTCGCTGTTGGTGACATGGTTTGGTTGTCCTCTAGGAATCTGCGGTTGAGGATTCCTTCAAAGAAATTGGGTCCCAAGTTTGTAGGGCCCTTTAAGGTGCTTCAGGTTGTCAACCAATCTGCTGTTAGGTTGGAGGTTCCTACCTCCTGGAGAATTAATCCGGTATTTCATGTCTCTCTGTTGAAAAAAGCTGTTGTATCGGATTGTGACGCCTCTGCCTCTGTTCCTCCGGTGGTGGAGGACGGGGAATATGAAATTTCTCGCATCCTTAACTCTAGACGGTATAGAGGTAGTTTGCAGTATCTTGTGGCCTGGAAAGGTTTCGGTCCCGAGGATAACTCTTGGGTGAGGTCGGATGATGTTTCCGCGTCCAGACTTATCAGAGCGTTTCACAGGAGATTTCCTGATAAGCCTGGTCCTAGGGGATCCGGAGGATCCTCTTAGAAGGGGGGGTACTGTTAGAACCTTGCTCTTAGTTTTTTTTCCTTTTCTGGTCACATGACCTTGTTGGCCTATTTAATCCTGCTCCGCCCTTCTGGCTTTGCTGGACTTCATTGTATATCTACTTTCTAGCTAGCCTGTGCTCTGTGTCTTGCTCTGTTAGTTTGCTTGGTCTACTGACCTCTTTGTTCTATATATTTTGTTTGTTCGTCTGTCTGCTACTATTTCTGTTAGGAGGTGTCCCATATTCCTCCCAGTCCTTAGTACTTGTAGGGATTCCTTCCCCACATCTATAGGTCTCCGTACAGACTAGCTTAGGACTTTAGCAGGTCTGATCGCAGGATCAGGTTCCCTGTTACATCGTAGGGATTAAGCTGAGTTCTATTGTAGGGACAGATCTCCTCTCTTTCCTTAGCTCTGGTAGCAGAACATAACAAAGAACTGCTCAACATCCTGGTTCTTTCTTTCTGTCTGGCCATTAGACTCAGGATGATATCCGGATAAAAACGACAAATGAACTCCCAACCTGTCACAAAAGGCACGCCAAAAACGAGCCACGAACTGAGGTCCCCTATCAGAAACAATGTCAGTAGGAACGCCATGTAGTCTGACAATTTCCTTGACAAAGGCCTTAGCGAGTGTCTTAGCGCAAGGCAGTTTGACGAAGGGAACCAAGTGACACATCTTGCTAAAACGGTCCACGACCACCCAGATGACCGTGAAACCTTCAGAGGGGGGAAGGTCAGTAATAAAGTCCATAGCCAGATGTGTCCAAGGTGCACTAGGAACCTCCAGAGGGCAAAGCAACCCCGCAGCAGGAGCATGCGAAGACTTAGATCTAGCACACACAGTACATTGACGCACCCACTTAATGACTTCCTTCTGCCATCCAGGCCACCAAAAACTGCGACCCACAAGTCTCTTGGTCTCAGAAATTCCTGGATGACCTGCCAACCGAGACTCATGACACTCAACAAACAAATCTCTCCTAAAGGTCCTAGGCACAAACAACCTCCCATGGGGAGTGTTAGATGGGGCATTCTCCTGAGCTTTAAGAATCTCATCCTCCAAAACGGAGTCCAAAGCAGCAATCACAACACCTTCTTGTAAAATGCTCTCCTCCTCCTCCTCAGCACTGACGATGGGAGAAAAGCTGCGAGACAAAGCATCCGCTTTAACATTCTTGGTACCCGGGATATAAGTAACGGAAAAATTAAACCGCGAGAAAAAAAGTGCCCACCTAGCCTGACGGGCATTCAAGCGCTTGGCAGCATCAAGATAGATCAGATTTTTATGATCAGTGAAAACCTTAATGGGAAATTCAGCACCTTCCAAGAGATGACGCCAGTGTTCAAATGCGAGTTTAATAGCCAGCAATTCCCGATTACCAATATCGTAATTAAGTTCAGTCTCAGAAAATTTTTTTGAAAAAAAGGCACAGGGATGTACTCCATCCTTGCTTTCCTGAGACAACACCGCACCAACCCCCACAGAAGAAGCATCAACCTCAACCAAAAACGGCTTAGTCACATCAGGCTGCATAAGGATGGGAGCAGAGGTGAACCTCTCCTTTAGAAACACAAAAGCTTCAATGGCCTCAGAAGTCCACTGAACCGCATTAGCACCTTTCCTAGTGAGATCGGTCAGCAGTTTGACAATAATAGAAATTTTTTTTATGAATTTTCTGTAATAATTGGCGAAACCCAAAAACCTCTGTATCGATTTCAAACCAATAGGCCTAGGCCATTCCTGCACAGCTTGAACTTTAACCGAGTCCATCTCAAAACCTTCACTGGAGATAATGTAACCCAAAAAACTAATTCTCTGTACAGCAAACTCACATTTCTCTAGCTTAGCAAAAAGCGAATTGTCCATTAATAACTGTAAAACCTCATGTACGCTCCGCCAATGAGACTCCAGATCAAGCGAATAAATCAGAATGTCATCCAAATACACAACCACATTTTTGCCGATCAAAGGTCTAAGGATGTCATTAATAAGATTCTGAAAAGACCAAAAGGCATAACCAGATTCTCAAAATGACCCCCAGGAGTGTTAAAAGCAGTCTTCCATTCATCACCCTCCTTCATGCGCAACAAATTGTATGCCCCCCGGAGATCAATTTTAGAGAACCACTTGGCCCCCACTAACTGGTTAAACAAATCAGGAATCAATGGCAGTGGGTAAGGATTGCGTACAGTAATTTTATTAATCTCACGAAAGTCCAGACAAGGACGTAAACCGCCATCTTTTTTTTTAACAAAAAAAAATCCAACAGCCACAGGAGACTTGGAAGGCCTAATGTGACCGGCGGCCAAGCTTGTCTGTATGTATTCCTCCAAAGCCTTTCTCTCAGGAATAGTAAGATTAAATAAACGACTTTTAGGAAGAGTCGCTCCAGGGACAAATTCAATGGTACAATCATAGTCTCTATGGGGAGGCAAAATTTGTGACTCCTCCTCAGAAAAAACTCTCCAAAAATCCTGAATAGGTACAGGTAATTCCCCTTTTTCCACCGCAGCAATACGTCCGTTACAACACTTGTCATAACATTTAGGGCTCCAGGACTTAATTTCATTGGTAGACCTGTCCAGTACAGGATTGTGCAATTTTAACCAGGGCAACCCCAATATTACTGGAGAAGGCAAATTATTCAATACTACCAAATCCAAATTCTCTTGATGAACACCATTAATAGTGAGGGGAAACTCACAGACCTTGTGAGTAACACTCTTCAAGGGAGAGCCATCAACAGAAACCACAGCAATAGGGGATGACAAAGGTTTAGGTTTTAATGTAAGTTTTTCCAAGAATCCCCCATCAATCACATTCAGAGCAGAACCACAATCCACAAATACCCGAAATTCAATTAATTCTTCCTGAGCAGCGGTAGTAGCAGATAGGAATACTCCCTTAGTATTTAAACAGGCTATACGTGCATAACTGACCATTTTTTTTTGTTGTTCATACGAAGCACACAGTTCTTAATAAAATGACCAGAATTTCCGCAATAGAAGCACAAACCTTCAGAAAGCCTGCGGTCCTTTTCCTGAGAGCTGGGTGTCATCGCCCCAATCTCCATCGGCTCTCCTTTGTCAGCACAGACCCTCTCAAGACTCGGAGCTGACACAGCAGAGGATTTGCTCTCATTAACCCTTGCACGCAGTCTCCTGTCCACCCGTATAGCTAATTGCATAGCCTCCTGCAAGTTTCCAGGTGTGGGATAAGCAATCAGCGAATCTTTAACCCTTTCACCTAGCCCCGCAAGAAACAAACTTTTCAAAGCTGAATCGTTCCACCCCACCTGGGCAGACCACTGACGGAAGTGAGAACAATATTTTTCCACATTGCCTGATCCTTGCCTCAAACGTCTCAATTCAGACTCAGCAGATGAGACACGATCAGGATCATCGTACAACAAACCCAAAGCAGAAAAAAAACTATCCACTGATCTAAAGCACGGATCACTAGGTTGGAGAGAAAAAGCCCATCCCTGAGGATCCTTGCGCAAAAGTGACATTATGAACCCTATGCGCTGTGATTCATCACCAGAGGATCTGGGTCTTAAACGAAAATACAATAAACAAGCATTTTTAAAAGAAAAAAAATCTTGTTGTTCACCAAAAAATAGATCAGGCAGACGTACCTTTGTCTCCACAAAATGTGCTCCAGAACAGCTACTCACGTGTTGTTGGAGCTCGGCCACCTCCAGAGAGAGTCCCTGCAAGCGTTGAGCCAAGTCTTGAACCGAGACCATGATGGAAACTGGAGGTCTTTCCTTAGAGAATTTTTTTGGGCTGGTCTTACTGTTATGATCTGCTACAAGCACTAAGGAAAGACAGGAGATCTGTCCCTACAATAGAACTAAACTGGATCCCTACGATGTAACGGGGAACCTGATCCTGCGATCAGACCCGCTAAAGTCCTCGGCTAGTCTGTACGAAGACCTATAGATGCAAGGGAGGGATCCCTACAAGAACTAGGGACTGGGATAAAGTTGGACACCTCCTAGCAGAAATTGTAGCAGTAAAAGACAAACACACAACATAGAACATAGAGGTCAGAAGACCTAGCAAAACTAACAGCGAAAGGTAACAGAGTACCAAGCTAGCTCAAGAGTAGAAAATACAATGAAGTCCAGCAAGGCCAGGAGGGCGGAGCTGGATTAAATAGGCAAAAATGGTCATGTGACCAGCAAACTAGAAAAAAACTAACAGGAGAGTTCTAACAGTTCTACACTTAATTCGATAGATCAACAATTTCTTGAAAAGTATAAGTTTGATTCTGAACCTTTGTCATCTCCTATTCCTGTGGTGGCGATTGATAATACTCCCCTGAAGCATGGGAGCATTCTTCGAAAGGTCACTGGGTTACCGCTTACTATGAATATGGAACATCAGGAGCAGATTGACTTATTTGTACTTGCTAAGTTGCCTTCCCCGGTCGTCCTGGGGTTGCCCTGATTAAAAGTGCATAATCCTTTGCTGGACTGGTCGTCTGGTTCCATAAGATCCTGGGGTCAGGGCTGTTATGCTAAGTGTTGTAATATTCACATTGCGGCTGTTGTGAAGGGGGAGTTACCTGAACCCATTCAGGATTTTTGTAGGGTTTTTCGGAGGTGGAGTCGAAAGCTTTACCACCTCATAGAGATTGCGTTATTGACGTCGTCCCTGATGCTAAGCTCCCAAAGAGTCGGTTGTTTAATCTGACAATTCCCGAGATGAAGGCTTTGAAGGAGTACCTTCAGACTAGTTTAGCTACAGGTCACATAAGACCCTCTAAGTCTCCTGTGGCAGTTGGGTTCTTTTTTGTCAAAAAGAAGGATGGGGGTCTTAGTCCATGTCTGGATTTTCGGGAGATTAATAAGATCACTGTGCGCAATCCTTACCCGTTACCACTTATTCTGGATTTGTTTAACCAATTGACTGGAGCTAAATGGTTTTCTAAGATTGACCTTCGTGGGGCATATAATTTGCTGCGGGTGAAGGACGGAGATGACAGGAAGACAGCTTTTAACACCCCGGAAGGTCATTTTGAGTGTTTGGTGATGCCTTTTAGGCTTACTAACGCTCCTGCATTTTTTCAAAATGTCATCAATGACATTCTGAGACCCTTGATCGGTATGAGTGTTATTGTTTATCTGGATGATATTTTGATTTATTCTTCGGATCTTGAGTCTCATTGGCAGAGAGTCCGCAAAGTTCTTCAGATACTGAGAGATAACACACTCTTTGCTAAATTGGAGAAGTGTCAGTTTGCTGTCCAGAAAATTAGTTTTTTGGGTTACTTTGTCTCTTGTGATGGTTTTGAGATGGACCCGGTGAAAGTTCAGGCTGTGCTGGAGTGGCCGAGGCCTGAGGTTTTGAAGTCCGTACAGAGGTTTTTGGGGTTTGCCAATTATTAGAGGAAATTCATAAAGAATTTCTCTGTCATCGCTAAACCCATTACTGATCTCACCAAGAAGGGTGTTAATACAGTCCAATGGTCCACTGAGGCTATTGAAGCTTTTGAGTATCTCAAGGAGAGGTTCAGCTCTGCTCCTGTTTTTATCCAGACGGATTTTTGTTGAAGTGGATGCCTCATCTATAGGCATAGGGGCAGTTCTGTCCCAGGAGGGAGAGGATGGGGTGCATCCCTGTGCTTTCTTTTCAAAAAAAATTTCTGAGACAGAGCTCAACTATGATGTTGGGAATCGTGAGTTGTTGGCTATTAAACTCGCGTTCGAGCATTGGCGACATTTTTTGGAGGGGGCTCGACATCCTATACAGGTTTTCACTGATCATAAGAATTTGATTTATCTGGACGCAGCTAAACGCTTGAATGCCCGTCAGGCTAGGTGGGCACTGTTTTTTGCCCGATTCAATTTTTCCGTAACCTTTGTCCCGGGACAAGGAATGTTAAGGCTGACGCTTTGTCTCGTAGTTTCTCTCCAGCGGTGAATGCTGAGAGGGAGGAGTGTATTTTGCAGAGAGGGGTGGTGGTGGCCGCATTGGATTCTGAGTTGGAGAATAGCATCCTAGGAGCTCAGAGTGCGGCACCAACTAACACTCCGTGTGGTAAATTGTTTGTGCCTAGAGCCTTGAGGAGAGCGTTGTTTGTTGAATGTCATGAGTCTCGGTTGGTGGGTCACCCAGGGATTTCAGAAACTAGGAAGTCTATGGATCTGAGTTTCTGGTGGCCGGGGTGGCAAGTGGAAGGCATCAACTGGGTGTGTCAGTGTTCTGTGTGCACTAGGTCGAAGGCCTCTCACGCTCCGGCTGCGGGGTTGCTATGCCCCTTGGAAGTTCCTAGTTCGCCATGGACGCAACTTGCCATGGATTTTATCACCGATCTGCCTTTATCAAAGGGTTTTTCTGCCATCTGGGTTGTTGTGGACCGGTTTAGTAAAATGTGTCATCTGGTTCCGTTCAACAAGTTACCTTGATCCAAAACTCTTGCTAAGGCTTTTGTGAAGGAGATTGTTAGGCTCCATGGTGTTCCCACGGACATTGTTTCCGATAAGAGGACCACAGTTTGTGGCTCGCTTTTGGCGTGCTTTTTGTGACAGATTGTCAACTTGGCAGCGGTGACTTTGGGCATTCCCTCGTCCTGGAGGATTCATTCTGTGTTTCATGTGTCGTTACTTAAGAAGGCGGACACGCCTGATAAGCAGGCGAAGCCTACTGTTCCTCCTGTTGATGAGGACGGTGAATTTGAGATTTCTCGCATTTTGGATTCCAGGTGGCATAGAGGAAGATTACAGTATCTTGTGTCCTAGAGAGGTTTCGCCCCAAGGATAATTCCTGGGTGAAGGCCGAGGACGTCTCGGCCTCAAGGCTAATTAAGGCTTTTCACAGGAGATTTCCTGGTAAGGCTCGGCCTAGAGGATCCGGAGGATCCTCGTAAAAGGGGAGGTACTGTTAGAATCTATGTTGTTTTACTATCGGCCATCTTGTTGTGGTTTGCTGGCTTCTAGTCTTTTCCTCTGGTGCTGGGTTTCTTGGTCATGTGATCTCTGAACCCTTTATTACTCAGCACCTGGCTCTCATTCCCCGCTAGACATCAGTGTTGTAACGTTCGTGCTCTGGCTAAGTAGCCTTGTTTAGTTCTTCTTGTTTTGGACTATTGTTATCCTGGGACTTCTTGTTTCACCAGTTTTGTTTCCTTTAATTTTCGTTGCTGCAACTAACTTTTCTGTTAGGAGGTCTCTTGCTTTTGCTCCCAGTCCTTAGATCTTTTAGGGACTCATTTCCCCTTCCTACAGGTGTTCGTTTGAGTTCAGTGCCAGAGTTTTGGTGGGGCTATTCATAAGGAATAGGGCACCCACCCCAGCATAGGGTAAAGCTGAGTCTCAGTGCAGGGACAGCTTTTCCCTCCTATTCCTTAGTTCTAAGTTGCAGAACATAACATTGTTCAAGCCAAGGAGAACTACTGTAAGAAGTCCAGCATCCCATTGTTAACACATCTGAACAAGAAGTGTTGTCATGGAGCATGAGACACAGAAGCTTTTCTCACCAGAGGCCATTGATCGCTCAGCACAAGAAAACAATATGTGAAGCAGTGTATGGGATCTCTACTATGAAACGGTAAATCAATACTGGATAGTTCATGGGACGTTCAGTAATATATACTCGTATCAGAAAGTGACAGAAGGAATGCTAATAAACCACAGAGCTAATGTCCACCATGTTTATTCAGTGCTGTGGTAATAGGTGTTACTCAATCTTGGTCTCTAACAACATTATATCCAGGGACGTCAGTATATCAGATTAGATTGGAGGAGTCAGATTATCACTTCTTAATAGAAGGACACGGGCGGACCCGGAGCTGAATTATCCAACACTTGTAAGTACTGAAGTGGAATTATTTTATGTCTTCTTTACTTAAAATACAGAAGTATATTAGTCACAGATGAACTAGGAATTACAGGTTTAAAGGGAATCTCCTAATACGCCATCGTTTAGAGTCAAGGAGTTGTCACCCCTACTCATCACTAATAGTTACCGACGTCAAGGTTTAGGAACAGGGACTGGACATTCGGGCTCGATCGGTGGGGTCTAAGCGGTGTTCCTTGAGCTCACCAGAGGAAATGACTCTGAAGACCCAACCTCCATCCTTAAAGAATACATGTATGATCACAATTGCATTGTAAAGTTAGGACACATGGAGAATATGGCCCCCCGATATTGAATTCAGATTTTTAATTCAGCCCCATTGCCCATTAGTGTATAATATGCGCCCCCCCAGCCATGTTGTCTGACTTTACTAAAGTGTAACGGAACAGCTGGTGGTAAAGAGCTCATTGATACCACCGTGGTCCTGTAATAGGGGCCGCCGGGGTAACATGTCAGTTTGTGTGGATTGACGGATCACCCTTCACTATCTGCGTCTGATGGAGGAGTCTGGGTTTGGCGATACCAGGAGAATGTTACCCCCTGACTGCATTGTGCTCCCTGTACAGATGGTGGAGGAGGACAATGCTATGGGCTGTTATCAGGGGGTGGCCTCGGCACCTTAGTTACAGTGAAAGGAAATTAAATAATTCAGCACAGGACATTTTGGACAATTGTAGCCTCCAATTTTGGGGGAACAGTTTGGGGAAGACCCTTTTCTGTTTCTCATGACTGTGCCCAGTGCACTAGCTCCATACAGACATGGAGGAGAAGTTTGGTGGGAGAACATGACCAGCTAGATAGACCCTGGACCTCAACCCCATCCAAAACCTTGTATGGAGATTGTGAGCCTGACGTCTCCCAAACATCAGTATCTGACCTCATAAATGCTCTTCTGGATGACGGGCAAAATTTTCCACAGACACCTCCAAAATCTTGTAGAAATACTTCCCAGAAGAGCGGGAGCTGTTATATCTGCAGAGGGTCCGACTCCATAATAAAGTCTATGGATGTAGAATAGGAAGTCAGAAAAGCTCCTGGAGGTGGGATGTGGAGAGGTCACATGCTTCTGTCCACATAGTTTATCATTAATAAGGTTAAACTGGATATTTGTGAGTCATCCCTAAAGAAGTAGACTACATTGCTGAGTGATTGTCTTCTTCAAATAAGGTTGTCTTCTGCTTGATTTTTTTGGTTCTTCCTTATGATGGACCCATTAATGTTAAAGCCTAGTCTATATAAGCCATCCCCAGGTTTCTGGCAGGCCAATCCAACCCTCAGTCTGAGGGGATGGAGACCGACTGACGGTGGTAGAATGTGCAATAAATATGCCATTAGTGACTTTAGAATTTTTTTTTGGAGAATTATGGTAGTGCATTGGTAATGGAGGAAGAACTTTACTCAGGAAGTAGTGATCAGTGGGTATTATGTATATTGATGAATATAATTTGTGACTAGCTTTGGCCTGAAAGTATTGATCTGTAAGAGAATTCTTTATCTTTTCCAGAATAATGGACAGCTCTCTGGAATTCTCTCGTCAAAAGGAAGACCTAGTCCGTACAGTAAGAAGTCTTCAAGTAGCTTCACAGAACACTCTTCAAAAAACCGTCCCTCTTCTTTCTTCTCAGCCTGGACTTGGCCTCTTGCAGCCTTCACATGTAGAACAACTCTCCAAAAAGACAACCCAAGTCTGCCGAGACCTCGAAGATGTTGGCAACCTGCTGTTGTTCCGCCAGGATGAACTTACCCAAAAAATATCGGTGCCCAAAGATGGGGGTGCATCCTCTCTTCACTGGTGTTCAGATGGCACATTCTATGTATGTGGAGATAACAGTCCTTATATCCATTTACTGAATAGTCACGGGAAATCCACCCAGACCTTTCATTGCTGTGATGATGCTCTGTTTCTTCCAGATGGCATTACCTTGACTCGTTTCAATGCGGTAGCAGTCACTGACATAGCTGAGGGTACAGTTCGAATTTACAGTCCAAATTCACACCCACCTTGGATTAAAATAGGTGGTAACTTCAAATCTCCGAAGGGTATAGCTGTGGACTCCTCTGGGCGAATGCTAGTTGCAGAATACACTTCTGGGGAAGTGCAAGTTTTCCATGTTGACCGAAAATACCGCATTCATGGAGTCAAAAAAGTGTCAGGACTCCAGGGGCCTCAGTACATCTGCTCGATGCCAGATGGTGGCTTTGCAGTTAGTGAGGAGTGCGGAGATGTCAAGTTATTTACCTCAAACTTTACATTTTCTGGTTCCCTTTCAGAAACGTACCATCATGAGTTTGGAAACCCTGCAGGAATATGCTCCGATCCCGAAGGAAACATTTTAGTAGCAGATGCCCAGAACAGAAACATCACTCTTTTTCCACCCAGCGGGTCACCCATTTGCATCGTTTCACAGGGTTTGTCCAAACCAACAGGGATAACATGTACCCCTTTTGGGCTCTTGTATGTTGCTGACTCTGGTGATAATTGTATAAAAGTTTATAAATATCGTGCAAAACCATTCTACGCTCCTACCAGCCCTCGTAGATCAGGAGAAGCCCCATCATAGATGTCAATGTGGTCACTGCGCCGCTGATAATCAAAGACAATACATTATGATGGGGCTACATGGCGACATGTGTCATGTGACAGCAGTCTCCAGACAAGTTGTGTGACCAAAAACATTTGTATAACTTGTTTGCAACCTGCTGTTGTGCGATTATATCAGAACAGTCCAATTGCAGACAAGTTGACCTGCATTGAAGCCTATGGCAAGTGAGTTGCAAACAGCAACAAACGATTCAACACATTTGGAAACATTAGCGTCTCTGTGTCCAAGATCACACTGCGACACCACGATCTCAATATCGCACAACATATGTAGCTGTGTAGCCCTAGGGAAGATCTCAGTAGGATCTACCCTCCTAAGTCGTCTATATCGGTATGTAGGTCATAGGAATCTGAGTAAAATGATAACTTGATATATGTAATCTGATATGTTATGCCTGAGAAAGCCACATTTTTCTTAATATGTAAAAGAGCTGTTAAGATCTATGGGCGGGACCTAGATCTCCATGAGAATCTGCCTCCAGAGCTTATTATAAATGAAAGGAGGTGTTACCAATGTGAGACATGATGGTATGGGGGTGCTTTGCTGGTGACCCTGTTGGGGATTTATTCAAAATTGAAGGCATACTGAACCAGCATGGCTACCACAGCATCTTGCAGCGGCATGCTATTCCATCCGGTTTGCGTTTAGTTGGACCATCATTTATTTTTCAACAGGACAATGGCCCCAAACACACGTCCAGGCTGTGTAAGGGCTATTTGACCAAGAAGGAGAGTGATGGGGTGCTACGCCAGATGACCTGGCCCCCACAGTCACCAGACCTGAACCCAATCGAGATGGTTTGGGGTGAGCTGGACCGCAGAGTGAAGGCAAAAGGGCCAACAAGTGCTAAGCATCTCTGGGAACTCCTTCAAGATTGTTGGAAGACCATTTCCGGTGACTACCTCTTGAAGCTCATCAAGAGAATGCCAAGAGTATGCAAAGCAGTCATCAAAGCAAAAGGTGGCTACTTTGAAGAACCTAGAATATAAGACATATTTTCAGTTGTTTCACACTTTTTTGTTAAGTATATAATTCCACATGTGTTAATTCATAGTTTTGATGCCTTCAGTGTGAATGTACAATTTTCATTGTCATGAAAATACAGAAAAATCTTTAAATGAGAAGGTGTGTCCAAACTTTTGGTCTGTACTGTAGATCGGGAAAGCAGACTGTCAGTCACATGTCTGACACTAGTAATGCCCAGTTTAATATAATCTCTGGAGGCAGATTCTCAGGGAGATCTATGTCCCGCCCATAGATCTTAACATCTCATTTACATATTAAGAAAAACTTGAATTTCTCTGGAATAAGACATCAGATCTCAAATTTTTTTCAGCTTTCTATGACCTACATGCCCATATAGACGGTTTAAGAGGGTAGATCATACACAGATTCCCTTTCATTAGTTGGATAACCATACTGATCCATCGCATACTGGATATACAAACTGTATATCATATATTGCTTGAATTTATACATATAATTACAATTCCATTTAGAGTTTTTCAGCATCAATTATAATATATATATATGTATTTGTAATATTACTGATTTGTGTATTTTTACAACTAATTGGGTGCAGCAATAAATATGTTTTTTATCTCCAGTCTTATGTGATTTGTATCTACGATAAACTAGATAATGCCAAGATGCTTCATCATGATGGAGCCCCGAAATCCAAACAGACATTCACAGGTTGCGAAACGGGGCCTGAAAAAGGAATTTGGCAAGAGTCTAATATAAGCATCACCAAAAGACAGCAAGTATGATATAGTGCCCCCCTGGGTATCCATATAATTGGTTCCTGCCTGTTAGTGTGCCCCTTTAAATTTTCCCCGAGTGTTGATTAGTCCAGTGCAGTGGGTTTGTATGGGACTTATCTTTTTTTCTGCCAGGAGGTGTAATTGCAGTAACAGACTTATATGACAGTGTGACATTTTTCCGCCATCAGCAGCTCTGGGCGGTGACTCAGTAGCCCGGGAAGGAGGGCGGTTTCTTTGTTATCAGTAGTAGTTCAGGACTGTTATGCCATTACATACATTCGTTGTGCGGTCTGTGAGTATATAATATATACTGTACTTGTATTACAAACATTTATATCATTGTGCCAGTGAATTGTTAGAAGCTGCACGACTGGAGTTCAGCACTATTAGATTACTTCGCAGTGCGGTATTAAATTACTGTAAAGCGGTATTATATTGTTAGGCCTGTAATAAGGTTACTTACTGCTCTGCTATAACCGGCTTTAGCTCCACACTATTAATTATCAGCTCCGTATTTTGTATCTGCTTTATATCACACACGCCGTCATACTTCCCCGCTGCATTCAGTATATATATATTATTTCTTATTGCAAACTACTAATTCAATTGTATCCAATATTTCCTGCAGTGTTGGCATATCTTCTGGGGGGGCACGCTAAGGATTGACCCCAATACGGACATTTTTTTTTGTTATGTCCTCTGTTTATGGGGCAGGCTTTCTTGTCAGCAGTGTTAGTAGACTATTAAATTACCTTGGGTAGGACATGGATAATATTGAGGCAGGAGGCCTGGGACATTGGGCAAAAGACTCCATTGATAGCATTTTGCTGCCCGGTGTCCATGGCCCAGGGGTGTTGGTAAAACTCTTAAAGAGGAGTGTAACATCTGTCTGAGGCCACAGGCTCATAAGGCCACCTCTAGACAGACTTGGCACAAGCCAGTGGATTGCTGCCTATGGAAAGTCTGCCATCCAGAGGTGTAAACCAGAGGCAGAAATGGTCGCCAAGTGGGGTCAAAGCCAAGAAGTTGCGTAAAGGACAAAATCAGGATCCGTAAGAATAGTCAGAAAACACAAGCCAAGGTCAAAGCATGGAGCAACAAGGAACTAACAGACAGGACCGAACCAGAGAAGCACAAGATTATATCTGGCAGCTTCCAGCAGTAAGCTGGAGGCTAAATAGGGTGTGGTGCTTTCCAATCCAGCAGGACAGCACATACAAGCATACTGCCACACTGGATAGCACTACATGTCCCAGTCACCCAAATCTAAGTGGCTGGACAGGGCCTGTGCTGTCCAGAGCTTCTAGTTCCAACGTCACCTCTGTCACCAGAGCCACCCACAGAATGAATATGGCGGCGCCTGGCGACAGAAGCAGATGTCGCAGGAGGTCCACTGGCAAAGGACTGAGGGCGCAGATAAAATTGAACATGGTGATTGCTACTGACGCAGGAGTCAGGGCACTGGAGAAAAGACACATGACTCTGGTGCCAGCAATGTTGGCAGATTATTAAGATACTTGAGATTCTATGGGGAACTGGCAAATAAGGGCACATGTACAATCAGATGTGGTGATTGCTAGTACCAGGAGACCCGGGGAATTGGGCAAAAGATTCTGGGACATGTTTTCCTAGTGCGAAGAGCTAGCAAATACCCTAAGGGAATGGTTGCCAAGATTGGTATTTTCTATTGGCGAATTAGGGATACTTTAGTGCCAAACATCAGCCTCATGCATTAATGTCCAAAACCTCTCATTTGTGATGAGATTCATGCAAGCCCCCACTCTTTTTTGACCTATCAGTCCGCCAATTTGCCAGAACTATTTCCGGAAAAACAAGATACTTGCTGCAAATTTGGGATATGTAACTCAGGGTATGGTTAGACTCTAAATGTACCTGGGCTACTGATAAAAAGGTAGACACAGATGTCATCACTGGTAGCCAAGAGACTCAGGGTGAATGCCCCTGGGGTTAGGTGCCAGTATTACTTCTGCGACATCTCCTAAGGGTGTTTTCACATTGCGTTTTGTTATGGGCATGGTGGCCCCGTCGGGGCTTACGTCTGAACCGACCATTATAGCCAATGGCCTCATAGGCGCATACACCTGAATCCCGTTTTGCGGGGAGCAAAACGGGATTCAGGCGTATGCGCCAACAGGGCCACAGACTATAATGGTGCCCTCCCAATACTACGTCTGAGTATCCAC
Organism: Phyllobates terribilis; assembly: GCF_046119375.1. Lineage (NCBI taxonomy): Eukaryota > Metazoa > Chordata > Amphibia > Anura > Dendrobatidae > Phyllobates > Phyllobates terribilis. The sequence goes on from NW_027362769.1 coordinate 372,018,296, forward strand.
CTCCAGTAGACGTATGTGCCCAAAAATTATGCACGTCAGAGCGCATGGCCACTCTGTCGGGACCATTATATTCTACGGCCCCAATAGGGCAAACGCTGAAACCCGAAGGGTCGGCCGTAAGCCCCGACGGCGCCACCAATCGTGTGATAAAACGCAATGTGAAAGCACCCTATGATCATATGTGGGGTAGGGGCAATGGGGCAGGACACAAATAGAATTGAAAATTGCGATTTCTGGTGCTAGTAGACCCAAGACATTGGTCAAAAGACCCACAGCATACACTACCGGTGCCAGCAATGCTCCAGAGATGTTGGCAGACTCCTAAGGTAACTGGGGCACTATGGGGCGCTGGCAAAGAGCAAGGACAGATCCAACTGAATGATAATTAAAAAAAACACAATTTGAGCTTGGTTTAAGATGGTATATATGCAGCACATAAATGTGTGACACCCCAGGGGTCTGGTTGCCACAGTGATAGAGATATTACGTCTGAGAGCAGGTGGGAGGTCTCTTGGTCAGGGATCCTATGCATGCCAAACCTCCTGCCCAGTCCTGGGAGGGGAAGAACTTTCCCTATATAAACCTAGGGCTGAGGCAGGGTTAGTGAGTAGAGAAGAAGTAGAGACAGAGAAAAGAAGCAAATATAGGAACAGAACATCAGGAGCTCTGTGGGAGCAGTGTTACAAGGAGTCAGGGGCTGGCAGCTGCAGAGCTCGCCCTGACTGAGAAGTATCACCGGACCCGGAGTCCGAGGCTGTGGGGACTAATCTCTACCCAGCAGCAGAAACCGACCGGCAGGGGATTGCAGGTCCTCTGGCCCAGAAACCCGAAGGCACGGTCACACGCGTGGGACCAGCACCGCCATCGTGGAGCGGAAGCCATTAGAAGGCCCCGAGTCACCGGCCATACGGGTGAGCACCACACGGTACACTCAGGGACGTGGGCTACTTTTACCTGCCTCTAGCAAGGTAGCCAGAAGAGTACAGTTAGTTGGGAAGGCCTACAACTCCGCCTGGCCAGGGGAGATCCCATCTGCTCAAGGACTGACCAGGCCCCGATTGCTAGCAAGTACTCCGGGAGGGTCTATCTTTGTCACCAGTAAAGACCCTGAACTACACCGCATCGTCTCTGAGTGGTCCCTGCTATCCCCATCATCCACGTCGGCTGCCCTGAGGCCATACCCCTCCCGTTGGGGGTTATACCATCCACGCTGCACCATCCTTCCACCGGCCTCAGCGGTCTGCCCTGCAGCGGCAGCTCCATAGCTGCATTCAACGGGTGGCGTAGTCATCCACCATCTACTGCTAATAGACTGCCAGCCACTCAGTTTGACTCCCTGGGCACGGACCGGGTCACCGCCACGAGACTACTACCCCCATCTGATCCGGATCCGGGTAAGCTCCCCCGTGCGCGCGATGCCGCGCGAAGCAGCAGGCCCAGGGGCGCGTCAACTTTTGGCGTAGTCGGCAGGATTTCGTGCCCGCAACCATCGGGTACTGCGTGCCTGAAAAAGAGACTTTTAAAACTTACCATCCGTGAAGTTTTCCCGCCATCCGGCGCCATCTTCAGCCTTCTTCCCGCCATCCGTGAAGATTCCCGCCATCCGGCGCCATCTTCAGCCTTCTTCCCGCCATCCGTGAGGTTTTCCCGCCATCCGGCGCCATCTTCAGCCTTCTTCCCGCCATCCGTGGAGTTTTTCCCGCCGTTGGCCGCCATCTTGAAGACGCCGCGCGGGAAGAAGAGGGGCGTGGACTCCGAAAGCGCGCGAGAACTGAAGCCCCGCCTCACGTCCGGACGTTGCGTAAGGTCCTGGAAGGAGCCCAGCAGACGCCGACGTCACAGGAGCGCGACGGAAGGTCCTCAACCCTGACGATCCACTGCGGAGCCGCGGCCTACGGAAGAGGATCATCGCAAGGTAGGCCACGGTCCACTAGGGGGGAGAAGGATGTCGGATACGGAGGAGAGCTTCACCGCTCCAACCCCCGCCAGCGCCACCGCTGTGGCGGTCATGCCTTTCACCATGCCCTATATCCCGGGGGCAGCCTGGCTACCCCAGTACTCAGGGGAGTCACATACCCTGCAGGACTTTAGAGAAAAACTGGATAGCCTCTTCCAGGTGTACCCCCTCACAGAAGAGCAAAAAGTGAGCATCCTGGTGGCCCAATTAACCGGGGCAGCCCAAAGGGAGGTAAAGTCCTGGCCACCTGGGGGGAGGACTGTCGCAGGGATACTAACCCGGCTGAGGGACACCTTTGATACCCGCACCTCAGCCGAGATCAAGCTTAGATTCTACGGGTGCAAACAGCGGGCACATGAGAGTATAAGGGACTATGCCCTGAACCTACAAGAGGCCCTGAGGGCCATTAAGCAGACCGACCCTGACGGCGTGGGAGACGAGGACAGGCTGTTAACTGAACAATTTATAGAGGGTTTATATTGCAATGCCCACCGAACCCAGTTGCGGGCAATGGCCTTACAGGACCCTCATCTGGGATTTGCACAGTTCAAGGACAGAGCCATCCGGGTGCTCCGAGAACCGGCACCAGGTGGCGTTGTGACCCACAGACGCCCCACTACCACTTACCACCAGGAGGCGGCGCCCTTGTCGGCAGGGCCTGTGGGAGCTGATGCGCAGGCTTTGAACAATGACTCGGCTCCAGACCTGCACCATCAGGTCCAAGAGCTAGCTAAAAGCGTTGCTGCGCTAACCCGAACTGTGCAGTCTTTACAGGTTTCCACTCCAGGGAAGATCCAGCTGGCATCCGGACCGGAGGACATCCCGTGGCGTCGACCAAGGAGGACCCCACCGGCCAGAGGAAGACCCAGCGACCGATACAACGAGGACGGACAACCCATCTGCCGCCGCTGCAATCAACCCGGACATATGGCAAGGTACTGTCCTTTAAACGGGCACAACCTAGGGTAGAGGGCCAACCCCTAGGAAAAAGATCATCAGGCCCATCGAACTGGCGCGACAAATATGTGGGCGGACGTCCAGTCTTGCCTGTGGTACTGGATGGCATTCCTATGAGTGCCCTACTGGACACCGGATCACAGGTCACCACCATCCCGTACGTGCTCTTCAAGCAGTACTGGAATGACTCGGATATTACCCGCTACCCTGACGACGATTTGAGTATCATCGCCAGCAATGGTCAGCCCGTGCCACAGATCGGATTTAAAGAGGTGACCATTAAAATTGGTAGAGTTGAACTGGCAGCACAGGGACTGATCATTGTAGACATTGACAAACACGAGAGTCACCCAAAGATAACTCTAGGAACTAATGTAATTGAAAATTGTCTTGCAGAGGTGATTTTCCTTTTACAGCAGGTTGCCAAGAACGCCAGCTCCGGCGAGCAGCGAGTGCTCCAAAAAGAGATCCGGGCACTGATGCGACGGCAACAGGTGGAACTCTCCGGCGGTGAGATTGGTAGCGTGAGAATGTGTGACCCTTTCCCTATTGCCATGCCCCCAAAAAGTGAAATGATGATTTGGTGCCGGGCAGCTATTGGTCTGAGAGGTAGAGATTACCAGGCAATGGTAGAGCCAGTTTACTCAGACAGTAGGCCCACCATCTTGACAGCACGGGGGGTGGTTAATGTACGCCATGGGAGGGTGCCCGTTCGCATAATCAATATCGGGAAGAGGGAAGTGTACCTGCCCCGGTATGCCATGCTAGCCAAATTATATACCATCAACCAAAATGCTATACAATCTGTGGAACCCTTGCCTCCATCTCACCCGGAGGAAGGTAACGGCTCTAAGAAAACAATGGAGGACTGGTGTCAGCAACTACATTTGGGTACTGACTCCACTCCCTCACACCAGAAACAGGGAGTCTATCGGGTGGTTCAAGAGTATGAGAGAGTGTTTAGTAAACACCCGTTAGACTTCGGGCGAGTCAAGGGGGTAGAACACCACATCCCCACGGGAGACCATCCTCCCATAAAAGAGAGGTATCGACCCGTACCCCCTGCACACTACCAACACGCCAAGGGGATGCTTAGAGACATGAAGGAGGCTGGGGTGATCAGGGATAGCTGTAGCCCCTGGGCAGCTCCACTAGTCTTAGTCAAAAAGAAAGACAACACCATGAGGATGTGTGTAGATTACCGGAAAATCAACCGTATCACACACAAGGATGCGTACCCCTTACCAAGGATAGAGGAGTCTTTGGCTGCTTTAAGATCTGCTAACTTCTTCTCTACCTTGGATCTCACTAGTGGGTACTGGCAGGTTCCTGTAGCAGAGGCGGACCGGGAGAAGACCGCATTCACCACCCCGATGGGACTTAGCGAGTTTACCTGTATGCCGTTTGGACTCTGCAACGCACCAGGAACCTTCCAACGATTAATGGAGTGCTGTCTGGGCCACAGAAACTTCGAGACGGTCCTGTTGTACCTGGACGATGTCATCGTATATTCTAAGACTTATGAGGACCACCTGAAACACTTGGCGGAAGTGTTCGAAGCTCTGGCAAGCTACGGCCTAAAGGTGAAACCCTCCAAGTGTCACCTCCTGAAACCAAAGGTGCAGTACCTGGGACACGTGGTGAGCGCTGACGGAGTGGCTCCCGACCCTGATAAGATCACCGCAATTAAGGAATGGCCAAGTCCCTCCAGTGTAAAGGAAGTGCGGCAGTTCCTCGGGTTGGTAGGCTACTACCGCAGGTTCATCCCCGGTTTCACCAAAAAGGCAGCGCCTATGCAAGACCTCCTGATAGGCCAGTCCCGGAAGGCCAAGAACCAGAAGCCGCCCTTCAGATGGGAGAAGTTGGAAGAAGAGTCCTTCCGCCAGCTGAAGATGGCCCTCACGGGGGATGAAATCCTGGCGTACCCGGATTACAGCCAGCCCTTTATCCTCTACACCGACGCAAGTAACATCGGGCTAGGAGCCGTGCTGTCCCAGATCCAGCAGGGGAAAGAGCGAGTAATCGCTTACGCCAGCCGAAAACTGCGACCCACCGAAAGAAACCCTGAGAATTACAGCTCATTTAAGCTAGAGTTCCTGGCAGTGGTGTGGGCAGTCACCGAACGCTTTAAGCACTACCTCGCTTCTTCCCGGTTCGTCGTGTACACGGATAACAACCCGTTGACACACCTGGACACGGCAAGACTCGGTGCCCTAGAGCAGAGATGGATGGCCCGCCTGTCCAACTACGAGTTCACCATCAAATACCGGGCAGGACGCTCCAATACCAACGCGGACGCCCTGTCCAGGATGCCAAACCTACCGGACGTAGGAGAAGATCCAGAGGGACTGGAAGAAGTCGAACTCCCCGCGTTTCACCGTCATGGGACTATCCAGTATTCCCATCGGGTAAGGAGTAAGCAAGGCGCTACGCTTAACCCCTTACCTCACTACAACTGGGCGGAAACGCAGGACAGTGACCCTGCCGTCCGGCTGGTGAAGGAGATGCTGACTCGGCCAGAGGCTCGCCTTAACCCAGACGCTCCGGAGGAAGCCAAGCAACTGTGGGCAGAAAAGAGTAGACTGTTCCTTTACAAGGGGAAGTTGTGCCGCAGAATGGTTAACTCCCGGACGCATGAACTAATCTGGCAAGTAGTGGTGCCACGAAGAGACGCAGCCATGGTGATGGAGGCATACCACGACGGGGCTGGACACTTCGGATGGAAGAAGCTGGAGTTCCTGCTGCGCGAGCGGTTCCACTGGGTAGGCATGAGGGGAACCATCGAGAGGTGGTGCAGAGACTGTGGCCCGTGCAACCTAAGAAGGAAGGACCGTGCCAGCCAGAAGACTCCCCTGCAGTCCATCGTCACCCGGCAGCCGTTGGAACTGGTAGCCTTGGATCATGTAAAACTGACCCCAAGCAGAAGTGGCTACGTCTACGCACTAACCATCGTGGATCACTACTCCCGGTTCTTGGTTGTCGTCCCCGTCAAGGACTTAACAGCTCGAACAGCAGCTAGAGCCTTCCAGCAGCATTTCTGCCGTCCACACGGGTACCCGGACCAAGTGTTGACAGACCAGGGACCTGCCTTTGAAGCGGAGGTCTTCCAAGAATTCTGCACTCTGTATGGCTGCCGGAAGATAAGGACGACACCCTATCATCCGCAAACTAATGGACTTTGTGAGAAAATGAACCAGGTGGTAATGGATCTTCTGAAAACGTTGCCCCTGGAAGAACGCGGTCTGTGGCCTGAGAAGCTGCCCGATCTGGTGGACCTATACAACCACATCCCGGTAGGTTCCACCAACTGTACCCCGGCTTACCTAATGAGGGCGAGACCTGGTAAGTTACCTGTTGACCTGGAAATGGGAGTCCTGACACCCGAGGACACTTCACCAGAAGCAGACTGGGACACAGAGAGGCAGCAGCAGTACCGGAGAGTACAGGAGAGCGTGGAGCGAAGTCTCTGTCAGGCTAGGGAAAGACAAGAGAAAACTTACAACCAGTATGCTCCCACTGTTCCCCTGGTACCCAGAGAGCAGGTCTTGAAGAGAAAAAGACGGCTCCACAAGTTGGACGACCAGTGGGAGAAGGACCCGTACACCGTACTGCCCTCAAGCCACGACAACCCAAAGGTCTGTACCATCAGTAAAGACGGAGGGGAAACCACAACCATTGTATCCCGGGATCACCTGAAGAAGTGTCCCGAACAGCTACGGAACCCTGAAGAGGAACAAGAAGACCCTCGACCCGTAGAGGTTAGTACTGTTAGTACTGTGCTCGGAGACTTCCCTCGGTCTTGGACTCAAGTCAATGGCGCAGTTGTGGTACCCGTACTCACCTTCCTCCAACCAGCATCCCAAGCACCTACGGAGCGACAGGTAGAGCTGGAAGAGCAGCCGGTCCAGGAGGCAGAAGACTCCACACAAGCAGAACAGGAGGATCAACCCTCTGCTTATAGTGAGCCTGCCGTACCCCTAGTGAGCCAAGGAGCCGGTAGACAGCTGCCCAGTTTACCCTTGACAGCTCCTACACCCTGTAGTTCAGGGCTAGACAGTCAGCTCCGTAGGTCCACTAGGGCCACTAGAGGCCAGTTACCCGCACGTTGGAGGATTTGAAATGTATAAATTGTTTTATTTGTGGTTACCTGTTTTTCTTGTTGCTTGTGTATAATTATGTGTTTCTAGTTGTTTATAGGAATCTTTGGTGGATTTACCGGGAATCCTTTGTACATAGTTGGAGCGTAACCCAGGACGGACTAAAGACTGTTAAGGACTCGGGGCAGGACAGACCCCTACCTGGTTACGTCTCCCTGTTTTGGTGAAATGGACACCTTGCTTTCTTCAAAGACTGCACCCGGTTACGGACATGCCGTGACCACCTTTATGTGTTTCTTTATTGTATTGTTATTGTTATACCTTGTTATGTTTTTCCAAAAATATGTTTAGTCCCGGAGTACTAAATTTCACTAGGGGGGAATGTGACACCCCAGGGGTCTGGTTGCCACAGTGATAGAGATATTACGTCTGAGAGCAGGTGGGAGGTCTCTTGGTCAGGGATCCTATGCATGCCACACCTCCTGCCCAGTCCTGGGAGGGGAAGAACTTCCCCTATATAAACCTAGGGCTGAGGCAGGGTTAGTGAGTAGAGAAGAAGTAGAGACAGAGAAAAGAAGCAAATATAGGAACAGAACATCAGGAGCTCTGTGGGAGCAGTGTTACAAGGAGTCAGGGGCTGGCAGCTGCAGAGCTCGCCCTGACTGAGAAGCATCACCGGACCCGGAGTCCGAGGCTGTGGGGACTAATCTCTACCCAGCAGCAGAAACCGACCGGCAGGGGATTGCAGGTCCTCTGGCCCAGAAACCCGAAGGCACGGTCACACGCGTGGGACCAGCACCGCCATCGTGGAGCGGAAGCCATTAGAAGGCCCCGAGTCACCGGCCATACGGGTGAGCACCACACGGTACACTCAGGGACGTGGGCTACTTTTACCTGCCTCTAGCAAGGTAGCCAGAAGAGTACAGTTAGTTGGGAAGGCCTACAACTCCGCCTGGCCAGGGGAGATCCCATCTGCTCAAGGACTGACCAGGCCCCGATTGCTAGCAAGTACTCCGGGAGGGTCTATCTTTGTCACCAGTAAAGACCCTGAACTACACCGCATCGTCTCTGAGTGGTCCCTGCTATCCCCATCATCCACGTCGGCTGCCCTGAGGCCATACCCCTCCCGTTGGGGGTTATACCATCCACGCTGCACCATCCTTCCACCGGCCTCAGCGGTCTGCCCTGCAGCGGCAGCTCCATAGCTGCATTCAACGGGTGGCGTAGTCATCCACCATCTACTGCTAATAGACTGCCAGCCACTCAGTTTGACTCCCTGGGCACGGACCGGGTCACCGCCACGAGACTACTACCCCCATCTGATCCGGATCCGGGTAAGCTCCCCCGTGCGCACGATGCCGCGCGAAGCAGCAGGCCCAGGGGCGCGTCAAATGCATGTTTCTCAATGGCCATGGATCAGAAAAACCTACAAGAAGCAAAATGAACAAAAACGTTGCTGTAAATAAATAAAAAGCAAGTGCATTTAAATAAAATAGGGTTCTTAGTAACACTATTTTTGATCAAAAGTAGTATAAAAGCTATCCCACCAGCGACAAGGTGAACCCCTTTGGGATAGACCTACACTGACTAATATTAAAAACCTTACCATAGAACATGACTGCGGAATCTGATTTTAGAATTTTTTTTTCTACAATAAAAGAATTTTGGACTATTTATGAAGCTGGAATCCTCCTTCCTTTTATGCCTTAATAAAAACCTTACCATGTTTCAAAGTTGACCTCAGTGTGAATAACGGCAGTCAAAAGGCCCAAGCCCCAAACTGAATGTGATAATTGTTTTCCAGCACCTGAACCCCACCCAAAATTGAGCGCATCGGTACATCCAATCTCGGAGCACCGACATTACAATAAAATAAAACAAATGTTTTTAAAAATACAGAAAAAAATATAGAACCCCCTCCCTCTTTTTACCCCCGTTAAAAAAATGAAAAATATAAAACCGTAAAAGTCGATCTATCAAAATATAAAATTAATTAACTCGATTGGTAAACGCCATTAAGATAATATGTATGTATGATAATGTATGTAAAGCGCTGTGGAATTAATGGCGCTATATAAGTGAATAAAATAAATAAATTATGAGCAAAAAAAAATCGAATCATCAGAATTACATTTTTCGGTCGCCACAACACAGCAAATAAAATGCAATGAGAAACGTTCAAAGCATTATATATACCCCAAAATGGCATCAATAAAAACATCAGACCCGGCGGAAAAAGGAAGACGTTATTTATATTTTTTTAATGAATTGTCTCATTTTTTTTTTACCACTTGAAAAGTAAAAACTATGCAAGTTTGGTATCGCTGTGATCGTACTGCCCTGGAGAATCATAGCGCCAGGTCATTTTTACCGCACAATGAACACCGTAATAACAAAACCCCAAAAAAACAATGAAGGAAATGCGTTTTTGTTTTTTTTTAACACAATTTTATTGCAGTTGGAATATTATTCCTGGGAAAAAAGAGGAGATACCATAATATTGGAGCTGTGGTACCAGGAAAAGATGGGCAGGAGTGAAGGTGGAATCTTAAAAAGGGGTAGTAATAATGAAGTGCACATGGCCCTGTGCTGCCTGGCTCCAGATTAGAGTGTCTGTTATCACATCTCCACATTATATCAATTAATAATTTATCATATCTAGTAATCTACAGATAGAAGAAAGCTCCATCTGAGCATATACCAGGCAGCACTGAACTAGGAACTATATATCGCGGACACATGTTCCGCCCGGTCTCATTACACTGGTGCACAGCGTCGCCTAGTAACGGAAGTTGTGAGAGCCGGAAGTGAATTTAAATGTCGGGTTATGGAGAAAATGACCTCCCGATGAGGGTAATTAACCCCTACAGCAGGATTACAGTCATGTGACGGATGTAAGAGCGCGTTATACCGGACAGACTCCCGGCAGGTGAGACGTTTATTAACGATGATATTTACAGTGTATTAGAACACAATGGAGAAAACAACTACAACTCCCAGCATGCCGTGTAATATCGGTGTACTATTACATGCTGGGATTTGTAGTTCGACCACAGCTGGGGAGACCCTTCTGATCAGGGCAGGGGTGTCAATATCATGGTGTCAGATTAGGGGGCACCGCTCGCTGGCATCACACTGTGACACGTGGGTGACGCTAAACTCGCAGAAACCCCATAGATAACATAAGGTGACACTGCGGACCCCCCAAATGTGGCAGTGGAAGCCTTTTATTAATGTAATGGTTTTAGGGTCTAAATCCCAGATGGGGCGCTTACAGGGGTCCCCGTGACGATGCGGCACTGTATGGGGTCACCCAAACCAGAAAGCATCAATTAATGGTGGTCTGTACCATAGAGGTTACCCTAAGAGAGCCACGCTTAAAAGGAAAGTCATTTACTTTGATGGAGAAGCGAGGCGTCCGGGGGGGGGGGGGGAGGGGGCCGCCCCGAGAGCGAGGCGTCCGTGGAAGGGGAAGGGGGGCTGCCCCGAGAGTGAGGCGTCCGTGGAAGGGGAAGGGGGGCCACCCCGAGAGTGAGGCGTCCGTGGAAGGGGAAGGGGGGCCGCCCCGAGAGTGAGGCGTCCGTGGAAGGGGAAGGGGGGCCGCCCCGAGAGTGAGGCGTCCGTGGAAGGGGAAGGGGGGCCGCCCCGAGAGCGAGGCGTCCGTGGAAGGGGGGCCCGCCCCGAGAGCGAGGCGTCCGTGGAAGGGAAGGGGGCCCGCCCCGAGAGCGAGGCGTCCGTGGAAGGGAAGGGGGCCCGCCCCGAGAGCGAGGCGTCCGTGGAAGGGAAGGGGGGCCGCCCCGAGAGCGAGGCGTCCGTGGAAGGGGGGCTGCCCCGAGAGTGAGGCGTCCGTGGAAGGGGAAGGGGGGCCGCCCCGAGAGTGAGGCATCCGTGGAAGGGGAAGGGGGGCCGCCCCGAAAGTGAGGCGTCCGTGGAAGGGGAAGGGGGGCCGCCCCGAGAGCGAGGCGTCCGTGGAAGGGGGGCTTCCCCGAGAGCGAGGCGTCCGTGGAAGGGAAGGGGGCCCGCCCCGAGAGCGAGGCGTCCGTGGAAGGGAAGGGGGCCGCCCCGAGAGCGAGGCGTCCGTGGAGAGGAAGGGGGGCCCGCCCCGAGAGTGAGGCGTCCGTGGAGGGGAAGGGGGGGCGCCCTGAGAGTGAGGCGTCCGTGGAGGGGAAGGGGGGGCCGCCCCGAGTGCGAGGCGTCCGTGCAAGGGGAAGGGGGGCCGCCCCGAGTGCGAGGCGTCCGTGCAAGGGGAAGGGGGGCCGCCCCGAGAGCGAGGCGTCTGTGGAAGGGGGGCCCGCCCCGAGAGCGAGGCGTCCGTGGAAGGGAAGGGGGCCCGCCCCGAGAGCGAGGCGTCCGTGGAAGGGAAGGGGGCCCGCCCCGAGAGCGAGGCGTCCGTGGAAGGGAAGGGGGCCCGCCCCGAGAGCGAGGCGTCCGTGGAAGGGAAGGGGGCCCGCCCCGAGAGCGAGGCGTCCGTGGAAGGGAAGGGGGCCCGCCCCGAGAGCGAGGCGTCCGTGGAAGGGAAGGGGGCCCGCCCCGAGAGCGAGGCGTCCGTGGAAGGGAAGGGGGCCCGCCCCGAGAGCGAGGCGTCCGTGGAAGGGAAGGGGGCCCGCCCCGAGAGCGAGGCGTCCGTGGAAGGGAAGGGGGCCCGCCCCGAGAGCGAGGCGTCCGTGGAGGGGAAGGGGGGGCCGCCCCGAGAGCGAGGCGTCCGTGGAGGGGAAGGGAGGGCGCCCAGAGAGTGAGGCGTCCGTGGAGGGGAAGGGGGGGCCGCCCCGAGCGCGAGGCGTCCGTGAAGGGGAAGGGGAGCGAGGCGTTTGTAGAAGGGAAGGGGGGCCGCCCCGGGAGAGAGGTGTATGCGGGAAGGGGGTCCGCCTGACAGTGGGGTGCTCGGGGCTTCACTGGAGTGGCAGACAGAAAGAAGGACAATAGTTGGACCCCACTGATCTAACCACTGGGTAGGAGATAATTGCTTTTGGCCAGATTAGCCTTTGAAGTCCTGGAAGGCAACGGCCCCATTACCTGTTGCTGAAGGCGCACTATAACTCTCTTTTATCTACTTGCAGTCATGGCTATAAAAATCTTCTTTCCGACCTCGTGCTCAGCGGCGGAGAATGGACTCCTGATCGGACGCTGGCTGGAGGAGCACCGGTCCGCCGTCATCTTGGCCACACTGCAGTTTCCATTCGTTCCTGCCAATGTGAAGGAATACCTGGGCCAGCTGGAGCGAGCGACGGGCATGAGCCTCTCCATCCTGGGCACCTGGAGCCATAGTAAAGCAGAGGCAGATGAGAAGATGGAAAACTTCCTGGGGGAGCTGAGCCGCATCTTCAGACACAGCCCCTGGCTTCGGATGGCGAGGGAGTCCACCTGCAAGTTCTGGGACTGTCGGATTGAAAGACTGGAGGACGGAGCCTCGGAGGACGTAGTGTTGGTCTACTACGATCAGAGGAAGGTCATGTTATCAGAGCTGCACTCTACATCTGAACACTCGGAGATCGCTACCATGTTTAATACAGTGGCCAAGAACCAGATCCTCTTTGCCAACGATAAGTACGACGAGGGGCCGGTGAAGTTGACGCATTGGCAATCTGAGGGCATGGAGGCCAGTATTATTGTGGAGCTGGGGAAGCAGGCGTCTGTGCCGGTGTGTGCCGTGCTTTCATTTTTCGTGTCTGTGATCACCAGCATCTGCAGCCTCAGGTAATAATTTTGGGCAATCTGATGAAAGTACCATTCGTTTCACTACATCTCGGTCATATATTGTGGTCGCTTCAGTCTTGTGCACAAGGCTCAGTTCTGTGTTGTCAACTTATAGTCCAGACTGCATCTGGACTAGGCTTGCTACTTGGCTAAGAGCCAAAGCTGTGGATTATTATATAGTCTGTCTCTGTATTTGTATCCAGGACCCAAGATGTGGCCATTGCTTTGGAACCGGGTCATTGAATCACTTACAGTAAAATGAAGCCGCCACTAGAGAGATGATATAGCATAATGTGTATACAGTACATAGAGCTGCAGTGTGCTTACAGCTCCCTCTAGTGGTGGCAGCTGGTAGATAGAATTAACTTGTATTTTTGAGGAATAACCCTTTATCTATGCAGCCCTCTCCTGAATAGAGCGGAAGTACCATGCTCTGCCTTCGCTCCCTTGATCGTCTACGGGACTGCTCAGTACAGTGCTTGGCTATTTCTGGCAGTCCCACAGACAATGAAAGGAGCAGAGCCGCGCATGCACACGACCACGCCCCTAAGGATCTCTGGATCGCTGTGGCTCCCAGCAATCAGCCAGTTTTTTCCTAACCTATGGACAGGAGATAAGTTGATTTTTTTTTTGTGAATAACACTGTAATGTGTGCGCAGGGTATTTCATTCTGAAATGATGAGACACTTTTTAGCTGTTATTTATTTTTTTTTTTTGCTAGGCATTTTATACCCCTTATATCCATCTCAACAGCATATGCCATAAATGTATAGCAGATGCAAATCCCACTAAAGGGACCTGTATCTATCTCTAAAACGGGGCTCTGACGTTTCGCAGTCAGTGGAAAGGTGCTGGGAATCCCATTCATTTGTACATCCCGTGGACTTGTCAAAAAGGCTCGTGCACACGACCGATTTTCTCATACACGTGCTATCTGTGGATTTCACGGACAGCCATCATACCTATGATGTTCTATGGGGCCGTGCACATGTCCCATTTTTTAACTCTTATTTCCTCCACGTATGAGAAAAATGGATGCCGGTCTGATGAGAATAATTGGTCCGTTATTCTGATATGTGGAGGAATCAGCCGTGTGAACCTACCCTAAGTGTACAGTACTTCAACAGCCCTTATTCTTTTATGTATAAATGATACATATCCATACAGTGCTCAAAAAAATAAAGGGAACACTGAAATAACACATCCTAGATCTGAATGAATCAAATATTCTCATTGAATACTTTGTTCTGTACAAAGTTGAATGTACTGACAACAAAATCACACAAAAATCATCAATGGAAATCAAATTTATTAACCAATGGAGGCCTGGATTTGGAGTCACCCCCAAAATTAAAGTGGAAAAACACACTACAGGCTGATCCAACTTTGATGTAATGTCCTTAAAACAAGTCAAAATGAGGCTCAGTATTGTGTGTGGCCTCCACGTGCCTGTATGACCTCCCTACAACGCCTGGGCATGCTCCTGATGAGGCTGAGTATTGTGTGTGGCCTCCACGTGCCTGTATGACCTCCCTACAACGCCTGGGCATGCTCCTGATGAGGTTGCGGATGGTCTCCTGTGGGATCTCCTCCCAGACCTGGACTAAAGCATCCGCCAACTCCTGGACAGTCTGTGGTGCAACGTGACGTTGGTGGATGGAGCGAGACATGATGTCCCAGATGTGCTCAATCGGATTCAGGTCTGGGGAACGGGCGGGCCAGTCCATAGCTTCAATGCCATCATCTTGCAGGAACTGCTGACATACTCCAGACACATGAGGTCTGGCATTGTCCTGCATTAGGAGGAACCCAGGGCCAACCGCACCAGCATATGGTCTCACAGGGGTCTGAGGATCTCATCTCAGTACCTAATGGCAGTCAGGCTACCTCTGGTGAGCACATGGAGGGCTGTGCGGCCCTCCAAAGAAAAGCTACCCCACACCATTACTAACCCAAACTGGTCATGCTGAAGGATGTTGCAGGCAGCAGATCGCTCTCCACGGCGTCTCCAGACTCAGTCACGTCTGTCACATGTGCTCAGTGTGAACCTGCTTTCATCTGTGAAGAGCACAGGGCGCCAGTGGCGACTTTGCCAATCCTTGTGTTCTGTGGAAAATGCCAAGCGTCCTGCACGGTGTTGGGCTGTGAGCACAACCCCCATCTGTGGACGTCAGGCCCTCATACAACCCTCATGGAGTCGGTTTCTAACCATTTGTGCAGACACATGCACATTTGTGGCCTGCTGGAGGTCATTTTGCAAGGCTCTGGCAGTGCTCCTCCTGTTCCTCCTTGCACAAAGGCGGAGGTAGCGGTCCTGCTGCTGGGTTGTTGCCCTCCTACGGCCCCCTCCACGTCTCCTGGTGTACTGGCCTGTCTCCTGATAGCGCCTCCAGCCTCTGGACACTATGCTGACAGACACAACAAACCTTCTTGCCACAGCTCGCATTGATGTGCCATCCTGGATGAGCTGCAGTACCTGAGCAACTTCTGTGGGTTGTAGAGTCCGTCTCATGCTACCACGAGTGTGAAAGCACAACCAACATTCAAAAGTGACCAAAACATCAGCCAGAAAGCATTGGTACTGAGATGTGGTCTGTGGTCCCCACCTGCAGAACCACTCCTTTATTGAGGGTGTCTTGATAATTGCCAATAATTTCCATCTATTGTCTATTCCATTTGCACAACAGCATGTGAAATTGATTGTCAATCAGTGTTGCTTCCTAAGTGGACAGTTTGATTTCACAGAAGTTTGATTAACTTGGAGTTCTATTCTGTTGTTTAAGTGTTCCCTTTATTTTTTTGAGCAGTGTAGTTTAGAGCATATCTGCTATGTTATAGAGGCCTCATCCACACTAAAATACTTTCTTCTGTTACTAACGTCATACACTGGGGGACATCTCAGGGTGCCAAGGGAGGTTGGTTCACTGCGATTGAAGGGGGGTTGGTGATACCAGACAAATTGTTAGTGAAGTTGCAAGAGGCGAGGAACAAATAAAAATTATTATTATTTAAAGCTATTACAATTTTGAGCAGGTCTGATGACTGGTAGCTGCTTCTCCTTTAATATAATATATATTTATATATTAAAGGAGAAGCAGCTACCAGTTATCCAACCTGCTCCAAATTGTAATAGCTTTCAATAATAATAATAATTTTTATTTTTATAGCGCCAACATCCGCAGCACTTTACAAAATCAGCCGTTAAGTGGTTAAAATGCTGTAGGGTGGTCTACATGTATTGAACTTCTCTCCTTGTTGCAGGGTCCTGAGTGGGAAGCCTCTCTCTTTCCTGTGGAACAAGCTTTCTACTTGTGAACAACTGGGGAAACGCCTGGAGACCCTCCGTGTTATCAGCAGACCGGAGAAGGCCCTGGACCACCCGACGTTCATGAGGTATCCGCTGCACATAAGTATACAGCATATGGATGTTCTCCTGTGACCCCCCACATCTCCTCACCGGGCTCTGCTACAGGTATTTCTCTGCTGACTGTTTCCTTTGTTGTTTTCCAGAAAGGCCAATATAGTCCTGTCGCTGCTTCTAGACGTGGTACTCGGCATCGTCCTCATGTCCTGGCTCTATCAGGGGAACCACATAGGTCAGCTGGCCAACGCTCTCATGCCGGTGGCAGACGTGAGTCCCCATCTATCCTCCATGAAGACCTCCAGGAGGGTCTCGCTCCTCTGTAATAATCTGTTGTCTTTATTTTTGCGTCCTGTACCCACAATAGCGCGTGGCTCTGGAACTGCAAGGCCTCCTGCAGTGGCTGATGGGCGCGCCGGCTGGGCTGAAAATGAACCGGGCGCTGGATGAAGTCTTGGGGCGATTCTTCATGTATCATATCCACCTGTGGATCAGTAAGTGACATTTCCGGCTCTGTTGTTACACGGCAGTGGTCTCATCAGACATCCGGTGACAGTGGCGGATTTATTATTCACCAATCCTCCATGATGAGCATTGGAGTAAAATTCCATATTTTTGCCAAGTTCATTTTTTTTTATAGGTTTTTAGATATTTCATATCCGCAAATGATGAATGATGTCGCATGTTTTCTATAATGTCGGGCCTTTTTATAATCACCGTGTAACTTACCAGTCAGATTCACATTAATCCAGTTCACCCACGTGTTACTTGCACAGAGCCGGCATGTAATTCATTGCTTCCTCACTCCCATGATGCCTGACCCTAGTTCACTGCTTGCAGGTTACATCCGCCTGATGTCTCCATTCATTGAGGTTATCCTGTGGTACATCGGACTGTCAGCCTGTCTCGGGCTGTCCGTGGCGCTGTCCATTCTGTCCGATATCATTGCACTCCTCACCTTCCACATATACTGCTTTTATGTATATGGGGCCAGGTAAGCAAAAAAACACCCACAAGACATCACTGCCATCACTAAAGAGGACATGTTCCCCTCCTGACATGTCATTTTCAGCCATCATGGCCAGTCCCCACCAGCCATCTTGAATCATATTCATTTCTGTAGTATTTGCATGAATGCATGTAATTTAAAGGCGCGTTTATCAGCTCCGTGAGACATCAGTGCCTGCTGTCTGCTCTTTCCTCCTCTGCCAGATTATACTGCCTAAAGATGCACGGCCTGTCTTCTCTCTGGCGTCTGTTTCGGGGTAAAAAGTGGAACGTCCTGCGGCAGAGGGTGGACTCCTGCTCGTACGACCTGGACCAGGTACTCATTCTGTGCATGCACTACTGCCGATCTGCCAGGAGAGGGCGGTGCAGCAATGCATGTGTATAAGCTCCAATGGCGGCAGCTTGACGCCGTACGTAGGTACAAGACTCGTACAGGGGTGGAGGGTTACATCTTAAGAATATTTTAAAGGGAAATCCCCTAAACTTATTTTTTCACATCTAATATCAAAGCAATGGATTTGTGAACGCGAGACATTTGATTGCCCTAACCGAAGAGCCTAGAGAACTCAGATCATACTGCTGTGTACACAGACTGTGCTCCTCTCTGGTTGGTAATGGGTATCAAGTAATGATGTATTTTTTTTATTGACTTATTATATGGGTGGCTGTCCAACCACTAGCACCCTCACTGATTCTGAGATTTTCCTGCACAATGACGGACACCATCAGCAGGTCTTTTCACTTGAATGGAGCCACGGTGCAGAGAGTAGCCGGGACCCCTGTACAAAGGAAGAACTAAGCTGTGGCCCATTCATTCAGTGGTGGTCCCAGAGGTTGGGCTCACAATAATCATAAAGTGATGATGTATCCTAGAGATATGAGATGGAAATACCCCATTATTATACATAATATATAAATACCCCAGAATTATTATTATAGAATTACCCCTTTTTTTATTATTATTATATATAAATACCTCATCATCATTATTATTATTATTATTTCCTTTATTTATTAATACCCTTTTTATATATTATTTATATATATATTCTTTCCTAAACAGAAATGTTATTTTTTTCTCCTGTAGCTGTTTCTCGGGACCTTGCTGTTCACAATCCTGCTCTTTCTACTGCCGACCACGGCCCTTTATTACCTCGTCTTTACCCTGGTACGTACTGATCACTGACCGGACAGGAACTGCAGGTATGGTCTACAAATTCCCTTTAATGACAGGATATTCAGAGTGAACTTTAAGGTCAAGTTCAGACGTGGAAGAAAAAAATTCAGCCTTGAATCTTGATGCGATTGTACTGCAAAATCCACATGTCATGTCTGGAGTTTGCCGCAAATTTCACGCTAGCACTCGTCTATCTCCAACAGCCTCATAGGGGATGAATGGAGCGGAGATGCACAACATACTCAACATGACCCCCATTGTTGGAATCGTAGGGGTCCCAGTAGTCAGACCCCCAGCAATCCTTACGATGGAATAGTAGAAACCCTGTATTCTAGAGGCGGGGGACCACATAATGCATGGAAGTGTATCAGTACTGGTGACATCCTCGCTCCCCTCCCTCTACCTCTTTACACATGATGGGAAACGCTTTAAAATGATACTTCTTTCCCGTTCTCATGTGATATTGTCCCTCCCGCAATGTACACAGAAATCCATGTATCTCCTGATCAGAGGAAGCGTCCTGACATTAGAACAGATATGTAAATATTAGATTAGTAAAACCTGATTGAACGTAAGTAAATATATGTCTACGGTGCTGGCAGCGGCATGTGTGGCATTGAGCCTATTTGCAAATACTTACACAGTGATGCCATCCTCTACATAGTAGGCTCGAAGGGAACTGAAAATGGATTTATTATTAATAGAAAAAAATTGTTCATATCGCTCAGCAAACTATTTAGCCGTCAAAAATCCAAGTTAATTTCCAGGGTCGGCACACTGGGTCCTGATTTCCACTATACACGTACAGTGGATGTGCACATTGGATATATGAAGCAGGCACAGGAGCTGAGCCCGCTCTATACAACGTGGGGGGCGACTAAAAAAAAGCATCCGACTCAATGGGGGCAGCCAAAACCAAAGCAAACATCAAAAGGGGGTTGTCATGCTGATAAAATTTTGACCTATTATTATAATTTTTTCCCGCATTAAAAGATATATTGGTTAGACATCCCTTTTAAATAATAACATTCAGAATAAAAAAAAAATAGTATTTACCTGATCATTCTCCCATTGCACTTATTCTGATGCTTCCACTGGTCTCTGTGTTACCTGGGATGGTGTGCCATGACAGTAACTGGCTGCAGCGGTCACCATGCCTTGATGGCATCACTGGAGCAGGAAGCACAGAGACTGGCGGTCAAACCAGGAGCAATTGGAACGGCATAACTGTACGATGGGTATGACTTCTGACGTAACATGAGGATGGAAGGTGGATATCACTTTAAGACTATGTGCCCACGTAGCAGATTTGATGCAGAGCGTTTTTGCCTCTCTCTGGCAGAAAAAAACGCATGCAGATTTACATGCTTTTTTTTCTGCCAGAGAGAAGCGTTTTTACATGCGTTTTTTTTAAGCAGTTTTCCAAGCGATTTTGAGCATCACTTGGAAAAGTGCTTGACAAGTTGGTCACACAATATAAATCCATGCAACCGGCATGGATTTCTAATGTGTGAACAACTGATGCTTTAAATGCAGCATCTATAGTAAAAAAAAGAGAATTAAAACTTTAAAAATAAAAAAAAACCTGTATACTCGCCTCTCCGGTCTGCTCCCAGCGGCGTCCCGCGGTGTACTGTCAGGACCTGCGGTGACGTCATTTAGTCAGCTGATGGTCACACGACCATCACCTGACCGCCGACGTCAGCGGTCGCGTGACCATCAGGTGACTAAATGATGTCACCGCAGGTCCTGACAGTACACCGCGGGACGCCAAGGAGAGAGGACGTGGCCGGGAGCAGACCGGGGACCGCCGGAGAGGTGAATATACAGGTTTTGTTTATTTTTAACTTTATTTCTTTTTTTCACCGCGTGGTAGCCGGGATGAAGAGGAGTTGTAGTCTCCTCTTCATCCCGGGTACCACACACACCGCGATTACGCTGCAAATTCGCGGCCATTGAATTTAATTGAAACGCCGCAAATCCACATATACATGCGGATTTGCTGCGTTTCAATGTTCCTCAATAGACGCGAATTTGCAGCGTAATCGCGGTAGAAATAGTCATGCTGCGTTTTGCAACACAATGCGAATTCTGCATGCAAATTAGCGCATCATGTGCACAGCACATCCGAATTCACATGGCAGACTGTTTTACAAGCGTTTTCGCAACCGTAAAAACGCTACAAAAACGCTACGTGGGCACTTAACTTCAAGGGCGTCTGTCACCACAAAATGACTGGTCAAACAAAGCACAGGCACTGTGCACTCTTTATGTGGCCAAATGGTTCAGTGCAGCTTCCCATCTACTTGTTTCCCACCTATCTCCGACCTCTTCTTTCTTGATAGCTCTGGCTTTACAGGAGCAAAAGAAAGACGGAGATAAGGTGGGAAACTGCACTGAACCATTTGGCCACATCAATGGTGCACCATCAAGCACCTGTGCTGTATACACTGTGTGCAGAATTATTAGGCAAGTTGTATTTTAGAGGATTATTTTTATTATTGATCAACAACTATGTTCTCAATCAACCCAAAAGACTCATAAATATCCAAGCTTAATATTTTTGGAAGTTGGAGTGGGTTTTTTTTAGATTTGGCTATCTTAGGAGGATATCTGTTTGTGCAGGTAACTATTACTGTGCAGAATTATTAGGCAACTTAATAAAAACCAAATATAATCCCATCTCACTTGTTAATTTTCACCAGGTAAACAATTATCAGTTCACAAAATTTAGAAATTAAACATTTCTGACATGCAAAAACAAAACCCCAAAAAATTGGTGATTCATATAGCCACCTTTCTTTATGATGACACTCAGCAGCCTCCATCCATAGATTCTGTCAGTTGCTTGATCTGTTTTCGATCAACATTGCGTGCAGCAGCCGCCACAGCCTCCCAGACACTGCTCCGAGAGGTGTACTGTTTTCCCTCCCTGTAGATCTCACATTTTATGATGGACCACAGGTTCTCTATGGGGTTCAGATCAGGTGAACAAGGGGGCCATGTCATTATTTTTTCTTCTTTTAGACCTTTACTGGCCAGCCATGCTGTGGAGTAGTTGGATGCATGTGATGGCGCATTGTCCTGCATGAAAATCATGTTTTTCTTGAACGATACCGACTTCTTCCTGTACCACTGCTTGAAGAAGTTGTCTTCCAGAAACTGGCAGTAGGTCTGGGAGTTGAGCTTCACTCCATCCTCAACCCGAAAAGGTCCCACAAGTTCATCTTTGATGATACCAGCCCATACCAGTACCCCACCTCCACCTTGCTGACGTCTGAGTCGGAGTGGAGATCTCTGCCCTTTACTGATCCAGCCTCTGGCCCATCCATCGACACGCTCATTTCATCAGTCCATAAAACCTTTGAGAAATCAGTCTTAAGATATTTCTTGGCCCATTCTTGACGTTTTATCTTATGTTTCTTGTTCAAAGGTGGTGGTTTTTCAGCCTTCCTTACGTTGCAGCTCTGAAATATGGCAAAACTGGTGGCGAATGGCATCTTGGCAGCTTCACGCTTGATTTTACTCAATTCATGGGCAGTTATTTTGCGCCTTTTTTGGCCAACACGCTTCTTGCGACCCTGTTGGCTATTTGCCATGAAATGCTTGATTGTTCGGTGATCACGCTTCAAAAGTTTGGAAATTTCAAGACTGCTGCATCCCTCTGCAAGACAGCTCACAATTTTGGACTTTTCAGAGCCCGTCAAATCTCTCTTCTGACCCATTTTGCCAAAGGAAAGGAAGTTGCCTAATAATTAAGCACACCTTATATAGGGTGTTGATGTCATTAGTCAACACCCCTCCTCATTACAGAGATGCACAGCACCAGATTTACTTAATTGGTAGTTGGCTCTCAAGTCTATGCAGCTTGGAGTAGGACGACATGTATAAAAAGTATCAAAGTGATCAAAATACGCATTTGCCTAATAATTCTGCACAGTGTATATGTATAGTATATATAAATAAATTTGCCTGCACTGTGACAATGATCTGTACGTGGCCTCATAATGTAGACACACCGACTAAACGGGAAGTTGTGGCGTTCAGTCACCGCTCATAAACCAGTACATGTTACCAGTCCTGTTGGTTTAGTGACTGGTGCGCAGTTATCTCATGTATATTGTGAGAAGGAAGTGATCAAGTCATAAAAAAAAAAAGGAGCGTCACTCAGTAACTGTATAAAATTGAGCTACAACTCCATACAAGCGTCAAGGTTTTTTGCCTAGCCCCCTGATTGACATTTGGGTGGGAGGGTGACGGCTGTAGATTTGCATACAGTACTGTTTTATACAGAGGCCGTACCTGTCCTGGTAAAACAACAGATTCAACCTCAAGGCTGTGGGGTTTAAAAGATAGGGGGGAGGTCGAAAAACAAGCGCAGATCTAAGTATAGATTTTCTATGTAGGTTATAAAAAAAAAAAAAAGTTTTAGGCTCACCTTTAAATTATCTTGTAATATTGCATATCGACCTCACGGTCCTATTTCCATATCCAGCTCCTCAGGTATGCAGCTTCGTCACAGGTGTAACAGGATCTCTCAGCCAGGGATCTGTAGGATAGGATTCAGATTTGGGTACTTTATTCTGGTACCTGTCCTGGTGACACATTCCCCCCTCCACTTCTTTACTGCAGGAGACATTATATTTCTTGCTTTATTCTTCTCTCCGTCAGCTGCGGCTCATCATAATCGTGGTGCAAGGCGTGATCCAGATGACCATAGACCTCCTGAGCACCATTCCCTTCTATGCACTATTGCTGCGCCTCTGTCGATCATACAGATTAGCAGGTACGTTTTTGCCTTTAGCTCCAGTATACAATGTGCACCATGCTGTCGGCCGTGTGTCGTGACGCCGCTCTCTCGCCTCTTTCAGCCGGCGTAAAATTCCAGATGTTGGAACAAAAAAGTGGAAAACCTCTTAGGTTACTGATGCAGGTAAAGTTGGACTTTTTATATCCGGCACCACGTGTCCTCTGTTAGATCACACTTCCCTGCACTGACACACACTACAGATCTAGACAAACTGCTTAAAGACCTTTGACTTACATTTTCGGCATAGGTCGCTAAATAAAGAATGTTGCCGGCTTCATACCAATAAGACGGTGGCTGTATTAGACAGCCGATATCTGCAGCGACCTGAGCTAGCTCTGATCGCTGCAGTTCAACCATTTCAATGCCTCTATCAATCTCTAACAGCGGCATTTTAATTACAACCTTGGCAGTGCGCATCCGGTGCGATCTTGGGGAACCAATGGCAGCCAAGAGCCTGCTGAATGCCCCCGTAACGGTCATGTTTATTATCCAGTGAAGCGCAGCCATGGGCTGACCTCCATAAAAAAACCTGAAATTTTGATATACAGTATACTACAATATTTTGTTATTTCAGTATATAGAATAAGCCATGACCGCTAATATGGCTGACGGTGGTTTGTTACTTACTTTTTTGCTACGTGACAGTGGTCTGTACCTTAGGACCCCCGCTAAAGGGAAGTCAGTGGGTGCAGAAGAATACAGTAAACTGACACAGGGTCCCAAAAGATGCCAGATATGATTCCTTGTGAGTCCACTTGGCCACTAAGACAGATGGGACTCAGTTGCTCAGAAATGTGGGAATCCATCTGACGGCTGTGGGTATAAATCACATTATTTTTTTATCTTGTATTTTCTGTCTTTATCATAGATCAACCCATTACCATATGGACAGGTGCTGGAAACCTACAGGCTGCCATCCAGGAGATGTTACCCCAAAGATTCCTGGGGTTCCTTATGCAAAAAATTGTTCATTGGAGAAGTGATCTACCCCTGGAAGCAGAAGAAGAACAAACAGCATTAACTATGTAACATCACCATTACCGGACGCTGGGCCGTCCCTTAAAGGATCTCCGTTTTCAGAAAACCCCTCTTTCTCGGCTTTGATATGATCTTACAAAACAAACTGTGCTTTACTCACCTTTTTCAGGTCCAGCACAGAGTCTCCGCCGCTGCTTGCACTGCTGACACATCGGCAGCCAATCAGTGAGCTCAGCAGCTCTGCTTGAGTAGCCTGCACTAGCTGCTCAGACTCCCTGATTGGCTGCAGTGCTGTCAATTTCAGCACTGCTGACAATAACAGACACTGGGAGCAGCGGCGGAGACTCAGTGCTGGACCCGGGGAGGGTGACTTTTCTTTAAAAAAATAAATAAATAAATAAACTGAACCCAAGGGACAGTGGTTTTCTGAAACCAGAAAACCTTTTACTGTGACCGAACCGAAAAATCTGCAAGGGAACGTGCCAACCCTCTGGCTAAATTTTATTGTGTTCAGACAAAACCACCGAAAATTCTGGTGGTCAAAAAGGTCATACATCTCTGCTTGTACGTAACAGAACACAACCGTCTGGCTTTCCAGAACCAGCGCCTTTCTGGTTTCATGGGCTGTATCTGGTATTGCAGCTTAGTTAGCTTTACCTGATCTATAGGCCTGTAAATTAAAGGGGCAATGTTTCTGGAAAAGTCAAGGAGAAAACTTTTAGCCCATAAAGCTTCTAAAAGTTTGGTGTTTTTTTTTTTTTAAAGACTTTTGCTATCCCAAATATTAGAAGATGGTAGCTGTGCAGAGTCGACACTGCAGGATGGGGAGCTGAATCAAAATCTGGCCTGGGCCGCTTCGCTCCTTCATTCTCTATGGGATAGTCGAGTACAGCGCTCTGCTATCTTCAGCAGTCCCGTGTACAATGAGTGGAGCGCAAGTACGCATTCTCGACTCCCACTCCATCCAGGGACTGCAGAGGTCGGACCCCCTACAACCATTAATTCAGGCTTTATCCTTCCGATAGGGGATGACTCAAAGGGGTTGTTCACTACTCGGAGAACCCCTTCTCAATCAATATGTTTCCACCTTTTAAAATGACACATATACTGCCCTCCGGTGCCGGCGCTGTTCCAGCGGCGATCGCATAACAGTGCGACGTCACGCAATCCCTGCGGCCAATCATTCTCACCACCTTCGGACAAATCTCTTACATCTGGAGGAAGTGAGCGCTGCTGCACTCTCTGTTCCTCCACATGTATGTGATATGTCCGAAAGCGGGGAGAATGATTGGCCGCTGGGTCTGCAGGACGTCGCACTGTTATGCGATCGTCGCTGGAACAGCGCCGGCACCGGAGGGCAGTATATGTGTTATTTTAAAAGGTGGAAACATACATATTGAGAAGTGGTTGTCCGAGTGGACAGCCCCTTTAACAACTAGGTCCAAACCCTTTTTTAAAGAGGGATACCCAGTTTTGTTTGTTTCCTTTTTTGCAAATTTTAGCATAACTTTTCAATCTATCATGTCTCATTTTCCAGCCATTTTCAAGCTCTCCGCTGACTGCCAGCGAATGGAAACCTCCACATTTACAACCCCCGGAGTGGAAATCCCGTTCAGCTCATGGATAGAGCTTGTCCCAGTTTGTCAATGATTTTTCTCTAACTTTATTAATAAAGTTACAAAACTTTAATTATACAATGAGCACATTTTAATAATATGCTCAAAGCTGAAAAAATAAAAGTGCGCATTATTATTATTTTTTTTTAATAAAGCCAAATTATGGTGAGACCCCACCCTCTACCCCGCCAAACAAAAAACCCTATGTGGTTGTACCTGTATACGTTTCCTTACTATAGGATAAAATAAGAAATCTGATAATAAGGTAAATCATTTATTGACTGAGCCTGGGTATGATTCAGCGCTGAATTAAGGCTCTGTGCACATTGTGTTTGAGGTGTATACTCCCGACCTATGGCACAGTATTAACACATCGCCCATAAGATGCCATTGTACAAAAAAAATCTGCACAATTTCGGAAAGCAAAGTCGGCGAATGCACTAAATTTAGCGCTGAAACGCAATCTGCACCGAGCCCAGGAGCGGATTATTTTTCCTTTTACAAGTTCATCATTGTTTTTCCTTCCTGATCTCCTATAATTAGGGTCTGAGCGTTTATTACCCCATCCTTCTGCATTAGGGCTCATTCACACCTCCGTACTAGTGCGATCCATGTTTTTCACACCTCACTCGTACCTTCCATCCGAGAAAGATTAATAAAACTCTGATGAAACACAGAACGATTTTTCTCGTACGAGAAAAGACGCTTACGTTTGAATGAGCCCTTACATGTAAGAAATAACCCTCACCCTCTTTCTCATACTACTGATTTACTCACTATGATTTCTGTATTTCTGTTTTTACATGTCTTATATAATTGACCTGGAAGCAGATTCCTCTTTTAATTATTGATGATGTCTGTGAATAGTTTATTTTGTATCATTTTTAATTGTTGGTAATTCCGAAAAAAATATAGAATGTCACATTTTATCCAGAGCGGCTGCGATTAATCTCGTCTGTTTCTGTCTAACTTTATAGGTAAAGGCAGGTTCAGACAAGGGTTTTTAAAAATTGTCAGTTTCTCTCCCCAGAGGCGGGCGGGACGGCCTCCCATCCATTCTTTATGTTTGTTTTGGAGATAAGAAACTGTGTTTTGCCTTTTTTTTTATGTAATCTTTGCAATAGGTCTGTTAAAAATGGATGCAATATGGAAAGTGTACAGATGGCATCTGATTTTTATACACACCCATTGCGTTTAATGGGGTTGTCTGGGACTTTAACATTGATGACCTGATCGGCGGGGGGTGCGACACTCGGCAGCAGCCAGAACTGCACAGTTCTGTCGTCGGAATAGCGGCCGCGGGCGGGTACTGAACATCTACCCCCTATTGATTTGAATAGGTGATGACCTTATCGGTGGGGGTGCGACACTCAGCACCTCCACCAATCATCTGTTGCCGGTGTTGACAGCAGCCAGAACTGCTCAGTTGCGGAGCTGGGCAGTTCCATCGACGGACTAACGGCTACGGCCGGGTATTGCTCATCTGCCACTTATGCAAATCAATAGGGGGTGGATGTTCAGTACCTGCCCGCCTCCACTATTCCGACGACGGAGCTGCGCAGCTCTGCAACTAAGCAGTTCTGGCTGCTGTCGACACAGATGATCGGCGGTGGTGCCGCGTGTCGCATCCCCACCGTTCAGGTCATCAATGTTAAAGTCCCAAACAACCCCTTTAATGGGCAAATCTCATCTGAAAAAAAAACTAGAGATGAGCGCTTGCTGCATTTTCTTTTTTAAAAGCGTGGTCAGTGTGTAAAAACTTTTATGTGAAGCAACACATTCACTCACATTGATATGTTTGGCACAAAGTGCAAAAACCTGCTCATCTAATCAAAGCCCTTAGGACTTGTTCACACATAGCGGGTGTTTTTAAATACTTGCGGACCGTGCACACTCCTCGGCAGGTATGTGTGGGTGTCTTAGTATCTTTGGCACCACTCACTTCTGTTGTGAAAGTGAGCTGTGCTGAACAACCTCTTAAGGCTGAATTCAGACATCTGTGAAAAAATGGTCTGTGTGCGAACAGTGATGTACGGACTGGTCGTGGGTCTTCTAACCTGATCACAACAGCCTCATTTATTTCTATGAGTATGCCACGTGCTGGGTGGGAGACCCACGGTTGGGGCCGTACATAGACAGTGTTTCATGGAAGTCTCAAGGCTCGTTCAGATGAGACTATTATATGGACATTTATGGCACAAACGCCCATTTTTGCCAATGTGCTACATGGCCAATTTTCTGCCCGGTCCCACATCTGCATGAAAAAAACAACAACATGCGCTACTTTGGTCTGATTTACGAAGCGGAGCAGTGCATGTGAATAGGGGCAGCTCCCGCACTCGTCTGCTATGCAGTGTGCGGACGTGACTGGTCAGAGGATTAGTAGGGCTGTCCAACCTGGCGTTTAGGTGACTGTACACACTATGAATGTCTCTATTGATGTAAGACATCCCTACTGTTTCACGCTAGCAGATGTTGGGGAAAGAAGGATCAGACATGTTCCAATTTCAACAGGCTCTATCTTTTTATTCTCATGGGAATCAAGCTGCCACCAGAGATGTTCGGAAGCAGCTGAATCTCATCTCTCCATTGAGAATCACATGCATGGTTAGCCAATCCGAGTTGGGAGAAATGGCTAGCTAAAGCAAGTGACCAGCGTTACCAGGGGTTGGGAGTAGATCCACAAAACCGTGTCTGATGACTGCGCCTAATTTCAAAGTAAACCTTGGGCAGAAAATCAATACGGTGTCTGTAGAGAACAATGGAAATCTAGAAGTCAGCCGCACCAACCAGGATGTCGTGTACCCGACCATTACTCCAGGGCGTGTCCGCGCAGGATCCGGTTACCTTCACTTTCTTACAAAAGATCCTATTTGTAACCTGAGAGTTGTGTAAATAGGATAATTCGTTTATTCTGGGCTCGGCTCCACTGACCGAGGAAATGCAAGAAAAGACCAGAAATGATGTTTCACAACACCTATAATTAATATATTCTTTGTTTATGGACAGGGGGGCGCTCCATTATTCCCCCAGTCCCATTAACAATGAATGGAGCGGTGACAAGCATGTGTGGCCATAGCTCCATTCCAACGGCATTTTACAGCTTGTGATCAAACCAACATGGATCATAAACTTACCGCCTATATGGCAGACAGGTGATTAGTTTTAATGTTGGGCATAACCCCTTAAAGGGGTGATCACATATCAACCAATCACTGTCCAGGATTACAGAATCAGTTGACCAAGTCTCTATTCTGTCTTTGTAATCTCCATAGAAGTTACATAAACTGCGTAGAAAGGCCCACTTGGCTGTTTGTATAATTGCAGCAGATAGGAATACCCCTTCACGTCGCAGCCCTTTTCTGTTTTTGCGTTTTCGTTTTTTGCTCCCCTTGTTCCCAGAGCCATAGTCTTTTTTTTATTTTTTGGTCAATATGGCCATGTGAGGGCTTGTTTTTTGCGGGACGAGTTGTACTTTTAAATGCCACCATTGGTTTTACCATATCGTGTACTGGAGAACTGTAAAAAAAAAGTTCCAAGTGCGGTGAAATTGCAAAAAAATGCAATTCCACAATTGTTTTTTTTTTATTTTATTTTTTATCATATTCACTAAATGCTAAAACTGACCTGCCATTATGATTCTCCAGGTCATTATGAGTTCGTAGACACCAAACATGTATAGGTTCTTGTTTATTTGAGTGGAGAAAAAAAAATCCAAAGTTTGTTTTGAAAAAAAAAAAAAGCGCCATTTTCTGAGTCCCGCAGCGTCTCCATTTTTCAGGATCTGGGGCCGGGTAAGGGCTTATTTTTTGCGCACCGAGCTGACGTTTTTATTGATACCATTTTTGTTCAGATACGATTTTTTGATCACCTATTATTGCATTTTATTGCAATGTTGCGACGACAAAAAAACATCTGATTATTTTTTTTTTATATTGATAAATCGGGCGATTCTGAACGCGGCGATACCAAATATGTATATATTAGATTTTTTTATTGTTTTATTTTGAATGGGGCGCAAGGGGGGTGAATTAAGGGGCGCAAGGGGGGTGAATTAAACATATATATATTTTTTTAAGATTTTTAAAAACATTTTTTTTCTACTTTTTACTTGCTTCAATAGTCTCCTTAGGAGACTTGAAGCTGCGATTGTCTGATCGCCTCTATTACACATAGCCCTGCTATGTGTAACAAAAGTGCTCATCTGCTATGAACGCCGACCACTGGGTGGTGCTCATAGCAGATCGGCTATGACAACCACAGGGGTCTCATCCAGACCCCTGGTTGTCATGCCAACCCACTGGTGACCCGCGATCACGTGACGGGGTCGCCGATGGGCGGAGCCAACGTCGCGCTTTCCGGAAGCGCAAGTTAAATACCGCTGTCAGAGTTTGACTGCGGCATTTAACTAATTAACAGCCGTGGGTGGATCGCGACTCCACCCACAGCTGTTGCGGGCACATGTCAGCAGTAAGAGTCAGCTGCCATGCTGTAAGAATCAGCTGCCATGTGCCCGGAAAAGTGCGGGCTCAGTGCCGTAGCCCGCACCAAAGGAGGGGACACGGCATGCACCGTACATGTACGGCACATGTCGTGAAGGGCTTAAGGAATTTTCCCACTTTAGTTTTTTATGGAAAATTCACAAGATTCCATATAAATGTCCTGATTGGGGTCCCGGAGGTCCCATTCAGCAAGTTAAGACTTGCAGTTTTGGGATATGTTGAATATAAAGAAAACAGCCTTGAATTAGTCTCAAGATCCTTAGCGGCAGCAACTTTGTTAACCCCAAATTCACAAATGGGATATAAAAGATAACTTTCTGTTTACTGGGAGTCCGTCCAGTGTGGTCCCCTGCCCTCATCATTGTCCCCTGTCGGTCCTGCGATCAGCACGAGCAGGGACAATGATGAGAGTAGTAGTGTCTGCTCCCGCTGTCTCCAACTGTAAAAATAATAATAAAAAAAAATCCTTATACTCACCTGTCTGAAGATGTCCCCCGCTGTAATCCATCTGCCCGCTCTCGCCGAGGAGAATGCACTGAGCTCAGTGAGTGACAGGACATCGCTCTCTGCAGGAGTCATTCTCCCCGGCTCCTCGGCATAAGCGGTTGCATGGATTACAGCGGGGGACACTTAGGACAGGTGATTATAAGGATTTTTTGTTTTATTCTTCTTTTTACAGGTGGACACTGTGGGAGAAAACTCTACTACTCTCAACATTGTCCCTGCTAGTGCTGATCGCTGCGCCGGCAGGGGACAATGATGAGAGCAGCGTGCATAACTGACGCTTAGAAACAACGCCAACTGTACTTCTGATTCTCAAGCGCCGGTACGTGTCACATGGATGTCATCCGTGTGGGACGTTTTGCGGCCTGTGCAGCGGGTAAAAAACAGACATGTCAACATGTTTGCCCATGGACACACCGTCGGTGGAAACACACAGACATGTGCACAGACCCATTCATTTGAATGTGTCTCCGGTACTTGTGGAAACTGTCACCACATGTACCACACACTGACATATGAAAGAGGCCTTAGAATGAATAGTACTCGTAATCGACCTCCGCTCTATTGACCCGGAACTGCAGCTGTGAATTGCGGTCAGGCCCCCAGCAATTGGAAAGTTATCCCCTATTCCATTGATGGGGAATATAACTTTCAAACTTGATAATATCCCTTTTAAGAAGATCAAGTTGAGCAAACAAAAAGTATAGGAAAACTCCTTTTAAGGGTTAATTTGCCCCCAAAAAAGTGTGTGTGAATTTAGATTTATAGACTGATTCCAGCCCACGTGTCTAGAAGTGCATTTAGGGGGAGACGATGCACTTACAGCTCCGCTGTATTCCCCGCTGGCGCCTCTCTCTGGTTGATTGACAGGTCGTTGGCTCCGATGCACGGCAGGGAATACAGCATGAGGCTGAGGAGCTGTAAGTGCATCGTCACCCCCCAATGCACTTCCAGACACATAGACAGAACTCCTGAATGTGATTTCTCGCTGCTGGCGCAGCATTGTGGGACCATTAAAGGGATCAACTCTTAAAGGGCTACAAAGTCATAGAAATGGTTTTAGGTGCGCACAAGTTTTGACAGATTCCCTATAAAGGGGTTATCCAGGCTTGGGGTACAAGGCTGCAGTCTCTCTATGCATTTTACTAATTGTTAAAAAATAAACTACTAACATTTCTGTTTTTAAATCTGACTTTGCAGCAGCGGCCTAGGAGTTTTGTACAGCACTGTTCACACACCAGATGTAATTGTACAGATCAGCGCCGCCGCAGACAGTGACTGATCAGATCCGATCGCTTCCCTTTTCCTCTCACCTCCACGTGTCCACCAACAACACAACTCTCTCTTCCGGGTTTGTTCGGACACACCCCCTTCGCGTCGTCATTGGTCAAAAAGAATGTGTGGGCTTCGGTGATTGGTCAGCGCGCGCAGTGACGTAGGAGGGGAATCCTCTGGACTCCTGCAGGTGGAGAAGTGTATTGTGTCCTGGATCCGCCTGACACCCGGAAACTGGCAGCAGCGCCCCCCGCACTGCACACTGACACTGACACTGCACCCGGAGATGGAGGCGGGGCTCTGACTCACCCACTGCCCCACAGCCTGCGGCTACTGTACAAGAGGATGACAAGACCCCCAGAGACCCCCCACCACTATGCTCCCTGCTTTGTGGCTGGCACTTGGTATGTGCCTCACACGGGTCCCACAGGTGAGTTACTGGCATGTGGGAGACTGGGCATCTGTGGGGCGAAACTACAACTCACAGCATAGTTGTCAGGAAAGGACATGCTGGGAGTTGTAGTTTCACAAGCCTTAAAGTGACAAGGTTTGCCGGGATCTGTAGTTCTACAGCTAAATAATTGCTCGGTTCTGTATCTATGTACTTGCTGGGATCTGTAGTTTTTTACTTGCTGGGATCTGTAGTTCTGTATCTGTACGCTTGCTGGGATCTGTAGTTCTTTATATAATTGCTGGGATCTGTAGTTCTGTATCTGTATAATTGCTGGGATCTGTAGTTCTTTATATAATTGCTGGGATCTGTAGTTCTACTAAGACACTATTGCAAGTAGAGGGAGGATATCCATACATCACCTGTCCCCTCCCTGCCCAGAGATGGATGTCGGCGGGGGCTTGTTTAACCCCTTTGTGCCCTGTCTGGTCAGGTGCGGGGCTCGTCACAGTACAGTTATCACAGCTCGTCCTCTCACCTGTGTGACCATCACATGACCGGACAGGAAACAACGAAGGATCCTATTCACTGACAGCAAGCAGAGATCTTGAAAACTTTTAGGAATTGATCTAAACAGTATATAGGGAAACTGTATCCTTTATTACATCCCGTCATATAACGAATCACCTTTAATTTCAGTAGTCCTTACCCCTTTAAGGTGTGAATCCTCTTCCCGTACCCCTCGCCGCCTATCCTATATACTCCTATTGATTTACGCCATAGCGCTGTATCGTCCATCGCGCCACTAATTCCTGCCTAATACAAATAGGATCCAGTTCCCTCATGGAAACGCTCCTGCCCAAATCAATATTTGCTCCTGTCAGAAACAGGCTTATATGATGTAACTAGTGGAATAAACCTGACTTAAAGGGGAATTCCACATACACCGCTGTGTCTGTACATACAGCCAGGATCCATAGAGTTCTACAGACTAGAAAGCATAGATGCTTTCTATCAGAAACAGCGCCACTTTTGTCCTGAGGTTGGTTCTGGTATTGCAGTTGGAGCAGACAGGTGTATGTCATGGAGTGTCTTCTGACCTGATCTGCCTCATAGACACATATGAGGCTGTAATATCGAGTCAGGAGACCTTCCGCCAGACCAGAGCTATACGGACCAGGAAACCGCTCATGTGCAGCCGGCCTTGCTGATGGAGATCTTCTATGAGTAGTACCAATGGACCTGTGTGAACTTGGAAAACGGCTCTAAGGATGTGTACACACTGAGTATTTTGATGCATATTTTTGTGTCTGAAAAATCCACTTCTAAAAGACGAGTGTTTTTGTTTTATGCTTTTTTTTTGAAGTTTTTGATATATAATTAAAAAAAATAAGAGTAGCAGCAATAAGGTGTATTTTTTTTTCTTTTACACTTTTCTGCTGAAAAATCTTCACCCCCCCCCCCCCCAAAAAAAAAGCATTTACAAGATCTACGCAGGGAAATCACAACAAAGAGATGACGTGACGCTCCTTATATTTTTGCTGTGTTTTCCACCTTTTCGGGGCTCTGGTTTTCAGACTGGATTCTGCACTTAAAACACAATTTCATTTTTGATTTTTACAGGCTTTTTTTTTTTTATTAGGAAAAAAAACCTGCTCTGTTCCGTGACATCTTTGAGCGCACAGTGGGAATGAGTTTTTCATGCTCTCACATCTGCTCTGCTTCAACTGTTACCCACCGCAGAAGGTTTGTGCGGAAAAAAATACATTATTTGGATGCATGGCCTATGGCTGTGTTCACATGCTGCAGCTTCCCTGTTCTGCTGACCTCTGTTTGCACAAGAAAGACTGCAGCAGCCCTGTGTTAAAAGCTGCAGTGTTACTGCTGTGTGTGAATGCAGTGTAAAGATGAAGCAATTTTGGCTGTGCCTGGAGAATGTACTGGACCGAGTCATTCATTTTCCCTCCTGGCGGGGGGGCTCCTGCCTGCAGGTCACCATGTCACAGTCACTTTCTCCCCTGTCACCTTCCATCATGTGACTTCTCCTTTGTTTCGGTGCCTGGATTAATCCACCCATTGTGCAAACAGTACAATGGGCAGGTGAGCAGCCGGCACTGTACACGCCAGCTCAGCTCAGTACAGCGGCCTCCGCCTGCACCCACCACACTGCTCCCTGTGCCCTGATAACACCATGTGTCCACCCAACCTAAGCCTAAGGTGTGTCCTACTACAGGTGGGCCGGGCGCGGGCTGCACATTTATAAAATGCCCTTTTAACATCACAGCTCACAGTGAGTAAGGGAAGGGCGGCACTCAGGAATGTCCTCCAGAAACCCAGCGTTACAGGGGAAGTCTAATGTACAAAGATGGCAGCAGTAGTGTTGTGTTCATCCGCCCCCTCCTGGTGGCATTAGACGACTGCCTGGAGTTATCCTAAAAAAAATACATCCTGTATTATACTCCAGAGCTGCACTCAGTATTCTGCTGGTGCAGTCATTGTGTACATACATTACATTACTGATCCTGTACTGATCCTGAGTTACATCCTGTATTATACTCCAGAGCTGTACTCACTATTCTGCTGGTGCAGTCACTGTGTACATACATTACATTACTGATCCTGTACTGATCCTGAGTTACATCCTGTATTATACTCCAGAGCTGCACTCACTATTCTGCTGGTGCAATCACTGTGTACATACATTACATTACTGATCCTGTACTGATCCTGAGTTACAGCCTGTATTATACCCCAGAGCTGCACTCACTATTCTGCTGGTGCAGTCACTGTGTACATTCATTACATTACTGATCCTGTACTGATCCTGAGTTACATCCTGTATTATACTCCAGAGCTGCACTCACTATTCTGCTGGTGCAGTCACTGTATACATACATTACATTACTGATCCTAAGTTACCTCCTGTATTATACTCCAGAGCTGCACTCACTAGCCTATAGGTCGCCCCCTAATAAAAGTGATGTCTTGTCCTGCAGTGTGTTGGCGGAGCATCAGTCTCACTGCCGGAGTCTATGCTCTTTGTATCTACGCTGGATGGGAAATTTCACGCTGTGAGTAAGAAGTCGGGCGATGTCCTGTGGACCTTAACAGACGGTAAGTCATCTGGGGTAAGAAACTTCTTACTATTGGTTTATATAGAGGTATATGCATCTAAACTTAAAGAGGTCTCCCTGCATACAGTACATGGCTATCACTGTAAAGGCCTCATGATATAGGTTATTATTATGTGGTGAGACACCGCTGATCAGCAGGTTAAATGAGCCTCTTTATAGCGCCCCACAGCCAAGTGTGGTGGTGTCTGGTACTGCAGCTCAGTCCCATTCCCTTATATTGGGTGGTGCCAGGTACGGTCACCCGTGTGGATGAGCCCCACTGGCCCATTCATTCTCGGATGTCTTCACACTGTGATTCTCTCGCAGCCTCCTCCATCGTGTTGTCAGGAGAACAATATTCTCAATGAGTCGCCTCCATTCCCCACAGCGACCGTCGCTGCCTCCTCGGCTTCTCCTAAACAGCTCCATGGTTTCCTGACTCTGTGTTTCTATAGCTGCAGCCAACGACGACTGGTGCAACCGCTTATCTTAACTGACTACAGCTGGGATGGCAGAAATGTACTTAAAGGCGTTGCACACCTTTTGGGGATATATTTATTTAAAAACTTAAATGCATGTAATTGGGGCTAAAAATCATTTTTGCAATTGGGTTGCTTTAAAAATCTGGCACCGTTTGCCTTCTATATTCTCTGAAATGCACTGTCTATTACTGGCTTCAGAATGAGTTAACTGAGAATCTATCAGTGAGCTCATTTTCACAGTTGTCTTGGAGAGTTTGTAACCCTTTTATCTGTCTTTTTCAGAGCTCTTAATGATTTATTACCATAGACCACATCAAAAATTCAGAGAAACAAAGCAAAATGGTGCAACATTTTTAATGAAGTTCAAGTTCACAAATTATTTTTAACCCCAAATACTTGTACTTCAGTTAAAAAAATAATAATAAATGATTCCAGAGTTGGGCCAATGCTGGATACATAAGGAGCGGTTTTCTGCTCTTATAGGCTACGGAAAAGTTCCTGTCTACAAAGCGGTATTCAAACTATTTTCATTTGTGGGGGTCCAACACCCGGTGTCCCCCAATGATCGCTGTTATCAGCTCCACCAGAAAACAGATGTAAGCAATGTACTGATCCGCCACAGCACAGCTCCACTCACTATGTAGTGGCCGTTCTTGGGTACTGCAGCTTAGATCCTATTCACTTCAGTGGGGTGAAAAACCTTGTGATTTTTGTTGTTGTTTTTCGGGGGGGAGGGTTTTGTTTTTACGGCGTTCATTGTGCTATATAAATGACCTGTCTTGTTTTTTACGGGGTGAGCTGACTTTTTTTTGGAAACATTTTAGGGTACATAAGGTGATGATGACAATTTTTGGGGGGAGGTGCGTTGACCCCACTATGCACCCATACCTGGCTTATGATGTAAATATATGCTGTGGTGCAGGTACGGATTAAATTAAAAAATAGTGTTTAAATTCACCACTAGATGGAGCCTTTTGTATAAATCTCTCTGCAGTGAGCGCCCCTCGGAGGGGGACCTGCCATGTTTGACACTATCTTCTGTTGTGCCATTAGTGGAAAAATATGTAGAAATCTCTGTATGTTAAGTCCTTTCTAATTCTGTCTGACCCATGCCTTCTCTTTCAGATCCCGTGATTCAAGTACCGCTCTATGTGTCAGAGTAAGTCCAGCAGTCACACCTCGCTTTCTCCATAGATATAAAACACAGTATCCGAGGTCTTTGCCTTACTAGTATTGCATGACATGATGGAGGCTATATTGCAATTTAATCATCTAGCCCCTCAACTGCCAGCAAGGCACATGATGACTAAACATGATGTAATCTCCTGACCTTACCCCCGCTGTACTACAGAACACCAGTGACTGTCTGGCCGCAGTTTCTAACATCATGTCCGCTCTCTATCTGAAACTCAACCTTTCCAAAACTGAACTTCTTCTGCTCCCCCTCACTCGACTTTCCCCCCTCCAGTCCATCCTTAATGCTGCAGCCAGGGTCATCTATCTGGCTAACCGTTACTCAGACTCCTCTGCTCTTTGCCAGTCATTGCACTGGCTGCCCATGAATTATAGGATCCAATTTAAATTGCTTGTTTTCACCCACAAAGCTCTCCACAGTGCGGCACCCCCTACATCTCCTCCCTCATTTCTGTTTATCGGCCTATCTGTTCTCTACTTTC
The DNA here is from genome assembly GCF_046119375.1 of Phyllobates terribilis. Classification (NCBI taxonomy): domain Eukaryota; kingdom Metazoa; phylum Chordata; class Amphibia; order Anura; family Dendrobatidae; genus Phyllobates; species Phyllobates terribilis. Next base: position 372,055,894 of record NW_027362769.1, read on the forward strand.
CGCAAGTGACTTTCGACTAACATCCATACCTCCCACTCCCGGCTTCAAGACTTCTCCCGAGCTGCACCTGTTCTTTGGAATGCTCTACCCCAAGAAATTAGGATGAACCACAACTTACACAGTTATAGGCGCTCCCTAAACACACCTGTTTAGGGCGGCCTATCACGTTCCCTAATCAAAGTCCTTTTATATTCTTATAGCCCATCTCTTTCTTCTCCAAACATAAGTCTCCGCCAAACCCAAAAGCACTAAAGATACTGGCTGGTGATGAGCTCATACAGCCTTTATCTATCCCTCATCCCCTCAAGATGACTGGACCATCATTGTAAATAAACCGCTGTACTTTGTGTCACCCCCACCTCATTGTACATTGTAAGCTCTTGCGAGCAGGGTCGTCATTATTTTTTCTTTAATTATTGTATTATCTTTAACTGTTACTTATGACTGTTGTATATGAACCTCTGAATTGTAAAGTGCTGCGGAATATGTTGGCGCCAGATAAATAAAGATTATTATTATTATAGACCAGCTTTCTTGCCAGACCCCAGCGATGGCAGCTTGTACATTTTGGGGGGAAGGAATAAGGAGGGTCTCATGGTAAGTACAAGTTTTATTAGTGTGTAATTCTAGGTTTGTTACAGTGTTAAATTTTACTGTGTGTCTATTCAGTTGGGGGGCACCGCTATGGGCACCATCTCTGGTCCAGAATTTTTTCCCTCCAAATATTTACCCATACATTATGCCAAAGACTCACCAGCTAGGTTGGCACTGTTATGGTGCTTGTCACTTGGACTAGTAAATGTCTGGGGAGGGGGTTGGAATTTTTGGACTATGGGTAGTGCCCATAGCAGGACCAGAAGCTTTAGAGTCACCATGTTTTTTTTTACTGAGTTACAGCTTAAACAGTATATAGAAAGATAAGGGAATATTCTGGGGTCCTAAATACAATTTTAATTTAAAATTTAGTCATGGGTTGAGGTCAGTATGCATACAGATCTTACAAACTTCCTATTAAGGTATAGGACATTTTATTGTGTGCGTAACATCTATGTTTCCATATTCTCTAGAAATTACCATTCACCATCCAGGAACTAGTTCAGTCCTCCCCCTGCCGTAGCTCTGATGGAATCCTGTATACAGGTAATACCAGCCAGGTGTATACATCTGTGCAATGTATACCAGCAATGTCCTGCTATTGGGTGTGGACACATTTAGGACCATATTTGTGATTGATATTGGTCATCATTAAGTAACCACTTTTAATTAATTCTGATCAGGGAAGAAACAAGATTCCTGGTTTATTTTGGATCCAAAATCAGGAGAAAAGCAGACTACGCTGTCCACGGACTCGTCTGATGGGTTGTGTCCTTCCAGTCCTCTCCTGTACATAGGACGGACACGTGAGTTTTGTAGATTTATTTCATGTATATCAAAGGGGTTTTCCAGACTTATACATACTGCTGCTTGCTTTGTCATATTGTCTTTTTGAGGATAACCATCAGCTTTTCCCGTGCAGAGTACATGATCACAATGTTTGACACAAAATCCCGGGAATTGCGCTGGAACGCCACCTTCCATGACTACTCTGCTCCTCCTTGTGATGAGAACTATGAATACAGTGAGTACGACACACAGCAGTGGTCTCCAAAAGTTGTATCTCCAGCTACTGAAAAACTACAGCTCTCAACATGCTGGAAGTTGTAGTCTCTGAAGACCTGGGAAGTCACTGATTGTTTTTTTTTTCTTCTTTAATATAGAGATGGCTCACTTTGCCTCCACTGGAGATGGGATGCTGGTGACTGCCGACCAGGGGAGTGGAGAAGTGTTATGGATGCAGAATTATGGTTCCCCAGTAGTCGGACTTTTCATGTGGCACCAGGACAGCTTGAGACGAATCCCGCATCTGAATGTCGCACTGGAAACTCTCCGATACTTGACGTTCAATTCTCAGGACATGCGTCTTCTCAAATGGAACTACCAGGCGGTGCAGGAGCTGAGCAGCACCAAGACCCATCTGCTGTGAGTACTCTCACCTACTACGGGTGTTCAGCTTTGATCTGTCCAGAGGACTTGGCACAACTATGCCACTGTATGAACGGCCCATTCATTTCCATTGGCGTCATGTAATGCTTAATTTCCCCTATGGGGGATGCTGCAGGAAAACTGAACACAAACTGCTGGGTTCTCGCACAGCTGATCAATGGTGCTTCCAGTAGCTCTTTTTTTGCCTACATTGCATGAACTGGATTAACATTTGTGCACTTATCCTTTTACAGGCCGTCTCTGTATGTGGGGAAGCACGATAGTGGATTCTATGCTTCCACATCGCTGATCCATGAGGGAGTTTCTGTAGTGGTAAGAATATTTTCCATGCATTTTCTTTGTAAGATATGTTGATATCTGTTACATTATGGGTTATAATTCACAAGGATAAAGTTTTCTTGTACTTATGAACACAGTTTCCAGCTTCTCATGGTAAGTACAAGTCTTATCATTGTGTAATTCTAGGCCTGTCACAGTGTGGAAATTTATTGTGTGTTTATTCGTCACCTGGGGGTACCTCTATAGGTACAAACCCAGGTCCAGAAATTTGTACATCTAAAATATTTATCCACACAGCATGCAAATGATTAACCTGAAAGATTGGCAGTGATCTAGTACGAGTCATGTGCATTATTGGAATTTTTGGACTATGGTTCGTGCCCATTGCAGGACCAGGATCTTTAGAGTCGCAATGGTTTCTATTGAGTTGACCAATAATATCATAGGGACATTGCATGGATTCAAATTCATCTACATGAATATATAACACATAGGATGTATGCATTGATGTGGTTCTACATACTGTTCCTATGATAAAATTGATCAAAGCCAAAAAACAGCTAGTAAGTGTTGTCATGGGGCATCCATTGAAAGTTGGTATTTGCATTTTTTGTGTACATTGAATTATTTTTTACATTTTCATTTTGCTATTCTTGTTTGTAATATATCATATCTTGGTATAACTGCTAGCCCCGAGGAATCACTCTGGCCAGGATAGATGGGCCCACTACTAAGGATGTCACCTTGAAGGAATCTACTGAGTTTGATGTAACGCCCACCACAGATGTCAAGTACCCACTTGGGAGCATTATATCTACAAATCAATGGCTACTTATAGGTAAAGGAGCGGGATGGGCAGATGTGAACGTTATTATATGAGCACTATATACAGTAACAGTGGTATTACAGTGTATAGCACCATTATATATGCACACTATGGAAGTAGTATATAGGCATAGTATAGCAGTATTATTTTGTTAGTTTTAGGGCAGTACTATTCTCCATATCTCTCCTTTTACATAAAGCATGGGCACCCTCCTATGCTTATCAAGAAGCCTTGTGTTTATAGATATTAGTCTTTACTGACCTTATACACACTTTTTAATCCTACCTTTCTAGTAAAATATCTCATTCTTTCCACCAAGGACATCATGAAATTCCTCACGTTGTTCACACAACCATGCTCCGAGCATTTCCAGAGACCTTGAGGAGGGATACAGAGACAATCATTCGTGGACCTACACCTAAGACCCTATTTGACGATGTAAGTGTATTCCAGAATATTGATAATCCATCACCTATTAAAGGGGTTGTACGGTCTTTTTTTTTTTGGTTTGCCCCAGCATAGCCCCCCACCACCCACCCAAAAAAATAACCCATTCTCACCTACCAATTACTCTCTGTACTACTCCATGTGTCCCCCACTACTCTCTGAGCCTTCTTTTGTGGCAAAATTATGTGACTGCTGCAGACAGTAGGTGATGTTACCCACCAGAAGATGTGATACAAAGAAAGGCGGGGGACTTTGGGAGCTGTACGGAGGGGGATCAGCAGGTGAATGTGTTTTTCTTTTTTGGGGGCATCTAAGCGGTAATGTTTCTCCTTGCAGAGAGCAACAAGCTAGGCCTGGCATGTCAGAGTCAGGAGACTTATACCCCATGCATGCTTCTCTGGGAAATGAAATATGCAAATTGCCTCTTCAAAGAGGAAGAGAACTTGAACTCTAGTGACACCTATAGGAAGTAGCAATCCTAAAAGTCAATATCGGCCATTTAACGAGCCTTGTAATATGACTTAGGATAAAAGCCAAACCAGAATCTCAATTTGCAGACACGGTGTTTCGGGTTATTGCCCCTCATCAGTGCAAAGTATGAGATCTGATCTGACTAGGTGAGAGGCTTAAGACTGGGATCTAAGTGGGTAACGTTTCTCCTTCTGGAAAGTGACAAGTCAGGCCTAGCATGCAGAGTAAGGAGACTTATACGCCATGCATGCTTTGCACCGATGAGAGGCAATACCCTGAAACACTGTGTCTGCAAATTGAGATTCTGGTTTGGCTTTTATCCTAAGTCATATTACAAGGCCCGTTAAAGGGTCGATATTGACTTTTAGGATTGCTACTTCCAATAGGTGGCATTAGAGTTCTAGTCCTCTTCCTCTCTGAAGAGACAATTGGCATATCTTTTTTTTTTTTTGTGACATGTTTGTCATCTGAATCTCTCAGTGGTGCAGCCTCAGGCGTGCCTTATAATGTATTCCACTGTAGATTTTATTTGCATAATTCCACAGGACAAATCCACAACAATTTCTTCTATTGTTAAATTACCCTTTATGACTATGTGCATACAAAGTTTTTCACTGAGTTTTTGGAGCGGAAACTCTCCAAAACTCCTCAAAAACGTTTGAGTTTCTGCTCCGAAAACTCCTTGAAAAACTTTGCACAGTCTTAGGGTTTGACTGTGGTTACTCGTATCTCATGTCACCCATCGTCTTACCTCCTTGCAGTTTCTGACCCCTCAGAATCAAGGAGAATCCCCTCAGGGCGACACAGAAGGGCGAGTAAAGATGGAAATGACCACAGAAGAAGCGAACATTGTCATTCCTGACTCTACAATAACTAATCTGCTGGTCACGGGTATCATCACGCTACTCCTTGGAGGATGGGTGCTTTTTGGGTTCACTTTTCCCAAGGTAAGCGGCTTGGATGCAATCTATTGTTCTCTGTTATCTGCTATTTGGATACAGGTCCCTTGTCCCTAGGAGAAACTGGACTTTACTATAGGACAGTGATCTCCAACCTATGATTGCGGTGATACTACATCTCCCAGCCACAAGACTGTCAGGGCATGCTGGAAGCTGTAGTCCCACGCAGCAGGTTGGAGTACATTTGTGCAATGAATGGAAGATAATGGCGTCCGTGCTTTTCAGATGTGGGAGCAGCAGCGCAGGCAGCAACAGGAATTACAGCAGCAGCTCGAGGAGAAGCTTCAGCAGATCCAGCATCAGCAGCAAATGGCTTCCGAGGCCTCTCCACCCCTGACTGCTACAGACAGCAGCGTGTCCGCAGGAGAACAAAGCTCCGGGAGCGGCAAGCGGAGGAGCCGAGAGCAGGAATATAGTCAGGCCAACGGCACGAAGAGATGGAGCAATAGCGAGCCAGAAGGTGAATGAAGCATAGATTCCTCTGTTGTTCCTCCTGGAATAAAATGAATAAATTGACTACTTAGTGAATTGACTGCGCCCCTGACTGATACTGTGCAGGGCATACCCTGTGCTGGAGAGGAATGGTGACCCCCAGGTGGCAATTTATTACTACAGTTCCAGGAGGAATAATAGAGGGACAGCACAACACAGAGTCCTAAGGACATATATGCCAGCATGAATAGTGTATTACTATACTATATAGTGCATTTACGATCACTATTGTATAGGGACGCTCGTAAATCCAGCGTGACCTGCATTGACCGTATTTATCACACATGTAAGACTGTTCTCAACATTTTTGTCAGCAGGAAACAAATATTAAAATGGGCCATATAGCAGGCACAATGGCCCTCACTTATCAAAGCTATCGGAAACAGACCTTGTTGCCAATAGCAACCAATCACAGCGCAGCTTTCATTTAGTTAACTGCTCAGGAAAAAGTGAGAGCTGTTTTGTGATTGGGTAATATGGGCAACGAGGCCTGCTTTCCTACCCGCGGCCTGCTTTCCTACCCGCGGCCTGCTTTCCTACCCGCGGCCTGCTTTGCTACCCGCTGTCTGCTTTGCTACCCGCTGTCTGCTTTGCTACCCACGGCCTCCTTTCCTAGACATGGCCTGCTTTCCTACCCGAGGCCTGCTTTCCTACCCGCTGCCTGCTTTGCTACCCGCGGCCTTCTTTCCTACCCCGCGGCCTTCTTTCTTACCCCGCGGCCTTCTTTCTTACCCCGCGGCCTTCTTTCCTACCCGCGGCCTTCTTTCCTACCCGCGGCCTTCTTTCCTACCCGCGGCCTTCTTTCTTACCCCGCGGCCTTCTTTCTTACCCCGCGGCCTTCTTTCTTACCCGGCGGCCTTCTTTCTTACCCCGCGGCCTTCTTTCCTACCCCGCGGCCTTCTTTCTTACCCCGCGGCCTTCTTTCTTACCCCGCGGCCTTCTTTCTTACCCCGCGGCCTTCTTTCCTACCCGCGGCCTTCTTTCTTACCCCGCGGCCTTCTTTCTTACCCCGCGGCCTTCTTTCTTACCCCGCGGCCTTCTTTCCTACCCCGCGGCCTTCTTTCCTACCCCGCGGCCTTCTTTCTTACCCCGCGGCCTTCTTTCCTACCCCGCGGCCTTCTTTCTTACCCCGCGGCCTTCTTTCCTACCCCGCGGCCTTCTTTCCTACCCCACGGCCTTCTTTCTTACCCCGCGGCGTCCTTTGCTACCCGCGGCGTCCTTTGCTACCCGCGGCGTCCTTTGCTACCCGCGGCGTCCTTTGCTACCCGCGGCCTGCTTTGCTACCCGCGGCCTGCTTTGCTACCCGCGGCCTGCTTTGCTACCCGCGGCCTCCTTTCCTACCCGCGGCCTCCTTTCCTACCCGCGGCCTCCTTTCCTACCCGCGGCCTCCTTTCCTACCCGCGGCCTCCTTTTTTTTTTTCTACTTGAGGCCTATGTTTCTGTATTTCCACGACATGTGTAATTAACATCTTCTAGTCACCTTGACTTTTTTCTTTTCTCCATTTGCAGCTTCCAATGAAGGAGAGATAGAAGTCGGTAAAATTTCCTTTTTCCCCAAAGAAGTTTTGGGTCATGGAGCTGGAGGAACATTTGTATTTAGGTGAGTAGAAATCAATCAATTTATTAGCCTTGTATAAAGTTCTGCGACTTTCCAATACACTTTGTGTTTCTATCCATTGCCCTTCTCAAGATCTCTGCTTGCTGTTAGTGAAAAGGAACATTTTCTTATACATCCAGAGAAAACCCTAAGGACAATTTTACACATCTGACATTCACAGTCTGTGTGAAACAGGCCTTGCTGACCTCACACTTGTCACAGCTGAGGGTTTGTTACTATTGCATCCAGGCTGCAACTCAAATCTCTCTGCCCTTCTTTGGCTTTGTTGCAATTTATAAGTCTGGAGTCCATATTGTTTAAAGTTCACCTGAAGTTTCAGGAGACTTTTGACGTGTCATAGTGACTTGTCTAAAGTTTTTATTAGCGAGTGTCTGGGGGCCGAGACCCCAACTGATTCCTGAAACGAAGAGACAGAAGTGCGCAGTTGCGTGCTGTGCCCCTTTATGGATTGCCGTATCTTTACAGGATCCACTCTGGATATGACTGATCTGTTATGATCTCCCCCCTCTGCCACTTGCTCACATCCCCTGATAACAAGAGCTTTGTTTCCTATAGGGGCAGATTTGATGGACGTTCAGTGGCAGTGAAGAGAATCCTGCCCGAAAGTTTTACGTTGGCCGATCGGGAGGTGCAATTATTACGAGAGTCTGATGAGCACCCCAATGTGATCCGCTACTACTGTACAGAGAGCGACCGGCTGTTTTACTACATTGCCCTGGAGCTGTGCACTGCCACCCTGCAGGAGGTGAGGGGACCACCACAGGGTAGGCACGGCAAGCACCCGCGTACCACCTTCTGTGGTTACATTAACAATAAATAAAATAACCCATCTGTAAATTGGTACATACTTATTCCTAAACATTAGTGTCGCAAATATACTCACGTGGTCAAAATTGTTGGTATCCCTCGTTTAATGAAAGAAAAACCCACAATGGTCACAGAAATAAATTGAATCTGACAAAAAATAAATTAAAAATCTATGAAAATGAACAAATGAAGGTCAGACATTGCTTTTCTGCTTCCACAGAATTTTTAAAAAATTAAACTCATGAAATCGGCCTGGACAGAAATGATGGTTCTTCTTAACTTAATATTTTGTTGAACAACCTTTTGAGGCAATCACTGCAATCAAACGATTCCTGTAACTGTCAATGAGACTTCTGCGCCTCTCGACAGGTATTTGGCCCACTCCTCATGAGCAAACTGCTCCAGTCGTCTCGTGTTTGAAGGTTGCCTTTTCCATGTTTCAGCTCTTTCCAAAGATGCTCAATAGGATTTAGGTCAGGGCTCATAGAAGGTCACTTCAGAATAGTCCAATGTTTTCCTCTTAGCCATTCTTGGGTGTTTTTAGCTGTGTGTTTTGGGTCATTATCCTGTTGCAAGACCCATGACCTGCGACTGAGACCAAGCTTTCTGACACTGGGCAGCACATTTCTCTCTAGAATCCCTTGATAGTCTTGAGAATTCATTGTACTCTGCACATATTCAAGACACCCTGTGCAAGATGCAGCAAAGCAGCCCCAGAACATAACAGAGCCTCCTCCATGTTTCACAGTAGGTACAGTGTTCTTTTCTTGATATGCTTCATTTTTCCGTCTGTGAATATAGAGCTGATGTGCCTTGCCAAAAACTTCCATTTTTGTCTCGTCTGTCCATAGGACATTCTCCCAGAAGCTTTGTGGCTTGTCAACATGTAGTTTGGCAAATTCCAGTCTGGCTTTTTTATGATTTTTTTTTTCAACAATGGTGTTCTCCTTGGTCGTCTCCCATGAAGTTCACTTTGGATCAAACAACGACGGATGGTGCGATCTGACACTGATGTTCCTTGAGCTTGAAGTTCACCTTTAATCTCTTTAGAAGTTTTCCTGAGCTGTTTTCTTACCATTCGTATTATCGGTCTGTTTGATTTGTCATCAATTTTCCTCTTGCGGCCACGTCCAGGGAGGTTGGCTACAGTCCCATGGATCTTAAATTTCTGAATAATATGTGCAACTGTAGTCACAGGAACATCAAGCTGCTTGGAGATGGTCTTATAACCTTTACCTTTAACATGCTTGTCTATAATTTTCTTTCTAATCCCCTGAGACAACTCTTTCCTTTGCTTCCTCTGGTCCATGTTGAGTGTGGTACACACCATGTCACCAAACAGCACAGTGAGTATCTGTAGCCCTATATACAGGCCCACTGACTGATTACAAGATAGTGGACACCTGTGATGCTAATTAGTGGACCCAACTTCATTTAACATGTCCCTTTTGTCACATTATTTTCAGGGGTACCATCATTTCTGTCCAGGCCGATTTCATGAATTTAATTTTTTTTTTAAATTCTGTGGAAGCAGAAAAGCAAAGTCTGACTTTCATTTGTTCATTTTCATAGATTTTAAATTTATTATTACTTTTGTCAGATTCAAGTTATGTCTGTGACCATTGTTGGTTTTTCTTTCATTAAACGAGGGGTACCAACAATTTTGACCACGTGTGTATCTCTGTAATGTATGTATAGATAGAAATGCCTCCTTGTCTCTCTGTAGATAATGTAGGTACAGATAGTACTGCCTCCCTGTCTCTCCCTATATAATGTAGGTACAGATAGTACTGCCTCCCTGTCTCTCCCTATATAATGTAGGTACAGATAGTACTGCCTCCATGTCTCTCCGTATATAATGTAGGTACAGATAGTACTGTCTCTCCGTATATAATGTACATACAGATAGTACTGCCTCCCTGTCTCTCCGTATATAATGTAGGTAGAGATAGTACTGCCTACATGTCTCTCTGCAGATAATGTAGGTACAGATAGTACTGCCTCCCTGTCTCTCCCTATATAGTGTAGGTACAGATAGTACTTCCTTCATGTCTTTCTGTAGATAATGTAGGTACAGATAGTACTGCCTCCCTGTCTCTCTGTAGATAGTACTGCCTCCCTGTCTCTCCGTAGTTAATGTAGGTACAGATAGTACTGCCTCCCTGTCTCTCCGTAGTTAATGTAGGTACAGATAGTACTGCCTCCCTGTCTCTTTCCATAAACAGTGTAAGTATGTATCCATCCCATACAATCTCAGAATATAAAGGAGACTAGAATAAAAATGGTGGCTGACTGGTGAAAAATGTATAAGTAATAGATATTAACATTTGTTTTTTTCTCCGCAGTACGTGGAGAATCTCGCTTTTCCACGCATCGGCCTAGATCCTGTGACCCTTCTCCATCAAGCTATGTCTGGACTCGCCCATCTGCACTCCCTCAATATTGGTGAGAAGTATTGGGTTTCTATAACTTATATCGTTGTGGATTTACAAAAAGGGGTGCGGCTTATGGTGCGATTAAAAAAAAAAAAAAAAATGGGTGGAGCCTAAGTGTTAAAGGTACAGTTACATAATATCAAGTGGACAAATAATGTCACCACATTATGCATATAATAGATCTATATAATAATATAATGGCACCATCAGTTCCCGAACAGCGTTGTACAATGCCGAATATTTTGTCGGTCTCTTCCCAGTGCACAGAGATCTCAAGCCGTGTAATATCCTCATCTCCTTGCCCAATGCCCAGGGCAGACAGAGAGCTGTCATTTCAGATTTTGGGCTCTGTAAGAAGCTGGGAGCGGGAAGGAACAGCTTCAGCCTGCGATCAGGAATCCCCGGAACCGAGGGCTGGATCGCTCCGGAGGTTCTACGTGACGGAAGGACACAGAATCCAGTAAGTGATCCCTGACGATGGATCCCATAATGGATTCTGGCTGAGCAGTCTCAGAAAGATTTGTTTTGTATTCGCAGACAGCAGCAGTGGACATTTTCTCTGCTGGCTGTGTCTTTTACTATGTCCTGGCCAGTGGGCAGCATCCATTTGGAGACCGTCTGAGGAGACAAGGCAACATATTAAATGGATCGTACAGCCTGCCGCAGCTCCAGGAGGAGACGTATGGTAAGAAGATGCGATAAACTGTGTCGCTTACCCCATGTGCAGGGCATTGCAGTAGCTTAGGTATCCAAGGTTACGACCACTAACAACTAACTGTCACTATGAGTGGTCGTAACCATGGATACCTAAACTACTGCACTGCCGTGCACATGGGGAAAGCAACATAGCAAATCAGAAGAACTATACTACATTTTTAATTGGAGGTATTTGCTAATATTATTATTATTACACCTACTACATATTGGGATAGGATCTTGGAGATGGGAATATTCCTTTTAACTGTTGGATTTATCCAGGCCAATCAATATACACTGCTCAAAAAAAATAAAGGGAACACTTAAACAACAGAATATAACTCCTAGTAAATCAAACTTCTGTGAAATCAAACTGTCCACTTAGGAAGCAACACTGATTGACAATCAATTTCACATGCTGTTGTGCAAATGGAATAGACAATAGATGGAAATTATTGGCAATTATCAAGACACCCTCAATAAAGGAGTATTTCTGCAGGTGGGGACCACAGACCACATCTCAGTACCAATGCTTTCTGGCTGATGTTTTGGTCACTTTTGAATGTTGGTTGCGCTTTCACACTTGTGGTAGCATGAGACGGACTCTACAACCCACAGAAGTTGCTCAGGTAGTGCAGCTCATCCACGATGGCACATCAATGCGAGCTGTGGCAAGAAGGTTTGCTGTGTCTGTCAGCGTAGTGTCCAGAGGCAGGAGGTACTACCAGGAGACAGGCCAGTACACCAGGAGACGAGGAGGGGGCCGTAGGAGGGCAACAACCCAGCAGCAGGACCGCTACCTCTGCCTTTGTTCAAGGAGGAACAGGAGGAGCACTGCCAGAGCCCTGCAAAATGACCTCCAGCAGGCCACAAATGTGCTTGTGTCTGCACAAACGGTTAAAAAAACGACTCCATGAGGGTGGTATGAGGGCCCAACGTCCACAGATGGGGGTTGTGCTCACAACCCAACACCGTGCAGGATGCTTGGCATTTGCCACAGAACACCAGGATTGGCAAAGTCGCCACTGGCGCCCTGTGCTCTTCACATATGAAAGCAGGTTCACACTGAGCACATGTGACAGAGTCTGGAGACGCCGTGGAGAGCGATCTGCTGCCTGCAACATCCTTCAGCATGACCGGTTTGGCAGTGGGTCAGTTATGGTGTGGGGTGGTATTTCTTTGGAGGGCCGCACAGCCCTCCATGTGCTCGCCAGAGGTAGTCTGACTGCCATTAGGTACCGAGATGAGATCATCAAACCCCTTGTGAGACCATATGCTGGTGCGGTTGGCCCTGGGTTCCTCCTAATGCAGGACAATGCCAGACCTCATGTGTCTGGAGTGTGTCAGCAGTTCCTGCAAGATGAAGGCATTGAAGCTATGGACTGGCCGCCCGTTCCCCAGACCTGAATCCGATTGAGCACATCTGGGACATCATGTCTCGCTCCATCCACCAACGTCACGTTGCACCACAGACTGTCCAGGAGTTGGCGGATGCTTTAGTCCAGGTCTGGGAGGAGATCCCACAGGAGACCATCCGCAACCTCATCAGGAGCATGCCCAGGCGTTGTAGGGAGGTCATACAGGCACATGGAGGCCACACACAATACTCAGCCTCATCAGGAGCATGCCCAGGCATTGTAGGGAGGTCATACAGGCACGTGGAGGCCACACACAATACTCAGCCTCATCAGGAGCATGCCCAGGCGTTGTAGGGAGGTCATACAGGCACGTGGAGGCCACACACAATACTCAGCCTCATCAGGAGCATGCCCAGGCGTTGTAGGGAGGTCATACAGGCACATGGAGGCCACACACAATACTCAGCCTCATCAGGAGCATGCCCAGGCATTGTAGGGAGGTCATACAGGCACGTGGAGGCCACACACAATACTCAGCCTCATCAGGAGCATGCCCAGGCGTTGTAGGGAGGTCATACAGGCACGTGGAGGCCACACACAATACTCAGCCTCATCAGGAGCATGCCCAGGCGTTGTAGGGAGGTCATACAGGCACGTGGAGGCCACACACAATACTGAGCCTCATCAGGAGCATGCCCAGGCGTTGTAGGGAGGTCATACAGGCACATGGAGGCCACACACAATACTGAGCCTCATCAGGAGCATGCCCAGGCGTTGTAGGGAGGTCATACAGGCACGTGGAGGCCACACACAATACTCAGCCTCAGCAGGAGCATGCCCAGGCGTTGTAGGGAGGTCATACAGGCACGTGGAGGCCACACACAATACTGAGCCTCATTTTGACTTGTTTTAAGGACATTACATCAAAGTTGGATCAGCCTGTAGTGTGTTTTTCCACTTTAATTTTGGGGGTGACTCCAAATCCAGGCCTCCATTGGTTAATAAATGTGATTTCCATTGATGATTTTTGTGTGATTTTGTTGTCAGCACATTCAACTTTGTACAGAACAAAGTATTCAATGAGAATATTTCATTCATTCAGATCTAGGATGTGGTATTTGAGTGTTCCCTTTATTTTTTTGAGCAGTGTATATGGTACCTGGATCTTCTATGGCTACTAACTGCCTGATTTGTTTCTGCAGACAACGTGGTAGCGAAGGACTTGATTGAAGGCATGATCAACGGTGACCCAAAGCTCCGGCCCTCAGCACCGCGCGTTTTGAGACATCCGTTCTTCTGGGCACCTGAGAAACAGCTGCAATTTTTCCAGGTCTGAGAGGTGGCAGGGAGAAAGATGTATCATCATCGGGGTTATCTGTTACTTGTATATTGGTCGCCTATCCTTAGGGTAGGTGCAGACGAGCGTATTTTCTGTCCTAAGTCTGATCTGTCAAAACATCGGATCGCACTTGGACCGAAGTTTGTGTATGGTGCTATGCATATGTCTGATTTTTTTTTTTTACTCTGACAGAATCTGTCATGTCCGAGTTTGATCCGATATTTGAATTCACTAAGCCATGCAAGTCAATGAGTGCATGGGAAACATATGACTGCACTCGGATGACATCTGAGTGCAGTCCGATTTCCGCGGCCTATAACAGAAGAAATTTTTTTACTCCATCTTCTGATTCTAGAGAAGCGGAGCTCAAACTCTGTTCAGAGTTTGATCAGTGTCATTTGCATAATCAGTTAATAACCTATGGCTGTCTGCCTCCTGGCCTTAGGATAGGTCAATATAAGATTGTGGGGGTGCGATAGCTGGTTCCCCCAATAATAAGCTGTTATTAGTGCTAGATAGAGCTGCATAGCAAAGCTACTTCAACTGTATAGTGGCCGCGGCTGAGTACTGTGCATCTGTCCTCATGAATGAGTGGATCTGCAGTACCCGGCTGCGGCCACTACATGGTTGACGTAGCTGTGCACCTCCACAGCTGATGACACCCGGGCACTGGAAAAAGATGGTCAGCTGGGGTGGTTTTGCACCCCACCGATCTGATATTAATTGCCTATTTTAAGGATAGGCCATCAATATAAAAGTAGTGCACATACCCTTAAATTACGTACACTTTTTAGTTGTTGCAGTTTAGTGTAGTAATACTGCATTTCTCTTATTCCTTTAGGATGTGAGTGACCGCATCGAGAAGGAGCCGCAGGAAAGCCCCCTGATCGTCAGCCTGGAGAGCAATGCTCGTTGTGTCGTCCGCGTGAATTGGAGATTACACATATCCGTTCCTCTACAGACAGGTAACATCGTGGCCATCCTCGCAGGAAAATTACCCAACCTTTGATAGCAAGGCAGAAGTATAACTGGTGGTGTGATAAGCTATGCTGGTATCTGGTGCAACTGTTATTGGGGGCTCTGGGACCACCACTGATATTTCCCTTTATGGCGGTATCACTAGCCACTGCAAGCGCTGCGCAGTTTATGTGTAGCTCTCTGACGGAGACCTCTTTATCAGAGCCAAAATATCATTGCCTCAAATAGCGGTGAGTGCCAGTGAATAGAGAAGGGATTGTTTGAGTAGTGAACAGCCCCTTTAATTTAATGATTGGGCAAAGTTCTAAAAAAGTGGGGGGTCTGCTAGGCCCCCAGAACGATGGACTCTATGGGAATTCTTAGTAGAAATGTGCAAAAAAAAAAGTAAACCGTGTATTGGCGCATCAGTCATGTACATTTTAAGGGAAGGTTTCTACCTTTTTTTTTTTTCTTTTAATTTCTAGACTTGAGGAAATTCCGTTCATATCGTGGAAACTCCGTACGAGATTTACTCCGAGCCATGAGAAACAAGGTAGATTACGGCTTGAGATTTTGTAAATGTGTAGTTCTGTCTCCACACCGGTCCAACCTTCCCCATTACTGCGCTTGGCTTTAATGCCACCAGCTGCATGTGCAAAGTGCAGCATTCATAGAAAAAGTGCTAGCGCCCCCCACTAACCACAAGAATGGGGTCCATTATTCTGAGTGTGAATAGAGCGACCATGCTCCGGTGTGACCATCACTTCTATGGGAGCTGCAGTGTGTTGGTGCATCCTCTGCTGCCATGGACAGGGAATAGAGCAATGGTCACACATGCACTAGCACTTCATTCACGCACGGGCACAGTACCTCTGTTATGATCAATTCCAGGTTCTAGAAGACAGATTAACATCGGTCATTACACTTATTCCCTGTGGATAGTTGGTATTAGTGCAATAATCCCTTCAATCAAGGGAGGATTGCATTCAATAACCACAAGTACAGATCCTACAAAACATCATGAAAAGTGCATTAGGAAATTGTAAAGGTCCCCCCCCAACCTGTCCTGAATATGAGCAAGACATGCCACAGGAAGGAGTATAAATGCAAGAGCAGACTACATGGGTCTGCATAGGAGCTGTATACACTAAACGTTTTTTTTTTTTTTTTTTTTTTACACTGTTTGGGATTTGCTTAATTACATTTAGAATAAAAATAATGTCTTTAGATATGTGATTAATACTTATTAGTTCCACCCCAGAAACATCATTATCACGAGCTGCCGGCTGACGTCCAGGAGACACTCGGCTCAGTCCCTGAGGAGTTCGTGGCTTATTTTACATCCCGTTTCCCACTTCTGCTCCTTCATACACACCAGGCATTGGATCAGTGTGCGCACGAGAGGCCGTTCCACCCCTATTATCACTGGGAACCAGGACGCTGATGATGCAGTTTGCTCGCAGTTTACTGGTGCAAAACTTGATGCATTGGGATCAGGACCTGTTTTTTTATACACTTAATTGCACTGCCTTATGAACTTTGCAGTTATTTTATCACAATTTTTGCTTTTAGATAATGTGCAACCCAGAATATGGCAAGGTCTGGTCAGTAAGGACAAGTCAGAGCCAGCTAAGGGGGCTCAGCACAGATCCCTTAATCATGGGGCATCTTCAACACTTGAACTGTTATGGCATTACAACGCTCAACAGGCTCTGCTGGGAGCTGTAGTTTCTTAAAAGTTGCAGTCCTAGACAAAAGTGGGGGGTCATTTTATGGGATCATTCTCCATGGTGGTGGAAACCAAAGATGGCACCATGTGAATGTGCTGCTAAAAGGTATTTAATTGGAGCATTTGGACGACTCATGGTTACCCATTAACTGCTGATCAGGGGGCTTGAACTACTGCACTCCATAGAATCAGTGATTGGCAAAGTTCTCCATTTAGAGGGGATGGTCCGGGTGGGATAAGCAAGGGTCTATATGCACAGATGGCAATATGTGGCTAGAGCCTTACAATATGGTGGCCTCAATGGCTGCCATTCTATGTTACTCCAATGCAGAGTTTGATATTTTAAAAAGTTAAATTTTTTAACCATAAGTTTTATTTTTTTGCCAAAACAAAAAAAAAAAAAAATAAATAACCTTTAAAGTAAGTAATTTATTTTGTATTTGCTGGTATATTGTATATTTTCTTTTTAAAAAGAAAGTGAATTAAATGTGCCAATATGACTGAACAGTTTAAAAAAAAAAAATAAAAAATTAAACACTCAAAAAGTTTGCCTTATTTGTACCAAGCTCAGGAATAAAGTTGTTAGTTTACCATGCAGTAAGGGAAAAGAAAAAAAAAAAAGATAGTCACACTGCTAACCATAGACTTTGAGACTGTGCCCCCTGTCCAGATTGGAGCCCTGGTTCTTCTCCCAGTACATTGCACGCTTACAGAATACAACTAACTTGCAAGCAGAAAACAGACAGCCGTATAACGATCACAATGCTCTGACCGGCCGGTGGCTCCACTCATTTCAAGCGTGACAGTATATTTCTATGCAGCAGTTCTGCTCGGGTCAGGAGAGCTGCCGGCCAGTCCGAGCATTGCAATGGTTGTCAGTGTTTTAATGTCCAGTTCGGGTCAGGATGCCTGCCGGCAAGTCTGTATTCAGACATCTGTACGATGCTTAAAAAAAAAAAAAAAAAAAAAAGGGGATGAGGCAAAGTAAGCAAGTTTATTTATATCAACACAATCCATCAATAACCATTCCACACATTATGTAACATACCTGGCAAAAAAAAAGGGGACATACCAAAATAACAGTGGTCACTCATCCAAAAGATACCTTAATATAAAAAGGCAACAGAAATCCCAATCTCGGATTAAAATAGCTAGTGATCGCATCCCCAAAATATGTAATGACATTCAAGTCAGTCCACAAAAGGACCAAGATTTAGGGGAAAAAAATGGCAATTGAAATTACCAATTCAAAAACCAAACTACTGAACCACTAAATAATCATTTTGTAGGATAATTTGTGCAAAGGCTTAGAACATGAATTAATAGGACTTTTCCTTATTTATATTTAATTTAGGGTCTTTAATACCTTGGGACATTAATGCTGGTAAAGATAAACAGCACCTCGACACAAGTTTTGCCACATTGAGCTTTGTCAGGTTTCTGTATTGAAACAAGAGGGTTTGTAGAGAGAATATGTCTAGAGCTCACTTGTGTGCCACTGACATGATGACTGGCTCCATCAGGCCACTGCATAAGCACACAACATCCAGAGAAGACTAAACACTACCTTGGCACCATGCTGACAAGAACAATCTTCTCGATATTGCCTGCCTGACGTCCATGCTGCAGGAAAGATTGTGTGATGGGAAGAAATAGTGTGGGGGCACTGGAGAACCTGTTGGGTTCACTTTAAACCCTCCTGGCCAGTCTGACATTGCTTGTGAAGAAACAACTGTGTGTACGCTGTGCCTGCAAAGTTGTAGGCGCTCCAGTAAGGGGTATACATGCTTAGACTTTCCCCACCATAACTTTGGATTTCTCACATTTAGATCAGTAGGGGGCTGGGTGCAGAGACCAATGACCATTTGCCAAGTGATGCCCCTTTTGATCCCATTGGCATGATTTGTGGGCTTAAAAATGTAGACTGTAACCCCCCCCCCCCTTTTAGAAGAGCAAAATGATCATAGAACTCCATGTAGCTGCATGATCAATCCATTGATTGTTGGGGGGGAACATGCAACACATGCCCATATAGTGCACACCTTGTCCGATGTGGCACCTGAAGAAAGTTCCAAGTACAAGTCAAGACTTAGGCTGAGTTCACACGATGCATATTTAATGTGTTTCCACAGCGTTTTGCAGTTGCGGAAACGCATGGTAGAAGGGCAGCAATGTTCCCCAATTGAAATCCGCATGTGCTGTGCCCATGATGCGGATTTTTCCGCAGCGTAAACGCTGCGCTCAAAAATCTGCAGCATGTCAATTAATTTTGCGTAAACACGGCGTTTTCGCCGCCATTGACTTGCATTAGAACGTGTCAATTCCACAAGACTGCATCTGTACTTGCGTTATTAGCGCGTTCTAATGTGCGGATGGTACCCGGGTGTGGAGGAGAGGAGAGTCTCCTCCACACCCAGGTACCATTAAAAAAGCTGTAAAACAAGAAAATAAAAAAATATATACACTTACCATCTGTCGGCCCGCGCAGCGCTCCTGCTTGGCTCCCAGCACTTTCAGTGAGTTGAAGGACCTGCGCTGACGTCAGAGTCATGTGACGGGTCACGTGACACTGACGTCAGCAGGTCTTTCAATTCAAAGTTGCCGGGAGAACGGAGTGTAAAGCAGGACAGCGCGGGCCATCGGAGGTAAGTATATACACTCTCTCGGGTCACACTATATAAATCCATGCTGTTTGCATGGATTTATATAGTGTGACCTAGTTGTCACAAGCACTTTCCAGGTGATGCTAAAATCGCCTGGAAAGCGCTTGTCAATCTGCATGTGGAAACGCATGTGAATCCACATGTATTCTGCAGGAAAAACGCATGTACAATCTAATCTGCATGTGTTTTTTCTGCCAGGGAGATGCAGAAATTTTCTGCTTCATTTCTGCATCGTGTGCACATACCCTTACAAGACACGAGGCAAGGAGCTGCGTACATATACAAAGACCTTTAATCTGATATTATACAAAAGTAATAAATTTGTTATTTTACATTAAAACCTGACAACATTGAGAAGTGACGGACAGGAAAGTCAGGATATCAACCGGTTACATAAAAGTCGCCAGCTGCACTGGCAATGAGTGCACTTTACAGGCGGCTGAGCGGCGAATGTTCAGTCTGGAAAGTTAGACTAGTTTAATAAGGAACTTGGCACTTCTCCGATCTGGATTAAAAAAAGAAAAAACCCAAACATCTGCAGCCGCCAAGGTCCGTTACCTCCTACTATAATACACAAGACTTGTGCCCCCGGCGGCATAGCAGAGGAGGCGGCGTCCATGTTTCTGTAGTCCAGCTACGCCGAGGCTTTGACATGTATGGCAGCTCCAGACCTGGTGTTCTGCAGCTTCTCCACCATGGTGCGGGCATAACGCAGCCGGCTCGCCAGTTCTTTGCCGCAGCCGAATTCCTCTATCAGGCTCAGCTTGTATGTGTGGAACTCACGCTTCTCGTCAATGTAGGAGACGGCAGCCATAAGGGGACACAAGATGAGCTTTGTATGGTCCTGGAAGATGAGGAGATCTAGGTAAGCATTATGGTCAATGGTTTGGAACCCCATTCCCTAGAATTGACCCAGTGGGCAGTATGGCAATTTTTGCAATCAATATCTGACATTTACAGGAAACCATTGCCACAGTATGCCAAGTGGGTGCAACGCTGCTCAAGAACCAACATGGTTGACAAAAAAAAGAAAAAAAAAAAAAAAAAAAAGGTCCTGTGCTTGATAATTGATAAGCAATAACTTCCAGATTGGAAGTAGTCAGGGCAGATCGTATACAACTGCTCAAATTTTTTCCTGCGAGGAGGGTCTTGTTACCAGAAAGACCATCATGGCCCCCCACATTCAACATGGGCACAAATTTAGATGCACAATGATCAGAACTATTGCATATCCTAGTGATGCCCACCAGGGTACAACATTGGGCGTGTGACCACGATGCTTTTTTTTTTTCTTAAAGCGTTTCCACAGCAGCAAAAACACATGTTAGAAGGTCTGCCATGTTCCCCAATGATAATCCACATGTGCTATGCACATGCTGCGGAAATTTCCGCTGCGGATTATCATTGCGGAAAAAAATGCAGCACTACCAATTTAGAAGTTCTGCGTTTTCGCCGCCATTGACTTGCATTAGAACGCATGGATTACGCATCACTGTATATGTAGATGCGCATTCCATGCGTTCCAATGTGCGGATGGTACCCGGGTTTGGAGAAGAGGAGACTCTCCTCCGGACCTGGGTACCATAGTACCTGTAAAAAAAAGAAAATAAAAAATTGTATTTACCTTCTGACAGCCCCCGCTCTCCTTCTCTTCACTTGCCGGCAAATCGTGATGACTGAAGGACCTGCGCTGACATCAGTCATGTGACGGGTCACACGACACAGACGTCGGCAGGTCCTTCAGTGTACCGCGAGCTGCCGACAAGGGAGAACGGAGGGAAGCAAGACACCGGGGGCCATCGGAAGGAAAGTATAGATTTAACATTCTTTCGGTCACACTATATAAATCCATGCCTTTTGCTAAAATCGCTTGGAAAGCACTTTTCAACCCACATTCGGAAATGCATGTGAAGAACGCTTCACTTCCACATGTCCCTGGCAGGAAAACGCAAGCACAATCCGCATGCATTTTTTCTGCCAGGGAGGTGCAGAAACGCTCAGGAAAAATCTGAGCATTTCTGCATCGTGGGCACATAGCCTTATTCTAGGTTAATACATGTCAAACTCTGGCCCACAACACCAAAGCCACCACCCCTACATAGGGTCCATTATGCAGCATGGAGGACTATGAGGGGCCCATTATGTTGTACATTGGTTGGCTCGTGACTTTGTTCCAAGTTCCTCCATTTTAGCATCGCTGTTGTAGTTCATCTGACTTTACCTGGAAGAAGTTGATCTGGACGGTCCCGTTACTCAGGTGAAGGATGATGGCACTTCTTGTCCGGAACCAAGTTCTCAAGAAGGGAAGGCGAGCCAGCTCATCTCCCTCCCGGGGGGTGATGTTGGCGCCAGCTTTAAGAAGATGCTCGCTCATGTAGTTTCGGAAGTATTTCAGTAGTGTGATCTGCAACATGATTAGGGTCAGGAGCAAAAAAAAAAAAAAAAAAAGGGAAACCATTCCTGCATTATTAGAAACCCAATCGGTGCAAATGTCATCACCCGGCCAGGCTTTACCGAGAAGCTTCCAAGCACTTTCATTGGTGATCGAGGCTGAAGACACAATGGTGGCTTATACGATGCCGGGGCATAACTAAACTCATCTAACCAAGGCTTCCAACATTGGCCCACCGGAGAAGGCTGCCATTAATATTCCTGTAAATCACTGCTATAACATAAGCTTACCTTCTTTGTCAGGGTGGACGGGTAGGAGCGCACATTCAGGTAAGACTCGGCATTATTCCTTTCTATGTACTGTAAGCTGTCGCCATCATTGTACATGATCAGCCGGGTGGAGTCGTTGAAAAGAACACCAACACTGTTATCACAGAGCTGGTAACCTGGGGGGGGATAGGGAGGAACATGGGGGTCATTACATAATCCGACATTACTGGAGACCATGGGGGGGGGGGGGGGCCGGCAAGCTGCGGAGGGTTACATACCCAAGCCGTACTTGTCAGAGTAGTCCACCCATTTACTGACCCAGAAGATGGGATTGCAAGCTGGATCCTCCGCTTCATCTGCAATATGAAATGTCGCATTTAGTCCCCATTTGCACAATATAAATATATATGGAATGATTGACCACGTGGCGCATCTCACCTTGACGGACCAGAGCCTTTTCTGATGGTTTAGCAGCATTGACGCTGATGAGCTGCTGCATCATATCAGACAGGTAGCAGTCCGCCGGCTCCGCAAACTCTGATGGCCCCATCTCCTCATCCTTGGTCGGTGCAGGTTTCTCTACCATGGGAGAGTCCTGGCCTAGATCCAGATATAACATGTTAATCAATGGGACCCACAGAAGCCATTGACCTGCAGTAATGGGGACTCACCCTTATTTATAGCGGTAAGCGGTTTCCTGAAGCTCGGGTCGATGGTACTAGGTGCTATGGAGAACCGAGGGGCTACAGTCAGGCAGGTGGTGGGCAGGCGGTTGGGAATGTGACCGCTGGTGAAGAACTCATCCGTCAGCAGCTCGTCTATTGTGGGTCTGGTGTTTGGGTCTGAGCGGAGCATTTTCTGGATGAGGGCAGCAGCGACTGGGTTAATGTGCTGGGGGGAATAAAACACAAGGAGTCAGCGTCAATCCTACCCACACAAAGGGAAGTCTTGTGAAGCACCAGTCTGCCGGGTCTGAGCTAGAGATGAGCAGGATCTGGGTCCAGCCATCAACCTCAGAGGCGCCCCACTAATCAGGAGCAGGCACCCCACATTTTAGCAATTGGAGGAAGTTTTTAGGGCTTGGACTACTGATGTGGCCCACTGGACAAGGGTCCTGCTGCTAGATATGCCCAACTATATTCTATTCAGGACCCTCATTTAGATCCATCTATGTTACATGGAAAGTGAGGTCAACAAAAATGCTTAAAAGGGTATTCCCATCTCCGATATTAATGGATCATTCATTGACTGGCTGTAAAGGTCTGATCTATGTGGGTGCCAGACGTCAGCCCATATACATTTGTCAAGCGCCCCCCCCCCCCAATCAAAAGTATCGGTGCATGCGCAATGCTCTCCACTGACTTCTATGAGAATAGAAAAGAGCCTAACAAGCCATACCCCTCCCTTATACAACTCCCATAGAAGTCAAGGGAAAGAGCAACTGGGGACCAGGCCCCTTCTGCGATAAGTGTGGGTTCCACTATATTTGTGGAATAAACCATAAATGTCTGAGATGTGACCACCCCTTTATCCTCTCCTATATGGAGGCTGCAGAACCGAACACTTGTAGTGTATGGCGAAATTCTTTGCTCGACAAGAACCTGGCGCTGCCAACATACCAGACCGTGGCACAGTGCCAACAGCTAATATACAGCGCAAACACCCAGGCCGTCCATCCTTCTTACCTTTGGAATAGAGTATTCATTCTTTTTAATCCTCAAGTAAGTTTCCTTTAGGCACGAGGTTTCAAAGGGAGGTTTACCAACCAGCAGCGTGTACCTGGAGGGATACAGAGATGTAATCGCATCCGTATAGTGTGCCAGCCTTCACCATGCTGCAGATCCAAGTGTAACTCCACCACTAGCCACAAGGTGGCAATAACACCTATATGTAACACATCAGGCAGTTTGGTGCCCAGGTTCTTGCCCCCCACATGGCTCCAATGCCGCATTGTATAGTAGCCAAATGCTGACAGATTATGTCCCCTTGGACTATAACTCCTATCATTGCTGGAACTTACATGATGCATCCTAAGGACCAGATATCCACTTCAAAACTGTGCCCTTTCTTGCCCAAAACCTCTGGTGCAATATAATTAGGGGTTCCACAGAGGGTTTTCTTTCGCTCCCCATCAAATTCCACTTTGGTCGCCAGTCCGAAGTCACCTGAAAAGGTAAATGGGCGACAATCACTAAAGATCCCAGCAATCCTGTTACATGTACAGTGGGATTAGCAATACTGCCAGATTAGGAGCCATCCCCTCTACACACCGGGGGTCTCTGATAGCCGAGAGAACACAAGTCCCAGCATGCCCTAGCCTCCAGACCAGCAGGGAGTTGTAGTTTTGAGACTGCCATAGGTTGGAGATCACATCCCTCAATAACTCCTCCTGGCAGACGCCAGTGTGCAGTAATCACATTACCTATTTTGACCTCCATATCGTCGTTCAGAAAGAGGTTCCCGAGCTTCAGGTCTCGGTGGATGACTTTGTTGGTGTGCAGATACTGACAGCCCTGGATCGTCTGCCGCAGGTAGTAGCGCGCCTCCGGCTCCGTCACCGCTTTCCTCCTCTTGTGCAATTCCAGTAAGGACTGAAAGAATATATAATACATCTTATATACGGAGGTCAAATCTCCGCAAAAACATAAAACTACAACCCCAGCATGCATCAATCACCAGCACTTGACTCTAGAACATCTACAGTGTTTTTTCCCCCTTCATTCTATTTAGTAGCTAATCTACCTTGGAAAAATCTTTCAGACTCCACAGCAGAAGTGTCCCTGCTGCCAGGAGGAAATCCCTGTAATAAAGCACAAACGGTCCAGAGCTGCAGTACAGGAGAGCAGCCACCAGGTGGCAGCTCCTTGGTATGTGGACTGTTATGGAGCCGGAGGCCAAGAACTGGATCTGAAGGTTCCAAGTTCCAGAACCAACATCCACCCCCCCTCATATAGCACATGACATCTCCCTCTATAGGGGCCGGCAACTGCTGCATTTCTTCAAGCACCAACCTGTCAATCATGCAGCCCTGGCAACCTAACGACATTAACAAGCAATGATCCTATAGAGGGAGCCAAGAAACCGAGAGCAGATGGGGAGGGATCAGCGGGCAATGCTGGGCTCTATAGCCCCCATCCCACTAGGGGGGCAGGCAATGCTGGGCTCTATAGCCCCCATCCCACTAGGGGGGGGGGGGGGCAATGCCAGGCTCTATAGCCCCCATCCCACTAGGGGGGGGGGGGGGGGGGGGGCAATGCTGGGCTCTATAGCCCCCATCCCACTAGGGGGGGGGCAATGCTGGGCTCTATAGCCCCCATCCCACTAGGGGGGGGGGGGGGGGGCAATGCTGGGCTCTATAGCCCCCATCCCACTAGGGGGGGGGGGGGGGGCAATGCTGGGCTCTATAGCCCCCATCCCACTAGGGGGGGGGGGGGGGCAATGCTGGGCTCTATAGCCCCCATCCCACTAGGGGGGGGGGGCAATGCTGGGCTCTATAGCCCCCATCCCACTAGGGGGGGGGGGCAATGCTGGGCTCTATAGCCCCCATCCCACTAGGGGGGGGGGGCAATGCTGGGCTCTATAGCCCCCATCCCACTAGGGGGGGGGGCAATGCTGGGCTCTATAGCCCCCATCCCACTAGGGGGGGGGGGCAATGCTGGGCTCTATAGCCCCCATCCCACTAGGGGGGGGGGCAATGCTGGGCTCTATAGCCCCCATCCCACTAGGGGGGGGGGGCAATGCTGGGCTCTATAGCCCCCATCCCACTAGGGGGGGGCAATGCTGGGCTCTATAGCCCCCATCCCACTAGGGGGGGGCAATGCTGGGCTCTATAGCCCCCATCCCACTAGGGGGGGGCAATGCTGGGCTCTATAGCCCCCATCCCACTAGGGGGGGGCAATGCTGGGCTCTATAGCCCCCATCCCACTAGGGGGGGGCAATGCTGGGCTCTATAGCCCCCATCCCACTAGGGGGGGGCAATGCTGGGCTCTATAGCCCCCATCCCACTAGGGAGATAGCAAGGGGCAATGGTGGGCTCTGTAGTCCCATCCTACTAGGGCGGATGATAGGGGGCATGCTGGGTTCTGTAGTCCCATCCTGTTAGGCAGACAGTGGGGGCATGCATGGCTCTGTAGTACCACTCTAGAGCCACCAGTGTCAGTGGGCATGCTGGGCTGTCGTCCCATTCTGTTAGGCAGACAGTGGGGGCATGCTGGGCTCTGTAGTCCCATCCTACTAGGGCCGATAGTAGGGGGCATGCTGGACTCCGTAGTCCCACCCTAGAGCTGCCAGTGTCAGTTAGTGGGCATGCTGGGCGGTGTAGTCCCACAGACGCACACGTCCTACCCTCCGCCTGCAGAGCTCCAGCACCACGTAGACGAAGTCGTTGTCCTCGAAAAAGCCGTGGAAGCCGACCACATGCCGGTGCGCCAGGCTGCGCTGGATGGCGATCTCCATGGTCATCTTGTCCTTCTGGTGCGGCTTCAGCAGCATGGTCTTGGGCACAATCTTCCCGGCGTAAACCTCCCGGTTCCCCAGGTCCGTGATCTCATAACACTTGGCGAACCCTCCCTTCCCGAGGAAGCGGCCGCGGAGGTAGCGGCGCCGGGTGCGGGGATCCACCAGGATCTCGGGGATCTCCTTCACCGAGGACGTCCCCGGGGGCTTCGCTGCCGCCTGCTGCGCCGCCGTCTTGCCTTCTACCTGAGCCATGGCTATAGTGAGTACCGTACGGAGCCTCCGGGGTCTGGCCGCGCTGCTGTCCGGCTATACGTGCGTCTCCTCCCGGCCCTTTAAGCCCTCTGCTCCCGGCCCTGCAGCCGCCGTTGGTTTTGAAGCAGAATGCGCTCTCCTGATTGGCTGATAGGATTTAAATTCCAAAGCCGCCTGCCGCGGAGCATCATGGAAGGCTGGAGGTTTAAAAGGACGGGGGAGCTTCAACAAGCTTTATTAATAACTGGCATGCGGATCAACGGACAAAATCGTGCCGCAGAGCCAAGATCTATAGTGATCGGGCGGGGAGGAGGCAGCAGGGCGGCTCGGGGTCTGCGGCAGCGAGAAAACGCACACAGGGACTGATCAGTAATGATGTGCACACTATATATATATATATATATATATATATATATATATATATATATATATGCTCCAGGGGAAAAATACATATTTTTCATTCATTCGTTTTCTTAATTTTATTACATTTTTCTTGCTCCTCTTGGGAATTGAACTGCTATACTGTGATATTAAAATGACTGATACAGTGCACTGATATATAATATAACATCACATGTGTAATGGCAGCCGGAAAATGCCCTATGAGGTGCCACCTTGGGGATAAAAGTTCCCCCCGTACATGCGAGCACCAGAGAATGAAATTGCCAGCGCATCTCCCCCATAAATGTCCCCTGTGAATAAAATTGTCACTAGAGCGTCCCCATAAATAACGTCACCCCCCCCCCATGAAGGATATCACCAACAGAACACGCCATAATGAAGATAACAAAATGCCCCCATCAATGAAATTACCCACAGAGTGCCCCCATAAATAATCAGCAAATGAATAAAACGGGCAACAGAGTTCTCCTATCAAAATCCCCACCACCACCAGAATGAAGTTCCCCCCATAAGTTATAGCGCCAGCAAACTTCATTTTATATAATACTGTGAGCAGAGGGGTGGGGAAGTAATACTGCCAGCAGAGCCCCCTGAGTAATACTGTCAGCAAAGCCCCCCTAAGTAATACTGCCAGCAGAGCCCGCCAGAGTAATACTGTCAGCAGAGCCCCCCAAAGTAATAATGTCAGCAGAGCCCCCCCAGAGTAATACTATCAGCAGCCCCCCCCACCCAGAGTAATACTGTCAGCAGGGCCCCCCAGAGTAATATTGTCAGCAGAGCCCCCTAGAATAATACTTTCAGCAGAACCCCCCCCCAGAGTAATACTGCCAGAAGAGACCCTAGAGTAATACTATCAACAGAGCCCCCCAGAGTAATACTGTCAGATGAGCCCCCCTGAGTAATACTAACAGCAGATCCCCCCAAAATGATACTATCAGCAGAGCCCCCCTCAGTAATACTGTCAGCAGAGCCCCCCTAGAATAATACTATCAGCAGAGCCCCCCAGAGTAATACTGTCAGCAGTGTACCCCCCAGAGTAATACTGTCAGCAGAGCCCCCCCAGAGTAATATTCTCAGCAGAGCCCCCCCAGAGTAAAACTGTCAGCAGGGCCCCCCAGAGTAATACTATCAGCAGAGCCCCCCTAAGTAGTACTGTCAGCAGAGCCCCCCAGAGTAATACTATTAGCAGAGCCCCCCCAGAGTAATACTGCCAGCAGAGCCCCTCAGAGTAATACTGTCAGCCGAGCCCCCCCCAGAGTAATACTGTCAGCAGAGCCCCCCTAAGTAACACTGCCAGCAGAGCCCCCCTGAGTAATACTATAAGCAGAGTCCCCCCAGAGTAATACTGCCAGCAGTGTACCCCCAGAAAAATACTGGAGAAATACTGCCAGCAGAGCCTCCCAGAGTAATACTATCAATAGAGCCCCCCTAGAGTAATACTGGCAGCAGAGCCCACCCTGAGTAATACTATAAGCAGAGCCCCCCAGAGTAATACTGCCAGCAGAGCCCCCTGAGTAATACTGTCAGCTGACCCCCCCTAGAATAATACTATCAGCAGAGCCCCCCAGAGTAATACTATCAACAGAGCCCCCCAGAGTAATACTATAAGCAGTTCCCCCCAGATAAATACTGTCAGCAGAGCTCCCCCAGAGTAATACTATCAGCAGTGTTCCCTCAGAGTAATATTGTCAGCATAGCCCCCCAGAGTAATACTGTCAGTAGAGCCCCCACAGAGTAATACTGTCAGCAGAGCCCCCCCCCCAGAGTAATACTGCCAGCAGAGCCCCCAGAGTAATACTGTCAGCAGAACCCCCCCAGAGTAATACTGCCAGCAGAGCCCCCCAGAGTAATACTGCCAGCAGAGCCCCCCCTGAGTAATATTATCAGCAGTGTACCCCCAGAGTAATACTCTCAGCAGAGCCCCTTGATTAATACTATCAACAAAGCCCCCCAGAGTAATACTGTCAGCAGAGCCCCCCAGAGTAATACTGTCAGCAGAGCCCCCCAGAGTAATACTATCAACAAAGCCCCCCCCCCCAGAGTAATACTGTCAGCAGAGCCCCCCATAAATACCTGATAATTACAAGCTTTCTGTACATTACATTCCTTTCCGCCTTTCCTGGTGCAGGGGTATAAGGGCATGTTCACACGTGGTGTTTTTGCCCATATAGAGACCCATATAGTACAGTGCCATTCTTAGATGTTAACCCTTTCATGACGTGGCGATTTTCTATTTTTTTCAGTTTTCATTTTTTTCCTCCCCCTTCTTCCAAGAGTCACAACTTTTTTTTGTTTTTCCGCCCCCATAGCTGTATGATGGCTTGTTTTTTTTGCAGGACAAGTTGTACTTTTGAATGCCACCATTCATTTTATCATGTGATGCGCTGGAAAATTAGAAAAAAATTGAAAGTGTGCTGAAATTGCAAAAAAAGTGCAAATTCACAATTATTTTTTTAATTTACCCTGTCTAATATATATGAAAACTGACCGGCCATTATGATTCTCTAGGTCAGTACGAGTACGCAGATACCAAACATGTATAGTTTTGGAAATTTGTAAAAAAAAATTTTTTACTTTTGTCACCATTTTCCAAGACCCGTAACTTTTTCATTTTTTGGAATCTGGGGCTGGGTGAGGGCTTATTCTTTGTGCCATGAGGTGACGTTTTTACCGATACCATTTTGGGATAGATACAATGTTTTGATCGCCTCTTATTGTATTTTATTGCAGTATTGCGGTGGCCAAAAAATGTAATGTTAGCATTTTGATTTTTTTCTCATTACATCCTTTACTGATCGGATTAATTTATTTGATATTTTGATAGATTCTGGATACCAAATATGTGTATCTATATTTTTTTATTGCTTTATTTTTAATGGGGACAAAAGGGGGAGGGGTGATTTGAACTTTTGTGTTTTTTTTTATAAAATGTAATATTTTTTAAAAACTTTTTTTCCACTTTTTACTGTACTTGTTAGTCCCCTTAGGGGACTTGAAGCTGCGATCGTCTGATCGCTTGTGCTACACATAGCGGGGCTTCAGCACTAATCAATTGTGGCAGAGAAAGAATCAAATCTCTCTGATAATATATATCACAAAGTTTCTTATTTTCATGTGTCTTATTGATTTATGAAATCAAAATTAAAATGATGGTTACTCTTTAATAGAAGTTAATAGGGAGGCTCGGAAGACACCTGTATTTTTGGGCATTTTGCCAGCATTCTTGCTTGAAAAATAAAGACTTATAAATGCCAGTGTTAAAGACCCCACAAAAATGGTAAAAAAAAAGCGCTAAAAAACATTGAAAAAGCCACCAGGAAACAACAAAACAACAAAAAATGAAACAAAAAAAATTGCCCCAGTAACAAAAAAAAAACGTGGGTGTTTCATAAGGTATCTTTCTCTTGAAAAAGTTGACAGATTTGGCCTGAAAAAGACGTCGTGCATGGGCACGTACCCTCCTCCCACTCACAACGGGTGGAAGCCGTCCCCGAGATAATGAGAGAGAAGAGCTGATGGCAGCAGACGCGATAGTTCATTGCTCCATGCTGTAGGTCTCGTCATACTTTTGCCTTACTGCAAATATTTGTTATGACAAGGTTTATTTCATGCAAAGTTTTTTCTTTCTTTGTTGATTAGGACATAACATTCAATGACACGTTAAGGGGTTGTCCAAACTTGAGGTTCAAGTCTGCAATCACCGGTGCTGACGTTGAGAGAGGGCGGTCATGTGACCGCCAGTACACGATTTGCATATATGCAGTCACGTGCCGACTAGACGTGCGCGATCTCGCTCAATACAAGTGAACTGAACAAGATTGGACACGTCTAGTTGGAATGTGTCTAAAAGTATGCAACTCACCAGCGCCAAAAAATTCGGATTATTTTTCTCATTTGTCATCCACGATTTGTAATCCATTTTTTTGCAGAGGCTTAAATGGGTGATTGGCGTCTGATTTACAGAAGAAACTGGAGCATGCTGCAATTTTATTTTTGCATCCGAGGATTCACATCCTGCTGAAATGCATTGCAGAGCAAAGACCCGCCAGCTCCCTGCACTGCAATACACGTCTCCAACCAATCAGAGGCCGGCAGCTGATATTGGCGTGTAAGTCACTGGCTGCGCATGGCAGTGACGTCATGTGTTACCCGTCGCTTGTACGCTGAAGTCAGCTGCCGGCTTCTGCGACAATTACAGAAGAGGACACCGCGAGGCGAGGGAGCAGGAAGGCGAGTAGAATTGTTTTTTTCTTATGCATTAAAGAAGAGCAGAAGAATGAGGACCATATATACCTGGATGGGGGACATATATACCAGGATGGGGGACTTATATACCAGGATGGGGAACATATAAACCAGAATGGGGGACGGGACATATACACCAGGATGGGGGACATATATACCAGGATCGGGAACATATATACCAGGATGGGGGGCATATACACCAGGATGGGGGACATATACACCAGGATGGGGGACATATATACCAGGATGGGGGATATATATACCAGGATGGGGGAAATATATACCAGGATGGGGGACATATATACCAGGATGAGGGACATATATACCAGGATGGGGGACATATATATCTGGATGGGGGACATAAATGCCAGGATGGGGGACATATATACCAAGATGGGGAACATATATACCGGGATGGGGGACATATAAACCAGGATGGGGACATATATAGCAGGATGGGGGACATATATACCAGGGTGGGGACATATATACCAGGGTGGGGGCCATATATAGCCGGATGGGGAACATATATACCAGGATGGGGACATATATACCAGGACGGGGGACATAAATGCCAGGATGGGGGACATACATATCAGGATGGGGGACCATATAAACCAGGATGGGGCACATATATACCAGGATGGGGAGCATATATACCAGGATGGGGGACACATATACCAGGATGGGGGACATATGCACAAGAATGGGGGACATATATATTAGGGTGGGGGACACATATACCAGGATGGGGAACATATATACCAAGATGGGGGACATATATACCAGGATAGGGAACATATATACCAGGGTGGGGGACATATATACCAGGGTGGGGACATATATACCACAGTGGGGGACCATATATAGCAGGATGGGGAACATATATACCAGGATGGGGGACATATATACCAGGACGGGGGACATAAATGCCATGATGGGGGACATATATATCAGGATGGGGGCCTGTATATACCAGGATGGGGGACATATATACCAGGAAGGGGAGCATATATACCAGGATGGGGGACATATATATCAGGATGGGGGACCATATATATCAGGATGGGGGACCATATATACCAGGATGGGGCACATATATACCAGGATGGGGAGCATATATACTAGAATGGGGGACATATATACCAGGATGGGGAACATATATACCAGGATGGGGGACATATATACCAGGATGAAGAACATATATACAAGGATGGGGGACATATATTCCAGGATGGGGATATATACACCAGGATGGGGGACATTTACACCAGAATCGGGGACATATACACCAGGATGGGGGACATAAATACCAGGATGGGGGACATATATACCAGGATGGGGGATATATATGCCAGGATGGGGGACATATATATCAGGATGAGGGACATATATGCCAGGATGGGGGACATATATGCCAGGATGGGGGACATATATACCAGGATGAAGAACATATATACAAGGATGGGGGACATATATACCAGGATGGGGGACACATATACCACGATGGGTGACATATATACCAGGATGGGGGATATATACACCAGAATGGGGCACATATACACCAGGATGGGGGACATATATACCAGGATGGGGAACATATATACCAGGATGGGGGGCATATATCTCAGGATGGGGGACATATATACAAGGATGGAGGACATATACACCAGGATGGAGGACATATATACCAGAGTGGGGGACACATATACCAGGATGGGGAACATATATACCAAGATGGGGGCATATATACCAGGATAGGGAACATATATACCAGGGTGGGGGCATATATACCAGGATGGGGAACATATATACCAGGGTGGGGGACATATATACCAGGGTGGGGACTTATATACCAGGGTGGGGGACCATATATAGCAGGATGGGGAACATATATACCAGGATGGGGGACATATACACCAGGATGGGGGACATATATACCAGGATGGGGGAAATGTATACCAGGATGGGGGAAATATATACCAGGGTGGGGGACCATATATAGCAGGATGGGGAACATATATACCAGGATGGGGGACATATACACCAGGATGGGGGACATATATACCAGGATGGGGGAAATGTATACCAGGATGGGGGAAATATATACCAGGGTGGGGGACATATATACCAGGAAGAGGGACATATATACCAGGATGGGGGACATATATACCAGGATGGGTGATATATATACCAGAATGGGGGACATATATACCAGGTTGTGGGACATATATATCAGGATGGGGAACATATATATCAGGATGGGGGACATATATACCAGGATGAGGGACATATAGGACACCGAGGACACCGCGAGGTGAGGGAGCAGGAAGGCGAGTAGAATTGTTTTTTTCTTATGCATTAAAGAAGAGCAGAAGAATGAGGACCATATATACCTGGATGGGGGACATATATACCAGGATGGGGGACTTATATACCAGGATGGGGAACATATAAACCAGAATGGGGGACGGGACATATACACCAGGATGGGGGACATATATACCAGGATCGGGAACATATATACCAGGATGGGGGGCATATACACCAGGATGGGGGACATATACACCAGGATGGGGGACATATATACCAGGATGGGGGATATATATACCAGGATGGGGGAAATATATACCAGGATGTGGGACATATATACCAGGATGAGGGACATATATACCAGGATGGGGGACATATATATCTGGATGGGGGACATAAATGCCAGGATGGGGGACATATATACCAAGATGGGGAACATATATACCTGGATGGGGGACATATAAACCAGGATGGGGACATATATAGCAGGATGGGGGACATATATACCAGGGTGGGGACATATATACCAGGGTGGGGGCCATATATAGCCAGATGGGGAACATATATACCAGGATGGGGACATATATACCAGGACGGGGGACATAAATGCCAGGATGGGGGACATACATATCAGGATGGGGGACCATATAAACCAGGATGGGGCACATATATACCAGGATGGGGAGCATATATACCAGGATGGGGGACACATATACCAGGATGCGGGACATATGCACAAGAATGGGGGACATATATATTAGGGTGGGGGACACATATACCAGGATGGGGAACATATATACCAAGATGGGGAACATATATACCAGGGTGGGGGACATATATACCAGGGTGGGGACATATATACCACAGTGGGGGACCATATATAGCAGGATGGGGAACATATATACCAGGATGGGGGACATATATACCAGGACGGGGGACATAAATGCCATGATGGGGGACATATATATCAGGATGGGGGACTGTATATACCAGGATGGGGGACATATATACCAGGATGGGGAGCATATATACCAGAATGGGGAGCATATATACCAGGATGGGGGACATATATATCAGGATGGGGGACCATATATATCAGGATGGGGGACCATATATACCAGGATGGGGCACATATATACCAGGATGGGGAACATATATGCTAGGATGGGGGACATATATACCAGGATGGGGAACATATATACCAGGATGGGGGACATATATACCAGGATGAAGAACATATATACAAGGATGGGGGACATATATTCCAGGATGGGGATATATACACCAGAATGGGGGATGTTTACACCAGAATCGGGGACATATACACCAGGATGGGGGACATAAATACCAGGATGGGGGACATATATACCAGGATGGGGGATATATATGCCAGGATGGGGGACATATATATCAGGATGAGGGACATATATGCCAGGATGGGGGACATATATGCCAGGATGGGGGACATATATACCAGGATGAAGAACATATATACAAGGATGGGGAACATATATACCAGGATGGGGGACACATATACCACGATGGGTGACATATATACCAGGATGGGGGATATATACACCAGAATGGGGCACATATACACCAGGATGGGGGACATATATACCAGGATGGGGAACATATATACCAGGATGGGGGGCATATATCTCAGGATGGGGGACATATATACAAGGATGGAGGACATATACACCAGGATGGAGGACATATATACCAGAGTGGGGGACACATATACCAGGATGGGGAACATATATACCAGGGTGGGGGCATATATACCAGGATGGGGAACATATATACCAGGGTGGTGGACATATATACCAGGGTGGGGACTTATATACCAGGGTGGGGGACCATATATAGCAGGATGGGGAACATATATACCAGGATGGGGGACATATACACCAGGATGGGGGACATATATACCAGGATGGGGGAAATGTATACCAGGATGGGGGAAATATATACCAGGGTGGGGGACCATATATAGCAGGATGGGGAACATATATACCAGGATGGGGGACATATACACCAGGATGGGGGACATATATACCAGGATGGGGGAAATGTATACCAGGATGGGGGAAATATATACCATGGTGGAGGACATATATACCAGGATGAGGGACATATATACCAGGATGGGGGACATATATACCAGGATGGGTGATATATATACCAGAATGGGGGACATATATACCAGGTTGTGGGACATATATATCAGGATGGGGAACATATATATCAGGATGGGGGACATATATACCAGGATGGGGAACACATATACCAGGGTGGGGAACACATATACCAGGATGGGGAACACATATACCAGGGTGGGGGGCATATATACCAGGATGGGGAACATATATACAAGAGTGGGGGACATATATACCAGTGTGGTGACATATATACCAGGGTGGGGGACCATATATAGCAGGATGGGGAACATATATACCAGGGTGGGGGACATATATACCAGGATGGGGACATAAATGCCAGGATGGGGGACTTATATACCAGGATGAGGGGCCATATATACCAGGATGGGGAACATATATACCAGGATGGGGGACATATATACCTGGATGGGGAAAATATATACCAGGATGGGGGACATATATACCAGGATGGGGGACATATATACCAGGATGACGAACATAAATACCAGGATTTGGAGCATATATACCAGGATGGGGAACATATATGCCAGGATGGGAAACATATATACCAGGATGGGGAATATATATACCAGGATGGGGACATATATACCAGGATGGGGGACATAAACGCCAGGATGTGGTACATATATACCAGGATGGGGGGACCATATATACCCGGATGGGTGACATATATACCAGAATGGGGGACCATATATACCCGGATGGGGGACATATATACCAGAATGGGGGACCATATATACCAGGATCGGGGGACATATATACCAGGATGGGGAACATATATACCAGGATGGGGGACATATATACCAGGATGAGGGACATAAATGCCAGGGTGGGGGACCATATATACCCGGATGGGTGACATATATACCAGGATAGGGGACCATATATACCAGGATGGGGGACCTATATACCAGGATGGGGAACATATATACCAGGATGGGGAACATATTTACCAGGATGGAGGACATATATACCAGGATGCGGGACATAAATGCCAGGATGGGGGACATATATATCTGGATGGGGGACCATATATACCCGGATGGGGGACATATACAGTTAGGTCCATATATATTTGGACAGAGACAACATTTTTCTAATTTTGGTACTAGACATTACCACAATGAATTTTAAACAAAACAATTCAGATGCAGTTGAAGTTCAGACTTTCAGCTTTCATTTGAGGGTATCCACATTAAAATTGGATGAAGGGTTTAGGAGTTTCAGCTCCTTGACATGTGCCACCCTGTTTTTAAAGGGACCAAAAGTAATTGGACAGATTAAATAATTGTAAATAAAATGTTCATTTCTAGTACTTGGTTGAAAACCCTTTGTTGGCAATGACTGCCTGAAGTCTTGAACTCATGGACATCACCAGACGCTGTGTTTCCTCCTTTTTGATGCTCTGCCAGGCCTTCACTGCGGTGGTTTTCAGCTGCTGTTTGTTTGTGGGCCTTTCTGTCTGAAGTTTAGTCTTTATCAAGTGAAATGCATGCTCAATTGGGTTGAGATCAGGTGACTGACTTGGCCATTCAAGAATATTCCACTTCTTTGCTTTAATAAACTCCCGGGTTGCTTTGGCTTTATGTTTTGGGTCATTGTCCATCTGTAGTATGAAACGACGACCAATCAGTTTGGCTGCATTTGGCTGGATCTGAGCACACAGTATGGCTCTGAATAAATCAGAATTCATTCGGCTGCTTCTGTCCTGTGTCACATCATCAATAAACACTAGTGACCCAGTGCCACTGGCAGCCATGCATGCCCAAGCCATCACACTGCCTCCACCGTGTTTTACAGATGATGTGGTATGCTTTGGATCATGAGCTGTACCACGCCTTCGCCATACTTTTCTCTTTCCATCATTCTGGTAGAGGTTGATCTTGGTTTCATCTGTCCAAAGAATGTTCTTCCAGAACTGTGCTGGCTTTTTTAGATGCCTTTTCTAGTCCAGTCTAGGCTTTTTCTTCTTGATGCTTATGAGTGGCTTGCACCGTGCAGTGAACCCTCTGTAGTTACTTTCATGCAGTCTTCTCTTTATGGTAGATTTGGATATTGATACGCCTACCTCCTGGAGAGTGTTGTTCACTTGGTTGGCTGTTGTGAAGGGGTTTCTCTTCACCATGGAGATTATTCTGCGATCATCCACCACTGTTGTCTTCCGTTTGCATTGATGAGTTCACCAGTGCTTTCTTTTTCTTTCTCAGGATGTACCAAACTAGATTTTGCCACTCCTAATATTGTAGCGATTTCTCGGATGGGTTTTTTCTGTTTTTGCAGCTTAAGGATGGCTTGTTTCACCTGCATGGAGAGCTCCTTTGACTGTATGTTTACTTCACAGCAAAACCTTCCAAATGCAAACACCACAGCTCAAATCAACTCCAGGCCTTTTATCTGCTTAATTGAAAATGACATAAGGCCCCGTCACACTTAGCGACGCTGCAACGATCCCGACAACGATATGACCTGTCAGGGATCGTTGCTGCGTCGCTATGTGGTCGCTGGTGAGCTGTCAAACAGGCAGGCTCACCAACGATCAGGGGAGCAGCGACATCGTGGAAAGAATCATTCCACGATGTCCTGCTCCTGGTTACCAGCCTGCTGCTGAAGCAGGAGCAGGCTGGTAACCATGGTAAACATCGGGTTACTAGGGGCACACACGCACCTAGTAACCCGTTGTTTACCATGGTTACCACTCTGCTACAGTGAGCGGGAGGTTACCGCTCACTTTAGCAGGCTGGTAATCATGATAAACTTCGGGTTACTAGGGGCACACGCGCACCTAGTAACCCGATGTTTACCATGGTTACCACTCTGCTACAGTGAGCGGAAGGTTACTGCTCACTTTAGCAGGCTCGTAACCATGATAAACAACGGGTTACTAGGTGTGCGTGTGCCCCTAGTAACCCGATGTTTATCATGGTTACCAGCCTGCTAAAGTGAGCGGTAACCTCCCGCTCACTGTAGCAGAGTGGTAACCATAGTAAACATCGGGTTACTAGGTGCGCGTGTGCCCCTAGTAACCCGATGTTTACCATGGTTACCAGCCTGATCGCTGCTCCCGCTGGTCACACACAGCGATGTGTGCTGACCAGCGGGAGGGCAACGACCAAAAAATGGTCCAGGACACTTTGCAGCGATCAGCGACCTCACAGCAGGGGCCTGATCGCTGCAAAGTGTCACACATAGCGACATCGCTGGTGAGGTCGCTGTTGCGTCACCAAAACCGTGACACAGCAGCGATCTCGCTAGCGATCTTGCTATGTGAGACGGGGGCTATAACGAAGGGATTGCCCACACCTGTCCATGAAATAGCCTTGGAGTCAATTGTCCAATTACTTTTGGTCCTTTTAAAAACAGGGTGGCACATGTGAAGGAGCTGAAACTCCTAAACTCTTCATCCAATTTTAATGTGGATACCCTCAAATGAAAGCTGAAAGTCTGATCTTCAACTGCATCTGAATTGTTTTGTTTAAAATTTATTGTGGTAATGTCTAGAACCAAAATTAGAAAAATGTTGTCTCTGTCCAAATATATATGGACCTAACTGTATACCATGATGGGGGACCATACATACCAGGATGGGGGACATATATACTAGGATGGGGGACATATATACCAGGATGGGGAACATATATACCAGGATGGGGAATATGTATACCAGTATGAGGGACATATATACCAGGATGGGGAACATATATATCAGGATGGGGGACATATATATCAGGATGGGGGACATAAACACCAGGATGGGGTACATATATACCAGGATGGGGTACCATATATACCCGGATGGGGGACATATATACCAGAATGGGGGACCATATATACCAGGATGGGGGACATATATACCAGGATGGGGAACATATTTACCAGGATGGGGGACATATATACCAGGATGAGGGACATAAATGCCAGAATGGGGGACATATATATCAGGATGGGGGACCATATATACCAGGATGGGAGATATATACCAGGATGGGGGACATATATTCCAGGATAGGGGACCATATATACCAGGATGGGGGACATATATACCACGATGGGGAACATATTTACCAGGATGGGGGATGTATATACCAGGATGGGGGACATATTTACCAGGATGGGGAACATATATACCAGGATGGGGGACATAAATGCCAGGGTGGGGGACATAAATGCCAGGATGGGGGACATATATATCAATATCAGTGACCATATATACCCGGATGGGGGACATATATACCAGGATGGGGACATATATACCAGGATGGGGAACATATATACCAGGATGGGGGACATATATACCAGGATGGGAGATATATATATACCAGGATGGGGGACATATATACCAGGATAGGGGACCATATATACCAGGATGTGGGACATATATACCACGATGGGGAACATATTTACCAGGATGGGGGACATATATACCAGGATGGGGGACATAAATGCCAGGGTGGGGGACATATATGTCAGGATGGGGGACATATATGTCAGGATGGGGGGCCATATATACCGGGATGGGGGACCATATATACCAGGATGGGGAACATATATACTAGGGTGAGGGACATATATACCAGGATGGGGAACATATATACCAGGATGGGGAATAGGTATACCAGTATGAGGGACATATATACCAGGATGGGGGACATGTACACCAAGATGGGGGACATAAATACCAGGATGGGGGACATATATACCAGGATGGGGGACATATACACCAGGATGGGGGATATAAATACCAGAATGGGGGACATATATATCAGGATGGGGACATATATACAAGGATGGGGGACATATATACCAGAATGGGTGACATATGTACCAGTATGGGGGACATATATACCATGATGGGGGATATATATCAGGATGGAGGACATATATACCAGAATGGGGAACATATATACCAGTATGGGGGACATATATACCAGGATGGGGGACATATATACCAGGATGGGGAATATATACACTGCTCAAAAAAATAAAGGGAACACTCAAATAACACATCCTAGATCTGAATGAATGAAATATTCTCATTGAATACTTTGTTCTGTACAAAGTTGAATGTGCTGACAACAAAATCACACAAAAATCATCAATGGAAGTCAAATTTATTAACCAATGGAAGCCTGGATTTGGAGTCACCCCCAAAATTAAAGTGGAAAAAAACACTACAGGCTGATCCAACTTTGATGTAATGTCCTTAAAACAAGTCAAAATGAGGCTCATTATTGTGTGTGGCCTCCACGTGCCTGTATGACCTCCCTACAATGCCTGAGCATGCTCCTGATGAGGTTGCGGATGGTCTCCTGTGGGATCTCCTCCCAGACCTGGACTAAAGCATTCGCCAACTCCTGGACAGTCTGTGGTGCAACGTGACGTTGGTGGATGGAGCGAGACATGATGTCCCAGATGTGCTCAATCGGATTCAGGTCGAACGGGCGGGCCAGTACATAGCTTCAATGCCTTCATCTTGCAGGAACTGCTGACACACTCTAGCCACATGAAGTCTAGCATTGTCCTGCATTAGGAGGAACCCAGGGCCAACCGCACCAGCATATGGTTTCACAAGGGGTCTGAGGATCTCATCTCGGTACCTAATGGCAGTCAGGCTACCTCTGGCGAGCACATGGAGGGCTGTGCGGCCCTCCAAAGAAATGCCACCCCACACCATTACTGACCCACTGCCAAACCGGTCATGCTGAAAGATGTAGCAGGCAGCAGATCGCTCTCCACTGCATCTCCAGACTCTGTCACGTCTGTCACATGTGCTCAGTGTGAACCTGCTTTCATCTGTGAAGAGCACAGGGCGCCAGTGGTGACTTTGCCAATCCTGGTGTTCTGTGGCAAATGCCAAGCGTCCTGCACGGGGTTGGGCTGTGAGCACAACCCCCATCTGTGGACGTCGGGCCCTCATACCACCCTCATGTAGTTGGTTTCTAACCGTTTGTGCAGACAGATGCACATTTGTGGCCTGCTGGAGGTCATTTTGCAGGGCTCTGGCAGTGCTCCTCCTGTTCCTCCTTGCACAAAGGCGGAGGTAGCGGTCCTGCTGCTGGGTTGTTGCCCTCCTTCTGGCCCCCTCCACGTCTCTTGGTAGACTGGCCTGTCTCCTGGTAGCGCCTCCAGCCTCTGGACACTACACTGACAGACACAGCAAACCTTCTTGCCACAGCTCGCATTGATTTGTCATCCTGGATGAGCTGCACTACCTGAGCAACTTCTGTGGGTTGTAGAGTCTGTCTCATGCTACCACGAGTGTGAAGGCACAACCAACATTCAAAAGTGACCAAAACATCAGCCAGAAAGCATTGGTACTGAGATGTGGTCTGTGGTCCCCACCTGTAGAACCACTCCTTTATTGAGGGTGTCTTGATAATTGCCAATAATTTCCATCTATTGTCTATTCCATTTGCACAACAGCATGTGAAATTGATTGTCAATGAGTGTTGCTTCCTAAGTGGACAGTTTGATTTCACAGAAGTTTGATTTACTTGGAGTTATATTCTGTTGTTTAAGTGTTCCCTTTATTTTTTTGAGCAGCGTATATACCAGGATGGGGGACATATATACCAGGATGGGGAACATATATACCAGGATGGGGAACATATATACCAGGATGGGGGACATATATACCAGGATGGGGAACATATATACCAGGATGGGGACATATATACCAGGATGGGGAACATATATACCAGGATGGGGGACATATATACCAGGATGGGGAACATATATAGCAGGATGGGGAACATGTATACCAGGATGGGGAACATATATATCAGGATGGGGAACATGTTGTTAGAACCTTGCTCTTAGGTTTTTTTTCCTTTGCTGGTCACATGACCTTGTTGGCCTATTTAATCCTGCTCCGCCCTTCTGGCTTTGCTGGACTTCATTGTATATCTACTTTCTAGCTAGCCTGTGCTCTGTGTCTTGCTCTGTTAGTTTGCTTGGTCTACTGACCTCTATGTTCTATATATTTTGTTTGTTCGTCTGTCTGCTACTATTTCTGTTAGGAGGTGTCCCATATTCCTCCCAGTCCTTAGTACTTGTAGGGATTCCTTCCCCACATCTATAGGTCTCCGTACAGACTAGCTTAGGACTTTAGCAGGTCTGATCGCAGGATCAGGTCCCCTGTTACATCGTAGGGATTAAGCTGAGTTCTATCGTAGGGACAGATCTCCTCTCTTTCCTTAGCTCTGGTAGCAGAACATAACAGTAAGTCCAGCCAGCAAATTCTCTAAGGAAAGATTTTTCTGTTCCATCATGGTGTCGGTTCAGGATTTGGTTCATCGCCTGCAGGGACTCTCTCTGGAGGTGGCCGAGCTCCGTCAGCACGTGAGTAACTGTCCTGGAGCACATTTCTTGGAGCCTAAGGTATGTTTGCCAGATTTATTTTTTGGTGAACACAGAGAATTTTTTTCATTTAAAAATGCTTGCTTATTGTATTTTCGTTTGAGACCTAAGTCCTCTGGGGATGAATCCCAGCGCGTAGGGTTCATAATGTCACTTTTGCGCAAAGAGCCTCAGGAGTGGGCCTTTTCTTTGCAACCTAGTGATTCATGCTTCAGATCAGTGGATAGTTTTTTTTTCTGCTTTGGGACTATTAT
The DNA here is from genome assembly GCF_046119375.1 of Phyllobates terribilis. NCBI lineage: Eukaryota > Metazoa > Chordata > Amphibia > Anura > Dendrobatidae > Phyllobates > Phyllobates terribilis. The sequence goes on from NW_027362769.1 coordinate 372,099,140, forward strand.
ATGATGATCCTGACCGTGTCGCATCAGCTGAGACTGAGTTGAGACATTTAAAACAGGGATCAGGTAATGTGGAAAAATATTGTACTCATTTCCGTCGTTGGTCTACTCAAACAGGGTGGAACGATTCTGCTCTGAAAAGTCTATTTCTTGCTGGGCTCAGTGAAAGGGTTAAAGACCTGCTAATTGCTTATCCTACACCTGAAGATTTGCAACAGGCTATGCAATTAGCTATACGGGTGGATAGAAGACTGCGTGCAAGGGTTAATGAGAGCAAATCCTCTGCTATGTCAGTTTCTGGTCATGAGAATGTGTGTACTAACAGTGGTGAACCGATGGAGATTGGATCGGTGGCACCTCGCTCTCAAGAAAAAGACTGTCGATTTTCTGAAGGCTTGTGTTTCTATTGCGGAAAATCTGGTCATTTGATTAAAGGCTGTGAGCTTCGTATGAAGAAAGAAAAAAAAATGGTCAGTCATGCCCTTATTGCCTGTTTAAATTCCAAGGGTATATTTTTAGCTGCTTCCACGATTGCTCAGGAAAAATTAATGGAATTTCGGGTGTTTGTTGATTGTGGGTCTACTCTGAATGTAATTGATGGGGGATTCTTGGAAAGACTCAATTTAAAACCCGAACCTTTATCATCCCCCATTGCTGTGGTTTCTGTGGATGGTTCCCCTTTGAAGAATATTACTCTCAAGGTCTGTGAATTTCCTCTCACTATTAATGGTGTTCACCATGAGAAATTGGATTTGGTAGTGTTGAATAACTTGACTTCTCCAGTAATATTGGGATTGCCCTGGTTAAAATTTCACAATCCTGTACTGGATTGGTCTACCAGTGAAATCAAATCCTGGAGCCATAAATGTTATGACAAGTGTTGTAACGGGCGTATTGCAGCTTTGGATAGGGGAGAATTGCCTGTTCCTATTCAGGATTTTTGGAGAGTTTTTTCTGAGAAGGAATCGCAGGTTTTGCCTCCCCATAGAGACTATGATTGTTCTGTTGAATTTGTCCCTGGAGCGACTCTTCCTAAAAGTCGTTTATTTAACCTTACTATTCCTGAGAGGAAGGCTTTGGAGGAATACATACAGACAAGTTTGGCCGCCGGTCACATTAGGCCCTCTAAGTCTCCTGTGGCGGTTGGATTTTTTTTTGTAAAAAAAAAGGACGGCGGTTTACGTCCTTGTCTGGATTTTCGTGAGATTAACAAAATTACTGTACGCAATCCTTACCCACTGCCATTGATTCCTGATCTGTTTAACCAGTTAATGGGGGCCAAGTGGTTCTCTAAAATTGACCTTAAGGGGGCATACAATCTGTTGCGCATGAAGGAGGGTGACGAATGGAAGACTGCTTTTAACACTCCTGTGGGTCATTTTGAGAATCTGGTTATGCCTTTTGGTCTTACTAATGCTCCTGCATTTTTTCAGAATCTGATTAATGACATCCTTAGACCTTTGATCGGCAAAAATGTGGTTGTGTATTTGGATGACATTTTGATTTATTCGCCGGATCTGGAGTCTCATTGGCGGAGCGTGCGTGAGGTATTACAGTTATTAATGGACAATTCGCTTTTTGCTAAGCTGGAGAAATGTGAGTTCGCTGTACAGAGAATTAGTTTTTTGGGCTACATTATCTCCAGCAAAGGTTTTGAGATGGATCCGGTTAAGGTTCAGGCTGTGCAGGAATGGCCTAGGCCTATTGGTTTGAAATCGATACAGAGGTTTTTGGGTTTCGCCAATTACTACAGAAAATTCATAAAAAATGTTTCTAGTATTGTCAAACCTCTGACTGATCTCACCAGGAAAGGTGCTGATGCGGTTCAGTGGTCTTCTGAGGCCATTGAAGCTTTTGTGTATCTCAAGGAGAGGTTCACCTCTGCTCCCATCCTTATGCAGCCTGATGTTACTAGGCCGTTTTTGGTTGAGGTTGATGCTTCCTCTGTGGGGGTTGGCGCAGTATTGTCTCAGGATAACGGGGATGGATTACATCCCTGTGCCTTTTTTTCAAAAAAATTTTCGGAGACTGAACTGAATTACGATATTGGTAATCGGGAATTATTGGCTATTAAACTCGCATTTGAACACTGGCGCCACTTCTTGGAAGGTGCGGAATTTCCCGTTCAGGTTCTTACGGATCATAAAAATCTGATATATCTTGATGCTGCCAAGCGCCTGAATGCCCGTCAGGCTAGGTGGGCACTGTTTTTCTCGCGGTTTAATTTCTCCGTTACTTACATCCCTGGTACTAAGAATGTTAAGGCGGATGCCTTGTCTCGCAGATTTTCTCCCATAGTCGGTGCTGAGAAAGAGGAGACCATTTTACAAGAAGGTGTTGTGATAGCTGCTTTGGACTCCGTTTTGGAAAATGAGATTCTTAAAGCACAGGAGAATGTGACGCGCCCCCTGGGCCAGTGCTGTTTGGGGGATACCCGGAGCCGGATCAGATGGGGGTTGTAGTCTCCGAGTGGCGGCGACCCGGTCCGTGCCCAGGGTGTCAAACTCAGTGTGTGGCAGTCTTGATAGATGTTATTGATGTTCTTAGTGTCGACTACGCCACCCGTTGATTTGCGGTCAAAAAGGCCGCCGCTGCAGCAGGGTCCGCTGAGGCTGTTGGTATGTGTGCAGCTGTGGTAGTATAACCCCCAACGGGAGGGGTATAGCCTCAGGGGGTCAGATGTAGAGGATGGTGGTTGTGCAGGTGCAGGAGAGCTAAGCAAGAAGACTCAGAGTCGGGCTGTGCAGTTCAGGGGTTTTTACTTACGGGTGTTCTTATGGTCACTCTGGCCTGAAGCGACCACCCGAGCCGTGCTGCGTCCACCAATTCTGGAGCGTGGTCCTGAGCTCCTGTCTGACTTTCCCTCTCTTCTGGCCGTTCTCACTAGGGATCCACTTATGTCCGGCTCCCTCGGGTCTCTTGGTGGGTACACCCCTTCTGGGTTCCCTGACCCTATACTTGGTATGCCCTCCTAGTGGATTTAGTGAGGGTCGTGGCAGATCCTGCCCACGATCTCCGGTCTCTGGCTGAGGATTAGTGGCCTCCACCAGCTTGGGATCCGGTACCCTGGGTGCCAACCCTTCACCCTGCTGTTTGTATTCTGGGGTCTTGGGGTTCCTTCTTCTTCTCTCTGTGTCCTTCTGACTCCTCTCTCTCTCTCTCAGACTTGGCCTTGGAGCTGGGCCCAGCCGGAACCACAACTCCCTGTCAGCCCTTCTGGCTGAGCTTCTCTGCTCTGCTCCTCTGACTCTACAAAAGACTGACTCACTCTACAAAAGACCCTGTCCTAAGATGGTGCCCACCTTATATACTCCCTCTATGTGTGAGCTCAGGTGACCAGCACCCAATGAGCTCCTAGCCTTACCCAGACTGCTCCCCCTATCTGCCCCTACACTACTGGGATGTTCCACCCCCCTCCCACTCCAGCCAGGGACAGACACTGTCGTACCTGCACATATACTGGTGGGAGTACCGTCGGTCTGTCCCCCGGAAATGGGATGTATGTAGTGTATGCAGCTATCTGAGCTCAGTTCCACACTCCATCCTTACCCGGGAGTGGAATACCACACCTCTGGCTTGAGGTGTAATACCCCTGTAGCAGCCGAATCCTCAGGGTGCTACATTCCCCCCTGGTAAATCACAGCACGTCCTCGGGCTGTAAAAGAATAAAAACATCCACAAACATACATTTTTTTTTCATAAAACATAAACATATAAAACATCATATATTATCAGCATAAACTTTTCATATAAAGCTTTTCATAAATAACACTCTTGTTCCTCCGGCCACGGTGCAACTTGTGACCGGGTAAAGTGCGACAGTCTCTTGTAGTAAAAACAACAGTTTCCTATAAAACCGGTAGGGGGCGCCTTAGAAAGCGCAACTATATACAAGGGAAGGTGGCCGCTCTCAGTCCTCGACCAGTGGGGAAAAGGGATGGCTGCTCACAGTCCTCAGCCTGTGGGGAGATGGGACACACTGGAACAGTTCACACTTGTCCCAACGGGGACCTTATTTTAAGTTAGCAGCATGGCATATACCCTGACGGGTAACTATGTACAGTCTCTTTACCGTACTTTAATGACGGCGTACTCCTGCTCCTCCTTCAGACCCGTCCGGATCCTCTTGCTCCTCTTCACACCGTAGCTCCTCCTCCATCAGCCGGTGTACATGGAGGGCGTAGGGTCCTTTGGCACACTTGTGCCGGGTGAACGTGACCTCGTCCCCTACATATAGGTCACGACCTCTGTGTCCCTCCGGCAGATGGGACTCCACGTCTCTGCGGGTGACAAAGACGTCGCCGGGGGTGTGATGATCCCTGATGAAACCCCAACCGTGTTGCAGTTGGAATTTAATTACAGTCCCGGTGGCACGGGGACCGTGGGCTGCACGGGGGTTCCTCCTGGTCCGGCTCTTCTGCTCTGCACTCTGTTCCTGCAGCCGCTGCTCTCGGACCCGCCTCTCTCTTCGCTCCCGGTCAAAGACCTCTAACTGCTGCCGGCAGCACTCCGCACGCTCAGCTGCGGCTGCCCGAGTCTCTTGGGTGAATCCCATGAGGTCTCCTCCGGTGGGGTCCCACGCAAACTGCGCTTCCTCCAACGAGAGTGGGGTGATCTTAACGGGCTTCGGAACCGGAATCAGGGGCTCATCTAGGGGTCTTTCTTTCCGGAGTCGGGGATGGTGGAACTCCGGTGGCCACACAAAGGGCTGCCCATCCGGGCACGTGTGCTGGGCAAACAAGTCTTCACCCAGGTGCGGCACGGTGGACGCTGAGGGCGCGGTGGTGGTAGCGGCGCCCGGGTTCACTAGGCCTTGCGACCAGGCTTGGGGCACCCTGAAGGTAAAGGGCACCGTGAAGACGGCGGCGCCCGGGGTAACTTGGCCCAGCGACCAGGCCGGTGGCTCAGTGGAGGTAGAGGGCGCTGTTGGAACTGCGGCGCCCGGGGGTACTAGACCTTGCGACCAGGCCGGTGGTGTTTCCTGCTTTGCCGCGCTCAGGGTTGAGGCGCGTGACGTCACAGGGGTCGCGGCCGCGGCTTCTGCTTGAGGCCTTGTCTGGAGCGGTGACGATGCAGCGACGGGCACGGCAGGGGGAATTTCGGGCTCTGCGACGGGGAGCTGGGGCAGGCACGCGGTTTCTCGGCTCGGGGTAGGGACGTCCCCTTTACCTGCCTCCATCTGTCCAGCTCCCTTCTCGGCGCCGTCTCCGGCCTTCACTCCTCCTGCACCATCCTCAGAGGCGGTCTGTCTCCTCGTCTCGGGTGGCGTGCTTCGCTGGCGGGTTCTTGCCTGCAGGGCCATCTCTCGGCTCCACTCCGTCAGCGTCTCTCGCTGCACCTGGGCCATCCTCCATGCGAGGCGCTCCAGCGCGGTCTGCGCACACTCCCGGTCTCGGGGGAGCTGTGCCAGGATCTCCACTAAGCCTAGTGGGGTTGTTGCTTGCAGCAGGCTCCTGACCACAGGGTCGGTGCTGCCTGACTCTCCTTCCATCTCCGGGTGCGACTTCTCCGGAGTCCTCTCCAGACTTCTTGTCTCTGGGTGCGCTCTCTCCAGACTCCTCCCGGCTGCACCCATCTTCGCTCTCTTGTTCTGTCTCCGCCCACATTGGGGTTGGTCCTGGGGCAACTTTGTGATTGTCAGTTCCAGGGGCAGTTCTCTCACGCTGATGGACATTTCTAGCATCACAGTCTCTGTTGGTGGGGGCGGTTTCCGCTTTTGGCGCCATTCCTTGACCTGGCCCACGATGGGAGGTGACCTCTTGCCACCCTCTGGCACGCCCATAATGGCGTCTGCTCTTCCAAGGCGGGAAATCTTCTGGAAATGGCGGGAATCGTCTCCCAGTGGCGGGAAACACTGCAGATGGCGGGAAAAGACTGCAGATGACGGGCAAATGGCGGGAACTGATTCGAGATGGCGTCCGATGGCGGGGACCCTCTGGAATTGGCGGGAGACTTCTTTTTGAGGTAAATGTGAACTTTTCTTCAGGCACGCAGTACCCGGTTGTTGCGGGCACGTGATCCTGCCGACTACGCCAAAGTTGACGCGCCCCCTGGGCCAGTGCTGTTTGGGGGATACCCGGAGCCGGATCAGATGGGGGTTGTAGTCTCCGAGTGGCGGCGACCCGGTCCGTGCCCAGGGTGTCAAACTCAGTGTGTGGCAGTCTTGATAGATGTTATTGATGTTCTTAGTGTCGACTACGCCACCCGTTGATTTGCGGTCAAAAAGGCCGCCGCTGCAGCAGGGTCCGCTGAGGCTGTTGGTATGTGTGCAGCTGTGGTAGTATAACCCCCAACGGGAGGGGTATAGCCTCAGGGGGTCAGATGTAGAGGATGGTGGTTGTGCAGGTGCAGGAGAGCTAAGCAAGAAGACTCAGAGTCGGGCTGTGCAGTTCAGGGGTTTTTACTTACGGGTGTTCTTATGGTCACTCTGGCCTGAAGCGACCACCCGAGCCGTGCTTCGTCCACCAGGTCCTGGACTCGGCCAACCCCCAAGCAATTCTGGAGCGTGGTCCTGAGCTCCTGTCTGACTTTCCCTCTCTTCTGGCCGTTCTCACTAGGGATCCACTTATGTCCGGCTCCCTCGGGTCTCTTGGTGGGTACACCCCTTCTGGGTTCCCTGACCCTATACTTGGTATGCCCTCCTAGTGGATTTAGTGAGGGTCGTGGCAGATCCTGCCCACGATCTCCGGTCTCTGGCTGAGGATTAGTGGCCTCCACCAGCTTGGGATCCGGTACCCTGGGTGCCAACCCTTCACCCTGCTGTTTGTATTCTGGGGTCTTGGGGTTCCTTCTTCTTCTCTCTGGGTCCTTCTGACTCCTCTCTCTCTCTCTCAGACTTGGCCTTGGAGCTGGGCCCAGCCGGAACCACAACTCCCTGTCAGCCCTTCTGGCTGAGCTTCTCTGCTCTGCTCCTCTGACTCTACAAAAGACTGACTCACTCTACAAAAGACCCTGTCCTAAGATGGTGCCCACCTTATATACTCCCTCTATGTGTGAGCTCAGGTGACCAGCACCCAATGAGCTCCTAGCCTTACCCAGACTGCTCCCCCTATCTGCCCCTACACTACTGGGATGTTCCACCCCCCTCCCACTCCAGCCAGGGACAGACACTGTCGTACCTGCACATATACTGGTGGGAGTACCGTCGGTCTGTCCCCCGGAAATGGGATGTATGTAGTGTATGCAGCTATCTGAGCTCAGTTCCACACTCCATCCTTACCCGGGAGTGGAATACCACACCTCTGGCTTGAGGTGTAATACCCCTGTAGCAGCCGAATCCTCAGGGTGCTTCAAATGCCCCTTCTAACACTCCTCATGGGAGGTTGTTTGTGCCTGGGACCTTTAGGAGAGATTTGTTTGTTGAGTGTCACGAATCTCGGTTGGCAGGTCATCCCGGAATCTCTGAGACCAAGAGACTGGTGGGTCGCAGTTTTTGGTGGCCTGGATGGCAGAAGGAAGTCATTAAGTGGGTGCGTCAATGTACTATATGTGCTAGATCTAAGTCCTCACATACTCCTGCTGCGGGGTTGCTTTGTCCTTTGGAGGTTCCCAGTGCTCCTTGGACACATTTGGCTATGGACTTTATAACTGACCTTCCCCCCTCTGAGGGTTTTACTGTCATCTGGGTGGTCGTGGACCGTTTTAGCAAGATGTGTCACTTGGTTCCTTTCGTCAAACTGCCCTGCGCTAAAACTCTCGCTAAGGCCTTTGTCAAGGAAATTGTCAGACTTCATGGCGTTCCTACTGACATTGTTTCTGATAGGGGTCCTCAGTTCGTGGCTCGTTTTTGGCGTGCCTTTTGTGATAGGTTGGGAGTTCATTTGTCGTTCTCGTCCGGATATCATCCTGAATCTAATGGCCAGACAGAAAGGAAAAACCAGGATGTTGAGCAGTTCTTGCGTTGTTTTGTGGCAGACAATCAAGAGGGGTGGTCTGAGTTTCTGCCACTTGCTGAATTTGCTCTGAACAATCATACATCTTCTTCTGCTGGTTGTTCGCCTTTTTTTTGTTGTTCTGGGAGACATCCGTCGTTTGGGTCGTTCTCCAAGTTGGGATCTGCCGTGCCTGAGGAGTAGAATTTTTCCGGTGATTTGGAGAGAGTTTGGACGGATGTGCGTGGTAATCTTCAGGAGGCCAACAGAAAATCTAAAGACTACTTTGATAGGAAACGACAGGAGGTTTTGTTCGCTGTTGGTGACATGGTTTGGTTGTCCTCTAGGAATCTGCGGTTGAGGATTCCTTCAAAGAAATTGGGTCCCAAGTTTGTAGGGCCCTTTAAGGTGCTTCAGGTTGTCAACCAATCTGCTGTTAGGTTGGAGGTTCCTACCTCCTGGAGAATTAATCCGGTATTTCATGTCTCTCTGTTGAAAAAAGCTGTTGTATCGGATTGTGACGCCTCTGCCTCTGTTCCTCCGGTGGTGGAGGACGGGGAATATGAAATTTCTCGCATCCTTAACTCTAGACGGTATAGAGGTAGCTTGCAGTATCTTGTGGCCTGGAAAGGTTTCGGTCCCGAGGATAACTCTTGGGTGAGGTCGGATGATGTTTCCGCATCCAGACTTATCAGAGCGTTTCACAGGAGATTTCCTGATAAGCCTGGTCCTAGGGGATCCGGAGGATCCTCTTAGAAGGGGGGGTACTGTTAGAACCTTGCTCTTAGGTTTTTTTTCCTTTGCTGGTCACATGACCTTGTTGGCCTATTTAATCCTGCTCCGCCCTTCTGGCTTTGCTGGACTTCATTGTATATCTACTTTCTAGCTAGCCTGTGCTCTGTGTCTTGCTCTGTTAGTTTGCTTGGTCTACGGACCTCTATGTTCTATACATTTTGTTTGTTCGTCTGTCTGCTACTATTTCTGTTAGGAGGTGTCCCATATTCCTCCCAGTCCTTAGTACTTGTAGGGATTCCTTCCCCACATCTATAGGTCTCCGTACAGACTAGCTTAGGACTTTAGCAGGTCTGATCGCAGGATCAGGTCCCCTGTTACATCGTAGGGATTAAGCTGAGTTCTATCGTAGGGACAGATCTCCTCTCTTTCCTTAGCTCTGGTAGCAGAACATAACACATGTATGCCACGATGTGGAACATATATACCAGGATGGGGAACAAATATATCAGGATGCGGAACATATATATCAGGATGGGGAACATATATACAAGAATAGGGGAACATATACACTGTGTTCCAAATTATTATGCAAATAATATTTTCTCAGATTTTCCCAAATTACCTATATGAATTGCAGTCATTGTAATTTTCCAGTCAAATAACTATTAGAGTACAATTGAAAGGTTTTTGTACAAACTGCCTATGATAACAGTATATTTTTTTAAAAAATAAAAAACTCAAACTGCACTCAAAATGCATGTTCCAAATTATTATGCACAGCAGAGTTTTCAACCTTTTCATTTTAATAAAGAACAAAAAAATGGTCATTTTTGAAATTATAAGCATTAGCAGGTTATTACAAACTGAAATCAAACAGTTTTCAACTCAAAACTTTATCCTAGGTGATGTTACATTTGCACATAGGACCCCTTGTTCGAAAGGAGCTTCTGAACTCTCTCGTCCATTGAATTTGTCAGGTTTTGGATGGTTTCTGCTTTAATTGTTTTGCATGAGGACAGAATACCCTCCCAGAGCTGTTGCTTAGATGTGAACTGCCTCCCGCCATCATAGACACTCCTTTTGATGATGCTCCAGAGGTTCTCAATGGGGTTGAGGTCAGGGGAGCGTGGGGGTCACACCATAAGTTTGTCCCCTTTTATGCCCATATCAACCAGAGATGCAGATGTGTTATGTGCAGCATGAGACGGGGCATTATCATGCATGAAATGATCTCGATTGTCCAGATGGATTGAGTGGAGCCATTCTTGTATCACATGACAGCCTTTAATCTGAATTGCCCCCTGGATGGGGCAGGGTTTGGGCCCAGACTGCTTGACTTTTCCTGATATTGGCCCCGCCCTGATGACTCTTTATTGGTAATTTCCTGATCTGGCTACTTCACATTTAGCAAACAGGACAGGAGCAGTTCATGTCATATGGTTTGGAGTAATTGAAGTAATTGTGCCTCTTTTGATAAAGGTGCGCCATCCTGTTCACATATTTTGCAATGCACCACTAGGTGGCGGTAGAATGACATCATTTGAGGGTTTATTATGTTAGTTCTTTATAATGGCCGATTTTCTTTATGAAGGTACCCTGTGAAATGTAAAGTGCTGCAGAATATGCTGGAGCCACAGGACAGTGCAAAAGTTTTAGGCAGGTGCAGAAAAAACAATGCAAATGAAGAATGAAGGAGACGAGCAGTCATCGAATTTTGATCGGATTTAGATTTCTCTTTTGATCATTCACTTTGGAACTATTAACAGTTCTATGTTTTATTCTTACTTTGCACCATTTTTTTTCCATACCTGCCTAAAACGTTTGCACAATAATGGACAGACATAAAGTTTATGACAATATAAACCAGTAATAATTATCCTTTATAATGTCAATGCTCTGAAGCTCCACTAGAGGTCAGAATTGAGCTACGAGTATTGCATGGCATATATAAAACTTTCTGGAAGAAAATATAGACTAGCGTTATGTGGCAGTCTTTGCCCGAGTGATACATCGTTGTGTACGTACTGCCATCTTGCATTATTTCCTAAAGCAGCAGGATGTATGTAGTTTATAATCATGCCCAACCCCCCAATTATAGGGTTCAGAGGGGTTTATTGGCTGACATACAATAGCTCCGGTGGTGTAAGGTGAAAAAAAGAGTAATAATATGCATTATACATTGTGATTCTGGGTGTTTATGGGTTAATATCTGATATCCCTGGAAGTCTATGGTGCTTAAGTGGCTAACGCTTCTCGATAATTTAATTTTATTTAATATATATGTCTATAATTATGGGCAGAATCTGTGTTTTATTTTAGAAAGGGATCCAAATCCACACTGGTGCGTCTCACACATCTGTAATGTATAATGATAAAATTCCTGCAACAGCCACTAGAGGGAGCTCCTTGCTTTGGGATTTTTACATGAGATTGCCTAATGGTAATAAGCAGAATTGCAGAGATTTTTTTTTTTAAATTGAACTTGTTAAACAGGCAGTTTACAGGAACTAGTAAACTTCTGACCCCAGTCCACCACTGAGAAAGGGGCTCAATGGGCCTGCTCTCTAATACCAGGTGCAGACAATGGTGGTGCTTTTTTATATAATAAAAAAATATAGCAAAAATCCCAGCATCTGAAGCTAACAGACTACCTCGGTATTGTAGAGGCAGATTATAGCACTGTATGGCGGTATGTATGTGGGTGCTGGTTGCTGTAGCATATGTGTGGCGTGTGTGGTGGATACCTCGGAGCACCACATCCCTGTTTATAGCTTGTATACGGTGTGAGAACATGCGTATGATAAATGGATTTAGTGTCATTATTGGCTCTTCTTCAAAGCGCAAATATTCTTCCATCAACCTTCCAGGAAGACTCACCCGAAGACGTTTCCAAATTAAATTTACATTCCTGCCGATTCCTCGGGCGAAATTGTCGTATAGGTAAGTTTTGAGAAATGGAAACTTTTTGTACTTATTAACGGGGTCAGTTAGTAAAAAAATACCTTTTAAAAGCTTCAGAACTAATAGTATTATTAAATTCCTGTAGTTATGCTGGTGGGGTTGAAGTTAAGTTTTTGGGGTGACCATATGGTGACCATCGAGAAATTAACACGATCCAGAACTGTATATGTGAGGACCTGGCCACGAACTAAAGACTTTTGGACCAATACACATGGAGCGGAAGCCACGGCTCTAAGGGATGCAGACTTTTTCCAGCAAGGAGCATCGGTTACATCGATCTTATTGTTGTGTTTTTTAGTGTTTTCCTTGCTCGTCAGTTTAAGTGCACTAATTTCACCTGGAAAGTGTTCAGCTTCAGGAATCAATGTTTTCACTCAGTGACAGTAAGCAGAGGCAGACGTGCAGGCTGGATCTTATGTATACCTAAGGCCAGACACGAGATTGGTAATCAGATGAAGCAATCATTCCATTACTCTTGTTAGTATCTCAGAGGCCTCAATTGAGCCATTGTTTCATATGAATCTGTACGTTGACTCTTGTATGTTAATTTGTGAACGCCTGCTGATTACATATTGCATCAGCCCACTGCAGTATACTAACCTACACAACTTAGGACAAATATGCAGGTTATTTGAACAATCGAACAATGAAGGATCACCTTCCCCCAATCATGTGGAAGAATGTCCTGAAAGGGAGCTGTGGGTATAAAATGTCTTTGTGTCCCTCTGCAGAAAGACCCTCTTCAGGAACAGCCCAAGGAAACCATGGCTCCATCTGGTGGAATATAGATCTCCTCCAAAGTCCATCACTGAACCCACAAAGACGTTTGGAGAACCCAGGCTGGGACAATCAGGTCACCTGACGATATACCTCACTGTGCTTGGTCAGCCTCCTAAGCTTGCCGATACCTCTTCTCTGTGGGTGCCTGCCAAAAGCGGGGTGCCACGGGTAGTTGGCCCTGGAAGCCCCCGAAGTCGCAGATGTTCTAATTCCCGGCGAGCCAGCGGAAGGGTGAGACTGTGACATTTGCACCATCTTGTGTACTTGCTGGGATTGTACTATATGTTATTGCTGGCTGGAGCTGGACACATATGCTACGGTCGTGGTATCTGTTGTCTGGATTTGAGTAACTACCCTAAGGACTGTTGTTGCCAGTTGGAGCTGGATACCCATGCTACTGTCATGGCATCTGTCATCTGGAGGAGCATGAACTGTGACTACAGACTATACTAGCCAACCAAAATTTGGGAGACAGCGGGAATCGCCTGGTACGGGGGCAGAGGAACTACTGGCCCTGAGTTGGGATCATGTGGACTGGGGGCATATTGTATTTTTGTAGTTGCATCATTCACCTGCCTAGGTGATAATTACAACCCACAGCCTCAGATCTTCACAGTATATCTAGACTGATACTTTAACATATTGGACCAAGTGACCATCATGGAGGCCTGGCATTGAATGGCTTCCCTTGCCTCCATTGACACTCTAATAGTAATTGATGGCGTTGACCACTAGAGGGAACTCACAGCAAACTGATTTGACAGCTTCCACTAGCTGTATAAATCTATATGTAGATCTAGCTCCCCCTTGTGGTAGTTGCATGCAGTCAGAAATTTATTATTTCAATGGGTTGTGCAGTTTTAAAAAAAAAAAGCCAGGTGACTATAAATTTATTTTTATTTTACCACAATATCTGTTTTTTAGTAATTTTATTGTAAATTTATGTTTATTTGTTAATTTCCACAAAAAACATGCGACCCGTCAATTGACATAAATATGTAATTTTTTTATCCAGTGTAAATGCCGCTGTTCCCCTGAATCCGGCGATGTTTTTCTTGCGATCCTGTGCTTCTCCGTTCCTGAGATATGGCCCCTTTTTTCTTGTATATAAATCTAGTCTTTTCATCCAAGTAGGGGTGTCTTCATGGGGACCACACCCACTTGTATGACAAGACTAGATTTTTATACAGGGAAGAGGAGGCCATATCTCAGGAACGGAGAGGCGCAGGAACAAAAGAAAAACATCGCCGGATTCAGGAGAATAGTGGCATTTATATCATTTTAAAAAAATTACATAGTTTTGACAAATGACAACAACCAATAATTGATAGATAATTTATTAAAAGTGATCAGTTTGATAAGGCAGGAACTTGCATGGCTATATGGTTTTCTGATGCAACATGACTGCATCTGACCTGTCCGGCGGCCCCTGTGTGTGACCGTAGCCTCAAACGCCCACAGAAAGGCAAGCAGGCACCAGCTGGCACACATCAGTCTAGATGGGGCTACAAACATCTCCTCACATCTCTTTCCTAGTGACCTAGATTCATTCTGGCACAGTGTAGTAATCCAGTGCAGCCACCTGACATTTCACTACACCTGGAATCACACAGTGGCAGATGGCAAGGGGAGACAAGCTATTACCCCCATCCTTGTAATGCTTAATATGATTTAGTAAGAAGACCTGTCACTTGATGTAAATGTGTAATTTTCTTTACCTGTTGTAAATGCCGCTGTTCTCCTGAATCCGGCGATGTTTTTCTTTTGCTCCTAGGACTCTCCATTCCTGAGATATGGCCTCCTGTTCCCTGTATATAAATCTAGGTTTTTTAGCCAAGTGGGCAAAGAAGTGGTAAAGATCACGCCCATTTGGCTAACTAGACTAAATTTATATAAATGGAAGAAGAGGCCATATCTCTGGAACGGAGAGGAGCAGGAACAAAAGAAAAACATTGCCGGATTCAGGAGAACGGCGGCATTTACACCAAGTTAAAACAATACATATTTATGACCAGTGATATGTTCTTAAAGGGCTCTTCTTGTAATATAAATCATGGCAAATATACATCGCGGTAGATATTCTGGTATTATGTAGCAATATAGATAAAGTCAGAGATCCGGAGATCTCCAAACTAATAGCCAAATATGGCACTTGTCTGGCAACCGCGGACCACAGATGGACCATAGTCCTGTCAATCTTTTTGTTCAGCTCTAATATATATATAGTAGAATAAAATGATACTAATGACCCACTAACATGCTGGATCTGTGTGACCCGGTGCACCTCTTTTTGGCGGTTCTGCATTTTTGGAAGTGATCCCTGTATGTATTCTGCATTTAGCAGAGGATTATTTTTTTTCTCAAGAAGTCTTCTGAGTAACTTATATCATCGTATTTATTTGCTATGGGTTTCATTGTTTGTCTTTATTACGCCTTTATGCGATTTTTACATATCTTCATGTTATCACTGATAGAGGAAAGCAACCCCATAGCAGAAATTAAATTAGAAACATTTTGTTTGGAGACAATTCCCAGCCCCAGACCCTCCTCTATGATTTATATGTTCCCTAATGAGGCATATGGACAGGAATTATCTTCCTACATACTTACCAACAAACATCTAGGTGGGTAAATAGTATAATTAAAGAGGACGTGTCACTTACCATACATATGTATTTTTTTTTACCTGGTGTAAATGCCGCTGTTCTCCTGAATCCGGCGATGTTTTTCTTTTGCTCCTGCGCCTCTCCTTTCCTGAGATATGGCCTCCTCTTTCCTGTATATAAATCTAGTCTTTTTAGCCAAGTGGGCGTGGTGAAATATATACACTAAAAAGGTGGCCATAGCTCAAGAACAGAAGGGAACAGAAATAAAAGAAAAACATCGCTGAATTCAGGAGATCAGCGGCATTTACACAAGGAAAAAAAATACATATTTTTGGCAATTTACAGGTCTTCTTTAAGTCCCCCCCCCCCCCAGGACCACCCCGAGTAACGCTCAAACGTGTCAGTGATGTCTATAAAGATACTATCCCTTTACATACTAGGACATGCCCAAATTTACTTGAATTGTTTCTGAAAGCTCTGGACAGTGGCATAAAATTTGGGACTGTTGGCACCTGTGACTTTAAAAGTGATAGTCCATTTTTAAATCAGGGTCAGCACTAGAGGCGTACATAAAAATCATGGGGTCCCATAGCAAAAGTCCTATTTGGGCCCTCTCCCATCTCCTGTCAATACCCTCAATAAAAAGTTATTTGGCGGAGTAGGCACATAGGCGCGATCACAAAAGGGTATGTCTTCCAACTTTTAAAGACAGGGAGAGGAGAGGAACGTGTATTCCGGGTTGTGCACAGTAATTGTGCCCCTGCTAAAGCTACTTAGTGTTCTCACCCTACAGTACTATACCCCTTTAGTGGCCCATAGAGTATGATGCTCCCAAAATGTATGCACTTCATACACACAGTATGATACCTCACAGTGAGTTCCTCACACAATTCACCCCCACATGCACAGTATGATGACTCCAAAGTGCCCCAAGCAAACTATGATGCCCCCAACAAAGTATTATACTCCACATTGCCCCCTAGACAGTATGATGCTGCCAGAGAGCCACCAACACATTGTAATGTCCCCTACAAATTATGAAGCCCCCACAGTATCTCCCAACACAGTATGATGTCCCCAAAGTTCTACCACGCACAGTATGATACCCCCAAAGTCTTCCATATATTATTATGCTCCCACAGCTCCCCAAACAGTATGATGCTCCCAACGCACCAAAAACACAGTATGATGCTCCCACAGCATCCCACACACAGTATAATGCTCCCACAGCATCCCACACACAGTATGATGCTTACACAGCATCCCACACACAATATGATGCTCACACAGCCCAAAAACACAGTATAATGCTGCCACAGCATCCCACACACAGTATGATGCTCCCACAGCACCAAAAACACAGTATGATGCTCCCACAGCATCCCACACACAGTATGATGCTCCCACAGCATCCCACATACAGTATGATGCTCCCACAGCACCAAAAACACAGTATGATGCTCCCACAGCATCCCACACACAGTATGATGCTCCCACAGCATCCCACACACAGTATGATGCTCCCACAGCATCCCACACAAAATATGATGCTCACACAGCCCAAAAACACAGTATAATGCTGCCACAGCATCCCACACACAGTATGATGCTCCCACAGCACCAAAAACACAGTATGATGCTCCCACAGCATCCCACACACAGTATGATGCTCCCACAGCATCCCACACACAGTATGATGCTCCCACAGCACCAAAACACAGTATGATGCTCCCACAGCATCCCACACACAGTATGATGCTCCCACAGCATCCCACACACAGTATGATGCTCCCACAGCACCAAAAACACAGTATGATGCTCCCACAGCATCCCACACACAGTATGATGCTCCCACAGCACCCAACAAACAGTATGATGTCCCCACAAGTATTTTTTTTACACTTATTTTACTCACTTATATAGTGCCATTAATTCCACAGTGCTTTATGGACATTATGGGCACTGTCCTCAGTACTGACTAAAAAATAAAAAACATACCTAGCTCCTTTACACTGATGCACCAGTTTGGTTTGTGTTGTGTATGGACTGAGGCTCTGCACAGCAGGTGCGATTTAGTGATGTCATCACGCCTGCTGTGGTGAGACTCAGACACTCATGCTGAATGGTGGAGCAGGAAGCTGATGGCTCTCTCCTCCACCATTGTACTGAAATGTATGTACAGCCTGAGGATGTAGTTACCATTCAAATCCAAAGTCAGGTACCATTTGACACTTGTCCCCCCAACTCACTGCCCCACAGCGGCTGTATGTCTTCCACTGGTCAGTACCCTCTGTCCATGGACTGTGTCTAGTATTGCAGTCTAGCTCTTCAGCTATGAGCAACATGTCCTGAGTAATCTCTAATGCCAGGCTAGCCACGTGGCTTTTGTAGGGCCCATTATCTGAGGGGCCCCAGTTTATGTTTGTCCTATCCGCAACCATTCCCGCAATGCCAGCAGATGGAGAGTTACTCTGAATGAAGTATCTCCAGACCATGCCCCTTCCATACCTGTTTTGTCCCCCCTGAATTTGGGATTGGTCACCAGGGCCCGGCCTGATGACAAAGTGTCTTAGCATATGAGAAAGAAAACTTCTTAAAGCACAAATTTTCCAGTTATCAGATAATACCACATCTCCCCTTAGGTGGGCGCAACAGGAAAATCCCTGGCTGTCTGCACCTTCCCCCTCGCGATCAGTATCTGGATCTCACATAATGGCCCCAGTCTTTCCCTATATGACTGTACGTCCCGCTCCTTCCAGTTTCTCCCTCAAGGCTTTGGCTGGCGCTATAGGGTTTGGCGGTAATTAATGCTCGTTATTAAGAATAAACATAAGGTCGGGGAATATTTGCTATTTTTACGATCCAGCTTCCTTCTCACGTCTCGTCTAGAATTTCCGTTTCTATTTATTTAGATATTTTACATCTTTCATTTCCAGCTGTTGTTTAATTTCGGGCTCATCCTTCAGGACGTTTCCGGCCAAAGAAGCACGTGAAGGGCCGAGTAATGTCTTACGAGGATCGTGCCGCAAATGAATTGTACTGAAATTCTTCACTTGACCTATAATGCTTTCCTTGAGTCTACAGAGCTGAAAAAGAGATTTCCCTGTTCCCTCCTGACATAAATGTTGGATAAGGAGATGTCCCATAAACATTTATTATATTATAGGGGGTCCAACTGATTCTGAGATCGCAAGGTGCCCAAAGTCCCCTATGTGAACGGAGAGGTAGTGAATGATCATGTGCGACCACCACTCTTCTAGTGGTCGCACATGCTCACTAACACTTCATTCACACAGAGGACTTTGGGTCCACTGTTCTCATGATCCATGGGGGTCCTAATGGTCGAACCCCCTGTGGTTGTCACCCATCCAGACGATTTATGTTCCTTATCCCCTTTAAAGGGATGTCCATCTTTCGACATGCCATATCAGGGTGTATGGACATCATATACGGTGATGCCTCAGCTTGGGATTTTTGGAGAACCTCTCTCTTTGGCGGACCTCGCCTCTCTCCTGTAATACTACATTTTTCCTGTAGTGGCCGCTGCAGGGGAAACGTTTTGGCCAGCTACAGGTACCCTCAGCCGTATCCACTGATTGGCAGCGGCTTCTGGAGTCAGCGGATCGGATCCTCAGCTTTATTTTTTTATCCCTATGGTCTTATTCTATACTGTGTAAAGTAGTAAAGGTGCAAGTGCCCCCTTAGAAAGTACTTGTGCTCCAAGTGCCCCCTTATATGGTTGTGATGCTCTTAGTGCCACCAATAAAATAATAATGCTCCCTCAGTGCCCCCTAAAATGTAATAACGCCCCTTTATAGAATAGTAGTGACCTGTATGGCACTCATAAAGTAATCCGAACTTGCGGATTGGGGTATCCCACACCACTCCAAGGCCACCCCTTACTGTCGAAACAGGAGATCTCACACCTTGAACAAAATCATCGGTGCCGTATCCTTTACATGTTGTGTGAAAATCGTGTCCGACGCGGTGAACGGCTACAACACCTTTTCCCATTCAATTAGTGTATTACTTTGCATTTTATCATTTTTGTGGATTATTTGCACGGCGCCTAGTTTTGCTTATATTTACTCAAATGGAATGTTTTATTTTGGTTCTTTTCTTAAAAAAAAAAGTTTCCCCAAGTGTAGCTATTGGGGAAACTTGGGCATGTGAGCCAAAATTCTTGGGACCAAAAGCCAATTTGTCTTGGCCAAGCTGCAGGTCTAGACAGGGCTTTTACTAGGGTGAAGAAAGCTAAGCTACGGCTCTATGGATCCATTTATTACTGCAAAATCTAAGGTGCCCTATGTAGTTCCAGCTTGACCATCTCTGGGGCATACCTGCCATAGCGGTGGGCCATATCCCACTACTTTGTGGATCATGAGGAAATTGGTCACCACATATCCTCAAAAAGTATGGATTCCCAATTTCCACCCTTCCATTCCATGGTTGTCAGGACAGGTGATCCATGTGGTTGGGCATGCGTGTATGCATCCATCCATCATGGCTGAGGTCAGTGGTCTCCAACCTGTGATTCTCCACAGCCTGGCATCGTCGATCAGTCTCGTCTTTGACCAGCGCGTGTGGAGTTTGCCAGTAATTAATACTTAATATGATGAGTAAACAGGCGCGTCATGATCTCGTGTCTTGGATCCAGCTTCCTTCTCGACTTTGCTGTTAAATGTCCTCTCTGTTTGTTTAGACGTCTTACATCCCATAGTCGTGTCCTTGGGTCTCATCCTTATCCGCAGTTCCACGTGCGTGGAGGATTAATGTTTAACAAGTGACTGTCACAATACAGCTGTGCCATTTCCTATAATAATGTCTTTCTCGTGTAATTTTTTTGGCCAATCTTAAAGGAACCGATCATCCGATTTTCCTAAATGCTGGACAAATGAAAGGGCCACTATTGTAATAAAGGGGGCCACAAGACTCTATTGACCTGCAGCTCGCCCAGATTTGGGGCACAACTGTACATCAGGATGTGCTTGTATGGAGCAGGTGTAGGAGCTGAGCCTGCTTCATACCGGGCAGATGACAGCTGTGTTATACACCCCATGGCTTGCCAATCGTGATATCATTTGTGAGTGGTGATGGCTTACCAATCGTGACATGATTGCGGGGTGCTGATGGCTTGCCAACAGTGACATGATTTGTGAGTGCCGATGGCTTGGCAATCGTGACTTGATTTGTGAGTGCCGATGGTTTGGCAATCGTGATATGACTTGTGAATGCCAATGGCTTACAAGTGTTGACATGATTGTGGGCTGCTGATGTCTTGCCAATCGTGATATGATTTGTGAGTGCTGATTTCTGGCCAATCGTGACATGTTTGCAGGGTGCTGATGGCTTGGCAATTGTAACATGAATGTGGGGTGCCGATGGCTTGCCATGATCACTGGGAGTCTACTGAAGGCTGCCATCCCTGGCATCTTGGTCCTCATATGAAGCCCAGCTTATGCTTCCTATTTCAGTCTATAATCCCATAGGGGAACTAAATAATAAAATAAAAATTAATCAAGAAAAAAAGTTTTAAAAAGCATCAAAAAATTTTTAAAAAATGCCAACTCAACATTTTTTTAAAAAAAGTTTAGTTTTTTTTAATAACTAAAATATTAAAAAAAAATTAACTCTACAACGTTGGAATTGCCGTAATTGTACTAACTTGGAGAATCATGCTGTTGGGTCATTTTTACTACACAATAAAAGATGCAAAAAGGAAACCCACAAAACAATGTTTTGTTTCTTTTAACCATTTAATTTTTTTCCCTTTATTCAGTAAAATGAATGGTGTCAATCAAAACTACATCTCGCCCCACAAAAAAAAAAATCCCTCGTATGGCAATAAAAAAAGTTACGAATTCTGGAAAAAAGAGCAAAAACGGATCTGCATGGTTCATTTCTAATATGTTGGCGGATTTGTTGTAGAAGATGCAGAATCTTAATTCTGCAGGATTTGCTCTCACCCGTCTACATTACAGGGATTATTATGGTGAGTGACGGCTCACGTGCCTCCGCGGACACGATGCCGCGTGCGGTGATGTATATGATAATATGGGGATTTTCATATTTCATAAAATAGTGTCACGAAAGCAAACAGCCATCTTGGTCCCGGTCCGCTGATGCCACCTATTGTTTTAGCAGATGCACCTGTGTCTATGAGCACTTGGCACCGGTGCAATGTTTGAGCAGGTTTAATTAAAAAATTGGAGTGTACCGCGTCCAAAGACATTTGCTTCCCAGCATTTACTGCTTATTCCTGGACTGGCTCCATTGTTTTCTTGATATTCATAGTTCGCAGCCAAAAATAAAAACTGGATCGTGGACGCTGTTATTGTGAAAGGTGAGATCCAGATTTTTTACTTTCCAAGTGACTTTTCGCACGTATCCATATGTAATGATGGTCGACTACTGCTCCATTCTTGTCCTCATACCCGCTGCATTGCTGCTGAGGCTATAGGTGCAGATCGATGTGGATCCCGGCTGTCGGACCCCCACCTATCCAGCATTTACCATCTACTAGTGGAAAGGCAAAAAATACCCCTTTGACTCTCTAGGACCAAATAAAAAATTTTTAACATGACTCACCAACTATCATATGTACCTTACATTTCATGTGACTGTTCAGCATAAGCTGTTGTGTGTGCACATGAGGAATAACACAATTTCTGACCATTATAGAACTTGTATTCAGTATTTTTCACCAGTTTTCCCTTCTGCAGACTCTGGATGGAGTGGATGGATGGTTAGCATATCTATTAGCAGCATGGAGGACATTATACCGCAGTACTAAGCAGTGTAGCTGTGATTACAGCTCTGTGGTGAAGTGTAATACAATCTAGAAAGCAGCCGCAATGAGGCAATTATACTGCATTATTACTCAGTGAATCTGTGAATCCAGGACTAGGGTGAGATATAACACATACTAGAAATAAACAGGATGGAGGACATTATTATGCATTATTACGCAGTGAATCTGTGAATTCAGTACTATGGTGAAATATAACACATACTAGAAAGTAGTAGCATAGAAGACATTATATATCATTACTGAGTAGTGTAGCTATGATTACAGCTCTGGGGTGAGATATAACACATACTAGAAAGCAGCAGGAAGGAGGACATTATACAGATTTATTGAGCAGTGAAGCTGTGAATCCAGGAATAGGATGAAATATAACACAAACTAGAAAGCAGCAGCATTGAGGACATTATAATGTATTATTGAACAGTGAAGATATGAATCCATGACTATGGTGAGATATAACACATACTGGAGAGCAGCAGGTTGGAGGACATTATACTGCATTATTGAGCAGTGAAGATGGGAATCCAGGACTGGGGTGAAATATAGCATATACTAGAAATCAGCAGCAGCATGGAGGACATTATACATTTGTATTGAGCAGTGAAGCTCTGATTCCAGCTCTGGGGTAAGATATAACACAAACTAGAAAACAGCAGTATGGAGGACATTATACTGCATTATTGAGCAGTGATACTCTGTGAATCCAGGACTAGGGTGAGATATAACACCTAGAATGCAGAAACATGGAGAACATTATACATCAATACAGAGTAGTGAAGCTGTGAATCCAGCTCTGGTGTGAGATATAACACTTTAAAGAAGCAGCAGCAACAGCATGAAGGACATTATACAGCAGTTCTGAGCAATGAAACTGTGAATCCAGCTATGTGGTGAGATATAACACATACTAGGAAGCAGCAGCATGGAGAACAGTATACATCAGTACTGAGCAGTGAAGCTATGAATCCAGCTTTGAGATGACATATAACACTAGAAAGCAGCAACAGCAGCATGGATGACATCAGTACTGAGCAATGTAACTGTGAAACCAGTTTTGCGGTCATGGTGCAATGAAATGCTTACTAGAAAGTAGCAGCACAGGTCTGTTTGTGTCTTTGCCTTTCTCTTTCTTGATATTGATCTTCATTCACAGGCAGCTGTAAATCTGATTCCTCAGTGAGCTGGCACTTTGTCTAGTCTTGAGCAAGGCAGATTTTAGCAGTGATGAATGCATGGGGCATAAGGGAGACAAAGAAATGGCTCTTAAGTGGAGAAAGAAGCGTATTTCCCTGGATAAGATATATTGCAGCGTTTCTTATATTACTTGTACTATTCATTTAGGCAAAGTTTCTTAAAGCGACAGCGACCGTTTAACTCTTCTGTTAGATTTCCAAAGGGCTTTCATCTCTTCCCTAAAGCTCAGTGGTGGTACTAAGATCACAGACTTCAGGGTCCTTCTCCCTTGTATCTATGATAACAATTTGACTGAATTTCCCCTTTAAAAATGGTAAATGCAAAAAAAAAAGCACAAATCCTTCAAAATGCATCTTAAAGGGGTGATCGGAAAAGCACACAGTGTGAAGGACAATTGCGTCTCAGGGGTATATGAATATTTGCTTTCCTGATGAAATAACAGAAGATTGACGTTCTTCTCTCCGTGTGTTTTCCGACGTCTTCTCCCTGGATGTAAACCTGCTGCCGCCATGGTATACAGCTCCCATGCAGAGATCTCCTCCGCACTCGATGGTGTGTATCAGGGAGTGGGGAGTACATGGCGTTACTATACTCCCGCAAGATCATACAATATCAATGTTTTGTTGCCGGTTTGCCTCCTTTGATAAACTTTCCCATGGTGGCAGAACACAAGGCGCAGCCGGTCCTGGGTCTTATCTGACCCGAGATGTTGTCAATGTGATAAGATCCAGTTAATCCGATGTCCCAGTCCCAGTTGGCCGCACATGCTGTACTCCATTATCTCCAGTACAACTGTGACTGTATAACCCCATCACATAGGGCCAGCGCTGTATCGTAAAGTGACCTCAAACCAAGAAAAGACATGTCTACCAACATCTGGAGTGTTATACCAGCATTTCCAGGTTCTTGATGGCTTATCCCTTAGGAGCACTTCTGTTGTTCTCTACTTCGGGTTTTCACACCTGTGTCTTGGGAGTGAGACTCTTGTCCTCTATTTTTGGTCTGTTCCACCTTCTGTGCAAACCGTGATTTACCGGACATTATATCATACTGCATTATTGAGCAGTGAAATTGTGAATTCAGGACTAGGGTGAAATAGAACAAATACTAGAAAGTAGTAGCGTGGAAGACATTATATATCATTACTGAGTAGTGTAGCTGTGATTACAGCTCTGGGGTGAGATATAACACATACTAGAAAGCAGCAGGCTGAAGGACATTATACTGCATTATTGAGCAGTGAAGCTGTGAATCCAAGACTAGGGTGAGATATAACACATACTAGAAAATAGCTGTCACGACTTAACTGTCGGGTGACCAGGGACCAGGGGCTCCTACCCTGTCCCTAACACTAGGGGGCGCCCTAGCTTGCCCTATTCCCTGGGATATCTCTGAAAGTAAGGATGCCGGGGCCTCCACCCTCACCCTAACTACTGAGTTAGCCCTCCGTTTGTTCACTCCCCTCACCCAGAGAAGGGAGGGGCGCTTCTGTGCAGCGGAGTAAACCAACTCGACAAACAGGGCTACAAAGACAGGGGTAAACAGAAAACTCCAGCCACACAAAATATTCACTCACATATAACAGAGGAAAGCACCGGGGTGTGAAGGTAGGGGAATAAACCAAAAATGGAGAAGGATAAGGAATTACCACGCTTACAAACCAGACAACAGTCACAAATAATTTCTCCAACTCTCCTTCTCATAAGATCTCCTCTCCCTCCGTTAGCCATGCAGCAAAAGCTAGCTCTGACAAGGATTAGTATCAGAGCCCAGATTATAAAGGGAAAAGGAGTGGCTAACTGAGCTCAGCTGTGAGCACAGGGAATTCCAACATGGCCGCTTAACCCCTGTTCTGCCGGAAGAAATAAACACATTTAAAATGACGGAGAAGTGCTTCTTCTCGGAGCTGGAGTAGGAGCCATCCAACGCTGAGGTCTTCTGGCTCCAAACTGTGGCGGTAACCCCATGACAGTAGCAAGATGGAGGACATTATTCTGCATTATTGAACAGTGAAACTGTGAATCCAAGACTGGGGTGAGATATAACACATACTAGAAAGTAGCAGAATGGAGGACAGTATACTGCATTATTGAGCAGTGAAGCTGTGAATCCAAGACTAGGGTGAGATATAACACATACTAGAAAGTAGCTGTCACGACACAGCTGTGGGGTGACCAGGGACCAGGGGCTTCTACCCTGTCCCTAACACTAGGGGGCACCCTAGCTTGCCCTATTCCCCGGGATATCTCTGAAAGTAAGGATGCCGAGGCCTCCACCCTCACCCTAACTCCTGAGTTAGCCCTCCGTCTGTTCACTCCCCTCACCCAGAAAAGGGAGGGGCGCTACTGTGCAGCGGAGTAAACCAACTCGACAAACAGGGCTACAAAGACAGGGGTAAACAGAAAACTCCAGGCACACAAAATATTCACTCACATATAACAGAGGAAAGCACTGGGGTGTGAAGGTAGGGGAATAAACCAAAAATGGAGAAGGATAAGGAATTACCACACTTACAAACCAGACAACAGTCACAAATAATTTCTCCAACTCTCCTTCTCATAAGATCTCCTCTCCCTCTGTTAGCCATACAGCAAAAGCTAGCTCTGACAAGGATTAGTATCAGAGCCCAGATTATAAAGGGAAAAGGAGTGGCTAACCGAGCTCAGCTGTGAGCACAGGGAATTCCAACATGGCCGCTTAACCCCTGTTCTGCCGAAAGAAATAAACACATTTAAAATGACGGAGCTGGAGTAGGAGTCATCCGACGCTGAGGTCTTCTGGCTCCAAACTGTCGCGGTAACCCTGTGACAGTAGCAAGTTGGAGGACATAATTCTGCATTATTGAACAGTGAAACTGAATCCAAGACTGGGGTGAGATATAACACATACTAGAAAGTAGCAGGATGGAGGACAGTATACTGCATTATTGAGCAGTGAAGCTGCTCCTGAGATTCGTGAGTGTGCCAAGTCCTCGCTTCCCACGTGCCTTCCTGCTTGCTATACCAAGGGATCCATTTGTCGACTTGGACTTAACCTGACCAGATGAGTCTAACGATGACGCTGCAACCTTTTTTTCCGTAGCCACAATTTTTTTTTAGTGGTCATGCCTCCTTTAAATCTTTTTTTTTCATCTCTGCCCGATCTCTGCCCCTGCTCCCTGCTCCAAGAGATTCACAAAATTGCTAATTCAATTGGTCCCGGAAGATTGGCAGTTCTTCCAGAAGTCCAAAAAGTCTCCCCTATTTCCAAGAGCATCAAAGACTTTCCGCAATTGTTGCCAAGTTTGGTTCAACATTGCCAATACGGCACTTTGTGTTTTATTATGGTGTACAATGTCTTTATGCCCACATGACATGTATATGACGTATATATTTGCCTCTCATATACCATTAACTGCTTAACTCCTATATGCATTTGAGGCCTTGGATCCTTATGGTCGGGTCTCAAACGTGAGCTGGACTTCCATGCAATTGAATAGGGAAGGCCGCACAAACATGGCCACTCCAGTCCTGGTTGTGCACAACCTGACACCATTCTTGGGATATATGCGAGCCACTCATCTATCAGAGGGGTTGTCCACCTTTAGGGACATTTTTGTTACTAAAATGCATGTATTTGGGGATAAAAATATTTTTGCATTACAAATTTTGTTTGACGTTCAACTTTGATGTGGTCCATGGTGATACATCAGCAGACAGGAGCTCAGGAAAAAAAAGATCAAGGAGTTACAAACTCTCCCATCATAGCGAGCTCACTGATGGATTCTCAGTTACCTCATTCTGCAGCCAGCAATAGACAGTGCAACACAGAGGTCATAGAAGACAAACGGTGACAAATTTTTCATATAATCCGATAGCAAAATTGATTGTTAGCTCCTACGTTAAAAAAATCCCCAAAGATGGACAACTTCAAATCAATCTGTTCACTACTTGAAGGACTGCCTTCACCATGTCAGAAATAACCTATAAAACCTACTAACATATTCTGTATAGATGAAGGGGCCAAACCAGACATCACTCGCCCTAGTCCTCTCTTGCTAGAACACAGCGTTAGCGTCTAGTAATTTGTAGCCTGTACCTTTAAGACCCCAGGCAGTTCTTCCTCTTTCTTGCTGGTTGAACCTGATATTTTAGTGTAAATGTTAGATCCTCTGAATTATATATAGAAGACTATTTATATCATCAAAATGTAAAAAATGTGCAATTTTTTACCATAGATGTTATATATAGATTTTACGCCCAGGAGGGGAAATTATGAAATTGTCTCTGTTCCCTCGCAGGTTCAATATTACAATAATATTTGCAAAAAAAAGTTGTTATATTTTCTGGAAAAGAGAAACTTAATGTCCTGCCGAGATGGAGGCAATCAGTGATCCTGGAAAAGACCATGCCCAGAAATGAGCTGGCAATCACCTGGCGGTACCACCCAGGACAGAACAGGTGACTAGTGGGGTGGCACACAAAGACTTCACACCGATCTTACACCCAGTGCTCCCAGCTTTTACATTAATGTCAGGAGCGTTTACATGTAATGAAAGACTCTGGTGCTGATCCTTTTCTACTGTCCCAAACCCACCGTGATGTCTTATTGATCTGACAAGTTGATGGACAAATCATCCGTAAGAAGGATCCAGCGTATGACCCATATCCTTTCAGAAACTAAACTTAAAGGGCATGTCTCAGCACTTCAAAAGTGGCCTGTTTTTACTCTTATTTTATTCCCACCGCTCCCCTGAGTATTACGCTTTTTGTTTTTTTCAAATCCGCCATACGGTGCCAGAGATATCGGCTTTTTTATCCAGTGCTAATTTTTTGGGATCTTTACTAGGAGGGCGTGGGGTATTTATGCAAAGCAGCATGAAGACACACCCCCAGGAAAATTTCAGTGAGCCACGCCCCCTTAGGGTAGATCATACAAATTAGTACTAAAAAGGTCCGTATCTCTGGAACCGTATGGCGGATTTGAAAAAAACAAAAAACAGAATACTCAGGGAAGAGGCAGAAATGTAATAATTGCAAAAACTGGACATGTTTGTGCTGGTAATAGGTCCTCTTTAAAGGAATACTCCCAATTTATACTCTCGTCCTTTGCTCCATTCATTATCTATGAGACTGCTGGAGAATGCGGAGTACAGCACTACATTATTTCCAGCAGTCCCATAGACAATGAATGCAGCAGAGACATTCACTGAGATGTTCAAAATGGTGGAAAATTAACACAAAGTGTATTAGAAAGTTGTAGAACTTTTCATTATGTAATGAGGACACTTCTTTTACATACCACCATACACCCCCTTTAAGGACTTCCCTATAGATTTGACAGTGTTTTGTATATTTTACCTTGTTTTAACACTTTCCAGTTGCAAATAACTCCCAAGGATAGCAACATACAGTAACTATCCAACATTTTGTGGTAATTTTGCAGCTGAGCGTTTTCTGATAAGCTCCAAATCTCCTGCACAGAGAAAAATGTTGACATTTTTCCCTTCATCCACCACTTGAGGGAGCTCACTGCATATTAATTCAATTCATAAACTGTATGCAGTAAGCTCCTGAGCTCCCTCTAGTGGTGGCTGCTGGAAACCAGAATGTTATATCTATACTTATGCTGGGAACCCGGAGTTTTGCTGAATTTCGACCACTATAACTATATTTTAAAGTAATCAATCATAATGTTTAAAAATTAACCAGAATTTTTGACTTATTTAGAAAAAATGGTTGTCTAAGCGTGAACCAAGAATAATAGTAAAAAGGTAATATGACCCATGTAGAAAGTTTAAAGGCTTTTTCACCAATTTGTAATGCAAAATTGGTGAGCTGGATGAAAAAATTAAACATGTAACATTCCCTGATCCGGCTCAACAGCTAATGCGATAGATGAATGTGAACGATCTCATAGAACTTATTCTCGCATCAGTTTTACCCTGACCTTTCATTGCCACGCCGAAAGGAAAAAAAGATGGATGGCTGAATAGGTGAAAACAAGGCCTAAAAGAAATACAAATGAGCTCACTGAAGGATTCTCAGTTAAATCATTCTGCAACCAGCAAAAGACAATACAATACAGAGGCTGTAACAGGCAAAAGGTGCAACATTTTGAATGAAATCCAATTACAAAAATGATTCTTAGCACAAAATGCTTGCATTTAAGTAAAAAAAAAGATATAGCTATAGATGGATAACCCCTTAAAATGTCTATATCCTTTAACCATTCCTTTTCACTTTCTGAACTGGATAAAAATACCGTCTACAAGCTGAAATCCCACAATATGACCAGCAGATGGCACTGTTTCTTTGTCGTCTTTACATTGTAGAGATTTTGGGAGATTCTTCATCTTTATATTTTGCAGTGTGAAATCGACACCAGAATAAAATGTCATTTAAAAAAAATAAATAAATGTAAAAAAAAATGAAAAAATAACATTAAAAAAAAAAATTCTAAAAGGTTCCAAACAAAAAAAATGCAGAACGTAAAGAGGATTGAAAATGTGGTGGGTAAGTAAAAGGTTAATATAATTTTCCTCTCGTTTTACCAAACTACATGGAGGCTCCGACCAGAAGGCAAAGAACAAAAAATATCTCCGCTGTGACAGACGATGTACGGAATAAGCCATAGAGGGCGCTACAGGGGAAATGCAGGGCCGGTACTGGACAAAGATAAAAGTGCGGCCCCAAGTCCAGGGACACTAAATCCATAAAGAAAGAAGAATCCATTAATCTGGACTATGCCCAGCTCTGCATGGCATTTTTCAGTGCGGTCTTGCACTATTCAGACAGTATATGGCGGTATTATGTGGCGCAGGATGGCGCTATTTTACATTATTTATTAAGTTGTTGTTTTTATAGCTACTCTCTATATAGAGAAGGGGTCCTCACACAGTGATCTGCCCGGGGCCCTTACCGTCCCCTCTGGGTGCTAGTATTTGGCGGTTACACTACCTGCAGTATTTATAGTAGGGGAGACCTTTTTACGGTATGTTCTTCTCTGGTTTGTTTAGCTATGTCAACACTATTGTACATTGCGGACCTGTCGACAGTCAGCGGTGGGGGAGGGGGACGTCTGTGATTTTTTTTTTTTTTTGCGCTTTTTGTTATACATTCAGCAGGTGTCACCGTTTTGGTTGACTTCAGAACAATTACCAAATCCCACGTCATGTACACCGGACCCTATACCCACCCGACCGGCCCCGACCAGGTGCACCTTCAGGCGACTCCTCAAGGCCTTCATCAGGGCAACAAAAACACATCTGAGAAATACATCTTGTCATCTTTTTTATTAAAATAATAAAAAAAAAATAAAGTATACACCATGCTTTTATGCACTGTAAGATTCCTTTAATCTGGCAGCAATGGTGCCGGATTATCAGAAATTCTGGATTATCAGACTGGGGTTCACATACATGGATAAAGATATTTTAGAATGATCACAATTTTAATCTGCTAATAGTTCACATTATATTACAATCCTGGATTATGGCACTTTCTGGATTATCCAATGACGGATTAAAGGACTTTTGCTGTATTAGAGCAGTGTGTGTAGTATTAGCTAGGTTTTATATCTTCAGGTCAGGGCAGGTTGAATTCACTGACAGCAAGCAGAGGTTTTGACAATGGTGAAGAACTGAAACACAAACAAGCAGAGCTGCAGTGTAAAGCATTAGGAAGCATTCAGCTGTGCAGGCAGATAGAGTTGTAGCAACAAGTTGGAAAACATTGGTTATAGGCCTAGTGTTATCTAAGCGTCTTACATAACTTTAGTTTGCCCATTTTATCACATTAAAGTGTGGAGAAAGCAATTTTTCCACCCATCCCTTCTTTGTGGTTTATATAATTCACTGTGACTAAGGCGAATATCACAGAACGTTTCAGTGCTGAGTATAACAACATTCCTAGAAGCTCCATCTATTAGTCCCCGGTGATAACTGTGACGGGATCATGTGTAATGTAGATGGGCGAACCGAAATGGGAACGTCACCCTCCTCACACCGCTAATAGCACAATTCATGGGAATGACATCAGTTTATCAATATCAGATGGTATCCTGTATTATCCTCCAGAGCTGCACTCACTATTCTGCTGGTGCAGTCACTGTGTACATACATTACATTACTGATCCTGAGTTACATCCTGTATTATCCTCCAGAGCTGCACTCACTATTCTGCTGGTGCAGTCACTGTGTACATACATTACATTACTGATCCTGAGTTACATCCTGTATTATACTCCAGAGCTGCACTCACTATTCTGCTGGTGCAGTCACTGTGTACATACATTACATTACTGATCCTGTACTGATCTTGAGTTACATCCTGTATTATCCTCCAGAGCTGCACTCACTATTCTGCTAGTGCAGTCACTGTGTACATACATTACATTACTGATCCTGTACTGATCCTGAGTTACATCCTGTATTATCCTCCAGAGCTGCACTCACTATTCTGCTGGTGCAATCATTGTGTACATACATTACATTACTGATCCTGAGTTACCTCCTGTATTATACTCCAGAGCTGCACTCACTATTCTGCTGGTGCAGTCACTGTGTACATACATTACATTACTGATCCTAAATATATCATATATTATACTCCAGAGCTGCACTCACTATTCTGTTGGTGCAGTCACTGTGTACATACATTACATTACTTATTCTGCACTGATCATGAGTTACATCCTGTATTATACTCTAGAGCTGCACTCACTATTCTGCTGGTGCAGTCACTGTGTACATACATTACATTACTTATCCTAAATACATCATGTATTATACTCCAGAGCTGCACTCACTATTCTGCAGGTGCAGTCACTGTGTACATACATTACATTACTGATCCTGAGTTATATCCTGTATTATACTCCAGAGCTGCACTCACTATGCTGCTGGCACAGTCACTGTGTACATACATTACATTACTGATCCTGTACTGATCCTGAGTTACCTCCTGTATTATACTCCAGAGCTGCACTCACTATTCTGCTGGTGCAGTCACTGTGTACATACATTACATTACTGATCCTAAGTTACATTCTGTATTATACTCCAGAGCTGCACTCACTATTCTGCTGGTGTAGTCACTGTGTACATACATTACATTACTTATCCTGTACTGATTCTGAGTTACATCCTGTATTATACCCCAGAGCTGCACTCACTATTCTGCTGGTGCAGTCACTGTGTACATACATTACATTACTTATCCTGCACTGATCCTGAGTTACATCCTGTATTATACTCCAGAGCTGCACGCACTATTCTGCTGGTGCAGTCACTATGTACATACATTACATTTCTGATCCTGTACTGATCCTGAGTTAAATCCTGTATTGTACTCCAGAGCTGCACTCACTATTCTGCTCGTGGAGTAACTGTGTACATACATTACATTACTGATCCTGTACAGATCCTGAGTTACATCCTGTATTATACCCCAGAGCTGCACTCACTATTCTGCTGGTGCAGTCACTGTGTACATACATTACATTATTTATTCTGCACTGATCATGAGTTACATCCTGTATTATACTCCAGAGCTGCACTCACTATTCTGCTGATGCAGTCACTGGGTACATACATTACATTACTAATCCTGTACTGATCCTGAGTTACATCCTGTATTATACTCCAGAGCTGCACTCACTATTCTGCTGGTGCAGTCACTGTGTACATACATTACTGAACCTGTACTGATCCTGAGTTACATCCTGTATTATACTCCCGAGCTGCACTCACTATTCTGCTGGTGGAGTAACTGTGTACATACATTACATTACTGATCTTGTACTGATCCTGAGTTACATCCTGTATTATACTACAGAGCTGCACTCACTATTCTGCTTGTGCAGTCACTGTGTACATGCATTACATTACTGATCCTGTACTAATCCTGAGTTACCTCCTGTATTATACTCCAGAGCTGCTCTCACTATTCTGCTGGTGCAGTCACTGTGTACATACATTACATTACTGATCCTGAGTTACATCCTGCATTATACTCCAGAGCTGCACTCACTATTCTGCTGGTGCAGTCACTGTGTACATACATTACATTACTCATCCTGTACTGATCCTGAGTTACAGCCTGTATTATCCTCCAGAGCTGCACTCACTATTCTGCTGGTGCAGTCACTGTGTACATACATTACATTACTCATCCTGTACTGATCCTGAGTTACAGCCTGTATTATCTTCCAGAGCTGCACTCACTATTCTGCTGGTGCAGTCACTGTGTACATACATTACATTACTGATCCTGAGATACATCCTGTATTATCCTCAAGAGCTGCACTCACTATTCTGCTGGCGCAGTCACTGTGTACATACATTACATTACTGATCCTGTACTGATCCTGAGTTACATCCTGTATTATACTCCAGAGCTGCACTCACTATTCTGCTGGTGCAGTTACTGTGCACATACATTACATTACTGATCCTGAGTTACATCCTGTATTATCCTCCAGAGCTGCACTCACTATTCTGCTGGTGCAGTCACTGTGTACATACATTACATTACTGATCCTGTACTGATCCTGAGTTACAGCCTGTATTATCTTCCAGAGCTGCACTCACTATTCTGCTGGTGCAGTCACTGTGTACATACATTACATTACTGATCCTGAGATACATCCTGTATTATCCTCAAGAGCTGCACTCACTATTCTGCTGGCGCAGTCACTGTGTACATACATTACATTACTGATCCTGTACTGATCCTGAGTTACATCCTGTATTATACTCCAGAGCTGCACTCACTATTCTGCTGGTGCAGTTACTGTGCACATACATTACATTACTGATCCTGAGTTACATCCTGTATTATCCTCCAGAGCTGCACTCACTATTCTGCTGGTGCAGTCACTGTGTACATACATTACATTACTGATCCTGTACTGATCCTGAGTTACATCCTGTATTATACTCCAGAGCTGCACTCATTATTCTGCTGGTGCAGTCACTGCATACATACATTACATTACTGATCCTGAGTTACATCCTGTATTATACTCCAGAGCTGCACTCACTATTCTGCTGGTGCAGTCACTGCGTACATACATTACATTACTGATCCTGTACTGATCTTGAGTTACATCCTGTATTATACTCCAGAGCTGCGCTCACTATTCTGCTGGATGTAAATAAAACTGTAAGCACAAACATTGCACAGTTTTTGGTGTAAAAACTGAATTTTGGAGGGTGAACTCTATGCAGACCATGCCAGCTGATTTCAGCTCTGAAGCCTGCAGAATTAACAGGTCTGCTCCAGGTTTACATAGTGTATGCAGCAGAGGAGCGCATTCATTAGTAGCAGCCTGTACTCTGCAATCAGACGTCTTTCCTTCCCATAGGCATCAAGAGAAATGGCCGCCCCTTCCCTTACCCACCCCCCATTGTCTTCTATAGAGACTCGCCTTAATCGTCACCGCCCCCCGTTCTGATAAGTGAGGGTCCCACCGGTCCGGCCTGCACCTGTCTGGTATTTATGGCGTATCACATGGATGATGGGAGTTATCTCTTGAAGATATGAGAGGCCGATGAGATATTTTTATGTAAATCGCCATAGCAACACCGGCACGAGATATAAAAATGAATGGCTTCGCCCAGAGGTGGGCGGGGCCTGTGTCTGGCGGGCGACATGATAATATTTATCCTCTCGCTATCGCACAGTTTTATTACAGCTCTGGCTATAATCACCACGTTACCACGGCAACAAGCGCAGACATTAAAATCAAGGTAATGAGATGCGCTGAGAAGTCACGGCGTTGGTGGCGGGTTGTCAGCAGTCACAAGGTGATAAGTGTTCACAGCTCCTGCGCCAATTACCAGAGGGATGATGGGAATGAATCGAGCTCAGTAACCAAACCGGGATATGGCGTCCAAAATTGTAATCTCCTCCAACATGGTCGATCTTATCTTCGAGCGGTTTTCTGGATTAAAAAAACAATAATTGCTGGAATTGTCCACATACAGCGCCCCCCATGTGTAAAGGTTGTGTGTGGTATTGCAGCTCAGACACATTTGTTTCAACTTAGCTGAGTTGCAGTACCAGGCACAGCCACGAAAAAGAGGGGAGCTGCTTTTAAAAGAAAGTAGGCATGTTTTTCTATTTTTGGACTACACCTTTAAATCAAGCTAGGAACTGGATGTTATTCTTATTTGAGCACTATATGGCAGTATTATTTGGGCACTATATGGCACTGATATTTGAACACTATATGGCATTGTTTTTTGAGCACTGTATGGCATTACTATGTGGCATTGCTCTTTGGGGACTGTATGGTATTGTTCTTTGGGTCCTATTTGGGCACTCTATGACTGATCTTTGGGCACTGTATGGCATTATTTGGGCACTATATTGAACTGCTCTTTGAGCACTATAAGGCAATGTTATTTGAGCACTATATGGCACTATTCTTTGGGCACCACATGACACTATTTGGGCATAATATGGCACTTTTATTTGAACAATATATGTCATTGTTTTTTTAGCTCTATATAGCACTGTTATTTGAGCACTATATGTCATTATTTGGGCACTATATGGAACTGTTCTTTGGGTACCATATGGCACTGTTGTTTGGACACTATATGACAGTGTTACTTGGGCAATATATGACATTATTTGGATACTATGTGACACTGTTATTTGGGCACTATATGGGACTATTCTTTGGACACTATATGGCAGTGTTACTTGGGCACTATATTGCATTATTTGGACACTATATGTCAGTGTTATTTGAGCACTATATGGGACTATTCTTTGAGCACTATATGGCACAGTTCTTTGTTTACTACATGGCACTATTTGGGCATTATATGGCACTATTGTTTGGATACTATACAGCAGTGTTACTTTTTCACTATATGGCATTATTTGAGCACTATATTGCACTGTTATTTGAGCACTATATGGCATTATTCTTTGGGCACTATGTGGCACTATTCTTTGGGTACTATTTGGCATTATTTGGGTACTATGTGGCACTGTTCTTTGGGCACTATATGGCACTGTTTTTTGACACTATATGGCATTATTTTGACACTATATGACACTGTTACTTGGGCACTATATGGCACTGTTATCTTAGCACTATATGGCACTATTCTTTGGGCACTATGTAGCACTGTTCTTTGGGTACTACATGGCATTATGTGAACACTATATGGCACTGTTATTTGGGCACTATATGGCACTATTCTTGGGCACTATTCTTTGGACACTATGTGGCACTGTTCTTTGGGTTCTATATGGCATTATTTGGACACTATATGGCACTGTTATTTGGGCACTATATGGCACTATTCTTTGGGCACTATGTGGCACTGTTCTTTGGGTACTATATGGCATTATTTGGACACTATTTGGCACTGTTATTTGGGCACTATATGGCACTATTCTTTGGGCACTATGTGGCACTGTTCTTTGGGTACTATATGGCATTATTTGGACACTATATGGCACTGTTATTTGGGAACTATATAGCACTATTCTTTGGGCACTATGTGGTACTGTTCTTTGGGTACTATATGGCATTATTTGGACACTATATGGCACTGTTATTTGGGCACTATATAGCACTATTCTTTGGGCACTATGTGGCACTGTTCTTTGGGTACTATATGGCATTATTTGGACACTATATGGCACTGTTATTTGGCACTATATGGCACTATTCTTTGGGCACTATGTGGCACTGTTCTTTTGGGTACTATATGGCATTATTTGGATACTATATGGCACTGTTATTTGACACTATATGGCACTATTCTTTGGGCACTATGTGGCACTGTTCTTTGGGTACTATATGGCATTATTTGGACACTATATTGCACTGTTATTTGGGCACTATATGGCACTATTCTTGGGCAATATTCTTTGGACACTATGTGGCACTGTTCTTTGGGTACTATATGGCATTATTTGGACACTATATGGCACTGTTATTTGGGCACTATATGGCACTATTCTTTGGGCACTATGTGGCACTGTTCTTTGGGTACTATATGGCATTATTTGGGCACTATATGGCACTGTTATTTGGGAACTATATAGCACTATTCTTTGGGCACTATGTGGTACTGTTCTTTGGGTACTATATGGCATTATTTGGACACTATATGGCACTGTTATTTGGGCACTATATAGCACTATTCTTTGGGCACTATGTGGCACTGTTCTTTGGGTACTATATGGCATTATTTGGACACTATATGGCACTGTTATTTGGCACTATATGGCACTATTCTTTGGGCACTATGTGGCACTGTTCTTTTGGGTACTATATGGCATTATTTGGATACTATATGGCACTGTTATTTGGCACTATATGGCACTATTCTTTGGGCACTATGTGGCACTGTTCTTTGGGTACTATATGGCATTATTTGGACACTATATTGCACTGTTATTTGGGCACTATATGGCACTATTCTTGGGCAATATTCTTTGGACACTATGTGGCACTGTTCTTTGGGTACTATATGGCATTATTTGGACACTATATGGCACTGTTATTTGGGCACTATATAGCACTATTCTTTGGGCACTATGTGGCACTGTTCTTTGGGTACTATATGGCATTATTTGGACACTATATGGCACTGTTATTTGGCACTATATGGCACTATTCTTTGGGCACTATGTGGCACTGTTCTTTTGGGTACTATATGGCATTATTTGGATACTATATGGCACTGTTATTTGGCACTATATGGCACTATTCTTTGGGCACTATGTGGCACTGTTCTTTAGGTACTATATGGCATTATTTGGATACTATATGGCACTGTTATTTGGCACTATATGGCACTATTCTTTGGGCACTATGTGGCACTGTTCTTTGGGTACTATATGGCATTATTTGGACACTATATTGCACTGTTATTTGGACACTATATGGCACTGTTATTTGGGCACTATGTGGCACTGTTATTTGGGCACTATGTTGCACTGTTATTTGGACACTATTTGGCACTGTTATTTGGGCACTATGTGGCACTATTCTTTGGGCACTATGTGGCACTGTTCTTTGGGTACTATATGGCATTATTTCGGCACTGTATGGCACTGTTATTTGGGCACTATCTGGCACTGTTATTTCGGCACTGTATGGCACTGTTATTTGGACACTGATTGGGGGGTAGCTACGTTGGGTGCAGACCCAGCAGTTGTATCTGGACACAAGATCCTCTTTGTGGAGTAAACTCCTTGATATGGACCCTCCCTGCGATGTGGGATCTCCACACAATGAAGGTATCTAGGTCACTCATCCAATACTCATGGGAACATCATCAGTGACATCAATGTGGTTTATTAAAGTTATCCAATAAAATCCCTCTAATTCGCCGATACCCCCAGTGACACCCTCTCACTGACCGCACTGTTGACAGTGTATGGATCTCCGTTTGCACAAGGCGCCAGCGTCTGGCAGATCAACCTTCAATGGAATTGTCCATAATTCCGATGGTTTGGGTCTATATTGAATCAAGGAGCGTCCACCTAGAACGCACACACAGATAGCAGCTCCACCACACACTTGTCTGGAGTCAATGACCGTAAGGAACAATGCTGAGAACTTTGCCCAGGAGTATGTGGTGAGCAAAGAGGACCGTGAAAGAAGTGTGAGGCTGAGAGGGAACTGGAAGTCATCCAGAGCCACCACCCCAAAACCTGATCCGTACATGTACACTGAGTCAGAAGCACAGCTGCCTCAGCCTTACGTTTGGTGTATACACCTAGCCATATAACAGTATACACCATGTGCCGAGATGGGACTTAGCTCAGACAATCCAGATCAGATGAAATCCTATAATGAATGTTCTTATCTTCCAAACAGTTATTCAATGCTAAACTGGAGTTTCACTATGTCGGCTTCTTCCGGCGTATCGGCACCCCAGAAGAAGCCAAAATAGCGAAACACAAGTTGGACTTTTCACACTATATGTTATGCAGATGGTTATTTTATCTTTTTCAATAAGTGACTCTTGTTCAAATTTTTATAGGGTGATAGATCCTTTTGATTTTATGTACCCTATAGAATTGTACTTGAATCAACCTAGCATATACAGGTGCATCTCACTAAATTAGAATATCATCAAAAAGTTTATTTATTTCAGCTCTTCAATACAAAAAGTGAAACTCCTATATTATATATAGTCATTACACACAGAGTGATCTATTTCAAGTGTTTATTTCTGTTAATGTTGATGATTATGGCTTACAGCCAATGGAAACACAAAAGTCATTATCTCAGTAAATTAGAATACTTCATAACAACAGCTTGAAAAATGTTTTTAAAATCTGAAATGCCCTACTGAAATGTATGTTCAGTAAATGCCCTCAATACTTGGTCGGGCTCCTTTTGCATCAATTACTGCATCTGTGGCACCCCAGGGGGTCTGGTTGCCACAGTGGTAGAAATACCATGTCTGAGAGCGAGCATGGGTTTTCCTGGTCAGGAGCACATTTGCATGCAACGCCTCCTGCCCCAGTCCAGGGAGGGGAGGAACCTGCCCTTTATAAACTGGATCTGGGGCGGGGTTAGTGAGTCTAGTTAGTTCCAGAGGAAGGGACAGAGGAGCAGCAAGGAGCTCTGTAGGAGCCAGGAGCTGAAAGCCAGGGATTGGAGCTGATAGAGCTCATCCTGGCAGAAGATGCAGAGAACCGGACACCGGAGTCCGAGGCTGTGAGGATATCTACATCCAGCAGCAGAAACCACCGGGCAGGGGATTTCAGGTCCTCTGGCCATAGAAAGCCCAGAGACTCAGTCACACGCAAGGGACCAGCACCGCCATCGAGGAGCGGAAGGTACCAAAGTCCCAAGTCACCAGCCATACGGGTGAGCACCACACGGTACACTCAGGGACGTGGGCTACTACACGACTACAGCAGGGTAGCCAGGAAGAGTGCAGTCAGACGGGAAGGCCTACACCTCCACCTGACCAGGGGGACTCTTGTTCGCTCACAGACTGACCAGGCCTCTAATGTTAGCCAGTACTCCCGGCAGGGCCTTCTCCATTACCAACAGTAAAGACCCTGAACTGCACTGCACGGATTCTGAGTCATTTCTGCTGCGCCCAGGCACCATCACC
This sequence comes from Phyllobates terribilis, assembly GCF_046119375.1. Lineage (NCBI taxonomy): Eukaryota > Metazoa > Chordata > Amphibia > Anura > Dendrobatidae > Phyllobates > Phyllobates terribilis. Next base: position 372,139,184 of record NW_027362769.1, read on the forward strand.
CCCACCATCTGCACTCACTGCCCTGAGGCTATACTCCTCCCGTGGGGAGTTATACTACCCTTTGCTGCGCACACAACATCAGCCTCAGCGGTCTGCCCCGCAGCGGCGTTTCTCGGTGACCGCAATCCACGGGTGGCGTAGTCAGACATTTAAACATTACAAAACCGAAGAAACAGGTCCGCCACTGGTTTGACCACCCTAAGCCACGGGACCGGGTCGCCGCCACGGAGACTACAACCCCTAGCATTACACAGAGACCCGGCTCCGGGTATTGCCCCACACACACGACCAAGGGGGTGCGTCACATCGATACAGCAATGTGGCATGGGGGCGATCAGCCTGTGGCACTGCTGAGGTGTTATGGAAGCCCAGGTTGCTTTGATAGCAGCCTTCAGCTCGTCTGCATTGTTGGGTCTGGGGTCTCTCATCTTCCTCTTGACAATACCCCATAGATTCTCTATAATAGATCCTCTATGGGGTTAAGGTCAGGCGAGTTTGCTGCCAATCAAGCACAGTGATACTGTTATGTGTAAACCAGGTATTGGTACTTTTGGCAGTGTGGACAGGTGCCAAGTCCTGCTGGAGAATGACATTTCCATCTCCAAAAAGCTTGTCGGCAGAGGGAAGCATGAAGTGCTCGAAAATGTCCTGGTAGACGGCTGCGCTGACTTTGGTCTTGATTAAACACAGTGGACCTACACCAGCAGATGACATGGCTCCCCAAACCATCACTGATTGTGGAAACTTCACACTAGACCTGAAGCAGCTTGGATTGTGGCCTCTCCACTCTTCCTCCAGACTCTGGGACCTTGTGGAGTGTGTCGATGACTGCCTTCTGGACATCTGTCAAGTCAGCAGTCTTCCCCATGATTGTGGAGCCTACTGAAACAGACTAAGGGACCTTTTTAAAAGCTTAGGAAGCCTTTGTAGGTGTTTTTTGTTAATTATTTTAATTTACTGAGATAATGACTTTTGTGTTTTCATTGGCTGTAAGCCATAATCATCAACATTAACAGAAATAAACACTTGAAATAGATCACTCTATTTGTAATGACTCTATATAATATAGGAGCTTCACTTTTTGTTTTGAAGAACTGAAATAAATTAACTTTTTGATGATACTCTAATTTAGTGAGATGCACCTGTAGGTCACATGCACCCATAGGGCTTTATTCACACAAATGAGGCCAAAAAGGAGTCCTTTTGGTGTCTCCATTGGGGTGGTGGGCGCACTTTTAACTTTTGCTTAAGTTTCTCTCCTTAGTGGCACCGTAGGCAGCTGCCTGCTCCTTTTACTCTGATGGAGGTTCATGGGCTAAGTTCCTGAGATCATGTTAGCTATTCATGATGGGTCTAAAATATCAAACTGGCCTTTGTTGATGATGGCATATCACATGTTAGAGTTTCCCCTTACAGAACCTGTCCTTTTCTACTTTTTTTGTCGTTTTTAAATCCAAAATTCCTGCGAGGTTACTGATTACAGTTTTACAATTGATTTCAATGTATATGCAGTATACAGTAAGCTCCTCAGCTCCCTCTAGTGGTGACTAAAGGCAACCAGAATTATATCATTGACTACTATGTTTATCCAGAGGATATTTGGAGCCGTGTATCACAGCAATAAACCTCAGTCCACTACAAAAATATATTAACTACTTGTGGACAGCCCAACATCTTCAAACTTCAAGCGGCTATGGATATGACCCAACAATGATTAAGAACCACTAGGTTCGAAACGCGTCTGCTCTGGTCAGACCCACCACGGGTTTGTGACTATATGTTACTTGTCCATCCACATATTTTTTTAACTGATTTAATAAAGACTTTTGATTTTACGAGTTGCCTGAAGCTGGATTCATCTCTTCCTCTCTAACAACAACGTTTTAGAATGTCACCGCAGATATCATGGAGATTGTGTAGCTGCAGGAGCTCGGAGTCAGCTGTCAGAGATGATGGACTCCCCATATAGAAGACAGAGATGGTTTATTACCATCTCTGCCTTTCTGGTCCATTGGTGCTCTATATCCAGTTTAGGGAGCAGAAACATCGACCTCCTGTCCTAGCGATCATGTGATCAACGGGTGCCAGGAGGAAGAAAGAGCTGCTGGGTCCTATCTGCCCCCAATCAGCTCTGCAGTGCAGAAAGAAAGAGAGAAAGAAAGAGAGAGTGAAAGAAAGGAGAGAAAGAGAGAAAAGGAAAGAAAGAAAACAAAGAAGGAAAGAGACAGAGAAAGAAAGAGAGAAGGAAAGAAAGAGAGGGATAAAGAGAGAAAAAGGGAAAGAGAGAGAGAGAAAGAAAACAGTGAGAAAGAAAGAAAAGAGAGTGAGTGAGAAGGAAAGAAAGAACAGAGAGAAAAAAGGAAACAAAGAGAGACAGAAAAAAAGAAAAAGAGAAGGAAAGAGAGAAAGAAAAAAGAGAAACAGAGAAAGAAAGAAAGAAAGAAAGAAAGAAGGAAAGAGATAAGGAAAGATGAAAAGAAAGAAAGAAAAAGAGAGAGAGATAAAGAGAGAGAAAGAAAGAAAAGAGAGAGAAGGAAAAGAAAGGAGAGAGAAAGAAAGAAAAAAGAAACGAAAGTAAGAAAGAGAGAGAAATATAGAAAGAAAGCGAGAGAAAGAAAAAAAAGAAAGAAAGAAAAGAAAAAAGAAAAGAAGGTGCTCTGAGGCTGTTACACTGTTTCTATCCTCCCCCTCCAACAAAAATATTACAGAATAGGGAACACAATTTAATTTGTTTTAGTAAAAATTAGACTCCACTAATTACGAAAAAAAAAAGAATAAAATAACTGGAAAAAAACTAGAACAAAAGTGTAGAGCTCTTAAAATAATAAGTAGGAAAATAAACTAAAATGTGCCCGGTCTTGAACAGGTTAAGGAATGAATCATTACGGAGGTGTAAACCTATTTAGATAAAATCGTGATCATAAGTGAATGTTTATTAGGAATATTTTTTTTTAATAAAAATCAGCTCCCAATACGGCTCTCCGGATATCGCTATCTTCATGGCTTTGTCACCGCAGGTGATCACCGATTGTTTTACTACCAAATTTGGTGCTCCGTCTGCTCGCAATCATTAGTGGAAGTGTTTGCTCAGTGTTTCTAAGCACATGATGTCATTGTGAGTTTCATGCCATTAAGGACCTTGGCAGTCAGTGACTACGGTCTGGGAAGTGACTAATAGATGATAGTCAGGACCGTCTGAGTGTGCCGGAGTAACGTGTTTCATTACCTGCACAGCAAATTGCAAATAATGTACCCTAAAAAAGACGTGTGTAACACTCTGAGGTCTCCTAGGACTGTATCCAGTCCCTGTTCTTGAAGGTTAACACACCATAGTCTTGTCAAAGTAGCCCTGCCACATGACAGCCCACATGCACCCTATAATCTATCATTTCTCTAGACTTGACAGTGTCAATGGTGGCGCCCCCCAGAGGTGTAGTCGTACTCGTCATTGTAGTGAGGTTTTGCCCAAGTTACATAGTCCATGTCTCAACCTCGGGCATGTGAGCGGATCAGGGTGTACAGGGTTATTTAGTGAGGGTAAACATGTTGTACATACTGTCCCGTACAGAACGCTGTAAACAGGGAGCTCACGTGGAAAAGAAGAAACCATCAGGTAGAAGTCACCCTAATAGGGAGGGTAAGAATATAGGGGCGTAGATAATGGGGTGCAGAGGTGGAGGTCATCCCGAAGATGGAGGATAGGGCCATAGTCTGGGGTAGAGATAATTGGGTGCAGAGGTAGAGGTCACCCCTAAGATGGAGGACAGGGCCATAGTCTGGGGTGTAGATAATGGGGTGCAGAGGTAGAAGTCACCCCTAAGATGGAGACTAGGGCCATAGTCAGTGGTGTAGATAATGGGGTGCAGAGGTAGAGGTCATCTCTAAGATGGAGGATAGGGCCATAATCAGGGGTGCAGATAATGGGGAGCAGAGGTAGAGGTCCCCCCTAAGTTGGAGCCTAGGGTCATAGTCTGGGGTGTAGATAATGGGGAGCAGAGGTAGAGGTTCCCCCTAAGATGGAGGATAGGGCCATAGTCAGGGGTGTAGGTAATGGGGTGCAAAGGTAGAGATCCCCCTCCCAAGATGGAGGATAGGGCCATAGTCTGGGGTGTAGATAATGGAGTGCAGAGGTAGAGGTCCCCCTGAGATGGAGGATAGGGCCATAGTCTGTGGAGTAGATAATGGGGTGCAGAGGTAGAGGTCCCCCTGAGATGGAGGATAGGGCCATAGTCTGGGGTGTAGATAATGGAGTGCAGAGGTAGAGGTCCCCCTAAGATGGATAATAGGACCATAGTCTGGGGTGTAGATAAAGGGGTGCAGAGGTAGAGGTCCCCCTAAGATGGAGAATAGGACCATAGTTGGGGTTGTAGATAATGGGGTGCAGAGGTAGAGGTCATCTCTAAGATGGAGGATAGGGCCATAATCAGGGGTGCAGATAATGGGGAGCAGAGGTAGAGGTCCCCCCTAAGTTGGAGCCTAGGGTCATAGTCTGGGGTGTAGATAATGGGGAGCAGAGGTAGAGGTTCCCCCTAAGATGGAGGGTAGGGCCATAGTCAGGGGTGTAGGTAATGGGGTGCAAAGGTAGAGATTCTCCCCCCAAGATGGAGGATAGGGCCATAATCAGGGGTGCAGATAATGAGGAGCAGAGGTAGAGGGCCCCCCTAAGATGGAGGATAGGGCCATAATCAGGGGTGCAGATAATGAGGAGCAGAGGTAGAGGGCCCCCCTAAGATGGAGGATAGGGCCATAGTCAGGGGAATAAATAATGGGGTGCAGAGGTAGAGGTCCCCCCTAAGATGAAGGATAGGGTCATAGTCTGGGGTGTAGGTAATGGAGTCACAGAGGTTAGGTCAATGGAGGAGGATAGGGCCATAGTCTGGGGTGTAAATAATGGGGTGCAGAGGTAGAGGTCATCTCTAAGATGGAGGATAGGGCCATAATCAGGGGTGCAGATAATGGTGAGCAGAGGTAGAGGTCCCCCCTAAGATGAAGGATAGGGTCATAGTCTGGGGTGTAGGTAATGGAGTCATAGAGGTTAGGTCAATGGAGGAGGATAGGGCCATAGTCTGGGGTGTAGATAACGGGGGCACAGTCTGATTTGGGCCCTGGGGTTTGAAAAGGCCAAAATCCCCATCTGTCAGGGGTCCCAGGATCTTCAGACTACACCTCTAACCACAGTCAGTGACAGAGGAGTCTCATTGCAATGGTCACCATAGATGGCAGCCCTGAATGTTACATCGCTTATTAATGTTCTTCATCCTAAGCCTCCTGGTTCATGAACTGAATGCCAGAACTACAGTAAAGACTGACACACAGGCAGTTCCCATACCTAAATAGAGCAAGGAAGAAATAAATAGTTTGGAAATCTTTTTTTTATATATATATATATATATGTTCTATCAGGATATATGAAGTTAATATGTTGGTAGGTGATGTCTAATTAGGACCCTCTGTATTAACTCAAAGGGGTGGTCTTCTGCTCTGGAAAACACTGTACATTAAAAAATGGAAAGAACCCCTCCCCAAACGAAGGTGTTAGTAGCTTCTCCAGTAGTTACTTTTTTATACTTTTTTTAAATCTTTTTCTGCTTTTTTTATACTTTTTGTTTATCTTTTTCTGCTTTTTTTTATTCTTTTTTTCATACTTTTTTTTATCTTTTTCTGCTTGTTTTTATACTCTATACTTTATACATATAGTACAGTGAGTTTTCAGTGGTTTTTTTAATATATATATTTATATATATATTTATAGACAGAGAGCACACAACACAAAAATGGTAAAATTCATATCTTTTATTGATTTCTCATCCTCGTTCCTAGAACATTTTTTGATGCTTTCGGTGGTTGATTAGTAAAGTGCAAACATCTCCCCTCCCCCGCACTGCATGATTGACAGGTGAACCTCCATGATGACCACTATTACAACGGATGATGGAAGAGTTACTCTGAACACAAATGCAAAAACAATAACACAAAAAAAAAATAATCCAGCATTGCTCGTTCCACCGCCCCGATAAGGGAACGTGTCTGAGTCACTACATTGTATCCCGGGTCTATAATAAGCTCCAGGCTGGGTTCGCACTGTGCAAATATTTTCACTCTTCCCAGGACAATCAATAAATCCCAAGCCAATATAATGATTTTTTTTAGAACCGGACAAAGCACGAGACAATAAAGGGTGTAACTATAGGGGGTGCGGAGGCTTCAATTGCACATAGGACAACGGATCCCTAAAGTCCTTACCACATTAACATTGGGATTGGAGCCTCAATTACCCCTCTCAATATAACCTATAAAATAGGGCACCTTTATACTTTACAAACATCAAACATATTTCATTTTTTCCTAGTCATTAGCAACATTTGATCAGTTCTTTAAATCCTGACATAGTCCTCAATAACTGGTTGCCTATATACCGGCCCATCGTATCCACGTCTCCACGCCGGCAACTATAGGTACATACATACACACTACATTGATTTTTTTTTTGCAAAATTTTCAAAAATTTTTTAGCATTTTTTAAATAACATTACACAAAATATGATTTTTTATGAGAACGAGGATTTTGCATGAAGGTTTGGATTGAGACAATCATGGAAACGGATGACAAAAATAATACTAATATTAATATATATTTTACCCCCAGTAATGCTAAAAAAAAAAAAATAGCTTGGTAGTGTGCACAAGACCTTAAGGACTGTCTAACCGATGTGAAAACACAAGTCCCAGCAACACAGATCAGGTTCTGGTTGACACAATATACTGGCGTTTTGAGTCCTTCACCAAAGAGCCACCAGTGGTGGCCAATGATGTAGAAGAGACGTCATGTCCCATGGTCCTCACCAAATGTGCTACGGAGCGACCAGCGTCTCCTAAATATTCTTCTCCATCAGTTTTAGGGATCTGGGTTCTTCTAGGACAAGATACAGTTCTGCTGCTTCCGACGAGGTTGCTTCCTCCGGGGTTCTGGCTGTGCACTGGCTCTGCGCCGCTCTAGCGCAGGGCTCAGTAGACATGGCAGGTTAACCCTGCGTAAGAGTTCCTCAAAAACGTCCTGTACTTTATGGTTGCTCTTGGCTGAGGTCTCTACATAGCCACTGTCCCATTCCAGTTCTGCAGTTGCAGCAGCCTGTAGTGCCATAAGCTGCCCAGCGTCCGATTCCCCGCCGGGGAACAAGTCCGTCTTGTTTCCAATGACCACGATGGGTACGTCGGTTTCCCCCTTGATTTGGAGGATCTCTTCCCGTAGCCTTTCCACTTCTTGGAAGGACTCTATATCGGCCAGCGAGAAGACCAAGGCGAAGGCATCACCTTGTTGGATGCGAAGCTTCTGCATGGCGGGAAAGGAGTAGCTGCCACTGGTGTCCACAATTTCTATGCGTAATTGAAGGGCGTTGGGCTCCGGGTCCAGGCAGTAGACCTCTTCCACCGTGCACCGGTGTCGGGGTTCGAAGCGGTCATATAACAACTGCTGGATCAAGGATGTCTTGCCCACGCCGGCAGCCCCCATGAAGACCAGGCGCACCGTGCCGCTGGATTGCACCGAGATGGACATGGTGGTCACTTCTTGGCTCGACCGGTTGAGGAGACCTTCAGTGGTGATGTGCTGCAGACTTGGATGCTCTAGAAATCTGCTGCTGTGCTGGATGGGAAGGCTGCCGTGCACTTCTCGCCTCCTCAGTCACTTCTGCTTCTCGCACCCGCAGCGCAGAACCTGTCCCTTCTCATCTGCAGCTCCTACTTTTATGCTAGAGTCCCTACAACTGCAGCCAATCAGGCGCCCGCTGCTGGGAGGCTGGCAAACGCCATGTGCCAAGATTATTGCACTTTTTTTTTTTTTTCTCTCTACACAATACACGTGTCTCCTGTGTTCAGAAAGGATGTGGGAGGTGCAAGCTGCGAAACTAAAGCTGCAGATGTCTACAGGTGACTGAGGAGCCTTCTCGCCCAGAGGTGCAGCAATAGGAGGCGCACCCAGACCCTGGTGCCACAAAAGGACGCACAGGATATTTTATAAAAGTCTGTGCATCCTGGGCAAACACAGGCTGCCATAAACAGTAATCCAGGAGAATAAAAAGAAAGGACACCCAGCTCACTATGCATTCATACGAAGCCTCTGTCCACAATGACCACGTGTCCACAATAATACCCAAAAAATTATATATTTTTCCAGCTCACAAGGAATTAAACATTACAACATTACAATTTATCAGATTGATTAAAATTAAAAAGATACGGGCAAAAAAAAATAAAAAATTTAAATGCGTTAGTTTTTCGATTTGGATAAAGAATTTTTCGGACTTGGATTACCTTGAATTTGGGAGTATAATGAAAAATCTTTGACGTGGGCTGACGTTGGTGAGGGGGGGATGTTATTTCTACCTTCCTGGAGAATCTGACCAGACAGGTCTATTTTTACACCTACTGTGGAAAGAGAAGACAGAAAGACAATAGGCCATTACCGTGTGTGACAGCTGGGAGGCGCCATTATGTGCACGGCCGATCGTCCTATGTGTCAGGGTCTTTATACCATGTTTCCAAACTTTAATCTGTGATGTAAACCAGATCTTCAACATCTAGGTTCCATTATATGGAGAAAAGTATCACAGTGTCAATCACTAAGTTCAGGATTCTCCTTCCGTCCCCACTGCCCCCGGTGTATAACATCCGGCCCACCCCAAAGTAGAGGGCAGAAAAGTCACCAACGCTCTGCTGACCCCATAACTGCAGAGTCCAGACCTCCTTTGGTATAAATCAGCACAAAAACTGCGCCCCCGCCGGGAGCTTCATGGCCGAGCCGCTGCATGCAGCAGTACATCACCAAGCACAATGCCGAGCGTCGGATGCAGTTCTGTAAAGCCACCACCACTGGACTCTGGAGGAGACGTGTTCTGTGCAGTGACGGATCACACTTCTCTATCTGCGTCTGATGGAGGAGTCTGGGTTTGGTGATTCCAGGAGAACGCTACACCCTGACTGCATTGTGCCCGCTGTACAGATGGTGGAGGAGGATAATGCTATGGGTTGCTATCAGGGGTCGGTATTGGGCCCTTAATTCCAGCAAAGGGATATCTTAATCTTCAGCACAAGACATTGTGGATAATTGTAGCTTCCATCTTTGTGGGAACAGTTTGGTGAAGACCCTTTTCTGTTCCCCATGACTGCGCCCAGTGCACAGGGTCTATAATAATAATACATGAGTGTCAAAAAATTAAAATAAAATTCTACTTTTATTGCAATGGAAGTCAGATATTGTCAACTGTGCACATTTACTAATTTTATCTTATGCATATAGATGAACATTGTTGGGAAATGTTGTCCGTGTTACGCTGATTTACCCTGCATGTAGTTACAATTCTCCAAACCGTTTATCAATGAAACATCGTTTCCAGTACATGAGAGCAATAGCAAAAACTAACACGATCTGTGTTGTCAGAAAGGTGCAGCAACAAAGTGCTCGACATTGAGAACTGCAAGGCCAAGCACTGCCACCAGAGGGCACTAAGCACAGGATCTGAGTCTGTTTTATATGTGTTGTTCACCTGTTGTTTTTTTTATGTTCGTCGTTGTGGGGGCGGTTTGGGGGTTTCCAGATATTTTCGGCTGATGCATCAATTTTGACTTTTTATAAAGTTGGATAATTTTGTTAATGATTTAATATACACCTGAAATTGTTGCATAAAATTTTGAGACATTTTTGTGAATTTTTTGCTCTAAAAAGGTGCAAAAAAAAAGTAAAAGACAAAAATGGAAAGAATTATTTATTTTGCGCAAAATTCATGAATCAGGTGAACTGTTTTGACAAATTTGTAGCAGGGAACAGAAAAGAATCCAAGAGTTACAGAATCCTGCAAACTATGGTTTATTATAACATTAATAGGTTTTTGGGTTTTTTCAGGGGACAGTTTTTAGAATGTCTGACAGCGCGTCCCAGCAAGTCTCTGTCTCCCCTCTCACAAAATTACAAGTAGGAGGAGAAGCAGGGACATGTGGGAGAGCACAGTGCAGCCTTTGTCATCTCAGTCACTGCCTATGCAGAGCGCAGCAGTCCAGATGAATTTCACACCGGCTTCTGTGATCTGCATGGGCAGCAGCCGAGAACAAAACTCTTAGTAAGATAAAGTAAGATTTGTTATCTCAATCACTGTCTATGCAGAGAGCAGTTGTCCTGATAAGCTTCACATTAGTTGTCACGCTCTGCCTAGGCAGCAACCAAGATAACAAAGCTCTCAGTAAAATAAAGTGAGCTTTGTCATGTCAGTCACTACCCATACAGAGCGCAGCAGTCCAGATGAGTTTCACATCGGTTGCTGTGCTCTGCATAGGCGGCAACCAAGATAACAATGCTCGCTTCATCTTACTGAGAGCTTTGTTATTTTGGTCGTCGCCTATGCAGAGCTCATCAACCGATGTGAAAATCATCTGGACTGCTGTGCACTGCATAGGCAGTGACTGACATGACAAAGCTCACTTTATCTTACTGAGAGCTTTGTTATCTAACTTACTGTCTATGCAGAGCGTAGAAGTCCTGACGAGTTTCACATCAGTTGCTGGTCTCTGTATAGGCAGCGACCAAGATAACAAAATGTCTCAGTAAAATTAAGTAAGATTTGTTATCTCAATCACTGTCTATGCAGAGCGCAGCAGTCCAGACGAGTTTCACATTGGCTGCTACGCTTTGCAAAGGCAGCGACTGAGATAACAAAGCTCTCAGTAAGATAAAGTTAGCTTTGTCATCTCAGTGACTGCCCATGCAGAGCGCAGCAGTCCAGATGAGTTTGTCATCAGCTGATGTGCTCTGCATATGCAGCAACCGAGATAACAAAGCTCTCGGTAAGATGAAGCGAGCTTTGTCATCTCAGTCACTGCCTATGCAGAGTGCAGCAGTCCAGATGACTATGTCATCAGCTGTTGTGCTCTGAAAAGGCAAAGCTCACTTCAGCTTACTAGGAGCTTTGTTATCTTAGTTGCTGCCTATGCAGAGTGCAGCAAACGCATCTCAATTTCTGCGCTCTGCAAAGGAACCTGTGGCACTTTCGTAATCATTTTAATCATCTAGAGTGCCAGCCACCAGGCGGGTACTCACTGAAGCCCACTCCAAGTAGAAGCGACGGTGAGGATAAGGGGCAAAATTGTGCGCCCCCACAGACTTTGGCACCTTGGGTACATAGTATGGCAGACGCTGAGGACGCCACAGCCTTGCAGCCATGTACAGTGATTGTCGGTCTCCAGCAGGAGTTCCGGTGGAGGTCATCACATGGATTTTCACCTTTTGTCTCCTTCCAAGGCTGTAATCTCCATGATCCAGCTGGCAGCACGGTGTACTGTAAGCCACGGTGTCAGAGGAATCTTAAACAAGTCGCCTTCTAGTTTCTGCGGCTTTTTAATCAGCATGGAAGATGTCCAGACAGCGATAGAATTGTTGTGGGTTTTACGCTGACATTTTCCTCCTTTCATTTCAGATCAAAATAAAAACAAGAGCAGCTAAGTGGACCTGCGGCAAAACACCTGAACATGTGAGCGAGCCATGTATCCGCCGATAATGGGAGCACAACAAGATAAGGGCGGACGTGTGTAGGGTGCGACTTATAGGACTGGCATTGCTGGAATGTTAAAGGACCAGCAATCCTAAAAAAAATTCAATGACCGAGAATTATGGACAGTTTGTTTCAGATAAACCTGGTCCTCTTTGATATCTAAAGACTCCTACACTGTGTGCAGAATTATTAGGCAAGTTGTATTTTAGAGGATTATTTTTATTATTGATCAACAACTATGTTCTCAATCAACCCAAAAGACTCATAAATATCCAAGCTTAATATTTTTGGAAGTTGGAGTGGTTTTTTTTAGATTTGGCTATCTTAGGAGGATATCTGTTTGTGCAGGTAACTATTACTGTGCAGAATTATTAGGCAACTTAATAAAAACCAAATATAATCCCATCTCACTTGTTTATTTTCACCAGGTAAACCAATATCAGTGCACAAAATTTAGAAATAAACATTTCTGACATGCAAAAACAAAAACAAAATAATTAGTGATGAATATAGCCACCTTTCTTTATGATGACACTCAGCAGCCTCCATCCATAGATTCTGTCAGTTGCTTGATCTGTTTTCGATCAACATTGCGTGCAGCAGCCACCACAGCCTCCCAGACACTGTTCCCAGAGGTGTACTGTTTTCCCTCCCTGTAGATCTCACATTTTATGATGGACCACAGGTTCTCTATGGGGTTCAGATCAGGTGAACAAGGGGGCCATGTCATTATTTTTTCTTCTTTTAGACCTTTACTGGCCAGCCATGCTGTGGAGTAGTTGGATGCATGTGATGACGCATTGTCCTGCATGAAAATCATGTTTTTCTTGAACGATACCGACTTCTTCCTGTACCACTGCTTGAAGAAGTTGTCTTCCAGAAACTGGCAGTAGGTCTGGGAGTTGAGCTTCACTCCATCCTCAACTCGAAAAGGTCCCACAAGTTCATCTATGATGATACCAGCCCATACCAGTACCCCACCTCCACCTTGCTGGCGTCTGAGTCGGAGTGGAGCTCTCTGCCCTTTACTGATCCAGCCTCTGGCCCATCCATCTGGCCCATCCATCGACACTCTCATTTCATCAGTCCATAAAACCTTTGAAAAATCAGTCTTAAGATATTTCTTGGCCCATTCTTGACGTTTTATCTTATGTTTCTTGTTCAGAGGTGGTGGTTTTTCAGCCTTCCTTACCTTGGCCATGTCCCTGAGTATCGCACACCTTGTGCTTTTTGATACTCCAGTAACGTTGCAGCTCTGAAATATGGCAAAACTGGTGGCGAATGGCATCTTGGCAGCTTCACGTTTGATTTTCCTCAATTCATGGGCAGTTATTTTGCGCCTTTTTTGGCCATCACGCTTCTTGCGACCCTGTTGACTATTTGCCATGAAACGCTTGATTGTTCGGTGATCACGCTTCAAAAGTTTGGAAATTTCAAGACTGCTGCCTCCCTCTGCAAGACATCTCACAATTTTGGACTTTTCAGAGCCCGTCAAATCTCTCTTCTGACCCATTTTGCCAAAGGAAAGGAAGTTGCCTAATAATTAAGCACACCTTATATAGGGTGTTGATGTCATTAGACAACACCCCTCCTCATTACAGAGATGCACATCACCAGATTTACTTAATTGGTAGTTGGCTTTCAAGACTATGCAGCTTGGAGTAGGACAACATGTATAAAAAGTATCATGTGATCAAAATACTCATATGCCTAATAATTCTGCACGCAGTGTATACACAATAGGTGAAAGTCGGACGATCATCTGATGTATACGGCGGCCTCCCGACTTTTTCCCGGCAGATAATGTCGGGGTAGAGAAGGACTGGATAGTTGAAATTGTAATCTTTTTCGTTTTCAGGGAAGATAACAATGGAGGTAACGACTTTCTCCTCCCTCCACCTTGAAAACATATGAACCCTCAACCAAGTGCTCCTGCACGGGGAAGTTGGGAGCGAGCTGTCTGCCAAGTGAATGTTTAGCCAACCATATAGGCAGCTTAAAGGGGACCTGTCACCAAGTCAAAAGTGGCCCGTTTCTGCTCTTTTTTTATTACCCCTGTTCTCCTGAGTTTTCCCTTTAATTGTTTTTTTAAAAAAATCAGCCAAACGGTTCCAGAGATATGGGCCTTTTTATTTAGGATTACTTTTTATGGTCTTTACAAAGGGGGCGTGGCTCACAGATACTCTGGGGATGTGCTCTGCATAATTTCCTTGTTAGCACCGCCCCCTTAGTAAGGATCATAAAAATAAATATTCAATGAAAAAGGGCCATACCTCTGCGACAATATGGCGGATTTTGAAAAAAAACAAAAAACACCATGTTCAGGGGAACATGGAGAATAAAATAGTAGTAAAAACTGGGCACTTTTGACCTGATGACAGGTCCCCTTTAAGTACATGTGGGCATTTAAGTGGTAACATAGTAACATAGTTTTTAAGGTTGAAGGAAGACTAAGTCCATCTAGTTCAACCCATAGCCTAACATGTTGATCCAGAGGAAGGCAAAAAAAAACCATGTGGCAAACACTAAGCTCCACATTGGGGAAAAAAAATCCTTCCTGACTCCATACAGCAATCAGACTAGTTCCCTGGATGAACGCCCTATCAAGGAATCTAGTTTATATAACCTGTAATATTATAGTTTTCAAGAAAGGCATCCAGACCCTTCTTAAATGTTAGTAGTGAATCCCTCATTACACATCATGCAGCAGAGAGTTCCATAGTCTCACTGCTCTTACAGTAAAGAATCCCCGTCTGTGATTATGATTAAACCTTCTTTCCTCCAGACGTAGAAGATGCCCCCTTGTCCCCGTCTCTGGCCTCAGAGTAAAAAGATCAGTAGAAAGGTCTTTGTACTGTCCCCTCATATACTTGTACATAGTAATAAGATCACCCCTAAGCCTTTGTTTTCCCACAGTAAATAACCCCAAGTGTAATAACCTGTCTTGGTATTGCAGACCCCCCAGTCCTCTAATAACCTTGGTCGCTCTTCTCTGCACCCGCTCTAGTTCAGCTATGTCTTTCTTATACACCGGAGACCAGAACTGTACACAGTATTCTAAGTGTGGTCGCACTAGTGACTTGTATAGAGGTAAAATTATGTTCTCCTCATGAGCATCTATGCCTCTTTTAATGCATCCCATTATTTTATTTGCCTTTGCAGCATCTGCCTGACACTGGCCATTAAACATGAGCTTGTCGTCCACCAATACACACAGGTCTTTTTCAGTGACAGTTTTGCCCAGTGTTTTACAATTAAGCACATAATTATACATTTTATTTCCTCTGCCCAAGTGCATTACCTTACATTTATCCCCATTAAAGCTCATTTGCCATTTATTAGCCCAAGGTTCTAGTTTACATAGATCCTCCTGTAATATAAAATTGTCCTCCTCTGTATTGATTACCCTGCAGAGTTTAGTGTCATCTGCAAATATTGAAATACTACTCTGTATGCCCCCTACAAGGTCATTAATAAATATGTTAAAAAGAAGGGGGCCCAATACTGACCCCTGTGGTACCCCACTGTTAACTGAGACCCAGTCTGAGTGTGTTCCATTAATAACCACCCTTTGTTTCCTATCACTGAGCCAATTCTTAACCCACTTACATATATTTTCCCCTATCCCCATTGTTCTCATTTTATGTATCAACCTTTTGTGTGGAACCGTATCAAAAGCTTTTGAAAAGTCCATATACACAACATCCGCTGCATTTCCTTGGTCCAGTCCGGAACTTACCTCTTCATAAAAACTGATCAGATTAGTCTGACAGGAACGGTCCCTCGTAAACCCATGTTGATATTGGGTCATGAGGTTATTCTTCTTCAGATACTCTAGTATAGCATCTCTTAGGAAACCCTCCAGGATTTTACCCACAGTAGAGGTTAAGCTTACTGGACTATAATTGTTTTTGTCCCCTTTTTGAATATTGGCACCCCATTTGCTATACGCCAGTCCTGTGGTACAGACCCTGTTATTATGGAATCTTTAAAGATTAAAAATAATGGTCTATCTATGACGTTACTTAATTCCTGCAGTACTCGCGGGTGTATCCCATCCGGCCTGGGGATTTGTCAACTTTAGTGATTTTTAGACGCCGCCGTACTTCCTGCTGGGTTAAGCAAGTGACATTTAATGGAGAATTTTTGTTATCACTAATCATGTTTTCTGTCATGCGATTTTCTTGTGTAAATACTGTTAAAAAAAATCATTTAGCATATTGGCTTTTTCCTCATCCTCATCCACCATTTCACCCAGACTATTTTTAAGGGGGCCAACACTATCATTTTTTAGTTTTTTACTATTTATGTAGTTAAAGAATATTTTGGGATTATTTTTACTTTCTCTGGCAATGAGTCTCTCTGTCTCAATCTTTGCTGCCTTGATTTGGTTTCTACATAATTTATTTAATTTTCTGTATTTATTTAATGCCTCATCACTACCTACTTGCTTTAGTTCTCTAAATGCTTTCCTTTTGTAACTTATTGCGCCCCTTACAGCTCTATTTAGCCACAGTGGTTTCCTCCTATTTCTAGCATGTTTATTCCCATAGGGTATATATTGTGCACAGGTCCTATTCAGGATGTTAATAAATGTCTCCCATTTGGTTTGTGTAGTTTTATGTCTCAGGATATCGTCCCAGATTATTGCACTAAGATCATCTCTCAACCGTTGGAAATTTGCCTTCCTGAAGTTTAGTGTCCTTGTAACCCCTCTACTACACATCTTATTAAAGGATACATGAAAGCTTATTATTTTGTGATCACTATTACCCAAGTGACCCCCAACTCGTATATTTTTGATATGCGGTCTGGCCTGTTGGTTAATATTCGGTCTAGCAGTGCCCCCCTTCTTGTTGGGTCCTGAACCAGTTGTGAAAGGTAATTGTCTCTCATAGTTGTCAAAAACCTATTACCTTTGCTTGAACTACAGGTTTCTGTCCCCCAATGTATTTCAGGGTAGTTGAAGTCCCCCATAATAATGACTTCTCCTTAAGTCGCTGCTTCATCTA
Source organism: Phyllobates terribilis (assembly GCF_046119375.1). Taxonomy (NCBI): domain Eukaryota; kingdom Metazoa; phylum Chordata; class Amphibia; order Anura; family Dendrobatidae; genus Phyllobates; species Phyllobates terribilis. Next base: position 372,155,733 of record NW_027362769.1, read on the forward strand.
TTCATCTATTCAGATATCCCCACCATGTCCTAATTATTTTCCAACAAAATTAATTCTAACTCCTCCATTTTGTTGGTGAGGCTTCTGGCATTAGTGTACATGCATTTTATGTATCTCTCTCTACCCCTATTCCTTCTTACTATATTGACTGTTCTAACCCCACGTGGAAAACATATCTCACATTACCAGAGGGGTCTGCAGTAAAGATCACAATGGGGTCTTCCTTCTTGATTCATGCCACCGCACATTGTGATAAAAGGAGAGCTTAAAGCCTATTTTCCTCCCTCGGTCAGTTCTACCCTAATGTTTTTGCAGGTTGGTGGGAGGTTTTTGCAGGGCCTGGGACAATTACTATAGATAAAGGGTGCTGCCATATGGGTTGCAGTCAGGAGTGACACCCGAAAAACCCTTCTGCCAAAAGGGGAGGCCCTGTTATAAATTTTATACTTCTAGAAGCAGGAAAGGTTTTGGGGGAGTCCAGGAGGTCCCACCTTTTTTTTACAGGCGCCTCCTGGGAGAGTTGGCAAGTATGAGTTAATATAATTTTTCTAATCAACTCTTGGCATTATTAACCCTTTCCCATTGCCCCATTGTCCGCCAGGTGACTGGCAGCGTTGGCTGAAATCATGTTGGTTTTTCCATAAATATTCGACTCCACCTTCTCCTTGTATATTTACAGATCTGGTGTTTGCAGTAGAAAATTAAAGCATCTGGCCATTGTTTAATTACTTCACGGTGTCACGGGGGACACACAACCCTCCCTGTTTTATGGCCCTCACTGTTTTTATATATAAAATTAAATCATTATGATTTTTGGGTAAGAAGTCATTATGTTATATTGTAAAAACTGGTCTGTTTAACACGAAGTTTGGAAAAGATTTGTCATGTCTCGTTACCCTCGAAAAATCATGAGGGTCTCAAAAATCTTTCCTACTTCTCGAAGTGCCCCTGACCTCCAAGGCAAAATTTGTAACCGGTCCCCCTTATCGGTGCTGTGTTATAGGGCAGAAGGGCTTTTCAGGTGCAACTCTTGACTGCACCCCATATGGTCACCCCCATCACCTATACAGAGGAGACAGTGGTGAAGTTTTCTCTAGTTGTCTGGCGGAACCGTCCATCCCTGCCCCTCTCCATACCCGGTAACATTCATGTTCAACCAATCAAACAAGCACATATTTGTTTTTTCAATGAGACACACAGTAATTAAGCAGTTAAACATTTAATGAGTGAAACAAAAGCCGTCATGGGCATGAAAGGTAATTGTACCTCTAATCCTGTTGCTGTAGGATGTGCTTCTTATCATTAAATGATCACGTGCAAACAAAACAAGCAAGTGTAATACAAGTCGCCATGCTCTGGTGCCCCAGGGCTGAGAGACAAGGATTCAAAGCCAAGACGTATTCCTTATAAGAGCACATATATCCTAATGCTAACTACAATAATACTGCCCCTGTGTAGAAAAAGATATGTACTATAATATCGCCCCTGTGTAGAAAAATATAACTACTATAATACCGCCCCCTGTGTACAAAAATATAACTAATATAATACTGCTCCCTATGTACAAGAATATAACTACTATAATACTGCCCATCTGGACAAGAATATACCTACTATAATACAGCCCCTATATGCAAGAATATAATTCTATAATACTGCCCCTATGTACAAGAATATAACTAGTACTAGATGGTGGCCCGATTCTAACGCATCGGGTATTCTAGAATATGTATGCGGCCGACCGGGCGCAATCAGCAGAGCGGTGTTTACATTTGGCGCCAAAATCGCTGATTGCTAGAGGCCGGCAACCGCGACCAATCAGCAAAGCGATGTTAAAATTTGGCGCCTATATCGCAGATTGGTCACTGCCGGCGGTCGCGACTAATCAGCAGAGCGGGGTTTAAATTTGGCGCCAATAATGCTGATTGGTCGCGGCCAGCGAACGCGACCCATCAGCAGAGCGGGGTTTAAATTTGGCAGGAAAAAATGCTGATTGTTTGCGGCCGGCGGTCGCGACCAATCAGCAGAGCGGTATTTAAATTTGTCGCCAATAATGCTGGTTATTCGTGACCGGTAACCGCGACCAATGAGCAGAGCGGTGTTTAAATATGGCGCCAATATCGCTGATTGGTCGCGGACGGCCACCGCGACCAATCAGCGAAGCGGTGTTTAAATTTGGCGCCAATATCGCTGATTGGTCACGGCCGGTGGTTGCGACTAATCAGCAGAGCGGTGTTTAAATTTGGCGCCAATACTGCTGATTGGTCGCGGCCGGCGACCGCGACCAATCAGCAGAGCGTTGTTTAAATTTGGCACCAAAATTGCTGATTGGTCGCGGCCGGCCACCGCGACCAATCAGCAGAGCGGGGTTTACATTTGGCGCCATAATCGCTGATTGGTCACGCCCGGCGGTCGCGACCAATCAGCAGAGCGGGGTTTAAATTTTGCGCCAATACTGCTGATTGTTCGCGGCCGGCGACCGCGACCAATTAGCAGAGCATTGTTTACATTTGGCACCAATCTCGCTGATTGGTCGCTACCACAAGCCGCGACCAATCAGCAGAGCGGTGTTTCAATTTGCCACCAAAATCGCTGATTGGTCAGGGCCAGCCACCGCGACCAATCAGCAGAGCGGGGTTTAAATTTTCCGCCCATATCGATGATTGGTCGGGGCCGGCGGCCGCAACCAATCAGCGTCGTATTAGTGAGGACCGGGGAGCGGCGCTGCCTGTGCGGATACTTCCGTTGTGAGCAGCTGGGAGATGAGCGGCTGCTCGCAGCAGAAGCATCCCGACGGCGGCGCCGCTCCTCGGTCCTCCGTTCACACTTGCCGTCGGGAGATCATAGCATTGTTTAAATTTGGCGCCAAGCTCGCTGATTGGTCGCGGCTGGCGTCCGCGACCAATCAGCACAGCAGTGTTTAAATGTGGCGGCAAGATCGCTGATTGGTCGCGGCCGATATTTAAATGTGGCGGCCAAATCGGTGATTGGTCGCGGGCAGCAGATACTGTGGGGACATCAGCGGCTAGGGTGTGAAGGGAGGACCGAGGAGCAGCGCTGCGGGTCGGGATACTTCTGCTGCGAGCGCCCGCTCATGTCCCGGGTTCTCGCAGCGGAAGTAGCCGCACAGGCAGCGGCGCTGACATCCATGCGGAAGGGAGGACCGGGGAGCGGCGCTGACATCCATGCGGCTAGGGTGTCAAGGGAGGACCGGGGAGCGGAATCGTATTAGTGAGGACCGGGGAGCGGCGCTGCCTGTGCGGATATTTCCGCTGCGAGAAGCCGGGAGATGAGCGACTGCTCGCAGCAGAAGTATCTCGACCCGCAGCGACGCTCCCCGGTACTCCCTTGACACCCTAGCCGCTGATGTCCCCACGGTATCCGCATGGTGTTACAAAGGTCTGGACATTTGTGGTCAAAATCGCTGATTGGTCGCTGGCGCTGCCCGCGACCACTCACCGATTTGGGCGCCAAATTTAAATATCGTCCGCGACCAATCACTGATCTTGGCTCCACATTTAAACACCGCTGTGCTGATTGGTCGCCGACGCTGGGCGCGAGCAATCACCGATTTTGGCGCCACATTTAAATAGCGTCCGCGACCAATCAGTACAGCGGTGTTTAAATGTGGAGCCAAGATCGGTGATTGGTCGCGGCCGATATTTAAATTTGGCGCCCAAATCGGTGATTGGTCGCGGGCAGCGTCCGCGACCAATCAGCACAGTAGTGTTTAACTTTTGCGGCAAGATCAGTGATTGGTCGCGGGCCAAGACCGCGACCAATCACCGATTTGTGCGGCACTTTTAAATAGCGGCCGCGACCAATTGGATGTCAGCGCCGCTCCCCGGTCCTCCCTTCACACCCTAGCCGCAAAAGTTAAACACTACTGTGCTGCCCGAGACCAATCACCGATTTGGGCGCCAAATTTAAATATCGGCCGCGACCAATCACCGATCTTGGCTCCACATTTAAACACCGCTGTACTGATTGGTCGCGGACGCTATTTAAATGTGGCGCCAAAATCGGTGATTGCTCGCGCCCAGCGTCGGCGACCAATCAGCACAGTAGTGTTTAACTTTTGCGGTAAGATCAGTGACTGGTCGGGTCCGAAGACCGCAACCAATCATCGAATCGTCTTGGTGAGGATCGGGGAGCGGCGCTGCCTGTGCGGGTACTTCCGCAGCGAGAACCCGGGACATGAGCGGGCGCTCACAGCAGAAGTATCCCGACCCGCAGCGCCGCTCCCCGGTCCTCCCTTCCGCATGGAGGTCAGCGACGCCGGCGGTCCTTCCGCTGCTACCGGCCGGGAGATGAGCGCCTCGCGCTGGTCATCTCCCGGCTGCATCTCCGTCCCGCAGATGGGTCCGGCGGTCGAGGTCCTTCTGCTGTTACCGGCCGGTAGATGAGCGCCTCGCGGTGCTCATCACCCGGCTGCATCGCCGCTGAGCTCCGTCCCGCAGATGAGCCTCTAACGGCCGCCATCTTTTTTCAGAAATCCCGTGGCGCTGATTGGCCGCTGCCGGACCAATGAGCGACGCGGGATTTCCAGGACAGACAGACAGACAGACAGAAAGACAGATAGACAGACAGACAGACAGACGGGATAAGACAATTATATAGTAGATAATACTGCTTTTATGTACAAGAATATAACTATAATACAGCCCCTATATGCAAGAATATAATTCTATAATACTGCCCCTATGTACAAGAATATAACTACTATAATACTACCCCATATGTACAAGAATATAACTACTATAATACTGCCCCCTATGTGCAAGAATATAACTACTATAATTCTGCCCCTATGAACAAGAATATACTGTAACTACTATAACACTGCCTCCTATGTACAAGAATATAACTACTATAATATTGCCCCCTATGTACAAGAATATAACTACTATAATACTGCCAACTATGTACAAGAATATAACTACTATACTACTGCCCCCTATATACAAGAATATAACTATTATAATACTGCTTCTATGTACAAGAATATAACTACTATAATACTGCCCCATATGTACAAGAATATAACTACTATAATACTGCCCCTATGTACAAGAATATAACTACTATAATACTGCCCCTATGTACAGGAATATAACTACTCTAATACTGCCCCTATGTACAAGAATATAACTACTATAATACTGCCAAGAGAACTTCGGCACTCCATACATGAATATATAAGAAATATTATATCTAGACTGATGTCACTTTAAAAAATGAAGTTTTTTTGCGCATTATTTGGCCAATTTATGTGTGCCCATCAACCATGACAAGGTCACCTTCGTATTATGGGTAATTACGCTACGCTACCACTGGATATGCCACTCTTGGGCTGTAAGCCTGTATGGACAATATGTCTCTGCTTGGGCTTTAAACCTACATTGTATTGTCCATACAGGCTTACAGCCCAAGAGTGGCATATCCAGTGGTAGCATAGCGTAGTTACCCATCATACGAAGGTGACCTTGTCCTGGTTGATGGGCACACATAAACTGGCCAAATTATGTGCAAAAAACCTTCATTTTTTAAAGTGACATCAGTCTACATATAATATTTCTTATATATTCATGTATGGAGTGCCGAAGTTCTCTTTGCAATTTAGATTACTTTTCTCTTCAGAGCACCCGAATAGACGCGCCCGGACTGACTGGCGTGAGCATGATTAGTGATCCCACTGTACCATGAACCGAGGAGTGCCTGGAGGGGCGTAACTAAGTATCAACTTGGTCCGACCAAGGTCACACGGCGGCTCAGTCGACTCCGTGAACCAGGAAGGAACCAAGCAGAGGGACCAGGTGCTACTCCAGGTCAGACCCCGGTCACAGTTGTTGACCCACACCGGGGAATGCAGGAATAGGCAGGTTAGGCTGGCATACAGACAGGTGGGTACTGGCTGGCACGGCTGGTATGAAGACAGGTGGGTATGGGCAGGCACCGCTGGTATGCAGACAGGTGGGGACTGGCAGGCACGGCTGGCATGCAGACAGGTGGGCACTGGCGGGCACGGCTGGCATGCAGACAGGCGGGTACTGGCAGGTAGGAACGCAGGCAGGATAGGGACCAGTACAGACTGGGACACAGGAACGGAGCCGCAGGTGCGGTGGACAGCAGAGCAGAGCAAAACCGCCAATGCGGTGAACAAGCAGAGCAGAGCGGAACCGCAGGTGCGGTGAACAAGCAGAGCAGAGCGGAACCGCCGGTGCGGTGAACAAGCAGAGCAGAGCGGAACCGCAGGTGCGGTGAGCAAGCAGAGAGGAGCGGAACTGCCGGTGCGGTGAGCAAGCAGAGCGGAGTAAAACCGCAGGTGCGGTGAGCAAGCTGAGCGGATCGGAACCGCAGGTGCGGTGAGCAAGCAGAGCGGAGCAAAACCGCAGGTGTGGTGAGCAAGCAGAGTGGAGCAAAACCGCAGGTGCGGTGAGCAAGCAGAGCGGAGCAAAACCACAGGTGCAGTGAGCAGCAAGAGCGGAGCAAAACCGCAGGTGCGGTGAACAAGTAGAGCGGAGCTAAACCGCGGGTGCGGTGAACTAGCAGAGCGGAGCTAAACCGTGGGTGCGGTGAACAAGTAGAGCGGAGCTAAACCGTGGGTGCGGTGAACAAGCAGAGCGGAGCAAAACCGCGGGTGCGGTGAGCAAGCAGAGTGGAGCAAAACCGCAGGTGCGGTGAACAAGCAGAGCGGAGATAAACCGCAGGTGCGGTGAACAAGCAGAGCGGAGCAAAACCGGAGGTGCGGTGAGCAAGCAGAGAGGAACAGAGCAGAAAGTGCAGGCAGACAGGACAGGGTTCTGTTCACATGGAACAGACTGTAAAATACAGGAAGATAGTTAAAACACAGGAGGTAAATACGGAGGCAGGGAAAGGGGACAAGCAGAACCAGATACACACAAGGTACAATGAAGTAGCGAGTGGACACAAAACTCACAAACTGAAATACAGAGACAATGAGTAGGAGTTAGGTGCAGGTTCAGACACTGCAGGAAAAGGGAAGGTTCGGACATAGAAACAAACAGGCAACGGGCTAGGACACTGTTCAGACAGGAACTGAGCCAGGAACAAGATACAGGAACGAGCCTGGGAACTCAGCCCCCAGGGGGGCGGAAACAGACAAGAAGTCAGAGATACAGGTAGCGGCCCTGGGTACTCAGCCCCTAGGGTGGCGGAAACAGACTAGAGTCAGGACAGGACCTGGCAACTCACAGTTGCGTAGAAACACACTGTAAGAAAGTGTTGCTCAGGCACCTCCTACTGGGTGGAGGGGGTTTAAGTATCCATTGACTCGCAGCAACAGGCTTGGGGCGCATTAGGACTGCGCACACTTTAGCTTTAACAATCAGGAAGCAACAGCGCCGACGCCCTAAGCCAGCAGACAAGAGACATACAAACAGTAGGTACTGGAGCAAAGTGTGCAGCCTGGCCTGATAGGTAAGATGGCGGTCTTGCATGGTGGGAGATGGTAAGCCATGCAAGCACGCCGCCAGGGATGTTACAGTACCCCCCCCTTTACGCCCCCTCTTCTTCAAGCCAGCAAGGATTTCCTACAGAGAATTTGGAGGCCGATCCTTCTCTTCAAGATGATTACCTCTTCTGTCCACTAGAGGGAACGAAACCTGGTCTCACCATCTTGGTGACTAGGATGCTTCCTCCCATCTAGCCATCCTCAGCAACAGAGGAAGTGGGTGAAGTACCAGGAACAGGACACAGGAAAGTCTCTCTCCACTTGTTAATATCGGGTAGTACCCCAAAGGATTCACGGAACAACTGGAGGTCCTCCACCAGGTTGGAGGGGTGCAGAGACTCGGGGTTAACCACCGCTTTGACGTACACTTTGCCAAGCTTACTGGATGAAGTGGGCGAAGTACCAGGTACAGGGTGCAGAAAAATCTCTCTCCTTTTGTTATCAGGTTGCACCCCGGGGGATTCAGGAGACAACTGTAAGTCCTCCGCCTGGTTGGAGGGGTGCAGAGACTCGGGGGTAACCACCGCCTTGATGTACACTTTACCAAGCTTACTGGATGAAGTAGGCGGAGTACCAGGTACAGGGTGCAGAAAAGTCTCTCTCCATTTGTTATCAGATAGCACCCCGGAGGATGCAGGAGACAACTGGAGGTCCTCCGCCTGGTTGGAGGGGTGCAGAGACTTGGAGGTAGCCACCGCCTTGATGGACTTATTGCCAGATTTGTTAGAGATGGAGGATCCTTGCTTAGGGACCAACTTCAGTCTGGTTTCTGAGATGACACGTCTGCGAGGCGGGGCTGTGCTTAAAGCCAGATCATTGATACAATCGTCGAGACTGTGTGGGGACAATGCCTCCGCTTCCCTTCCTTCGGAGACTTCAGTGCACAGCGAGTCAGCGACTAGCAGATCTAGTGAAGAAGAAGAAGAAACTGCTGACTGTCCTGAAGATATGGGGACTGGACACCGCTTGCACCTCAGCAGTCCCCCAGGAAACACCATGCAGGATCTCCAGACCTGAGCGGGCACTAGATCTCTCAGCTCTGGACGACCTGTGGGTAAACCAGACAGCACCTGGAATGTGAACTTCTTCATGTGTAATGCTCCAATCAGGAGCTTAATTAGTACAGACATATTTTGACTGTTTCTGAGTAGGGCTCATCCTTCCGCTGACAATGCCCAAACCGGCTTCTGGAGTTGTCGGACGGGAATCAGACACCGACTCTTCAAGGCTTTAAGCCCGAAACTTCCGGTTAATCCGAGGCCTTCACTTGCCATGGAGACAGTCATTGTCATCTGTGGAGAGGAAACACTAACGCCAAGGGCAGCCTCTCCTACAGGCCTAGTGTCTTGGGATTCTCCAACCTTCGCTGGACAAAGAACGTCAGGGGGTCCCAAACAACCGCAGCGGGACCGCAATCCGATTTTGTGACTGAGTTCTGGTCTCTGCTTTGCCTGACGAACATAGTCATCTTTCATGGATTCTGTGCGGATAGCTGCCTCTACAGGCTGGGGAACAGGAGGTCTTTGGGAGGACAGAACCTGGCGTGACGGTTTACCTCTACGCCTTGCACGTCTGGACTGCCTCTTGAGGTTGGAAAGGGAAGTATTCTGTGGAGCATTGTCATCCTGTGTTGATTCTGTGTGGGCAGCAGTCTCTTCAGGCTGGAGAACTTGTAGGCTACCTACACACCTCACCCATCGGGACTGCTCCAGGATACTGGGAAGGGAAGCTTTAGCAGAAGCTTCAGGATTAGGGTCATCGAAGACCATTAGAAAGGCCACCAGGAAGGCCTGCAGGTCAGAGACGATAGGATCCCATGCTTCCCATAGGGGGGTGATCCATTTCAAGGCATCACCAGCTAGGTAGGACATCATGAATGCTACTTTAACCCGATCGGTAGGAAAGTAGTGAGCATAGAATTTGAAATGCAGCATGCATTGCTCCACAAATGCATGGCTTCGTTTTGGATCCCCATAGTACCGTGGTGGATCCACAGGGACGAGTGCTGATAGATCCATTTGGGCTGGTGCGTAAATCGCCTGGACCTCAGCTTGCGAAATTTTTTTTCCTTGGTGCACATATTCGCCAGACAAGAATTCAAATGTCTCTGAGAGCGAAGGGCCGTGGGGCTCAACGGGAACCATGGCCTGAGCAAACTGTTACGCTCTCGCCCGGACTGACTGGCGTGAGCTTGATTAGTGATCCCACTGGACCATGAACCGAGGAGTGCCTGGAGGGGCGTAACTAAGTATCAACTCGGTCTGACCAAGGTCACACGGCGGCTCAGTCGACTCCGTGAACCAGGGAGGAACCGAGCAGAGGGACCAGGTGCTACTCCAGGTCAGACCCCGGTCACAGTTGTTGACCCACACCGGGGAATGCAGGAACAGGCAGGTTAGGCTGGCATACAGACAGGTGGGGACTGGCAGGCACGGCTGGCATGCAGACAGGTGGGCACTGGCGGGCACGGCTGGTATGCAGACCGGCGGGTACTGGCAGGTAGGAACGCAGGCAGGATAGGGACCAGTACAGACTGGGACACAGGAACTGAGCCGCAGGTGCGGTGAACAAGCAGAGCAGAGCGAAACCGTAGATGCAGTGAACAAGCAGAGCGGAACCGCCGGTGCGGTGAGCAAACAGAGCGGAGCAAAACCGCAGGTGCGGTGAGCAAGCAGAGTGGAGCAAAACCCCAGGTGCGGTGAGCAAGCAGAGCGGAGCAAAACCGCAGGTGCGGTGAGCAAGCAGAGCGGAGCAAAACCGCAGGTGCGGTGAACAAGCAGAGCGGAGCAAAACCGCAGGTGCGGTGAACAAGCAGAGAGGAACTGAGCAGAAGTTGCAGGCAGACAGGACAGGGTTCTGTTCACATGGAACAGACTGGAAAATACAGGAAGATAGTTAAAACACAGGAGGTAGATACGGAGGCAGGGAAAGGGGACAAGCAGAACCAGATACACGCAAGGTACTTACAATGAAGTAGCGAGTGGACACAAAACTCACAAACTGAAGTACAGAGACAACGAGTAGGAGTTAGGTGCAGGTTCAGACACTGCAGGAAAAGGGAAGGTTCGGACATAGAGACAAACAGGCAACGGGCTAGGACACTGTTCAGACAGGAACTGAACCAGGAACAAAATACAGGAACGAGCCTGGGAACTCAGCCCCCAGGGTGGCGGAAACAGACTAGAAGTCAGAGATACAGGTAGCGACCCTGGGTACTCAGCCCCCAGGGTGGCGGAAACAGACTAGAGTCAGGATAGGACCTGGCAACTCACAGTTGCACAGAAACACACTGTAAGAAAGTGTTGCTCAGGCACCTCCTACTGGGTGGAGGGGGTTTAAGTATCCAGTGACTCACAGCAATAGGCTGGGGATGCATTAGGACTGCGCACAGTGTAGCTTTAAGAATGAGGAAGCCAGCAGACAAGAGACATACAAACAGCAGGTACTGGAGCAAAGTGTGCAGCCTGGCCTGATAGGTAAGATGGCGGTCTTGCATGGTGGGAGATGGTAAGCCATGTAAGCACGCCGCCAGGGATGTTACACAAGAATATGACTACAATAATACTGCCTCTATGTACAAGAATATAACTACTATAATACTGCCCCTATGTACAAGAATATAGCTATTATAATACTGTCCCCTATATGCAAGAATATAACTGCTATAATACTACCCCCTATGGACAAGAATATAGCTACTATAATACTGCCCACTGTGTACAAGAATATAACTACTATAATACTGCCCCCTATGTACAAGAATATGACTACTATAATACTGGTCTTATGTACAAGAATATAACTACTATAATACTGATCCTATGTACAAGAATATAACTACTATAATACTGCCCCCTATGTACAAGAATATCTAATATATATAATTGTCTTATCCCATCTGTCTGTCTGTCTGTCCTTCTGTCCAGGAAATCCCGCGTCGCTGATTGGTCCGGCCGCGGCCAATCAACGACGCGGGATTTCAAAAAAAAGATGGCGGCCGTTAGCGGCTCATCTGCCGCACGGAGGTCAGCGGCGATGCAGCCGGGAGATGACCGGCGCCAGTCGGTCATCTCCCGACTGCTAGCAGCAGAAGTACCCCGACCGGCGGCGCCGCTGCCCTCCATACGGCTACAGTCGGGAGATCAGCGCCTAGGGCCGCTGATCTCCCGACGGCAAGTGTGAAGCGAGGACCGGGGAGCGGTCGGGATACTTCTGCCAGCCGCGACCAATCAGCGATTTTGGCGCCAAATTTAAACACCGCTCTACTGATTGGTCGCGGTCACCGGCCGCGACCAATCAGCAGTATTATCGCCAAATTTAAACACCGCTTTGCTGATTGGTCGCGGTGGCCGGCCGCGACCAATCAGCGATTTTGACGCCAAATTTAAACACCGCTCTGCTGATTGGTTGCGGTCGCCGGCCACGACCAATCAGCGATATTAGAGCCAAATTTAAACACCGCTCTGCTGATTGGTCGCGACTGCCGGCCGCGACCAATCAGCGATTTTGCACGCCAAATTTAAACACCGTTCTGCTGATTGGTCGCAACCGCCGGACGCGACCAATCAGCGATATTGGCGCCAAATTTAAACACCGCTTTGCTGATTGGTCGCGGTGGCCGGCCGCGACTAATGAGCATTATTGGGGCCAAATTTAAGCAACGCTCTGCTAATTGGTCGCGGTTGCCGGCCGCGACCAATCAGCAGTATTGGCGCCAAATTTAAACAACGCTCTGCTGATTGGTCGCGACCGCCGGCCGTGACCAATCAGCGATTTTGGCGCCAAATTTAAACACCGCTCTGCTGATTGGTCTGCGGTCGCCGGCCGCGGCCAATCAGCAGTATTGGCGTCAAATTTAAACCCCGCTCTGCTGATTGGTCGCGGTTGCCGGCCGCGACCAATCAGCAGTATTGGCGCCAAATTTAAACCCAGATCTGCTGATTGGTCGCGACCAATCAGCGATTTTGGCGCCAAATTTAAACACCGCTCTACTGATTGGTTGCGGTCGCCGGCCACGACCAATCAGCAGTATTGGCGCCAAATTTAAACCCAGATCTGCTGATTGGCCGCAACCAGTCAGCGATTTTGGCGCCAAATTTAAACACCGCTCTACTGATTGGTTGCGACCAATCAGCGATTTTGGCGCCAAATTTAAACACCGCTCTGCTGATTGGTCTGCGGTCGCCGGCCGCGGCCAATCAGCAGTATTGGCGCCAAATTTAAACCCCGCTCTGCTGATTGGTCGCGGTTGCCGGCCTCGACCAATCAGCAGTAATGGCGCCAAATTTAAACCCAGATTTGCTGATTGGTCGAGACCAATCAGCGATTTTGGTGCCAAATTTAAACACCGCTCTACTGATTGGTCGCGGTCGCCGGCCGCGACCAATCAGCAGTATTGGCGCCAAATTTAAACTCAGCTCTGCTGATTGGCCGCAACCAGTCAGCGATTTTGGCGCCAAATTTAAACACCGCTTTGCTGATTGGTTGCGGTCGCCGGCCGCGACCAATCAGCAGTATTGGCGCCAAATTTAAACCCAGATCTGCTGATTGGTCGCGACCAATCAGCGATTTTGGTGCCAAATTTAAACACCGCTCTACTGATTGGTCGCGGTCGCCGGCTGCGACCAATCAGCAGTATTGGCGCCAAATTTAAACCCAGCTCTGCTGATTGGCCGCAACCAGTCAGCGATTTTGGCGCCAAATTTAAACACCGCTTTCCTGATTGGTTGCGGTCGCCGGCCGCGACCAATCAGCATTATTGGCGCCAAATTTAAACACCGCTCTGCTGATTGGTCGTGGTCGCCGGTCGCGACCAATCAGCAGTATTGGCGCCAAATTTAAACCCAGCTCTGCTGATTGGTCGCGACCGCCGTCCGCGACCAATCAGCGATTTTGGCGCCAAATTTAAACACCGCAATCAGTAGTATTTATGCCAAATTTAAACCCAGCTCTGCTGATTGGTTGCGACCAATCAGCGATTTTGGCGCCAAATTTAAACCCCGCTTTGCTGATTGGTCGCGGTGGCCTACCGCGACAAATCAACGATTTTGGCGCCAAATTTAAACACCGCTCTGCTCATTGGTTGAGGTCGCCGGCCGCGACCAATCAGCATTATTGGCGCCAAATTTAAACACCGCTCTGCTGATTGGTCGCAGTCACTGGCCGCGACCAATCAGCATTATTGGCGCCAAATTTAAACACCGCTTTGCTGATTGGTCGCGGTGGCCGGCTGCGACCAATCAGCGATTTTGCACGGCAAATTTAAACACCGTTCTGCTGATTGGTCGCGACCGCCGGCCGCGACCCATCAGCGATATTAGCACCAAATTTAAACACCGCTTTACTGATTGGTCGCGGTGGCCGGCCGCGACTAATGAGCATTATTGGTGCCAAATTTAAACCCCGCTCTGCTGATTGGTCGCGGCCAATCAGCATTATTGGCGCCAAATTTAAACACCGCTCTGCTGATTGGTCGAGGTTGCTGGCTGCGACTAATCAGCATTATTGGCGCCAAATTTAAACACCGCTCTGCTGATTGGTCACGGCCGGCGAACGCGACCAATCAGCAGAGGGGTGTTTAAATTTGGCGCCAATATCGCTCATTGGTTGCGGCCGGCGAACGTGACTAATCAGCAATATTGGTGGCAAATTTAAACACCGCTTTGCTGATTGGTCGCGACCGCCGGCTGCGACCAATCAGCGATTTTGGCGCCAAATTTAAACACGCTCCCCGGTCCTCACTAACACGGATCGCTGATTGGTCGCGGCCGCCGCCCGCGACCAATCACCGATTTTGGCGCCAAATTTAAACACCGCTTTGCTGATTGCGCCCGGTCGGCCGCATACATATTCTAGAATACCCGATGCGTTAGAATCGGGCCACCATCTATTAACTACTATAATACTGCCCCTATGTACAAGAATATAACTACTATAATACTGCCCCCTATGTACAAGAATATAACTACTATAATACTGCCCCTATGTACTAGAATATAACTACTATAATACTGCCCCTATGTGCAAGAATATAACTACTATAATACTGCCCCTATGCACAAGAATATAACTACTACTAGATGGTGGCCCAATTCTAACGCATCGGGTATTCTAGAATATGTATGCGGCCGACCGGGCGCAATCAGCAAAGAGGTGTTTAAATTTGGCGCCAACATTGCTGATTGGTCGCGGCCGGCGGCCAATCAGCGAATCGTATTAGTGAGGACCGGGGAGCGGCGCTGCCTGTGCGGGTACATCCGCTGCGAGCAGCCGGGAGATGAGCAGCTGCTCGCAGCAGAAGTATCCCGACACGCAGCGCCGCTCCCCGGTCCTCCCTTCACACTTGCCGTCGGGAGATCAGCGGCCCTAGCCGCTGATCTCCCGACGGTAGCCGCATGGAGGTTAGCGGCGCCGCCGGTCGGGGTAGTTCTGCTGCGAGCAGCCGGGAGATCACCGGCTAGCGCCGTTCATCTCCCGGCTGCATCGCCGCTGACCTCCGTGTGGCAGATGAGCCGCTAACGGCCGCCATCTTTTTCTGAAATCCCGCGTCGCTGATTAGCCGCGGCCGGACCAATCAGCGACGCGGGATTTCCTGGACAGAAGGACAGACAGATAGACGGGATAAGACGATTATATATATTAGATAATACTGCTCTTATGTACAAGAATATAACTACTATATTACTGCCCCCTATGTACAAGAATATAACTACTATAATAATGCTCCTATGTACAAGAATATAATTACCATAATACTGCCCCCTATGTACAAGAATATAACTACTATAATACTGCTCCTATGTACAAGAATATAACTACTATAATACTGCTCCTATGTACAAGAATATAACTACTATAATACTGCCCCCTATGTACAAGAATATAACTACTATAATACTGCTCCTATGTACAAGAATATAACTACTATAATACTGCCCCCTATGTACAAGAATATAGCTACTATAATACTGTTCTTATGTACAAGAATATAACTACTATAATACTGCCCCTATGTACAAGAATATAACTACTATAATACTGCTCCCTATGTACAAGAATATAACTACTATAATAATGCTCCTATGTACAAGAATATAACTACTATAATACTGTTCCCTATGTACAAGAATATAACTACTATAATACTGCCCCTATGTGCAAGAATATAACTACTATAATACTGCTCCGTATGTACAAGAATATAACTACTATAATACTGCTCCCTATGTACAAGAATATAACTACTATAATACTGCTCCCTATGTACAAGAATATAACTACTATAATACTGCCCCTATGCACAAGAATATAACTACTATAATACTGCCCCCTATGTACAAGAATATAACTACTATCATACTGCCCCTATGTACAAGAATATAACTACTATAATACTGCTCCTATGCACAAGACTATAACTACTATAATACTGCCCCTATGTACAAAAATATAACTACTATAATACTGCTCCTATGTACAAGAATATAACTACTATAATACTGCTCCTATGTACAAGAATATAACTACTATAATACTGCCCCCTATGTACAAGAATATAACTACTATAATACTGCCCCTATGTACAAGAATATAACTACTATAATACTGCCTCCTATGTACAAGAATATAACTACTATAATACTGCTCCTATATACAAGAATATAACTACTGTAGCGTCGGCGTCCCTGCCTCCTGCTAGGCAGGGACGCTGTTCCCCTCACCTCTCCACTCCGTGCCTGGCGTCTTCCTCCCGCTCTGCTGGCAGCGCGCGCTGCTTCCCGGCCACTGTGCTTAGGGCGCGCGCGCTCCCCCTCTCTTAAAGGGGCCGCGCGCGCCGCCCTAAGGAGTCCCCGGCCAATGGCCGGAGGACCTCACCATATATAAGGCACCTCCTCCAAAATGGAGGTGCCCGAGCAATGTTGTTGCAAAGCCTTCACTCTGCTTCAGCCCTCAGGTCCCGTTACCAGTTACCTGCCAGTCACCTGTCAGATTCCTGCTTGATACCTGCCTGATATCCGTTTACCTGCTTGCAAGCCTGCGGTCCGACGGTCTGCCTTCCGACACCTGTCAGTCTGTCTATGGACCAGCCTGCCCGCTCACCTGGGAGCGCTCATCTGCTACCTGCCTGCTAGCCTGCCTGGAGGCTCCGCCGTCACTTGCCGTGACCACCTGCCTGTCCAGAGACTCTTGTCTGCTCACCTGGGAGCGCTCATCTGCTACCTGCCTGCTAGCCTACCTGGAGGCTCCGCCGTCACTTGCCGTGACCACCTGCCTGTCCAGAGACTCTTGCCTGCTCACCTGGGAGCGCTCACCTGCTACCTGCCTGCTAGCCTACCTGGAGGCTCTGCCGTCACTTGCCGTGACCACCTGCCTGTCCAGAGACTCTCGCCCGCTCACCTGGGAGCGCTCACCAGTCACCTGCCTGCTGTCCTTCTACCCAGAGACTGTCCCTGTCACTTGCCGTGAGTACCCGTCCTTCTACCCAGAGACTGTCCCTGTCACTTGCCGTGACTACCTGCCCTTCTACCCAGAGACTGTCCCTGTCACTTGCCGTGACTACCTGCCCTTTTACCCAGAGACTGTCCCGGTCACTTGCCGTGGCTACCTGCCCGTCTTCCCTGGGAGCCACCCGCTTCCTTACAAGGACCGCCCCCTTGTATAGTAGCTCAGAGGTTCCGCCTCCCAGACCCGTTACAGTTTGCTCGGGCCATGGAACCCGGTGGCACCCAAGCTCCCTCGCTCTCAGACCTATGTCATGAACTGTCCCTTCAGAGGTCCCAACAGGAGTCCATCCTGAGTCATCTGCGGAATGTCAACTCTCGCCTGGACACTCTGACTGCTCCACCAGCAACCACCGCTAGTGTCATGACTCGCAGCACGGCAGCGCCGCTGCCCTCCAATACCATGGCATCCTGCCCCGGACCCCGGCTTTCTGCACCTCCTCGCTTCAGAGGCGACCCCGCTCAAGCTCGGGGCTTCATAAACCAATGCACACTGCATTTTGAACTCCTGTCCCACCAGTTTATCTCCGACCGGGCCAAAGTAGCCTTCATCATGTCCCATCTCACGGGGGAGGCACTGGCTTGGCTAAATCCTCTATGGGAGAGAGGAGACCCCCTGGTGTCCAACCTGCCTGCCTTTCTCACGGCTTTCCGGAAAGTCTTCGACGAACCCGGACGGAAGACCTCATCCGCATCATCTCTGCTACGTCTCCATCAAGGAAATCTCACCGTGGGCCAATATGCCATACGGTTCTGTACCCTTGCTTCGGAGCTGGCCTGGGATAACGACGCCCTGGTGTCTGTCTTTTGGGAGGGTCTGTCCGGCCGTATTAAAGATGAACTCGCCGGTCGGGACATACCTACCACTCTCGACGACTTAAGAACTCTTGCCTCCCGGATTGACATCCGGTTCCAGGAACGCGCCAAAGAGGTCACCCGTGAGAGGAGGTTTCCACGTCTAGCCCCTACGTTTCAGAAACCTGTCCCTTCTCCTGCTACTCCCCAGGCGCACTCACCCGAGCCTATGCAGGTCGACCAGACCAAGATGGTCAAAACCCGTCAAGAGTTACGCCGTGCCGAGGGGAGCTGCTTCTACTGTGGCAGTAAGGAGCACCGGATCCGTTCCTGCCCGGAGAGGTCGGGAAACGCCTGTGTCTAGGATCGCTCAGAGAGGTCGTCCTAGACAAGAGTAAACCCTCTCCATCCCTGTTGCTGTCGGTCTCTATCATCTGCGGGGAGAACCGTTATTTTGAACTAGCCCAACTTGACTCTGGAGCTGCCGGAAATCTCATTTCTCAGTCTCTGGTAGAGAAATACCGCATTCCCACCAAACCTCTAGCCGTACCCTTATCTGTCGCTGCCGTGGATGGGGGCCTCTTACCACATCCCATCCAACTCATCACCGAATCCATAACCCTGCAGGTGGGAATGCTGCACTCTGAGAGCATCTTCTTTCATGTTCTGCCTGGACTCTCTCACGCTCTATTGCTAGGCCTACCTTGGCTTCAGAAACATGCACCCGTGCTTGATTGGCAGACCGGAGAAGTCCTTCGCTGGGGACAGGACTGCCATAAGACTTGTTTAGTTCCCGTCCATCCTGTCCGTCCTTCTCCTACTCCAGCCAATCTACCTGGTCTTCCGGCTCCTTATTGGTCGTATGCGGACGTCTTTAATAAAAAGGAGGCAGAGACACTACCCCCTCATAGACCATACGACTGCCCAATCGACCTGATGCCCGGCGCTACTCCTCCCCGTGGGCGCATTTACCCTTTGTCCGCTGCTGAGACCCGATCCATGTCAGAATATATTGAGTAGAATCTGGCCCGGGGATTCATCCGGAAATCTACTTCCCCGGCGGGAGCAGGCTTCTTCTTCGTCAAAAAGAAGGATGGCTCACTCCGTCCCTGTATAGACTATAGAGGCCTTAACCAGATCACGGTGAAGAATAAATACCCCCTTCCGCTCATTCCGGAATTATTTGACCGTCTGAGGGGGGCTAGAATCTTCACCAAGCTGGACCTCCGTGGGGCGTATAACCTGGTCCGTATCCGTCAGGGGGATGAATGGAAGACGGCATTCAACACCCGGGACGGCCACTATGGTAATGCCCTTCGGTCTCTGTAACGCTCCCGCCGTCTTTCAAGAGTTGGTCAATGACATCTTCCGGGACCTTCTCTACTCCTGCGTAGTGGTGTACCTGGACGACATCTTGGTCTTCTCTCCTGATCTCCCCACACACAGGAGGGATGTTCGTCAGGTTCTGCTCAGGCTCAGGCAGAACCACCTCTACGCTAAATATGAGAAGTGCCTCTTTGAGCAGACCTCGCTTCCGTTTTTGGGCTACATAATTTCTCAGACCGGCCTACGAATGGATCCTGAGAAACTGTCTGCCATCGAGAAGTGGCCTCGACTAGAGGGGTTGAAGGCTATTCAGCGGTTCCTGGGCTTCGCCAACTACTACCGCCTCTTTATACCGCACTTCTCTTCCCGGACTGCCCCAATCTCTGCGCGCACCCGTAAGGGCACTAATCCCAGAGAATGGCCGCCCGAAGCTGAGGAAGCCTTTCTTTCCTTAAAACAGGCTTTCTCTTCCGCCCCGGTGCTGCATCGCCCGGACGGCAACAAGCAATTCTTCCTGGAAGTTGACGCCTCCTCCTTTGGAGCCGGAGCGGTACTTACCCAAAAATCGTCTTCCGGGAGAATGGTAACTTGCGGCTTCTTCTCCAAACTCTTCTCCTCTTTCGAGCGCAACTATTCTATAGGAGACCGAGAATTATTGGCCATTAAGCTGGCATTGGAGGAGTGGCGTTACCTGCTCGAGGGGGCTCTTCACCCGGTAATAATTTACACGGTCCACAAGAACTTGGCTTACCTCCAGAGTGCCCAGAGACTTAACCCGCGCCAAGCCCGGTGGTCCTTGTTTTTTGCTCGCTTTGATTTTGTTCTTCATTTTCGCCCGGCTGACAAAAACATCAAAGCTGACGCCTTGTCCCGATCCTTCCTGGTGTCTGATCTTGAGGAGGAACCTAAACACATCATCGATCCCGCCAGAGTAATGTAGGTGGCCCCCGTGAGTCTAAATCGTCTCCCTCCCGGTAAGACGTTCGTAACGGTACCTGATCGGGAGAAGATCCTACACTGGGGTCACTCGTCTAAGCTTGCTGGCCATGCCGGTCAGAAAAAGACCCTCCAGCTTATCACCCGGCACTACTGGTGGCCTACCCTGCACAAGGACGTAATAGACTTTGTTTCTGCCTGTGTGTCCTGCGCCCGCAACAAGGTTCCGAGACACCTGCCAGCCGGTCGCCTCCTTCCTCTTCCAGTACCTGCTGCCCCCTGGCAGCATATAGCTATGGACTTCATAACAGATCTCCCTGTCTCTGCCGGTTGTACGGTCATTTGGGTGGTCGCTGACCGCTTTTCCAAAATGGCTCATTTCATTCCCCTGCCAGGCCTCCCGTCTGCACCCGAGCTGGCTAAAGACTTTATCCGCCACATCTTCCGTCTCCATGGCCTGCCCCTCCACATCGTGTCGGATCGTGGGGTTCAGTTCACCTCACGCTTCTGGAGAGCCACATGTAAGCTGCTAGACGTCACCCTGGACTTCTCCTCCGCATACCACCCACAGTCCAATGGTCAGGTGGAGCGGATCAATCAGATCCTGAGCAGTTACCTCCGGCACTTCGTTAATGCCCACCATTCAGACTGGGTGGATTTCCTGCCATGGGCCGAATTCTCTTACAATAATCACGAGAGCGAATCTTCCTCCAGATCCCCGTTTTTTGTAGTCTTCGGTCAGCATCCTCGGATCCCATTTCCCGTCTCCACCTCGGTGGACAATCCGGCTGCGGAATCTCTCGTTAGCAAATTTTCCTCCATTTGGGAGAGTACCCGATCCGCACTCCTTCAGTCGTCCGAGCGGATGAAAAAACACGCTGACAAAAAACGCCTGGATCCTCCACAATTCCGTCCTGGAGATAAAGTCTGGCTCTCGTCCAAGTATGTCCGGCTCAAGATTCCTTCCTACAAGTTAGGGCCTCGGTTCATCGGCCCACTAGAAGTTATCAAACAAATCAACCCAGTGGCCTATAAATTGAATTTCCCGGCCAACTTGCGGATCCCTAACTCCTTCCATGTATCTCTCCTCAAACCCGTGGTACTTAACTCTTTTTCCAAGTCTACAGGTACGCCTCCTGCTCCGGTTTCCGCTGAAAACGAGTTTGAGGTAGAGAACATTCTGGCCACCAAAAGGGTAAGAGGAAAGTCCTTTTTTCTAGTGGATTGGAAGGGGTTTGGTCCTGAGGAGAGAACGTGGGAGCCCCGGGAGAACATCCATGCCCCTCTCATCCTTGATAAATTTCTGTCTGGCCTAAAAAAGGGGGGCCTAAAGGGGGGGGGGGTACTGTAGCGTCGGCATCCCTGCCTCCTGCTAGGCAGGGACGCTGTTCCCCTCACCTCTCCACTCCGTGCCCGGCGTCCTCCTCCCGCTCTGCTGGCAGCGCGCGCTGCTTCCCGGCCACTGTGCTTAGGGCGCGCGCGCAGGCGCTTCCCCTCTCTTATAGGGGCCGCGCGCGCCGTCCTAAGGAGTCCCCGGCCAATGGCCGGAGGACCTCACCATATATAAGGCACCTCCTCCAAAATGGAGGTGCCCGAGCAATGTTGTTGCAAAGCCTTCACTCTGCTTCAGCCCTCAGGTCCCGTTACCAGTTACCTGCCAGTCACCTGTCAGATTCCTGCTTGATACCTGCCTGATATCCGTTTACCTGCTTGCAAGCCTGCGGTCCGACGGTCTGCCTTCCGACACCTGTCAGTCTGTCTATGGACCAGCCTGCCCGCTCACCTGGGAGCGCTCATCTGCTACCTGCCTGCTAGCCTGCCTGGAGGCTCCGCCGTCACTTGCCGTGACCACCTGCCTGTCCAGAGACTCTTGTCTGCTCACCTGGGAGCGCTCATCTGCTACCTGCCTGCTAGCCTACCTGGAGGCTCTGCCGTCACTTGCCGTGACCACCTGCCTGTCCAGAGACTCTTGCCTGCTCACCTGGGAGCGCTCACCTGCTACCTGCCTGCTAGCCTACCTGGAGGCTCTGCCGTCACTTGCCGTGACCACCTGCCTGTCCAGAGACTCTCGCCCGCTCACCTGGGAGCGCTCACCAGTCACCTGCCTGCTGTCCTTCTACCCAGAGACTGTCCCTGTCACTTGCCGTGAGTACCTGTCCTTCTACCCAGAGACTGTCCCTGTCACTTGCCGTGACTACCTGCCCTTCTACCCAGAGACTGTCCCTGTCACTTGCCGTGACTACCTGCCCTTTTACCCAGAGACTGTCCCGGTCACTTGCCGTGGCTACCTGCCCGTCTTCCCTGGGAGCCACCCGCTTCCTTACAAGGACCGCCCCCTTGTATAGTTGCTCAGAGGTTCCGCCTCCCAGACCCGTTACAACTACTATAATACTGCTCCCTATGTACAAGAATAAAACTACTATAATACTGCTCCCTATGTACAAGAATATAACTACTATAATACTGCCCCTATGTACAAGAATATAACTACTATAATACTGCCCCTATATACAAGAATATAACTACTATAATACTGCCTCCTCTTTTTACTCTATGAAATGACAGAGTACACAGGAGCACTTGCTGTGTTACATTTTGTTCTCATCTATATTGATTCCCAGCATGAGATCTGAGGATACAGAGTCCGTGTGTACGGAATCTGATTATTATGGATGGAGGATATCGGTGCAGAACGTAACTGACAGAATACTACACAATGATAGGACGCAGTGTGGAATAATCTGTCTTATTCCATATGTAAGGAATGTACTAATGTATCAGATGACTGTGCACAAGAGCTTACAATCTACAAGGGGTCGAGATTATTTTCTAAATTGAAGTTACACCTGTTCAGTGTCCTTGCGGGTTCATTTTTACCAGAAATACACAGCAGGTGGGAGATGTTATCAGACATGGAGGATGGAGTCAACATCCATTTTAATGGCCCGGTGTGCGGTGACTTGTAATCTGGGGGTGGGGAAAGTATTAGTGATCACTCCATACACAACACCACTAATCAGAGGAGCCCGACTGGACCCCAAACACTGCACAAAGCAAACAAGGACACCCTAATAATTATTGACGAGCGACTTTGTTTTCTTCCAAGAGCCGTAATTTTTTCCGCCGTCATCGCCATCCGAGGGGTCGTTTATTGCGGGACGAGTTAAGAGTTTTAATTGACATCATTTGTTTCACCATACAAAGCGCTGATCAAAGAGAGGTTAAATTGTAAGAAAAAAAAGAAAGGGTTTTGTTTTAACAGCTTTCATTGTGCTGTAAAAAAATATTACGATACAAAACTTGTATAGCTTTTTTTTTCTTAAGTGGCTTTAAAAAATACAACATTTTGCCAAAAAAAAGACAAAATGGTTTGAGTCATAATTTTGCCAAAGCCATATTTTTTTTTTTTGCATTAACGATTTTTTATTAATTTAGTTTTAGTTATAATTTTTTATATGTATTTTTGTATTTATTTTTATATTTATTTTATATTTATTTATAATTATTTTTATTAATTATTTTTTATTAATTAATTTTATTTTTTTTAATTAATGTAAGGACTTTTTTTTCTTTTCGTATGGCGACCTGTCGCTTTTATTAATAACATTTTGGAGTAGATATGATATTTTGATCTGGTGGTTTCTTATGACTTAAATTAAATAATTTTATATTTTGATAGAATTTATTATTTTGTATATTGTTTTACGGGGAAAAGAAGACTTATTCAACCTTTCATGCTTTAATTAAAAAACAAAACAAACCATATTTATTGCTTTACACTGTATTTTTGCAGTCCCCTTAGGGGACTTGGACCAGCACTCATTTGATTGTGTAGCGCCGGTGTCCCTGCCCTCTGCTAGGCAGGGACGCTGTTCCCCTCACCCCTCTGCTCCGAGCCCGGCGTCCTCCTCCCGCTCTGCTGGCAGCGCGCGCTCCTTCCCGGCCACTGTGCTTAGGGCGCGCGCGCGCTCCCTCCCTCTTAAAGGGGCCGTGCGCGCCGTCCTAAGGAGTCCCCGGCCAATGGCCGGAGGACTTCACCATATATAGGCACCTCCTCCAAAATGGAGGTGCCCGAGCAATGTTGTTGCACTGTTCACTACTCTGCTTCAGCCCTCAGGTCCCGTTGCCAGTTACCTGACAGATTCCTGCCAGTTTACTGTCTGATTCCTGCCTGATATTCCGCTTACCTGCCTGCTAGCCTGAGGTCCGACGGTCTGCCTACCGACTCCTGTCAGTCTGTCTAAGGACCAGCTTGCCCGCTCACCTGGGAGCGCACATCTGCTACCTGCCTGCTAGCCTACCTGGAGGCTCCGCCGTCACGTGCTGTGACCACCTGCCATTCCAGAGACTCCTGCCCGCTCACCTGGGAGCGCACACCTGTTACCTGCCTGCTAGCCTACCTGGAGGCTCCGCCGTCACGTGCTGTGACCACCTGCCATTCCAGAGACTCTCGCTTGCTCACCTGGGAGCACACATCTACCATCTGCCTGCTAGCCTACCTGGAGGCTCTGCCATCACAGGTCGTACCTACCCTTTACCCAGAGACTGCCCCGGTCACTTGCCGTGACCTCCTGCCCGTTCATCCAGAGACTGCCCCGGTCACTTGCCGTGACCTCCTGCCCGTTCATCCAGAGACTGCCCCGGTCACTTGCCGTGACCTCCTGCCCGTTCATCCAGAGACTGCCCCGGTCACTTGCCGTGACCTCCAGCCCGTTCACTCAGAGACTGTCCCGGTCACCTGCTGTGACCGCCTGCCCGTCTTCCCTGGTTGCCACCCGCTCCCTTACAAGGACCGCCCCCTTGTATAGTAGCTCAGAGGTTCCGCCTCCCAGTCCCGTTACAGATTGCTTGAACTATGTACTGCCATAGTTTAGTATAGCAGTATTGTCAGGACCATCAGTGACGACACATGGGAGATCACACAATATCTCACCGTTGCCGTCACTCTGTCAAGATTCCGTCAGGGATCCATGCGCACACGATCCCGACTACTCACTACGTAGCTATCGGCAAGCGAGCAGAAAGCATATGGTGTCACACTCCCGGATTCCAATGCATGGAATATGTGTATACGCCCTGTACGGTTACTGCCAGCTTCACGATAGCCTAATTATTATTATTCACTGCCACCACCGGCCAGTTTGAAATATAATACAGGCCTGGTCGGACGCCTGCGTTCTGGTAGCGTATATGGCTTCGGGGGAGGGAACAATTACAGAGCAAAAGAAACAGGACTATTAAATTTTATATTTAATCCAAAAGGGAGGCATTGTTTAGGAAAAATATACAAAGATTTTACAAAAGGGGACAATACAATACATATGCAGTTGCACAAAATAATAAGGATTAAAGAAGACTTACTATAAGATCGCAGAGACGATTCAATATAGCTGGAGAGAGGTCGACCCACTTTGATTTGAACGTTATCGAACATGATCCTTTGCTTATAGTCTCTCTCTATACCCCCAGGCAATTAATATGGATCCATCCTCAGTGGATTCTTTTATGCCGAAGGGGAGACCTGCCCACACACCCCCTGTGCTGACATCACATGGGCTGGTCACCAGCCTTCATATTTTTATTAGAATATCTGGCTTTTGCGATAACTTATCGCTGGTTGATCGTAGAAGCTTGCAAGCAACGCCATATTTTCCAATATGAATTTACCTTTCTTTAGAGACCACACATGGCATAGCTGCGACCCGTTATTATGGTACTCTTGCACCACAGCTCCCCGGAGAGGCTTATGGCTACGAAAAAATAAGCATATTGTTCCCTAGCTGACCCTGCCACTAAAAATATGGGTCCCATTATTATCGGACGTATGGAGCTTTAGTTATTCCATACTTCGTGTCGGCTCTGAAAATACTGCAGTTTGCAGCTGGGGAATTGTCTTAGTTATTGTGTGTTTGAACTTAATGAGCTGCGTCCTCCTCATCTAGATGTAAATTGTCGCAAGTCTGTATCAGAGGAAAACACACTTGCATGCTAATTGGGTTTGTAGCACCTCTCTTTGTGCCAGCATCTGTCCAAGCCACTTCTGCTGTGGGTGATAATTTGCATACAGACAGATGGTAGATTGTCAGATTTTTCTGACAAGTATATAGTAAAAATCATGCTCTCCGATGTGGTTGGGCTTTACATGAGGGTTTTCAGCAGGCATGCCAGGATGCCCATGGGTGACTAATTGGATGCCCACCATGATCGTGCCACTTTATTGCCACTGTCAGAGATTCACAGCGTCATTTATGTGGTTAAAGAGTAACTGTTAGAGGCAGGTGTTGGGTGTATAACACAGCCAGCACCTGCCCTGTGTGGAGCGGGCTCAGCTCCTGAGCCTGCTTCATACACCTGCAACTGATTCATGATGTAATAGTACATCATGAAGCTATTTGGTCCTCACTTGAAATGGGGTAATAAGAGATTGGCTGCTTTCTGAAAAACTGTGCCACACCTGTCCATGGGTTATAGGTTTAGGTCATAATGTGGGTAAGTTTTACTGCCTATATTACGGCTGCAATAACGGGGCACATGGATTATTGAGAAATGGGTGTAATGGTCATGTCCGGTTTTCTGAGCTCATGCGGCAGACAGCTGGCAGGTACCCGGTGCCGAGCTGTTATTATGATCCCCAGTTTATGCCTCTCTGACAGATCCTGGAGATTGATGGTATTTGGGAATGTAATCAGCAGCACAAGTCTGTGTTTGTGGAGGGAGGGGAAACAGAAGCTGCGAGAGATAGAGCGACTAATCTCAGGTTGATGCGCATTAAGGATCAATACTGGTTTATTTGATTTAAGTAGGTGTAATTTGTGCTACTCGTTTTTTTTTTTATAGTAACCTGTTCATGTCTGGAGTACAGCGTAGATATTACAAAAAATATTTTAGATAGAGAAGTGCGATCCGTCACTGCACAGAACACGTCTCCTCCGGAGTCCAGTGGTTGCGGCTTTACACCACTCCATCCGACGCTCGGCACTGTGCTTGGTGATGTACGGCTGCATGCAGTTGCTCGCTATGAAACTCCCGGCAGGGGCGCAGTGTTTGTGCAGATGTTAATACCAGAGGAGGTCTGGACTCTGCAGTTATGGGGTCAGCAGAGCGGTGGTGACTTTTCTGCCCTCTGCTCCTCAGCACTCGGCCTCCAGCTCTGTAACGTTACGGGGTCTCCACTTCGTTGCTGCGGTTCCTTCCTCTTCTCAATAATATCACTCACAGGTGATGGTGGAATATATTCTTCACTTTTTGGCTGAGTTGCTGCAACCCCTTTAATGCATACGGCCAAGAAGTCAGAAGTGTAAATTGGACACTTTGGATTTTCTTATCCTCCTATTGATATTATAGACATGCACACTTGTCCAATGAGTGGCAGTGGCAGAGTGAGAGTGGTCTTTCCCACGAGGCAATATTGATTATGGGTCTCTTACCAATCACCTTAGTTATGATACGTGATCTGGGTAATCATAATGCCTTTGCGCATTCCCTTGGTGGCTCAGTGGTCTATAGGTTTGATTCCAACCAGAGGTGAGTTGTGAACGTATTTAGTTGTGGAAATTAAATGGTTAACCAGTAGGGCTGGTATTGGTTTATTACCCCCGTACCATTCGCAGATTACTCTCAGTCCATGATCATTATTGTTATTCGGTTTTATCGGTGACCTATATTCCATTTATTTGCAGTAACTGCAGAATTGAGGTCACAAATGATATTACTTACTTTGGGTTTAGTCTTTGGCTCAGCTCAGGTTATTTTGTTTTATAGACTTTAACCTGATAAGGGATGTGACGCTCGCAGATGGCACACGTGTTTTCTGGACCCACTGTGCCACGAGGCCGGGTTTGCTTAGTAGGGGAGCAGCTAAGTGGCTACCTGGTGTTCGCTGGAGCTCCTGATGGTGGAGTCAGTCTTGAGGTGCAGGTACCCGCCAGGTACCACTCCTAGGCAGACCCTGGTATTGCAGCTGCTGACCCCAAGGGTCAGGTATGTAGACACGGATACGGACTCAGGCTCCATTCAGACTACTAGGTTCAGGATCCACAGGTAGAACGGTTACTGACACGGAGTCTCAGACAGGGCTGATTCGGAGACTGGTTTTAGCCGTCCATATATACAGAATACTCGGATAGACACACCTTCAGACACAGGTACAGGCACCGGCTGCACAAGGACCGGGGGGGGCAGGTTCAGGTACCAGCCACACAAGGACCAGGGGACCTACCAACCCACTACGAGAATACCTAACTCACTAATAACTTAATGTTGCTTCGGCATCTCCCTATTAGGAAGGGTGCCTTTTATACAAGATGCTTCCCAGCAAGTGTCTGGAGGCATCTCAGCAGGTGCACACGCTGGCCCTTTTAAGAACAGCATTAGGCATGCCACCGTGAACTCATTAGAGAACCAGGAAGCAGGGAGAGCGCCAAGGGACACGCCACGCCACCCGGGCTGTGAGTATGTCGGCGTTCCTGCATGGAGGGAGAAGGAGAGCCATGCGGGGATGTCGGCAGCGGCCTTACAAGGGATCACATACTGAGGTGGAATCTCTAAGATGTAGATCAGAGTGAGCAGTACAGACCAGACACGATGGTGCAGTGGAGCGGGTCTCGCCGGATGGCTAGTAGAACAGCGAAAATGAGTATGGTGGAGTATGCAGATCGGTAGACAAATTGTGCAAGACATAAGAGGAAACAGTGGCATGTGTACGGATATACACAGATGTCATTGTCAGGTATTCTACAAAGACGACACGGGAAGATCGCGCAATATCTCGCCGTTGCCGTCACTCGGTCAGGATTTCGTCAGGGATCCACGACCACATGGTCCCTGCTCCCTACGTAGGTGTAACGGGTCTGGGAGGCGGAACCTCTGAGCTACTATACAAGGGGGCGGTCCTTGTAAGGGAGCGGGTGGCGACCAGGGAAGACGGGCAGGCAGTCACAGCAGGTGACCGGGACAGTCTCTGAGTGAATGGGCTGGAGGTCACGGCAAGTGACCGGGGCAGTCTCTGGATGAACGGGCAGGAGGTCACGGCAAGTGACCGGGGCAGTCTCTGGATGAATGGGCAGGAGGTCACGGCAAGTGACCGGGGCAGTCTCTGGATGAACGGGCAGGAGGTCACGGCAAGTGACCGGGGCAGTCTCTGGGTAAAGGGTAGGTACGACCTGTGATGGCAGAGCCTCCAGGTAGGCTAGCAGGCAGATGGTAGATGTGTGCTCCCAGGTGAGCAAGCGAGAGTCTCTGGAATGGCAGGTGGTCACAGCACGTGACGACGGAGCCTCCAGGTAGGCTAGCAGGCAGGTAACAGGTGTGCGCTCCCAGGTGAGCGGGCAGGAGTCTCTGGAATGGCAGGTGGTCACAGCACGTGACGGCGGAGCCTCCAGGTAGGCTAGCAGGCAGGTAGCAGGTGTGCGCTCCCAGGTGAGCGGGCAGGAGTCTCTGGAATGGCAGGTGGTCACAGCACGTGACGGCGGAGCCTCCAGGTAGGCTAGCAGGCAGGTAGCGGATGTGCGCTCCCAGGTGAGCGGGCAAGCTGGTCCATAGACAGACTGACCGGAGTTGGAGGGCAGACCGTCGGACCTCAGGCTAGCAGGCAGGTAGCAGAGGAGCGCTCCCAGGTGAGCGGGCAAGCTGGTCCTTAGACAGACTGACAGGAGTCGGTAGGCAGACCGTTGGACCTCAGGCTAGCAGGCAGGTAAGCAGAATATCAGGCAGGAATCAGACAGCAAACTGGCAGGAATCTGGCAGGTAACTGGCAACGGGACCTGAGGGCTGAAGCAGAGTAGTGAACAGTGCAACAACATTGCTCGGGCACCTCCATTTTGGAGGAGGTGCCTTATATATGGTGAAGTCCTCCGGCCATTGGCCGGGGACTCCTTAGGACGGCGCGCGCGGCCCCTTTAAGAGGGAGGGAGCGCGCGTGCGCGCGCCCTAAGCACAGTGGCCGGGAAGGAGCGCGCGCTGCCAGCAGAGCGGGAGGAGGACGCCGGGCTCGGAGCAGAGGGGTGGGGGGAACAGCGTCCCTGCCTAGCAGAGGGCAGGGACGCCGGCGCTACAGTACCCCCCCCCCTTTAGGCCCCCCCTTTTTTAGGCCAGAGAGAAATTTAGCTAGGATGAGAGGGGCATGGATGTTCTCCCGGGGCTCCCACGTTCTCTCTTCAGGACCAAACCCCTTCCAATCTACTAGAAAAAAGGTCTTCCCTCTTACCCTTTTGGTGGCCAGAATGTTCTCTACCTCAAATTCGTTTTCAGCGGAAACCAGAGCAGGAGGCGTACCTGTAGACTTGGAAAAAGAGTTAAGTACCACGGGTTTGAGGAGAGATACATGGAAGGAGTTAGGGATCCGCAAGTTGGCCGGGAGTTTCAATTTATAGGCCACCGGGTTGATCTGACTGATGACCTCCAGAGGACCGATGAACCGAGGCCCTAACTTATAGGAAGGAATCTTGAGCCGGACATACTTGGACGAGAGCCAGACCTTATCCCCTGGACGAAATTGAGGAGGATCCAGACGTTTTTTGTCAGCATGTCTTTTCATACGCTCGGATGACAGAAGGAGTGCGGATCGGGTACTCTCCCATATGGAGGAAAATTTGTTAACAAGAGATTCCGCAGCCGGATTGTCCACCGAGGTGGAGACGGGAAATGGGATCCGAGGATGCTGACCGAAGACAACAAAAAACGGCGATTTGGAGGAAGATTCGCTCTCGTGATTGTTGTAAGAAAATTCGGCCCATGGCAGGAGATCCACCCAGTCTGAATGGTGGGCATTAACGAAGTGCCGGAGGTAACTGGTCAGGTTCTGATTGATCCGCTCCACTTGACCATTAGACTGTGGGTGGTAAGCGGAGGAGAAGTCCAGGGTGACGTCTAGCAGTTTACAAGTGGCTCTCCAGAAGCGTGAGGTGAACTGTACCCCACGATCCGACACGATGTGGAGGGGCAGGCCATGAAGACGGAAGATGTGGCGGATAAAGTCTTTAGCCAGCTCGGGTGCAGACGGGAGGACTGGCAGGGGAACGAAATGAGCCATCTTGGAAAAGCGGTCAGCGACCACCCAAATGACCGTACAACCGGCAGAGACGGGGAGATCAGTTATAAAGTCCATTGCTATATGCTGCCAGGGGGCAGCAGGTACTGGAAGCGGAAGGAGGCGACCGGCTGGCAGATGTCTCGGAACCTTGTTGCGGGCGCAGGACACACAGGCAGAAACAAAGTCTATTACGTCCTTGTGCAGGGTAGGCCACCAGTAGTGCCGGGTAATAAGCTGGAGGGTCTTTTTCTGACCGGCGTGGCCAGCTAGTTTAGGCGAGTGACCCCAGTGTAGGATCTTCTCCCGATCAGGTACTGATACGAACGTCTTACCGGGAGGGAGACGATTTAGACTCACGGGAGCCACCTGCATTACTCTGGCGGGATCGATGATGTGTTTCGGTTCCTCCTCGAGATCAGACACCAGAAAGGATCGGGACAAGGCGTCCGCCTTGATGTTTTTGTCAGCCGGGCGAAAATGAAGAATAAAATCAAAGCGAGCAAAAAACAAGGACCACCGAGCTTGGCGCGGGTTAAGTCTCTGGGCATGCTGGAGGTAAGCCAAGTTCTTGTGGTCAGTGTAAATTATTACCAGGTGAAGAGCCCCTTCGAGCAGGTAACGCCACTCCTCCAATGCCAGCTTGATGGCCAATAACTCTCGATCTCCTATGGAATAGTTGCGCTCAGAAGAGGAGAAGAGTTTGGAGAAGAAGCCACAAGTTACCATTCTCCCGGAAGATGATTTTTGGGTAAGTACCGCTCCGGCTCCAGAGGAGGAGGCGTCAATCTCCAGGAAGAACTGCTTGTTGCCATCTGGGCGATGCAGCACCGGGGCGGAAGAGAAGGCCTGTTTTAAGGAAAGAAAGGCCTCCTCTGCTTCGGGCGGCCACTCTCTGGGATTAGTGCCCTTACGGGTGAGCGCGGAAATTGGGGCAGTCCGGGAAGAGAAGTGCGGTAAGAAGAGGCGGTAGTAGTTGGCGAAGCCCAGGAACCGCTGAATGGCCTTCAACCACTCCGGTCAGGGCCATTTCTCGATGGCAGACAGTTTCTCTGGATCCATTCGAAGGCCGGTCTGAGAAATAATGTAGCCCAAAAACGGAAGCGAGGTCTGCTCAAAGAGGCACTTCTCATATTTAGCGAAGAGGTGATTCTGCCTGAGCCTGAGCAGGACCTGACGAACGTCTCTCCGGTGAGTCTGGAGATCCGGAGAGAAGACCAAGATGTCGTCCAGGTACACCACTACGCAGGAGTAGAGAAGGTCCCGGAAGATGTCATTGACCAACTCTTGAAAGACGGCAGGAGCGTTACAGAGACCAAAGGGCATTACCAGATATTCATAGTGGCCGTCCCGGGTGTTGAATTCAGTCTTCCATTCATCCCCTTGACGGATACGGACCAGGTTGTACGCCCCACGGAGGTCCAGTTTGGTGAAGATTCTAGCCCCCCTCAGACGATCAAATAATTCTGGAATGAGCGGAAGGGGGTACTTATTCTTCACCGTGATCTGGTTAAGGCCTCTATAATCTATACAGGGACGGAGAGAGCCGTCCTTCTTTTTTACGAAAAAGAAGCCTGCTCCCGCCGGGGAGGTAGATTTCCGGATGAATCCCCTGGCCAAATTCTCCTCAATATATTCGGACATCGACCGGGTCTCAGCAGCGGACAATGGGTAAATACGCCCACGGGGAGGCGTAGTACCGGGCAACAGGTCGATAGGACAGTCGTATGGTCTATGAGGGGGTAATGTCTCTGCCTCCTTTTTATTAAAGACATCAGCAAATGACCAATAGGGAATCGGAAGTCCAGGTAGATTAGTTGGGGTAGGAGAAGGACGGGCGGGATGAACAGGAACCAAACAAGTCTTATGACAGTCCTGTCCCCAGCGAAGGACTTCTCCGGTCTGCCAGTCAAGCACGGGTGCATGTCTCTGGAGCCAAGGTAGACCTAGTAAGAGGGCGTGAGAGAGTCCAGGCAGAACATGAAAAGAGATGCTCTCAGAATGCAGCATTCCCACCTGCAGAGTTACGGATTCGGTGATGAGTTGGATGGGACGTGGTAAGAGGCCCCCATCCACAGCAGTGACAGATAATGGTATAGCCAGAGGTTTGGTGGGAATGCGGTATTTTTCTACCAGGGCCTGTGAAATAAGATTCCCGGCCGCTCCAGAGTCAAGTTGGGCTAGTTCGAAATAACGATTCTCCCCGCAGATAATTGAGACTGAAAGCAGCAGAGATGGAGAGGATTTATTCTTGTCTAGGTCGACCTCTCTGAGCGAACCTAGACACAGGCGTTTCCCGACCTCTCCGGGCAGGTACGGATCCGGTGCTCCTTACTGCCACAGTAGAAGCAGCTCCCCTCAGCACGGCGTAAGTCCTGACGGGTTTTGACCATCTTGGTCTGGTCGACCTGCATAGGCTCAGGAGAGTGTACCTGGGGAGAAACGGAGGGAGTGACGGATTTCTGAAAAGTAGGAGCTAGACGTGGAAACCTCCTCTCACGGGTGACTTCTTTGGCACGCTCCTGGAACCGTAGGTCAATCCGGGTGGCAAGAGTTATTAGGTCATCGAGAGTGGTAGGAATGTCTCGACCGGCAAGTTCATCTTTAATACTGCCGGACAGACCCTCCCAGAAGACAGATACCAGAGCGTCGTTATCCCAGGCCAGCTCCGAGGCAAGGGTACGGAACCGTATGGCATATTGGCCCACGGTGAGACTTCCCTGACGGAGGCGTAGCAGAGATGATGCGGATGAGGTCTTCCGTCCAGGTTCGTCGAAGACTTTCCGGAAAGCCATGAGAAAGGCAGGCAAGTCGGACACCAGGGGGTCTCCTCTCTCCCATAGAGGATTTAGCCAGGCCAGGGCCTCCCCGGTGAGATGGGACATGATGAAGGCAATTTTGGCCCGGTCGGAGTTAAACTGGTGGGACAGGAGTTCAAAGTGCAGGGTGCACTGATTTATAAAGCCCCGAGCCAGAGCTGAGTCGCCTCCGAAGCGAGGAGGTGCAGAAAGCCGGGGTCCGGGGTAGGATACCATAGTATTGGTGGGCAGCGGAGCTGCCGGATTACGAGTCATGGCACTGGCGGTGGTTGCTGGTGGAGCAGTCAGAGTGTCCAGGCGAGTATTGACATTCCGCAGGTGACCCAGGATGGACTCCTGTTGGGACCTCTGACGGGACAGTTCATGACACAGGTCCGAGAGTGAGGGAGCTTGGGTGCCACCGGGTTCCATGGCCCGAGCAAACTGTAACGGGTCTGGGAGGCGGAACCTCTGAGCTACTATACAAGGGGGCGGTCCTTGTAAGGGAGCGGGTGGCGACCAGGGAAGACGGGCAGGCAGTCACAGCAGGTGACCGGGACAGTCTCTGAGTGAACGGGCTGGAGGTCACGGCAAGTGACCGGGGCAGTCTCTGGATGAACGGGCAGGAGGTCACGGCAAGTGACCGGGGCAGTCTCTGGATGAACGGGCAGGAGGTCACGGCAAGTGACCGGGGCAGTCTCTGGATGAACGGGCAGGAGGTCACGGCAAGTGACCGGGGCAGTCTCTGGGTAAAGGGTAGGTACGACCTGTGATGGCAGAGCCTCCAGGTAGGCTAGCAGGCAGATGGTAGATGTGTGCTCCCAGGTGAGCAAGCGAGAGTCTCTGGAATGGCAGGTGGTCACAGCACGTGACGGCGGAGCCTCCAGGTAGGCTAGCAGGCAGGTAGCAGGTGTGCGCTCCCAGGTGAGCGGGCAGGAGTCTCTGGAATGGCAGGTGGTCACAGCACGTGACGGCGGAGCCTCCAGGTAGGCTAGCAGGCAGGTAGCGGATGTGCGCTCCCAGGTGAGCGGGCAAGCTGGTCCATAGACAGACTGACAGGAGTTGGAGGGCAGACCGTCGGACCTCAGGCTAGCAGGCAGGTAGCAGAGGAGCGCTCCCAGGTGAGCGGGCAAGCTGGTCCTTAGACAGACTGACAGGAGTCGGTAGGCAGACCGTTGGACCTCAGGCTAGCAGGCAGGTAAGCAGAATATCAGGCAGGAATCAGACAGCAAACTGGCAGGAATCTGGCAGGTAACTGGCAACGGGACCTGAGGGCTGAAGCAGAGTAGTGAACAGTGCAACAACATTGCTCGGGCACCTCCATTTTGGAGGAGGTGCCTTATAGATGGTGAAGTCCTCCGGCCATTGGCCGGGGACTCCTTAGGACAGCGCGCGCGGCCCCTTTAAGAGGGAGGGAGCGCGCCCTAAGCACAGTGGCCGGGAAGGAGCGCGCGCTGCCAGCAGAGCGGGAGGAGGACGCCGGGCTCGGAGCAGAGGGGTGGGGGGAACAGCGTCCCTGCCTAGCAGAGGGCAGGGACGCCGGCGCTACAGTAGGTATCGGCAAGCGACCAGTTAGCGTATGGCGTCACACCTCCGGATTCCAAAGCATGGAATATGTGTATACGCCCCGTACGGTTACTGTCAGCTTCTTGATAGCCCAATTATTATAATTTGCTGCCACCACTTGCCGCGTTTGAACTATAATACAGGCCTGGCCGGACGCCTGCTTTCTGGTAGCATATGGCTATGGGGAAGGGAACGATTACATAACAAAAGAAACAAAATTAATACATTTTATATTTAATCCAAAAGGGAGGCAGTGTTTAAGAAAAATATACCCACGTGGTTAAAATTGTTGGTACCCCTCGTTTAATGAAAGAAAAACCCACAATGGTCACAGAAATAACTTGAATCTGACAAAAGCAATAAATTAAAAATCTATGAAAATGAACAAATGAAAGTCAGACATTGCTTTTCTGCTTCCACAGAATTAAAAAAAAAATTAAACTCATAAAATAGGCCTGGACAGAAATGATGGTACCCCTGAAAGTAATGTGACAAAAGGGACATGTTTAATCAAGTTGTGTCCACTAATTAGCATCACAGGTGTCTACAATCTTGTAATCAGTCAGTGGGCCTGTATATAGGGCTACAGATACTCACTGTGCTGTTTGGTGACATGGTGTGTACCACACTCAACATGGACCAGAGGAAGCAAAGGAAAGAGTTGTCTCAGGAGATTAGAAAGAAAATTATAGACAAGCATGTTAAAGGTAAAGGTTATAAGACAATCTCCAAGCAGCTTGATGTTCCTGTGACTACAGTTGCACATATTATTCAGAAATTTAAGATCCATGGGACTGTAGCCAACCTCCCTGGATGTGGCCGCAGGAGGAAAATTGATGACAAATCAAAGAGACGGATAACACGAATGGTAACAAAAGAGCCCAGGAAAATTTCTAAAAAGACTAATGGTGAACTTCAAGCTCAAGGAACATCAGTGTCAGATGGCACCATCCGTCGTTGTTTGATCCAAAGTGGACTTCATGGGAGACGACCAAGGAGAACACCATTGTTGAAAAAAAAATTATAAAAAAGCCAGACTGGAATTTGCCAAACTACATGTTGACAAGACACAAAGCTTCTCGGAGAATGTCCTATGGACAGACGAGACAAAAATGGAAGTTTTGGCAAGGCACATAAGCTCTAGGAGTGGGCCAAAATACCTGTGGAGAGGCGCAGAAGTCTCATTGACAGTTACAGGAATCGTTTGATTGCAGTGATTGACTCAAAAGGTTGTTCAACAAAATATTAAGTTGAGAGTCCCATCATTTCTGTCCAGGCCTATTTCATGAGGTTAATTTTTTTTAAAATTCTGTGGAAGCAGGGTTGAAAAGCAATGTCTGACTTTCATTTGTTCATTTTCATAGATTTTTTATTTATTATTACTTTTGTCAGATTCAAGCTATTTCTGTGACCATTGTGGGTTTTTCTTTCATTAAATGAGGGGTACCAACAATTTTGACCACGTGTGAACAAGATTTAACAAAAGGGGACAATTCAATACATAAGCAGTTACACAAAATAATAAGGATTAAAGCAGAAACAAATAATACAATCACTGGGACGATTCAATATAGCTGGAGGGGATCTCTCCTCTGATTTGACTGTTACCGAACAGGATCCATTGCTATAATAAATATAACTCCCTTAAAGAATGCCTCTCTATCCTCTGTGGATTCTCTTATACCTAAGGGGAGACCAGCCCACACACCCCCTGTGCTGACATCACGTGGGATGGACTCTAGCCTGCACATTTTTATTAAGAGAATTTTTTTTTGGGATAACTTATCGCTGGTTGATCTCAGAAGCCCAAAATAAATACCATATTTTCTATTATGATTTTACCTTCATTTAGAGACCACACATGGCGCAGTTGTGATCTACTATTTTGTTACTTTTGCATCACAGCCCCCCAGAGGGGCTTACGGCTACGAAAAAATAAGCATCTTGTTCCTTGGCTGACCCTGTCTATAAAAATGTGGGTCCCATCATTGTCAGAATTATGGAATTTCCAATATTTCATATTTTGTATCGGTGCCCTAAAACCTGGGAACTTCGGTTAAATTCCCTTGGAAGTCCTGGGAATGAAACGTCCTCAGCCACATGTAAATTGTCGCAATCCTGCGTCTAATCATCCCCTGCCTCTATCAGTGGAAAACACACTCCCATTTTAAGTAGGTTGGTGGCACCTCTTGTGTGCCAGTGTTTGTTTAAGCTACTTCAGCTGTGGGTGATAATTTGCAGAGAGACAGAAGCTGGGCTGTCAGCTCTCTTGTAACAAATGGGGGATAAGGGAGGGATGAAGATGGGCTTGGGAGAAATGGTTAATATTTTCAGTATTTCTCAATATTTCCCAGACAGTCATCAATCTGGGACATGCAGCAGACAAATGGTTAATATCAGAGCAGTATGCTTGCAGCAAACAGATGGTTAATTGCAGGACAGCAGTAATGAATAGGAAACCTGACCACTTGCTTGCAGAGGTGATTACACACTGTTGCAGCAGAGTTGAGATTGTAATAGCACCAAAATTTACAAGACTTAGCTAGAAATAGTTGTAGATTGTTGGATAGCAGGCAGGAGTTTTGTAGTGAAATGATTAGATAGCTGTGTGATATGGATGATGAGGCAAACTCCTGTAATACATGTGGATGCTGAAATATATGCTTCCTGAATACTCATGCAGCACATGGCTGCCTGAGTTGGTCTTAAAAGACCTTGGATGATAGGAAAGGACACAAGGCCTGGTGCCTGAGCCAGGACTGGTGAGTAACCTAATACATTTTATCACTTTTAGGCTATGTATTTTCTCTCATCAGAAAAATCGGGCCGATTATGCTAATCAAACTCTGATCAGAGAGTGACCATAGTGTGACCTGATCCTCTTAGATGAGAAAAAGATGGAGAGAAAAATGTCTCCATCTTCTCCATTGTGTCAGTCTGTGGAAAGCAGAATGCACTCAGATGTCATGTGAGTGCAGTGCAAGGTTTTCCACAGACTCATTGACTCGCATGGTGGAGGGCGATCCGATAATCGGATCCAACTCAGGCACGCCGCATAGAATAGCATTGTTCTGAGTGCGTTCCGATGTTTTGACAGATCGCACTCAGACCGAAAATACAGCCTTGTGCACGAGCCCTAAAAAGCCCAAGTCGACTATTACCAATACTAACACTACAAAGTGACACATATTACCACTATACACTGGATTTTTTTTTATTCGAACTAAGTATCCCACCATTTTGCAGTTTTTCTTTCGTGCCACTCTGTTCCAAATTTATGCCCCCTGGTAATAATGATGCAAACTTTCCCTTCAACAACTGGGCGTATATCACAGAACTTCTCTGTGGGCGCGGACATTGGCCAACATCAGAAGAGAAAAAGCAAATGCCCACAAAGAAGTTCTGTGGTATACACCCAGTTGGCTAAAAGGAAAATTTGCACCTTTATTTTATGGGGGTATAACTTTGCAACAGAGGGGCACAGCAAAAAAAGAAAAACTGTTCCAGAATCAGTGAAGCCACACCAATTGGAGGAGGTACTCATCTTAAATAAAAAAAAAAATCTAGTGAAACGTCCTGTTTAAGAAAACCTGGGAACGCAGGCGAAATTGAAACCCCAGAACTAATCAATATTTCATGATTAACTGAACAAACCTAAACCCAATTTTAAACAAATCGCCCAAAATTCCCATTGGTTCTATATGACATACTTTGTAGTTTACAATTGTGTTTTTTCTTTCCCAGAATTAATGTAGAATATGATGCTCAGGACAGATAAACAAAACCTTAAATAGTACCACCTTTTTCGGAAAGAAGCAATAGATTGAGGCAAGATATTCTCCATAGACTTGGAACTGACGTCAGCTACATCTGTGCATGAAACCCAACACTACCCGACAGAGGCAGCCAGCGCAATTGTTCCCGGCTCATGAATGTGAATCGGGGCCGGCAGCAGGGTCACGATCTGCGCACAAGTCCAGTGATGTAAGATTTTCCTATTCATACCATCCCCAGTGTGCACTGTGTCAAGGCCAGGCACCAAAACGGAGATCTTTCACAGATCAAAACTCTTGAACGTAGATTTAAAGGGATTCTTTAGTTTAAAAAAAATATGTGCAAAAAAATTAGGGAAAAAAGAATATTAAACATGAGGGTGGTCCTCCATTTGTATATCTATTAGTCAGAGTAGTAAGAGTGGCTAGAAAGTGTGTCTGTCACTCTGGAGGACTTGACCCGTCAGTACTTTATTTCTCCAGTGGAGGCAACTTCCCGGAAGTTGAACAGGTTCTCTGTCAAATTACATTAGATTCACTGGATACTTTTCCAACAAAGTACTGTCTAAAGTGAGTGGACCACCTCTATAGGGAGTCTGACAGCACAAAATGACTGTTCAAACTAAGCACAGGACCTTGGTGCACCCTTGGTGTGGCAAAACAGTACAGGGCGCCTTCCCATCTACTGGTTTTAGATTTCCATCTGCCCTTCTCATGCTCT
Organism: Phyllobates terribilis; assembly: GCF_046119375.1. Classification (NCBI taxonomy): domain Eukaryota; kingdom Metazoa; phylum Chordata; class Amphibia; order Anura; family Dendrobatidae; genus Phyllobates; species Phyllobates terribilis. Next base: position 372,195,648 of record NW_027362769.1, read on the forward strand.
GGTTAATGGCAAAGCTGTCGATTAAGGAAAAGGAAGGCAAAAATAAGTGGAAAACAAGTAGGTGGGAAGATGCACTGAACTGGTCGGCCACACCAAGGGTGCACCGAGAGCCTGTGCTTGGTTTGAACAGTCATTTTGTGCTGACAGATGCCCTTCAAAGACAAACTGAGTAATACTCGCCTGGAAAGCCCAATTAATTTTATAATATACATCATGGACACAATTTGGGGATCCTGCCTGTGCTTTATCGATCAGATGGGATCTCTTTTTTTTTTACCCTGCCCAAGGCCTATATCGTGTTTGTGTATATATGTACACGTGACACCACAAGGTGTTGGCCATAAAAAAAAAACCCTGTTGTAAAAACGACCGATAAAACCAGTGGCCTATTTATAGCAGACGACACAATACAAACAAAGCATGCCGATTCTTGTGAATGGAGGTTGGTTTGCCTTTTTTTATGGTGGCACGCTACTACTACACCCATAACATCTGTCCCATAATGTCAGCCTGACTTGACTTTGCTGGATCTTCTCGGAAGAATATTGTAGTAATTTAAAGGGGTTGTCCAATATAAAAAAACAAATATGCATAAAATAAAAATCTGTGGCATACTCACTTTCCAGCAGCTGTGCAGACTGAGCACAGGCTGCTTCAAGGGTCTGCAACTGCTTCAGAAGCAGTATTCTTCCATTTTGAAGTCAGAGGACCGCAGCAGCTTGTGATTGGTTGCTGCAGTGACGTGACTAGAAGCGCGCGCCATCAGATGTTTCTCTAGTATTTGTTTGTAGTATTTATATGCATAGTAGATACAGTTGCAGTCAAAATGATTCAACCCCTCAATGTAAATTCAATTTAGTTGAAAAATTTAAAAATTTTCTGCTAATTGTCCATAAACCAAACACGAACAATGTAAATTGCTAAATTCATTTATGTAACAAGTGGCTTCTCCTGATTCAGCACAAAATAACCTTTCTACTGACTACGGCAGACTCAAAATTATTCACCCAATTCATGAAAAGTGTCTTAAGAACTTAGTAGAGCCCCTCTGGCTGTTATAACCTGCTGCAAACATGATACATCACCAGCTTCTTACAAGGTTCCTGAGAAATCTTAGCCCATTCCTGATGAGCAATGGCCTACAGGTCACTAATGTTAAAGGGTTTGCTACGACAACCATCATCAAATCCCATCAAAGATTTGTTATGGGGTTCAAATCAGGCAAGTGTGACAGCCACTCCAACGTCTTCAATGAATTCTGACACCAAGGTTTGATGGACTTGGTGGAATGGTTGGGATCATTGTCCTGTTTCAAGGTCCAATTACGCCCAGGTTTCAGTTTCTTCATGGAAGGCATGACGTTTTCTCTTAGGATTTCCTGATACTGGATTGAAACCATCTTTCCTCCACACATTGCAAGTTTCCAGTGTCAGAGAAAGCAAAGCAGCCCCAGAGCATCACTATAGATATCACCAAGCGACCGCCATGCTTCACTGTAACCAGCACTGAGCCACCACCATGCTTCATTGTAGGCATCACCGAGCTCCCACCATGCTTCATTGTAGCCATCATTGAGCCCGCACCATGTTTCACTGTAACAATCATTAATCCACCGCCATGCTTCATTATAGGCATCACCGAGCCATCACCATGCTTCACTGTAGACATCACCAAGCCACTTCCATACATCATGAGCCACCACCATGCTTCACTGTAGACATCACCGAGCTGTCATACTTCACTGTAGGCATTACCGCGCCACAGCCATGCTTTACTGTAACCATCACTAAGCCAACGCCATGCTTCACTGTAGACATCACCGAGCCATCATACTTCACTGTAGGCATTACCGAGCCACCGCCATGCTTCACTCTAGATATCGAGCTGTCATACTTCACTGTAGGCATTACTAAGCCACCGCCATGCTTTACTGTAGTCAGGTTGTTTTTTTTCAGTGTGAGCTTTATTCTTCTTCCTTCAGACATACCACTGATCCATAGGCCCAAAATGTTCCAAGTTTTGCTTCATTAACCCACAGAACAGAGTCCCAAAAACGTTTGCGGCTTCTTTATATGTTTTCAGCATATTGAAAGTGCTTTTGGGTGATTAGAGGTGACGTGCTGGAGTTCGGGCATGGAGACCTTTAAGCTTGATGTTCAAACTGAAACCTTAGTCCCTAGTGCCATCCCATCTGCTGCCGGTCTTTGGCAGTATCTTGAGTGGATTACTCTCCTGACAACCCAAAAATATACGTGAAATTAGGCAATTGCCCCTGATGAACCCTGCCAGAAACTGGTGTCTGGCTATGCATCACAATTGCAGCAGGTCATAACAGCAGGTCACAACAGCCAGAGGGGCAGCAGGTGATAACAGCCAGAAGGTACTTTGGTTTATTATAAACACCAGAAAGTTTGTAAATGTGTTAATAAACCTTGCTTGATTGCTATTACGTGGACCACCTTAATAAATAATAATGATTCCACCATGATAATTTTTCTTCAATAACACAGGTGTCCAATTCTTCTAGAGCCCTCCTATTTTCAACTTTGGCATTGTTGAGTGCGGTTTCTATGACAGAAGAGTGGGCGAGAGCTCCTGCTGGGGCCAGATGCCTTACAGGAAAAACAATTTGGGGTCTTCAGCTGGACATGGTTTGTAATATTTTCTATGGATATGTTTAGTAGATATATACAGTACAGACCAAAAGTTTGGACACACCTTCTCATTTAAAGATTTTTCTTGTATTTTCATGACTATGAAAATTGTACATTCACACTGAAGGCATCAAAACTATGAATTAACACATGTGGAATTATATACTTAACAAAAAAGTGTGAAACAACTGAAAATATGTCTTATATTCTAGGTTCTTCAAAGTAGCCACCTTTTGCTTTGATGACTGCTTTGCACACTCTTGGCATTCTCTTGATGAGCTTCAAGAGGTAGTCACCGGAAATGGTCTTCACTTCACAGGTGTGCCCTGTCAGGTTTAATAAGTGGGATTTCTTGCCTTATAAATGGGGTTGGGACCATCAGTTGTGTTGTGCAGAAGTCTGGTGGATACACAGCTGATAGTCCTACTGAATAGACTGTTAGAATTTGTATTATGGCAAGAAAAAAGCAGCTAAGTAAAGAAAAACGAGTGGCCATCATTACTTTAAGAAATGAAGGTCAGTCAGTCCGAAAAATTGGGAAAACTTTGAAAGTGTCCCCAAGTGCAGTTGCAAAAACCATCAAGCGCTACAGAGAAACTGGCTCATATGAGGACGGCCCCAGGAAAGGAAGACCAAGTCACCTCTACTTCTGAGGATAAGTTTATCCGAGTCACCAGCCTCAGAAATCGCAGGTTAACAGCAGGTCAGATTAGAGACCAGGTCAATGCCACACAGAGTTCTAGCAGCAGACACATCTCTACAACAACTGTTAAGAGGAGACTTTGTGCAGCAGGCCTTCATGGTAAAATAGCTGCTAGGAAACCACTGCTAAGGACAGGCAACAAGCAGAAGAGACTTGTTTGGGCTAAAGAACACAAGGAATGGACATTAGACCAGTGGAAATCTGTGCTTTGGTCTGATGAGTCCAAATTTGAGATCTTTGGTTCCAACCACCGTGTCTTTGTGCGACGCAGAAAAGGTGAACGGATGGACTCTACATGCCTGGTTCCCACCGTGAAGCATGGAGGAGGAGGTGTGATGGTGTCGGGGTGCTTTGCTGGTGACACTGTTGGGGATTTATTCAAAATTGAAGGCATACTGAACCAGCATGGCTACCACAGCATCTTGCAGCGGCATGCTATTCCATCCGGTTTGCGTTTAGTTGGACCATCATTTATTTTTCAACAGGACAATGACCCCAAACACCTCCAGGCTGTGTAAGGGCTATTTGACCAAGAAGGAGAGTGATGGGGTGCTACGCCAGATGACCTGGCCTCCACAGTCACCAGACCTGAACCCAATCGAGATGGTTTGGGGTGAGCTGGACTGCAGAGTGAAGGCAAAAGGGCCAACAAGTGCTAAGCATCTCTGGGAACTCCTTCAAGATTGTTGGAAGACCATTTCCGGTGACTACCTCTTGAAGCTCATCAAGAGAATGCCAAGAGTGTGCAAAGCAGTCATCAAACCAAAATGTGGCTACTTTGAAGAACCTAGAATATAAGACATATTTTCAGTTGTTTCACACTTTTTTGTTAAGTATATAATTCCACATGTGGTAATTCATAGTTTTGATGCCTTCAGTGTGAATGTACAATTTTCATAGTCATGAAAATAAAGAAAAATCTTTAAATGAGAAGGTGTGCCCAAACTTTTGGTCTGTACTGTATATATATATATATATATATATATATATATATTTATAAAACCCTACATATCAGCCAAGTTTTCCTCTAAACTTTGGACTTAACCAGAGACTTTTCCTTTTTTCTCGGCCTTAGAAGCTCTCTCCACGTCACCAGTCCCAGCACTTACGCTGAGCCGCCGGCTTAGTTTTATCTGATCCGTCAGTGCTCAGTTTGTGCCGAGAAATCTCATAATGAATAGAGATGATTTCGGGTTATCGCCATGAATAATCAGCTGCCTATAAATAGGACTGCTCTGCGGTCATCTTTCCCGTAAGCTCAGCTTTATCTCCCACCTGGGAAGCCGCTCCTTGTTTTATGTATAGGTCTCGCTGTGCCCTTATACAGCTCCATCTCACCCCAACTGTTTGCTAGGGTTGGTAAACTGGGTCCTTCAGTTCCCTGTGAGGAAGAAAGCTACAATCCCGTATCTGGGAAATGTTTTCTTGTTCTGCTGATTGGTGGGCATCCCAGGGGTCCGACTGGCATGGACGCTCAGTGATGCCGTCAGATAGGGAAGCATAAACCATTTAAAGGGTTTGATAGAAAGTTTGAGCTGATCATGGGGTGTCCTGATCCCGGAATTTGTGGGGGAACCCAGCAATTTTTAATTCGTCGACAGCGCCACCAGTGGGGAAATTAAGCATTACAGTGTCTATTGATCAATACTGACTTCTAGGATCGCTACTTCCAATAGGTGGCGCTACAGTTCTAATTCTCTTCCTCTCTGAAGAGACAATTTGCATATTTAATTACTCAGAGGAGCATCAATGGCTTATAAGACTCCTCACTCTGACATGCCAGGCTTGGCACTCTCCAAAAGGTGAAACGTTACCCCTTAAACTCAGTCTCTTAGGGAAATCTGCTTCTTTTTCTGCCAGAATTGATCAGTCATGATCAAAATTCTCAATTCTGAGGCCTAAGGGGTTACGTTTCTCCTTGTGGAGTGACATGAAAAACCTGGCATATCAGAGTGAGGAGACTTAAAAGCATATTTAATTTCCCAGAGGAGCATACATGGCTATTAAGTCTCCTCACTCTGACATGCCATGCCTGGTTTGTCACTCTCCACAAGGAGAAACGTTACCCCTTAAACCTTAGTCCAGAGCCTCTCACCTAACCAAATCAGATCTCATTCTTTGCGCTGATGAGGGGCAATACCCCGAAACACTGTGTCTGCAAATTGAGATTATGTTTTGGAGTTTTTAGTTTCCTGAAGTAGTTTTGGAAGAGTTTTTGAAGCGGTTTGGAAGAGTTTTTTTTTCCTGAAGTGTTTTTTTTTTTTTTTTTTTAAATCCTTTTCATTGGACAAAAAGCCTAAATTTGTGTTGTTTTCTTTTAGGAGCAGCTTGAAAGAAGTGTTGTGTACTTTCTTTTTAACACAAGGCGGTTTTCCAAAACCTGAAGTGCTAAAAAAAACCACGCAAAACACTGAACATATGAACAATAAGATATGAATAGAAAGTCATTCAAGAAGTTTTTCAGGCACATTTTTGGAGTGTACCACCTCTATATAAAAATACAAATCCTCAAAAACCTGCATGTACACATAGCCTTAGGCTATGTTCACACATGGCATTTTTTTCTGCACTCTTGGCAGCAACTGGCTGCATTTTTTTCTCCTGCACTTTTTTGGGGAAAAAAAAACACACCAGAAAAAAAAACCCTGCAAAAATGCCACATGTGAACATACCCTTAGGATATGATCAGGGTTTTTTTTTTTACATGGATTAAGAAGCGAATCCTCTCCTTAATCTACATAAATACCCTTTTCTTGTTAAAACGCTCCCCACTGATTTCAATGGGAGATCCACGTTGCTGTATGTACAGTACAGCAAATTTTTTGAGACAAGGTTTTTAAAACCTCGCTGTGTGACAAAAATAAGAATCGTGTCCCTTGTTAGTTGTAGATTCCTTGAGAAATCTGCTCAAAACTTGACATCGAAGACAAAAGGCTGCAAAAAACTTCTGGAAAAAAAAATGTAAAAAAAAGCTTAAAAAAACAGATGTGAAAATCTCTGATCTGCTTAGTCTATTGGTCATTATAAAAACAGGATGAGGTACAGTTGTGCTCAAAAGTTTACATACCCCGGCAGAATTTTTGCTTTGTTGGCCTTGTTTCAGAGAATATGAATGATAACAAAAAAACGTTTTCTCCACTCATGGTTATTGGTTGGGTGAAGCCATTTATTGTCAAACTACTGTGTTTTCTCTTTTTATATCTTAATGACAACCAAAAACATCCAAATGACCCTGATCCAAAGTTCACATACCCTGGTGATTTTGGCCTGATAACATGCACAGAATTTGATACAAATGGGTTTGAATGGCTACTAAAGGTAACACCCTCACCTGTCACCTGTTTGCTTGTAATCAGTGTGTGTGCATAAAAGCTGAGTGAGTTTCTGGGATCCACAGACTCTTGCATCTTTCATCCAGCCACTGACGTTTCTGGATTGTGAGTCATGGGAAAATTAAAAGAATTGTCATCGGATCTACGGGAAAAGGTAGTTGAACTGTATAACACAGGAAAGGGATACAAAAAAATATCCAAGGAATTGATAATGCCAGTCAGCAGCGTTCAAACTGTGATTAACAAATGGAAAAACGGGCTCTGTAAAAACCAAACCACGGTCAGGTAGACTAACAAAAATTTCGGCCACAACTGCCACGAAAATTGTTTGGGATGCAAAGTAAAACCCAAAAATAACATCAGCTGAAATTCAGAACTCGCTGAACATTAGCGGTGTGGCTGTGTCAAGATGCACAATAAGGAGGCACTTGAAGAAAAATGGGCAGCATGGTCGAGTCGCCAGAAGAAAGCCATTACTGCACAAATGCCACAAAGTATCTCGCTTACAATACGCCAAACAGCACATAGACAAGCCTCAAAACTTCTGGAACAAGGTAATTTGGAGTGATGAGACCAAAATTTAACTTTTTGACCACAAGCATAAACGTTACATTTGGAGAGAGGTCAATAAGGCCTATGATGAAAGGAACACCATTCCTACAGTAAAGCACGGAGGTGGATCGCTGATGTTTTGGGGATGTGTGAGCTACAAAGGCACAGGAAACTTGGTAAAAGTTGAAGGAAAGATGAATGTAGCATGTTATCAGCACATATAGGAGGCAAATTTGCACTCATCAGCTCGGAAACTGCGCATGGACGTTAAAACATGACAACGATCAAAAACACAAAGCCAAGTCGACCTGTCATTGGCTACAGCAGAACAAAGTGAAGGTTCTGGAGTGGCCATCTCCGTCTCCTGACCTCAATATCATTGAGCCACTCTGGGGAGATCTCAAGCGCGCAGATAATGCTAGACAGCCCAGGAATTTACAGGAACTGGAGGCTTTTTGATAAGAAGAATGGGCAGCTTTACCATCTGAGAAAATAAAGAACCTCATCCACAACTACCACAAAAGACTTCAAGCTGTCATTGATGTTAGAGGGGGCAATACACGGTATTAAGAACTCGGGTATGTGAACTTTTGATCGGGGTCATTTGGATGTTTTTGGTTGTCATTAAGATTTAAATAGAGAAAACACAGTAGTTTGACAATAAATGGCTTCACCCAACCAATAATCATGAGTGGAGAAAAAGTTTTTTTTATTATCATTCATATTCTCTGAAACAAGGCAAAGAAAGGAAAAATTCTGCCGGGGTATGTAAACTTTTGAGCACAACTGTATGGGAAGCTGTTTGTTCCTTATACTGGAAGACTGGTGGTGCGCCAGAGGTTTTCTTTCCTTAAAGGGGATGTCTAGGATCAGAAACAGCGCTACACCTGTGCGGAGTTGCAATTCAGCATGCAACCTGTGCACAGATGAGGCGCTGCTTTTGGAAGGAAGCAGCCATGTTTTTGTAATCCTAGTTAACATGAGGATGACTCCTTATCCCCCCATTAGAGCCATGGTTATTAAGGAAGAGAAAACCACAGATAAGCACAATGTTCCCTACCATAGGGAGCAGGTAAAGCCGTCGCAAGCTGCAAGGAGCAGATCAGGGCCTGACAAAAGAAGGGGGTTGATGGCGGTACCTTCAGTCCCACCTGAATATTTGATCCTGACACTTCATTGTATATTCAGCAAGGAGACGAACCTGAAATTCTCATCTAGAAGCAATGCTTTCCCTGCACCCATTTTTTTCCTATGATATAAATCATGTCTGCGTCCTCCGGGAAAAGAAAAACATAAGCTGGCATTTATGAAAAACAGAACATTGTGTCATTGCGAGTGAAAATCCACCCACACGGAAGTCATTACTCGGAAGCCATAAATTATCACCTGCCACTGTTATTTGTGCGCTACCAGTGCAGAGCACAGCAACTGGGTATATGGGCACCTTCACTTGTGTGTTAGGCTTGGTTCACATTCAGACAGTGCTCTCCATTGAGGTTTGTTGGAATCCCCTAAAAAAAAGGATTCTGACAACCATGGTTTATTGCACACAACCTGGAGAGGAGGTTTCCATTGGAATCAGGGCTGTGGAGTCGGTAAGCCAAACCTCCGACTCCTCAATTTCCACGACTCCGACTCCCTCATACACGGCTCATGTTTAAGTGATAAATTTACTGCAGCACAGATTCATCTCAGCTAAAAGTCTAGACCCTTAGATCAGGAATAGGACAAACATTTCATAACTTTCCCAAATTCTTCTGAAAAAATATTCCCCACAAATTGCATTAAACTGCTGTACCCAATTTATTATATATTTTAGGAGTAGGTTCATTTTATACCGATTCCGACTCCACAGCCCTGGTGGAAATCCTCGAAAAAAGGATTCTGACACACATGGTTTATTGTAAACGTCCTGGAGAGGAGGTTTCCATTGGAATCCCCCCAAAAAAAGGATTCTACATAGTAACGTAGGTTGAATAAAGACCTAAGTCCATCAAGTTCAACCTTCCTCCCCACACTGACACCCATGGTTTATTGTGCACATACTGGAGAGGAGGTTTCCTTTGGAATCCCTGAAAAAAAGGATTCTGACACCCACGGTTTGTTGCACACATCCTGGAGAGGATTAGGAGAAGCCAGAAGAAATCAATGGGAAATTGATCCCAAGATGGTCGCATCTGTACAGGTTCTAAAGCATGAAAGTGACGCTTCTTGCTTTGGAAACTGGCCACCTCTGATAAAGTGCAGAAGTGGCTGGTAACATAGGAAACAAGAAACACACAATAGAATTAAAAATCACTCTTGTTTTTGAAAACAGAGAGCATTTTTTAATAAGAGATAAATTACTAAGTTGCTTGTTTTCACAAGCACCTTGCAATGTTACTCGTTTAAAGGGGATTAGTCAGCAGGATTTCACACCCCAAACTATTTATATCTGCAAGTATTCAGTCCAGCAATACCTTTACATGGGCAGTCTGTTTGGCATTTGGATTGATATGCAAATGAGGTGGAAGAGCTATGGTAGATCTGAAGCACCTGTCACTCCAGCTCTATTCCCTGCTCAGCACAACCTCCTCCGGCTTGACTGACGGTCTCTGCGCTGTGTGACTTCAGGCAAAGGAGTCATCAGTCAAAGAGGAGGCGGCGGTGTGGGCAGGGGATAGAGCTGGAGTGACAGAGGAATCAGATCTACCATAGCTCTTCAGCTGCATTGAATAATGATCCAAACACAAATTTCTCAGTAACGGAAGAACGGACTTGCCATGTAAAGATATTGCTGGACTTGTCTTTGAAAGAGCTACATGCCCATATATATATAGTTTAGGGGGTGAAATCCTGCTGACAGATTCCCTTTAAGAAGATGAGACAACACCTTTAAAGGGGTGGAATAAATGTGCGTTGTATTGGCTATTGCTTATGCTGGGAATCGGCCACTTGGCCACAGTGCATCATTATCCTGTGCAAACCACACAAGGGAAATGGGTCCGTTTTTTGCGACCCATCCTGCGTCAAGAATATTGAAAATGGAAGCAATACAGAAGGGGGATATTTATTTTATTGGCAAGTGCTTATCTATTGTAAAGTGAAGTCAGTGATGTCCCGCAGACCGACAGCTTGTAGACCTAGGTGACGGCAATGCTGAATTTTCTGATTGGATCCCATTCTGATCCAAGCTGAGCGGGGCAGATGCCATGGAGGGGAGAGGATACAGAAAGGTCTTCAATAAATACATAGTGTTAAAGGGAATGGCAGGACATGTTAATATATACATATACAAAATAATACAAAAAAAAAACAAAACATAAAACCAGCCGAGAGTGATGGGAGATCCATTCTAAATCTGCGTCAGAGGTAGGAACTTTTGGTAATAACTCTTGGTGACGTCAATCATGAGTTCCTGTGTGCACTCCGGGAGCTCTCCGGAGAACAGTCCTAAAGGGCGAAAGATAAAATCAGAGTTCACAACGAAAGTCTGCGCTTCATTAAGAGTTACTACTACTGAGGCCGGGGATCAGAGCCGCAAACGTACAGGTGGACGCACGACAAGCACAAATGAATGGGGCACGTTCCCGTTACCAGACGATTATGTGTCCTGGAAAGTGCAACATTATCAGCACCAATATGGAAGTAAGCGGCATTGGACAACCCCTTTAAGGCCCCTTTCGCACAGCGTTGATCGACAGCTATCTATTGGGTATGGGGGATTTAAAGGGATCCTGACGCATGGCCAAATACTATTACCTTGCAGATATAGGGTCAATATGCAGGTTAGCAGCGTTCCAATACTGTCCGGGTGCCTTACTGAAAGTCCCGACACTTTGATTGACAGCTCGCTCTGCATAGATGTGCTGTACAGCGAGCTGTCAATCAAAGTGCCGGGACTGTAATCCCTCTGGGCCCACCTCTATGACTGAAAGCCGGCGGCTCCCAGGAGGAATAAACCTCAATTCCTCCTGGTAGCCGCAGTGGACAGACAGCATTGGAGCGCTATTAACTTGCAGAATAACCCTATATCTGCACCTTAATAGCAACATAACCGATTCCCTTGAGACCTCATTCAACCTGCACTAATCTCAACGATCTGGACTCACCAGGGCAGCCAGAAAACACAGTAAATGGGGGGACCACCGTTTCGGGGGGTAAGACTGTGTTGTCCAATATTTTGCAGCAGTCCTTCAAGACACATCTCCGGCCCTGGATACAAAACAAGAATTGATGAGACGGATAAACCATAATTTACGTATTTTTTTTTCACAATTTTCAACGTGATCCATGTGTCATGAGGCTGTAGGGTGTGTGATCCCTAAAAAAAAAAGCAGATAGGATCCCTTTAAATCGGTGCTACTTACAATGACGCAGTTCTTCCCTATGTGCACATAGGAGCCGATCTGTGCCGCATTCACCACGCAGTCCTCTTCTATAAAGACATGGTCTCCGATGTGTAAGGGGAAAAACGCCACCCTGAAGGCAAAAAAATCATATTTCCCAAATAAGCCATGAACGGCAGTGCTCTGTGTGTCGCCACGTGTGCCAGAATCATGTGCCGCTATCGTAGCCGGGGGCACAGACACTTCTGGCCCTCAGTCTAATTACGTGCCACAGCTTTACTGCTACATAAAGAGACTTTTTATACCGGCGACCTAATTTTCTTTAGATGCATTTCGCCAGGTGATGGGCTTTTTTTGCTGGTTAACGAATGGAACAAACTGAAAAGGCAGAAGCTGTTTGGGCAATTAGGGACAATAGGAAAGCACTAAGTATAACAGCGTGTAATGGGGAGACGGGGTCAGTACACTTAATGGGCGGCGGGCAGTAATTACAGGCGTAACAGGAGTCACGAGATTATACAAACACTTATACAACTCTGGAGAGACAGGCCGTCTCTTGTACCTGTTCACACTGTACATCGGGGGCAGTAATGTAGAGATAATCGATGGCAAAGTGCAGATCACTATTTATAAATGGCAGCAGAGACAGTGAGATGGATTATAGGAAGCGGGGGACGGGTCATTGTCTCCCTACAATAAGCGGGGGACGGGTCATTGTCTCCCTACAATAAGCGGGGGACGGGTCATTGTCTCCCTACAATAAGCGGGGGACGGGTCATTGTCTCCCTACAATAAGCGGGGGCGGGTCATTGTCTCCCTACAATAAGCGGGGGACGGGTCATTGTCTCCCTACAATAAGCGGGGGACGGGTCATTGTCTCCCTACAATAAGCGGGGGCGGGTCATTGTCTCCCTACAATAAGCGGGGGACGGGTCATTGTCTCCCTACAATAAGCGGGGGACGGGTCATTGTCTCCCTACAATAAGCGGGGGGCGGGTCATTGTCTCCCTACAATAAGCGGGGGGCGGGTCATTGTCTCCCTACAATAAGCGGGGGGCGGGTCATTGTCTCCCTACAATAAGCGGGGGGCGGGTCATTGTCTCCCTACAATAAGCGGGGGGCGGGTCATTGTCTCCCTACAATAAGCGGGGGGCGGGTCATTGTCTCCCTACAATAAGCGGGGGACGGGTCATTGTCTCCCTACAATAAGCGGGGGACGGGTCATTGTCTCCCTACAATAAGCGGGGGACGGGTCATTGTCTCCCTACAATAAGCGGGGGACGGGTCATTGTCTCCCTACAATAAGCGGGGGACGGGTCATTGTCTCCCTACAATAAGCGGGGGACGGGTCATTGTCTCCCTACAATAAGCGGGGGACGGGTCATTGTCTCCCTACAATAAGCGGGGGACGGGTCATTGTCTCCCTACAATAAGCGGGGGACGGGTCATTGTCTCCCTACAATAAGCGGGGGACGGGTCATTGTCTCCCTACAATAAGCGGGGGACGGGTCATTGTCTCCCTACAATAAGCGGGGGACGGGTCATTGTCTCCCTACAATAAGCGGGGGACGGGTCATTGTCTCCCTACAATAAGCGGGGGACGGGTCATTGTCTCCCTACAATAAGCGGGGGACGGGTCATTGTCTCCCTACAATAAGCGGGGGACGGGTCATTGTCTCCCTACAATAAGCGGGGGACGGGTCATTGTCTCCCTACAATAAGCGGGGGGCGGGTCATTGTCTCCCTACAATAAGCGGGGGGCGGGTCATTGTCTCCCTACAATAAGCGGGGGGCGGGTCATTGTCTCCCTACAATAAGCGGGGGACGGGTCATTGTCTCCCTACAATAAGCGGGGGACGGGTCATTGTCTCCCTACAATAAGCGGGGGACGGGTCATTGTCTCCCTACAATAAGCGGGGGACGGGTCATTGTCTCCCTACAATAAGCGGGGGACGGGTCATTGTCTCCCTACAATAAGCGGGGGACGGGTCATTGTCTCCCTACAATAAGCGGGGGACGGGTCATTGTCTCCCTACAATAAGCGGGGGACGGGTCATTGTCTCCCTACAATAAGCGGGGGACGGGTCATTGTCTCCCTACAATAAGCGGGGGACGGGTCATTGTCTCCCTACAATAAGCGGGGGACGGGTCATTGTCTCCCTACAATAAGCGGGGGACGGGTCATTGTCTCCCTACAATAAGCGGGGGACGGGTCACTGTCTCCCTACAATAAGCGGGGGACGGGTCATTGTCTCCCTACAATAAGCGGGGGACGGGTCATTGTCTCCCTACAATAAGCGGGGGGCGGGTCATTGTCTCCCTACAATAAGCGGGGGGCGGGTCATTGTCTCCCTACAATAAGCGGGGGCGGGGTAATTGCCTCCCTACAATAAGCGAGTCTTTGTCTAACTCTAAAATAAGCGGGGGCGGGGTCATTGTCTCCCTACAATAAGCGGGGACGGGTCATTGTCTCCCTACAATAAGCGGGGGACAGGTCATTGTCTCCCTACAATAAGCGGGGGACGGGTCATTGTCTCCCTACAATAAGCGGGGGACGGGTCATTGTCTCCCTACAATAAGCGGGGGACGGGTCGTTGTCTCCCTACAATAAGCGGGGGACGGGTCGTTGTCTCTCTACAATAAGTGGGGGCGGGTCATTGTCTCCCTACAATAAGCGGGGGATGGGTCATTGTCTCCCTACAATAAGCGGGGGACGGGTCGTTGTCTCCCTACAATAAGCGGTGGACGGGTCATTGTCTCCCTACAATAAGCGGGGGATGGGTCATTGTCTCCCTACAATAAGCGGGGGATGGGTCATTGTCTCCCTACAATAAGCTGGGGCGGGGTCTTTGTCTTGCTCTACAATAAGCGGGGGCGGGGTAAATGCCTCCCTACAATAAGCGGGGGCCGGTCTTTGCCTCCCTACAATAAGCGGGGGCGGGTCATTGTCTCCCTACAATAAGCGGGGGATGGGTCATTGTCTCCCTACAATAAGCGGGGGATGGGTCATTGTCTCCCTACAATAAGCTGGGGTGGGGTCTTTGTCTAACTCTACAATAAGCGGGGGCGGGGTAATTGCCTCCCTACAATAAGCGGGGGCCGGTCTTTGCCTCCCTACAATAAGCGGGGGCGGGGTAATTGCCTCCCTACAATAAGCGAGTCTTTGTCTAACTCTAAAATAAGCGGGGGCGGGGTAATCGCCTCCCTACAATAAGCGGGGGCCGGTCTTTGCCTCCCTACAATAAGCGGGGGCCGGTCTTTGCCTCCCTACAATAAGCGGGGGCCGGTCTTTGCCTCCCTACAATAAGCGGGGGCCGGTCTTTGCCTCCCTACAATAAGCGGGGGCCGGTCTTTGCCTCCCTACAATAAGCGGGGGCCGGTCTTTGCCTCCCTACAATAAGCGGGGGCCGGTCTTTGTCTAGTCTCTCTGCTCCTACTCTCTTGTTTGTCAAACTGCATACAGAAATAAGAGGTGAGCTTTCAGGTTAAGGAAGTTAAGTAAATGGACAATAGGAGGAGCAATGCATGCTGGTAAGTCAGGGGATGGCAGTTCTAGCTACTATAATGCTGACAGAATGGAGCTGAAGAAAAAACGCCCACTGAAAAAGAGCAGATGGCTATCACAGAATATGAGAATTGGGACAGTTCCAGGACATATTAGACTAGTATGTGCACCAAGAGCAGTCTGACCTTGCTGTGGGGGTTGAGTGTAGCAAGACCAGGATTTACTACAGGTTTTAATTAAATGGATAGAAAAAAAATAATAAATGTCCACTCTGCATTACACCGGTGCCTCACCCTTTGCTGAATTTCTTGAACGGTGGTCTGATCACGCTTCGGCTTTTGATGACGCAGTGTCGTCCCACGCGAACGTTTGCCAGGTCTCCCCTGATAATACAGTCATTCATGACTATTGTCTGCAGAGGGGATATAAGGAATGGATACATGGGATATAGGAGCAAACCTGATAAATGGAGATGAGGGAGCAGCTAATCCCACACCAATGTCTGCTTCACATAGGATCAGTCAATATAGTCTTCAGTAAAAGCTTCAGTCTCCTTCTCCTTATGGCAGCTGGAAATACAGTAATAACTTTTCAAGTTCCCTAATCCATCTCCTTCCCCCTCTGTCAGCAGTAAATATAGTCTCCTTAGTCAAGCTCCTTCCTCCTCCTGCAGCTGTAGTCACAGTCCACATAGGTTCCCTAGTCTGTCTCCTTCTCCCTCTGTCAGCTATTCTGTCAGTTTCCTTCACAATCTAAATGTTAGAAGTGCAGTCCCCACTAAATTCCTTAGTATATCCCCCCTCCCCTCTGGCAACTGTAAAAATAGTCTCCAGTAAATTCAATTGTCATTCTCCTTCTTCCTCTTGCAGCTGTGATCAATTTCCACAGTAAATTCCCCAGTCTGTCTCCTTCTCCTTCTGTCAGTTTCCTCCCCACTCTTGAAGCTGGAAATCCAGTCCCCACTAAGTTTCCTAGTTTATCTCCCTTCCCCTCTGGCAGCTGTAAAAATAGTCTCCAGTAAGCTCCATTTTCATTCTCCTTCTTCCTCTTGCAGCTGTAATCAATTTACACAGTAAGCTGCCTAGTGTGTCTCCTTCTCCTGCTGTCAGCTCTAAATATAGTCCTCAGTAATCGCTTATGTCAGTTTCCTTTCCCCTCTGGCAGCAGAAATTGCAGTCCCCAATTAGAAAGCTGATGGTCAATTGTTCGGTTGACAGCTATCTCCGACTCTCCCATACACATTACACTGTCAGACACTACTGCCTATATCAGATATTTCTGCAAACTTTATTTCGAAGTCAGACGCCTTCCCCCTCTGGCAGCTGTAAATATACTTCCCAAAAAAATAAGTCTTCTCTTCCCTCTGGCACCATTAAATAGTCTCCCACGCCCTCAGGCCCTGCACTAAAGTGAGTTTTCAGATGAACTGAACGACTATAGAGAATACCCCGGATCAGACAGGCTGAAATCCAGCTGGACGGATCCTTTTACCCTGCAGATGCTATAGTTTTCTTCACTAGGTAACATTCTACAGTTGTACTACAGCACTGATAAAATATATTCTCCGATGATGGTCCCTGCGCCTCACGGGGGGGGGGGGTCAGACTGTGACCGAATAATAAGGAATTGAGGGGATCACATAACCTGAGAGTACGACTGAGAAAAAAAGCCACATCTCATTCCTTCCATTTCTTGGGTTGCTAAACATTCAGCGGGACATTTTCTAAGCCAGTCTATATCTAAAGCAAACAGCGCCCCCACGTAAAAAGGTTGTATGAAGAACTGCATGCTAAAAAGTTTACAAATAGGCCAATTAGCACAGCGCTGCTCCCTTCCAGGATGTGTCCACGGTCGGCAGACATCATGTGCTCCCGTCCTAGTTTAATAAAAGGGACATATTCACTGTGCCTGCTGATCGTGCGCACATCCTGACCGATGACTGAGCACTTTACATGGCTGTCATCGTCACTACCAAAGACCTTTAATTGTGGGCTGACTTCCAATATGTCTGCCATTAAACTCCAGTAGTTTCCTTCTATCCACTAAATTACAAGCAGGAATCAGTAAATAACAAAAAATAATAATACAACAGACGCTTGTTCACACGTGTAGAAAAATTCCCTTAAAGGGGTTATTACCATCTTCATAGATGTGATCTTGTCGGATAGTGCTTGAAAACAAGCACTTTTGCAATTTGCTGCTTGTTAAAATTTTCAGCCGTTCTTGAGATATTAACACTTTTTTTTTTGTTTACAGCTCGTTTCCAAGGACACCGACCACCGCTGTTATCTAACTTGCAAGCACTGTGCGACAGCTCGCTCCAGCGGCTTACAAGCTCAACAAAAGAGCTTGTAAACACTGCACATGTTCTGCTATCTAGTAGCGGCGGTCGGTCTCCAAGGCAAAGAGCTGTAAACAAAAGAAAAGTGTTAATATCTCATGAACGGCTGAAAGTTTTAACAAGCAGTAAATTGCAAAAGTGGTTGATTTTACGAGAACTATCCAGGCGCTTCTCATTTATGAAGATGGGAAATAACCCTTTAAGGGGTTGTTCACTGCTGGACAACCCCCAAAACATGAATACTTTGCTTCTGGACCAGCGCCGTTCTTCAGAAGATGTTGTGCAGTAGTGGACAACCCCTTTAATTCGGCATGAATAGGATTTTTAGACAGCTGTAGAAAACGATATAAAATTAGGTCGGAGGGCAGTCGCTTGCTCGTTATCGCTCACCTTGCCATTCAGGACGATATTCTGGCTGCCACACAACACGGACTGCCGGCTCACCTTATTTCCAGAGGCCTGAGGACAGAACACGCAAGAAGTTTTACTACGTTTTTCATTTCTCGCACAGGTTAAGGGGGGGTAACCTGAAAAGGGGAGTGGCTTAATGTGCAACATAATGCACTAAAAAATGTGGCATGCGCAGTTTTTTTTAAATGCAGCTTGCTCTAGGTATGTTTTTTTCCCCATAGACCTCTCTAAAAAAATGTAAAGGGGTTGTCTTGTCATAGATATTGATGACCTATCCATCAATATGAAATCAGCTGGGGTCCGTCACTCACCGATCAGCTGTTATAACCTTCAAGAATAAGAGCTGTTCTGCAGTAACCGGCAGCGGCTGCTACATGTTGAATGGACAGCTCTGTTCAATATGTGTACATGCAGGGGGGGGGGGGGACACGACGACTTGTAACAGCTGATCAGTCGGACCCCCACCAATCTGATATTGATTACTTATCCTAAGGACAGGTCATCAATATTGAATGATTGGACGACCCTTTAAAAAATGCCTCCTTCACACACTTATTTTTTTCACATTTTTCTATTTATGATGCAGAGTACGGACCATGATGCACTGACTGCCCGCAGGTCAGGTGAGGCTGTCAAGTTCAAGTAAAAAAAAAGCCTCGAAAACCGAGAGCGGACATGGAAACTTCACCGCAGAAGGCGACTTTATTGGTTTTATAATTTCTTTATACCAAATTTCCACACCTGTAGATCCACAGGTAACCTGGGCTAGTCCCTGTGCACAATGACAGTGCGCTCTCTCGCCGACTCAGATCCGTAGTAACAAGACCGAAACAGAGCACTGTTTTTATATTTATATGTGATCTGTCTTGATAGTTCATTAATAAACTTTTTTTTGTATTTTCAAAGGTGATCTCTTTTTTTTGGGCATGCTTCTTTTCTCTTATGCAATTAAGAGCGCACTGTCAGTGCGCTTTGCAAGACAAATAACCGATTTGCGTAGACCAGCGTCGCCCCCGTAAGCGACGTCACACTGCAAATCGGATATTCGGCTTACAACCTGCATGAACAGTGCGCTCTGTTGCCGACTTGTTACTATGGATCTGAGATGACAACAGAGCGCACTATCATTGTGCACATCGCACAGGGACTAGCCCAGCTCAGAGTATCACTGATGACCCTTCGTTTCAGGGAGGGGGCAGGGGTTGTGCTAGTGACTGCAGCCTCTGCCTCCTGATGACGCTTAGTTTGAGTATCCCAGCGTGCACTGGGAATTCTCAAAGCAACAGCAAAATGGAAGTAGTAAAAAAAAAAACAAAAACAGATAGTTTCGTTAGAGAAGGATTGAGAATTTTAAATTCAAGTATATTGGAAATTAGTTTAGATTATGGCATTTAATAGATCAGGATTGAGGAGGAAAATTAATTTGTATTTCGGACGACCCCTTTAATTACTGATTTTCACCTCTGCATTGAAATCTTTGGGAATACTCCAACCCGCAGGACAATTTCCACACTGCGGATGAGATTTTCCATCCAGATTTGCAGTGTTTCCCCTAAAGGTTGAGCTCTATCCAGTGCCTGTGGATTAAGAGGCCCTTCCCCACCATTAACCCCTTAAAGGGATTATCCACCTCTAAGGCCAATGAATGTACCTGTCACTAAAAAAACATTTTACATTAAAAATGTCACCCCATTTGCCTCCTACAGCTTCGGTGTTGCTGGCTGCAAAAAATGAGTTAACTGAGAATCCGTCAGCGAGCTCCTTCTGACAGGAGAGCTCATAACCTTTTTTTCTGAACATTTCGCGGCTGATTTATCACCACAGATCGCATCAAAGTTGAATGTAAGACTGTAGGAACAAAACAGGGCAACGTTTCTAATGAAACCCAATTGCAAAAATCATTTTTTTAGCCCCAACTACATGCATTTAAGAAAAAAAAGTGCAACTAAGTGTGGACAATAAAGGTTTCATCGAAGACACATTACGTAGGCACATATACAGACGCTCCAGTATGTAGGATACAGAAATATGACGTCACAGGTATATCAGCCTCCATACACACAGGATAATGATGTCGGTGCGGTTGTTATGCGGCACACAGGCTGCCTCAGCTATATCCCCCTCTGTATCGCACTCACAGTCTCTATATACTCCGACTTGTTATACAGCAGCTCGCTCAGCTCCATGGCTCGGCCGGCGTGACGTCACTTCCGCGCTGGTCGCCAGGGATGATCAGGTGACGCGATCATGTGACTTGTCGCTGGCTGAGGAAGACGCCGGAAGTGACGGCGGCCGGAGTGCGGCAATGGCGGCCACCTGTGTACGTACATGAGGGTGGAAAGAGCCACCTAACCTGCGTCTGTGCGCCCGTTATACCGCGCATTGCATATAGCGCTCCTAGTATTGCACTTAGGAAACCTTAAAGGGTTTTTTATGAGAAAATGCTGACATTTTCCTTAAAGGTGCTTTTTATTTTAACGCTAAGGCAATTGCTTAAAGGTTGTTTGTATTCTTTGACCAATGGGACGTCACGTTCAGTGATCAGGTGACCTAGACGTGCACTCCATTGGGCAAAGTAGTCACCTGATCACAAATTGAATAACCGCCATGTTGTTGCGGGGCCGGATAAACGACACCAGTGTTATTTTTTAATAAAGTTACACGTTTGGGGATTTAAAAAAAAATCTATTTTGGTGAATTCCTTTAAATCCCCTTTAAAAGAGCGCTCCGTCGCTGTTAGATCCCAAATGCCGTGTCCTTAGAGATCTATGGGATGTCATCGGGGCCATGATAGACAGCAGCGGTGGTCGGTCTCCTAGGCAACGAGCTGTAAACAAAAGGAAAGTTTTGATATCTCAGAAACGGCTGCAAATATTAATAAGCAGCAAATTACAAACATGCTTGTGCTTACCAGCTCTACCCGACAATATCCATCTGTGACGATGGGAATAACCCTATATAGAGGTATATCTGTCTCATCCATACATTTCCCACTGTAAGGACCTGCAGATGTCTCAGTAGTGAGACCCTTTTACCCGCTGCCAGGAACAGAGCGACGTCTGGGCATGTGCAGTTTTATGTCACATTTCTGATGTTTCTTCTTATTTTATTTTTATAGCAAGAAATGGAAAACATGCCAGAGAGATCTCTCACCTTAGAAGAGAAGACAAAGGTACTGATCCCTTAGGGCACATTCACATGCACAGGTTTTCTGCTGCGGATTTCCCATTATGCATTCATTGCAAAGGTTGAAATCCACAGCGTAGATAGAGATGAATGTCAATTTCTGTTTCAGATTTTTTTCCAGCTGCGTCTGGGTTAGATTTAAGTTGCACATAACCATTACAGGCTATGGAAATGTTCACATGTCCGTGTTTTTTTGTAGACCGAGTGTCTAAAAACCCCTCAAAAATAAAGCATGTCCTTTTGTCAACTGAGTCACAGATCAAATGTGTCCATTAAAATGAATTGAGCATGTCCTCCCGCTCTGGCGCCCCGCTCTGGCGCTGTCCGTCCCGCTCTGGCACTGTCCGTCCCGCTCTGGCGCTGTTCGTCCCGCTCTGGCTCTGGCACTGTCCGCATCGCTCTGGCTCTGGCACTGTCCGCCCCGCTCCGGCTCTGTCCGCCCCGCTCCGGCTCTGTCCGCCCCGCTCCGGCTCTGTCCGCCCCGCTCCGGCTCTGTCCGCCCCGCTCCGGCGCTGTCCGTCCCGCTCCGGCTCTGTCCGCCCCGCTCCGGCTCTGTCCGTCCCGCTCCGGCGCTGTCCGCCCCGCTCCGGCGCTGTCCGCCCCGCTCCGGCTCTGTCCGCCCCGCTCCGGCTCTGTCCGCCCTGCTCCGGCGCTGTCCGCCCCGCTCCGGCGCTGTCCGTCCCGCTGTGGCTCTGTCCGTCCCGCTGTGGCTCTGTCCGTCCCGCTCTGGCGCTGTCCGTCCCGCTCTGGCGCTGTCCGTCCCGCTCTGGCGCTGTCTGCCTGTCAATTTTTTTTGCATGTGAGAAAAACAGATGCCACGCTGATGGTAGAAACGGGCACATTAACCAAAAAAAATGGCAGAAAATTGGATCCAGCAAAAATTCCACTTTTTTCTCGTAGGAATGAGTACTACAGACATTTAATTGAGTCCTAAATAAAATCTCTTCCACTTTGCAAACTCAGTTAGAAAATCTCCCTCCACCATGTGTGAACATCACTTACCCAGGATGTCTAATCCCTATTTTTTTTTTTCATTGATTTACATTGGTCTAAAACAGTAAAAGTAGCAGTACTCTAAGGCTGTGTGCCCATGATGCGTTTTTTTTAAGCGTTTCCGCAGCAGCAAAAACGCTGCAGAAACGCGTAAAAAACGCATGGTAGAAGGCCTGCCATGTTCCACAATGATAATCCGCATGTGCTGTGCACATGCTGCGGAAATTTCCGCTGCGGGTTATCATTGCGGAAAAAAACGCCGCACTACCAATTATTTTGCGGAAGTGCTGCGTTTTTGCCGCCATTGACTTGCATTAGATCGCATGGATTATGCATCACTGTATATGTAGATGCGGAATTCATGCTTTCTAATGTGCGGATGGTACCCAGGTTTGGAGGAGAGGAGACTCTCCTCCGGACCTGGGTACCATAGAAAACTGTAAAAAAAAAAAAGAATAAAATAAAAAATAAATATATACGTACCTTCTGGCGGCCCCCGATGCACTCCTCCTTGCTTGCCGGCAGTTCGCGATGGAATGAAGGACCTGCGCTGACGTCCTAGTCATGTGACGGGTCATGCGACGCTGACATCGGCAGGTCCTTCAGTCTACTGCTGCCGGCAGCCGGGACGGAGGGAATCAAGACTGCAGGGGCCATCGGAAGGTAAGTATAGATATTATTTTTTATTTTTTACCATTCTTTTATGGTCACACTATATAAATCCATGCTGGTTGCATGGATTTATATAGTGTGACCAAGTTGACAAGCACTTTCCAAGTGATGCTAAAATCGCTTGGAAAGCGCTTGTCAACCCGCATGCGGAAATGCATGTGAAGAACGCTTCACTTCCGCATGTCCCTGGCAGGAAAAACGCATGTACAATCCGCATGCGTTTTTTTCTGCCAGGGAGATGCAGAAACGCTCAGGAAAAAATCCTGAGCATTTCTGCATCGTGGGCACATAGCCTAAAGGGTTATACTCTTCTCCATTCTTCAGGAATGCATCGCTCCACTCCCTATTGGATTCCTGGTTGTCAAAGGGAGTAGGGGTTTGGTCCTTATAATTGACAGTTTTGACCATCGTCAAGGCTTCGCTGCTTCTGGTCTCATCTGTGCTCTGTCTCAGATGCAACAATGAAGAAGCGCAAGGGCCCTGATGCTGGATCCAGTGATCTGCTCAGCTTCAAAGCAGCACTCGCAAGCTGTATTGCAAACAACTTACAAACGAATGCTCATTGCCTTGGAAACCGACCAAGACTAATAGATTGCTGAGGTGGCCGGTAACATAGACAACGAGCCTCCATTTTTGAGAAGAGAGAGGATTTGTAATAAAAGCTAAATTGTTTTCACGATTAGTTTGCAGTTTTTTTTCCATTTCAGAAATTGAGACAACCCCATTCCATATATATCTGGTATACATATGTATACGTGAATATAGCCTATAACGTCTATGAGTCTGAGCTTATGGTTTAGTGTAGTTTTTCGATGAGTCATTGGGGGTCTGTAGACCCAGACTCCCACTTATATGAAAGAAGAACATATTATAAAAAATAAAAATGTAAAAAGTAAACTTCTAACAATTTTTTGCGCCTCTTGATTTTGTTTTGTGGGGTCCATTACAAACATATACGTTACATAAATGCCTTTCTTAAAGGGGTTCTCCACTACTGTACAACCTCGGCTTAATAATTTTAGGTTGCCAAATTAAAATGAAAACAATAGGTATTCACCTGCTTCAGCAGCGTTGTTCCAGCAATGACTATGTAGATGTCCGCCCTGATACAGGGAACAAAAAACCTCACTGTTAAAAAAGCTATGACGCACTGTGTGACCATTGGGATATTGCATTGCTCAATTTCAACAAGAGAATAACTATGGATGACTTTAGTGAGAGAGAAAAAAAGTGTCACTCACCATTCCGTAAAAGTTCCTTTATTATAGATACAGTAAATGCGTGGTAGCGCTGTGGATGACAGCCGTTTTGCTTTGCACCAATGCTTCAACAGGTCGATCCACAGCGCGGCCAGCGTCCCTACCAAGTTTTTAATGTATCTTTAATAAAGGATGGTGAGTGCCACTTTTTTCCCTTACATATGCAAATATGCCATCAATTCATGCCCACATCGATAAAACAACGAATGCGTCTGCCCCCTTTAAATTGCCTCTAGCTGCTCTGAAAAAATGACAAGCCCATTTTTTTTTCTTTTCCAGCTGAAGGAAAGACTCGCTTTGCTAAAGAAAGAATACAAGAAGACCTTTCACCGTTTGCAGGTATTGTATTAGGCTGATGATGATATGGGCCTGTGTGCACACTTGTGCCCGTACATTGGTCGGTCCAACCCGCCAATGTCATTGGATTCGGATTATAGTCTAATGTGTATGGGCACCTCCCAATTGTCCCCACATAGGTGATGTTGGGGAACAGAAGGATCCGGCATGTCTGATTTTGAGAGAGTCGGGCAAACTAGCTGCCGGCCAAACGATTGTCAGCACCGTTGTTCTGCTGACAGCTATATCTAAAGTGTGTGGGGGGCTTTAGTGCTTTATCTGCTCTTTCACTGGGATAAACAACCATAGCGACAAAAACCGTACCGTCGAGGCATCTATTGACTTTTAGTGTAAGGGATTCGTTTTTCTTTTTGTTTTGATGCCTTTCTAGAGATCCCAGAGAGCCGAGAGGGTGAAAACGCACATCAAGAAGACGATAGAAGAGCAGAACCGGTTGTTAAGTCAGGAACTGTCCACCAAACAAGAAAGTGTGTCTGTACTACCAGGTTGGTTTATACATATTAGATGGATTGTGACAGTCTGAAAACAGGAGTCCATTCTGTCCTAATGCTGTTTACACTGCTGCGGGGTTGATGCAGTGTATCAGTCCAGGCAAAATCGTCTCTGACTTAAAATGAATCTGTTATGGAGACTCCTTTTTAAATTTTGGCATTTGCTAGTTACCCTATTACATATACTGTATCAGGAGAGGAGCATTTCTCCATGACCGGATGTGATGCTTTGGCATCAGTAACTCCTCCCGGACCAGCACCATACACATGCATGCACAGCGCAGCCAAGTGTGCACGTGTTCCACATTCGTGGAGGGGAATAAGCTGCTGGTTGCAGCTTATCCCAGTTTACATGCCATATGTCTAACCTTTCTTTTTATCCATCCTACTGTCGTTATGTATCAATGAAGAGTCAGCATACCACCGTGCCATGTTCGGCTGACATTCATCTTACCTGTGTGGTCACCTTGCCTCTGTCTTGTCCTTGACTTCTCTTATCTATCGTGGTACATTGTACCAAAACTTCAGCTGCAGAAGTAGAACTAGGTCAGGTTTTCTGCCTCTGAAAGTAAATTATGAATGTTTCCAGTCACCGTTAACAAGTAAGATCTTGAGAATTCTGAGAAATTGCAAAACAAAAACAAAAAATATTAGAAAGTTTTTATAACTTTTTCCTACATTGCTATTTTTGTAGAATTTAAAAATTCCTTTAAATGTTCTGTTTTTTTCCGATGAACAGACAGAATCTGTTGTTTTCTAGGTCCACACACTAACGTCAGTAACGTTACTGGAAAAGTCACACAAAGCATCAACCCTCCGTCAGCAGAGAAGGAGAGGAAGCCGATAGTCAGCTTCAACTTGGATCCAGAAATCCTCCAGGGCGACAAGAGGTCCTCGTCTTGTTCTGGAAGCAAAAATAGTGGTGAAGACAAGAGGTCTTCATCCTGTTCCGGAAGCGAAAGTAGCAGTCAAGACAAGAGGTCTTCATCCTGTTCCGGAAGCAAAAATAGCGGTCAAGACAAGAGGTCCTCGTCCTGTTCCGGAAATGAAAGTAGCAGTCAAGAGCCGAGCACAGCGAGCAAGGCTGAGGCGGGAGGATTGTCCGATCCAAACCATGGCACAAGGAGCCGGCTGAGATTAAACAGATCTGCAAGACGAGTCTGCTCAGAGTCCACGGCCACCAATAGTCCAGAAGGACGGTATAGTCATAAAGAGGCCAAGAGCACAAGGGGCTCCGCACTGTGTCTTAATGAAGTTGGACCCCTAAAGATAAACGAAAGCACTTTTAATTCTATGTCAAGACGTGTCCAAGTGTCTCACGAGTGTAAGAACGACCTTGGTGTGAATGGTTTTGCACAGCAGCGCATTTATATGGAGGACACAATTGCTCCGGCATCACCTGTGTTTAAGAAGTGCCTTACAGAGGGTTTTCCTACTAATATAAAGCTTTTTTCACAGAATATAGAACATTTATATCCCGAAGAGAAGGAGGCACTAGATACGGGACAGGAAGAAACCACAAACCATTCTCCAGAAAGTAGCAGAAGTAAAACTATGCAAACGGGTAAAGAGCCAGCACCCAGCGATGCAGATAAGACCCAGCAGATGGTGGGAGGAACGTGTCCGGATTCCATATTAGATGCTACCTGTGATCTCTCTGCCATACCACGGGTGGTGGAGACCTCGTCTACATCTCCCCCCTGTGCCGACAATCAACATGGAGAGTCCCCTTCGGTGGAGGAAAAACGTAGCCCACTTGATTCTTGCACGTTGGTGGAAGGGCTTTTATTCCCAGTGGAATATTATGTTAGGACGACCCGGCGTATGACCAGCTGCCAAAGAAAGGTGGACCTAGAAGCGGTAATCAATAGCCAGCTGGGGGGCACTGCCAGGACGGGGACCAGGAGCAGGGCACGTCGAGCCAGCACCTCCTTAACTGCTTCGCTGCAGGTCACTGGCACACCGACAAGCTCCAGACGAGGTAGGAAATCATGTCTGGCGACTGTGGCTTCTGGCTCTAACCACATATCCAAGCAGCTGGAATTTAGTTCTGACAAAAACCCTAAAGGTGATGGGAACGAAGGTGTAAAAGAGACTTCTCTGGAGGGAGAAATGAGCCGCGAGATGTGTGCAGAAAATCCAAAGATGGAAGAAGGCGTAAAGAAAGCGAAGGCTGATGGAAGAGAGGTGTCCATAACACAGTATGGTGACGGCTACGGGTTACATGATGAAGCTCCCCGCACAGAAGGGTTACAGAGACGAGTATATAACCTCAGGACCACAGCGAAAACACGGGAGACAGGTTGGTAAAAAAAAACAATAATCGTTGGAGATAGAATAGTGAGTGCTGCTCTGGAGTATAATACAGGATCAGTACAGGATAAGTAATGTATGTACACATTGATTCCACCAGCAGAATAGTGAGTGCAGTTCTGGAGTATAATACAGGATATAACTCAGGATCAGTACAGGATAAGTAATGTAATGTATGTACACAGTGATTACACCAGCAGAATAGTGAGTGCAGCTCTGGAGTATAATACAGGATGTAACTTAGGATCAGTAATGTAATGTATGTACACAGTGACTACACCAGCAGAATAGTGAGTGCAGCTCTGGAGTATAATACATAATGTAACTTAGGATCAGTAATGTAATGTATGTACACAGTGACTGCACCAGCAGAATAGTGAGTGCAGCTCTGGAGTATAATACAGGATGTAACTCAGGATCAGTACAGGATAAGTAATGTAATATATGTACACAGTGACTGCACCAGCAGAATAGTGAGTGCAGCTCTGGAGTATAATACATGATGTAACTTAGGATCAGTAATGTAATGTATGTACACAGTGACTACACCAGCAGAATAGTGAGTGCAGCTCTGGAGTATAATACATAATGTAACTTAGGATCAGTAATGTAATGTATGTGCACAGTGACTGCACCAGCAGAATAGTGAGTGCAGCTCTGGAGTATAATACAGGATGTAACTCAGGATCAGTACAGGATCAGTAATGTAATGTATGTACACAGTGACTGCACCAGCAGAATAGTGAGTACAGCTCTGGAGTATAATACAGGATGTAACGCAGGATTAGTAATGTAATGTATGAACACAGTGACTACACCAGCAGAATAGCGTGTGCAGCTCTGGAGTATAATACAGGATGTAACTCAGGATCAGTAATATAATGTATGTACACAGTGACTGCACCAGCAGAATAGTGAGTGCAGCTCTGGAGCATAATACAGGATGTAACGCAGGATCAGTAATGTATTCACACCGTGACTGCACCAGCAGAATAGTGAGTGCAGCTCTGGAGTATAATACAAGATGTAACTCAGGATCAATACAGGATCAGTAATGTAATGTATGTGCACAGTGACTGCACCACCAGAATAGTGCAACTCTGATAAGCTGTTGCTCACTGTGATGATTGTGGGTGTGGTGGCTGCAGATCCTGCTCCTGAGCTGTGAGAACCAACACCTCTCCACCTAGGGAACTGCTCTCTCTCCTACCCAGGGAGGGAGTGGGTTTCCTGGGATGCGTGATGGAGCCAAGACCCAGGCTTATGCTTCCCGAGCCAGGCCGGCGGGGGGGCAGGAGAAACAAGCAACCGGCATGCACATCTGAGGACTCGGGGGTGAGACACTCCACCAGGAGTCTCAGCAATGTGGCTCCTATTCCCCCCGGGACTGTGGAGACTCCTAGAAGCCGCAAGGCTTCCAGCATGGAGGAAAAACCTGACAGCGTGCATGATGGCGCTCTTTCCAGAGCTGAGTGCTCATGGAGGTGAGGCCGACCTCGCTGAGGAAGGTTGGGCGATTCAAAGTCCACGGGAGTCTGTGTCTACCTATGCCTCCCGGGTCATGGGCCACCTCCGTGAGTATGAAGATGTGAGTAAGCTCGTCAGGAGGCTTCGGGAGGAGCTGCGCTGCACAAGAGCCAAAGCTGCGGGGGCCTCCAAATCGAGGAAGACAAAGCTCCAAGCAGAGGTAAAGAGGTTAACAACTGAGATTAATGAGTTTGAACTTAGGAAAGCTGTCATCAGGGAGCAGAGTGGTCCATTCAAGGAAAAACTGATAAATGAAGACCGATTCCAAGAAATGGCTGATAACAGAAAGCAAAGCCAGATGGGGCTGCAGCCTGAGAGCCAGGTGGATGATGAAGTGGATGATGAGAGTAATGATGAGCAGCAGAAAGCCCCACCTGGAAGCCTGCAAAGTCACCCGCAGGCCACGTGCAGCGAGCTCCCTGCAGGACAGGCGACAATGACATCCGGTCACAGTTCTGCCAGCTCTGGGGATGACAGTGACAGCAGCGGCCAGGGAGGGGCGCTAATGGCGGAAATAAAGCTCCTGGAGTCCTCAGTGTGCCTCCAAAACTTCCATCTTGGTAAGGATCTACCAGAAGAGGCACCTGGGGGCCACAAAAAGGCTAAGAAGACCAAGCCAAAGCTGCAGGAAGTGGTAAGATACGTATATGCCCCCTCCCTGTACCCCCTGAGTCAGCTACAGGGTCGGCTCGCTGTATAAGCCCCGTTGCCCAGCCCAGCCCGGGTTCTGCTGTGGATCCCGTGCAAAGGCACGGGGAGATTACACAGCGTGTAGTAGCGGTGACGCAGCAGAAGGTGCATCAGCCGAGAGGCTGGACAGTGAGGGCGGATCGGCGGCGGGCGTTCGGTCAGGCCACGATGCTGTGGTGCGCTCCTCAGTGGGAGGGGGGGCGGCCCGATGTCAGTGGCAGCTCCGGTAGCCTCGGTTCCTCTGAATGCTGTTGCCGCTGATCACTTAGTTGAGGAGCGGTGGCAGTGTGAGGCGGCTGTCGGGGCTGAGCGTTCCGGTCCTCCCACCAAAGTGTTATTTTGTGTTGGCGCATCGCTGCAAATGCAAACAGCACAAATTACCGACTGATGATGTGGAGGGCACACATAAGCCCAGGGGTGAGGCCGCCTCCAGTTCTATGGAGGTGACTGAGCCCCTTGTGCCTGATGATGCTGAGGTCAAAATGTCATCCACCATTGTTACTGGTCCAGCAGGAATGAATGTGGTGGTGGGTGTGAATGAAACCAATTCATTGTCTAGTGGTGTGGTTGCTGGTTTGGTGAAGGGTGAGATGGAGGTGGGTAATGGTGATGTTGTTGGGGCTGATGTAGTCACTGGTCCGGTTGCCCCCCCGGTGGTGGCAACGTCTGTCCAGAGTTATGTCCGTGTCATCTCCGGGGCAAATAAAGCATCCTCCTCCTCCTTGTCTCCGGGCTTTGGGGACGGCATGTTGCAACGACGCCTTCTGGAGGCTCTAAAGAAGGGGGAGATATCACTAATGGTAGAGGGTCGAGAGGTTGATCTAGCCTTCTGGATAGAGAGGCATAGCCTCGGGGCCTTCCGAGAGCAAAAAGGGGGGGATACAGAGTGGTCCCTCCAAATAGCCGGGCCAGGCAGTGTGCGTAGGAATGTGGTCCGTCTTTGGTGGAGGGGCAGTGATACATGTCCTCCAAGGTCTAAAGTTGTGGAGCTCCTGCTGAGGATGGGCTTCAAGGCGATTGACATCTACACCTTGATACATCCCTATTCCACGCCTTAGTTTGATGTCAGCTTAGTTCAGCCAGAGGGGCTTGAGCTCTTCGGGACGAATTATGAGTTGGCAAAAAATGAGCCCGGCTGGCGAGACTTTGCCGTTCAGGCAGTGTCTCGCCAAAACCAAATCAAGAAAGTGACCGTGATGACTCGTAACGAGTCGCTTTCTTGTTATGACATCATGACGTGGCTTGGTTGGTATGGAGAGGTGGTGGAGATGCCAAAGAAAAACCCCGACGAGTTTGGTATCTAGTCAGGGGCCTGGACATTTATGGTAAAACTTAAGCATTCAGGTGGTACGGTTGCCTACATTCCATCATCTGCCTTCCTGGTAGGGATCGTATCCTGGTCTTCTACCAGAGGCAACCGAAGCTCTGTCACAGGTGCGGCGACCCCACACACTTCAGTGCAAACTGCACTGTGCAGAAATGTGCGTTGTGTGGGGGTGTCGACCATCTTGCTGCATCTTGTGTGGAGATTAGGTGCCACCTGTGTGATGAGTTAGGTCACCCATTCAGCCGTTGTCCTCTCTCCTTCGCTAATGCAGTCGAGATCCCGGTGGGAGAATGCCGTGAGGCCGATTCTGCTGGGGAGGGGACTCGCAGGGGTGGGGGAGCTGAGGGGCCAGGGAATAATAGCAATAAAAAGACGCCTGCCCAGCTGAGGCGTCTAGACAAGCGCAGACAGGAGAGGGAGCGGGGCGAGCCCGAGACTACCGGGGCGGCCCATGTCCTGGATGCCAGTCTTGCTGCTGAGGCCCCGAGGGATGATGAGTTGGATGAGGAGGTCAGGAGGATCCACAGGGAGGAAACCACCTCTGCCTCAGAATCCTCCCATTATGAACGTATGGATGAGGATAATGAGCGGTGGCTAGAGGACAAGCGTAAGCTCGGCATCAAAAAGAAGAGAAAGAAGGGAGATAAAACATCTTCTCCCGCTCTGACCAAGGTACCTAAGGAAGGTAAAACTGACTCCCCTCTAGTTGGTCTTTCTAACCGTTTCCAAGCCCTTGATAACATCTCTTCCTCTGAAAAGGAGACTGAGGGTGAGGTTCTGGCTTCGGCGGAGGTTACAGAGGGCGCCGAGTCTCCTCCTGGGGATGCAAGATCCTTGGGGGGAGGGACTGGCACAGAGTCCGGAGACGAGGACGAAAAAATAAGGAAAAATGTGGGAATGGACACCTCTGTGTCATTAAAGAGGAGGAAAGATTCTTCGTCTGAGGCAGAGGATAAGGGGAGTGGGAAGAAAAAAGCCACCCAACTCGATCACCAATGATGGCGGTACCCACTCCGTAGACACTGGCGTCCATTAATGTCTCCAGCATTAAGTCAAATATGGCTAGATTTGCAGCCTTTGATTTTCTCAGCTGGGTTGAAGCTGACATTTTCTTTTTGCAAGAGACCAGGCTGCCAAATATGGCAGAGGTGTTTATCGCTAAGAGGGAGTGGAGACTCGGGCCCTCCTATTGGTCTCTTGCGGCCGAGCCGTATAGCGGAGTGGCGGTCCTTTTTACCGCATCGATAGAATGCCGACGAGTTATTGAGTTAGAAACGGGGAGGTGTCTGATATTAGATGTCCTTATGAAGGGACAAGAGCTCCGGCTCATTAACATCTATGGTCCCCAATCTAAGTGGGACCGGAAGTGTCTCTTTATGAGGATCAAGCCCTACCTTTTTAGGAGGTGTTTAAACCACGGAGAAAACATGGAGTAATTTAGTTAGAAAAACAACCTTTATTAAATACATCAAAAATTCATAATCAAATCACAGCATTTAAAAATAGGGATACACGGGGTCAAGGGATAGCAGCACTGAGCAGCATATGAGCCCCCCCACCTACCCACACCATATACATTAATTGCGGGGTGGGGACTCCTAAGGTAAGGTAAATATCCAAATTACAAAGAATGGTCGGGGAGCAAGCAGTCATTCGTTATACCCAGGACTAAGAACCGTCCATAATCACATGCAACACCCACAGTCCAATTATTGTAAAAGGAGCCTTACCAGAGGATGGGACACAAAGCTAAAGTGCTGAATGCATTAGACCCATGGAAGGACCACCTCAACGCGCGTTTCGCCTGAAAGGATGTGGCTTTCTCAAGAGGCTGAAATAACACAATGTGCAAGGACCTTACATATGTAAATTCTGTGGTCATGTGACGCACCACATGACCATCCAAGCTACAGTGACTTCCGCACGGCGGCGCATGCGCCGTAGGTATCCTGACATGCGCGCGCGACCAAGCCGTCATGCCCCCTGCGCGTGCGCACCACGCTCTGAGCAGGAGGCAGCAGACAGTGGGGCGCGCGCACCCGAGGGAAACCGACGGCCCGCATGCGCACAGCGTTAGTCAACGTGATGGTAATAAGATAAGCAGCAAAAAAGTGGGACTGACATGTTAGACATTGAGGTAAACATCCAATCTTTTTTAACAAATCGTAAGTAACATAGCATATAATGACAATTCATATACCTCACACAATAATACCACATTTCACTTTTAAATAGCACTGCTTCACATCACATAAATATTATCACATTCCAGGCAGAGAATATTCATCACAACAGCTGAGGATGAGATGTCGAAACAGACATGACCACAGAAAGGTTCAATATGGAGGTATAAAGCACATCATCACTAAAATAAGAGTAGAAAAAATGAAAATTAATTAAAAACAAGCCATAATGGGCTGTAAAGATAAAAACATGATAAAATTAATCACATGGGACTACATAACAGAGAGAGCAGGAGAGTAAAGCCTGAAACCATTATGTCATAGAAACACAGCAAAACTTAGAGCCTCATTTAGTCCACGTGGGCTAACCGTGTCCAAATTCACCATCCATCTCGCCTCCATCTCAAACCATTGGTTGAGACTCTTCCCTCGTTTGTGAAAGACACGATGGACGTCCTTACACGGGTTGATGGCGTCCTTGTGGAGCCAGGCACTCTCATGGTCACGGCTGATGTGAAGGGTTTATACACATGTATCCGACATGATCTGGGTCTCGAGGCTGTCCGCCTCTTCCTTGCAACCTCCAACCTGGACGGCCCATCTCGGGAATTTCTCCTCGAGCTGCTCCACTTTATTCTCTCGCATAATTATTTTTTGTTTAAAGATATCATATATCTCCAGCGACTTGGCACGGCGATGGGGGCGGCCTGTGCGTCATCGTACGCCAACCTCTTCCTGGGCTCATGGGAGAGGGATATTTTTGGTGACAATGGCGTACCTGCTGCGGACCACGTCGTGTCATGGATGAGATATATTGATGATATATTATTTTTTTGGCGGGGGACAGTGGGGGAGCTCGAGGAGTTTATGGCACGACTCAATGCCAACTCGCGTGGTATCAGATTAACTTACACCTATCACACTGAACATATAGACTTCCTGGACGTTACTCTGGAGGTGGATGGGCACTCCGCCGTCCAGACTGACGTCTTCAGGAAGTCTACGTCGGTGAATTCTCTGATCCTCGCAGAGTCGGCACACTATTCACCCATGATTCGGGCCGTCCCGATTGGACAGTTCTTGAGGATGAGGAGGATCTGCTCAACAAATTCTAGGTTCGAGGCCCAGGCTGCCGATCTAACTAGACGGTTTAAACAGCGTGGATACAGCAACCGAAGCATCAGACACTTCTATGAGAGGGCGCGGGACACCGCCCGCAGTGGTCTTTTATATTCTGATCAGGCTAAACAGGGTGTTGCATCGGTGTCTCTGCTTCCTGCTAAGCAGAGACGCCGTCCCTCTCACTTTCCTGCCCAGCGCGCGGCGTCCTCCTGCACTCCTTCCCTCACTGCTGCCGGCGCACTCTCCTTCCCGGGCACTGTTCTTAGGGCGCGCGCGCTCCCCCTCTCTTAAAGGGACCGCGCGGGTGCCGTCCTAAGGAGTCCCCGGCCAATAGCCGGAGGACTTCCCATATATAAGGCACCTCCTCCAAAATGGAGGTGCCCGAGCAAAGTTGTTGCAAAGCATACTCACCCCTGCTTTAGCCCTCAGGTCCCGTTGCCAGCCTGACTTCCAGTCCTGTCTGCCTGCTTGTCTTCCCTTCAGCCCGACAGTCTCTCTCCTGCATCCGCCAATCAGTCTATGGGCAAGTCCACCTGCGGAACAGGAAGCACCTGCCAGTTACCTGCCTGCTACCTGCCGTACCTGCTAACCCACTCACTTAGGAGCGCTCACCTGCTACCTGCCTGCTAGCCTACCTGGTGGCTCCGCCGTCACTTGCCGTGACCATCGGCCTGCCAGCCAAGAGTCTCTTACCCGCTCACCTGGGAGCGCTCACCTGCTACCCGCCTGCTAGCCTACCTGGAGGCTCCGCCATCACTTGCCATGACTACCGGCCTGCCAGCCAAGAGACTCTTACCCGCTCACCTGCTACCCGCCTGCTAGCCTACCTGGAGGCTCCGCCGTCACTTGCCGTGACCACCTACCTGCCAGCCAAGAGACTCTTACCTGCTCTTCCGTCACTTCCCGTGACCACCCGCCTGCTCACCCAGAGACTGCTACCTACCTGTTGTGTCCACCCGCTACTCCGGTCAGTCCCAGCTATCTGACCCGTGGGAGCCACCTGCTCTAATACAAGGTCGTCTTCAGTATATCACCTGCCCCTCGGGGTCCCTCCTTGTTTCAGGGCACAGAGGTTCCACCACCCGGCCCCATAACACAGGGAAAAGACAAGAGTGGAAAGATTAGATATATCTCGTCTTTTAACCACGAGTGGGAGACGATGCGACAGGTTCTCAATCGCCATTGGGCGGTTTTGGGCACGGAACCTGCATTACGTGATCACCTTGAGCCCTTTCCGCCAATGACGGCCTGTCGGGGGAAGAATTTGAGAGATTTATTAGTCTCCAGCCATTACATTCCCCCCGTGGCCCCACTGTGGGATGTTTCCCATGCGGCCGCTGTCTTGCCTGCGCCAATGTCCTGCGCAGTGCTTTTTTCACGTCCTCTGACGGCTCCTGTGAATTCAAAATCTTGCAATATATTTCGTGTAACACCAATAATGTTATATACTATGCGACTTGTGGGTGCAATTTGATCTATATAGGTCTGACATCGCGGGAGCTTCATGTCAGGGTGCGTGAGCACGTGCGGGACATTGGCGCGGCCAGGACGGCGACCGATCCCCGGGAGCTGAAGACGCTTCCACGACATTTTAAGGCAGTACACGACTGTGATCCTAGGACATTACAGATACGTGGTATAGAAGTGGTGCGTCTTGGCTCTCGGGGTGGTAACATCAAACAGCGTCTTGCCCAAAGGGAGGCGAGATGGATGGTGAATTTGGACACGGTTAGCCCACGTGGACTAAATGAGGCTCTAAGTTTTGCTGCGTTTCTATGACTCAGAATGGTTTCAGGCTTTACTCTCCTGCTCTCTCTGTTATGTAATCCCATGTGATTCATTTTATCATGTTTTTATCTTTACAGCCCATTATGGCTTGTTTTTAATTAATTTTCATTTTTTCTACTCTTATTTTAGTGATGATGTGCTTTATACCTCCATATTGAACCTTTCTGTGCTCATGTCTGTTTCGACATCTCATTCTCAGCTGCTGTGATGAATATTCTCTGCCTGGAATGTGATAATTAGAGATGAACGTTGTTCGACTCGAACTGTTCGCCAATCTCAAATTCGAGCTGTTTTGGGCGGTGTTCGAGCCGTTCGGCGAACACGAACAATTTGAGAAAAATTCGGCTGTTCGAGGTTATGTTCAATAACTGATCGTGCACCAAAATCATAACTGGATTTTTTTCTCAGTAATGCTGAAAATTAATGTTAATACGCAGTTTGAGTGTACAGCGGGGTGGGGGGAGGGGCAGGGGATGGATCTCTGCAGAAATAATGAAAATCTCCATTTTTTTTTCTCTTTCCCGCATTTACAGTGGGGAGGTACAATCTGTCAGCCTATCAGCAGAGCACACATGGAGCGAACTGCTTTTTTTCACACATGCAAGGGCATGTGTCATTGGCAGTGTATGTCACGTGTCCTTGCCCTATAAGACCAAGCCATTTTCCCCGTCGCCACCATTTTCTCACTGCTGCAGCTGCGTGTTAGACGGCACCGCTGTTGCTGTGTGCGCTATACTTTCAGTGTTAATTTCAAGACAATTTTCGCACAAATCTGCAGATAGCTTGGGAGTAGGGAATAGTTGTGATTGCAGTCCTTTTAAGGACTAGGTTACAGCATTTCCTACGACTTTTATCAGGCAGGTCTGTGCTCTTAAATAGATAGGTTGGGAGTAAAGACTAATTGTAATTGCAGTCCTTTTCAGGGCTAGGTTACATCAGTTCCTATCAGTTTTTGCCAGGCAGGTCTGTGCCAGTGCTGTGCAAGTTTTTTTCACAGCATTTGGCTAAATCTAGCAAAGCAAATCCTTTTTGGCCTCTTGCAGTGTGTGTTAGTCAGTGGAGTAGCGTATCTGTGTTGCAAGCTACACCACCTGTGTATAGAATACAATTTTTTTTACTGCACCTAGTGAAGTGAAACCTTTTGGGCATAGCATCATTCTATTAGTCCATCTATACTGACCTCCATCAGGTTGCAAATTCAAAATAATTTTTATCTGCATCTAGCTCTGAAAAAATATTTGGGCTTGGGCTTGTAGCAGTGTGTGGGACTTGTTCTATTAGTCCATCTATACTAACCTCCACCAGGTTGCAAATTCAAAATACTTTTTATCTGCATCTAACCCAGCCAATACTTTTGGGCTAATACCACAGTTTGGCCACTCAGCTCTGCTCGGTTCCCATCCATTGTTTTTTGTGCAAACAACTCCAGAGTTGTCAATTAGTTAACCACCAAAATGAGTGGAAAAGGGCCTGCTGCTGGTGGAAAGGGGAATAGGTGTGTTGGGAAGGGAAAAAAAGGTTGTGTCCGTGGGGTAGGTGTTAAAGCAACAGTAACATCTGAAGAAGAAAGACCATTTTCCAGCCAAACTAAGATTTAGCGGACAATGTGATAAGATCTGTAACGGGTCTGGGAGGCGGAACCTCTGAGCTACTATACAAGGGGGCAGTCCTTGTAAGGGAGCGGGTGGCGACCAGGGAAGACGGGCAGGAGGTCACAGCAGGTGACCGGGACAGTCTCTGAGTGAACGGGCTGGAGGTCACGGCAAGTGACCGGGGCAGTCTCTGGATGAACGGGCTGATGGTCACGGCAAGTGACCGGGGGCAGTCTCTGAATGAACGGGCAGATGGTCACGGCAAGTGACCGGGGCAGTCTCTGGATGAACGGGCAGATGGTCACGGCAAGTGACCGGGGCAGTCTCTGGATGAACGGGCAGATGGTCACGGCAAGTGACCGGGGCAGTCTCTAGGTAAAGGGTTGGTACGACCTGTGGCGGCTGATGATAGACGTGAGCTCCCAGGTGAGCAGGCGAGAGTCTCTGGATGAACGGGTGGTCACAGCATGTGACGGCGGAGCCTCCAGGAAGACCAACAGACAGGCGGCAGATGAGCGCTCCCAGGTGAGCGGGCAGAAGTCTCTGGACAGGCGGGTGGTCACAGCACGTGACGGCAGAGCCTCCAGGTAGGCTAGCAGACAGGCAGCAGATGAGCGCTCCCAGGTGAGCGAGCAGGAGTCACTGGACAGGCAAGTGGTCACAGCACGTGACGGCGGAGCCTCCAGGTAGACTAGCAGGCAGGTAGCAGGTGTGTGCTCCCAGATGAGCGGGCAAGCTGGTCCATAGACAGACTGACAGGAGTTGGAAGGCAGACCGTTGGACCTCAGGCAAGCAGGCAGGTGGCTGATGTGCGCTCCCAGGTGAGCGGGCAGGCTGGTCCTTAGACAGACTGACAGGAGTAGTAAGGCAGACCGTCGGACC
This sequence comes from Phyllobates terribilis, assembly GCF_046119375.1. Lineage (NCBI taxonomy): Eukaryota > Metazoa > Chordata > Amphibia > Anura > Dendrobatidae > Phyllobates > Phyllobates terribilis. Next base: position 372,233,856 of record NW_027362769.1, read on the forward strand.
TCAGACTAGCAGGCAGGTAGCAGATAATCAGGCAGGAATCTGGCAGGTAACTGGCAGGTAACTGGCAACGGGACCTGAGGGCTGAAGCAGAGTAGTGAACAGTGCAACAACATTGCTCGGGCACCTCCATTTTGGAGGAGGTGCCTTATATATGGTGAAGTCCTCCGGCCATTGGCCGGGGACTCCTTAGGACGGCGCGCGCGGCCCTTTTAAGAGGGAGGGAGAGCGCGCGCGCGCGCCCTAAGCACAGTGGCCGGGAAGGAGCGCGCGCTGCCAGCAGAGCGGGAGGAGGACGCCGGGCACGGAGCAGAGAGGTGAGGGGAACAGCGTCCCTGCCTAGCAGAGGGCAGGGACGCCGGCGCTACAAGATCCCTTTCTTACGGCCACGCCAATCGCTACAAATTCCAGATGAGGCACAAAAACAGCAGGTGCTTCAACGGATATCAAGTGCTCCTTTAAGTGGGCTCTCCTCCACCTCAACTTCAACATCACAAATACTCCAGTCCTCAGAGGTGTCACCCCAATCGCACTTGCTTCCTCACAGCTCCCAAGTCTCCAGCTGCCTGTCTGAGTATGGGGTAACACAGATGGTTGAGTCTGCAGAGCTGTTTACTCATACTATAGCCTGGGAATCAGAGGTCGACTCCAGAGCTTCTGTGAATCCAGATGAGGAAATGATCTGCACTGATGCCCAGAATCTTTATGAGTCGGATCCAGGACCAGACGCAGAAGGTTCTGACCATAATGTAGACCCTCGTTCCCAAACTGTAACTCCTGTTGGTGGAGACAATGAGGAAGACGATGATGAGACTCAAATACCTGATTGGAGCGACAACTTGAGTTTTTTGTCAGGGGAAGGAAGAGGTTGGCACTGAGGACGACGGGTGTGATAACACACAGGGTGATGATGACGAGGTTGGAGATCCCACTTACTGTCAACCCATAGTCAGCCAGTCGATGAGGTCAGCAGAGGAGGTGGAGGAGGATGCTAGTGACAACGAGGTCAGGTTGCGCCTTCCTGGACAGAGACGTAGTACTGGAAGCACGTCAACAGCTGCATCCTCAAACACAACTCTGCCTCTGACCACAAGTCGTGGTGGCTCTTCAGGTCGCATGGGCTCTAAGCCTTGCATAGCCTGGGCATTTTTTCAGATCGATAAGGATGACCCAACTCGTGTTATCTGTAACATTTGTCAGCAAAAGCTAAGTAGAGGCCAAAAAATCCATAGTTTGAGTACTTCATGCATGAACCGGCACATGGATATGAAGCATAAGTTGCAGTGAGAAGCTCACTGTGCTACAATGCGGCCTAGCCGGCCGGGCCAACCACCGTCTGCCACATCTTGTGCATCCGCGGCCTCTTCATCCTCTGTGACTGGGGGGACAGCAGTCACACCTGTTTTGGGACGCAGACCTGCCACCTCTTTACCCGCAAAAGCCTGCGTGATTGGCAAGTCATCATTTTCTTTGGAGGTGGAAACACCAGCTGGTGTTCAGCGCTGTCCGACATCGATAGCACCACCTTTGGATCAAGGCAACCTAACATGTCTGCCTGCATCTTCCTCACAGACCGGCAGTTTGCCGGGGACACCCTTCTCAACCCCGTCTAAGCACAACAGCCAGCCCTCGGTCCCTCAGATGTGGACAGGTAAAAGACCATTTCCTCCTAGCCATGAGAAAGCTAAGAGGTTGAATTTCACCATCTGCAAGCTCTTGGCTACAGAAATGCTGCCTTTCCGCCTGGTGGACACAGAGGATTTTCGAGACCTTATGTTCGTCGCAGTGCCCCAGTACCAGATGCCCAGTCAGCACTACTTCTCAAAGGTGTGCCTGCGCTCCACCAGCATGTCGCACACAACCTCACCGCTTCTTTGAGAAACTCTGTGTGTGACAGGGTGCATTTCACCACAGACACTTGGACGAGTAGGCATGGACAGGGGCATTACATGTCGCTGACTGGGCACTGGGTATCTATGGTGACAGCAGTACAAGGGGCTGCTGTCCAAGTCTTGTCGTCCCCACGAGTTGTGCATCAATCCTCTTTATCTCGAAGTTCCTCCACTGCTTCTGCCTCCTCAACCTCCTCTCGGTCCTCCACCTGCTCCCAAAGCCTGTCTGGTCATGCCACAAGCTTTCTAACTGCGCAGAAGGGATCCTGCACACCTCCTTACTATGCTGGCAGCAGGGCTCAACGTCATCAGGCGGTTTTTACTTTGAAATGTCTGGGAAATGTGAGTCACACAGCTGAGGAGTTGTGGTCAGCTCTGGAGAACCAGCTTCATGAATGGTTGTCTCCACTGGACCTGAAACCAGGGAAGGACGTGTGCGACAATGCTGCAAACCTGGGTGCGGCCCTTCGCCGGGGCAATGTCACACACGTGCCTTGTATGGCTCATGTGTTGAACCTGGTTGTCCAGCAATTTTTAGCCCAAGATCCCGGACTAGATGACCTTCTGCAGAGGGCATAGTCGCTGTGTGCTCACTTCCGCCGTTCGCATCCCGCAGCTCAGCGACTTACATCTCTACAGAAGTCGTTGGGCCTGCCACTTTTCATCGGCTAAAATGCGATGTGCCTACCCGGTGGAATTCAACTCTGCACATGTTGCAGCGACTGTGGCAGCACCGACAAGCCCTGGTGCAATACGTTCTGACGTATAGCCTGGGCCAACGAGATCCAAATCACGCTGGAGGAGTGGTCTCACATCAGGGACCTATTCACCCTTCTGCACAGTTTTGAAATGGCGACGAAGATGTTTAGTGCTGACGATGCCATTATCAGTATGACTATTCCGGTGATTTACATGCTGGAGCACATGTTAAACAGAATTCGTAGTCAGGTGGTGGCACAAGAGGAGGTGGAGGAAGTAGAGGAGGAGGAGTTGTATGCGGAAGGGCTAACATCTGCAAGGTCCAGACAGTCGGCAGCACCAAGGCGGCAGGCATGTGAGGGTGGGGGAGATGGTTTTACCAGGGCGCATGGTAGCAGCCAAACTAGTGAGGAAGGTGCAGGAGCCCAGGAAGAAGTGGAGGACGAACTGATGGAAGACTCATCAGATGAGGGAGACCTTGATCACATTTCTGTTGTTCGAGGTTGGGGGGAGAGGGCAGAGGAAGGAAGCATGATTGTTACCTCGCCACCAACACAACAGGGACTTGGTGCTCCTGGATGCGCAAGACACATGAGTGCCTTCTTGCTGCACTACCTGCAACATGACCCTCGAATTGTGAGAATTAGAAATAATCCTGACTACTGGGTTGCCACACTCTTAGATCCCCGGTACAAAAGTAAATTTGCAGAAATTATTCCTGCCATAGAAAGAGATGCACGCATGCAGGAGTATCAGCAGAGACTGTTGCAGAATCTTACATGTGCTTTTCCACAAAACACTAGTGGTGCACGTAGTGAATCTCACAGTTCCAACTTGCCAACCGTGGGACCGTCGAGTGTTCAGCACTCAAAACGTAACAGAAACACAGTATCTGCTGGTAACATCAATTTTGCGGAATCATTTCACCACTTTTTTAGCCCATCCTTTGCAAGGCCACAGGAGACAAGAAGTCTGACACATAGTCAACGCCTAGAGACGATGGTACAGGAGTATCTCCAAGTAAACATTGAAGCCATGACTGTATCACTGGACCCTTGCTCTTTTTGGGCTTCCAATCTGGATAAATGGCCGGAGCTCGCCACTTACGCCTTGGAGATCTTTCTTGCCCCGCAGCCAGCGTTCTGTCTGAACGTGTGTTCAGCGCTGATGGTGGTGTGCTGACAGATAAGCGCACGTGGCCCTCCACTGATAATGTAGACAGACTCACGTTCATAAAGATGAGCAAATCATGGATCCGAAACGACTTTTCTACCCGTGTCATCCTGGGGAGAGTAAAAGCTTGATGATTTGTTAAAATCACCTCACCAACCGTTTTAAGCTTTCAAATTACTAATCATGTTTATCTGTATCTTGACTGGAAAATAATTTGGGCCTTGTAACAGTGTGCAGTACTAATTCTATTAGGCCATCTATACTAAACTCCACCAGATTTAAAATTACTAATCATGTTTATCTGTATCTTGGCTGGAAAATAATTTGGGCCTTGTAGCAGTTTGCAGTACTGATTCTATTAGGCCATCTATACTAAACTCCACCAGATTTAAAATTACTAATCCTGTTTATCTGTATCTTGGCTGGAAAATAATTTGGGCCTTGTAGTAGTTTGCAGTACTGATTCTATTAGGAGATCTATACTAAGCTCCACCAGCTTTCAAATTAATAATAATTTTTAGCTGCATCTAGCCCGGAAAATAATTTTGGGGCTCCTAGATGCGCAAGACACGTGAGTGCCTTCTTGCTGCACTACCTGCAACATGACCCTCAGATTGTCAGAATTCAAAATAATCCTGACTACTGGGTTGCCACACTCTTAGATCCCCCACACTCTTCGATCAACCTTTTCATTTTAATAAAGAACAAAAAAATGTTAATTTTTGAAATTATAAGTGTTAGCAGGTTATTAGAAACTGAAATCAAACAGTTTTCAACTCAAAACTTTATTCTAGGTGATGTTACATTTGCACATAGGATCCCTTGTTCGAAAGGAGCTTCTGAACTCTCTCGTCCTTTGAATTTGTCAGGTTTTGGATGGTTTCTGCTTCAATTGTTTTGCATGAGGACAGAATACCCGCCCAGAGCTGTTGCTTAGATGTGAACTGCCTCCCGCCATCATAGACACTCCTTTTGATGATGCTCCAGAGGTTCTCAATGGGGTTGAGGTCAGGGGAGCATGGGGGTCACACCATAAGTTTGTCCCCTTTTATGCCCATATCAGCCAGAGATGCAGATGTGTTATGTGCAGCATGAGACGGTGCATTATCATGCATGAAAATGATCTTGCTGCGGAATACACGGTTCTTCTTCTTGAACCATGGCAGGAAGTGCTGTTTGAGAAACTCCACATACATTATGGAGTTCATCTTTACCCCTTCAGGGATCCTAAAGGGGCCGACAATCTCTCTCCCCATGATTCCAGCCCAAAACATTACTCCACCTCCTCCTTCTTGGTGCCGTAGCCGTGTTTGCATCAACAAGCCATCCTCCACTCCATCCATCTGGACCATCGAGCGTTGCACGGCACTCATCGGTGAACAAAACAGTTTTGAAGTCAGTCTTCATGTATTGTTTGGCCCACTGGAGCCGTTTCTGCTTGTGTACAGTGGATAGAGGAGGTCGACAGGATGGCTTACGCACAGCTGCAGACCTCTGAAGGACCCTGCATCTTGTTGTTCAGGGGCCGTTGGAGGCACCAGCAGCTTCAAAAACTTGTCTGCTGCTAAGACAAGGCTTTTTTGCCGCTGCTCTTTTAACCTGACGTAATTGCCTGTAAGAAAGAGTCCTCAATTTTCCCTTATCGGCACGCACACGTGTGTACTGTGAATCAGCTACATATTTCTTGATTGTGCGATGATCAGGATGAAGTGTCTTGGCTATGTTGATTGTAGTCATGCCTTGACCTAAACACTCCACAATTTGTTTCTTCTCAGCAGCCGACACATCCTTTTTCTTTCCCATTTTGGCTGAAAATGTAGGCTGCTTAATAATGTGGGACAGCCTTCTTAAGTAGTCTTGACTTTCATTGGACACACCTGCCAAACTAATTAGCACAGGTGTCTGCAATTGCTTACAGTGATATAAAGAGCCCTGACACACATCACCATCAATGAGTTTAACTGACAAACCAAAAAATTCTTACCTTATCACTCCGAAACACTTTTTGCATAATAATTTGGAACACAGTGTACATGTGCTTTTCCACAAAACACCAGTGGTTCACGTAGTGAATCTTACAGTTCTAACTTGCCAACCGTGGTCTGTATGGAGTTGTTCAATAAAGGGCCCAAAATTAAGATAACATAGACGGGAGAGGTCTCTATGAATACGAATTCCTAAGTATTTGATACCCTGTGAGGGCCAGGCAAAGGGAAAGTTGGACTGGATGGAATCCTTTATGGATTTGGGGAGGGAGACATCGAGGGCCTCAGACTTCGCTGCATTGATTTTAAAATTTGACCATGTAACAAAGTGATCTATTTCAGCCATAACAGCAGGGATGGATATATGTGATTGAGTGATATATACTAGGACATCATCAGCAAATGCAGAGCACTTGTACTCGGTGCCTCCCACCTCAATCCACCTAATATTGGGGTTATGGCGAATTGATGAGAGCAGGTGCTCCATCACTAGGATGTATAAGAGAGGGGACAGAGGACATCCCTGCCTTGTCCCATTGGTGATCATGAAAGGTGATGAAAATGTTCCATTTATCTTCAGCCTAGGTGACGTATTGCGATACAGGGCCGTGATTTTGGCTATGAAAGGGTCCCCTAGACCCCTACCCCAAGCTTTTTAAGAGAATAATATATGGCGTGCCAGGAGACTCTATGGAATGCTTTCTCAGCATCCAACGAGAGTATCTAACTACAAATTTTTAACTGCATGTAGCCCAGGAAATACTTTGTGCCTAGTAGCAGTGTCTGCTAGTCAGCGGATTATCCCAGCTGTTAAGCAAGCTACACCACCTGTAGTTTGGACACTTAATTTTTTCAAAGGAAATGGTTCGGGCCCCCGGGACACTCAGTGAAGAGCATCGGGGAGGCACCCCAAGGCACAGGGGCTGGGACTGGCGGCAGGACGCCTTGCGGTGGACCGCCAAGCTCGATCCTTATAAAAGCTTTTTAACTGCAGCAGCTTTAGTGCACGCTACTGGAGCTTGAATTACCGCAGCTGCTGGCATGAGACTTGCCCTCCAATAGATCCTTGTAAAAGGATTTAAAGTGTATTCATTCAAATTAGAGAAACAATTTAAATTAAAAAGATTAGACCTGCCTCCACCGCAGGAGGGCTCGCTCGACCCACCAGCGGACAGGCACCATTATTGGGAGAGGGGGGCTGGCCATCAGGGTCCACCGCGGCTCTGGCACAAACCCGGCGACACGGAGGTCGCACGGGCAGGAACGGACTGGCCGTGTCGGCTTCGCACTTTTTTGGTTTTAGAAGGGCATGACATGCCTATATCTGTTTCCATCAAAAAGGTCATAAACATAAACCACCTCAATGAAGATTTTCAATACCCATAAAAACCTGCATTTACATAAACCAGATTTTTGAAAAGCGGATGTAGAGCAAATAATATTTAAAAATTATTTATTTTTATTACATCAAATTTACAAACTTCAATAAAAAGCATAAAAAAGCAGTGGCCTGTTGATCCCATGCAAGAAGTCATCCAATTAATGAATCACAATGTTAATACAGAAAACACTGCACTATTGCACAAGAAAAAAGGGGGAAGGGCGATGTAAACATAAGACCAATAAATATAATATTATAGTATCAATATACATATTTTATGGGTATTGAATGCCTATATCTGTGTCTCCCCCTCCTTTTACTCCTCCACCTCTTTTCTTTTCGCATGACTATATGTACTTGTCACTTTTCCATGTGTTAGTTGTGTCTTCTGAGCAGTTTGTCAGCCTTTGGACACCTTTGAAGGTGTTTTCTATGTGTTACTATGTGTTTTTGTTTGCCTGCCATTGGTTTTAATGGTGTCCGAAGGTGTTCGACGAACCGAACCGAACTCGAACACTATGGGGGTGGCTCAACACTAGTGATAATATTTATGTGATGTGAAGCAGTGCTATTTAAAAGTGGAATTGTGAAATGTGGTATTATTGTGTGAGGTATATGAATTGTCATTATATGCTATGTTACTTACGATTAAAAAAGATTGGATGTTTACCTCAATGTCTAACATGTCAGTCCCACTTTTTTGCTGCTTATCTTATTACCATCACGTTGACTAACCCTGTGCGCATGCGGGCCGTCGGTTTCCCTCGGGTGCGTGCGCCCCGCTGTCTGCTGCCTCCTGCTCAGAGCGTGGTGCGCACGCGCAGGGGGCATGACGGCTTGGTCGCACGCTCATGACAGGATACCTACGGCGCATGCGCCGCCTTGCGGAAGTCACTGTAGCTTGGATGGTCATGTGGTGCGTCACATGACCACAGAATTTACATATGTAAGGTCCTTGCACATTGTGTTATTTCAGCCTCTTGAGAAAGCCACATCCTTTCAGGCGAAACGCGCGTTGAGGTGGTCCTTCCATGGGTCTAATGCATTCAGCACTTCAGCTTTGTGTCCCATCCTCTGGTAAGGCTCCTTTTACGATAATTGGACTGTGGGTGTTACATGTGATTATGGACTTTTTTTTAGTCCTGGGTATAACGAATGACTGCTTGCTCCCCGACCCTTCTTTGTAATTTGGATATTTACCTTACCTTAGGAGTCCCCACCCCGCAATTAATGTATATGGTGTGGGTAGGTGGGGGGGCTCATATGCTGCTCAGTGCTGCTATCCCTTGACCCCGTGTATCCCTATTTTTAAATGCTGTGATTTGATTATGAATTTTTGATGTATTTAATAAAGGTTGTTTTTCTAACTAAATTACTCCATGTTTTCTCCGTGGTTTAAATATGTCTTTGGAGTAGAGCTCATGCTGACCTAGAATTTATGGCTTAACAGCTATGTTTGCTCTCGGGCATGTATTTAAGGCTGTTGTATGTATGCTTTTTACGAGTTGGCAGGTCATCTTTGGAGGGGACTTCAACACTGTCACGAGGCCCCGGGATAGAGGAGGTTCCAGAGACAAGTTGACTTATGATAGCATCGCCCTTAATAGCATAGCTAGTGAGGCTCACCTGGTGGATGTCCACATCCGGCACACCCCAGGCCACGAGGGGTTCACCTATCATAGAGGTAACTGTAGGTCCAGGATAGACAGGTTTTATTTAAAGGAGGAAGCCGTCTCTTCAGCAGTATCTGTTGTCGAGGTGGAGTTCTCCTATCACTGTTTGATTTTGTTTTCTCTGAATGTTACAGAGACCCCCTGGATGGGAAGAGGCTTTTGTAGGCTCAATTCATCTCTCTTGGAAGAAGTGGAGATAAGACAGTCCTTTGAGGATTTTCTTCAGAGCCAGGTACCCTTACTGGATCTTTGTAGTAGTAAGTCAGAGTGGTGGGAGATGTTCAAGAAAAGGGTGGCGAGATTCTTCCGCCAGCTCTCGAGCCTCAGGAGCCTGGACAGGTACCGCCTGTATCAGGGCCTGAGGAGGAAACTCGAGCATCTTGTCTTAACTGGAGGTAGCCGCGAGGAGATCTCCAGAGTGAAATCTTTGCTAATGAGGTGTCAGTATGATAGACACACATCTTTGGTTTTTCAGAGGGATTACGGGAAGTACCGCTCGCCCGACCCTTACAGAAACTGTGCAAGGGTTACAGGACTGGTTGACACTGCGGGGTCCCTGAAAAGATCCAGATCAGGGATCCTGGAGGTCGTCAGATCCTTCTACTCGCACCTCTTGGGGAAGAGGGATCTGGATTGGGATGAGATGTCGGCTTTTCTGGCTGAAGCCGTCCCCGAACCAGGGGTAGACCCCTCTCTTGGCGTTTTGACAGAGATGATCAGGGAAGAGGAAGTTAAGTTGGTGATTGAAGGGCTTGCCCTAAAGAAATCTCCCGGTCCAGATGGCTTAACATCTGAATTCTATAAGATCTTTAAGGACGCCTTGGTTTCCCTCTTGACTGAGGTATTCAATGAGTGTCTTTCCTCGGGCATTCTGCCAAAGTGAATGAGGAGGTCTGCCCTGATCATCTTATCAAAGGGTAAGGACTCCTCTTGCATTGAGAATTGGCGTCCCATAGCGCTTCTCAATGCAGACTGGAAGGTTTTGGCAAAGGTGCTGTTTAAGCGGCTAGTAAAATTTGCGCCTCGGCTCCTCTCGGGGGCCCAGCATTGCTCTGTTCCGGGCCGCAGTACGATTAGTACTGTACTCTGTGTCCGAGAGGCGGTGGAGCAGGGTAGGGCTGGCCACTGGAAGGGGTACATGCTGTCATTGGACCAGGCAAAAGCGTTTGATCGGGTTAATCATGAGTACCTCTGGTCTGTCCTTCTGAGGTATGGCCTGCCGGGGAGGTGTATTGATTGGCTTAAGACCTTGTATGCTGGGGCAGAGTTTCCCGCTTGTGAACGGTTGGATTGGCAGCTCTTTTGAGGTAGGGTGTGGTGTTCGCCAGGGTTGTCCCTTGAGCCCGCTGCTGCTGTACTTGTTTGCGGTTGACCCACTTCTTAGGAGGGTGGAGCGTGGACCGTTGGCTGGGATCGGGATGGACCGGGCAGCACCGGAAGCCACTCTGAGAGTGGTGGCTTATGCCGATGATGTCACCGTTTTTATTTCCTCTGACAGGGAGGCAGAGTGGCTGGTGTCAGAGGTAAATTGCTACTCGGAGGCATCCGGGTCTAAGATCAACCAGGATAAGTATGAGAGTCTCTGGCTGGGAGGAGGAGATCCTGGTTTTGATCTCCCGGACACCCTTCCAGGACCCAAAGTCTCTGCAAAAGTTCTTGTCATCGAATTTGGCCAGGGGGATTACCCCAAACAAAATTGGGACAGCAGGCTAGAGATCGCCACTCAGAAGGTGGACCAATGGAAGGGTTGGTCCTTGACCCTAAGGGAAAGGGTAAACCTGATCAAAACTTACCTGCTCCCTTTGCTGATCTATCTGGGCAGTGTGTGCTTCTTGCCGGAGCCTCTCTGGACTCGGGTCTACAGTTTGTTCTTCCAACTGTTATGGGGGAATAGACTGAACCTGGTCAAGAGGGAGGTTACTTACCGTACGAGGAGACTAGGAGGGTTGGGTATGGTCAACTCTGTGGTATTCCTTGTGAATACCTTCATTAAGATCAATATTGCAAACCTCTGGAAAGAGAGGGCTCCTCTGTGGGTATTCTCCTGTAGGGGATGGTTTCAGCCTTTTTTCCAGGAATGGGAGACAGGAGGGCAAGTGAAGGATCTACGCACACCGCATGGACATCTCCCGGCTTTCGCTACCCTGGTTCTGAAGGTAATTCGCCGGTGGGGTCCGGGAATGTGGGAGGTCAGGACTCTGCCAAGGAAGCTCCTTGACAAAATGGTTCTGTTGACTCATTTTCACAGGCCTCTGGCGCTCAGGGATTGCCCAAGTCGGGATCTTGGGGTGGGCCTGCATCTTTTGAATTCTATCAGGATCCCCTCGAAGTTTTGGGACTTGGCTTGGCGCTGCTTCCATGGGAAACTGTGTGTGAGGGACAATCTGAAGTGTAAGAGCTATAAGGACAGGAACTGTCCTCAGGAGCATTGTGGTACCATGCTGGAAAACATGGACCACTTCCTGCTTCATTGTCCCTTTAACACAGAGGTGTACAACAGGGTGGGCGCCTCCATTGGCTGGCCCCGGCTGGCCGGTCTCTCTTATGCGGAATGGGCCTATGGAGCATTCGGAGACCTGGGTGGTCGGGACCGCTGCACCTTATTTCTAGTTAGCACAGTGGTTAGGTATCACACGTGGAACGCACGGTGCTTAGTATTGACGTGACGGAAAATCCTCCCAGTGGACGATGTGTTTAGGACCATACTCGTTGACTTGGTGAAGGTGCGTTCTCTGGAGTATGAGAGACTGGGCACACATAGGGCCGCTCTCCTCTAGAGGGGCTTTTCTTTTAGTGTACCCTAGTCTGGTCATCTCCTCTCCTGGTGGTGGGCTGCTGCTGACACCATAGATTTTTGTTTTGTTTTGATCAGTAGACAGTGATGTAGGGCTGCAGGCACCGAACTTGGGCTTTGTTAGTTGTGGTTATTGTATAGTTTGTTATTGTATTGTTTGTTTCTGTATATATTGTATATAAGGATTTGGGTGTAGGTGTTAGGTTGGGAGGTGGGTTCATCTTGTGGGACACTGATTATTTGGGTGAAAAACTGGCACTGCCTGATCTGGCCTATGGACGTTGGACATGGACTGAGGCATGAGACGCAGGACCAGCTCTCAGGTCAGTGCTGGGGTTGGGACTGGTGGGCTTGAGTGTGGGATGCTTAGTTTAGTCTTGTATATATTTGTATAGTTAGTATTTATTTAATATTAGTTAAATAAAATATATATATATATATACAGTACAGACCAAAAGTTTGGACACACTTTCTCATTTAAAGATTTTTCTATATTTTCATGACTATAAAAATTGTACATTCACACTGAAGGCATCAAAACTATGAATTAACACGTGGAATTATATGCTTAACAAAAAAGTGTGAAACAACTGAAAATATGTCTTATATTCTAGGTTCTTCAAAGTAGCCACCTTTTGCTTTGATGACTGCTTTGCACACTCTTGGCATTCTCTTGATGAGCTTCAAGAGGTAGTCACCGGAAATGGTTTTCACTTCACAGGTGTGCCCTGTCAGGTTTAGTAAGTGGGATTTCTTGCCTTATAAATGGGGTTGGGACCATCAGTTGTTTTGTGCAGAAGTCTGGTGGATACACAGCTGATAGTCCTACTGAATAGACTGTTAGAAAAGCAGTTAAGTAAAGAAAAACGAGTGGCCATCATTACTTTAAGAAATGAAGGTCAGTCAGTGCGAAAAATTGGGAAAACTTTGAAAGTGTCCCGAGGTGCAGTTGCAAAAACCATCAAGCGCTACAAAGAAACTGGCTCACATGAGGACCGCCCCAGGAAAGGAAGACCAAGAGTCACCTCTGCTTCTGAGGATAAGTTTATCCGAGCCACCAGCCTCAGAAATCGCAGGTTAACAGCAGCTCAGATTAGAGACCAGGTCAATGCCACACAGAGTTCTAGCAGTAGACACATCTCTACAACAACTGTTAAGAGGAGACTTTATGCAGCAGGCCTTCATGGTAAAATAGCTGCTAGGAAACCACTGCTAAGGACAGGCAACAAGCAGAAGAGACTTGTTTGGGCTAAAGAACACAAGGAATGGACATTAGACCAGTGGAAATCTGTGCTTTGGTCTGATGAGTCCAAATTTGAGATCTTTGGTTCCAACCACTGTGTCTTTGTGCAATGCAGAAAAGGTGAATGGATGAACTCTACATGCCTGGTTCCCACCGTGAAGCATGGAGGAGGAGGTGTGATGGTGTAGGGGTGCTTTGCTGGTGACACTGTTGGGGATTTATTCAAAATTGAAGGCATACTGAACCAGCATGGCTACCACAGCATCTTGCAGCGGCATGCTATTCCATCCAGTTTGCATTTAGTTGGACCATCATTTATTTTTCAACAGGACAATGACCCCAAACACACCTCCAGGCTGTGTAAGGGCCATTTGACCAAGAAGGAGAGTGATGGGGTGCTACGCCAGATGACCTGGCCTCCACAGTCACCAGACCTGAACCCAATCGAGATGGTTTGGGGTGAGCTCGACCGCAGAGTGAAGGCAAAAGGGCCAACAAGTGCTAAGCATCTCTGGGAACTCCTTCAAGATTGTTGGAAGACCATTTCCGGTGACTACCTCTTGAAGCTCATCAAGAGAATGCCAAGAGTGTGCAAAGCAGTCATCAAAGCAAAAGGTGGCTACTTTGAAGAACCTAGAATATAAGACATATTTTCAGTTGTTTCACACTTTTTTGTTAAGTATATAATTCCACATGTGTTAATTCATAGTTTTGATGCCTTCAGTGTGAATGTACAATTTTCATAGTCGAGAAAATACAGAAAAATCTTTAAATGAGGTGTGTCCAAACTTTTGGTCTGTACTGTGTATATATATATATATATATATATATATAAATGTATATGTATGTATTAGTTTGTATATATTTTTGTCGGCTATTGTTTATTTTACTTATTATTAGTGTTGAGCGAGTATGTTCTATTAACCCTTTCGCCGAGTATGCTCGGGCCGAGCTCCGAGTATTTACAGCTGCTCGGTGATATGGTTGAATCGCTCCCGTGTGCATGATTTGCGACTGTTTCACAGTTTTACTACATGGGAGGAATGTCTATTTCTTACACATTCCTCACATGTAATAAAGCTGCCAAACAGTTGCAAATCATGCACACGGGAGCGATTCAACCTTATCACCGAGCAGCTGTAAATACTCGGAGCTCGGCAGGAGCATACTCGGACAGAACATACTCGCTCAGCCCTACTTATTATATTGTTATTATTTTGTTTGGTAACCGGACCAGATGTCATAGTGTAAGTAGTTGTTATTCTGTATATATCTAATATATATAATCGTCTTATCCCGTCTGTCTGTCCTTCTGTCCAGGAAATCCCGCCTCGCTGATTGGTCCGGACTCGGCCAATCAGCTACGCGGGATTTCAGAAAAAGATGGCGGCCGTTAGCGGCTCATCTGCCGCACGGAGGTCAGCGGCGATGCTGCTCGCAGCAGAAGTACCCAGACCGGCGGCGCCGCTGACCTCCTTGCGGCTACCGTCGGGAGATCAGCGGCCAAGGCCGCTGATCTCCCGTCGGCAAGTGTGAAGGGAGGACCGGGGAGCGGTGCCGCCGGTCCGGATACTTCTGCTGCGAGCAGCCGGTCATCTCCCAGCTGCTCGCAGCCGAAGTACCCGCACAGGCAGCGCCGCTCCCCGGTCCTCACTAATACGATTTGCTGATTGGTTGCGGCCGCCGACCACGACCAATCAGTGATTTTGGCGCCAAATGTAAACACCGCTCTGCTGATTGCGCCCGGTCGGCCGCATACATATTCTAGAATACCCGATGCGTTAGAATCGGGCCACCATCTAGTGTATAATATGTGTGTGAGGAGAGAGTGAGCGGCTGGACCAGTCTCATTACATTGTTTATTTTGTGGTTATTAATTTTGTTATGTTTCTGTTATTATTATTGTTATGTTTTTCATTATTATAATAAAAAGATCTACAGGATGTAACTCAGGATCAGTAATGTAATGTATGTACACAGTGACTGCACCAACAGAATAGTGAGTGCAGCTCTGAAGTATAATACAGGATGTAACTCAGGATCAGTAATGTAATGTATGCACACAGTGACTGCACCAGCAGAATAGTGAGTGCAGCTCTGGAGTATAATACAGGATGTAACTCAGGATCAGTAATGTAATGTATGCACACAGTGACTCCACCAGAAGAATAGTGAGCGCAGCTCTGGAGTATAATACAAAATATAAGTCAGGATCTGTAATTACAAAATGATCTACATGTAATGGGATGAACTAGGAAGGTGCTGATATTTTTACATCTGCATGCCTGATAATGGCGTTCCTCTTCTTTTTTCTGAAGGTTCACCCTTTCGTCTTTTCGGCAGCAGGCCTAACCTGCTCCTTCTCTTGCGCCATTCAGACATCACAGATTTCCATTTGCCTGATGAAGACTTCGGACTCCTTAAACTCAAGAAGCTGAAATCCATTAATCTCCTGGAGCGATTTGTCACTGATCCAAGTAAACAGCAGAAATACTATAAACGGGCCGACAGCATCGACAACCCGACAGTGCCAGACTGTGACAACCCGACACTGCTACATGGACCAGCGGGGGTCTGCCCGTCTGCATCTCCAAAACTGGCAGAACTCGGCAAAGCAAACGACAATTCATTTCTTGACAGCAGCCAAACCACGTTACGTGACAAGGTATCAGCTGCTCAACGTGGCCGGACGGCATCTCAGACTTCTATTTCTAAGGAGGAACCAGAAGGTGTTCAGTGCTCGCTCTCAAAAGAGACTAATGGGACTGTCACACATGGTTCTCCAGTCACCCGTTCCCTCCAGCAGGTCTTTTATGATGCCCCCCAACATACTGCAGTTTGGAAACCCACTTATTCTAGTGCGCAGGTGTCCGAGCCTGTCTTACAAGCTCCTTATGAATCCTTAGATCTTGAGGCTTCTACTTCAGTGCAAGATGTTGTCGTCTTGGGCACAAACATGGAGCCTGCTGTAGATATGAACTCCTGCTTAGAGACAAAGCCACCGCTCAGCGTCCTTGGTTCTGCTAAAGAAGACACCTGTAACATTGTCCTGTCGACCTCCATGTGCTCTGTCCCGGCAGATCCTCACACGGAGAGCGTATTTTCAGGATGCACCCCCGGCCTGCCCATGTTGGGTTTCACCCCAGCTGCTTTTTCGTCTCTTGCTCCTTGTGAGCAGACGTCACCAAGAACAATATCGTTCCCTCCATTTAACAATGTGGATGAATTGGTGGCAAAGGACAACGACGCTGCCCATCAGTTCAGGAATTTATCACTTCCTCCACCGGGGGGCGACACTCAGGAATCTGCGGTGAAGAAAACTCATCTTCAAGAATATGAAGTAAGTTCTGTTGACGACCCATCGATGGATACACAGTACTCATGAGCTCTAACAAAGCAAGTTATTGTTTCCAGGAAAGTGCAAACAGATTGGATCAATGTGATGAGGAGGGAATGATGGGAGGCGACCATCTACTTCTTATCTCCGAAATTAAGGTCAGAATATCTCTAGTTTTGAGCATATTTGTCTTATCTATTTTATATCTATCTGACAGATATATAGGTAGGAGGAAGATGATGAACGATAGCTTCTATGTTTGCAGGACGCGTGCGATGGAGGACCTCCTGTAGATCTGTGTTCTCTTTGGTGGGATTTCCCTGGACGTATAGACCTCTGCATTGTATCGGCTAGTGAATATTCTGTTCGCCTTTGGAGACCCCAAGAAGTTTGCAAATGGAAATGCGTTCACAACTGGAATTTTCCAGAGGTGAGAGGATGACGGCAGCCGTCAACCACTGAAAACTCCTCTGCACTTTTGCCATAACTCATATTTGCTTTTCTTCTCATTGTAGATACCTGTCATCCAAATTCTTCCATTGTTCCAAGAGAAGAACCTCGTGTGCGTGGCTCTGGGAAATGTCGAAATTATGGAGATCTGGTAAGTAAAAGAACTGAGGCACATGGTAAGAGGCAGAACCAAAGAACCACTAAACCCAAATTTAAAGGGAATGTGTCACCCCCCTAGTCGATATCAGACCTCTACTATGGGCATACAGGTGATAGAAAAGTAAATCTATACTTACCTGTATGGCCCATAGTAGAGGTCTGATATCGCCCAGGGGGTGACAGATTCCCTTTAACGGGGCTGTTAAAAAATGTAGAAAATGTAAATTTTGTACTGTTTCTTCCAGAGCAGCGTGGAGCCGAGCGTATCGCATCTTTCACTTTTCCACATAATATAGTGCGGCTCTATGCCACATATATTATGTTTTCTTACAAGTGCTTTTATTTTGCACAGGGCGCTGACTTCAAATCCAGAGCTTCTTACTTGGGAGAAACAGTTGGTCAAACATGGGCTCATCAAGACTTCCCAGGGTCTCTCCCGGCATCGTTTGGTCACCACCAGCGGAGAAGGAGGCAGTCAGGTGGTGGAGCTGTGGCAGCTGGCAGAAAACGGAAGGTGAGGAGATAACTGTATAGTCTGGAAGTAATTACATTAAAAGTTTTATAATCTAGTGATATTAGGACTTGGATTAATGGGAACCAATCACCTGATTCCTGCTGCCCAAACTGCTTAGGAGCAGGAATCAGCCAGGCTTCACAATCGCTGCCAGGTATAATTTTTTCTGAAACGTGGCAGGGTTTCTAAGAAATATAGTTGGAATATCCGATCCTGCACCCCTCTTGCTGGCTTCTCCCAACCAGGCGCTAGCTGATTGACAGGTCTGTTAAGACGGAGACCTATTAATTACCTGGAGCAGAGCTGAGAGAAGCTGGACTAGTTTCACTTCAGGCTATGGTCCTTAGCCGGTTCTTCACGCTATACGAATGGTCCTTGGCCTGTTCTTCAACCTATACGCATGGTTCTTGGCCTGTTCTTCAAGCTATATGCATGGTCCTTAGCCGATTCTTCAAGCTATATGCATAGTCCTTAGCCTGTTCTTCATGCTATACGCATAGTCTTTGGCCTGTTCTTCAAGCTGTATGCATGAATCGGTGGACAAGTTCCCTTTAACAAACAATCCACATAAAACTATACAGATAGAGAAGTTTCAGATAAGTTTGGATTTAGTGGACTGTAATGTGCGCTCTCTTGTTTCGCAGTGTGGCTGGTTCCCATACTCTAGTGGCCCCTAAAGACAGCGTTGTAGCCTTCTCAGAAGTGGACGGCGAGAGGGACGCTCTGGTCGGATCTACTGTGGACAACAATCTAGTTCTCTGGTGAGACCAGTGTGTAAAGATATAGAATTCCACTAATCCATCACCTGTTGATCTAGAAAACCTGTTAATTTGGTGTCAATAAAATGGGTTATTCCCATCGAAAACATAATTCCCTTATCCTTAGGGTAGATAATAAAAGTATGATCGGTGGTTATCTGACTACTAGGACCCCCATCATTTTGTATATCAGGGGGTCCTGTGTCCCACGTGTGAGTGGACGCAGTGATGTTCATGCGTGCCAATGCCGCATTAGGTAATACTGGCACTTTCCTTATTGTGTGATGCAGGAATTCAGTGAGCGGACATCTCCTGGGAACATTTTACATAGGAAACATCTGTTCTGACCTCACTTGTATAAGTGCGACATCTGACTCGGTGAGAACTCTGTCTCTTTATTTTTTTCTATTGTTTTATACCATATTTTATTCACTTTTAACCTGGTTGCAGCGAAAAATTACGGAACTTGTTCTTGTTTTTTTACCCCGTGCCATTGTTAGGGGTTAAAGTTCCTGAAATATAACAGGAGCAGATCCAGTCTCTGGCCCCTTATTACCGCTTCTTTGTTGTCTGTTGATCGCTACATACATGGCGCTCACTAAGCGCCATACAGTGAGCAGAAGCATCAACAGTGCTAGTCCTTTCTGTAGGGCCTGGTGATCACATTTGCTGGTATAGCAAAACTTCTGGGTCTTGGCCGACCCAGATCAGCTCTGCCAGTGGTGCCTGGGGACAGAAGGAAGTTGTTTCCCCTGTAACTGGTTCACCTATGGATGCCTCAGTTACAGAGGAAAATAAAAATAACATAAAAGAAAAATATTCACTGGAAATCTTTTAAGATCTCTTGTTGGACAAATAATGAATGGAGAAAGGTTGAACTTGATGGACCAGAGACTTTTTTTTCACCTATGTAAAATATGTAAAAAAAATTTATAACAACATGTATAAGACAGCTGCAAAAAAAAAGTAATAAAAATTAAAAAGTCTCTGATTAAAACTATGAAAATAAATCTGTTTTTGTGTTATATGAAATACATTTTATTACATATATATAACAAGAAACCTCCATATATTACGTATCCACACAACCTTAGAAACCTGGAGAATTCATTCAGCAGTCTTATTTGGTGTAAAAAATCTAAATGAAAAATTGCATTTTTTTTTTTGCATTGCAAAATTATATAAACTACACAGTACTCTATGCGGTAAAAAATATTAAAATTTATTCCATATTAAAATAAATTGAAAAATGAAGGTTTGTGGAAAGAGGAGAGGTAAAAGAAAAAAAGTTGGCTGGTCATTAAAGGGGTTAATGAACGATAATGATCAACTCAGTGTTACAAAATCAATTCAGGTCACAAACGTAACACTATAACTAGGTCTCGTTAAAGATTTTCTGGTGAGGGTCACGGTAACCTGTGATTTTATCCAAACCAATAGCGCTACCTGTGAAATACATTTAAAGGTTATCTGTCAGTAGGATCGACCCTAAGTCATCTATATGGACATGTAGGTCATAGGAAGCTGAATAAAATGATACATTAATATCTGCGATCTGATGTCTTATTCCAGAGAAATCCACATTTTTCTTAATATGTAAATGAGCTTTTAAGATCTATCGGCCAGACATAGATCTTAACAGCTCATTTACATATTAAGAAAAAAAACGTAATTTTGGTTTTCCCTTCCTCTTCTTCCAATAGCCATAACTTTTTTATTTTTCTGACTCATGGGCACCAGACTTAGTAACGTGGTCTGTGGAGCCGGCAGATAAAAGATGGGAATCCATGTCAAAACCAGAAGGTCCGGAACAGGAGCAGAAACGTCAGACAAAGGGGTAGTCAGAATACGGGCCAACGTGTTTACCTGGTGAAGCAGAGCTTATAACTGGTAGCGGGAAGAGAAATCCAGGAGCTTAAATAGCCAGCAACCCCAGCCAGGGCTAACCAACACGAACCAGGAGTTAACTCCCAAGCTACTAGCCTCATCCACTTGTCCCAAAGACGGACACAGGACCACCGCTGTGCCACGTCACTCGCAGGAAAGGCATCAAAGATGGCAGGCACCGACACGAATGTCACACCCATATGATGACTTGTTCTTTGCAGGACGAGTTGTAGTTTTGGAAATCTGATTGTTCGATTTTTTTTTTTTTTTTTTTTTTTTTAATTTCACGTTTAATGTACCGTTTACATAGTTTTATAGATCGGTCTTTTACAGATAGAATGATACCAAATATGTTTATTTTATTTTTTTAAATTGGAAATGTAAAGTTCTGTATTTTTTCTTTTCTAAACTATTTTTTTTACGCTATATTTTAAGACTGGAACCTGCGATCATTTACTCACTTATATTATATACTGCTGTGTTGCAGAATATAGTTAAATTGACGCCTTCCTATGAAGTCTGTCTGAGATGATTTAGTGAATCCTGCTTTGAGCAGGGGGTTGCACCAGATGACCCAGGAGGTCCCCTCCAACTCTAACATTCTATGATTCTATAAGTCCAGCCACGTGTTAGGCCTTATATGAGGACCACTATGGCAGCATTAAAAGCTTATACATGAGCAAACCAGCAGTCCTGCCATTTAAACGTCACCGTCATTGATTGATAGGTGCATTTAAATGGTTAAACAGCTGCAATTGGAGCTAGCTCTGGTCACTGCTGTCACAGGCAGTCGGCATTTGCCCGGTGAGGAGCGGGTGCAGGTCCTGAGCCTACTCAATGTACAAACACCCTGACTGTGACGCATGCTTACGTAAGGATGTAAGAGGGCATTTGAATGGAATATTTTACTTGGTTTATTTTTATTATTATTTAACATATTTGTTCTTCATTTCCATGCAAGGGGTTGTTATTTTTCGTCGTTGGCAGCTCGCTGAACAAACCCTGTGAGATCAACGGGAGCTGTGGATTCAAACTCCTCGCCACCAATCCCCATGGAGGAGCGAGCGCTCTTATCATGGCCTATACGTTGCCGGACAGAATCAGTAGTAGGTAATAATACTTATCACACTGTATCATGTAACCGTTCTTTTCAATAAAGGCGTATGCCCATCTCAGAAAGTGGGGGCATGTCACTGTGACTTTCTGATCGCGTAGATCTGACGCCTCCCCCCAATCCTGAGTGTAAAGGAGCCGCAGCACGGCACCAACAGGCCAACGTGTTTACCAGGTGAAGCAGAGCTTATAACTGTCAGCAGAAAGAGAAATCCAGGAGCTTAAATAGCCAGCAACCCCAGCCAGGGCTAACAGCGAGGAACCAGCACAAACCAGGAGTTAACTCCCAAGCTACTAGCCTCATCCACTTGTCCCAAAGACGTACACAGGACCACCGCTGTGCCACGTCACTCGCAACAAAGGCGTCAAACAGAGATGGCAGGCACCAACACGGATGTCACACCCTTATGATGACTTGTTCTTTGCAGGATGAGTTGTAGCTCCTTGTAGCCCAGTCCTGAGCGTAAAGGAGCCGCAGCACTGACCTCTTAAAGGGGTTGTCATGTGAAATCAATGGACTGGCGGAGATGGGATGGGTTGCTATCGGATGCTGCTTTCGGCCATAGATATTGGTCCTGTTCCTTGCATTATCTAATGCTGAATAACTTGCCTTTGTTTCGGATCTAGATTCCTGGAAGGAGATGTGAAGAAACAAACGGCAGCAGCCGTCTTGTCGTGTGGAAGCATCGCACTCTGGGATTTATCTAACAGCCATTGCTCTGCTGTGCTCCCTCCAGACTGCGATACACCCTGGTGTCTGGTACGATGGGGTCGAGGGTCTTCATGGTTACTTGCCGGACGAAAGGATGGAAGCATCTGCGTTTATGAACACACAGACTGCGGGTGACTGCGGACCCCTTTTGCACTGCACAGACATTTCTGCCTTTACCTTCAGTGATATTGTCAGATTTCCTTTCGACAGGTTTCATATTCTACAGCAAAACAACCTTTGGTGGTTGCAAAACTACAATCCCCAGCATGTTCTGGCATAGTGGGAGCTGTAGTTTTGCAGCAGCTAGAGATCCACAAGTTGGAGAACACTACCCTATATTTCATTACGGAAAGCATAAGAAATTTTACATGTTCAACCTCCGCTCCCTTCATTCCCTATGGGGCTGCAAAGTACAGCGCTCAGCCGCCCCATAGAGAACGAATGGAGCCGCTGTCAGGCATGTGCACTGCCGATCCGTTCCAGCAGGGTTACAGCAGAGGCTTCAGCTTTCTACTTCTGCCTCTTCAATAATGGCACCGACTGCATCTCCTACCGTCAGATTCGAACCTGCGGAGGGGGATGCTGTCAGGAGCACCAAAGGAGATGCCCTTTCAATTTCCCTTTTTGCTTTCACTCTTGATTTATCACAGTCCGTTATGTCAATTTGTCACAAATTTTCAGAGCAAAACATTTTTATTAAAAGAGCACTAAGCATTTTTCTAGCATTTAAAGTCAAAAGTCCCATTTTATGTAAAAAAAAAAAAAAAGTATGTATTTTTGGATGTTGGTATAAAAGTTGCTTTTTTTTCTATTAATTTGGTACATACTGTTCTTTTACAATAAAATTAAGGATGTAAAGTGAATTAGTCTGTTCTGGGCTGGTGTCTAATCTGCATTTCTGGATGTCCTTGTTCTCAGTCTGCTATCCCGAAATTCTACAGTCAAATTAAAGAGGTAAAGCCACAATCCTACATGACCCTACTGAACCACCAGGCACCAACTAGGATCACTATTAGGCTGCCAATATTTGGTCAGTATTTTTTCTCAGGAGTGGGAGCCAAAATCAGGGGAGGAACAATCAGAGAAAATATATAATAGAAACAAGTCACCAATTCTGCAGGTGAGATGGATTTTTTTAAATGTGTATGCTGACCAGAATGGGGATATTACTATAAGATTGGGACCAGGATGGGATGACATTAATATAAGGTGGGCAGCACGGTGGCTCAGTGGTTAGCACTGTTACTTTGCAGTTCTGGGTTCAAACAACATCTGCTAGGAGTTTGTATGTTCTCCCTGTGTTTCGTGGGTTTCCTCCGGGTTCTCCGGTTTCCTCCCACACTACAAAGACATCCTGATAGGGAATGTAGACTGTGAGGCTCAATGGGGACAGTGCCCATAATGTCTGTAAAGCGCTGTGGAATTAATGGCGTTATATAAATGAGTAAACTAAATAAGATGCGGACATTACTACAAACTGCTGACCAGGATGGGCACGTTACTGTAAGAAGGGGACATTGTTATAAGATGTTGGTCAGAATTACTATATGGTACTAAATGTAAGACAAAATTACTGGGTGTGGCTAATTAGGGGACACAAACAGGAAATAAAAATTGTAAAAATTAAAAAGTATGAAATAATATTTTTGACACTAAAAATTCTGTTTTATGTATAAACTAAAGTAAACAAAAAAATTGCACGTTTGTTATCGTCACACCTGTAATGACCAGAGCTACAAAACTTACCATAACCCATGATGAATGCCATTTAAAAGAATAAAATAAAAAGCCAAAAATAATCCAAAAGTGTATAGAAAAAATAATATGGTATCACTAAAAATATCCATCTCGTCCTGCAAAGAATGTGGTCCTTCAATTCAAATTTTTTTCTATGTGGCCCATATACCCAGCCAAGTTTGAGACCCCTGCTGTAGAACGACAAAGACCTGCTGCCGCTTACTGTTGAGAAAGTATCACCCCTACTTACTGTTGACAACAAAGTACTGCCCCCGCGTACTGTAGAAAGACAAAGTCCTGCCCCTGCTTACTAAAGACAATGACCCACCCCTGCTTGCTAACGACAATGACCCGCCCCTGTTTGCTAATGATGATGACCCGCCAATGCTTACTGAAGAAATACAAAGGCCCACGTACTGCAGAAAGAAAGACCCGCCCCTACATACTGCAGAAATAAAGACCCGCCCCCACATACTGCAGAAAGACCCGCCGCCGCATACTGCAGAAAGACCCGCCCCCGCATAGTGCAGAAATAAAGACCCGCCCTCGCATACTGCAGAAAGACAAAGATCCGTTCCCACTTACTGTGGAAAGACAAATACCTGCCCCTGCTATCGTAGACTGACAAAGACCTTACACCACATACTGTTGATAAAATATTGTCCCCGCATACTGTAGAAAGACAAAGATCTGCCCCCCACGTACTGCAGAAAGAGAAAGACCCATCCCGCGTACTGCAGAAAGACAAAGACCTGCCCCCGCGTAATGCAGAAAGACAAAGATCCGCCCCGCGTACTGTAGAAAGACAAAGATCTGCCTCCACGTACTGCAGAAAGAGAAAGATCTGCCCGCGCGTACTGCAGAAAGACAAAGACCTGCCCCCACGTACTGCAGAAAGACAAAGACCTGCCCCCGCGTACTGCAGAAAGACCCGTCCTGCGTACTGCAGAAAGACAAAGACCTGCCTCCGCGTAATGCAGAAAGACAAAGATCCGCCCCGCGTACTGTAGAAAGACAAAGATCTGCCTCCACGTACTGCAGAAAGAGAAAGATCTGCCCCCGCGTACTGCAGAAAGACAAAGACCTGCCCCCACGTACTGCAGAAAGAGAAAGACCCGTCCCGCGTACTGCAGAAAGACAAAGACCTGCCCCCGCGTAATGCAGAAAGACAAAGATCTGCCCCGCATACTGCAGAAAGACAAAGCTCCGCCCCCGCGTACTACAGGATAGACCCTCCCCCGTGTACTGCAGAAAGACAGACCCGCCCCCGCGTACTGCAGAAAGACAAACACCCGCCCCCATGTATTGCAAACACAAAGACCTGCCACCGCGTACTGCAGAAAGACAAAGATCTGCCCCGTGTACTGCTGAAAGACAAAGACCTGCCCCCGCATACTGCATAAAGACAAAGATCTGCCCCTGCGTACTGCAGAAAGACAAAGATCTGCCCCCGCATACTGCAGAAAGACAAAGACCTGGCCCCGCATACTGCAGAAAGACAAAGATCTGCCCCCACATACTGCAGAAAGACAAAGATCTGCCCCCGCATACTGCAGAAAGACAAAGATCTGCCCCCGCGTACTGCAGAAAGACAAAGATCTGCCCCCGCATACTGCAGAAAGACAAAGACCTGCCCCCGCATACTGCAGAAAGACAAAGATCTGCCCCCGCATACTGCAGAAAGACAAAGACCTGCCCCCGCATACTGCAGAAAGACAAAGATCTGCCCCCGCATACTGCAGAAAGACAAAGACCTGCCCCCGCATACTGCAGAAAGACAAAGACCTGCCCCCGCATACTGCAGAAAGACAAAGATCTGCCCCCGCATACTGCAGAAAGACAAAGATCTGCCCCCGCGTACCTCAGAAAGACAAAGACCTGCCCCCGCGTACTGCAGAAAGACAAAGACCTGCTCCCACGTACTGCAGAAAGACAAAGACCCGCCCCGCGTACTGCAGAAAGACAGGCCCGCCCCCACGTACTGGAGAAACACAAAGACCCCCTCCCTATAATTTCTCTTGATGTCTCTGCTGATAAAGATTTCACTTGTCAACGTGCAGTAGTCGACAAGTCATAAATCTAAAGAGAGGAGCACAAAAATAGACAGGTAAAAGAGTTAGAACTCCTGTCAGTCCATTAGGACAAGCTCACTGATTGATTCTCAGTTAACTCATTCTGTAGCTAGCAATAAAAAGTGCAAAATGGAGTCTGTAGAAGGCAAAATGTGTAAAAAATGTTAATGAAAGCCAACTGCAAAAATGTATTTTAGCCCAAAATACATCTTCTTACTACATAAAGAGCTTAATGTTGAGGTGAGTCCGAGAAAAACATCAGCTGACGTTGGAGCGATGACTCTGTTGTTGGAGATGATGACGATGAAAGGGAATATTTTCCTATTGAATTTTTAAATAACTTAACCCCATCAGGCATGCCAATACAGAGAGATTTCCATGCGATCTGCCCTGGGCAATTCAGTTTTTGAATTGGCGAACGTCTCTGTAATCTTCTAAATTTCATTTTTGTTTTTCCGTAATGCCATTTACTAATTTATTAATTATGACAACTTTGTTGTTTATCGTGTAAAAAGGCTGAAAATAAATAGACATGGGTAATTTGAGTTAGTTTTTCTTATGTAGAGCATACTTTTCTAGCTTCCGAAACTTATTTGTTTCGGGAACCCGGGCTATTAGTGTATTTAGTAAAAAGAAAAATGTCCCCAAACATGGACAACCCCCTTAAAGGGGTTATCCAGGACTATTTAATTTTTTTTTTTACTATGTGCCTATCTGCCTGTTGTGCCGGCACAGACATTCTGCGGCTTTTCTTCCCCTCTGTTGATGGGGTGTTACAGCTGACATCATGATTGACAGCTGGATCCCCGCTGCCTAACTGCAGAGAGCCGGCTGTCAATCAGCATGACGTTGGCAGTCAGGTCCTGTCGACAGAGCAGAGCGGAAGAGGAAGAGCCGCTCTCTTGATGTGGAGCAGCTGAATCGCCGTCAGGAGCGGCTGGTGACCATTGTGAGTCGGCGCCGGGTACAACAGGTAGGTAGTTGCCTCTGTTAGCAACTACCTGCCTGTTAGTTTTTAGGCCCATAGTAAAAAAATAAAATAGTCCTGGACAGCCCCTTTAAGCCATAGTGAGATTGATTTTGGGATATTTTGTTTTCCACTTGAATACATGTCTTTTGGGCTGAAAATCTCTTTTACAATTGGGTTTCAACAAAATTGAAGCGTTTGCCTTCTATAGCCTCTGGGTTACATTGTCTACTGCTGGTTGCAGAATGAATTAACTGAGAGTCCGTCAGTGAGCACGTTCTGATTTATAATCACAGAATACACGGAAGTATAGTGAAAATGTTGATGTGGTCATAACTCAGAAAAAGACAGATAAAAGAGTTACAAACTCTCACATTGGACCGTTAGGACGAGCTCACTGACATATTCTCCGTTAACTCATTCTGTGAACAGCAATAGACAGTGCAACACTGCGGCTGTAGAAAGCAAACGGTGCAAAACATATAATGCAACCCCATTACAAAAGTGATTGTCAGCCCAAAATACATGTAGTTAAGTATAAACAAAAAATAATAACGCCTTTAATACCTGAAATTAGAAAAATATAAAATATAACACCATGATGCCGAAATTGTGCAAAGACCCCCAACATGGTGTGAAGGGTGTGCTTGATGACACATTGCCAGGACGGTGTGTATCCCTGCACCAGCTGTGGTAGAGGAGCCATGTGACCGCCTCAATGACACCCCGTGACCTTTCTCTCTGTCCTCATTGAGTGTACCATAATGGCGCCGGATGTATAAAGTGGGTGTAGCAAGATGGCGCCTCAGACGTAGAATTCCGTCTCCTGCCTGTGAATGTGAACGGGGATAGCGAATAATAGTCACTGCAAGCAGGAAATCCGATTACACCGTCTGTTCGGAGCCCGGCTCCGCGGCCCTTCTGTCTCCTTCCGGTCACGTCTCTATGGTTACAGGCCGTTCTAGCGCGCCTGCCGGAAGTCACTCTGTTCCTCTCCGCGCTTCGGTGCAGTGTGGGTAGCGGCTGTCAGCAATGGCGTCCCGTGTCCTCTGTGTGTGTGTCCGCTCGGCGCTGCGCCCCCTGCCCCGGCGCTCCCTGCCGGCCCTGAGCTCCTCCTCCTCCGCCTGCAGGCAGCGCTCATCCCTGGCCAGGCCGACAAGCGGCGCCCCGGTCCTCGCCACACAGGTACAGCATGGGGCCAGGAGGGCGGGCAAGGCCAAGCAGGGGTCACCGGTGCTGGAGGGGGCTGCAGTGTGAGTGCTGCTCTGCAGGTGCCCACCCTTGTGCGGCAGGGCCGGGTCACGTGCTGCTCCTTCATGTCGTGACAGAACAGTGGCGACACGTGCTGCCGCCTCCTCCCGACAGAAGCCTCCAAGTTCTGCCCGTGGCTGATGGGCTGCGCCATCTGTCACATCTCTGCTTGCTGTCAGTGGATGGATGGCACGCTTTTTTTTTTCCATACAATGTCCAAGGGCTCCTATATCAGGGGACACTACAGTATGAATGACACCATTGAGAACAATGGCATGAAGGGGAGTTGTAAAAAAAACAAACACTTTCTGCTATCTTTCTTTTTTTTCTTCTTCTTCCCATTCATGATGCCGCACAGTCTGTCCTATTATGGTGATACCAAATGTAGACTTTTTTTTTTTTTTTTTTTTGTGGTTAAAACAAAAAGCCCTCACCATTTTCTGAGATGTGCACGTTTTATCTTTCCTGCCAATTGACCTGAACGAGGGCTTTTTTGCTGCAGCTTTTATTAATCTCATTTTAGTGTACATCAGACATTTGATCACCTTTTATTAGATTTTTTTTTCTTTAGGGGGGGGGATGTGAGGTGGGTGTACGGCTATTTATTAACAAAATAAATAAAACCTCCAATTCTGGTGCATCCAATTCATTTGTGGAATATTTAGCTATTCTATTGGCTTGGGTGATTATGATGCAGCAGATATATCTATCTATCTATCTCTCTTGGCTGGAGAGAAAACTTGCACATCTCTGAAAATGTTAATTTTTTTTTTTTTTCTTTTAACCACAAAAATGAACCGGTCACCATGAAACCGCCGTCCAATCTGCAGGCACCATGTTATAGAGCAAGTGGCGCTGGTTATTTTGATGTTTAGCTTTGCTAAAACACAGGTTATATGGATTTTTTTTTATTTAATCTTCTGCTTTTTCTGGGATTTTCACTCCTATCAGTGACTGACAGCGATCTCTGTATGCACACTTATCTAAAGAAGGCTGTCAGTCACTGATAGGAGTGAAAATCCCAGAAAAAGCAGAAGATTAAATTATAAAACACAGGTTATACTGTCTTTTTTTTTTTTTATAAATCTGCTCAGCTTCCCCTGCAGATTGGTGACCGGTTCCCTTTAAACTTTTGCCCGCACTGTATGGCACTTCCACAGTACATGGAGGCGTTGGTGTTTGGGTGATGTGACTATTGTAATGAACCCTGCAGCTTTATGAGCAGGATGAAGGGTTTTTTATTTCTTTGGATGTTAATCAATGATTCTGTTCACTGACAGCAAGCGACACATAGTTGGTGAGAATATTGTGCGGATGTAATAAACATTCCGAAAAGTTGCTTCATATCATGTGTCCAGTTCTGGGCACATCACCGTTATGTGCACCAGGGTGTGATCTGATAAAACTGAGAAGCGGCCACAGCACTGAACTAGGTAGATTGTTGGTGGTCCCATAGGTCAGACCCCTGCTAATCGAAGTAAAGACAGGACTTAACAATATTTCATCATCACTTTATCCATCAGAAATGCTGTAGTTTCACATGGAACATATAAAGTTAGGCCCGTTCTTTACACTCTAACAGGTATTGAAGTTGCTATCAACATGACTCCACCATAAAGCCATTGTCCAGTTTTATTAAAGGGACATTCCAGTAAGATCGAAGGATAGGTGACCACTACTAGATCGGTGTGGGGTCATCATGGTCTGAATGGAGAGATTTTTATACTTGGGCATTGATTTGACAATAACCAAGTAGAAGGCTCAGCTGATGGCTGGACCCCCCCACCTCCACCATCAGTCTTGTCGTTATCACCTGGTTTAAGAGGTTGCAGAATCTTTTTATTTTCTGACATTTTTTTTTTCTTAACAGAAAGCTCATTTATGCAGATGAATGTAACTGCATTGTTTTTTCTCTAACCCTCCCTGCGTCTCATTCTGCAGGTCTCTGGCTCCTTATATCAGCCATGTCGCCAGTACAGCGGCCCTCCTCCCCTCACCCTGGAGAGCATCTCCGAGAGGGTAATATATGTATTGAAGTTGTACGATAAAGTCGACCCAGAAAAGGTACGGGTCTTTAATTACTATTGACGTTGTTGGAATTGGGAGGGAGGGGGAGATCTATTCACTTTTTTTTTGTTGTGTCTCGGATGTACGTCTGGAGCGCTCCATGTTGTATGCCTCTATGTACAGCTTATACAGTGAGATCCATTGATGCTCATTATATACGTATACTAGATGGTGGCCCGATTCTAATGCATCGGGTATTCTAGAATATGTATGCAGCCGACCGGGCGCAATCCGCAGAACGTTGTTTAAATTTGTCGCCAAAATCGCTGATTGGTCGCGGCCGGCAACCGCGACTAATCAGCAAAACGGTGTTTAAATTTGGCGGCAATATCGGTGATTGGTCGTGGCCGCCACCTGTGACCAATCAGCGAACTGTGTTAGTGAGGACTGGAGTGCTTGTTTAAATTTGGCGATAAAATCGACCAATCAGCAGAGCGTTGTTTAAATTTGCCGGCAATCGCGCTGATTGGTCGCGGCCGGGACCAATGAGCAGTGCAGTGTTTAAATTTGGCGCCAATCTCGCTGATTGGTCGTGGTCGGCCACCGCGACCAATCAGCGTCGTATTAATGTGGGCCCAGGAGCGGCGCTGCTTGTGCGGCTCCGTATTAGCAAGGACCGGGGAGCGGCGCTGCCTGTGCTGCTCATTCTGCTGCGAGAAGCCGGGAGATGAGCGGCTGCTCGCAGCAAAAGCATCCCGACCGGCGGCGCCGCTCCCCGGTCCTCCGTTCACACTTGCTGTCGGGAGATCAGCGGGCCAAGCTGCTGATCTTCCGACGTTAGCCGCATGGAGGTCAGCGGCGCCGGTCGAGGTAGTTAAACTGCGCTAGCAGCACATCTCCCGGCTGCATCGCCGCTGACCTCCGTCCGCCAGATGAGCTGCTAACGGCCGCCATCTTTTTTCAGAAATCCCGCTGAGCTGATTGGCCGCTGCTGGACCAATGAGCGACGCGGGATTTCCAAGACGGACGGACGGGATAAGACAATTATATAGTGGATATATACATCATATCCGCATAGGCAACAGCAGCCGACAACAGTTGCTATATATTGGGGGGAAAAAAAGTACAGAATAAGGATGAGCGGAGCTGGAAAACTTCACATTTTCAGATCAGCTCGGATTTGTCCAGGAAATTCTATTTGCATCAAATTTATTTAATATGAATCAAATGTACAGTACATTTAGGTCTGGGATCTGTCCAGTACCCAATATACATGTGTTATAAAGTTTCTTTGCCCGACATCTGCTTCTATGGTCCTCTATGTTGCCCATTTTTTAATCTTGTTCAAAAGCGCCTGATCAGCACATCTTGGAACCCCAGTCTGCTGGGAAATCTCTTGCCTGGGGACACCTTGCTGATGCAGTATAACTACCCTGTGTCTTGTTGCTATGCTCAGTCTTGCCTTGGTGTATAACCTGTGATATCAATCTGTCTTCTACAACCTCACCTTTTGTAGCAGAGTTTGGCTGTTCTTCACCCAGTTTTAAAGGGAATATGTCACCCCCTGGGACCTATCTGACCTCTACTATGGGCATACAGGTGATAGAAATGTAAATCTATACCTACCTGTATGCCCATATTAGAGGTCTGGTTGCTGTGAAATTTGCTTTTTATTCTTTTAGATGCTTGCAGGCCCGGGGCCCACTAGAAAGCCTTGCCTCCTGTATTATAATGTTTCACCCCACCCCTGCACGTCAGTGCCCTGTCACTTGCAGCTTCGGCGTCCAAATCTCACGCATGTGCGTATCACTTTTCACGAAAGGCGCACTTTTTGCTCCCTGCTATGTTGTGTACAGCAGTGATCTTGTGCGCAGGCGAGTCACTGTGACCTCTGCTCCGGTGACCTCCGGCGTGTGCATCACTAAGGTGCTCTCCCCACTTCCTCCTTGCATCGTCAGGAACCATTTGCATATACATATGGTTCCCAACGATGATTATGCAGGGAGGAAGTGGGGAGAGCACCTTTAGTGTTGAGCACGCCAGACTTCACCGGAGCGGAAGTCAGTGACTCGCCGGCGCACAAGATCCCTCCTCTACAATGAGCATAGAAGGGAGGAAGAAGTGCACAGGCGCGGGATTTGCGTGTGGCACAGGGCACTGTGATGTGCAGGGGAGGGTGGAAACATTATAATTAATACAGGAGGCGGGGATTTCTTGCGGGCCCCGGGCCTCCAAAGCATTAGGAACCTGAAAGAATAAAAAGCAATTTCACAGCAACTAGACCTCTAATATGAGGCATACAGGTAGACATGTAAATCTATACCTATCACCTTCATGCCCATATTAGTAGGTCAGAAGTCTCAGGGGGTGACAGATTGCCTTTAAGCATCCTACAAAGCTTTTTCTGTTTTAGAAAATGACTGTTTCAACCTATAGTTCATATAAAAAGTCTCCACACCCCTGTTAAAATGCATAATAACTTATTTATTAATTTTACTCACTTATTTATTAGCGCCATTAATTCCTCAGCACTTTACAGACATTATCGGCACTGTCCCCATTGGGGCTCACAATCTACATTCCCTATCAGTATGTCTTTGGAGTGTGGGAGGAAATCCACGCAAACACGCGGAGAACATACAAGCTCCTTGCAGATGTTGTCCTTGGTGGGATTTGAACCCAGGACCCCAGCGCTGCAAGGCGGCAGTGCTAACCACTGAGCCACCGTATAAGAATAATCATACCAAGAAGAATTTCAGAAGTTCTTCAACCTTAATGTTGCTTATAATCTGTACAAATTCATGTAGAAACTAACTGAAATAATCAGGGGGTGGGGGGTAAACATAATGAAACTAAAATAATGTGGTTGCCTAATTGTGGGCACCCTCTTATAATTGGGGATGTGGTTATGTTCAGAATTAGACAATCACCCTCGTGTTACGTAATAGTCGGTACACGGCTGCCGTTCTTTTCAGGGATTTTGATTAACCCCATGTAACGTTTTACAGTTCTAGGAGGATTTTCCTGCCATTTTCTTAGTTGCATTTTACAGTAAAAGACATTGTCCATAAACAGCTGACAACACAGCAAAGGGATCTCCTTGAAATTATCAGTCAGGAGAAGGGCACAAAAATGTCCAAGGCATTGGAAATACCATGGGAAACTCTGAAGATGTCAAGAAGTGATTTAAATTTGGCACAAAAGTTATATTATCTAGAACAGGACGTCCCTCAAAAAATTGATTTAAAGGGAATCTGTCACCGAGCCCCCCCCCCCCCCCCCCCCCCGGGACTTATCAGACCTCTACTATGGGCATACAGGTGATAGAAATGTAAATCTATACCTACCTGTATGGCCCATATTAGAGGTATGGTTGCTTTGAAATGTCTTTTTATTAAATCAGCTTGTAGTCTGGGGGATGTGAAGAAATCCTCCCCTACTTAGTGAATTTCAATATCCCCCCCCCCCCCCCCCCCTTCCTTTGCACGTCACAGTGCCCTGTGATGTGCAGTCTTCTCTTCCAGGTCCTGCGCACTTCACCTATAAGTGTGTAAGTGTAAACGGAGGTAAGTGTGTAACTTGTTTTTCAGTGACTTGGATTCAGTGAGTTTGGAAGGGAGGAATTTGGACTGAATTGCTGTCTGTATTTTATTAATTCTTTACATTTCTTTTTACTTAGCATTTCTGTCTAGGGCAAGCTCCATTATTGACAATGCTATCCAGTGTGCATCTTGCCACATGTATGCATTCCTTGAACAGCCGGTCGGGGTTGCTTACTGCTGCGCGAGATGTGTGCACGTTGTGCGTTTGGAAGCCCAGGTACTGGATCTAAATGAGCAGCTGGCAACACTGAGATCCATAGACAAAATGGAAAGGAGTCTGCTGCTCACTGAACAGCAGCTCACTGGGGTAGATGTCGGGGAGGGTGGTAGTCGGGAGCTGCAGGACAGTGAGGCAGCTAGCTGGGTGACAGTTAGAAGGGGGTGTAGAGGGATGAGTGCCAGGGAGGCTAGCCCTGATCTGGCACACCCCAATAAGTTTGCAAAGCTGGCAGATGAGGGGGATGTCGGTACAGGGGTAGCACTGCTGCAGCAAGGCATGTCCTCTGAAAGCCGGAGGAGTGTCAGCTCCCGTAAAGGGGGTGGGGGGGGGGATAGGAGAGCAGGGCAGGTCAAACAGGTGCTGGTAGTGGGGGACTCGGTTATTAGGAGAACTGATAGGGCAATCTGTCACAAAGACAGGGATCGTCGAACAGTGTGCTGCCTACCTGGCGCTCGAGTCCAGCACATCGCTGATTGGATTGACAGATTTCTGGGAGGGGCTGGTGAGGACCCAGCAGTCATGGTGCACATTGGCACAAATGACCAAGTTAGAGGTAGGTGGAAGGTCCTTAACGATGATTTCAGGGAATTAGGCTGCAAGCTTAAAGCAAGGACCTTCAAGGTGGTATTTTCTGAAATACTACCTGTGCCACGCCAGAGAGGCAACGGGAGATTAGGGAGATAAATAAGTGGCTCAGGAACTGGTGTAGGAAGGAGGGGTTTGGGTTCCTGGAGTACTGGGCCGACTTCTCAGTTGGCTACAGACTCTACGCTAGGGACCGGCTGCACCTCAATGGGGAGGGTGCAGCCGTGCTGGGGGAGAAAATGTCTAGAAGGTTGGAGGAGTGTTTAAACTAGGGATTGGGGGGAGGGTATTCATTTTATAGGTGGGGAAGATAGTGCAGATAGTGACCTGGGCACAAATAAAGAAATTGGGGGTGGGGTTAGAACAGTCAATAAAGTACGAAGGAATAGAGGTACAGAGAGATACATAAAATGCATGTATACTAATGCCAGAAGCCTCACCAACAAAATGGAGGAATTAGAATTAATTTTGTTGGAAAATAATTATGACATGGTAGGCATATCTGAGACGTGGCTGGACGAGAGCCATGACTGGGCAGTTAATATACAGGGCTATAGTCTGTTCAGAAATGACCGTACAAACAAGCGAGGGGGGGGGGGTGTTTATATGTAAAATCATCCTTAAAACCCGTCTTGCGGGAGGATATATGTGAATCTAATGAAAATGTACAGTCCCTGTGGGTGGAGATAAGGGGAGGGGGGAAATATAATAAGTTACTGATAGGGGTTTGTTATAAATCTCCAAAAATAATGGAAGCAGCGGAGAATATCCTCATAAAGCAAATAGATGAAGCAGCGACTCAAGGAGAAGTCATTATTATGGGGGACTTCAACTACCCTGAAATACATTGGGGGACAGAAACATGTAGTTCAAGCAAAGGAAATAGGTTTTTGACAACTATGAGAGACAATTACCTTTCACAACTGGTTCAGGACCCAACAAGAAGGGGGGCACTGCTAGACCGAATATTAACCAACAGGCCAGACCGCATATCAAATATACGAGTTGGGGGTCACTTGGGTAATAGTGATCACAAAATAATAAGCTTTCATGTATCCTTTAATAAGATGTGTAGTAGAGGGGTTACAAGGACACTAAACTTCAGGAAGGCAAATTTCCAACAGTTGAGAGATGATCTTAGTGCAATAAACTGGGACGATATCCTGAGACATAAAGCTATACAAAGCAAATGGGAGACATTTATTAGCATCCTGAATAGGACCTGTGCACAATATATACCCTATGGGAATAAACATGCTAGAAATAGGAGGAAACCACTATGGCTAAATAGAGCTGTAAGGGGCGCAATAAGTTACAAAAAGAAAGCATTTAGAGAACTAAAGCAAGTAGGTAGTGATGAGGCATTAAATATATATAGAAAATTAAATAAATTCTGTAGAAACCAAATCAAGGCAGCAAAGATTGAGACAGAGAGACTCATTACCAGAGAAAGTAAAAATAATCCCAAAATATTCTTTAACTACATACATAGTAAAAAAACTTAAAAAATGATAGTGTTGGCCCCCTTAAAAATAGTCTAGGTGAAATGGTGGATGAGGAAAAAGCCAATATGCTAAATGATTTTTTTTCAACCGTATTTACACAAGAAAATCGCATGACAGAAAACCTGATTAGTGATAACAAAAATTCTCCAGTAAATGTCACTTGCTTAACCCAGCAGGAAGTACGGCGGCGTCTAAAAATTACTAAAGCTGACAAATCCCCGGGCCCGGATGGGATACACCCGCGAGTACTGTAGGAATTAAGTAACGTCATAGATAGACCATGATTTTTAATCTTTAAAGATTCAATAATAACAGGGTCTGTACCACAGGACTGGCGTATAGCAAATGTGGTGCCAATATTCAAAAAGGGGACAAAAACTGAACTTGGAAATTATAGGCTGGTAAGCTTAACCTCTACTGTGGGTAAAATCCAGGAGGGTTTCCTAAGAGATGCTATACTAGAGTATCTGAAGAAGAATAACCTCATGACCCAATATCAACATGGGTTTACGAGGGACCGTTCCTGTCAGACTAATCTGATCAGCTTTTATGAGGAGGCAAGTTCCGGACTGGACCAAGGAAATGCAGTGGATGTTGTGTATATGGACTTTTCAAAAGCTTTTGATACGGTTCCACACAAAAGGTTGATACATAAAATGAGAACAATGGGGATAGGGGAAAATATATGTATGTGGGTTAAGAATTGGCTCAGTGATAGGAAACAAAGGGTGGTCATTAATGGAACACACTCAGACTGGGTCTCAGTTAACAGTGGGGTACCACAGGGGTCAGTATTGGGCCCCCTTCTTTTTAACATATTTATTAATGACCTTGTAGGGGGCATACAGAGTAATATTTAAATATCTGCAGATGACACTAAACTCTGCAGGGTAATCAATACAGAGGAGGACAATTTTATATTACAGGAGGATCTATGTAAACTAGAAGCTTGGGCTGATAAATGGCAAATGAGCTTTAATGGGGATAAATGTAAGGTAATGCACTTGGGCAGAGGAAATAAAATGTGTAATTATGTGCTTAATTGTAAAACACTGGGCAAAACTCTCACTGAAAAAGACCTGGGTGTATTGGTGGACGACAAGCTCACGTTTAGTGGTCAGTGTCAGGCAGCTGCTGCAAAGGCAAATAAAATAATGGGATGCATTAAAAGAGGCATAGATGCTCATGAGGAGAACATAATTTTACCTCTATACAAGTCACTAGTGCGACCACACTTAGAATACTGTGTACAGTTCTGGTCTCCGGTGTATAAGAAAGACATAGCTGAACTAGAGAGGGTGCAGAGAAGAGCGACCAAGGTTATTAGAGGACTGGGGGGTCTGCAATACCAAGACAGGTTATTACACTTGGGGTTATTTACTGTGGGAAAACGAAGGCTTAGGGGTGATCTTATTACTATGTACAGGTATATGAGGGGACAGTACAAAAACCTGTCTACTGATCTTTTTACTCTGAGGCCAGAGACGGGGACAAGGGGGCATCTTCTACGTCTGGAGGAAAGAAGGTTTAATCATAATCACAGATGGGGATTCTTTACTGTAAGAGCAGTGAGACTATGGAGCTCTCTGCCGCATGATGTTGTAATGAGTGATTCACTGTTAAAATTTAAGAAGGGCATGGATGCCTTTCTTGAAAAGTTTAATATTACAGGTTATAAATACTAGATTCCTTGATAGGGCGTTGATCCAGGGAACTAGTCTGATTGTCGCATGGAGTCAGGAAGGAATTTTTTCCCCAATGTGGAGCTTAGTGTTTGCCACATGGGTTTTTTTTTGCCTTCCTCTGGATCAACATGTTAGGCTATGGGTTGAACTAGATGGTCTTAGCTTTTAAGGTTGAAGGAAGACTATGTATGTTATAATGCAAGGCACACTATAGTTTTCTCCCGGCTATATTTTTCCCAGTAATCTTGTGCGCAGGCGCTGGGAAGTCACTGTGACTTCCCGCTGCCTGCGCACAAGATCGTTGATGGGAAAAAATATAGCCGGGAGAAATCGAAAGTGCGCCTTGCATTATAGGTGATTTGCACATGTGTGGCATCTGAGACTGCAAGTCACAGTAACTGTGACGTGCAGGGGAGGGAGAACATTGAAATTAGCAAAGCAGGTGGGGATTTCTTCCCTTCCCCTCCCGGCAAGCATAAGAAAACGCCCTAAATAAAAACACTTATTTCACACAAACAAGACCTCTAATATGGGACATACAGGTAGGTATAGATTTAAATTTCTACTACCTGTATGGCCATATTAGAGCTCTGATAGGTCCCAGGGGGTGACAGATTCCCTTTAAAAAAACAAGAAAATAGTCCCCCAAGTCTGCCAAGAGGCCTACAGCAACAGTAAAGGAGCTGCAGAAATTCCTGGGAAGTTCTGGTTGTGTACTGCATGTGACAACAATATCCTGCATTCTTCATATGTCTGGTCTGTGGGGTAGCGTGGCAAGATTGTGTGTGTGTTTTTTTTTTTTTTTTTTTTTGTAAAAAAAAAAAAAAAAAATCCAAGCCCTTTTTGTCAAAACCTACATAAAGTCTGCCAAGAGTATGTGGGAGAAATGTGTTGCAGGCTGATGAGATCGATCATTCAGTGTAATTTTGCGATAAAACCTCCAGGCCTCTGCTAAAAAGCTGAAGATGAAGACGCATGACAATCACCTCAAGAAAATACCTCCTTATCGCCAAAAGAACGACTTCACAAGAAGATGAAAGTTTTGGAATTGCCCAGACCTGAATGCAATGAAATATCTGTGGGTGACCTGGAAGGGACCTCAACAATGTATTCTTTTAAGGGTGTGCTGATTTATGCAATCACATTATTTTTAGGTTTGTGTTTTGTTTTTTTTTCTCACTCAAAAGATTACAATTTGTTTTTTCTCTCCAGTGCATTTCTACAGATTAGGTGACATTAAAGGTGGAAAAAGTTCTGAAATGCTTCTTGTTGGTATGACAAAAGCCTGGTATTAGAACAGGGGCATGTAAACTCTCTACTGCCCATCAATATGCCATCACTTTCTAAGATGAGACCCTGATATGATAAGTTAATGATATGCAGTGTATTAGAAATGCAGGACCTTTTCTGTTACAGACTACAAAGTATTTGCAGGAACCAAAATTCCCATTTTTATTTAAGCCGCCTCAAATGGTTCACACGGTATTGGGTGTAATAAATGACATTTGAATAAATTTGTCTTCTTGGAGCTGCCATTGCAGATTTCGTAACGTCCCTTTTGAAGCATTTATCTATTTTATAGAGGGACGCTCTGTTCTTGCAAACATTAATTGTTGCTCTTTCCCTTCCAGTTGTCAATCGGTTCCCACTTTATGAAAGACCTTGGACTGGATAGTTTGGACCAAGTTGAGATAATAATGGCAATGGAGGATGAGTTTGGTAAGAAACCTTTCCTTACTCGGCACTGGACCCATGGACGATCGATCAGCCGCATTCTGGGCTTCTGCCCGATCTTCAGAACTGATCGTGCAGCTTCTCCCACCTTTAATGCTATTTAAAGGGGCTCTCCTTTCCACAACCAGAGATCAGACACCGCTGACATGACATCTGTTGGGTAATCATGCACTTGTCCTATTGGTTCAGCAGCGTCTCTCCTCTTCAGGTACAGAAGTGAGAGGTGCTGGATGATCCCCTTTTAAATCTAGAAATGTTTAAACTAAAGTCAAAAGTAAACAGGAACGAGACGTATAAGTGCACCGTAGGCTTTGACTAAAAGAAACTGCATATGTGATTCCAGCCCAAGGGTGGCATACCTTGTATAAATCAAAGCGTTACAATTAGTTGTCCAATCCTCTGTGGCAGCCGGATCAGGGCAATTTTCGTCTGTGACTGGCATCCCGGGTGTCTCTGGTGTTTACTAACCAATTAAAGTTTCACTATGTAGCGCTATAGCATGCAAACATAAAATATATGAAATGTGGATTGCATTACTACTCTAGAAAATAAAGAAGATACTTGGCACATAAATTGGCCAGTTTATGTGCTAAGTATCTTGTTTTCTTGTTTGTTTTTTTTCTATTTTCTACAGCAGCGATGCAATCCAAATTTCATATATTTCATGCTATAGCGTTATTTTATATATGGAGGTGGATACTTTTAGCTTGCACCTGTTCACACCTGTTCTCTGTTTGGAAGTGACCGTCAGTCT
Organism: Phyllobates terribilis; assembly: GCF_046119375.1. NCBI lineage: Eukaryota > Metazoa > Chordata > Amphibia > Anura > Dendrobatidae > Phyllobates > Phyllobates terribilis. The sequence continues at coordinate 372,273,742 of NW_027362769.1, forward strand.
CTGGCGTTTACTAGGCCCTGCGACTTCATGATGTTGTGTGAGACCTAGTCCGTATATGTCATGGTGCACATGGTCCCATGCTGTCTAATGGACACCAGAAGGCTGCAGCGGTCAGGCTGCCATAGAGGACCGGACCAGACAACGCACAAAGCTCTTCGATCAACTTTAATCCCAATTGGGATCGGTCAGCTCTTTTCCTAAGCTTGCCATTGCTTTTTTATTTTGCATTGAAACACTACAAAAAAAGTTCTAAACTAAACCGTCATCCTACATTATACTCCAGAGCTGCATTCACAGTTCAGCTGGTTAATGAAAACAGGCAGGAAGGTTACAGTAGCTGAACCTTTAAAATGAAATTGTTTTTCCTACATCAGATGACCGTACTGGGCTTGGTATCAAACCTACAGGGAAATAATGTTCAGCACTTTATGGACCAGTCTCGTTCGCAGCTCCATGCGCTTGATGGAGCTACCTATTTACATGCATTATTCCAGACGAACGCATGCTGTAAATTCTTTTTTTTTTTTTTTTTTTTTATATCTATGTGGAGGTGCTTGAGGAAAATATTCCCAGTGATCAGTAAATTATAGGTTAAAAATATAAATTTTAATCCCCTTTAAACTACTGCAATTACTATGTCTTGCCACTAGATGGCGGCCACCCTGCTTCCTGTAAATGCCAGCGTCTGCTCGCTCTTTTGCTTGTCTGTCTACGTGACGGGAATACCAAGCGTTACTGTCCGCCGTGCGTTATACAGGGGCTGCGCTCGCTGTCAGATATTGGCTTTTCCTTGCAAAGTACCAGAAATTAAGTGCAGCCTTATTCTGTAATGGTGCAGTAGGTTTTCGGTAATAAGGGGCCTATAGTAACTGCAGGTGAACCGGATCCGTATAGCTCCTGTATGTTCATGTTTGGGGTGTCTGTAGCCAGTGATCACATTTAAAGGGGGTTTTCTGCAGCGGGACGTCCTCTATAAGGGACTAGGTGATTACACGTGGCTCCCAATGTGCTGATTTTACACTGTCCATATTTTACAGTCGCGTTTACCAGCCGGATCGCAGGTCTCCTGACCTGAACATCATCATATACATATAAATATGAGGCTTTTAGTAAATGCAGCCCCTATATACTGAAGTGCATGCAGCCTTATGGGCTCCCACAGTTGCCATTTTTGACACGGTTTGAACCAATGCTGGGTGCATCACTGTACAGGCTCCTGTTCACACAGTGCAGCTCTTGTGGCGCTACACGTTTCCTGCTGCTGCCTCCTGCATTGTGCATTTTTTTCACCGGTATTATTAATTATCTGTGTCACTAGGACAGTCTCTGGCACAGTGATGTGTGTGTGTGTGTGTGTGTGTGGATTTATATATATTTTTTCTTGCATGCTGTGATCTCTCCTCCCGCACCCTCTCAGGTTGCTAGGATACCAGAATGAGCAAGCGCAAGCATCGCCAAACACGCGTGTGGGGAGGCAGCACGGACGGCTTTCACCACTATATAGGTGGAAATGGTGGAGGAAAAGGAAAATAACAGATGTCAACCATTTGGCTGTGTTCACACTTATTAGATACACTGCTGCTTTCCCATATATCTGAGTGATGCCGTCATTTGACAGAATGGTAACTTGTGACAGAGTGCTGGCTCAATACATCTAATTTCCCTATATTTTTCCTTGCAGGCTTTGAGATCCCAGATGCCGACGGCGAGAAGCTGATGACCCCACAGGAGATAGTAGATTACATTGCAGATAAGAAGGATGTATACGAGTGAAGTACACGTGTCTGTTCCTCCGTTCATTGTAAGTATCGCCACCAGATCCTGTACTGATCACCACTGCCAAAAATTCATTTATCTTCAGATCTGTACAAATCCTCTTCCTGCCCTTACATTTATACGGCCTTGCTCCTGTAAAAGGTGCTTGGACGTCCAGTTTGGCCAAGAAACGACTTGTGCTAAAATAAAAAAATATATTATATATTGGATAACAAGATAAAATGTCAGTTTCAGGATAAACTGAGGTTCAGATCTTCATATTGGAGACTCTTGTCCTTGGCTTTGATTCCTTACCACCGGGTATTGAGCTTCCGGTGACACTTGCCATGTGTGCTGTGTGCGGGCAAAGTCTGAATTACAATGAGGTTTTTCCTTGATTTTTGTCTTTTTTTTTTTTTTTTTTTTTTTCCCTTTGTCAAATGTTCCAATTTAGCATTCAGTCTTAACTTGCTCGCCCTGATTGGGTGAGGAATTTTTTATTTTTTTTTGCCAAAAATCTTAAGACTGAGAAAAGTGTGTTCTGAATCCTGCCAGGCCTATATCCGGCTCCACGTTTGCATCGGGACTTTAGCGATCCATTTTACAGATATTTCCCTCGTTGTATGTAGAAATATCTGCCTTTTTAAATGACCGGGAAACTGACCCATAAAGGGTTTAAAACGACGTCTTACTGTAGTTCTGGGGCAAGCCGTATTGTTTTTTTGCACTGGACACGTCTTGAGAAAAATTCAATCAGAAATGACTTTCCTCTAATATGCGTCGCTGAGCTATTCACCCTCACTTTCCTCCAAATATTGTTCTATATTACAGCTATGTGCCTGGTACATGTTCTCACTGTGTTTCTCTCCTGCAGGTAGCCGGGCTGGGCGTGCTGTGACCCTGCCTGCATGCTGTGGCTGTAGCACCGTGGCTGCGGTCACCACTACTTCCAGGATCTTGTATTTAAAATGTCAGAATGTGTTGGCCTTTAATAAATGTAAAAGGAAAAAAAAACAAAAACAAACCACTTTACTGTCAATCTGTCATTACTGCAGGCCATATTTCAAATAAAGTTTGTGACATAAAAGGAAGTTCCATCTCCTACACCTTCCTCTTATAGATCATCACCTGGAGGGGATATTGATCTTGCACACAAACTCTGTGGCGCCGATGTACCAGACTTGGATCACTACAGAACCGGACAAATTGATTTAATAGAACCACAAAGTTTCCATGGGGTGTTAATGTAATAAAAGATCTTAGGCCTATTTCACACGTCGGACAATCGTGGTCCAAGTACAGACCCCTGAAATGTCTGGACCGGCTGTGGTTTTCCTGACCACAAATCTACAGTCTCATAGGCAGATATGTGAAGTTCAGGGCAGGAGACACTTGATTGTGAATGTCAGATGTGTGAAAGTAGGTCTGGGCAAATTATTTCCAATATTTATGACATAATGGCAAAGAGAGTAAGCTTGAGTGATCACTATAACCAGAGGATGAGTAGTGCACCAGTTTACTGGCTGAATTTGAGGTGCACATTATATTTTATATACACTCTAGAATTAGAAAAATCATAAACGCGAAGGAAGAATTTACTGAGACCAGCAGTTCATACAGAGACTTAATGTGACAAACTTATTAAAAGGCAAAGCACTTTTAATAAATGTTGTTGCATCCCTTACAGTCAGTGCACCAGAAAACTGATCTGTCATTGTGCAAGCATAGAGCGCTTTAATTTATGCCAGATTCTGGAGGAAGCTATGGTAATTGTGACTGATGCTGCTCACAAGAAAAAAAAAAATCATTTTTTGTGAAATAGACTAGCAAAATTTTTGTGCCGGTCATTTAATTCACCAATTCTTCCAAGACTGCGTATCTGAGTTATGGTTTCTTTTTGTAAACCGGTACAATTAAGCGATGACAATAAATTCAGTACAAGGTAAGATAGTTTAAACAGTTACATTAGGAGTGAGGGTCCTGCTGCTCGCAAGCTGACAATCTACAAGGGAATAGGAGGGACACACAAGATGAAAAGTGCTTGTTATTTCAGGTCTAGCACTTATAATAATCAGGGATTTTCATATAAAGCTGCATGATCCGGTCATCAGCCTGTATGTTTAAGTGCAATTATCAAGTGCAGTTATGTGCATGGAGGGTGTGGAGACAGATGCATAGGAGGGAGCAGATTCTGAATAATATTTAGGAGGGAACAGGGGAAAGTTAGGTTAGTGGTTTGAGGTGATAGCGCGTTTGAAGATGTGGGGGCTAGAGATCAGTCGGATCTTCTGGGGTAATGCATTCCAGAGAATTGGCGCAGTACGAGAGAAGTCTTAGAGACGAAGGTGCGAGGTTCGGATTATAGGATCTTAGTCTTAGGTCATTTGTAGAACGTAGGGCACGTGTAGGGCGATAGTGATGAGGGAGGAGTTATAGGGCGGTGCAGAACCGTGGAGAGCTTTGTGGGTGAGAGCGATGAGTTTATATTGGACCCTGTTGCGGATGGGTAACCAGTGTAATGACTGGAACAATATGGAGGCATTGGTGAAGCGGCTGGACATGCAGCGCTGTTCACTCCTCCATTAAATTTGAACAGTCACCGACTCAGATGGGAACATATCCTGAGAATATATATTTTTGGTGTAGATGTTAAGGTATTTATGTTCTTTGCAACAGTACTGGGAAGTGTTACCTATAGGTAGTGTGCAATGGACAGAGCTGAGATTATCTCCACTGTTAGGAGCATCATTGGCTTTTTAGATATGCATGACAGCAGCTAGGGGATTAAGAGTTCTAAAAAGCTCCTCAGCAGAAATTATCATTACTCTGTAGATTGGCATCCATGTTTTGTGGTCCATATCTGGACAGCAGTGCCTGGAATGACCACGGGCCTCCTGACCTAAACTTCTACATCTTTATGTGAGGCTGTTTGTTCAGGCCAGGAGCCCTGCGGTTTGTCTGAACCAAAGAGGTTGTCAAGTCGCGGATGGGTAATAACTTGTTTTTCAGAGGAGGTCTAACCCACATCATTTGGGATGATTGGGTATTTTAAACCTGTAAGAATGGAGTGGTCGTGTGCTCGTTGGACCTGCGCTTCATTCTTCTAGCAGCCCCATGGAGAATGAACGGAGTGAAGGGCGGGCGGTTGACCGGCCGTGCCATCTTGTAATGGGCATTAAAGTTCTCTAATCTGCCGATCAGGTGCAGATCCCACCCATGGATTGGTCATAACATATATATATATATATAATTTTTTTTTTTTAACTGGACTGCCCCTTTAAGTTTTAGGCTGTTTTTACAGTCCCAGTGTGGACTGGCTGTGACCCTCATGGTCTTGTGAAATGGGTTTTTGAGGTTGTCTATGAGCTGGAACTCCCTGGGTTTAAAGGGACACTCCACCTCGGAGAACCACTGTGTTCAGGAGATTACAGGAGTTCACCTTCATAAACTTTTACCAATGGCAACTTTTTGGTGTCTCCGAGATACAAATATACTTCTGGTTTACAAAGAACCTCATTCCTTTAAGGATGGCTTCATTTTGGGTTCAAATGGACATATTTTGCAGTCCATCTAGATTTTGCAATGCGCAGATTGACCACAGGTTTAATGATCTCCACTCACAGCCTCATATACAGCGGGTATGGAAAATATTCAGACCCCTTTAAAATTTTCACTCTTTGTTTCATTGCAGACATTTGGTAAATTCTAAAATGTTCATTTTTTTCTCATTGAAGTAGACTCTGCACCCCATCTTGACTGTATAAAAACAAATGTAGAAATTTTTGCAAATTAAAGAAAAACTGAAATATCACATGGCCATAAGTATTCAGACCCTTTGCTCAGACACTCATATTTAAGTCACATGCTGTCCATCTCCTTGTGATCCTCCTTGAGATGGTTCTACTCCTTCATCGGAGTCCAGCTATGTTTAACCCTAGAACGCATACCTGGGGCCTTGCAGGCCCGCCCTGTTAATTGTTTTCTTTTTTCTGCAAGATTTCTTTAGTTAGAATTTTGAAACTCTAGGTATTCCTCAGGTATATAGTTGTTTGTCATTTCCAGTTGCTCATTTATTTATTATTTGCACACGGGCCTAAAAGGCCCCAGGTATGTGAAAGTGTAGATTTTTTTATGGTCATGCGTTCTAGGGTTAATTTAAACTGATAGGTGTGTGCCTTTCCAAATCAAGTCCTGTCTATGTAAGACCTCACAGCTCACAGTGCATGTCAGACCAAATGAGAATCATGAGCTCAAAGGAACTGCCCAAGGAGCTCAGAGACAGAATTGTGGCAAGGCACAGATCTGGCCAAGGTTACAAAAGAATTTTTGCATTACTCAAGGTTCCTAAGAGCACAGTGGCCTCCATAATCCTTAAATGGAAGAAGTTTGGGACCACCAGAAGTCTTCCTAGACCTGGCCGTCCAGCCAAACTGAGCAATCATGGTAGAAGTGCCTTGGTGAGAGAGGTAAAGAAGAACCCCAAGATCACTGTGGCTGAGCTCCAGAGGTGCAGTAGGGAGATGAGAGAAAGTTCCACAAAGTCAACTATCACTGCAGCCCTCCACCAGTCGGGCCTTTACGGCAGAGTGGCCCGACGGAAGCATCTCCTCCGTGCAAGACATATGAAAGCCCGCATAGAGTTTGCTCAAAAACACATGAAGGACTCCCAGACTATGAAAAATCAGATTCTCTGGTCTGATGAGACGAAAATAGAACTTTTTGGTGATAATTCTAAGCGATATGTGTGGAGAAAACCATGCACTGCTCATCACCTGCCCAATACAATCCCAACAGTGAAACGTGGTGGCAGCATGCTATGGGGGTTTTTATCAGCTGCAGAGACAGGATGACTGTTTGCAATTGAAGGAAACATGAATGCGGCCAAGTACAGAGATATCTCGGATGAAAACCTCTTCCAGAGTGCTCTGGACCACAGACTTGGCCGAAGGTTCACCTTCCAACAAGACAATGACCATAAGCGCACAGCTAAAATAACAAAGGATTTGGCTTCAGAACAACTCTGTGCCCATTCTTGACTGGCCCAGCCAGAGCCCTGACCTCAACCCAATTGAGCATCTCTGGAGAGACCTGAAAATGGCTGTCCACCAATGTTCACCATCCAACCTGATGGAACTGTAGAGGATCTGCAAGGAAGAATGGCAGAGGATCCCCAAATCCAGGTGTGAAAAACTTGTTGCCTCATTCCCAAGAAGACTCATGGCTGTACTAGCTCAAAAGGGGGCTTCTACTCAATACTGAGCAAAGGGTCTGAATACTTATGACCATGTGATATTTCAGTTTTTCTTTTTTAATAAATTTGCAAAAATTTCTACCTTTCTGTTTTTTTTTCAGTCAAGATGGGGCGCAGCGTGTACTTTAATGAGAAAAAATAATTAACTTTTCAGAATTTACCAAATGGCTGCAATGAAACAAAGTATGAAAAATTTAAAGGGGTCTGAATACTTTCCGTACCCACTGTATGACACGGTTTGTCCGGGCGTTACGGACTGTGAAATATGGCCGGCTGATGACCTTATTCAAAGCTTTATGGAGTAGATGAGGGTCTTATGTGTGTGGACCAGTATTAAATGTGAATTTTTGCTCAGCCGTCTCATGTAAACACTACGGCGCTCGTATCCGTACGTGGAGGTGTTACGGCAGCTTCCACGGATGTGCTAGACCTGAGAAGTCACAAGTTACAGCTCATTATCTCTGCTGGTAGCACGGTTACATTAGCAGCTTTTCATTTTTCCTTCACTTTTTATTTTGCCATGTTTATTCAAAGATGACCATCAAAATGGCCGTATTTCTTGTTTTATATATTTAACAATGAAGAAAAATGTGAGACAAAGATGAACTCATTGACACGGTGTTAAAGGGCTTGTACAGATTAGGAAAACATACAGTGCCACTCCTGTCCACAGGTTGTGTGTGGTATTGCAGCGCCATTCACTTTAGTGGAGCTGAGCTGAGATACTACCACAAGCCATGGACAAGTGTAATTCTGGAAGAAAGCAGACATGTTTTCCAACCCCCTTTACGTACTAGTTAACGAAAAATTATAGATGAAGACATGTCTGGTTGTCCATAGCAACCTATCACAGGACAAGTTTAATTTTCAAAAAGCAGCTTAGGAGATGAAAGCTGAATTCTGATTGGTTGCCGTGAGCAACACGGCCATATTTTCCCTCAGACAATTGTGATGCATAAGCCCTATGTAGAATAAATTGTGGCGCATAGTTTCACAGCCTATCCATCAATATCGTATCACATATTAGGAACCATTCATAAAAACCGTTAAACAGAATGACAGGCCATATTGTTCAAAGCAACCACTCACAGCGCAGCTTTCATTTCCCCAGAGCAGTTTAGGAGCTGAATGCTGAGCTGTAATTGGTTGCCATGAGCAACAAGGCTACATTTTTTTTCTCTGACAATTCTGATGCATAATACCTATAGACAGTAAATCCAGGTGCATGCTTTCACAGTCTATTCGTTAATTGTGTCATATAATGGGAGCCATTTATGAAAACCATTGAACAGAACGACAGGCCTTGTTGATCAAAGCAACCAATCATAGCGTAGCTTTCATTTTCCCAGAGCAGTTTAAAAGATGAAAGCTGAGCTGTGATTGGCTGTTTTTTTTGATAAACAAGGCCTACTTGTTTGACTCAATCCAGGGCCCTGACTGCCATATTTTAGTCAGGATCCACCATTGTGGCAGTGTCACGCCTTCTTATTTGAGCCATGCTTGTGACCACTACTCCCTTACTCTTGTATAACCATTACTAGTTATAATTTAAAAGGTGGGAAATGAGCTGCATGGGCGACCATAAAACCCAGCTTTCCCAGAAACAAATATAACTAAAACAGCCGGATTGCATTTGAGGTGGATCATATTCACCGGAGATGCTATATTAAGCAAGCGGCCATTATGGATGGCAATGTAATGATAGGATTTGGTCCTTTTATTCAGGGGCATTTTATTATTGTCAGCTGTTAAATGGTGAATCCGATATCCAGGTATCCCTGTCCTTAGCCTCCATTTTAATCAGCTTCCCCCTTGGTAGCAGCTGTTGCCATGGTAACCAGAGCATGCTCGCTCTACGCGAGCGACAGGGGCCATTATATTTTCCCAGTGTGGAATATCTTGCTTTAAAATAATCATCGCCACAGTCCCCCAAAATGTAATATGGGACAAGCTGCCCCCTTCCCCCCCCGTGACAGATGCTCCCCCACAAAAATCACTATAGCAAAATGCCAAGGTTGATGCCGAGTTCACCTACTAACCCACCTACACCGGCCACCTCCGAGGAGAGGCGGCTATATTTAGTCTGAGCAATTCTTATTCCCGACCTGTCCCTCCTGTGTAAGAAAAAAATCCCTTTCATTTCAAGATCAGAGTTGGTCGATGTCAAGAATTAACCTCTTCACCACCTTTAGAAGGAAAAAAAAACGTTAATGTATGAAATGGTCTCCAAAGGTGAAACTACAACTCCCAGCATGTCCTATTTTAGCACAAAATGTGCACAAATTGGTTCTGATCTCATAAAATTCCACATTTATATTACAGTTTTGCATTGATGAAAATGGTTTTTTAGATGCCGGATTAGGCTGATGCTACACGGAGACCAAAAACAATTGCGCAATTTGTCATGCGGCTATTTTAGAGCTGTAAAAAAATAAATAAGCCAAATCGAAGATAAGTCACAATTGCAAGCAATTTGTATTTATTCTATGGCGTGTGACCAGCGACATAAACTCAAATACTTCTGGAAACATTAACGTTCCCCAAAAAAAATAAAACTCGTCCAGCGATTTATCCTCCTGTTTTAGGGTCCCTATTGAAATGAACAGGTAAAATCCATACTAAAAATGATCATTTACACAACAGAAATGAACATGCTGCTGATACATATTAAAAAAAAAAAAAAAACACAACAAAAATCAATTTTTACAATTTTGCACCCAAGAAAAGAAAGTAATACCTGGATTTTATTAAAGGGATAGTCCGCTCTCATAAGTAAAGTCTGCAGTCACTCTGTGTGACTGCAGTTCTCCGAATGGTCACGTTGTTCGGAACGGACGCTGTCACAATTCCTGGGTGATCACAAGACTGCATCTATGCGATGTGCATACTTGCGGTCACTTGTCGACTAGACTCACCTAGCTTCTCTCAATTCTCTTCTGGAAGTCTAGTCGGCAGGTGACCACAAGTATACAAATTGCATACATGTAATCACAGATAAAACCGGGAGGTTGTAGCAGCGTCATTTTCTCGATTCAGAAGTCTGCAATCACATAGTCTTTGCAAACTTTTCTTATGAGAGCGGACTGCCCCCTTTAAGTTAAAACTCATACTGTAAAATACTGCAGATTTTCTATCCGGAAAATCTGAGTGTAAAATTTGCACCAATGAGGCAACATGTGATCTGAGCCTATCTCTCCCGCTTTTCTGATTTTAATAAGTATTTTGAATGCACCCGGCAGTGTGTATGGGTCTGATTAATCCATTATCGCCAGAGGGCATCATTATCAAAAACCTAATTTAGTGATTGCCCAACAAGTTTTAGCGGTCATAAATTATTCAGACCCTTTGGATGATCATATGTTGTATTATTTACCCCAGCCATCCCTAGAACAAAAAAATGTAGTAATCCAAGCCAGTGAGCCTGCTTGTTTATGGTTTCCAGGTGCACAAAAGTAAAAATCTAATTCAAAGCCGATGTACCTAAATCAGATGCCCCCTCATCGCCATATATTAAAGATACTGTATAGTAAAGCAGATGCTGAATTACAAAAAAAAGTCATGACTGAAGTCAAAATTTATTATTATTATTATTATTATTATTATTATCTTTTTTCATCTCATTGATTTAAAAAAATGACAATTAGTTAATTTAATAGAAATTCAGCGGTTTTGATGCTGCAGTAATTCTGCACTGATTTTTTTTATCGCTTTTTTTCTCTGATTTTGGTGTAAAACTATTTGGATTTAAAAACTTCCTGTTTGCAGAGCTGTGATAAAACTTTATTGGTAAAGTCATGTGTGGATTACATACATTGTTACTAGGCATATATATGGTTTTTATCTGCAAACTTTCCCTAGCTCATTCAAGTTCTATTGGGAAAAAAATCGCTAATAAAACTTTTATTCACCGCAAAAGAAATGGACACGCTGCAGATTTCAAAAACTCGCCCCAGGTCAATTTCTGCAACCTTATTAAACATGAAATTTCTAGCTATCCAATCCACTTTGCTGAAACATGGCGAAAAAAAAAAAAAAATTGCCACAGATAAAAAAAACCCCGAATATTTAACGTTGGATTTTCACACCAGTAATGACTGATGTAATAAAATCCATGTTGTGATTTGTCGACATGATGGCGGACAAAAAAATCCGCCAAGATACTTGGCCAAAATGTGGACAAAATGGAAGCCCATTGTGATTAAATGGATCCATGTTCAGGTCCTGGAAGAAGCAATGGAGATATGTGAGCATGCACATGATGCATGGGAAGGATTTTATTAACCCCCTCTCTGCCATCTGTTGCACATCAGTTGATTTTGAATGATTTTACCATATACAGTCATGCAAAAAAATGTAAAAATGCATAAACTTGGAACAGTCTTCTCTCTATAGTAGGGCTATGTAAGGCTTTGAGGATGCTGGTGAACATAATACATAAGGTTCCTATTAAATGCAGAGTGTGTGTAACAGCTGGGGGTGGTGATGTGCAGCCTGTGGGGGGTGACACTGCTATGTGATGCAGGAGGAGGAGAAGGAGGAGAGCTACAAGTGACAGCAGCAGTGCACACACTCACATCCAGCAGAGGAGAGTGAGTGAGCAGAGCAGGGTGACCTGAACATGTGCTGCTGCTCTGCACCGCCCCCTGGCGGCCGTGCCCCCCACATCGTACTGGGGGCTCTGGCAGCAGCAGTCGCGGGGTGCAGGGGGGCAGTGGATTGGGGGTTCCGTTTTTGAGCAGCATCCTTCTACCCTCCACGTTTGGCACTGAAGGAAAACCCCAGCTTTGGCATCACCCTGCATCTGAGCTCCATGGCCCCAGGATGATCCGCTTCCTTCTGCTGCTTTTGCTGCTTCCAGGGGCCGGTGAGTACTGATTACAATCAGTGTGGTGGGCAAGGTCATGGGCGACCAGGAGGCTCCAGCAGATAGCAGGCAGTGTGTGCAGGCACCGTGCATCAGCGCAGCCCCCACTGCAGGAATACGGAGCACTGCACAGCGTGCACACTGAGGGGCAGCAGCAGCAGCATCCAGTGCACTGCAGTCAGTGCTGTGCCCACATGTGCCCGGCCAGGAGGCTGCCACACAGGCTGCTGCGGGATGTGCCAGCTGTTGAATGTCATTGGCTGCTATATTACTGGATGCTGCTGCACTTTCTACAGATGTATCAGTAGTCAGTATGGTTGTAACCTGTGTAAGATTTATATCTATCTATATGTGGTGTATCACATGGCATGTATGTAGGGGGTGTATCACACTGTATGTGTACCTGTACATATATATAATATGTATGTGTATATATATTTCAACCTGTGTCATTATAATATATACATATCTCTGTAATATATACATGTAGAGGGTGTATCGCATGGTGTGTATGTGTATATTATATATATATATATATATATATATATATATATATATATATACACATACTATGTGATACATTACCTACATATATATTTACACACACATATACACATATATATATATATATATATATATAATTATAAAGCGTTTGTGTGTGTATACTTGTAGGTGATGTATCACACATAGTATGTGTATAATATATATATATATATATATATATATATATATATATATATATATATATACACACACCATGCCACCATATGGTGCCTTCATACAACATTATATTAAAGAGATATGGCTCTGTAATTCGGCATCTGATGGAACATATTGCTCTTCTTGCTCTTTTGCGTTTTTTATATATAGTGGAGATATATATTAGTATAGGTTTTGAGACACTATATATAGGTGTTTGTATGTTGACACGTGCACACAAGTCCGTTACTCTTCCATGCAGCCTGAGTCGTACAGGTCCTCAATACGAGGCACATAAAAGTCCATGGGGTTACACTATACCTCCATAGCTCTATAATTTCATATATGCCAATCACAAAGCCATATCTCTTTGATATAACGCTGTATGAAGGCACCATATGGTGGCATGGTGTTTGTGTGTGTGTATGTATGTATATATATATATATATATCACAGACACGTACATAATAAGGCATATTAAGCTTTTCCCCATCTTCCGGTGCAAAGTGTCAGGTCACATACTCCTGTACATGCATTCGTTCTTCTGGATTGGCGCCGCTGTGGATTTCCAGGCTCCATTCTTAGTTATTCCGCCAGTTGAGGGGGTGTTGTTGTAGCTAGACTGTGTAATTGTATGTGTCATCCTTCCTCCTGTCCTTGGATAAAGCAGGTTTATCAGTGAATACGATCCATGAGGTCCCAAGTCTTTGGTTGTGGATAATGGTGGTTGTAGTTAGTGGGTTAATTCTTCTTTGAAGTAGGTCAATGAATTGCTGTACGGTAATGAACTGGGTTATGGAAAGCAACTAGTGAATGATGAACCTGTTTATTGTCATAGATCGGCGTATGAAAATAAACCGGTGTATATTGAATAAACTGGTGTACAGAATTGAACTGGTATCTGGTTTAAACTGGAGTATGCAAATTAACTAACTGGTGCATACAAAAGAACTTGTGTAGAGCAGTAAGCTGGTGAGGGCAGTAAGCTGGTGAGGGCAGTAAGCTGGTGTAGAGCAGTAAGCTGGTGAGGGCAGTATGCTGGTGTAGAGCAGTATGCTGGTGTAGAGCAGTAAGCTGGTGTATGGCAGTAAGCTGGTGTAGAGCAGTAAGCTGGTGTAGGGCAGTAAGCTGGTGTATGGCAGTAAGCTGGTGTAGAGCAGTAAGCTGGTGTAGGGCAGTAAGCTGGTGAGGGCAGTAAGCTGGTGTAGAGCAGTAAGCTGGTGAGGGCAGAATGCTGGTGTAGAGCAGTATGCTGGTGTAGAGCAGTAAGCTGGTGTAGAGCAGTAAGCTGGTGTAGGGCAGTAAGCTGGTGAGGGCAGTAAGCTGGTGTAGAGCAGTAAGCTGGTGAGGGCAGTATGCTGGTGTAGAGCAGTATGCTGGTGTAGAGCAGTAAGCTGGTGTATGGCAGTAAGCTGGTGTAGGGCAGTAAGCTGGTGTATGGCAGTAAGCTGGTGTAGAGCAGTAAGCTGGTGTATGGCAGTAAGCTGGTGTAGAGCAGTAAGCTGGTGTAGGGCAGTAAGCTGGTGAGGGCAGTAAGCTGGTGTAGAGCAGTAAGCTGGTGTAGGGCAGTAAGCTGGTGTAGAGCAGTAAGCTGTTGTATGGCAGTAAGCTGGTGTAGAGCAGTAAGCTGTTGTATGGCAGTAAGCTGTTGTAGGGCAGTAAGCTGTTGTAGGACAGTAAGCTGGTGTAGGGCAGTAAGCTGGTGTAGAGCAGTAAGCTGGTGTAGGGCAGTAAGCTGGTGTAGGGCAGTAAGTTGGTGTATGGCAGTAAGCTGGTGTAGGGCAGTAAGCTGGTGTATGGCAGTAAGCTGGTATAGGGCAGTAAGCTGGTGTATGGCAGTAAGCTGTTGTATGGCAGTAAGCTATTGTAGAGCAGTAAGCTGTTGTATGGCAGTAAGCTGGTGTAGAGCAGTAAGCTGTTGTATGGCAGTAAGCTGGTGTAGAGCAGTAAGCTGTTGTATGGCAGTAAGCTGGTGTAGGGCAGTAAGCTGGTGTAGGGCAGTAAGCTGGTGAGGGCAGTAAGCTGGTGTAGAGCAGTAAGCTGGTGAGGGCAGTATGCTGGTGTAGAGCAGTATGCTGGTGTAGAGCAGTAAGCTGGTGTATGGCAGTAAGCTGGTGTAGAGCAGTAAGCTGGTGTAGGGCAGTAAGCTGGTGTATGGCAGTAAGCTGGTGTAGAGCAGTAAGCTGGTGTATGGCAGTAAGCTGGTGTAGAGCAGTAAGCTGGTGTAGAGCAGTAAGCTGGTGTAGGGCAGTAAGCTGGTGAGGGCAGTAAGCTGGTGTAGAGCAGTAAGCTGGTGAGGGCAGTATGCTGGTGTAGAGCAGTATGCTGGTGTAGAGCAGTAAGCTGGTGTATGGCAGTAAGCTGGTGTAGAGCAGTAAGCTGGTGTAGGGCAGTAAGCTGGTGTATGGCAGTAAGCTGGTGTAGAGCAGTAAGCTGGTGTAGGGCAGTAAGCTGGTGAGGGCAGTAAGCTGGTGTAGAGCAGTAAGCTGGTGAGGGCAGTATGCTGGTGTAGAGCAGTATGCTGGTGTAGAGCAGTAAGCTGGTGTAGAGCAGTAAGCTGGTGTAGGGCAGTAAGCTGGTGAGGGCAGTAAGCTGGTGTAGAGCAGTAAGCTGGTGAGGGCAGTATGCTGGTGTAGAGCAGTATGCTGGTGTAGAGCAGTAAGCTGGTGTATGGCAGTAAGCTGGTGTAGAGCAGTAAGCTGGTGTAGGGCAGTAAGCTGGTGTATGGCAGTAAGCTGGTGTAGAGCAGTAAGCTGGTGTATGGCAGTAAGCTGGTGTAGAGCAGTAAGCTGGTGTAGGGCAGTAAGCTAGTGAGGGCAGTAAGCTGGTGTAGAGCAGTAAGCTGGTGTAGGGCAGTAAGCTGGTGTAGAGCAGTAAGCTGTTGTATGGCAGTAAGCTGGTGTAGAGCAGTAAGCTGGTGAGGGCAGTATGCTGGTGTAGAGCAGTATGCTGGTGTAGAGCAGTAAGCTGGTGTATGGCAGTAAGCTGGTGTAGAGCAGTAAGCTGGTGTAGGGCAGTAAGCTGGTGTATGGCAGTAAGCTGGTGTAGAGCAGTAAGCTGGTGTATGGCAGTAAGCTGGTGTAGAGCAGTAAGCTGGTGTAGAGCAGTAAGCTGGTGTAGGGCAGTAAGCTGGTGAGGGCAGTAAGCTGGTGTAGAGCAGTAAGCTGGTGAGGGCAGTATGCTGGTGTAGAGCAGTATGCTGGTGTAGAGCAGTAAGCTGGTGTATGGCAGTAAGCTGGTGTAGAGCAGTAAGCTGGTGTAGGGCAGTAAGCTGGTGTATGGCAGTAAGCTGGTGTAGAGCAGTAAGCTGGTGTAGGGCAGTAAGCTGGTGAGGGCAGTAAGCTGGTGTAGAGCAGTAAGCTGGTGAGGGCAGTATGCTGGTGTAGAGCAGTATGCTGGTGTAGAGCAGTAAGCTGGTGTATGGCAGTAAGCTGGTGTAGAGCAGTAAGCTGGTGTAGGGCAGTAAGCTGGTGTATGGCAGTAAGCTGGTGTAGAGCAGTAAGCTGGTGTATGGCAGTAAGCTGGTGTAGAGCAGTAAGCTGGTGTAGGGCAGTAAGCTAGTGAGGGCAGTAAGCTGGTGTAGAGCAGTAAGCTGGTGTAGGGCAGTAAGCTGGTGTAGAGCAGTAAGCTGTTGTATGGCAGTAAGCTGGTGTAGAGCAGTAAGCTGTTGTATGGCAGTAAGCTGTTGTAGGGCAGTAAGCTGTTGTAGGACAGTAAGCTGGTGTAGGGCAGTAAGCTGGTGTATGGCAGTAAGCTGGTGTATGGCAGTAAGCTGGTGTAGAGCAGTAAGCTGGTGTAGGGTAGTAAGCTGGTGTAGGGCAGTAAGTTGGTGTATGGCAGTAAGCTGGTGTAGGGCAGTAAGCTGGTGTATGGCAGTAAGCTGGTATAGGGCAGTAAGCTGGTGTATGGCAGTAAGCTGTTGTATGGCAGTAAGCTATTGTAGAGCAGTAAGCTGTTGTATGGCAGTAAGCTGGTGTAGAGCAGTAAGCTGTTGTATGGCAGTAAGCTGGTGTAGAGCAGTAAGCTGTTGTATGGCAGTAAGCTGGTGTAGGGCAGTAAGCTGGTGTAGGGCAGTAAGCTGTTGTATGGCAGTAAGCTGGTGTAGAGCAGTAAGCTGGTGTAGGGCAGTAAGCTGGTGTAGGGCAGTAAGCTGATGTAGAGCAGTAAGCTGTTGTATGGCAGTAAGCTGGTGTAGAGCAGTAAGCTGTTGTATGGCAGTAAGCTGTTGTAGGGCAGTAAGCTGGTGTAGGGCAGTAAGCTGGTGTATGGCAGTAAGCTGGTGTAGGGCAGTAAGCTGGTGTAGGGCAGTAAGCTGGTATAGGGCAGTAAGCTGGTATAGGGCAGTAAGCTGGTGTATGGCAGTAAGCTGGTGTAGAGCAGTAAGCTGTTGTAGAGCAGTAAGCTGTTGTATGGCAGTAAGCTGTTGTAGGGCAGTAAGCTGTTGTAGAGCAGTAAGCTGTTGTAGGGCAGTAAGCTGTTGTAGGGCAGTAAGCTGTTGTAGAGCAGTAAGCTGTTGTAGAGCAGTAAGCTCGTGTAGGGCAGTAAGCTGGTGTAGAGCAGTAAGCTGTTGTAGGGCAGTAAGCTGGTGTAGGGCAGTAAGCTGGTGTAGAGCAGTAAGCTGGTGTAGGGCAGTAAGCTGGTGTAGGGCAGTAAGCTGGTGTATGGCAGTAAGCTGTTGTAGAGCAGTAAGCTGGTGTATGGCAGTAAGCTGTTGTATGGCAGTAAGCTGTTGTATGGCAGTAAGCTGTTGTAGAGCAGTAAGCTGTTGTAGGGCAGTAAGCTGGTGTAGAGCAGTAAGCTGGTGTAGGGCAGTAAGCTGGTGTAGGGCAGTAAGCTGGTGTAGGGCAGTAAGCTGATGTAGAGCAGTAAGCTGTTGTATGGCAGTAAGCTGGTATAGAGCAGTAAGCTGTTGTATGGCAGTAAGCTGTTGTAGGGCAGTAAGCTGGTGTAGGGCAGTAAGCTGGTGTATGGCAGTAAGCTGGTGTAGGGCAGTAAGCTGGTGTAGGGCAGTAAGCTGGTGTATGGCAGTAAGCTGGTATAGGGCAGTAAGCTGGTGTATGGCAGTAAGCTGGTGTAGAGCAGTAAGCTGTTGTAGAGCAGTAAGCTGTTGTATGGCAGTAAGCTGTTGTAGGGCAGTAAGCTGTTGTAGAGCAGTAAGCTGTTGTAGGACAGTAAGCTGTTGTAGGGCAGTAAGCTGTTGTAGAGCAGTAAGCTGTTGTAGAGCAGTAAGCTGGTGTAGGGCAGTAAGCTGGTGTAGAGCAGTAAGCTGTTGTAGGGCAGTAAGCTGGTGTAGGGCAGTAAGCTGGTGTAGAGCAGTAAGCTGGTGTAGGGCAGTAAGCTGGTGTAGGGCAGTAAGCTGGTGTATGGCAGTAAGCTGTTGTAGAGCAGTAAGCTGGTGTATGGCAGTAAGCTGTTGTATGGCAGTAAGCTGTTGTATGGCAGTAAGCTGTTGTAGAGCAGTAAGCTGTTGTAGGGCAGTAAGCTGGTGTAGAGCAGTAAGCTGGTGTATGGCAGTAAGCTGGTGTATGGCAGTAAGCTGGTGTAGGGCAGTAAGCTGGTGTATGGCAGTAAGCTTGTGTAAGGAAATGAACTGGTATATGGAAATGGACTGACTGCAGTTAACTGGTTTATAGAAAGCAACTGGTATGGAACCAAGCTAACTGGTGTGAGAATATAACTGGTATATGGCAATAAACTGGTGTATGGATATGAACTGGTATTTGGGAATAAGTAAAAATTTCATTATAAAGTGTTACCCATGCCAATTCACCACAGAGGTCTATTTGGATGCTTAAACATTCCCCAGTGGTCTCTACTTCCTGACGCCATTGTTGGCCATCTGGAAATGATGCAAAATACCCACCCTGCCAATAACTGGAAGCAGCGGTGATCTGCCTCAACCAGTGATTTACTGAGCGGGCATTTCTAGTGTATTGAGAATAGACTAATGGCAAACAATTTTTAAGACCACTGCTCGCTTTTAGTGAATGGGAACATTCTTGTTTACAGTCAGAACCTGGAAAATCCTACAAACTTGGAGCAGAGAAGAACTTGATGATCTGACACTGATCTCTTCATTTATACCCTAAGGTGCTGTCAGTGTTAGTCTATGGACATGGGTTAAAAAAAAAAAGCCACTAATTACAATGGAGTGCACATACAATATGTGCAAATAATACAAGCAGCCAGGATTTTTCTTACAAGATGGTTACTGCTCCTTTAAATATATCCACTGTCTCCTTATATTTCACGGTTTCGCCATATTACATTCTGCCGTCCCTATCAGTTTCGCTCCAGCTCTGCCGCTCTCTGACATCCCACTTGTGTTGATTGTTAGGCATTTAACTGGATAAACTCAAAATGGCTTGCTTAGCGATGATGTCTGCGCAGATCTGCCGGTAATTAAGTGTTACGGTTGAAATAGGATTAGGGTTTCAGCTGACTCCATCTAATTTTCAGTCCCTTCATCTACTGACTGTTAGCTTTGTCATTGACTTAAAGTGACCTGACAGCCGAAATATCCTCATTCTGTGTTACAAAAATGCAGCACCGACGAAAAGAACCCCAAACTCTATTCACCATGCAATTCCAAATTTACCCTGTAGGGGCGCTGCAGGGAAACACAAGCTGCCACAGATCAGGGCCGATCGCTCTGATTAGATTATTTTTTTTGGTAAAAACAGATTATAAATGTTGGTAACCTATATATATTATGATTTTTTTTTTCTTTTTACCCACAAATTGTGTGATTTTCTGTCAATCCAGCATTAGGACTATTCTTGGCCGACGAAAGAGAAGCAAAAATTCTGAACCTGGCTAGACATTTTATGTTTATTGCCTATAATGTGATGACGAAGCCAGACATGGGTGTACCATGGGGATACTTTGAGGTTGACGTTATGTGAATTACTATAAAATATGATATTGACTTGACGGGCACCACTATGTGGTTGGTACTATGGGTCTGGCAGACTGACACACTAGGGATTGTTGTGAGGTTGGTATATTGGTACTATGGTGACTACTTTGTTATTGGTACGGTGGGCATTACTCTGAGGCTGGCACTATGGAGAATACTATGAGACTTACCTTATGGTTATTAATTTTAGGCTGGAAATTTCTGACTAGTATGAGTCTGGCAGATGGGCTCTCTGGGGAGTACCATGAGGTTGGAATTTGGGGAAATGCTGTGAGATTGGGAATACCATGAGGTTGACATTATGGGAATGACTATGATGATGGCACTATTGGACTACCATAAGGTTAGCATTATGGGAATGACTATGATGATGGTACTATGGGACGGTCATGAGGTTAACATTATGGGAATGACTATGATGATGCTATTATTTGACAACCATGAGGTTGACATTATGGGAATGACTATGATGATGGTACTTTTGGACTACCATGAAGTTCAGATTATGGGAATGGGAATGACTATGATTATGGTTCTATGGGACTGTCATGAGGTTAACATTATGGGAAGGACTATGATGATGGTATTATTTGACAACCATGAGGTTGACATTATGGGAATGACTATGATGATGGTACTTTTGGACTAACATGAGGTTCAAATTATGGGAATGACTATGATTATGGTTCTATGGGACTCTCGTGAGGTTGACATTATGGAAATGACTATGATGACGGTATTATGGGACTACCATGAGGTTGACATTATGGAAATGACTATGGTGATGGTACTATTTTACTACCATGAGGTTAGCATTATGGGAATGACTATGATAAAGGTATTATGGGACTACCATGAGGTCGACATTATGGAAATGACTATGATGATGGTACTATGGGACTACAACGAGGTTGACATAATGGGAATGACTATGTTGATGGTACTGTTGGACTACCATGAGGTTGAGATTATGGAAAAAAAAATATTAAGCTGGTAGAGTGGGGACTATTATGATGTTGGCATTCTAGGAATTTCTGTGAGGTTGGTCCTATCATGAAGTTGGCATTACAGGATGTACTGTGAGATTGGTACTATCGCAGTCACCATGAGGTTGGCAGTATGGTAATTACTTTGAGACTTTTATTATAACCTTGACCATGAGTTTGTCTTCATGGAATTACTACGAGACTGGTTTTGTGGTAACTATCATGAGGGTGACATTATGGAAATGACTATGATGATGGTACTATTGGAATAGCATGAGGTTGGCATTATGTAAGACTGGCACTCTGGACACTACTTGGACAGTCAGTATTGGCATAGGAGTGTGGGCAGGAGTCATAAGGAGCACCCAGCAGTGGGGTTCACTCTTGAACACACTTCTTACAACATTTTTGGTGCATTGCTTGTCTGCATTTTCTAATTTGTGAAGGAGAAGTTGCCATGTTGCTCTCCACCTCCGGGAACAAAGGCTGGGATTGTCCTTGTCTCCAGATGTCAGAGCCCTGACGTTCTCCTTCTTGGGGTGTGTCTTCACTCGCTTTGCGCTGAATTTCAGCCCTGTGTGTACTGTAAGCCAAGAGACAACAGATGTATAAACTCCAGCATTGTAGTTTAACGATTCCCAATAGACTGTATCTAGAACGTCCTAGGATAAGTATGACACATAACACGTGGCATAAACCCCCGAAACACGTGTCCTAGGACAACCATTGTTATTATTGATATACGCAGCCAACTCTCCGCAGGACTTGACTTCAGATGATCGTCGTGGAGGTAGCGATTAAAAGTTAGCGAGTGGTTAGCCTTCAATTTTAGGATAGAAAATGATAGCAGTTGACTTTATTGCTTTCTACGGCACCATCTCCAATTTTGCCTATGTACCAGGACTGTCCACCCATTGCACCTTGTGCACAATGTTGTACTCATACTGTACTGGCAGAGCACAACTGGGCTCAGTGAACTCTGCCAATGCAGAGGACGCTGCGCCTAAAACTCTACCCGCTGCAATGGCCTATGGCCTCACTGTGGGTGGGCAGAGTTGTGGCCATGCGGTAGCCTATGTCTAGATATCAGAAGATTGGCGTGCACTCGGCTGTGGTTCGAGGTGCTGGTGGAACGGGATGCGTAACCCTTGACCAAGGCAGAGAAAATTTCTCCTGCCATAGCCTAGGCTTGTTGACCTACCCCCTGACATTCAGCACCAGGGGTAAATGCCCAGATTGCCCCCCACAGCTTCGCTCCTTCCTTTATTTCTACTCCGTGAGATTCTTGAAACGTCTATACACTTTATATGAATCCGTTACCAACATACTGCTCTCTCCAAAGAGAGCAGAACAGAAATGAAGAGGCTCAGCATTTAGTTGGGGTGCCGCTCCTGCGCCATAATTTTAGAAACCAGTAGGAGATTTAGCACCCTGACCTCCACCAATCAAAATTTCTGACACCTCACATAGTGGGAAATATGGAAGAGTGGAGAATGCAGCACCGCCGACCATAACTTCTAGCTATGAGCTTAGTAGGACTTGTGAAAGAGCCTACAAAGAATGAGAGACGTCCAGAAATCTGAGATTTGGAATCTGTAGAGTTGTGTGATGCTCCACCAACAACTCTCCAAATTTCATCTTCTGGGATCCCTGTAAGTGTCTGATAAGAATCAGAAACTAAAAGATATAGGGGGTGAGCTTCACTTTTTACCTAAACGTTTAGCTTTTAAGTTGAGTCAGGTTTGAAGAGAGAGTTTCCACCATCTACCAATGGTTTATGGTTTCACAAAGTATCGACACCATGTCAGTTTTGGATTTGGAAAAGATGGACATTTCCCATAATGATGACGTAAAAACTGCCTCATGGACAATGATGGGGACACTATTATTGGAGCAACCAACATGGCTCCCTGTACAGAAAGTTGCAGAATATTTTAATATGCCCAAAAAAAAGTCCTAAAAGGGTAAATATTTCCAATCCGACATTTCGGGGTGTGAATTACTGACGATCAGGGAATACTTTTACTGTTTTATCTGCAAATCACCAACTCTCGATCCGCAAGTGGTTCCTGTAGAGTGAATTACCTTTCCCCTGTGCCCATCACACCCCCTTCCCTTGGCTTCTCCACCTTATCGGGACAGGTTTTCCGGCAGATAAGGTCCTCAGTCCTGTGTCCAGAGTGATCTGCGGAAACAGACGACAGGAATCCTATCCGGCCTCAGGAAACAGAGGGACAGGATGCTCCAACCTCTCGGCAGCCAGCTCCACATCAGCTTGAGAAGTCATCAAACTTTCACTTACAATGTCCTCAATGCAAAAACATGTCCGGGAGTCTGGTCTCTCTGCAAAGAAACCGTCATGCTATGGCAGGCCACCCGTCCTCCTGCGTACCCTCTGGTTGCCAACTCGTGAAGACTTCCTTAATAAAGGTCACTAGATGTTCACGCAGTCAGAGGTCTGCTGTTTCTTAGAGACATCTCTGAAATGCTGTCAAGGAAAGTGGAAAATGAAATATGGGCAGACCAATTACTGCGTCCTCCTGTGTCCTATAAAGCGCAGCCTTGGATGTCACTTCTGGCTTCATGTCTGCCTGCCCGCAGGTCATACAACACAGCTTTCCCTTCTAGCAGCAAATTCTTTAGGTTGGTAGTAAACTCCGCCACTTGTGCAGTATTTCTTTGGCAGCCGGCGCAAGTTTACGGTGTTCGAGCCATTATAAAGCTTTTTTTTTCACTACTGCAATATATTTTTGCTTGAATGGGTCCATTAATATTATTTGGATGCATTACAAGGCGACCTTAAAAAAAAAAAAATAGACAAAACACTAAGTTAAATGGTCTCTGTCATTTCTCTAAGTTTTGCATAAAACAACAGTACAAGCAAATATAGAGAGAGAGAAAAAAAAATCTGCTTCTTTCTCCACTTATGATCCACTTCTTTTCCATGTGCCTCCTGAACTCATCATTCACTTTCTTTCTCAAGACGAAAAGGACAACCAGCTCACTGAGGGATCAGATTACAGCTGCCTGTTAAAGTCAACGTAGACGTAAGTGGTTTATCTCACCCCTTGTCAAGCAAGGTATGGGAAAGACTTAGTGCAACACAAAGGGAAGAGGGAAAGGAAGACCAGACTCTAGGGAAAGGGGGAAGTGGAGAGCTCCTAGGCTGATCTAATATCACCTTGTCTCCACTAACGTCCCTGTATTGGCTCTTCACCATTCGCTGCATTCGAACCTTGGCCTGTGTTTCCCTGGCGTTGGTTCCTGGCTAGGGAAGGGAGGGGGATGAGCGTTAGTCGATCCCCACTGACCACTAAAGACAACAAGGGGGAACAAACAAGGGAATATAGCTTAGCTTTTAGTCAACTTCAGAGAGATGGACGCCCGTCCTCATAGCTCCAGAGAGGATGAAGTAATGCACTTGCTCCGAGCCTTCACAAAGGGTAATTTGAGTATCGCCAGCACCTCCCTCTAGCAGACAGCAGGTTTTTATACACCCAGGCCAGGGTGTTAATTAGCCAGAGGAAGGTACCTGCTGGGTCCTAGAGAGACAGCCTCTAAGAAGGTGTCTGCAATGCCAAACGTAGAGATCTCCCGCAACCAACTGCAGGGTGACTGTCTGTCACTTCTGACACACCCGTGACACCCCTGTGCTGGATACACATTTACACTGCTCAGTATTGCTATATAATATCCTCCATGTGATACAGAGAGACAAGAGAGCAGGAATCCCTCACGTCTGTGTGTGCTGGCGTATGGGAGACATCACAGCAGTTAGTATCCACCTACTAGCTCAGAGACTGGTGAAAAATGCAGGATATAACTCATATAATGGCAACGTGGTTGTCATGTCTAATACTCGGTCACCTGCCATTTTATTCCTTTATTGCTTTCAAACCCTCTTGGATTGTCACTTTGTTATCTTTTAAAGGTACAACACTGAAAGCCTTCAGTGTGCTGGGTCCTCCTGCTTCTATTATGGTGTTGTGTCTCTGCATACCCACGGCATTGGTGACTGCAATGGTTCCGTGGCACTGCCATGGGTACGGTCATTGTGCCTATTCCTTGATGTTGAATGATGATATCAAAGGGAATCTATAACTAAAACCAGATAATAAAACATTTGTTTTTTCTAATTTTGTTTTTTATTTTCTGATTATTATTTCTTTGCTATTTCTATTTTCTATACATGTCTATGTGGTGGCCACCTTACCCGAGCTTCTGTTATCAGCGTTCAGAGATATGCTTCATGGACCATAGGAAACAATGGACTGGAGGTGTTCATCCACTTTTGTGTGAGTGTTGTAGCCATGTTCTATGAGCTGTTTAGAGGTCGTTGTGCAGGGAGGTGGAGGAGGTGAGCTGTGACATCACCTATTGTGAATGGTGGATCCTGTGTTATCTACTGTACATAGAGGTATTATCAGTCATTGTACAGGAGGAGGAGGAGGTGAGCTGTGAGATCACTTTTTGTGAATTGTGAATCCTGTGTTATTAGCTGTATATACAGTAGATGTGCTATCAGTCATTATACGGGAGGAGGAGGTGAGCTGTGACATCACCAATTGTGAATGGCGGATCCTGTGTTATTTGCTGTATATGCAGGAAAGACAGCGTGAGCAAACATCAATAGGGTGACTAGGGCAAGATATATATATATATATATATATCTATATATATTTATGTGACACCCCAGGGGTCTGGTTGCCACAGTGATAGAGATATTACGTCTGAGAGCAGGTGGGAGGTCTCTTGGTCAGGAATCCTATGCATGCCACACCTCCTGCCCAGTCCTGGGAGGGGAAGAACTTCCCCTATATAAACCTAGGGCTGAGGCAGGGTTAGGGAGTAGAGAAGAAGTAGAGACAGAGAAAAGAAGCAAATATAGGAACAGAACATCAGGAGCTCTGTGGGAGCAGTGCTATAAGGAGTCAGGGGCTGGCAGCTGCAGAGCTCGCCCTGACTGAGAAGATTTCTTACCGGACCCGGAGTCCGAGGCTGTGGGGACTAATCTCTACCCAGCAGCAGAAACCGACCGGCAGGGGATTGCAGGTCCTCTGGCCCAGAAACCCGAAGGCACGGTCACACGCGTGGGACCAGCACCGCCATCGTGAAGCGGAAGCCATTAGAAGGCCCCGAGTCACCAGCCATACGGGTGAGCACCACACGGTACACTCAGGGACGTGGGCTACTTTTACCCGCCTCTAGCAAGGTAGCCAGAAGAGTACAGTTAGTTGGGAAGGCCTACAACTCCGCCTGGCCAGGGGAGATCCCATCTGCTCAAGGACTGACCAGGCCCCGATTGCTAGCAAGTACTCCGGGAGGGTCTATCTTTGTCACCAGTAAAGACCCTGAACTACACCGCATCGTCTCTGAGTGGTTCCTGCTACCCCCATCATCCACGTCGGCTGCCCTGAGGCCATACCCCTCCCGTTGGGGGTTAGACCATCCACGCTGCACCATCCTTCCACCGGCCTCAGCGGTCTGCCCTGCAGCGGCAGCTCCATAGCTGCATTCAACGGGTGGCGTAGTCATCCACCATCTACTGCTAATAGACTGCCACTTAGTCTGACTCCCTGGGCACGGACCGGGTCATCGCCACGAGACTACTACCCCCATCTGATCCGGCTCCGGGTAGGCTCCCGCGTGCGCAACGCAGCGCGACTCAGGCCCAGGGGCGCGTCAACTTTTGGCGTAGTCGGCAGGATTTCGTGCCCGCAACCACTGGTTACTGCGTGCCTGAAAAAGAGACTTTTAAAACTTACCATCCGTGAAGTTTTCCCGCCATCCGGCGCCATCTTCAGCCTTCTTCCCGCCATCCGTGAAGATTCCCGCCGTCCGGCGCCATCTTCAGCCTTCTTCCCGCCATCCGTGAGGTTTTCCCGCCATCAGGCGCCATCTTCAGCCTTCTTCCCGCCATCCGTGGAGTTTTCCCGCCGTTGGCCGCCATCTTGAAGACGCCGCGCGGGAAGAAGAGGGGCGTGGACTCCGAAAGCGCGCGAGAACTGAAGCCCCGCCTCACGTCCGGACGTTGCGTAAGGTCCTGGAAGGAGCCCAGCAGACGCCGACGTCACAGTAGCGCGACGGAAGGTCCTCAACCCTGACGATCCACTGCGGAGCCGCGGCCTACGGAAGAGGATCATCGCAAGGTAGGCCACGGTCCACTAGGGGGGAGAAGGATGTCGGATACGGAGGAGAGCTTCACCGCTCCAACCCCCGCCAGCGCCACCGCTGTTGCGGTCATGCCTTTCACCATGCCCTATATCCCGGGGGCAGCCTGGCTACCCCAGTACTCAGGGGAGTCACATACCCTGCAGGACTTTAGAGAAAAACTGGATAGCCTCTTCCAGGTGTACCCCCTCACAGAAGAGCAAAAAGTAAGCATCCTGGTGGCCCAATTAACCGGGGCAGCCCAAAGGGAGGTAAAGTCCTGGCCACCTGGGGGGAGGACTGTCGCAGGGATACTAACCCGGCTGAGGGACACCTTTGATACCCGCACCTCAGCCGAGATCAAGCTCAGATTCTACGGGTGCAAACAGCGGGCACATGAGAGTATAAGGGACTATGCATTAAACCTACAAGAAGCCCTGAGAGCCATTAAGCAGACTGACCCTGACGGCGTGGGAGACGAGGACAGGCTGTTAACTGAACAATTTATAGAGGGTTTATATTGCAATGCCCACCGAACCCAGTTGCGGGCAATGGCCTTACAGGACCCTCATCTGGGATTTGCACAGTTCAAGGACAGAGCCATCCGGGTGCTCCGAGAACCGGCACCAGGTGGCGTTGTGACCCACAGACGCCCCACTACCACTTACCACCAGGAGGCGGCGCCCTTGTCGGCAGGGCCTGTGGGAGCTGATGCGCAGGCTTTGAACAATGACTCGGCTCCAGACCTGCACCATCAGGTCCAAGAGCTAGCTAAAAGCGTTGCTGCGCTAACCCGAACTGTGCAGTCTTTACAGGTTTCCACTCCAGGGAAGCTCCAGCTGGCATCCGGACCGGAGGACATCCCGTGGCGTCGACCAAGGAGGACCCCACCGGCCAGAGGAAGACCCAGCGACCGATACAACGAGGACGGATGACCCATCTGCCGCCGCTGTAATCAACCCGGACATATGGCAAGGTACTGTCCTTTAAACTGGCACAACCTAGGGTAGAGGGCCAACCCCTAGGAAAAAGATCATCAGGCCCATCGAACTGGCGCGACAAATATGTGGGAGGACGTCCAGTCTTGCCTGTGGTACTGGATGGCATTCCTATGAGTGCCCTACTGGACACCGGGTCACAGGTCACCACCATCCCGTACGTGCTCTTCAAGCAGTACTGGAATGACTCGGATATTACCCGCTACCCTGACGACGACTTGAGTATCATCGCCAGCAATGGTCAGCCCGTGCCACAGATCGGATTTAAAGAGGTGACCATTAAAATTGGTAGAGTTGAACTGGCAGCACAGGGACTGATCATTGTAGACATTGACAAGCGCGAGAGTCACCCAAAGATAACTCTAGGAACTAATGTAATTGAAAATTGTCTTGCAGAGGTGATTTTCCTTTTACAGCAGGTTGCCAAGAACGCCAGCTCCGGCGAGCAGCGAGTGCTCCAAAAAGAGATCCGGGCACTGATGCGACGGCAACAGGTGGAACTCTCCGGCGGTGAGATTGGTAGCGTGAGAATGTGTGACCCTTTCCCTATTGCCATGCCCCCAAAAAGTGAAATGATGATTTGGTGCCGGGCAGCTATTGGTCTGAGAGGTAGAGATTACCAGGCAATGGTAGAACCAGTTTACTCAGACAGTAGGCCCACCATCTTGACAGCACAGGGGGTGGTTAATGTACGCCATGGGAGGGTGCCCGTTCGCATAATCAATATCGGGAAGAGGGAAGTGTACCTGCCCCGGTATGCCACGCTAGCCAAATTATATACCATTAACCAAAATGCTATACAATCTGTGGAACCCTTGCCTCCATCTCACCCGGAGGAAGGTAACGGCTCTAAGAAAACAATGGAGGACTGGTGTCAGCAACTACATTTGGGTACTGACTCCACTCCCTCACACCAGAAACAGGGAGTCTATCGGGTGGTTCAAGAGTACGAGAGAGTGTTTAGTAAACACCCGTTAGACTTCGGGCGAGTCAAGGGGGTAGAACACCACATCCCCACGGGAGACCATCCTCCCATAAAAGAGAGGTATCGACCCGTACCCCCTGCACACTACCAACACGCCAAGGGGATGCTTAGAGACATGAAGGAGGCTGGGGTGATCAGGGATAGCTGTAGCCCCTGGGCAGCTCCACTAGTCTTAGTCAAAAAGAAAGACAACACCATGAGGATGTGTGTAGATTACCGGAAAATCAACCGTATCACACACAAGGATGCGTACCCCTTACCAAGGATAGAGGAGTCTTTGGCTGCTTTAAGATCTGCTAACTTCTTCTCTACCTTGGATCTCACTAGTGGGTACTGGCAGGTTCCTGTAGCAGAGGCGGACCGGGAGAAGACCGCATTCACCACCCCTATGGGACTTAGCGAGTTTACCTGTATGCCGTTCGGACTCTGCAACGCACCAGGAACCTTCCAACGATTAATGGAGTGCTGTCTGGGCCACAGAAACTTCGAGACGGTCCTGTTGTACCTGGACGATGTCATCGTATATTCTAAGACTTATGAGGACCACCTGAAACACCTGGCGGAAGTGTTCGAAGCTCTGGCAAGCTACGGCCTAAAGGTGAAACCCTCCAAGTGTCACCTCCTGAAACCAAAGGTGCAGTACCTGGGACACGTGGTGAGCGCTGACGGAGTGGCTCCCGACCCTGATAAGATCACCGCAATTAAGGAATGGCCAAGTCCCTCCAGTGTAAAGGAAGTGCGGCAGTTCCTCGGGTTGGTAGGCTACTACCGCAGGTTCATCCCCGGTTTCACCAAAAAGGCAGCTCCTATGCAAGACCTCCTGATAGGCCAGTCCCGGAAGGCCAAGAACCAGAAGCCGCCCTTCAAATGGGAGAAGTTGGAAGAAGAGTCCTTCCGCCAGCTGAAGATGGCCCTCACGGGGGATGAAATCCTGGCGTACCCGGATTACAGCCAGCCCTTTATCCTCTACACCGACGCAAGTAACATCGAGCTAGGAGCCGTGCTGTCCCAGATCCAGCAGGGGAAAGAGCGAGTAATCGCTTACGCCAGCCGAAAACTGCGACCCACCGAAAGAAACCCTGAGAATTACAGCTCATTTAAGCTAGAGTTCCTGGCAGTGGTGTGGGCAGTCACCGAACGCTTTAAGCACTACCTCACTTCTTCCCGGTTCGTCGTGTACACGGATAACAACCCGTTGACACACCTGGACACGGCAAGACTCGGTGCCCTAGATCAGAGATGGATGGCCCGCCTGTCCAACTACGAGTTCACCATCAAATACCGGGCAGGACGCTCCAATACCAACGCGGACGCCCTGTCCAGGATGCCAAACCTACCGGACGTAGGAGAAGATCCAGAGGGACTGGAAGAAGTCGAACTCCCCGCGTTTCACCGTCATTGGACTATCCAGTATTCCCATCGGGTAAGGAGTAAGCAAGGCGCTACGCTTAACCCCTTACCTCACTACAACTGGGCGGAAACGCAGGACAGTGACCCTGCCGTCCGGCTGGTGAAGGAGATGCTGACTCGGCCAGAGGCTCGCCTTGACCCAGACGCTCCGGAGGAAGCCAAGCAACTGTGGGCAGAAAAGAGTAGACTGTTCCTTTACAAGGGGAAGTTGTGCCGCAGAATGGTTAACTCCCGGACGCATGAACTAATCTGGCAAGTAGTGGTGCCACGA
This sequence comes from Phyllobates terribilis, assembly GCF_046119375.1. NCBI lineage: Eukaryota > Metazoa > Chordata > Amphibia > Anura > Dendrobatidae > Phyllobates > Phyllobates terribilis. The sequence goes on from NW_027362769.1 coordinate 372,304,030, forward strand.
AGAGACGCAGCCATGGTGATGGAGACATACCACGACGGGGCTGGACACTTCGGATGGAAGAAGCTGGAGTTCCTGCTGCGCGAGCGGTTCCACTGGGTAGGCATGAGGGGAACCATCGAGAGGTGGTGCAGAGACTGTGGCCCGTGCAACCTAAGAAGGAAGGACCGTGCCAGCCAGAAGACTCCCCTGCAGTCCATCGTCACCCGGAAGCCGTTGGAACTGGTAGCCTTGGATCATGTAAAACTGACCCCAAGCAGAAGTGGCTACGTCTACTCACTAACCATCGTGGATCACTACTCCCGGTTCTTGGTTGTCGTCCCCGTCAAGGACTTAACAGCTCGAACAGCAGCTAGAGCCTTCCAGCAGCATTTCTGCCGTCCACATGGGTACCCGGACCAAGTGTTGACAGACCAGGGACCTGCCTTTGAAGCGGAGGTCTTCCAAGAATTCTGCACTCTGTATGGCTGCCGGAAGATAAGGACGACACCCTATCATCCGCAAACTAATGGACTTTGTGAGAAAATGAACCAGGTGGTAATGGATCTTCTGAAAACGTTGCCCCTGGAAGAACGCGGTCTGTGGCCTGAGAAGCTGCCCGATCTGGTGGACCTATACAACCACATCCCGGTAGGTTCCACCAACTGTACCCCGGCTTACCTAATGAGGGCGAGACCTGGTAAGTTACCTGTTGACCTGGAAATGGGAGTCCTGACACCCGAGGACACTTCACCAGAAGCAGACTGGGACACAGAGAGGCAGCAGCAGTACCGGAGAGTACAGGAGAGCGTGGAGCGAAGTCTCTGTCAGGCTAGGGAAAGACAAGAGAAAACTTACAACCAGTATGCTCCCGCTGTTCCCCTGGTACCCGGAGAGCAGGTCTTGAAGAGAAAAAGACGGCTCCACAAGTTGGACGACCAGTGGGAGAAGGACCCGTACACCGTACTGCCCTCAAGCCACGACAACCCAAAGGTCTGTACCATCAGTAAAGACGGAGGTGAAACCACAACCATTGTATCCCGGGATAACCTGAAGAAGTGTCCCGAACAGCTACGGAACCCTGAAGAGGAACAAGAAGACCCTCGACCCGTAGAGGAAAGGGAAGACATGGTTAGTACTGTGCTCGGAGAGTTCCCTCGGTCTTGGACTCAAGTCAATGGCGCAGTTGTGGTACCCGTACTCACCTTCCTCCAACCAGCATCCCAAGCACCTACGGAGCGACAGGTAGAGCTGGAAGAGCAGCCGGTCCAGGAGGCAGAAGACTCCACACAAGCAGAACAGGAGGATCAACCCTCTGCTTATAGTGAGCCTGCCGTACCCCTAGTGAGCCAAAGAGCCGGTAGACAGCTGCCCAGTTTACCCTTGACAGCTCCTACACCCTGTAGTTCAGGGCTAGACAGTCAGCTCCGTAGGTCCACTAGGGCCACTAGAGGCCAGTTACCCGCACGTTGGAGGATTTGAAATGTATAAATTGTTTTATTTGTGGTTACCTGTTTTTCTTGTTGCTTGTGTATAATTATGTGTTTCTAGTTGTTTATAGGAGTCTTTGGTGGATTTACCGGGAATCCTTTGTACATAGTTGGAGCGTAACCCAGGACGGACTAAAGACTGTTAAGGACTCGGGGCAGGACAGGCCCCTACCTGGTTACGTCTCCCTGTTTTGGTGAAATGGACACCTTGCTTTCTTCAAAGACTGCACCCGGTTACGGACATGCCGTGACCACCTTTATGTGTTTCTTTATTGTATTGTTATTGTTATACCTTGTTATGTTTTTCCAAAAATATGTTTAGTCCCGGAGTACTAAATTTCACTAGGGGAGAATGTGACACCCCAGGGGTCTGGTTGCCACAGTGATAGAGATATTACTTCTGAGAGCAGGTGGGAGGTCTCTTGGTCAGGAATCCTATGCATGCCACACCTCCTGCCCAGTCCTGGGAGGGGAAGAACTTCCCCTATATAAACCTAGGGCTGAGGCAGGGTTAGGGAGTAGAGAAGAAGTAGAGACAGAGAAAAGAAGCAAATATAGGAACAGAACATCAGGAGCTCTGTGGGAGCAGTGCTATAAGGAGTCAGGGGCTGGCAGCTGCAGAGCTCGCCCTGACTGAGAAGATTTCTTACCGGACCCGGAGTCCGAGGCTGTGGGGACTAATCTCTACCCAGCAGCAGAAACCGACCGGCAGGGGATTGCAGGTCCTCTGGCCCAGAAACCCGAAGGCACGGTCACACGCGTGGGACCAGCACCGCCATCGTGAAGCGGAAGCCATTAGAAGGCCCCGAGTCACCAGCCATACGGGTGAGCACCACACGGTACACTCAGGGACGTGGGCTACTTTTACCCGCCTCTAGCAAGGTAGCCAGAAGAGTACAGTTAGTTGGGAAGGCCTACAACTCCGCCTGGCCAGGGGAGATCCCATCTGCTCAAGGACTGACCAGGCCCCGATTGCTAGCAAGTACTCCGGGAGGGTCTATCTTTGTCACCAGTAAAGACCCTGAACTACACCGCATCGTCTCTGAGTGGTTCCTGCTACCCCCATCATCCACGTCGGCTGCCCTGAGGCCATACCCCTCCCGTTGGGGGTTATACCATCCACGCTGCACCATCCTTCCACCGGCCTCAGCGGTCTGCCCTGCAGCGGCAGCTCCATAGCTGCATTCAACGGGTGGCGTAGTCATCCACCATCTACTGCTAATAGACTGCCACTTAGTCTGACTCCCTGGGCACGGACCGGGTCATCGCCACGAGACTACTACCCCCATCTGATCCGGGTAGGCTCCCGCGTGCGCAACGCAGCGCGACTCAGGCCCAGGGGCGCGTCATATATATATATGTTGGGAATTTAACCTGTGGCCAATGTGGCATGAATTAACTGGGGCAGTCTGTACGGTATATTGGACACTTAAAAAAGTTGCACATCTTTAATAGATTTACTGCATTTTATGGCTCAAATCAAAATGGAAAAATGAGTGGGGAAAAAAATGGAAATGATCTCAAAAAGTTAATCCGCCTGTGCTATTTCACTCACCCCTTGCAATAAACCCAAATTCTCTTTTTGTAATTAGTGCAAAAAAAATTCTGTCTTGTATGAAATTCTGATGAGTGTAGCAAATAAAGGGATGAAATCTCACTTTGCACTTTATGATCGTCTACTTAATTGCTTCTAATGTTTTTGCTCAATACTGTATTTAAGGACAAGGACATTAGGAAGTATATAAACTTTAATTGAAAACTGAATTGAATGTCATCATACAATGTACAAGATAATGCTGTCATAACTGTGTACATAATTAATGTCACCATGCTGTATCCATAAAAAATGCTGCTATACTACTGTGCAAATGAATAATGCTGCTATACGGTATACAAATGGCATCACTATATTTTACCCATAAATAATGCTGCTATTCTCTACAAATGAATAATGATGCTATATGGCGTACAAATAGCGTCGCCATGCTGTACACATAAATAATGCTACTATACTGTAAAAATTAATAATGCTGCTATACAGTGAACAAATAGCGTCAACTTGCTGTACACAAATAATGCTGCTATAATGTAAAAATAGCATGACTATGCTGTACCCATAAATAATGCTGCTATACTGTACAAATGAATAATGCTGCTATACAGTGTGCAAACAGCTAGTCCATCAGCCATAGTGTTTCCGACGACAGCAGCTTTGGTGTACCCCATTACTTTTAATTGACTTTTTTCTTTTTATATCTTCCAGAACTTCTTGCCAATGATACGTATGAAGTTGAAACTTTCACAACAACCACTTTGGGGTCTCGGTTTACCATGGCTGTGACTACTCAGATCCCTCTCCGAAAACCATCAGGATCCCGTGCACCCACGAAAAAAACACCTGTGCATTCTCCAGTTCCCAAAAATGGCAAATTACTCCATCTTCTGCCTCTGGATCCTTCTATAGTGACTGACCAAGACAACCTGGTACAGGGTGGCAGAATAATAAATGCCACCAATTTAAGGCATACAAATTCTACCCACCACAAGGGTATAAGCACCACACAAAATATTACTCATTTGCGCCCAACTCAAATGCCAGTTACTGCCAAGGTCCATTCACAGAGGGAGTCCTCTATAAAGAAACCTATCATCAGGAAAGCACCAACTCCCCCTAGCAAGCTCAAAAATATGATGAAGACCACAATGAAAAACCCTTCTGCCAGGTATCAGAGCCCACCACACGTCCATCATAAAAATGTTACAATGAGACCTGGAATGGGACATTTCCATTACTTGAATTCCAGTACTGGTGTAGCGGAGCTGGTCAAACCTCACAGAGTTGTAACACCATTGAGGAACAGCTTACAACTTGGCCAGAAGAACGTCTCACCAGTAGCCGATAGATTGAAACATCTCCCATTGGGTTCCCAGCTCAACAAACAGCTAAAAGATAAAGTCAACAGTTCCTCACTATTACTTAGAACTGTAATAAACAATAGTTCCCAGTCAGTCACTCATAAAATCAACCATATTACTCACTCTTTGCCAAATTCCAGTTTTATTTATGGAAAAAAGAAAATGTTTTATGAACTGAACTCTCTGAACACATCAGAACATGTATGGAGAACCGAAAACATGTCCTTGGTACCTCAAATCGATAGAACGAAAGACTTATCGGCACCCGAGCTTTTGAGGGAAGTAAGTTTGCATTTGCCAGGAGTTCAGCAATCTGAAATAATGCAAGAGTTGAACTCAAAAGTAACTATAAAGGTACCAGATATAAATGGCATCTACAACCAGACAAAGGAGAACTTACGAGAGACAGAACTTTCTAGACTGGGTCAAGATCGGACTATTCAGTTAGAACCAGACAAAATGAATCGAGTCAGTTCTGAGCCTGTAACGATAGGCACAGTGATCAACCAGACCCAAAGATCTTCTGATAAACAAACGTATCCAGTGGAGGAAGCCACGGAGGTCTGGACTTCAGTACGGGCAACAACCCAGTCTAAAGTACAAGTCCACAACACTGTGGAGCAGCAATACCAGACTCATCCAGCACTGACAACAGGTGGACACATTCATCGGAACCAGACACATAGTCATAAACACCATAAACACTCTTTGTTGGGTGAACACAATCAAACTGATAACACTGTGTCTCAACATACAGTCACATCCCCAGCAAGGTTAAGTGGTACTAATAGACACCATCTTAGACATCTACACAACTTTACTCATCCACATGAGCATAATGAGCACTGGGTCCAACATCAGATGAGTTCTACTCAAGTCTCTCTAGATCACGTAGGCAAAAAGAGGCATCCAAGCCAATCTCCACTCCAAGAAGAGATGAGAAGTTTTTATACAAGTCAAGGTATCATAAATAATGGATCAGATTTTGATGCAAGTACCTTAGCTCACTTAAGAAAAAACCTTTCTGAACCTGAAACATTCACAGCAAGTCCTTGGATGATCTTCACAACAGTAGAACCAAAATCAACCACTCAAAGTTTACAGAACCTAAGTACTTTAAGTCAACTACCAGCGCAGACTGAACGGGTGTTCACAACAATTTATGAGCCTGTCGTGACAAATCCACACATGCTCAACAGTTCGGAACATGAGAGCCTACAAAGTCCATACCCAAAGATAACCATTAAACCGATAACACAGAAACATCTACTAACACAATCAATCATATATAACACAACTGAAGAGTTTTCGATGGAACTTAAAACCCAAACCCAGCCAATGCTAACTTCACATGTGGCCACATATGAAAAGACTGAGGTCTTGGTACACAGCACCCAGAGAGTAATTACCATAAATGAGACAGAGTTAATCACACAGTCCCAGGTTAAATTGGTTGACGAGACCCAACCAGTGGAACCTACACAGAGCCAGCCTGATCTGACTGCACATGGATCATCCTTTCAATCCACACAAACCTATCCCGATCTGTCTACAGAAGCTGACTCTACAAAGGTCAGGATAGGATCATCCACTGAGACATTGCCTAACTCGAATTCAGACACAGAGACTCAACCTCTTCTATTCAATGTGACCAAACCTTCGTTAACCACACACGGTCCACCAGACCTTATAACATCGATGGTTTTCATTGAAACACACACAAAACTATCCACGGACAATCTGAATACTGAGCCTAGTACAACTCCACAAGCAATAACACACGGCCACACCAAGTCACAAACAGACTTGGTCTTTAACAAGACTCGATTTATAACGCAAACTGAACCAATCACAAAGGGCAACTCAGAACCTACCACCCCTATAACTGGCATTGAGCTAGTCAGTTGGACAGAGACAGAACTAGTTACGCAAACAATGCCAAACACAAGAAACCTATCGTATTCGATCACACAAACAGAGCCATTCACAAGGACCTCTTCCGGTTGGCTTGAAAAGACTCAAACAGTAACACCGACGCACACTGAACCAAACACAACCAATAGCTCAAAATCATCTATACACCAAAAAATGATCACAGAAAGCTATACAGAACTACCCACACAGACACAACATATCACAAAGGGCACAACAGTGTCCTCTAGCCAGCCAAGAAGAGGGTCTACCACTCCTACTGGGACACTCGTAAAGAATAGGACAGAATCCCTGATACCAAAAACTGAACCACTGAACCCAACCAATACAATGGGATACAATAGGGATGAAACAGAATCATCCAAGACAATGTTTGAGAATCCTAAAAATATAATTACACCCTATGATGACGTATCACAAACTCACAGAGAACATTTACCCTCAACACAAACTCAAAAAGGTTTGGAAACTCAAACATCATCTCAACACCTCACAAGGGCTAGACTAGGAGATCAAACAGCAAAAGATCATCTAACCTCAGCACCAGGGACACCAGGTGTAAGTGAAGGACACGTTACGTCACACACCACTGCCGGACCTTGGAGTGAGATATCTAGCCAAACATTTCCTGGTGGACATCAAAATCGAGACAGTAGACGGTACTCAAGACCAACAATATCTTTAACAGTGCCAACATCTTACCCCACGAGAAGCCATACTTCAGAAAAAGACCATTCCAGTGGGGTTATGACCGTAAAGAGTTCCACAAATGAATGGAAGTCGGTAACATCATCGAAATCCAACACGTTCACCACCCAGAATATTGGTGAGATGATGTCAGTGCAGCCTGGAAGAGACCGAATCTTCATTGTAGACGAGCAGCAACCAGTCTTTAAAGGTCAGTCATGAACCTTTACTGCCCAGACTGCAATCATTTCTTCCCCTTTGATAGATTTTATCTGTTGTTTTTCTCTTCATTTGTCTTGAGTCTTCTAAAACCTGCATTTGCAGACTGACCTTTTTTGAAAGAAAAATCGCTCATAAAGATGTCAAAGTGGATTTTTCTGTACAGAGCTATAAAAACATGGCTGCTTTCTTCCAAAAATAGCACCACACTTGTCTACAGGTTGCAAAAGGTATTACAGCTTTGTCCAATTCACTTCAATGGAGCCAAGCTAGTCATGAGTCAAAGATAGTTATGATGCTGCTTTAAGAAAGTAATCTGAGAACAGCATGATGTAGGGGCTGAGAGCCTGATTACAGTGATGTGTCACTTACTAGGGCTGTGTGCTGCTGTTTAAATACAATCAGTATTTTATCAGCAGGAGATTATCACTACAGGACTAGGTGTCTTGTGCCTCCTGGTTCAACCACTCCTCCACCACTGATTGGCTGCTTTTTATCAGTGTTCACAGAAAGCAGCCAATCAGTGGTGTGGGCGGGGTTATACAGAGCTCAGCATTTAGAGCTTTGCCAGATCTACAGCAGAGAAAACTGTGATTGTATCAAAATGACTGCAAGCAGCCCAGCAAGTGACACATCACTGGAATCAGGGTCTCAGCCCCTACATTATGTTGCTCTCAGATTGCATAACAAAAACCTGGTGACAGATTTAAAACAGTATGCTGAGCTCCCCCTAGTGGTGGTTAAAGGAAACCACAATTTTATCATTTAAGATAATTTCTATGCAGGGCATCTGGAGATTTTTTTTTTTAATAAACAAAAATAAAAATTGAGTTTAAAAAAAATGGAAGGATTCCTATTTCATACTGGCTAGAGGTAATTACATGTATCTATGTTCCTGTCTTGATAACCTGCCCTTCTTTAAATGGATGACGAATAGGTGACTGTACAAATGGAGTAGGACTATATGATGACTCTCAATGCCAGTCTGCTCCCAGTTATAATAATTCTCAATCTCACTCCTTTCCTCCATCAGTGCAAACCCTTAACGTCACCTACAGAGTGAACGTGACCCACCACGCAGCGTGTGAACAGCTGGACTCCTGCAAACCACTTCTCCTACAAGAGGTCAGTGTCCCGGCATGGGGCCAGCCCTGGATTTGAAGCCTTGTTGCTCATTTAAACCATGTCCTGACTTTGCTTTCCTCTTGTATTTTCTTTCAGTTGACTTCTGCTTACAAGTCTACCCCGGGATTTGATAAGATTGAGATTCTGAATGTGACGTGAGTGGCGAGACTCCTTCTGGGATTATGGGCCTTATTTTTTTATTGATAGGACAGCTGTGCCTAGATTAGACTGTGGCCGTCCATTTATACAGTACAGCACCATGGAGCATGCATATACACTCGCAACCTCCTGTATGGCAGGCGGGAGCTTTAGCAATGAGCCACAGGCTGTACTCCTAATAGGAAGATTGTAGTCTTTCTAAATAGCTAAATTGTATTATTTTTCTTTACAGGCACATTGTACTGGTACATAGAGATTCATCTCTATATATCAGTGCATTTCTATATACCTGTATATTAGTAAGTTAAATAAAAATCAAAATATTTTTTTTAAAGGATATCATGAGACTCATTTACTGGGGAAAAAAAAAAGAAAACATGAAAAAATGGATAGAAAACAAACAGATACAACAATAAAGTGATATTTTTATATGGCACTTTAGAAAAAATATCACAGCTCAGTCTGTAAAAAAAAAAAAAAAAAAACACCAAAACCTCATATAGTGAAGCTTACTTAAACAAAAATAGGCTGTTACAACTATGAATGAATGGGCAAAAAAATTGGTCGTCGGAGCAAGTGCATTACAAAAAATATTCATGTGTATATATGTATCTTATTTATGCTTGTGTGCATGTATGTATTATGTATATGTGTGCTGAGTGGACTGATGGGAGAGGGGCGGACGCAAGTCATGCACAGGGGCCCGTCACTGTCTGTGCATAATACAGTGTGGAAAAAAAGTATGTAGTCAGCCATCAATTGTGCAAGTTCTCCCACTTATAAAGATGAGGTCGGCCTGTAATTGACATCATAGGTCGACCTCAACTATGAGAGACAAAATGAGAAAACAAATCCTGAAAATCACATTGTCTGATTTGGAAAGAATTTTTTTTCAAATTTTGGTGGAAAATAAGTATTTGGTCAATTACAGACAAGCAAGATTTCTGGCTCTCACAGACCTGTAACTTCTTCTTTAAGAGGCTCCTCTGTCCTCCACTCATTACCTGTAGTACTGGCTCCTCTGTCCTCCACTCATTACCTGTAGTACTGGTTCCTCTGTCCTCCACTCATTACCTGTAGTACTGGCTCCTCTGTCCTCCACTCATTACCTGTAGTACTGGCTCCTCTGTCCTCCACTCATTACCTGTAGTACTGGCTCCTCTGTCCTCCACTCATTACCTGTAGTACTGGCTCCTCTGTCCTCCACTCATTACCTGTAGTACTGGCTCCTCTGTCCTCCACTCATTACCTGTAGTACTGGCTCCTCTGTCCTCCACTCATTACCTGTAGTACTGGCTCCTGTTTGAACTTGTTATCAGTGTAAAGGACACCTGTCCGCAACCTCAAACAGTCACACTCCAAACTCCACTATGGTGAAGACCAAAGAGCTGTCGAAGGACACCAGAAACAAAATTGTAGCCCTGCACCAGGCTGGGAATACTGAATCTGCAATAGGCAAGCAGCTTGGTGTGAAGAAATCAACTGTGGGAGCAATAATTAGAAAATGGAAGACATACAAGACCACTGATAATCTCCCTCGATCTGGGACTCCACACAAGATCTCACCTCGTGGGGTCAAAATGATCTCAAGAACGGTGAGCAAAAATCCCAGAACCACACGGGGGACCTAGTGAATGACCTGCAGAGAGCTGGGACCAATGTCACACAGGCTACCATCAGTAACACACTACGCCGCCAGGGACTCAGATCCTGCAGTGCTAGACGTGTCCCCCTGCTTAAGCCATTACATGTCCAGGCCCGTCTGAAGTTTGCTAGAGAGCATTTGGATGATCCAGACGAGTATTTGGAGAATGTCATATGGTCAAATGAGTAAGGTGCATATGCAGCGTTCCAATAGCACAGCGTGGGAACGCTGCATATGCACCTTTCGCAGCCACCACACGTGGGACCTCATACCTAGAGACGTCCATGACGCAGGAACTCCAGCTCTCCACAGGCTTATGAACCCTGGTACCACTGTGAAGCTTCTAAACTGGAACATTCATCTATATACTATGGTGTCTTCCTATTTAGCTAATCCAGATACAATAGCGACTTAATGAATAAGGCCAGTGTGGCCGAAACGTCTACCTATTGTCGCCTTCACCATTGTACTTTTCTTGCATTTTCTCTGTGTGAATAAACTTGCACCAAATAGCAACATTTCAAAGAGTGTGTGATGAATTAATTTTTATGCATATGGTCAAATGAAACCAAAGTAAAACTGTTTGGTAGAAACACAACTCGGTGTGTTTGGAGGAGAAAGAATGCTGAGATGCATCCAAAGAACACCATACCTACTGTGAAGCATGGAGGTGGCAACATCATGCTTTGGGGCTGTTTCTCTGCCAAGGGACCAGGACAACTGATCCATGTACATAAAAGAATGAATGGGGCCATGTATCGTGAGATTTTGAGTGCAAACCTCCTTCCATCAGCAAGGGCATTGAAGATGAAACGTGGCTGAGTCAGCATGACAATGATCCCAAGCACACCACCAGGGCAACGAAGGATTGGCTTCGTAAGAACCATTTCAAGGTCCTGGAGTGGCCTAGCCAGTCTCCAGATCTAAACCCTATAGAAAACCTTTGGAGGGAGTTGAAAGTCCGTGTTGTCCAGCGACAGCCCCAAAACATCACTGCTCTAGAGGAGATCTGCATGGCGGAATGGGCCAAAATACCACCAACAGTGTGTGCCAACCTTGTGAAGACTTACAGAAAACATTTGACCTCTGTCATTGCCAACAAAGGATATATAACAAAGCATTGAGATTAACTTTTGAAATTGACCAAATACTTATTTTCCACCAAAATTTGAAAAAAAATTCTTTCCAAATCAGACAATGTGATTTTCAGGATTTGTTTTCTCATTTTGTCTCATAGTTGAGGTCGACCTATGATGTCAATTACAGGCCGACCTCATCTTTTTAAGTGGGAGAACTTGCACAATTGGTGGCTGACTAAATACTTTTTCCCCCCACTGTATATACAGGGTTGTTAGCAGTCATTGTGCAGGAGGAGGAGGTGAGCTGTGATGTCACCTATTATGAATGGTGAATCCTGTGTTATCTAATAATAATAATCTTTATTTATATAGCGCCAACATATTCCGCAGCACTTTACAATTTAGAGGTTCATATACAACAGTCATAAGTAACTGTTAAAGATAATACAATAATTAAAGCAAAAATAATGACGACCCTGCTCGCAAGAGCTTACAATCTACAATGAGGTGGGGGTGACACAAAGTACAGTGGCTTATTTACAATGATGGTCCGGCCATCTTGAGGGGATGAGGGATAGATAAAGGCTGCATGAGCTCATCACCAGCCAGTATCTTTCGTGCTTTTGGGTTCGGTGGAGACTTATGTTTGGAAAAGTAAGGGATGGGCTATAAGAATATAAAAGGACTTCGATTAGGTAACGTGATAGGCCGCCCTAAATAGGTGTGCTTTAGGGAGTGCCTAAAACTGTAAGTTGTGGTTCGTCCTAATATCTTGGGGTAGAGCATTCCAAAGAATAGGTGCAGCTCGGGAGAAGTCTTGAAGCCGGGAGTGGGAGGTACGGATTAGTGCAGATGTTAGTCGAAAGTCACTTGCGGAGCATAGAGAACGGATAGGCCGATAAACAGAAGTGAGGGAAGAGATGTAGGGGGGTGCCGCACTGTGGAGAGCTTTGTGGGTGAAAACAAGCAATTTAAATTGGATCCTATAATTCATGGGCAGCCAGTGCAATGACTGGCACAGAGCGGAGGAGTCTGAGTAACAGTTAGCCAAATAGATGACCCTGGCTGCAGCATTAAGGATGGACTGGAGGGGGGAAAGTCGAGTGAGTGGGAGGCCAATTAATAGCGAGTTACAGTAGTCGAGGCGAGAGTGGATCAGGGCAACAGTGAGGGTTTTTGTTGTTTCCAAGGTGAGAAAGGGGCGGATTCTAGAGATGTTCTTCAGGTGCAAGCGACAAGAGCGGGCAAGAGATTGTATATGGAAGGTGAAGGAAAGATTGGTGTCAAACACAACGCCCAGACAACGCGCCTGCTGGCTCGGCGTTATTGTGGTGCCACACACGGAGAGTGAAATGTCAGATTTAGGGAGGTGAGTAGACGGCGGGAACAGAAGAAGTTCAGTTTTGGAAAGGTTGAGTTTCAGATAGAGAGCGGACATGATGTTAGAAACTGCGGCCAGACAGTCACTGGTGTTCTGTAGTACTGCGGGGGTAAGGTCAGGGGATGAGGTGTATAGTTGTGTGTCATCAGCATAAAGATGGTACTAAAAAACAAATTTGCTGATTGTCTGTCCAATTGGGGCTGTGTAGAGAGAGAAGAGAAGAGGGCCAAGGACTGAACCCTGAGGAACCCCAATAGTGAAAGGAAGGGGGGAAGAAGTTGTGCCAGCGAACGATACACTGATAGAGCGGTCAGATAGGTAGGAGGAGACCCAGGAGAGAGCAGTGTCCTTTATGCCGATTGAGTGGAGCACAGAGAGTAGGAGGTGGTGGTCAACGGTGTCAAAAGCTGCAGAGAGGTCAAGAAGAATGATGAGAGAGTGGTCACCATTACGTTTTGCTGTCAGAAGGTCATTGGTTACTTTGGTGAGTGCGGTTTCTGTAGAATGTAGGGGGCGGAAGCCGGACTGTGATGGGTCTAGAAGAGAGTGAGTGGAGAGGTAACTGGTAAGGTGGGAGTAGACCAGGCGCTCCAAGAGTTTAGAGATGAAGGGAAGATTGGAGACTGGTCTGTAGTTGTTTGTGCAGGAAGGGTCAAGGAAGGTTTTTTTTTTATAATAGGGTAATGATGGAGTGTTTGAAAGAGGAGGAGAAGATACCAGAAGAGAGGGAGAAGTTGATTTTAGTTAGGTGAGTAGTGAAGACTGAAGAAAGAGACTGGAGTAGATGAGAGGGGATGGGGTCAGTGGTGCATGTAGTGGGATGAGAAGTAGAGAGGAGCCTGGAGACTTCTTCTTCTGTGACTGGGTCAAATGTGGAGAGTGATCCAGAGGGGTTGTGGGGAGGGATGGGAGTCCTGGCACTTGGTGGCTGAGAGCTGATTTCCTAACGGATGGTGTATATTATCTCTGTGAAGTAGGAGGCCAAGTCCTTGGCACAAATGTCCGTGATGGGAGTCTGGGCTTTAGGACTGAGGAGGGAGTGAAAGGTGTCAAAGAATTTTTTGGGGTTGTTGGATAGTGAGGAGATCAGGGTGGTGAAGTAGGTCTGTTTGGCGAGGTGAAGGGCACAGTTATATGTATTTAACATAAATCTATAGTGGATAAAGTTTTCTAGCGTGCGAGTTTTCCTCCATAGGCGTTCGGCACTCCTACAGCATCGCTGGAGAGGTTGGGTTTGCGGTATGAACCAGGGCTGTTTTACTCTGTGTTTAGAGGGTCTGAGGGTGAGGGGCGCTACTTGGTCCAGTGTGCTTCTACTATCTACTGTATATAGAGGTGTTTTCAGTCATTGTACAGGTGGAGGAGGTGAACTGTGATATCACCTATTGTGTAATCTATATATAGGTGTTGACTGTCATTGTAATCCTGCCTGTGGTGATAATGAAATGTTTGCTGAGAAGTGTCAGATTATTATGTTGTTCAGTGCGAAAAGTATTAAATTTCAGGATTTTTATATATAAATAGTGACATTGTTGTTTTTTTTTTTTATTATTATTATTTTCAATCACAAAAATTTTGGAAACTTAATTTATGTAATGGGTCATGTTCTAATGACACTTTACCGTTTAGTACATATGGCTATTTATGCAGCAGGGGTCAAAGACGTTTCCTCTAGTACACAATACAAGCTTCCGAATTAACAAAGATTAAAAAAGAAGGGAAAGTAATATAAAGACAAGCCCTCTTTGTAATTCAACAATCAATCAATCAGCGCAGCTTTCAGGACCCCCAGCGATCTCCGGTGGACGCTGTGGCCCGAAGAACATCTCCTGCCAGTCACAGCCGTCTCACCAGCCTGTGCCCGGCTATTGTGTGCGCCCTTGCTTGGTATGCTGGATGCAGAATAGGTTTTCGTCCTTTTATTGTAGGATATTTTTAATGCAGTTAGTAAATCTGCCTTTCAGGCATCCTGGCAATGGCTTCCGCTTGTCGTTTCAGGGTGGCTGGCACTGCCTTGGAATACAAAGTGCTGTTCAGCGTGCGCCCAGGGAGCCTGATGTCTGTGGCGCAGGAACTCGTCCTCTCTGATCCATCCAGGCTTTTCGAGTCCTCGGAGAAACCCTATAGGATCTATAACATAACCCTGACAGGTGAGGAGACCCCTGGAAAGACTGCAGCCCCTCAGGTAGCGGCTGCATTAGAAATGATGGGAACTTCAGCCTGTTTTCTGGTTGCATCTGACTCGGCGGAGGAACGTGGAAATGTTTTCTTCCTGGAATAACTAGGTATTACTCTGCGGGGAGGTGACCCGGTGACCCGTCCTCTGATCTGTGCCTCCCGCTGGTAACTTCCTCTATAAATGCCCGTCACCTTTTATCACATGTGATGCCCCCTGGTGCACAGTGCTACTTACTGACGTCAGGCGAGTGCAAACTGGAGAAATTTAAATCGGAGGTCGGGTCTGCTGGTCCTAGTCCCTGGTGTCTAGGGGTTTAGTTACCACGTTCCTGGAGTCCAGTAATTTAGTATGTGCCTTAAATCTACGCTGTTGTAAAAGCCAAGAATATGTGCTCAGCAATTTTTCAGAATTGTCATACAAATTAATTTAGAGAATAGCGGCCGGACCTCTATCCCAGGTCCTGTGGATATACCGTAAATGTACACGATGGAAATAAACCTTTAGTATTCCATTCCCTTTTGTCTAGTTATTTATTACTCCAGTCCCTGGTGCTCAGTGGTTTAAAACTACACTCCCTGGTGTCCAGTGGTTTATTACTCCAGTCCCCGGTGTCCTTGATATATTACTTCAGTCCATGGTGTCCAGTGGTTTATTACTCCAGTCCATGGTGTCCTTGATATATTACTCCACTCCCTGGCGTCCATTAGTCTATTAGTCCAACCCCTGGTGTCCTTTAGTTTATTTCTCCAGTCGCTGGTGTCCATTAGTCTGTTATTCCAATCCCTTGTGTCCAGTGGATTATTACTCCAATTCCTGGTGTTCTTTATTATTCCAGTCCCCAGTGTCCAGTGGTTTATTTCTCCAGTCCCTGGTGTACATTAGTTTATTATTACAATCTCTTAAATCCAGTGGATTATTACTCCATTCCTTGGTGTCCTTTAGTTTATTTTTCCAGTCACTGGTGTACAGTGTTGTAATATTCCAGTCTGTAGGACACCGGTGCCCAGTGGTGTGTAAGTTTCCAGTCCCTAGTGTCCAGTTGTGTATTACTTCACTTTCTGGTGTCCAGTGATATAATTTCCCCGTCCCTAGTGACCACTGGTTGATTTCTCCAGTCCCAGGTGTCCATTAGTCTATTATTCCAATTACTTGTGTCCAGTCATATAATTTTCCAGTCCCTGGTGTCCAGTGGTTTACTACTCTTGTCATTTCATGCTTGGCATCCTGGTGCCTGGTGTCCTTTAGTCTGGTCCCTGGGGTCAGTATGTGATGAGTAGAACTGAGTCTTATCTATCTCATTCCTACATCTCATCTCCTCTCTACAGACAGGCATGCCGATCCATGCACAGACTGGTTCGCTTGCCCTCGGAGTTTCCGGTGCGCACCTCTGCGGAAGCTCAGCGCCCTCTGTTTGTCACCTTGTCACAGTCTCTTCTGCCACAACAATGGCATCTGCATCCACCGAAAAGGGCAGGACCCTGAGTGCCAGTGAGTAGTACTGCATCGATTTCATGTTGATATGGTGTCTAAGGGGTAACGTTTCTCCTTGTGGAGAGTGACAATCAAAGCCTGGCTTGTCAGAGTGAGGAGACTTATAAGCCATGCCTGTAATAGTTCTTTGCTTCTGGGATGATTGTTTGCTCAGTCGTTTGCCGTTGTAGTTGGGAAGGTTTCCTGATGATCACTATGGATTCTGTCCTGATTCCATCAGATGCCCGATCGGCAGAGATTTTTGGTACATGGGACAAACCTGCGACTACAGAATGACCCATCACCGCCTTGCCGCCATTGCCTGCGCCGTCGTCTTTTGCATCATCATCTGCGCCGCGGCCGCTGTTTTCATCCTGGTACGGAGGTTTCAGACCCAGATTCTGCAACAGAAAGTGGCCCAGACGCAAAGCAGGTAAAATAATATCACTTGTCTCGTTTCTGTATCCCTTGGCTGGGAAATCCTGACCGGTAGCGACTTTGGGAGACATTTATCATGAGAGCAAAGTCCGTTCACTTGCCTTTATGTGTGTCGTACAAATTGTAATAAACTTGGCAGACTTTTTTTTTAAAAAAAAAGTCGCATTTCATAAATTTCCTACTTACTTTCCGAACTGAAAAAAATGTCATAAATTTTCCTTAAAGGGGTTGTCCAGCGCCTAAAACTAAATGGAGCATGATTTAAAAAAAAAAACAAAACAAAACATTTTGCATCCCTTTAAGCCGCCCAAGTGCTGTCGATGGGCTCTGTTTTCTTCGAACAGCTGTTCATGCACCGTCTAAAAGCGTGACCTCTGTGGCAAGTGTTCAGCAATCACTTTAAAGAAATATCTTCATTTTTCCAACTGGAAATGTAAGAATGAAATGACCCGACAGATTTACATGTACTTAACCCGTCGAGTTCCAGGGTATGGGGTGGGATCAGGAGCTGATTGCTCACCCTACCCAGCAGATTTCGACTGTGTTATATAGACAGCATCTTCCTTTAGCAGCAGCGATTAGACTTTTCTCTGATTGCCACTATTTAAATGCTGCAGTCACTCATTGATAGTGGCATTTAATTGGTTTGATTGCTAGTGTGTGAGTGCAGGGCTCCCAAACACACAGGGCCAAAAGGAAAAACTTGGACAAAGTCTTGGGCCAATCAGAATACAGTATAATGGGCCCCACATAGTCCTCCATACAGTATAATGGCCCCACATAGTCCTCCATACAAAATAATGGGCCCCACATAGTCCTCCATACAAAATAATGGCCCCACATAGTCCGCCATATAGAATAATGGCCCCACATAGTCCTTCATACAGTATAATGTGCCCCACATAGTCCTCCATACCCATACAGTATAATGGGCCCCACATAGTCCTCCATACAGTATAATGGGCCCCACATAGTCCTCCATACAGTATAATGGCTCCACATAGTCCTCCATGCAGTATAATGGTCCCTCATAGTCCCCCATACAGTAAATTGGCCCCACTTAGTCCTCCATACAGAATAATGGGCCCCACATAGTCCTCCATACAGAATAATGGACCCCACATAATCCTCCATACAGAATAATGGGCTCCACATAGTCCTCCATGCAGTATAATGGTCCCACATAGTCCTCCATACAGTATAATGGGCCCGACATAGTCCTCCATACAGTATAATGGCTCCTCATAGTCCCACATGCAGTATAGTGGCCCCACATAGTCCTCCATACAGTATAATGGGCCCCACATAGTCCTCCATACAGAATAATGGACCCCACATAATCCTCCATACAGAATAATTGGCTCCACATAGTCCTCCATGCAGTATAATGGCCCCACATAGTCCCCCATGCAGTATAATGGTCCCACATAGTCCTCCATACAGTATAATTGGCCCCACATAGTCCTCCATACAGTATAATGGGCCCCACATAGTCCTCCATACAGTATAATGGTCCCACATAGTCCTCCATACAGAATAATGGACCCCACATAATCCTCCATACAGAATAATTGGCTCCACATAGTCCTCCATGCAGTATAATGGCCCCACATAGTCCTCCATGCAGTATAATGGTCCCACATAGTCCTCCATACAGAATAATGGCCCCACATAGTCCTCCATACAGAATAATGGCCTCACATAGTCCTGCATGCAGAATAATGGGCCCCACATAATCCTCCATACAGAATAATGGGCTCCACATAGTCCTCCATGCAGTATAATAGCCCCACATAGTCCTCCATGTAGTATAATGGCCTCAGATAGTCCTCCATGCAGTATAACAGCCCCACATAGTCCTCCATGCAGTATAACAGCCCCACATAGTCCTCCATATAGAAAAATGTGCCCCACATAGTCCTCCATACAGTATAATGGTCCCACATAGTCCTCCATACAGAATAATGGACCCCACATAATCCTCCATACAGAATAATTGGCTCCACATAGTCCTCCATGCAGTATAATGGCCCCACATAGTCCTCCATGCAGTATAATGGTCCCACATAGTCCTCCATACAGAATAATGGCCCCACATAGTCCTCCATACAGAATAATGGCCTCACATAGTCCTGCATGCAGAATAATGGGCCCCACATAATCCTCCATACAGAATAATGGGCTCCACATAGTCCTCCATGCAGTATAATAGCCCCACATAGTCCTCCATGCAGTATAATGGCCTCAGATAGTCCTCCATGCAGTATAACAGCCCCACATAGTCCTCCATGCAGTATAACAGCCCCACATAGTCCTCCATATAGAAAAATGTGCCCCACATAGTCCTCTATACAGTATAATGGCTCCACATAGTCCTTCATATAGTATAATGGCCCTACATAGTCCTCCATACAGAATAATAGCCCCATATAGTCCTCCATGCAGTATAATGGCCCCACATAGTCCTCCATGCAGTATAATGGCTCCACATAGTCCTCCATGCAGTATAATGGCCCCACATAGTCCTCCATACAGAATAATGGCCCCACATAGTCCTCCATACAGAATAATGGGCCCCACATAGTCCTCCATACAGAATAATGGGCCCCACATAATCCTCCATACAGAATAATTGGCTCCACATAGTCCTCCATGCAGTATAATGGTCCCACATAGTCCTCCATACAGTATAATGGGTCCCACATAGTCCTCTATACAGTATAATGGGCCCCACATAGTCCTCCATACAGTATAATGGGCCCCACATAGTCCTCCATACAGTATAATGGGCCCCACATAGTCCTCCATACAGTATAATGGGCCCCACATAGTCCTCCATACAGTATAATGGGCCCCACATAGTCCTCCATACAGAATAATGGACCCCACATAATCCTCCATACAGAATAATTGGCTCCACATAGTCCTCCATGCAGTATAATGGTCCCACATAGTCCTCCATACAGTATAATGGGCCCCACATAGTCCTCCATACAGTATAATGGCTCCTCATAGTCCCACCTGCTGTATAGTGGCCCCACATAGTCCTCCATACAGTATAATGGGCCCCACATAGTCCTCCATACAGAATAATGGACCCCACATAATCCTCCATACAGAATAATTGGCTCCACATAGTCCTCCATGCAGTATAATGGCCCCACATAGTCCCCCATGCAGTATAATGGTCCCACATAGTCCTCCATACAGTATAATGGGCCCCACATAGTCCTCCATACAGTATAATGGTCCCACATAGTCCTCCATACAGAATAATGGACCCCACATAGTCCTCCATGCAGTATAATGGCCCCACATAGTCTCCCGTGCAGTATAATGGTCCCACATAGTCCTCCATACAGTATAATGGGCCCCACATAGTCCTCCATACAGTATAATGGGCCCCACACAGTCCTCCATACAGTATAATGGTCCCACATAGTCCTCCATACAGAATAATGGACCCCACATAATCCTCCATACAGAATAATTGGCTCCACATAGTCCTCTATGCAGTATAATGGCCCCACATAGTCCTCCATGCAGTATAATGGTCCCACATAGTCCTCCATACAGAATAATGGCCCCACATAGTCCTCCATACAGAATAATGGCCCCACATAGTCCTGCATACAGAATAATGGGCCCCACATAATCCTCCATACAGAATAATGGGCCCCACATAGTCCTCCATGCAGTATAATGGCCTCAGATAGTCCTCCATGCAGTATAATGGCCCCACATAGTCCTCCATATAGAAAAATGTGCCCCACATAGTCCTCTATACAGTATAATAGCTCCACATAGTCCTTCATATAGTATAATGGCCCCACATAGTCCTCCATACAGAATGATAGCCCCATATAGTCCTCCATGCAGTATAATGGCCCCACATAGTCCTCCATGCAGTATAATGGCTCCACATAGTCCTCCATGCAGTATAATGGCCCCACATAGTCCTCCATACAGAATAATGGCCCCACATAGTCCTCCATACAGAATAATGGGCCCCACATAGTCCTCCATACAGTATAATGGCCCCACATATTCCTCCACACAGAATAATGGGCTCCACATACTTCCCCATGCAGTATAATGGCCCCACATAGTCCTCTATACAGAATAATGGGCCCCATATAGTCCTCCATACAGAATAAAGGGCCCCATATAATCCTCCATACAGAATAATGGGCCCCACATAGTCCTCCATACAGTATAATGGCCCCACATATTCCTCCATACAGAATAATGGGCTTCACATACTCCTCCATGCAGTATAATGGCCCCACATAGTCCTCTATACAGAATAATGGGCCCCATATAGTCCTCCATACAGAATAATGGGCCCCATATAATCCTCAATACAGAATAATGGGCCCCACATAGTCCTCCATACAGTATAATGAGCCCCACCTAGTCCTCCATACAGTATAATGGGCCCCACATTGTCCTCCATACAGCATAATGGCCCCACATAGTCCTCCATACAGTATAATGGCCCCACATAGTCCTCCATACAGCATAATGGCCCCACATAGTCCTCCATACAGTATAATGGCTCCACATAGTGCTCCATACAGTATAATGGCCCCACATAGTCCTCCATACAGAATAATGGGCCCCATATAGTCCTCCATACGGCATAATGGCCCCACATAGTCCTCCATACAGTATAATGGCTACACATAGTCCTCCATACAGTATAATGGGCCCCATATAATCCTCCATACAGAATAATGGGCTCACATAGTCCTCCATACAGTATAATGGGCCCCATATAATCCTCCATACAGAATAATGGGCCCACATAGTCCTCCATACAGAATAATGGGCCCCATATAGCCCTCCATACGGCATAATGGCCCCACATAGTCCTCCATACAGTATAATGGCACAACATAGTCCTCTATACAGTATAATGGCTACACATAGTCCTCCATACAGTATAATGGCCCCCCATAGTCCTCCATACAGCATAATGGCCCCACATAGTCCTCCATACAGTATAATGGTCCCACATAGTGCTCCATACAGTATAATGGCCCCACATAGTGCTCCATACAGTATAATGGCCCCACATAGTCCTCCATACGGCATAATGGCCCCACATAGTCCTCCATACAGTATAATGGCTACACATAGTCCTCCATACAGTATAATGGGCCCCATATAGTCCTCCATACAGTATAATGGGCCCCATATAGTCCTCCATACAGAATAATGGGCCCCATATAATCCTCCATACAGAATAATGGGCCCACATAGTCCTCCATACAGTATAATGGGCCCCACATAGTCCTCCATACAGTATAATGGCCCCACATAGTCCTTCATACAGAATATTGGCCCCACATAGTCCTCCATACAGTATAATGGGCCCCACATAGTGCTCCATACAGTATAATGGGCCCCACATAGTGCTCCATACAGTATAATGGGCCCCACATAGTCCTCCATACAGAATAATGGGCCCCATATAGTCCTCCATACAGAATAATGGGCCCCATATAATCCTCCATACAGAATAATGGGCCCACATAGTCCTCCATACAGTATAATGGGCCCCACATAGTCCTCCATAAAGTATAATGGCCCCACATAGTCCTTCATACAGAATAATGGGCCCACATAGTGCTCCATACAGTATAATGGGCCCCACATAGTGCTCCATACAGTATAATGGGCCCCACATAGTGCTCCATACAGTATAATGGGCCCCACATAGTGCTCCATACAGAATAATGGGCCCCACATTTGGGTGGTGGTTCTGGTGTCGCGGGCCAAATAAAACCACCTTGCTGGCCAGATTTTGCCCATGGGCCAGAGTTTGACATGTATGTCCTACAGTGAGGTAATGGGGTGACATGACAGTCAGGACCTGCTGAAGGCCACCATGGCTGCCATCTTAGCGCTCTCATGAATTCATAAATGATGTTATTTTGACTATAGAACAAGAAATCAAACATTCACCGGTTAAAGTCCCCTTTGGGGACTAAATAATAAAGTAATAATAATGTGAAAAATGAAAAAAAAATAAATAAAAGTATTTAAAAAAATGTTAAAAAAAAATTTATATAAAAATTCCAATTCACCCTCTTTAAAAATATAGAAATGTAAAATAAGCCGAGTCGTGGTCGGTGGATGGCGTCAGCCATGCAGGCAGTCTCCAGCACTGCTGCCTGCGCTCACGTCTCAGATCCCGTCCTCGCAGCTCATGTTCTCCGCTCGCCCCCTGCTGGCCGGGAAAGTCACCGCCGCTTGCTCAGGTTGCAACTTGTAAGAGGGAGAACGGCGGTGGAAGCGGCCCCGGCGATCTGTTGCCATGGTAACCAGAGATGAGCATTGATATTGGCGATCATTTAATAGGGTCTCTTAAATCCCAGGTAATTGTCATGAGACCGTTTCTTGCTTCAGGATATCTCGGTCCAGAGAAAAAGAGACTCTCTGAACAAAATGTAAAATGGAGAGAGAGAGAGCGATCAGCCATAACATTAAAACCACTGACCGGTGAAGTATTGTATGGGGACAATGGCGCCGCTCGGGGGGAGATCAGTCTGCTCTGGAAGCAGACGAGATGGAAGCAAGAAGCATGGGAAAGTGTAAGGATGTGAGCGATGGAGACCAGGGCCAAACTGTGATCTCTACAGGACCGGGTCATCGCCAAAAGAGTAAATCTTGTGGGGTGCTCCCGGTATACGGCAGGTCTTGTGGGGTGTTCCCAGTATACAGCAGGTCTTGTGGGGTGTTCCCAGTATACGGCAGGTCTTGTGGGGTGTTCCTGGTATACGGCAGGTCTTGTGGGGTGTTCCTGGTATACGGCAGGTCTTGTGGGGTGATCCTGGTATACGGCAGGTCTTTTGGGGTGTTCCCAGTATACAGCAGGTCTTGTGGGGTGTTCCCAGTATACAGCAGGTCTTGTGGGGTGTTCCCGGTATATGGCAGGTCTTGTGGGGTGTTCCCTGTATACGGCAGGTCTTGTGGGGTGTTCCTGGTATACGGCAGGTCTTGTGGGGTGTTCCTGGTATACGGCAGGTCTTGTGGGGTGATCCTGGTATACGGCAGGTCTTTTGGGGTGTTCCCAGTATACAGCAGGTCTTGTGGGGTGTTCCCAGTATACAGCAGGTCTTGTGGGGTGTTCCCGGTATACGGCAGGTCTTGTGGGGTGTTCCCTGTATACGGCAGGTCTTGTGGGGTGTTCCCGGTATACGGCAGGTCTTGTGGAGTGTTCCCGGTATACGGAAGGTCTTGTGGGGTGTTCCCGGTATACGGAAGGTCTTGTGGGGTGTTCCCTGTATACGGCAGGTCTTGTGGGGTGTTCCCGGTATACGGCAGGTCTTGTGGGGTGTTCCCGGTATACGGCAGGTCTTGTGGGGTGTTCCCGGTATATGGCTGGTCTTGTGGGGTGTTCCCGGTATACGGCAGGTCTTGTGGAGTGTTCCCGGTATACGGCAGGTCTTGTGGGGTATTCCCGGTATACGGAAGGTCTTGTGGGGTGTTCCCGGTATACGGAAGGTCTTGTGGGGTGTTCCCGGTATATGGCAGGTCTCGTGGGGTGTTCCCGGTATATGGCAGGTCTCGTGGGGTGTTCTCGGTATACGGCATGTCTTGTGGGGTGTTCTCGGTATACGGCGGGTCTTGTGGGGTGTTCTCGGTATACGGAAGGTCTTGTGGGGTGTTCTCGGTATACGGCATGTCTTGTGGGGTGTTCTCGGTATACGGCAGGTCTTGTGGAGTGTTCCCGGTATACGGCAGGTCTTGTGGGGTATTCCCGGTATACGGAAGGTCTTGTGGGGTGTTCCCGGTATACGGAAGGTCTTGTGGGGTGTTCCCGGTATATGGCAGGTCTCGTGGGGTGTTCCCGGTATATGGCAGGTCTCGTGGGGTGTTCTCGGTATACGGCATGTCTTGTGGGGTGTTCTCGGTATACGGCGGGTCTTGTGGGGTGTTTTGGGTACACAATAGTTATTACATACCATAGCTGGTCCAAGTAAGGAGAGCCAGTCGTAGTGTCATGAGACCCCCATTGATAGTGTGAGGAGCGAAGTCTTACCTACCTAAACATTGCACAGTGCCCTCTTCATGGCAGCAGGATTCCCTAATAGGATTGTGAGTCCATTTTCAGTAAGATATTGCTGATATTTTCCACATTATCTCTGGGAAGTGTTGGAAAACCAGTCCTATCCATCGAGGCCGCACTAAACAACATACAGGACAATGATCCCACAGGACAATGATCCTACAGGACGGCCGCCATCACAGGTCCTGATGGATCAGAGCTGATTTGTCATAACCAGCATCAGGTTTTAATATTATGGCGGATTGTTGCATTCCCATTATATCGGGAGACATTTTTGCTTGTGTTCCGGGTCTGAGGTGTTTTGTGTGCTGGTGGATAATTCACATTGACTGACGTGTAATAATTTAGTTACAGGAGGTTCAGTCGTTTTGACGACGTTCCCACGCATTTCTGGTGTCCTTCGCAAACATGGCTGACGACCTCGGCGTCGCTCAATTCCCTGGATAACCCGGCATTCAGCAGCTCCGAAGAGGTGTTTCCCCTGCAGGCTTTGGGGAGCTGCATGTGCGGCTGTCAGGATGGGGCGCGGAGCTGCCCCCAAACTAACCAGGTCCAGCAGCCGGCCTGTGCCCCACCCAGGTAATGGACGCCGCCTGGGAAATGGAAGTAAGCCTACTACTATAGCGAATGTCAATGATGGGGAATCTCGATAAGGGATGGGGGCGCCCAAATCTACCCCTGGAGGGTAAAAACAGGGGTACGGCCTAAGCGCCCGGCAAATTCAGATGTAAGAAGTTATGTGTTGCTAGACAGTGATTCCTTAGCAACTAGACAGTCAGACTAGACTTTGTAGTTCAAAGAGAAAGACAACAGCCTCCTCAGGCCTAAGAGAAAAAGGAAGATCCTGGTCTGAGTCCTTTTTTTTCCCATTGTTATTTTATGCAATTTTCAGTATAATACGGGGTGTTTGAGGCGTCTTTCTTCTGAAAATACTTCTCCAAAAAACATGGAAAAAATGCTAATTTTTTTTTCATGATTTACTCACGAAAGATGTGCCCAAGAATTAATATGATTTTTTTTCCTAGCATAGTTTAAAACATAGCAAAGATAAATAGCACGACGGCCACTATTGGCGCGTTTTCTCATAATGAAGGAGAAGTTTGTTGCAAGCAGATTTCAATCGTTTGGTGTAGAATCTGTACCGAAAAGCTCTGTGTGAACACGCCTTTATAATTAAAAATGCATCAAAAGTCACTCTGATATGTATATATATATATATATATATATATATATATATATATATAAAAAAAATGGCGCCAAAAATAGTGCGTTCTTACAGAATTGTGTCAAAAAACAGGTGACTTTTACAAGTGTATTGTTTAGGCAGAAAAATTGTTGCTGTTTTTTGCACATGGAAAAAAAAACTTGGGGAAAAAAACAGCACTATGGGCATGTGTTTCTGTTGAAATAAATATTTGGAGCAGTTTTTGATGTGGATTTTGGAGCGGAAAAAAAACTGTGTGAACATAACCTGAGAATGCAGTTTTTATATATGTGTGTGTGTGTATATATGTATGTATATACAGTACAGACCAGAAGCCTTCAATTTTGAATAAATCCCAACAGTGTCACCAGCAAAGCCCCCCCACACCATCACACCTCCTCCTCCATGCTTCACGGTGGGAACCAGGCATGTAGAGTCCATCCGTTCACTTTTTCTGCGTCGCATAAAGACACGGTGGTTGGAACCAAAGATCTCAAATTTGGACTCATCAGACCAAAGCTCAGATTTCCACTGGTCTAATGTCCATTCATTGTGTTCTTTAGCCCAAACAAGTCTCTTCTGCTTGTCGCCTGTCCTTGGCAGTGGTTTCCTAGCAGCTATTTTACCATGAAGGCCTGCTGCACAAAGTCTCCTCTTAACAGTTGTTGTAGAGATGTGTCTGCTGCTAGAACTCTGTGTGGCATTGACCTGGTCTCTAATCTGAGCTGCTGTTAACCTGCGATTTCTGAGGCTGGTGACTCGGATAAACTTATCCTCAGAAGCAGAGGTGACTCTTGGTCTTCCTTTCCTGGGGCGGTCCTCATGTGAGCCAGTTTCTTTGTAGCGCTTGATGGTTTTTGCAACTGCACTTGGGGACACTTTCAAAGTTTTCCCAATTTTTCACACTGACTGACCTTCATTTCTTAAAGTAATGATGGCCACTCGTTTTTCTTTACTTAGGTGCTTTTTTCTTGCCATAATACAAATTCTAACAGTCTATTCAGTAGGACTATCAGCTGTGTATCCACCAGACTTCTGCACAACACAACTGATGGTCCCAACCCCATTTATAAGGCAAGAAATCCCACTTATTAAACCTGACAGGGCACACCTGTGAAGTGAAAACCATTTCCGGTGACTACCTCTTGAAGCTCATCAAGAGAATGCCAAGAGTGTGCAAAGCAGTCATCAAAGCAAAAGGTGGCTACTTTGAAGAACCTAGAATATAAGACATATTTTCAGTTGTTTCACACTTTTTTGTTAAGTATATAATTCCACATGTGTTAATTCATAGTTTTGATGCCTTCAGTGTGAATGTACAATTTTCATAGTCATGAAAATACAGAAAAATCTTTAAATGAGAAGGTGTGTCCAAACTTTTGGTCTGTACTGTATATATATATATATAAAATGTGTGTAAATACACTGCTCAAAAAAATAAAGGGAACACTCAAATAACACATCCTAGATCTGAATGAATTAAATAAATATTCTGTACTGTGTGTGTGTGTGTGTATATATATATATATATATATATATATATATATATATATATATATATATATACATATACATCTGAATGGCCCCTAGTGAATCTCCGCCTCGTTGTTTGTAGCCCCTTCATGTCCAGCTGACTTCGTTTTATCATTTATCTTTATAATGAACGCTTCTCTGTTTTTCTCTCTCCAAATCATCAGCTTAAAGCTAAAAGATGACATTCCGACTGTCGCCACTAGAGGGAGCTTCATAAATTCTACATTATGGAGCTCCATGTATGCAGTACACCTGTTAGCTCCCTCTAGTGGTGGCTGCAGGTAGTCACATTTTTATTCAGGGCATCTGTAAGAACTCATTCTGAGTATTAGATTTAATTAAAACAGTTTTTCATAGACAAAAAAAAAAGGTTTCCTTTTTAGACCAGAATAACCTACTAGGGTTACACAGTTTTATTTAGATAATTGCATCTGTAGTGTATGTGTTTGTATATAATATCTGTAACACATTCTTCTACTTATACTGAAGGGTTAAAAAAAAATTTCCGGGTGTCAGAGCCAGACAGAGACGGGCGATTTGCATGTCTGTGTATAAGTGGGCACATGCAGCGTCTGGAAGATGTGCAGTGAATGTCTAATCAGGCTCTTCTGATGGCATCTTCCCCACCGCTCCAGCACGGCGGGGGTTACTTAGATCTGGCAGCCGCTCAGAGACCCCCATTACCTTAGCCGTGAAGGTATTTGGAACGCAAGGCTGCGATTGGCTAAGCTGTTGTCATGGTTACGCTGGTCTGTCTGCACAGGGAGTGCGGCGGCTGCTGCAAGGGAGGATGCTGAGCGTAGCGGGGGGGACAGATCAGTGCGCGGAGGCTTCACACCGCGAGGACACGTGTCCTCACTCTACACGGCGAGAAACGCGTGGGGTCAACACGTCCCGTCACTGGTGTTAATGGGGGGTCATCCAGACCCCTTTGCATAGAGATTGATCACGGTATAATGAACAGTTCTGAAACTTTCCAATACACTTTGGCCCCAATTCATCATTTGCATTTTTAAGTCAAAATCGAGCCCAATATTTTTTCGGTATTTGGCGTAAATTAATTTTTTTTGTGCAAAATCTTGCAAAACCCTTTCAATAAGCTTTAAAATGTCGCACATCAGTCTCCAACTGCGCAAACAAAAACAACAAAAAAAAATATTTTCTATTCCATATGGGTAGAATTGGGCAAAAAAAAATAATTTTGGCGACATTTTTGGAAATGCTCAAATTGAATTTTTTTTTTTAAAAACAAACGTCCGGATCAGGAAAACCATATTGTCACGCCAACGCAAAAAATAGTGAGGACTGGCATAAAAATTATTCAAAAGCCGCAATAAATAAAAATTCCTAACCCCCCCAAAAAAAAAGGTACAAAATGAATGATGAATCGGGGTCTTTGCATACTTATAATTCGGTTTTCAACATTTCTGCTTGCTGTCAGTGAATTGAAGCAGTCTCCATTACATCCTCATGCCGGAACCCCTATAGAATTTAAGGGGGGGGGGGGGCAGGTTTATTTTGTTACTTAAATGCACGTATTCGGGGCTAAAAATATTTTTTTTAATTCGTTTTCATGAAAAATTTTAAGTGTTTGCTTTTATAGGCTCTGGCTGCAGAATGAGTCAACGGAGAATCCATCAGTAAGCTCATTCTGATAGTAAATTTGTAACTTTTGGATACAATCAAAGATGTTCCTATTCACTGAGAGCAAGCGGGAATCTTACAAATGATGAGGAAGTCAAACGTAACCTGTGTGTGAAAGTTTTAGAACTTTTTATTATACAGGGAACCTGTGGGACTTGCCGGGCCTCTGCAATGCGTCCCTGGTAGATCTCGGCGTAATAGATCGTGGTGATTCTTGTAAGTAAAGGTCCCTTTCCCCCCCCGCTGTGTTTTTCCATCCTCTGCTCCATTAAACAGACATCATCGAAATCAGGAAGATTGTTCAAAGAAGCAAACAAATCAATCAGTGCTCAGCACGCGGCGCCCCGGTCCGTGTGCCTTTGAGGGGTCCATTTAGGCTTTGTGTGATGACAACGTGACTTACAGAAGGAAAGGACATCATTGTGCCAAGTGTCCTATTAGAGCATATGGCCATAATATGGGGGCTCGATTGGGTCCTCATTAGCCACATACCCAGATTTAATGGCCACGTGTAATACTACATTTCAACTGTAGAGGTCGCTGTAGGGGGAATGCATATATGGTTGCATCTCGCCTCCTCCCCCCCTTCCCCGAAATCTCCAATCTGGAGATCTTATTTCAAGGCTTCAGTTATGGGGTTACCTTAATAATGGGGCACTGGAGCCTAAAAAATGGGAACAGTCACTTTTTAAAGGGGAAGTGTTCCCGATCCGGACGTGTTTTATTTTAGTAAATACTTCTATTCCCGATGAAATAACAATTCTATCGCAGCTTAGAATTAGGTGTCGTTCCTCTGTTACTCCTCCTGGAAAAGTAGTAAAACTTCCTCTTTTTCAGAGGGGGTGTGTTCCTATATGTCAGCACTGATTGGACAGACTGTGCAGGGACACACCCCTAATGGGTAACGCCCAGATGTCAATTTATTTCGGAATATTTAGGTGTAGTGACAGAGAAAGAGAACAATGCAGAGATATAAGAAAAGATGGGATGACCAGAAAAATCACATAAATGTGCGTGGTATCAGCAGAACCGCTGCTTTACCTTACTGGCCCTTTAAATGCAGCACAGATTGTAGGACAATGGCGAACCTTGCGGCCCCCGCTACACCGGACTGGGGGGATTAACTCCATGAATTGTGACCAGGGATAGAAAAGTGCCGACTTCATGCTTTACTATAGAAAATTCCTGCTGAACCTGAACCAATTGATCTGGACCTTTCTCTATTATGCGGACTGCTGGGAAGGTGTCACAGCGCACCCCCCTGATCTGCCACGCTGCGGCCGTTACATAGACGACATCCTACGCCGTGCACTGTGGAAATGGGAGAGTGCAATGAGGATTCACTTAAAGAGCCACATTAAACATATGACACTTTAGGTGGGATTACTTTAAACCCTGATACCTCTCATCCCCTTCCCAATACGAGGGTCTCAGCAGGACTTGTGCCTGTCAATACATTGATCTATACATGTAATCCCAATGTCAGACACCAGAGGGCAGCAGATACAGAGATCACTTTACTAGCTCATTGTGTCTGCAGGATGCACCATGGGGGCCACGATCCCCATAAGGAGACAAATACAACATAGAAAGCACCTGCCAGTGTTGCAAATGACCCCTAACAAGTGTATTTTAGCAAGAAGTAGGAAACAGAAAGAATGTGTTAGTTTCTACAACCCCTGGCAAAAATTATGGAATCACCGGGCTCGGAGGATGTTCATTCAGTTGTTTAATGTTGTTGAAAAAAAAGCAGATCATAGACATGGCACAAAGCTAAAGTCATTTCAAATGGCAACTTTAGGGCTTTAAGAAACACTAAAAGAAATCAAGATTTAAAATGTGGTACTCAGTAACGGTAATTTTTTTCAGATCAAGCAGAGGGAAAAAATTATGGAATCACTCAATTCTGAGGAAAAAATTATGGAATCATGAAAAATAAACACATAAAAGAACACTCCAATACATCACTAGTATTTTGTTGCACCACCTCTGGCTTTAATAACAGCTTGCAGTCTCTGAGGCATAGACTTAATGAGTGACAAACAGTACTCTTCATCAATCTGGCTCCAACTTTCTCTCATTGCTGTTGCCAGATCAGCTTTGCAGGTTGGAACCTTGTCATGGACCATTTTCTTCAACTTCCACCAAAGATTTTCAATTGGATTGAGATCCGGACTATTTGCAGGCCATGACATTGACCTTATGTGTCTTCTTTCAAGGAATGTTTTCACAGTTTTGCTCTATGGCAGGATGCATTATCATCTTGAAAAATGATGTCATCATCCCCAAACATCCTTTCAATTAATGGGATAAGAAAACTGTCCAAAATATCAATGTAAACTTGGGCATTTATTGAAGATGTAATGACAGCCATCTCCCCAGTGCCTTGCCTGACATGCAGCCCCATATCATCAATGACTGTGGAAATTTGCATGTTCTCTTCATGCCGTCATCTTTATAAATCTCATTGGAACGGCACCAAACAAAAGTTCCAGCATCATCACCTTGCCCAATGCAGATTCGCGATTCCTCACTGAATATGACTTTCATCCAGTCATCCACAGTCCACGATTGCTTTTCCTTAGCCCATTGTAACCTTGTTTTTTTCTGTTTAGGTGTTAATGATGGCTTATGTTTAGCTTTTCTGTATGTAGATCCCATTTCCTTTAGCCGGTTTCTCACAGTTCGGTCACAGACATTGACTCCAGTTTCCTCCCATTCGTTCCTCATTTGTTTTGTTGTGCATTTCCTGTTTTGGAGACATATTGCTTTAAGTTTCCGGTCTTGACGCTTTGATGTCTTCCTTGGTCTACCAGTATGTTTGCCTTTAACAACCTTCCCATGTTGTTTGTATTTAGTCCAGATTTTAGACATAGCTGACTGTGAACAACCAACATCTTTTGCAACATTGCGTGATGATTTACCTTCTTTTAAGAGTTTGATAATCCTCTCCTTTGTTTCAATTGACATCTCTCGTGTTGAAGCCATGATTCATGTCAGTCCACTTGGTGCAACAGCTCTCCAAGGTGTGATCACTCCTTTTTAGATGCAGACTAACGAGCAGATCTAATTTGATGCAGGTAATAGTTTTGGAAATTAAAATTTACAGGGTGATTCCATAATTTTTTCCTCAGAATTGAGTGATTCCATAACTTTTTCCCTCTGCTTGGTCTGAAAAAAAATTACCCTTACTGAGTACCACATTTTTAATCTTGATTTCTTTAAGCCATAAAGTTGCCATTTGAAATGACTTTAGCTTTGTGCCATGTCTGTGATCTGCTTTTTTTCAACAACATTAAACAACTGAATGAACATCCTCTGAGCCCAGTGATTCCATAATTTATGCCAGGGGTTGTAACCATAGATCTGCATAGGAGCTGTATACACAATACGGCAGATTTTCAATTTTCTTTACATTATACATACATAGAAAATTGAAATTTTTAATATATATTTATATATATATTTATATATATATATATATATATATTAATGTAGTTTTAAAAGTGTTACCTGCTGCCGCCACTCGAGGGAGCTTACTTGCAAACGTGCATGGATTTAACTGAATCAGACTGTATACGGTGAGCTCCCTCTATTGGTGGCTGCAAGCAGACCACGTTATCTTTATAAAATCATTGCCATCCTGATGGAGGCGCAAGTGGTCAGACTGCTACTAATCTGACATTTATCTCCTATAATGTGTATAGTTATTGGTGGGAAGTCAAATTGAACGATTTCTTATGCAGATCCTGGATTTTACACCAGTGGTGAATTGTAGTTTCAGCGCCCCTTTGTTACGACCCAGGGCCGTCTGGTTGTAACTCTGCTTTGTTTCTGTCTTCCAGGCTGGAGACAAGTTGCAGCAGCGTCAACGACTTGATGATCGACTCTGGGAAAGCGAGTGACGTGTCAGTGTGCAGCTGGCCTATGGAGCCGATCCACTGGACTCCCTTCCCCATCCTACACCAACTTTCCCTGCAGTCTCCGGTATGTGTCAATAGAGCCTTTCCTTGGGAAAACATTAATATTTAGAAGCAGATTAGTGAAGCTCTAATTGACAGACATTATAGGGTGAGAAATAAGACAAACAAAACACAGCGCCACCCTTGTCAACTGGTTGTGTCTGGTATTGCAGCTTGGCTCTATTCAAGTGAATACTGCAATACTAGGCACAAGTTGTGATCAAGGATGGTGTGATTTCCTGAGAATAAAAAAATGTATATTTGGAATATAAAGAGGGGTTGCCCTGTTAGGACAGCTCTCTTTTTTTAACACTACCCTTCCATTCACACAAAACGTGTAAATAATTGTGGTCTTGCTGCCTCGATCCCTCACAAGAAGGTAAAAGTTTTTTTTTTTTAAAAATACCAGTCCAATATGTTCTGGAACTGTCCTGCTCTGTAACATTCTGCCAGTACTATAAGTGTTGGAACTTCCTCTTTCCCGTTACCCAGCATACATTGCTGCTGCCATTGGCCTATTGCTTTGGGTGGATTGGCCACCCACCTCTCTGCAGTTTTACAGACAGGAAAGCATGCAAAGATAAAGTCCCAGATTCCTTTAGTTCATCTGTGTCTCTGCTTTTAGAGACAGATTACACTTGACAACAGGCAGTGGACATACATTTACCCGTTTTTATTTTCAGGAAAAATCATAATTTTCATGAAAGTGATTTTCAGATTATCTAATGAGAAAGTTTTTGGAAGCCACTGGGACCATCTAAACTCACAGACGGACTTGTTGGACCATTTGACTGTTGGACCATTTGTTATGGAATCTTACAGGCTGTGTTTTTTTTTTTCCTTTTAGTTTCACGCTCGCAGACCTCATTCCTATTTTGAAGGGATGGAGCTGGTCAACACCGAGAGGAGCTGGACCGCATAGCTGCTGCATTCTGATGGGAAAACCTTTGAAGAAGGGCTCATGGACCACGTACTTAAAAAAAAAAAAAAAAAAAAAAAACACTCGTGCCAGCAATCTAGGACTATAAATACTCTAACCAGAGTCACCCCTTACAGAACTCGTCAGTCCCACAAGTCTAAGATTCACCATTCACAAACTATATACTGCGTGTAGCCCTTCTGTGTGGTGTACGTCATCCTATGTGATTGCAGAAACTCCCATATCGACCACTATAGAGACTGCTCTGGACTTACACATCACGGCCATCTCACATCATCATCATCGGTCTTGCAGATTGATTCTTGCAACAGATACACCACTTAATGCATTACCAATAATAAAGTGTGGCTCTGCACGCAGGTACAATTTGTTGAGGGGTGCCAGACATTGCGGTTTCTGCATGATGCAGCTGGTGCCTGAGCTTTCTTCTGGTTGAAGTGTCTCTTGCTTGTTTGAAATATAAGCTGGGAGTTTTTTTTCTGCCCAGCATATATGGGTGCACAGAGCAGCAAAGTGACAAAACTTCTGCTTTTATAGGTCACCCTTAAGGGTAAATAATGAGTAATGTGGCATGAAGTTATATTTACATCATTTTAAAAAGGAATCTGTCAGAAGTTTTTGCTATTTAATCCGAGAGCAGCATAGTTTAGAGGCTTAGCGCCTGATTCCAGTGAGGTGTCACTTATTAGGCTGTGTGCTGTAGTTTCAATACTATCAAGTGTTTTATCAGCAGGAGATTATCACACCAGGACTAGGTGTCCTGTGTCAGGTAGTCCAGCAAATCTGTGTAACCCCGCCTCCATCACACATTGGCAGCTTTGTGTACATTGTTAACAAGCAGCCAATCAGGGGTGTGGGCGGGGTTATACACAGCTCTGCTAGATCTGTAGCAGTGAAAACGGATTTTATCAAAACTGTTCCAAGCAGCCTAGTAAGTGACATCACTGGAATCAGGGTCTCTGCCCCTACATTATGCTGTTGACAGATTCCATTTAAGGTCTTCTTAAGGACCAGATAATGCGGTAAACAGTAGAATTCAAAGAAAGGGTGTACTGAGTTTTCGTCAGGGGACGAGTGCTACTATTATAAGAACCTTCTAGCTAGTGCCACACTATGGAGCTAGACTTGTCCAACATCAATGGGTATTTAAATGGCAGGAGATTTATTGTATAGGGTTAGCTGCGTCCAATAGGTGACATTGGAGAGATTCTCTTTATTGAATGGATCCAATTTGCATATTTTTCTCCCATGGGGCATTGCCAATAACCCCCCCCCCCCACACACACTTAGAAAGCAGATGTAATTAGGTAATATGGCACAGCATTCCCATAGTGGATCCTTTCACTGCCCGTAACGCTCCATTTGTGCCAAACTAGGTGACAAAAAAAAAAAAAAGTCGAGCACGCTCAGATTTTAAGAGCAAACGTACTTTATTACATAACAAGCTTCATAAAAACAGAAATAAATCAGGAAGCATTCAAGCATTGAACAATACAATAAAGATGCTGTAAAAAGAATCGCTCCATTCAAGTGTTTGGAGGGCAGCTAAACATTGAGATACTTTATACCTTCTCCTGTGAAGTGTCACAAAGCTAGCTTTGGTTGTTTATTTTTATTTTTTTTTACATTTTTCACTTTATTTTTTTTTTTTTTATTATTGTTACTTCTTACTTAATCAAGCCCACCCCTCCCCCCCCCCCACAAAAAAAGTGTGCGAGACCTGAAAGTACAACTTATTAGAGGCCGCCACACACATTAGTCCTTTTATTTCTTTTACGGGTGAGGGCAGGGGTGATGGATCCTGCAACGTTTGTGTAGTAATACCATGCAGGGTACCCCTTTTTCTCTCCCCTGCCCCGCACCCCCCACCTCTTCCGATAAGAGCGGGGCCAGGATTTACTACAGTACTGTTTGTAATAAGTTACAGATAAAGTGTTTGTCTTATTGAAATACAGAAGGCGGACTTGAAATGACTACCGTACGAGGATCACAGCGCATTCATTGGCAGATTAGACCGACTTGTCTAGCTACACAATACAAAACACCATTGTGCTAGGAGAGCAGCGGGGAGGAAGGAAGATGTGAGACAAAAATGTGCACACCATGATGCTAGGAGAGCACCGGGGAGGAAGGAAGATGCAAGACAAAAATGTGCACATTATTGTGCTAGGGGAGCACCGGGGAGGAAGGAAGATGCAAGACAAATGTGCACACCATTGTGCTAGGAGAGCACCAGGGAGGAAGGAAGATGCAAGACAAAAATGTGCACACCATGATGCTAGGAGAGCACCAGGGAGGAAGGAAGATGTGCACATTTTTGTCTCGCACCATTGTGCTAGGAGAGCACCGGGGAGGAAGAAAGATGCAAGACAAAAATATGGAAAATACAATGCTATTTAGTCACTGCTGGGTTCTTTAACTGAGGTATAAAGGCGGTAAAAAGCATACTCAAGTGTTAATATCAAATGTCATTTCCAAGCGGCTGTGTCCTGTATATATATATATTTTTTCTTTTTCAAGTTACAAGTTTAGTGCAGGATAGTACAGTTAGAAACAAACTCTCTGGCAGAGTCTTCCTTAAAGCAGAACCCCTTCTCCGAGCAGATGTGGCAAAGCAGAGTTTTGTTACGGGGCGTTTTTTTTTTTTTTTTTTTGTGTGCATCATAATAGCTCAGTGGGGAATCGCCCCCGTAACAAAAAAAAAAAAGGCTGCCTAAGCCCTGCCGCTGAGGAGTCGGGGGTTCACTTTAAAGTATTCCCAGATAAAAAACTAAGGCTATATGTTTTATATACCAGGAACATAACGCTGAAGTGTTTGCCTCGTACATCACGAATATTACACTTCTCCTCTGATTATTCAACACGTTTCACACCACAAAAAAAAAAAATAATACAAAGTCCGACCCATATATGTAATGGATTCTATTAAATCGGACTGAAAATTAAAAAAACAAACAAAAAAAAAAAAACGACAATCTATCAAAGGCTAAGCAGCGAAAAGTACATGGTTCACTAATCTCAAACTTCATCAATCGAAAAAAAAAAAAAAAAAAAAATTGTAAAATGTACAATCATTTCTAGTTGTAAACAGTTAAAAAGCCACAAGTTTGATTTGTATCGTCTGACACAAAACAATCAGAGTCAAGGCAATGAGCAAATGGCAATGTGTGCAGAGTGGAACGGGGCCGCAGGTTTTATGGGTTTTTTTTTTTCTTCCTTTTTAATTTTTTTTTTTTTTTTTTTGCAAATAGTTTGGAAGTTAAGCTGCGCCAGTCCTGTGGCTAGAAACCTGGAATTGGTCGGAATATTAATGCACCGTGTGTTAGATTTGTTTTCTTTTATTTAAAAAAAAAAAAAAAAAAAGAAAATTATATAAAAACTGGCTTTGGTTGTCCCAAAATATTCTCTTTAGTGCCCACAGTAGCTGGATAAGTATTAGGGCCGGGGCTACGAGGCAAATTAAGTCACAGACAAGAAAACTATTTTAAAGCTGCAAAAAAAATTTAAATAAAAATAAAAAACTAAAATAAACTGCAGACCGGATGCAGTAACACACGACAACCTGCAGTCTAGGATGGCAGAGTTGCGTGTGACTTAAGACTTACAACCAAAAACCCATCAGGTTTGGATTCTCTACGACTGTTGAGGATGGTCGCAGCGCAATCACGAGATGAAAAATGTGACGCCGAGATTTTCAGGTCATGGAAGCCCTAATCTTATAAATACACGCTGTTATTGGAGCTCAGACTAGTGGTTTGTATTCCTGGTAGATGCCTGGGATGAGGTGTAATATATATTACACGTGGTGTGGGTATACAAATGTATGTTTGCATACGTACGACTGTGCACAAGTAGGAATGTGTGCGCATATGTACGAATAGGTGTGTGCGCGCATGTATGTAGAAATGTGTGCGTATGTACGAACGTGTGCGCGCGCATATATATGTAGGAATGTGTGTGTATGTACGAACGTGTGTGCACGCATGTATGTAGAAATGTGTGTATGTACGAACGTGTGTGCGCGCATGTATGTAGGAATGTGTGTGTATGTACGAACGTGTGTGCACGCATGTATGTATGTAGGAATGTGTGTGTATGTACGAACGTGTGTGCGCGCATGTATGTAGGAATGTGTGTGTATGTACGAACGTGTGTGCACGCATGTATGTAGAAATGTGTGCGTATGTACGAACGTGTGCGCGCGCATATATATGTAGGAATGTGTGTGTATGTACAAACGTGTGTGCACGCATGTATGTAGAAATGTGTGTGCGCGCATGTATGTAGAAATGTGTGTGCGTATGTACGAACGTGTGTGCACGCATGTATGTATGTAGAAATGTGTGCGTATGTACGAACGTGTGCGCGCGCATATATATGTAGGAATGTGTGTGTGTATGTACGAACGTGTGTGCACGCATGTATGTATGTAGAAATGTGTGCATATGTACGAACGTGTGCGCGCGCATATATATGTAGGAATGTGTGTGTATGTACGAACGTGTGTGCACGCATGTATGTAGAAATGTGTGCGTATGTACGAACGTGTGTGCGCGCGCATGTATGTAGGAATGTGTGTGTATGTACGAACGTGTGTGCACGCATGTATGTAGAAATGTGTGCGTATGTACGAACGTGTGCGCGCGCATATATATGTAGGAATGTGTGTGTATGTACGAACGTGTGTGCACGCATGTATGTAGAAATGTGTGTGCGCGCATGTATGTAGAAATGTGTGTGTATGTACGAACGTGTGTGCACGCATGTATGTAGAAATGTGTGTGTATGTACGAACGTGTGTGCACGCATGTATGTAGAAATGTGTGTGTATGTAAAAACGTGTGTGCGCGCTCACATACATGTACGAACGTGTGTGTTCGCACGTATATATACAAATGTGAGTGCTAGTATATGTAGGAATGTGTGTGTTATGTACGAACGTGTGTGCACGGGCGTATACGTACGAACATGTGTGCGCGTGCTCAGATATACATGCGAATGTGTGTGTGTGCACATATATGTACTAATGTGTGCTTTTGTATGAATGTGTGTGAATGTAATATATTTTACGCACAGGAGGCCGCTATTTTCTGGACTGATGTGCATTAAAGGGGATGTAAGAGATTAGAAAGTCATAACTACTTCCTGAGACAGTGCCGCCTCTTGGTCAGAGACTGGATGCGGTACTGCAGTTCAGCTCCATATATACCAGCCAAGACCTATGGAACAAGAGAGTGCT
This sequence comes from Phyllobates terribilis, assembly GCF_046119375.1. Classification (NCBI taxonomy): domain Eukaryota; kingdom Metazoa; phylum Chordata; class Amphibia; order Anura; family Dendrobatidae; genus Phyllobates; species Phyllobates terribilis. The sequence continues at coordinate 372,343,325 of NW_027362769.1, forward strand.
GCTGCCTTTCTAACCTCCTTGCAGCCCCTTTTAAAAAGGTTCGTAGCGAACCAAAATCACAGTGATCATCATCATCCTAAGGAGCTGCTGCCTCTCCTCCTACAGTAACACTTGGGTGCATAAGGTATTTGGCGATGGTCAGGACAGTGACCGTCCTGCCACTAGGGGGGGTTGCAGAAGATCTGACTTCCATCACTAATATGAGAAGCGCAGCTTGTCGTTTGCTTTGGACCCAGCAATCCAGTAATGTCGCTCTCCCGGGCCCCATGGGACAGGGGGACACAGAGGAGGGCAAGTAAAAATAAAATAAAAACTAGGGAGAAGAGGCGAGAGTAACTGCTGGTAACCCCTGTCCCCCACTATAATGTGCGGTGAAGGGTCAAAGGTCAGAATTTACACTTCAGTATTATATATATATATTTTTTTTTTTTTTACCCTTGTTCAGTTTCTTATTTTTTTTTCTATAAGTCTTTGACCAAACAAGCAGAACACCATTTATGGCAACAACATATTATGTAACTTGTTCCTTTTTGCAATTTTAAGTATTCGCAATCATTTACGTCTAAAACAAAACAAAAAAAAAAAAAAAAACACATTTCTTCCAATTTTTTTCAGTTTGTACAACACACGAGAAAATTAAAAATCAGCCCAGTACTTGGTTACAATGTGCATAAATGTGCATAGTTACTAAATAATCTGCTTAAAAAATAAAAACACATAGCAAAACATTAATAAAACACTGTCACGAGCGAAGACACTGAGCCACTTAATTAAAAAAAATAAAATAAAAATTGATCGTTATCAGCTAAATCTCCAGACTACTCACTAAAAAAAAAGACACCGCATCAAAGCAAAAAAATAAAAAAAATAAAACCTATCTTGGCTTTTAAAAGCTGGAAAGAGCTGGGGTGAAGGGATTGATTTTTTTTTTTGGCAGAGAGGAAAAGTCTTTGAGAAATTAGCACGGTTAGTGCTTAAAAAAACACACACAAAAATTGCATTCTTCTAGTGATTTTCTTCCGTTATATTGGGGGGGGGGGGAAATTAACTCTTTTGCCCATCTTATTCCTGAGAGCCGCAATGTTTTTTTTTTTTTTTTTTTTTTTCACCCCCATTTTGGATTATTTAAGAATTAAAAAAAAAAAATAAAATAAAAAGTAATCAAAAAAATAAATCACACAAAACACAATTGGACTCCCAGAGATAAAACCGTCTTCAGCATATTTTTGTATATTTTTTTTTTCTTTAATCTGATGGAAGAGTAAACATTACAAAAAAAAAAAAAAAAAAAAAAAAAAAACACCCTCGTCCCTCCAAAAAAAAGAAAAAATAATGACCAAAAAAAAAAAAAAATGTAAACAAGAGGTTCCCGGTAAGGCACCTCTAAAACAAAATGCAAAGCCTTTGAAAGTGCTGCCCCCTACTGGCACCCGTAGGGTATATGTCACAGCTGTGGCCACTATTTTATTTTTTTATTTTTTTTTTTTGCATTTTATTTTTATTTAGTTTTTTTTTTACATTTTTTTAATGTTATATATATATATTTTTTTTTTATTAAAATCGTAGAGCTAAATTTATTTAGGTCATGAAAACCTGGTGCAATACTTTTCAATTTATTTCTTTTTTTCCTTTTATTTTTTTTTTCTTAAAAACTACTAAATGATAACCGTCAGTTATTTTAATCCCCTTCGGCCCCCCCCTTGGAGGCGCCAGTTTTGGCGCATTGCTCGGCAATGGGGACCCCCCTTGCTGGACGCCGCTCGGGAAGCCGGAGGGCGGTTAGAACGTAATACCACAATTAGGTAGGTATATAATCAAGGCATCTTAGAAATAACGAGCATTATATCACGTAGGTGTCGTCGTAAAGTACACGCTAGAGTAAACAGTTACACTTGAGCCGTTTCTGAAAGTTTTACAAAACAAAAAAGAACAAAAATGTCACGCACCGTTCAGTGCAACAAGGTCCCGAGCTCGGACGTACAAACCGGGGCCGGACATGAAATAAAAACCTACAGGGGAAAAAAAAAAAGTGGAAATGGAAAGCGACAAAACAGCTCATTAGACGCGGCTCTGGTATCGATAGCGCTAATGTGGAAGTGTAAATATAGATTATTTTTTTTCTCTCTATTTCACATTATAATATTGGCCTGCATGATTCAAGTATTTCGCACTGATATGTTTGTGGGCTAAAATAAAAAGTGGGAAGTGTGCAGAAGGGCGATCCGCAGTGCAGAGGGTTCACACGTAGAGAGTCCCGCCAGGGGCCGATCAGTAACAATCATCTGAGGTCATGGGTGACGACGTAGGCGGCTACATGGGCTCTCCGTTTAAGTGATCGACGGGTAGGAAAGCGCTGACGGGCGACGGACTGCTCAGACCCCTGCTTTCGCTGCTTGCGTTACCCCATAAGCTTGTGGAATAGTTTGGGGTGCCCCATAGAGAAGTGCCGTGGAGATCTCCAGAGCTGGAGGCACCCGGGCTGTTCCAGTGATTGATATCTCCACGGCTCGAGATGCTGTGGGGGCTATCCAGAGATCCCAGCCGGGAATGGCCGGAGCCCAGGGACTGCCAGCCCGGGGAAGGGGTCATTGACTGGCCTTGTGCAAAGAATCGACTTATCTCCTCTTCACTAGCAAACTCGGCAAGGATAGTAGTGTTCCCTAAAACACACCTGTAAGACGTGAAAGGGAAGAAAAAGGAGATTAATAAATCCGTGCACAAATCTCCTCTTCTCATCATATAATAACCCATGATCTCGGCCACTACTTACATGTGCAGAGACTTTTGTGCCTTCACTACCTCTTCCTTGGAGCTGTAACGGACCAGCGCGGTGCCATGGGGCAGGTTCAGGTGGAATGTAATCAGAGGCCCGTGCTGCATGCACAGGGTGCGCAGGGTGGAGCCGTCAATCTGCCGAAAGCAGGAAGCAGTCAGGATAAGGCCTCGTTCACACCGCAGTTTTTCTAGTATGAGTGCCATTTGTGTTTGATAGACTGAGTCTGTTCAGATGTCCAATATTTTTGCTCAGACCGTGCAAAATCACAGAGACATGACCGATATTGATCAGATTGTCGGATGTAAACTGGCAATGCAAGACTATGGATCCATGGGAAGGAAAAAACACAACTTTGAAACCGTTTAGGTGTTATCCATTTTTCACAGACTCATAGGAGACATTAAAGAAACTTTATTGGACAAAGCTTTTCAGGCACGTGAAAAAAAAGGAGAAAAAAAAGACACCTTACGTCTGCATGAAGGAAAATCACCAAAGTTTGAGTTTCATCAGAGTTTCGTCAGCTTTTACAGTAAGGGCTCATTCAGACGTCTGTAATAATCGGTCTGATCACGGATCGCAACGCTGACTGACATCGCGCCTCTCGATCCGAGCGTGACAGTCTCATAGCAATATATGAAGCAGTCACGCTCGGGTTGGGAGACAAGTGGCCAGTCTGCTGCACTGTGAGCCGAGACCAGACGGATGATCACAGAAGTCTGAAAGAGCTTCAAGAGTCAATCTTTCTTGTATGCAAAAAAAAGTAATAAAAAAATGGTTTCTCAAGCTTCTCCTAACAAACATTCAATGAAAATCGGACAGTACACACAAGGCATCTGAGCGCCATGACCCATAGACTTGCATTGTCGAATTTAATCAAAATAAAACAGGTCTCCGTGATTCGGTGCGCTCCGCATAAATACACGTGAATGTCCCCATAGACTACATAGGTGGAAAACGCAGAGAACTCGTACGAGAAAAAAGGACGCCTGAATGAGCCCTAAATCCACTACTAATAAATGCAGATAAAGCAGGAGGAGACGTCATTACTCACTTGAGGTGTTAGGTTTTTCAGAACTAGCCAATTCGTTATTCTCCCTGAGCTATTATCACTCCAAGCGGAACCTAAAAAAAACCACAGAAATAAAAGATTAAAAAAATAAAAATGGCACAACTGTTTTTGAGTCCAATCATTATCCCACACCAAGGGCCGGGTGGTTCGGTGCCGACTGGAGACATTTGCTTGTCCTGGTCTATACACTGGCTTACTCTCTGAACCCATAAGCCACCCATGCAACGAGACCTAAGGGTGCTGATGTGTTGGCTATAGCACCCAGTGGCCCAGTAATAACTCATCACCCAGTGGCAGGTCCTAAAAGGATTCCTGAAGTGTTTTATATCAGTGAATTGAAGATCGTGAATTCAACTCACCCAGCAATGAATGAAAGTTAAAAAAAGGTTCTGCAAGAAAAATAAGATTCCAAATAAAGAAACAAAGTCCCTTAGTATTAAAATAAAATTATATGTATATAACTGGTAACAAAAAACACAAAAGAAATCTGATATAATTTTATACATGTTCTTTAAAAAAAAAAAATAAAATTAACTCAATCTTCAGAAAACAGGAGAAAAAAAAATTATAGGGTTCGTGGAACATGGAAATGCATAAATGGGATATCAAAACAAGTACTGATGGCCTATCCTATAGGATAATCCATCAATATCAGATTGGTGGAGGGTCCAGCACTGACATCAGTTCACCCCACCTTCCATTCAAAGTGTTTACAAGAGCAAATAAAATCTGATCAATGCCGATACTGGACTCCCACCAATGTGATATTGATGACCTATCCCATGTATAGATGCCTGGACATCCCCCTATAAGCCCTTAACGCAATAATGCCGGCCGGGGGGAAGAGCGGCCGCTCAATCAACGACTGGAGGTGAAGTACAGCAGTGCTGATAAGTGAAGTGCCTGCCCCAATGAACTTGAGAATAAAATTTCTCAGAAATGCCCTGACCAAATTCTGCTAGCTAGGTATGAATGTAATCAGCATTAAAGGGGCTTTATATTCATACATTTAGTTGGTCACATATCCTGCAGACAGATCCTCCCTTAACTCTAAAGTCATCATACCATAGGGAAGTTGATTTACCTGGCGTGTATCTGGACTCAGAAGATCCCCAGCCAGTACCCAGGCGCAGGGAGCCGTTATCCCAGGCAGATAATGGCGGCTTCTGACCAGTGAGCCCCGGGGGAGGCCTGGACGGAGCACTGATGCTTTTTGATGGCAGAGGAACTTTCCACAGCTCATGGGCCAGCGAGGTGTTACCGACGGGACCAGGGGACCAAGTTGGTTTGGGATCACTATTTCTAACTGTGAGCAAGAAAGAGAAAGGTCGAGTTTGTTCAGCAATTCCTTGACTTTTAGAAGAGTTCGCTCAGATGTCCGATTTCTCCATACTTGTACCTGAAGTGCTTTGTGCGGTACTGCTGTGGGAGACATTGTAGTTGGAGGCACGAATGGATGACCAGGCACTATTTGAAGGCAGCGTGGTGTTCAAAGATGAGGATGACCCTATAAAAGTCCAGAACGATACTCAAATCAGCCAAGGTTTAGTGACAAGACACTACATGAGAAAGCCGGAGGGGGCACCTACCACTGTTTCTGTCCCTGAGGTGGTCAACACCCCGCACAGTACTAATCGACAGGTTATTGATGACACTGCCAGGAGTGACGTAGGGATCAGTTTCGGGGTCAATGTTTGGATATCCCTTCCATGGCTCACCAGGACGAAATTCTGAAATGAAAACACCAGGAATCTTATTTACCCGTTTATCAACACATTACATAGTAAATCAAATAGCCCCAAAGTCAAAGACAAATATCTTATCCTAATTATGGCTAATAATTTATTCGGGACACGATTACTCACCTGGCGGCCAATTGACACTGCTGGAGCCATTTGGCGATTTGGCACTGGGCCAGCCGTCCCCTATAGATCCTGGAGGGCTGGATGGAGAGTTACTGCTGTTCATGAAGTCATAAGAACTAAATGGAGAATCGTCAAGCCTAAAACCACTTGAAATAGCACCTGTAAGGAAACGAAGATATCTTTAGTATCCAAAATTGAGCAGAATATGACAAAGAATGATTCATACTATTCATTACCATGTTTACCAGAGTTCTGGTCCAGTGAGTTATTAGGAGACATGCTGTCCACTGTAGTCCACTTTCTCAGCCGGGACTGCGGTTCCTTAACTCCACCAAATTCCATATTTACATTCGAGTTCAAGCCTGGAGACAATACGGCAAGTACAACAAATCACAAATAAAAGGGGTAAACCACCTAAGGAGGGCGGCAGAGAAGAAGCAATAACTCACCTAATGAGAAGCCATTGAAAGCACCGATGGGGGAAGGAACTTTTGGAAGTTCTAGGGACGGGTGGGGGAGAACGTTGTCTAGGTAGGACTTGGGGGGCTGGTGAAGCATTCGCTCCTGTGATGGAGGCATAGCTTGCTTCATCAGGAGGTTGGGATCGAGCTGGCGGGATGGCGGCGGCTGCTGCTGCATTCCCAGGGAGCGAGCCTAAAAAATGAGAAGACGTCAATAAATTCCCACATTCATCAAGTGCAAAGTGAATACTAATGTAGTATCACATGCCATCCAGTCTAACTGCAGGCGAGCGCTTTACACTATGCGTTTTAGATGGGGGGGGGGGGGGGGGGGGGGATCCATATTTATTGCAAAAAAAAAAAAAAAAGATACAGACCTGTTCCTGCGGGGGGCGTCCTACTGGGGGCATTCCTCCCCTCTGGTTCTGCACTTTCTGTTGCTGAGCCAATAAACGCTGTTAAAAAGATAAAAACAAAATGAGATTTAAGGATTGGCAATAATTATTGGGATTAGTGGCTCAATGAATGAATCATCTACACAAAAAAAAAAAAAAAAAAAAAAAAAAAAAGAGCCTGAAAATGGACGACTGTCACCTATGGTCTTAGATTATGCTTTATTCAAGCCAAAATGCACACCCATGGCCACTTCACCATTAAAGATGGGACAAAAAATGGAGGAGAGATCAAATTTAAGACATTTACTCAAATAAAGTGTGAAGTGTTTCAGTTTTCCTACGTCACTTACTTGTAGCTGGGAGATCTGAGAAAGCTGAGAAAGTTGAGTAAGTTGTGAAAGTTGGTTCAACATGGCTACTTGTTGGGGACCAAACAGCGGATTCAGGCCCGAATTATTAGGTGGATACTTCAGTAAGGAAGGAGGAACCTGTTACAAGAAAAAAATACATCATATATGCAATAGAAAATACAAAAGAACCATAAAAAGATAAAAAACAAACAGCCATAGAGGTCCTGCTGCTCTCGGACGTACCTGAGGGGGCATAATATTAGGAGGCACTTGCGCACGGAGATTAGGCTGAGAGGCGTTCATTGGTTGAGGTGGTTGCGGGCCCCGAGCTTGTGCCGCATTGCCAACACCAAACATATTGGGATTGCCATTCTGTAAAAAAGCGAGACAAAAGAGGAAAATAAAAACAATGCAAATAACAGCATAAAATATATGATCAAGTTAAAAAAACAAAAAACAAAGTGAAAACCATTGAGAAATTCTGCAAGTAAATGAGAGATTAGACCGGCACAATAAATCTGAAGTCTATGCAGTGCTTTTCCGTTCCGGATAATAGAGGACCGTCAAAACGTTAAATATAATTCTATTTTGTGAAGGTTTGGTGCTAGGACGTATCTGGTACCCTGGCGGACTCACCTGTTTAACAGGACCACCATTTGGCATGGTCAGCCCTGGGAAAGAGCCGAGGGACTGAGCGGGTAGTGCACTATTTAGAGAGGGAAGCTTCATGTTCTGATTGGCAATAAACGGCAGATTTTGGGTTTCTTCTGCTACAATGCCATCCTGATGTGGGGGGAGCAATACAGAATTGGTGTGCGGATCAGGAGAGAAGGATGCAGAAGTGAGGTGATGTCAGGATCCCGATGCAAAAGCAGAAGGAAGCAGAAAGACGGCAAAGAGGCAGAAAATAATGGCGTTAGTGAAGTTGCAAAGCAAGTAACTAAAATAAGTAGGGGGGATTTTTATTATTTTTTATGAACGTCTCATTAATCTAAAATGCAGTGAGAAGTGGGGAGGAGGGCATTGCATTGGATAAAATACCTAAAGGAAACAAAAGGAGACGCAGGACTATACTACACGTATAGAAGGGGCTTCTGTACTCCATTGTATGGCTAGAAGCTGACGGCCAGGAATTGGCAATTACATGAAAATTTTTAGAAGCATAAGATACCCTTGGACCGCAACGCCATCTACTTATTCATATAGTTTATAACAGTGGCCTGCGGGCATCTATAGACATGCAACATGTGGAAGGATAACGTCATTGTCTAATAAGCACCGACCTTATCAAAGTAAGGATTGTGATCCATGGAAGACTCTTTGGAAAGGTGCCGAGGTCCCGGGCCTTTTCCAATTACCCGGTTGTAATCCCCAAGAAGCCCAGATTTATCCAGATCCATTCGTTTGTCTGAGAACCCTGAGGACTCAAATGTGCAAAGGTTACTTTACAGAAAACAGGTAACTGAAGCAAAAGGTATAATCTACCAAAATCCAGAGGATCAAGGTGCAAATCAGCCTTTGCAGTTATGAATCTGCTAATTAACGGGTTTGGCTGACTAATTTTAAAAGGAGGCTCATGAATGGCAACGTGATGATTGACAGTTCGGACCAGCGTCGTGGTCGCACCTCTGACCCCAACTGTCCGGGGAGAAAGGATCGTATCCGACAGTCAAAGAAAAAGTGTTAAAATTCTTCCGCTTCACTCACCTCCGGACATATCCATTTTATTGCTCTGTGAAGTATCATCTGTGGACTCTCTCTGCAAGAAAATGAGTACAAGAGTTATATATCGTTTGCAAGGTATTAAATGTAGAACCTGTGAGGTATAAGCTACAAACTTACTGAAAATCCCATATTATTGAACTGCTTGACAAACGGGTGCATCCAGCTGTCATCCTGTTTATTCCCGTTTTTCATGTTTCCCTGGAGAAAATATAATTATTATTTTTTTTTTTTGGTATAAAAACAGATAGAGCCACAGTTCTCGGTTTATCACACGATGTGCAATAACGGCCATACACGGACCCCATTAACTATAATGGGGGCCAGGCCTGGTTTCCATCGCGGGGCCAGGCCTGGTTTCCATCGCGGGGCCAGGCCTGGTTTCCATCGCGGGGCCAGGCCTGGTTTCCATCGCGGGGCCAGACCGATAGTGCAGTGAGCTACAACACTGACTTTTCTCAAAATCTGGGATGACTCCCCACGCCTATAAGATAGAGGGGAAGTCTAAATGAGTACAGAATTTCCGACCAAAACTAAAGCTCTGGGCGAACCTTTGAAGGCATTTTCTTTGGATATGACGACCAGTTGTTTTCCTGCGAGGAATTACTGTTCCACATTCCTATTTCTACATCGTCTTCATCCCATCCGCTCACACGGCCCACGGCCCCAGACATTTCATCTCCACACCAGCCACCGTCTTGCATAGATTTAGGACCTACGATTAATTCATTTTAAAAAAAATTGTGATTTAGAAGTAGCAAAAAAATTAGCAAGTGGATTAGTCAAAAATCTGCCAAAACCGACACGTGAAGAACAACAAAGCAATGGTGGGCTTAGGGTGTTATGTCTGTGACGCTGCATACATACCGGGTTTGCCGGGAACCTGTTGCCCAATGGGAATATTGCTCCAACTAGATGACGTCCCTTCTGGATTTTGTTCCCCCCAGCTGCTGATAGTTTCCATGGGTTTACCCCATGCCGCTGTACCATTGTCCACATTTGGAGTGGTCGTCTCGGGCCAAGTACCTCCCCAACCTAAAATAAAGCAAAAAATAATGAGATAGAAAGTAGAAGCTTTAACGCACGTCCACCGCCGCGGGGAAAGAGAAGACGACTGAACAAACGTGGCTCTGCGCTCAAGTTCAGAACATTTCAGGACACGTTTGCTCAGTGATTTTCAGGACTACCACAAACTATATTCTCGGTGACAGCAGTGGTAACCGAATCTATCAAACATGGGACACCTTTACGTAATGCCAGTACTTACCAGAGCCGCTACTGCTCTCGTTGTTTGGCATGGCACGTGTGGGCGGATGATGCGTCGGGGTGGGATTCTGTGCCCCCGTGGTGCCTGTATTCGATGTGTTTTTATCCCACATGTTCACATTCTTGTGTTTGTACTGTCGGGGATCTCCCCAGGCCGCGGTCCCATCGTCGATTTCCATTTTGCGTCGAATGGACTCTGGAGAAGGCTCTCCCCAACCAGTGGGCTCTTCCTCTTTAGCCAGAGTGGGCAATGGTCCGCCACCTAACCAGCCTGATGGTTTATTGTTGGCCGGTTGCCCGCCCCATGACCCGCTTCCTTCTGCCTTCTTTCCCCATTCTGAGGCGTCGTTGGGTTGCAGGCGATTGCTCTCAGTTTGGGTTGGGCCACATTTGGAAGCATCTCCTCCTCCTTTCACCATTTCGGCCCATCCTTGGCTCCCACTTGCTTTAGATCCTTCAACCCAACCGGAACAGTTATTGGTACTAATGCTACCCCAGGAGTTGGATCTCGTATCCCCACCCCAACCGGAGCCAGATTTGTCGCTGTCACCGCTAGAACTAGACTTCGTAGACTTATTTGCGCCCCAATGGTTATTTTTGGAATTCTCTCCCCAACCATCGGTCTGCCCGCCACAACCTTGTTTGACCTTTTGTGCATCGTTCCAAGTGGATTTGTCCTCTTTACCGTTCCCCCATGATTGATTGCTCTTGACCGTTCCAGTAGTAGCAGCAAATTGATCCCAATTCCCTTGGCTTGCTGAGCCTTTGGCATCACCCCACCCTGTAGCAGGCTTTGGATCTCCCCACCTAGATACTGATGAGGTATCATTGCTATTAGGGTTGGGTTTCTCCACCCATCCCCCTGAGTTAGAAGTCTTTGACACAGAGGTCCCCCACGCTTCTGTCCCATTGTCAGCCTTTCTGTCGCCTTGAGGCGAAGCAGCTTCGATCTTCCAGGCAGTGTTCTGTCTAATAGGAGTCTGTCCCCAGCCAGTGTTGCACAAGACCCGGGGGTCCAGGTCGCCTCTATTCACAATACTTTGGAGTAATGTTTGTTGGTCCACTTTCCTTCTATCTACAGGCTGAAGCCCGTCGACCTGCTCGCTCTGGCATCCAGTGCTGTCTACGCTACCCTCGCTTTCCCCAGTCCCCGAACTTTTGGCCCATACAATACTTATCTCATTGCCCCTAGATCTCGTTGGATTATTTTGCCCCTTGTTTTCCTCCTCGACAGATTTCCAGGTGATTGATCCTTTCCTGCCGTTTTCTGAGTTTTCCCCCTCGTTGGAATGCTGATTATTAGGTTTGTTCCAATCTCCGTTTGCAATGTTAGTGCCAGTGTTTTGTGCTGGGTTACCCCATCCTCGGTGATTTCCACCATTAGTCTCTACGTTTTCGCTTCCCCAATGCATATTTTGGGAGTTTACAGTCCCCGACTCCCATAATCCTCCGTTATTCCCGTTGATTTTATAGTTTGGGCCGTTCATACCCGCCGGCTGCATTATTGTCGCATTCACAGTGTCGCCATTAGCTTGCCCTTTAGGGACTGAACTTTTGTCTCCGGAGTAATTGGAGCCGGAGGCGCCCCATGTAGTACCGTAGGGGGCGCCGTTTGTTTCCTCGCCGTTGCTGAGGTGAGGAATGGAAGTGCCGTTTGTAACTGAAGGGGTGTGAAGCGGAGAATGATTCATGGTGCCCGCGCTCCATGCCCCGTGCCCTGTAGATTGAGACAGTTCGTGGGTCTGCATTAAACCAGCAGAGTTTGGTAAACTAGAGGTCATAAAGTTAGTAGTGTTATTTGGTCCAGTCATTTCAGTGTTAAGGTTTTGAGGTTGTCCGCTATACGAAGCCTTCCGCGTACCATTGAATTCGCAATCGCCGCCGTTCTCCTGAATGTTACAGCCCCAGGAGCCTGGGGTAGAGCTCCCCACTTTTGGGTTAATACTCCGATTGTTAGACACCTGACCTATAGTACTACTTGGAACATTTGTGCCGGGATTATTAGACCCTTTGTGGGTGGTATGCCCATTGCTGTCAGAAACCGGCCAGGCACCGTGGTTGCCATTCATGCTCAAAGTGCTTGGATTCACAACTCCGTTCATCGAACCGCTGACGGCGCCCCAAGCGTTCATCCTGTTGTGCCTACTGTCTGATTTGCTATCGGCGCCATCTTGGCATGTGCTTATCATGGGTCCGTGAGTGACACCCCAAGGCCCATTAATACTTCCATTGCCTGCATTATTGCTGTTGCTGCCGACCAAAAGCTTGCTCTGAGAACTGTGCCCAATGCCATTCCTTATGGTATCCATCTCCCCTACGGCGTCTCCGAATGGCGCAATGTGGCTTTTCTCCGCTCCAGAGTTTGTGGTGGAATCAATATCCATACATTCTGGCTCTACGTCCGGGCCGCTTTCTGTGATAGATGGCCACGCTTCTTTGTCCGTGCCGTCTACAATAACCTTATCCCAATTTGAGCCAGAATCACCGTTGGAAGAGACTGATCCCCAGTGGGAACTTTCATAGTGAGATCCTAGACTCCCGTGATTGATATCTGGGGAAACAGAAGCACAAAAGCATGGACATCAGTACAGTCATCGGTGGTCCGGCGTCTACATACATGTCACCCAATATTCCCAGTCTGCGATGCATTAAAGACGACCCACGACCACTGCAAAAACCAAACACGTCATTTACAAAGTAGAAAAGCAAAGCGTTCTAGAAATGCTACACGGGCAAAGCGTATGCGATGGCCGTTCTGCTTCATACATAGAAAAAAAAAAAAAGAAGGGGGGTAAATTATCTAGGGCGCAATTTTTGGAAGTCTCTGTAGTGGTAATTGAATTAAAAAAAAAAAAATAATAAAAATCTAAGATTTGGGGTGAAAAAAAAATAAATAAAAGGCCAGTTGACATGCAGCAGAAAAATCTACTGCAAAAAAAGTAAATAAAAAAATATAATTAAATATATTAAAGTATTCACACCCCGTCAGCTTTTCCACACTACACCCAATAACTTAAATGTATTTTATATGATTTACACAAAGCAGCAAGTATGTGTGAAGTGTAAAGGAAATGATTCAAGGTTTTATAATTACTTTAAAAATATGAATCTAATAACTGTGACGCGCATTTGTATTCAGCCCCCTGTAGTCGGATACCCCTAAATAAAATCTGGAGTGACCAATTGTCTCCAGAAGTCACATAATTAGTATATTGCGTCCACCAGGGTGTAACTTGTTCTCAGTATAACTACAGCTGTTCTGTGAAAGCCTTAGGGTTAGAGTTTTGTGTGAGAACATTAGGGATCAAATAGCATCATGAAAACTAAGGAACACACCAGACAGGTCAAGGATAAAGTTGTGGAGAAAAGTCAAGCCGGGTTAGGTTATAAAAAATAGCTCAAGCTGTGAACATCTTGTGGAGCACTGTTCAATATATCATCCAAAAATGGAAAAAAGTATGGCACAACTGCAAATCGACCAAGACATGGCCGCCCACCTAAACAGACAGCCCAAGCAAGGAAAGCACTAATTAGAGAAACAGCCAAGAGGCCCATGATCACTGGAGAAGCTGCAGAGATTCACAGCTCAGGTGGGAGAATCTGTCCACAGGACAACTATTAGCTGTATACTCCACAAATCAGGTCTTTAAGGAAGAGGAAGCAATTTTTGAAAGCCATAAGTCCCTATCAGTTTGTAAAAAGCCATGTAGAGGACACAGCGAGCATAATGAAGAAGGTTCTCTGGTTAGAGGAGACCAAACTAGAACTAAATGCAAAATGCTATGTGTTGCAAAAAACTAACACTGCACATCATCTTGAAAAATCCATCCCCACCGTCATACATGGTGGTGGCAGCATTCTGCTGTGAGGAGGCTTTTCTTAAGCAGGGACAGGGAAACTGTTCAGAGTTAATGGATGGAGCTATATAGAGGGCAATCCTGGAGGAAAACCTGCTAGAGGCTGAAAAAGACTTGAGACTGAGGGGCAGGTTCACCGTCCAGCAGTACAACAACCCCAAACATCCTGCCAGAACTACAATGGAGGGTTTAAATCAAAGCACATTCATGCGTGTGAACGGCCCCATCACAGTCCAGACGTAAATCAGTGAGAATCTGTGACAAGATGTGAAAATGGCCGTTCACAGAAGTCTCCATCCAATCTCACTGAGCGAGTGTGCAAATAAAAAAGGGGCAAAAATGTCTCCTCTAGACGTGCAAAACTGGTAGAGACAGACCCCAAAAGACTGGCAGCAGTAACTGCAGCGAAAGGTGGTCCTACAAAGTACTGACTCAGGGGGGGCTGAAAACAAATGCACATACAATGACATTTTTACAATATTTAGAAAACCCTGCATCATTTCCTTTACACTTCACAAATACTTTGTGTTGTCATCACATAAAATCCCAATAACAAAAAACATTTCGTTTTGGGTGTAACGTGAAAAAGAAAAATGTTGAGATGTTCACAGGGTATGAGTACTTTTTCACAGCACAAGGTAAACGGACAGGATAAACCCATATTCGAGAAGGAGAAAAAAAAACTAAAAACCATGCAGAGATGTGGAGGGAGGGATTTTACTTCCTATCTGTTCTCTTGAAATAAATAAAATAAAAAAGAACAAAAAAAGGAGGAGGCGGATGGGGGAAAGACTTCATTTCTCTGGAACAATCCCGAGAGTCTGAATGCGTACCTAAAAAAACATCCAAAAAGCTCCTAGCAACAGGTCCTAAACTGCAGCCGCCAGCTATTCATGTAACAAAACACAGATTCCAGCGGCACTAAATCATGGAGTAAAAATAACCCCATATTGTAAACAGCCGCGGTGACGCAGGGCCGAGGGGAAGGGACGACGGGGTGCAGGCGGGATCAGCCACCGCTCCGCTGCATCTGGGATCCTGCCAGTCTCTACAATAGGAGCCAACGCTATGTAGCTACCTTGTGCTCTACTGTTCCCAGTTATCAGCCACTTCACTTAGGGCAGGGTTATCCATGGCTTCCTAAATTTAAAAAGGGTCGTACAGGACTGTCCAATCTGTGGGGGTCCGACATGGCGCACTGCCACCAATCAGCTGTGTACAGATCCGTAACAGCACAGCGCCGTACACTGCGTAGTGGTCGTTCTCTGGTACTGCAGCTCCACTCCAACTGATGTGAAGAGGAGTCGAGCAGCAGCACACAAGAACGACCACTGCGCAGGTTACGGAGCAGTGCTGCTCCGGCTCTGAACGCTATGTATAGCCAACCGCCGCTGGTCACCGGTAGAGTTGGTGCGAATCGATTTAACAGACCAGATCCATCGACCATGCAAGAAATCTCTGGCCGTTCTTAAATAGCATCCGAGGCTCTTCCTGCGATTCGCTAGCCTGACATGATGCATCTGTGATGCCAGGCCAATTAATCAAAGCAAGAACCGTGGCTGCAGTCAGGCGAGAGTCGTCTCACGACCAGAGATCACCGGCATGGTCGCTGGACTTAGCCCTGTGTATCGATGCCGGTGTGAGCCCCACCGATCCGACATGGCTTACCTATCCCCTTATGGATAGGTCATGAATGTATCAGCTTTGGACAACCCCTTTAAATGTGCTGTAGTAGGCACTGATAGCCCCTATTGGTGGAAGTAAAAAACATCCTTTAATAGTGCTGGAGAGCAGCTTTTCTTAATTCTTAGGGCTCACACACACGTCTGGGAAAATTGGTCTGAGCACGGACCGGCCGCGGGTGTCCTGTCACACTCAGGTCGGGAGACCCAGGACTAGTCCGTGCTCGGACGTCTGCATGAGCCCTTTAAATTCCGTAATGAATAGCAAAAAAAATTCACTGTGCCGTGGATGAGAGGGGCCTCGTTCGCAGAAAAGGAGGGCGGTGGATCCTTTTTTCCAATTTCCTATAACTTTAACACAATCGAGCTCGGCTTGTCAACACCTTGTGTGTCTTTAGCTGCAGCTTCGGAAGCGACTGCCAAGATCAGACGGAGCAAGTGACCGACCAAACAGACCGCTCGGGAGGAAATGCTTCGCCACAAGATGAAGGCCGCCATAATGAGACGTGAAATGTATGCACAGCTCGTAAACTCCGGCTTGTACAAACAGGCCCCGACGCCGCACAACCACACTCAGAACATCCACAGGAACGTGCAAAACACCAGAGCCCAGAAAACAATCCCGGAAACATCATTAGCCCACCCCAGGCCAAGTCTGGTTGTCAGGACGATGCAAAAAAAAAAAAAAAAAAACAAATAATGCAAAGAAGCGATAAGGATGATGGGTTATGTAGTCATTTCTTCAGGGCTTCCTATTACAGGCGATGCAAACGCAAGGCCTAATGAAGTCCAAAAAAGAAAAATACCAAAACACACAGAAGGGCCTTTCCAATGACAGAATTGTGAATGCAGCTCTGAGGCATCATGCAATTTACTTTTAACAAAGTCATTCCAATTTTTAATGTAAAATGATTATACAAATATAATAATAATACAGCCTCTCTGTATTTAAAGGGGTCATTCCCATCTTCACATATGGAAATTTTGGGACAGTGCTTGTAAAAACAAAAACACTTTTGCCATTTACTCCTCATTAAAAGTTGCAGCCATTTTTTGAGAAACTTGTTTACAGCTAGTTGCCTTGGATACCGACCATCCTTGCTTTTACTGCTCCGAAGCAACAAAAGAAACCTTGTAAGCACTGAGCATGTTCTATTGTCTGGCAGAAGTGGTCGGTCTCCACGGTAACGGGCTGTAAACAAAAGTGTTAATTTATCCAAAACTTAAATTTTCTCCTGTAGAGACGCTGTACTGGAATTGAACACTGTGCTGCTGGGTCTTCCCACAGATCACAACTGATCACTAGAGATCCTGGCAGCGCTGGAGCCATAAAATCAGATTTTCTGTGGCAGATTTCATAAAGCAGATAATCCCAGGAAAATGGTTTGTTTTTTAGACCATTACCTCCTTCATATAAAGATATTAAAAAAAATATATATAGGATTGTGCAAACCAATGCTATTTTGCAAAATGCATTCAGAGCCATGCAAGCAGTTTACAAGCCGCGGGCAGCAGAAGCAGGACGCCGCTAGCACACAGGTCACATGGACGGCAAGCAGCCAATTAACCACAAGCAGGAAGCGCATTATTATTAAAAGAAAAAAAAAAAAGAAAAATCAGGCTTGAAAAAAATACAAAATTCACCTAGCTGATTAGGGGAGTGGCTGACCAAATCCCGAATGGGAGGCATGCCTACGGGAAAGCAAGAAATGGAAAACAAAACGTTATTTCTGTGTCCGGCCGATGCCACAACGGTCAATCCTGATGCAGTAAGAGACAGGAAGCGGCGGATTACATTACAGCAGAGCCCGATACAATTACCGGGTCGCTTACCAAACGTCAGCGGTGAAAGACATTTACTTTCCCAGGAAGTCGGAGGCGCGTCATGCACAAAAATAATTCAGCCTGGCTACTGAGCGCCGTACACCCACTAACCTGACCAACAATGACAACTGGAATCGCGAACATCACTTTACCCAAACGCTAAGGTCTAGAGGTGCCCATACACCTTAGATACTACCTCATACCTTAGATCAGGGGTCCTCAAACTACGGCCCGCGGGCCACATGCGGCCCGCGGAGGATTTTTATCCGGCCCGCCGGGCTGTGAGCAGAGGAGAGCGGTGTCAGCGCCTGCTCCCTCCCGCTCGCTCAGGGCCCCGGCAGCCGGATACTTACCTCTCCTCGTGCCTCCGCTGTCTTCCTGGTGCGCGCTCCCTGTGACGTGTCAGGTCAGAGGGTGCGGTGACGTCTTTACACCGCGCCCTCCCCTGAGCCATCACAGGCAGCGCAGAGCGGAGCGACGCTGGAATACAGACCTGAGCAGCGGCAGCAGGTGAGGAGGAGGGAGGTGAGTATTGCATTTATTTATTTATTTATTTTTTAATGTATGGAGGCATGAGGCATTATAACGGGAGGGGAGTGACATGCTGCATGGGGCATTATAACGGGAGGGGAGTGACATGCTGCATGGGGCATTATAACGGGAGGGGAGTGACATGCTGCATGGGGCATTATAACGGGAGAGTGACATGCTGCATGGGGCATTATAACGGGAGAGTGACATGCTGCATGGGGCATTATAACGGGAGAGTGACATGCTGCATGGGGCATTATAACGGGAGAGTGACATGCTGCATGGGGCATTATAACGGGAGAGTGACATGCTGCATGGGGCATTATATGGGGGGGGGGTGACATCCTGAAAGGGTCATTATAAAGACGGGAGTGATATCTTGCATGGGGCATTATATGGTGGGAGAAAGGGACATCCTGCATGGGGCATTATATGGGGGGTGACATCCTGCATGGGGCATTATAAGGGGGAAATAGCCTGCCTATTGAGGACATTTACCTGCCTACTGAAATACCGGTTTATCTAACTTTACTTGTTCTTCATTTTAAATATTGTATTTGTTCCTGTATTGTTTTTTTACGTCAAAATAAGATGTGCAGTGTGCATAGGAATTTGTTCATAGTTTTTTTAAAAAAACTATATTCCGTCCCTCCAATGGTCTGAGGGATAGTGAACTGGCCCAGTGTTTAAAAAGTTTGAGGACCCCTGCCTTAGATACTAGCATAGTAGGGAGAAAGAGCCTGATTCCAGGGATGTGTCACTTATTAGGCTGTGTGCTGTAGTTGTCAGTGTTTTATCAGCAGGAGATCACCACTAGAGGACTAAGCCAGTCAGGTTGATCTGTGTAATCCCGCCCACTGCACTGATTGGAAGATTCCTGACAAGCTACCAATCAATGATGTGGGCGGGGTCATACAGGGATCAGCATTTGAGCACTGCTACAGTTACAGAAGAAAACAAGGATTTTATCAAAACTGTACCAAGCAGTCCAGTAAGTGATACATTGCTGGAATCAGGCTCTCTGCCCCTACAACACGCTGCTCTCATAAAACCTGCTGATTGAGTCCCTTAAACAACATATCACAAAATAATAAATAAAAAAATGTAGGCTTGCTGGGAGCCCCAATGATCATGGCAATGGGGGTCTCAAACGCCGGTGTGAATGAAATGGCAGTAAGCATGTGCGACCATAACAATTCATTGACTATAGAAGTGTTGGTTGCACACGTTTACCACTGCTTCATTCTCATAAGGGACTTTACGGCCCTCCATTCATGGATTTGATGGGGGTCTCAGCAGACAGATTACCCATTTATCATAGATTAATCATCTACCTGGTAAATAAGTGATAAATGTTAATTAAACAACCCCTTTAATCCAATGTATACGGCAGCCACAACGATTGCAGCATGACAAACACAAACCCAGAGTATATCTGGTCCCAGGAGAATGGAAAATAATTAAGAAAGCAACAGATAACGATATTAAATGAAATAAATACTCCGGGATACCAAACCAACCTGTCCTCAACATTACAACTTTCCTTAATGCACAAAACTACAATAGATGGCAAATCCACCGGAAGAAACAGTCACTTTCCCGAACCACCGGCATCCAATCTGATCCACTCAGGTAAAGAGCATTTCCAGGAGCCGAGATGCCATATATTTCAGCTTCCGAGCACTACACGCATTATATGCCAAGTGCAGGGCCTATATATTATTAATACGTTCATTTAAGCCTCACTACGCTACTTGTCGTAACATCAGAGTACATGGACGGTCTTACCAGCTCATAGCACTAAGCATGTAATAAACAAGGGGACGTCCAAACTTAGGGTCCCACATCCACGGCAAACCTCCTGTAGTGGAGAACCCTAAAACCCGCATATGTTTCATAGTAAATCTCATTTTCCAGCTGCTGCAAAATTCCAACTCCAAAACTTTTCTAGGACATAAACGCTGCGTTACCTGTCTGATTTACGTCCAACGCGTGCTCCTCGCACAGCACAGCGCCGCTCACTGACTCTTGCTTTAATACTTTAGTGGCTAAGCCCAGACTGGCTGCGATGCCGGGAATATGTGGTCCACGCTTCACAAGAGGCTTCTGTTCCTGGTGCCGGAATCGCGGTGGTACTTCACGGGCAGGATAACGTGACACCAGTTGCTGCTGCGGACCGACTGCTGAGGGCTGCTTGGCATTATTATTCTGAATGCTGGTTACGGTGGAAATGCCACTGTTCCCATTGACAGGCTGAGGCTGGCTTAGTATTTGTTCTGGCACTGCACGGGGAACAGAAGGGACAAGAATTAGTCATTATATGGTGTAAATGCAATTCATGAAAACCACCAAACGTACCAACCAGGTCTTAAAGCACCTGTACCACCATCTGCAAGTTGCTTAAAAAAAAATAAAAGGTTTATTATATAAAATAAAAATATTACATTTTTATCATTTTAAATATTTATTTTATATAATAAAAATCTAACAAAATTACATAAAATAAAATTATATAAAATAAAAATATATTTATTATTTTTATATGGTAGTATTTTACACAATTTTTATTATGTAATAACAAATATTTGTTTTTGTTTTTACATTATATAAATTAATAAAAAAAAATATAAAAAATACTTTTGTAATTGAATAAAAAATATTTATATTATTTGTGTTATTACATTATATAATAATAATTCTTTCCTCACCATCCGCGGCTGTTGTATGTTATTGTCTGCAGCCAGTGAGTTGATGGCACAAGCCGCTGAGCTCACAGATTGTCTGCAGCGCTGTTGATTTGATGTGATGTCAGCACTGCAGACAATAACAGGCTCTGGGAGCAGCGACGAAGACTCCGCGCTGAACCAGGGGAGGATGAGTAAAGCACAGTGTGATCCCCTTTAATACATGTGAATGTCCCTATATACTATATAGCTCAATCCTATGTATATTGCACACCCTGAACCTGTTATCCTGGTGATCTGACTTCGGAGAATGGGTATGCAATAATGATGGATATCATACGGAAGCAGACTATGCCATACAGACGGAAAAAAGTTATGCCTTGTCATACTGGTGTATGAGACTCATACCTATGGAAAGGTTCACAATGCATGTCAGTCTGAACTGAACCATTACAGGCCCTTCAGTAACATCCCCCATTGCAGGTGACATTTAATCATGAACGGTTGAATAGATCGGCCCGGTACAACAGCAGCGTCTGTACAAGGCCGAGGTTTCCGTGTTCATTGTATGAATTGTAGAGAATACTGCAGCGAGGGTATAAGCCCAGACACAAAGCACAGTCCTAGCAGGGCAGAGATACCCACAAATCCAGTGCGGCCAGAAAGCCATCGCTCTTCTGTGCCGCTCAGACTCTCCCCAATCATCTCTGCCGAGCGCAAATCTCAAGAACGAAGTGTCAAGGATGCAAGAAAACGCAATTTACACTACTGTGGGCATCAGACGCCATTTATCGGAGGCCTCCGTATTGTGGATGTTAACCACGATATGATCAGATGTCCAGGCTGCCTCTTGTATCCTGAGCTGACGCTCGCTGCCTCCTGCTTCAGGCCGATTACTTTATCTCCTTAAGACCGAGTCTACGCCCAGTAAATCTGGCAATATACCAGGCAACCGCGTCGCTCACAAACACAGCGGAGGCCAAGGGGCTGACCGTACGAAGAGCTGCCCATGTTAATAGGAGGGCAAATTAAACGCAGAGGGTGGAATGCTGCAAACTACAACTCCCAGCATGCCTTATTAAAGGTAGGATGTTTTAATCCTGCAATCTGTAAGCCTGCTGGGAGTTGTAGTTTTGTCCCATGTGCCGGGCTGTAGGTAAACTTTTATAAAAGGCGCTGACTGACTTGCAGCGAAATTTCCATTTGCAGCAGATTATGAGTCAGTGGACAGGCACGCACCGAGTATAAAGTTATGTAAGGAAGCAGCGCGGCATCCCTCCCTCCTGTCAGGTCCGCTCTGCATGTAAACCTCATTACCCTGCAAAAAAAAAAACAACCTGTCCAACGAGGGGACAGAAATCTACAACATAAGCAAAATCTAGCTGATCAGGTCACTGGACATGTCTGGAAAGCTTCACCTTATGCAAAGGGAAAAAAGTAGCGTAAGCGCTCCCACAGGAAGAGACCTGCCAATTCCACCCTTATTAGGATCGCGCCTATAGACCTGAAGGCAGTGCTCACCTATGACGCGCATCGCTGCCCGCGTCCCTCGCGCCAGCGTTTTGTTTGAGTCTTTGCTTTGTGAAAGGCACATTAATAGGAGAAGGAAGAAAAAAAAAACAGAACGGAGACAAAAACAAAAAACAATGTAGACCCAAACCTGACGGAAATCCAAGGAGGAAGCCTGGAAGACACCAATTACAGAGCGGCGACCCAAGGAAAGACGTTTCCAACTCCTGTTGCTTTCCCACTCTGCGGATTTCATGAGAAAATGGAGGAGAAGCATGGTGTCATTTTACTCCTGTGAAAGCCCTGTTTGCCAACTCCTCCTGACGGAGGGGCCCGTTCGGACAAAGTCTCCCTCCCCTCTAGTAAATAACGGCAGCTGTCTGAGCATTAATACTGCTAGTGAAAACAGCTCCGTACAATGGGCGAGGGGGCGCAAACTGCGGGTGACTTGACGCCGCCACCACCGCCGCGCTCCTCTGACGGAGGGGCCCGTTCGGACAAAGTCTCCCTCCCCTCTAGTAAATAACGGCAGCTGTCTGAGCAGTAATACTGCTAGTGAAAACAGCTCCGTACAACGGGCGAGGGGGCGCAAACTGCGGGTGACTTGACGCCGCCACCACCGCCGCGCTCCTCTGAAATTAAGGAGCTTGACAGTTCGGGAATGCTGGGGTAGGGGAGCGCACGGACGACGTCTGGCTGTAGAGGCGGCACACACAATGTGCTGCACTGGAAAATGCACTGCAGAAAAAAGAAAAAAAAAAAAATGTCTGCAGCTTTGGTCACAGCGATCCGCTCTGGAAAATATCTTCAAGTGATTAACTCACTGAGGCCAGGACTGCGGAGCCTGGCTACAGGCGGCCATTGTCAGGGGTGTCGGGCGTTTTATACAGAATTCCCGCACTGAGACTTTAACCCCGTGGAGGCCAAAGGAGACTAGAGTGCGGCTGGCGATGCTACGAGCAACACTGAACTGCATGCCAGCCTAAAACAGGTGGGCTTTTGGTTGGGGGAAAGTAAGCCAATGACAATGGCAGCAGGTACAATGCATTCTGGAAAAAAAAAAAGTGGAAGTTCCAGCTCTGATCGTGCTGGCAAAATGCTGATGAATAGGAACTGCCCACTCAAAAAGTGTTATGCTCTGTAACTTTCGGCGAGTGCTGATACACGGCATGTGATCGTAGAGCTTTCTGCAATTAGCAGCTCCATAGTAAACAGCGATTAGCTCTCAATGGGAAACAAAGAAGTAAAAGTGACAAACATCCCGCACTACATCTGTAATGTGGTCAGCAAGAAAATACAGTCACTCCCAAACAGAGGAATGGCAGGACAACGGCGACGAGCGGCATTCACTCCAACAAAAGGGCTGGCATGAGCGAAAACGGACCCCTAGGGGAGGCAACAAAGGCCGTCCAGCCTCCATACACAAAGCTTAAGGGAAAGGGATATCAGAAGCAGGAAGAGAAGATGGCCGACCGTCCGATGTATATGGGGCCGCCCGACATACAAAGCCAGATATGTTATATGTCTAAAGGTGACCAGAGGGACGCGTCCCCCCACCCCCAAATCAGAACACATGCTGAGACAAGCATTCATGTGTATGGGGGGCAAGGAGACGTTCAGGAGAGGGGAGCTGTATGGCCACCGAAACGCCTGAAGCCTATAAATGGCCATACAGACAACCGCCGACCACTCTCTCCTAATCGCCTCAACTCACAGGCACTCTCTGTTCAGCTGAGCATGTAATGACTGACGGTCTGCTCTCCTCATCTACATGTCTCACACTGGTAACGCCCCCTTTCATTTAAAATACGCTCTAGAGGCGGAGTCTTAGGGAGACCCTTGTCCCGCCCATAGATCTTCAAAGCTCAGTTACAAGTTAAGAAAAACAATGTGGATTTCTCTGGAATAAGACATAGGATCGCAGATATTAAGGTGTGATTTTATTCAGCTCTTATTGACGGCTTAGGAAGGTCGATCCTACTGACAGATTCCCTTTAATGTGTGTGGGTCAGTCAAACCCCCTGATTTGGGTGGAGAGGGATGACAATCTCATGTCCTTAGGTGCTGCAAATCTTGAGGAAAATAAGGGCATGTTCACATACGGCGTGCTTTTTTCCCCCGCATGAAAATGGCAGGCGTTGGTGATTGCAGAAAAAGTGTTGAGTATGTTAGGCGGGTAAAGAAAAATCATGAAAAAAATGTGTCTGTCTGACTAGTCTTGTGTGGCTTGGTCTTTGGCGGCTTATATATTTATTTTATTTTACGTCCGCCCGTTTGTACAATACATTGCAATACCAAAGTGTTGCCCATGGTCAAATGACAGGTCTGTAAACTACCCACAGATTTCAGCGGGGCCTCCTCATGCCACGGCTGTACCATTGGCACCCCGTAATGGCAACCTGGGTGGGCTGGTGGACGAGTGGAAGCACCCTCCCCTATTTAACCACCTAAACGCCATCATTGCTTTGATCGCTGCCATTAAAGCAGGCTCCGGCTGTGTATGGAGCGTGCTACATTTATAGCGAATGTCAGGAAGTCAAAAATAACGTGATCATTTTCCAACATTTGCTACTTTGCTCAGTTTATCTTCGGTGAATGGGCAAATGGGTTTTAGAGCAGGAGGACCTGAGCGGCTCCGTCGTTGGGGTGGCCACTGGGGAAAAGCAGGGACAGGGAATACTATAACTACCAAGGGGATAAATCACCCTAAAAGCTAAATATACAGATAGATGGACGTCCAGAGGTTTATCCTGTGTGCGCGGACGTGCTACAATAGTTATAACCACAGCAGATGAGACATTGCTTTCTATTACATATTGTCGGCTGCCTCTTTCCGCGGTGACTGGATGTTATAACATATTACACAATCGGCCACGGTTCTGATTTATTACAACTAAAACCAGATCTGTCATCTGCAGCTACATATTACCCACGGCCTAAAGCTTTTCATGGAAAGTCAAACAGTGTAAACCTCGTACGGTGATGTAACAGCGAATAATAACAGTCAAGAGACCAGAAAACACACAACTGAGAGAGTCCATTCATCACTGCACAAATAAGCCGCCGAGAGCCGGGAGACCCAGCCGCCGAGAGCCGGGAGACCCAGCCGCCGAGAGCCGGGAGACCCAGCCGTCACCACCGCTCAATGTGACCACTGTGCAACAGCAATTACTGGGCAACCGTATTAGACACCGACATCTTCAGACACATGAAGAATAATAATAATACCAACAAAAACATTCACTAAAATACATGTGTAAAACATCACACTACTTGTACTGATCCGATTATACCCCAGTGCTGCGCGCACTGTTCTGCTGGTGCAGTCACTGTGTACATACATTACGGATCCTGTACTGATCCCGAGTTACATCATGTATTATACCCCAGAGCTGCACTCACTATTCTGCTGGTGCAGTCACTGTGTACATACATTACATTACTTATCCCAGGGCTCGACAAACCCAGGCGCCTGGTCGCCAGTGGCGCCTAGAAAATGTTGCCTGGTGCTTGAGGAGTTGAGAAAAAAAAAAAATTACTCTCAATCCAATCCCACCTCCTGCACGGAGTCATCCAATCGGAGGAAGCAGGGACAGTATCGCTCAGGCCGCCTTCTCCACTTTGCTCCGCCCCCCTTATGCTCCGGGACTGGACAGGGAGAGTTGGGTTACGGGGGAAGGATCGCTGTGGCCGGGGGCCCGTTCTCATCTCCCGCTACCTGTGTAAGTACATACAAAGGCCGTGCTCCCCGGGGAGACGCCGTGTGTGAGGGGGTCTATATGTACATACAGTGTGTGCCCCACCATCCCCCCTCCCCAGCCGCGTACAATGAGGCCGCAGTCGTGCAGCCGCCGCGCTGCACATTCGCTGCCCGTGGTATTGTGTGAGGAAATTCTCGTCTGCTGTGAGTGCGGCGATTGGAACCTGATGGCCGGGAGGGGGTAGCGCTGCACGGCTGCACAACCGCCTGCGGCCGCCAGGTGGCGCTCCGCCGAGTGCTGCGCACAAAGCAGCGCGAGGGGCAGCAAGACAAACATCAGCCTCTGTCCATGGTGATCGCCCGCCGCTGACCCCTCCTCTGTGGCCGCTGAAGCACTGCCCGGTGTGTAATGCTGCAGTGTCCCCAAAATCACATGGCCACACACTACATACGTTACCCAGCAACCCCCTCCAATGTGTGTGTTATTAAAAGGTCTTCATTTTACTTGCAATCATCAGCTGCAGTATATGCAGCACTGTATATACTGCAGTATATATGTATGTACATTGGTGTACATATGTATATCCACCAGTATATATGTATATCGTGCTGTATATACAGCAGTGTCTCTATGTATATACATCATTGTATATATGTATATACACCTGTGTATATATGTATATACCCCAGTCGCTATATCTATATACTATAAAAAATTCTGGCTCCTAAATTCTGAACAACTTTGTCGACCCCTGACTTATCCTGTACTGATCCTGAGTTACATCCTGTATTATACTCCAGAGCTGCACTCACTATTCTGCTGGTGCAGTCACTGTGTACATACATTACATTAGAATTATACAGCCACTTTAAGAAAGCAGAGAATAACAGATGATCTCAGTAAATGGCAGGACTGTAAATGATCGGCTATATTACATTGCAACTCTGAATTATACATTTATGCAAACAGGGAAACAACCAGCATACATAACCCTTTACTCCTAAAAAAAAAAAAAAAAAAAAAAAAAAGAAAGAAAAAAGTTTTCTAACATTTTTGTAGTGAATAGCAAAAGCAGGGCTTACCTTTGTTTATTTGATCAGAGGCCTAGACAGAGGGGAAAAAAAAAAAAAAAAGATTAAAATATTGTGTTATGAATGACATTATCAGATCTTGATGACTGTCTGGGGGGGGGGGGGGCCACAGCCTGCAGTATAGGGGGCAGATCATTCTGCCTTTACAGGTAGAATTGCACAGGGAGACGCATGAGGGAGCAGAGAACAGGTGAGGGAAATCGGCTTACCTTCTTAGAGGCGGCTTCCTTCTTTTTCTTATCGTTCTTTCGGGATTTCTTTTCTTCCATCAACTGTACTTCCTTCACGTGCGCTGTGCCCCTAAAAGCAGAAAAGCGTCACAAACTGTATACGAGACGACACAGGGAGACCAAAACATTGTACAATGCATGGACAGCATTCAGTAGACTTAAAAAGGGAATGGGTCATGAAGACCACCCGAAACACAAACTATTCTCTCTCCACTTGGTTCCAAAGCATTACTAAAATAATTAAATAGAAAAACCCATACACCCCTCCTGGACTATTACCAGTGCCCCTCACAAGGCTACCCGCTTCTTCAGGTGAGGGGCGTCTCAGCTGGATGAAACTAACAGTCTCTTGGTTCTTTCTTCCAGCTAAAATGGATAAGCCACAGACGCCAAGAAAGCAGAGGGGAAAAATTGGTAGCAGAATGGAGGAGATGTATGTATGTGTAATATTGAGGTTGTCTCTTCTCATTTTTAAATATAGCATTACCATGTGCTCAAAGAAAAAAAAAGTGGACACACTTTTTAAATTTATAATTTCCTAGCTGCAAATAAAAATAAAAAAAATAGGGATCAGTCCTAATGTTAGTCGGAGGTGCCAGGTACTAGAAATTGCTCACATTTTCTGAATTTGGCTGCCCCAACGTTTACTTGTGAAATAACGGCGCGATCTCCCCTCGGCAGTACGGCAGAGCAGCGCTCTTAAGATTCTCTCTTCTACTTATTTAGCAATTAATAAGGAGGGAAAACATCTTCATTACACAGCTGAGCGCTCAGAGGAGACCATTCCTCTTTAATTATGAAGGCCTTTAAATTGCCAGGCTCTGAAACCAAAATTGTAGAAAGATTAAGCGTGCCCTTTGATAATTCCCTCCCCTCCATTGCTGGCTGGTCTCCGGACCACTACAATAAGACAATTGTTTCCCCCGTTCCAGGCAGATCTGGAGTAAATAGTCGCATTTAACCACTTGCTGCAAGAGCGGCTCGCCAGAGATTAGACGGGGATTACTGCGAGGTTCGGAGATGGAAATGGCTTGTAGCAGATATTCTGTGGCCGGTACGGGCGTTCCTCCTGGAAATGTCTGGATAATCAGACAGCTGAGTTACCTTGTTGGTGAGGTGTGGACTGTCCACCATGTAGGTAAACTCTCCACTGACAAGGGGTACGGTCATCTTATACATAAGCCAGAGACACTACTTGATCTCAGCCGTTGGACGTCTCTTGCACTCAGGTCCCTTCGCTACGACCTCTGTTTTGATTTTATTGGAGTCTTATCTAAATTCAAAAACGATTATCCCCCCCGTGTGATAGAGCTAAACCCGTACACAGGAAATCAAATGCATAATTTGCTGTCAATTCAGTCCCAGCCTCTCATCTGTGCGGTAATAGCAACCACATATCAGGATCAAAGTCCCAGCGCCGACCCTGCCGTCAGACAATGTACAACTACTAGACAGAAAACACGACAGGGCGATAAGCAATCACAGGTCAGGGCTCCTAATTCAAGACCAATGGCAATGTGAGAGCAATCCTGCAAGACCCCCATACACAATAGACTAAAGTTGACTGAACCTGCAGATATATCAGTAGGAATGGTCAACAGTCTAATGTGTGTGGGGGTCTTCTGACTCTACCCCAACATATAATGTAGATTTCGAAAGGCAGATCTTTTTGTTATCGCGGCGGCTCCCCCCTCAGCAGAGGGGCCAGGAAGCGGCGGCTCCCCCCTCAGCAGAGGGGCCAGGAAGCGGCGGCGGCTCCCACATAGAGAGAACACGAGCGCCAACGTTCCTGTGTATAGCAGACTTGGAAGACACAGCCATCAGCTAAACAACTGTTTGGCCGACAGCCATCTAATGTGTATGGGGGTCTTAGTTTTACAATCAGTGGATGCAAAGATCAGTAATGCTAATACATGGGCTCAATATATAAACACTTATCTGTATAGTCTATGAAGTAACAAGGTTTAGGGCTGACTTTAATAATCGGCTGAGGCTGATCAGATCATTTATGTGAGCCGACAAACCCCATGATTATAGGCAGCATATTGACCAATGTACTACAGTTTACAGAGGGCTGATCGACTTGTCATATCGGCATTGGTTAAGGCCCCATACGTACCTACTTTTAGACAGTGTTAGTAAGTGTGGGCCTGTTTGTTTTGTTTGCTTGGTCTAGATACAGATAAAAAGTCCAAGGGTCGTCTGTTCAGGTTCATTAGCAACAACAAACTGTATCTAGGAACAGATAATGGGCTGATAACAGCGAAGGAGTTAAAGCGCATTAACACCATTTAAACAGTCAACCAATAAATTGCTCCCATAGCTTACCGGGTATGCTTTGGGGGATTTCAGGGAATCAGAGGGGCTTCCTATATAGTTGTTTAAGAATATCCCAGCACAACTCTGGACAGGAGCAGACCCTGCAGAGGGGATGACGATACCCACGGTTATTACATCGCAGTACCCGCCAGCAGAAATCATAGCGCTGCTCTAAACCTTGCATGAAAACCACCAACGCCAGTGTCCGCTTGGCAATAAGCCTGAGGTTTTCCACGGTCTTCACATTTGTACACATGCATGAATATACAGCCGCTATAAAAAGACAAAATCCATGAGTCGCCTG
The DNA here is from genome assembly GCF_046119375.1 of Phyllobates terribilis. Lineage (NCBI taxonomy): Eukaryota > Metazoa > Chordata > Amphibia > Anura > Dendrobatidae > Phyllobates > Phyllobates terribilis. Next base: position 372,372,961 of record NW_027362769.1, read on the forward strand.
TCACAATTCAGGCAGTATAGTGACATGGGGAAGGGCCAGCTGTGGATACACTCATTCATTGCCAGGAGTAACTGCACAGACTCAATGTAAAGATATTTAAGATTTTGGACTCTTATGTTTGCCATATAAAGAGTTACATGCAGTCGATTATAACAGAAAGCAGCTCCACAACCCAGTACAAAACATGCAGCAATGTAATAAAAGAAAAAAAAATGCTCCAGCGCGGCTCTGATGTGCCCGCCACTCGGGTGTCCAAGTTTTGTCTGTTCCATCTGTGGGGAGAGAGAAGTGTTTTGGGATGAAATGGGTTTTTAGAAAAAAAAAAAAGCCTGTACCCATGCAGGAGCGAATCTACACATGAAGGACGGTGAGATCTGCTGCAAAAGTAGGAAAATGAGAGGATTGCGAGCTCAGATTGCGACACTAATGTTTGTGTATGTGGTCGCATCATTACACAAACCTGCTGGATTGTCGCCCACAAATTGCAAACAACTTTTTCTTTGCGGCATTGACTAATGGCCGTTGCTAAATCCAAAGGCAGAGGATATACGGTGTTGCATTACATATCATATTTAATGATTTCCCATCATGACGCGTTGTAGACTCAGACCTGCAGCTTCTGCAAAACAGTGGCGAACGTTTCCAAAACGTGTTGGATTTTGCAAGTCGTAGACTGCAATACTAGTCACGTGTGTCTCGTCAACTTATTTTTTTTTTTTTTACAGTGAAGCTGCCGCCCAGTCGTACGAAACAAACGTTTTATGGCTACAGGACTTGTATGTTAATTGCCGCCGGAGCCTAGGCTTGTGTGGCTCAGATAACTCATTACTCATCTTCACTTTCTGCAGCAAAAAAAAAACAAAAAACTTCTCTGTCCTTGAAGCTTATCTATGCGATACTATCTAGGGAAGAGATTACAGAAGACTCTGCGGAGGAGCAATATCCCAGGTATAGACTCTGCTCTCCACCAACAACAAGCAACCATCGCAGATTTTTCTTTCTTAGCCCTTTTGTAGAATTTACACAGAGACCATGAATAAATCATTTTACAACTCTGCCTTCTCCATGTCGGCTCAACTTTCACTTTCCTTTCTTGATACGTTTAATATTTTATACTGGTGTCTGTGGCTGCTCGGTAGACAGCGAGCAGTATGGGGCGGGGGAGGGGGCGACCGATAAGGAACAGGTACTCCCATCTCATTTCCATGTCTTTACATTGCAATGGCGACGCTGAGCAGGTCGGCGAGCAGTTCATAAATATGCTAATGCGTGCCAGCGGGATGTATACCGGAACAACGCACCGCCACCAGCACAAAGGACGATAAATAGTGTATACCCGCAATAACAAGTGTCACCCAGTCCTCTACAATAAGGAGACATCAACTAATTACACACAAACTGGAATAAGAGGCGGCTGCTCTAAAAGGTAATTACAGGCAAACGTCGGTGGAAACAGAGCGCCGCTATCACCGACACCGCGAGCTTATCCCCTGCCGAAGGGTCTGCGGGAAAGCAATTAGGGACATTCACATGCAAGATTTGGTGCAGAAAATTCTGCCAATTCCCTCCTCGCTGCTCCAGGTGGTCTTACCAGTTTTTGCGAGGGCGCTCCAGCCGTGAGGGCTGATGTCGGCGACATGCACAAGGCAAAAAGGTTTAATTTCCAGACAGGTCCAGGGAAATTAGTAGCCGAGTATAAGTTACTTTATGGTTTTTAAAGGGGTATTTTTGCGGACGGCCATTGACGACACATTATAGGGAAGCTCCATTAATTTCTCTGTACTCCTATAATGCACGCCGCTTTCCCTGCTCATCCACTAGTTGCAGGGGTCCAGGCTCGATAGTGGACAGAGACTCTGAGAAAAAGTGCACCTGCCACTTTTATTAGCTGTCAACACCATGGTCAGCCGATGTCAGGAACACCAGAAGGAGCAATGAGGCTCCCGGGGGTGCACAGAGGGTAAAGTAATGTCCTGTGTACAGAATGGCTCAGTAGGATGTAATTAGCGTATACTATAAGCCAGGGTCACCATGAGCACAAAGCTACCGGACGGCTTATTGACAGCAGAAACTTCTACCTAATCCACGGGCTGATCACCGGCCGATTAGGCACAACTTACAGCAAACATCATCAATAGCGGCAGAGACATAGGCGTCACATGTACACCTTTTTTTTTTTCTTCTGGTGCAATGTTAAATGCTCCTCACAGACAGATTTCCATTCACAGGAGGTACAGGCGAGTAGTAAGTGCCCATTGTGGTGCCATATACACATACATTAATTTTGTGACGTTGGATAACCCCATTATTCCAAACTTGGAATGTATGTACAGGGTAAGCGATAACTTGCTGATAACTAGGGCTCCCACCGATCCTAGAGCTTTAAAATGCCCCATTATAGTCACCGCTCCATTCACGTCTATGGGACTGACGCACATAGACAAGCACAGCTCCAGAGACAATGAACTCTACTCTAATGGGGCATTTCAGGGTCCTAAGCTCTGGAGTGGTAGGGGCCCCCCCATCAGCGGGCACAAATTGAGCTGTTATCACCTACACAGTGGATGGATGATAACTTCGTATAACTGTAAGGCTATGTGCCCACGATGCAGAAATGCTCCAGATTTTTTCCTGAATGTTTCTGTATCTCCCTGGCAGAGAAAAAGCATGCGGATTGTCCATGTGTTTTTCCTGCCAGGGACATGCAGAAGTGAAGTGTTCTTCACATGCACTTCTGCATGCGGGTTGTCAAGCACTTTCCAAGCGATTTTAGCATCACTTAGAAAGTGCTTGACAACTTGGTCACACTATATAAATCCATGCAAACAGCATGGATTTATATAGTGTGACCCCAAAGAATGTCAAAATAAATCTATACTTACCTTCTGATGGCCCCCGGTGTCTTGCTTTGCTCTGTCCTGGCTTGCCGGCAGCTTGGGGTACACTAAAGGACCTGTCGTCACATGACTATGACATCAGCGCAGGTCCTTCAGTCTACCGTGATCTGCCGGCAAGCGAAGACAAGGAGACCGGGGGCCATCAGAAAGTAAATATAAAATTTTTTATTTTATATATATATTTTTTTTTTTTACAGGTTCTATGGTACCCGGGTCTGGAGGAGAGTCTCCTGTCCTCCACACCGGGGTACCATCCGCACATAGAAACGCATGTAATCCGCATGTACAGATGCAGTGATGCGTAATCCAAGAGTTCCAATGCAAGTCAATGGCGGCAAAAACGCCACGCTTCCGCAAAATAATTGCTAGTGCTGCGTTTTTTTCCGCAATGATAATCCGCAGCGGAAATATCCGCAACATGTGCACAGCACATGCGGATTATCATTGGGGAACATGGCAGGCCTTCTACCAAGCGTTAAGCGTTTCTGCCGCTGCGGAAACGCTTAAAAAAACGCATCGGGGGCACACAGCCTAAGACCCAATTAAATGTGTTTACCACTTGTAGATTTCTGGCCTGTATTACTCACCTTTGGCCACTGCTCCAGTCTCTGTGTATTCGCTGCAACTGCGGGGCATATCACCGCTGCAGCCAGTCCCTGAGCTGAATAGTGATGTAGTCGTGAAGACAATGCTGCGGACAACACACAGAGACCGGAGCAGCAGTGAAGAGCCGACACTGGATCCAGGGAAGGCACGTAGCATCTGACATTTTAACACAACGCTGGCCAATCAGGACAGGAGTCTAATTTTTAACACCCCTGTGGTGTCCCAGAAATCCACAAGTTATCTCCTATTACATGGATAAGGGATAACTTGTTTTTCTTGGTGGGTAGATAACTGCTCAAGGATTTTTATTTACTGTGGAAATATTAGCAGAAAATATTGATACAATTTTGCTGAAACAGCAAATGTAACAGTGGACCTCAATAATGTAACGTTATTGTATCACAGACCTGGGTGATAATGGCACACAGCGGCTGTAACCAACGCACAAGCAATGAGTCATGGCTGGAAAATGAGGATCATCTAGAGAACATTACACCCGCGTTCACACTCACCTCCTCAGACTTCTTCCTTCAGTGTCTTTGGTAGCTGCAGCTTCCAATTCTCTGTAATTAAAATCTATATTAGTCCCCAAATGACAAGACGAACTGCATAAATAAACACCGAGCGGCCGATGTGCGACACGTGAATGGTGCCGTCGACAGGACATACACCCCGGGGACCACCGGCTGCACACACACAGGGTGTACTCACTATATTCAGGCACCGGCCCCAACCTGCGGCTTTCTAGCACGTCTAACTCTCCGCTGACAATTGTAGTTTTGCACCAGCTGGAGAGTCACTGGCATATAGGATACATTGTCTTGTATGCTGCTGGGACCTGTAGTCCTTTAACGAGGAGGAAGACAGCATAAACACCAGAGGGGTATAATTTGCAGACTCATAATGCATCGCTGTGCTGGTATACACCCAGAGTATACATCATAATGTACGGGGAAGACGTGGGACGGACTGAAACCGGCATCAGCTGACGGGGGGTGGTAATTACAGGGTTAAATGCACACGGACACTATAATAATTACTAAAGGACACCTATATGCATACATCATCTCCACCAGGTGTTGGCGCCACTGCACTGATCAATCTGCAATACTATCTACTACAGGGCCGATCCCTTATGGCCAGCGCTATACCCGCCGGCCTATATGATGGGCGCACAGGCCGAAGGTGTGCCCGATTCATTGCACAAGCGCCGCACCGCCAGGGACTGGAGTACACGTCCGCCACCCCTGATTTAGTAGCAGCCGATCGAGAATAGCAGGAAAAGCACAAAAAATAGCAAAGATTTTGCATCACTTCTAAGGCAGAATTCAGGCATCAACACACTTATATAGAAGTCTATACGCCGCACACAGCCATACGCCTATACGCCGCACACAGCCATACGCCTATACGCCGCACACAGCCATACGCCTATACGCCGCACACAGCCATACGCCTATACGCCGCACACAGCCATACGCCTATACGCCGCACACAGCCATACGCCTATACGCCGCACACAGCCATACGCCTATACGCCGCACACAGCCATACGCCGCACACAGCCATACGCCGCACACAGCCATACGCCGCACACAGCCATACGCCGCACACAGCCATACGCCGCACACAGCCATACGCCGCACACAGCCATACGCCGCACACAGCCATACGCCGCACACAGCCATACGCCGCACACAGCCATACGCCGCACACAGCCATACGCCGCACACAGCCATACGCCGCACACAGCCATACGCCGCACACAGCCATACGCCGCACACAGCCATACGCCGCACACAGCCATACGCCTATACGCCGCACACAGCCATACGCCTATACGCCGCACACAGCCATACGCCTATATACCGCACACAGCGGGGCTCTGCACACAGCCATACGCCTATATACCGCACACAACGGGGCTCTGCACACAGCCATACGCCTATATACCGCACACAGCGGGGCTCTGCACACAGCCTTACGCCTATATACCGCACACAGCGGGGCTCTGCACACAGCCATACACCTATATACCGCACACAGCCATACACCTATATACCGCACACAGCCATACACCTATATACCGCACACAGCGGGGCTCTGCACACAGCCATACACCTATATACCGCACACAGCGGGGCTCTGCACACAGCCATACGCCTATATACCGCACACAGCGGGGCTCTGCACACAGCCATACGCCTATATACCGCACACAGCGGGGCTCTGCACACAGCCATACGCCTATATACCGCACACAGCGGGGCTCTGCACACAGCCATACACCTATATACCGCACACAGCCATACACCTATATACCGCACACAGCCATACACCTATATACCGCACACAGCGGGGCTCTGCACACAGCCATACACCTATATACCGCACACAGCGGGGCTCTGCACACAGCCATACACCTATATACCGCACACAGCGGGGCTCTGCACACAGCCATACACCTATATACCGCACACAGCGGGGCTCTGCACACAGCCATACGCCTATATACCGCACACAGCGGGGCTCTGCACACAGCCATACACCTATATACCGCACACAGCGGGGCTCTGCACACAGCCATACACCTATATACCGCACACAGCGGGGCTCTGCACACAGCCATACGCCTATATACCGCACACAGCGGGGCTCTGCACACAGCCATACGCCTATATACCGCACACAGCGGGGCTCTGCACACAGCCATACGCCTATATACCGCACACAGCGGGGCTCTGCACACAGCCATACACCTATATACCGCACACAGCGGGGCTCTGCACACAGCCATACACCTATATACCGCACACAGCGGGGCTCTGCACACAGCTATATACGGCAAACACCGGCGCTGTTCACGCCGCTCTCTCTCGCCCCCTCCGGTGACGGTCGCACTGCGCAGCTCCGGCCGCTCTCACCTCATGTATGTAAAGTGCACCGCGGAGACATAAGAGCTGCGGCCTCGGAGCCCCTCAGTCTGACAGAGGCTGCACTGGAAACACGGTCAACACATCCACCGGCGCCATTTCCTCCACAAAAATCTCCTACCGGAAGAGGAGGACGCGCGCTGCGGGCACTTCCGCTCTATGGTCTCCTACCACTTTCCAAAATGGCTGCCCTAGCAACCGCCGCTTAGCAACCGGGGTCTGAACGGAGGGACTAGGCGGCGCAGTCAGTGACAGGTAATCAGGGAGGTATTTATGGAAAAGCGTCAACCATGAACAAAAAAAAAATGAAGAAAACTATGAAATTTCTAACTTATAGATGTCACCGCCGGTCACTCAGCTTTCCCAAAGTCCTGAATGGTCTATAGGTCTGGGGGGAAACTGCAATGGCGACCATATTGGTTGCTATCAAGAGCTCCCAGAAACAGATGTAACTAAGGCAGACTCTATATAGAAATAGATGATACCACAGTGCACCGAGAGGATACCCCTATACACAGTGCCCCAGAGAGAGGATACCCCCATACCCAGCACCCCAGAGAGAGGATACCCCCATACCCAGCACCCCAGAGAGAGGATACCCCCATACACAGCACCCCAGAGAAAGGATATCCCCATACACAGTGCCCCAGAGAGAGGATACCCCCCATACACAGTGCCCCAGAGAGAGGATACCCTCATACACAGCACCCCAGAGAGAGGATACCCCCATACACGGCACCCCAGAGAGGATACCCCGTACACAGTGCACCAGAGAGGATACCCCCATACACAGTGCACCAGAGAGAGGATACCCCCATACACAGCACCCCAAAGAGAGAGGATACCCCCATACACAGCGCCCCAGAGAGAGAGGATACCCCCATACACAGCACCCCAGAGAGAGGATACCCCCATACCCAGCACCCCAGAGAGAGGATACCCCCATACACAGTGCCCCAGAGAGGATACCCCCATACACAGTGCCCCAGAGAGAGGATACCCCCATACACAGCACCCCAGAGAGAGGATACCCCCTCAAACAGCACCCCAGAGAGAGAATACCCCCATACATAGTGCACAAGAGAGAGGATACCCCCATACGCAGCACCCCAGAGAGGATACTCCCCCCCCCCCCCATACACAGCACTCCAGAGAGAATACCCCCATACACAGTGCACCAGAGCGGATACCCCCATACACAGCACCCCAGAGAGAATACCCCCATACACAGTGCACCAGAGCGGATACCCCCATACACAGTGCACCAGAGAGAGGATAACCCTATACACAGCACACCGTAACTAAGGCAGACTCTATATAGAAATAGATGATACCACAGTGCACCGAGAGGATACCCCCATACACAGTGCCTCAGAGAGAGGATACCCCCATGCACAGCGCCCCATAGAGAGCATACCCCCATACATAGCGCCCCAGAGAGAGAGGATACCTTCATACGCAAAGCCCCAGAGAGAGAGGATACCCCCATACACAACGCCCCAGAGAGAGAGAAGATATCCCCATACACAGCACCCCAGAGAGAAAGAATACCTCCATACACAGCGCCCCAGAGAGGATACCCCCATACACAGCACCCCAGAGAGAGAGGATACCTCCATACACTGCGCCCCAGAGAGGATACCCCCATACACAACGCCCCATAGAGAGAGGATACCCCCATACACTGCGCCCCAGAGAGGATACTTCCATACACAGCGCCCCAGAGAGGATACCCCCATACACATTGCCCCAGAGAGAGAGGATACCCCCATAAACTACACCCCAGAGAGAGAGGATACCTCCATACACAGCGCTCCAGAAAGGATACCCCCATACACAGCGCCCCAGAGAGAGGCTTCCACCATTTACAGCGCCCCAGCGAGAGGATACCCCCATACACAACGCCCCATAGAGAGAGGATACTACCATATACAGCACCCCAGAGAGGATACCTTCATACACAGCACCCCAGAGAGAGGATACTCCCATACACAGCACCCTATAGAGATGATAACCCCATACACAGCACCCCATAACTAAGGCAGACTCTATATAGAAATAGATGATACCACAGTGCACCGAGAGGATACCCCTATACACAGCACCCCAGAGAGGATACTCCCATACACAGTGCCCCAGAGAGAGGATACCCCCATACACAGCACCCCAGAGAGAGGATACCCCCATACATAGCGCCCCAGAGAGGATACCCTCATACACAGTGCCCCAGAGAGGATAACCCCATACCCAGCACCCCATAACTAAGGCAGACTCTATATAGAAATAGATGATACCACAGTGCACTGAGAGGATACCCCCATACACAGTGCCCCAGAGAGAGGATACCCCCATACACAGTGCACCAGAGAGAGAATACCCCCATACACAGCACCCCAGAGAGAATACCCCCATACACAGCGCTCCATAGAGAGGATAACCCCATACACAGCACCCCATAACTAAGGCAGAATCTATATAGAAATAGATGATACCACAGTGCATCGAGAGGATACCCCCTAGCACAGTGCCTCAGAGCGAGGATACCCCCATTGTCACGGGTGTGTTGCCACGAAGATCGTCACGAGTACACAGCCTGACTTCTCGCAGCATTTCATTCAGACTGACAGAGCGGATCGTGGTGTTTGGAGTTGCTGAGATAAGTGTATTTGGAAGTGTTTTTTCCCTTTCCTCGCTTTATCATTTATCTCCTTTCCCGTTGGTTTTCCCTCTGTTGTAGTTGAGAAGTTGTTTGTATGCAAGGTGGTTTTGGTTTTTCCCTTGTACTGTCTCGTTCGTCTAAATACTGTGTTTGGGCATATTATTTCTTGTTCCCTTTGGTTGTGATCGGGGTCCTTCTCAGGACTAGATTACTGAGGTGCAGGGATCTTCAGGAGGTAGGGGTTACGCTGGCGGCCTGGACCTCTGTACCTTTAACAGTACCTCCAGGTTGAGGGATTAGTCAGGGCCCCAGCTTAGGGTCAGCTTAGGCCCTCTACCTCCAGTATACAGAGACAGCGTGACATTTTCACCGACCCACTTAGTTTTTCTCCAGCTACTATGGATCCAGTAGCCGGTCTAGCTCGGCAATTGCAGAGTTTGTCCATGGAGCTGGCGGACGTTAGGTCCAAGGTTTGGCATCCTCAGGAGCAAGCCGGACCAGAACCTAAAGTAGCTCTCCCTGATAGGTTCACTGGGGGGCGGGACAAGTTTTTTGTTTTCCGGGAGGCATGTAAATTGTACTTTCGGCTGCGGCCTCGGTCATCGGGGAGTGAAGAACAAAGGGTGGGAATTGTCATCTCGCTCCTACAAGGGGACCCACAATCTTGGGCGTTCTCTCTTCCCCCGGGTTCCCCGGCTCTCCAGTCAGTGGATAGGTTTTTCGCTGCCCTGGGACTCGTATATGATGACCCAGATCGGATCTCCCTTGCTGAGTCTAAGTTACGTAGGATCCAGCAGGGAGATCGTCCGGCGGAGGAATTCTGTTCGGAGTTCCGTAGGTGGGCCACGGACACCCAGTGGAATGACCCGGCTCTTAGGAGCCAGTTTTGTCATGGTTTATCCGACAAATTACAGGATGTGTTGGCACAGTATGACTCTCCCGTGTCTCTGGAAGCCGCTATGGCCCTCGCTATTCGCGTGGACAGACGGCTTCGGGAGAGGTGCGGGATAACTCTACCCCCTGTGATGACTCCACCTCCTACAAGGTCCCCTCATATGGTGGTTCCCCTGGTCAGTCCAGAGGAGCCTATGCAATTAGGAGGGACATCATTTCGGGGGAGGGGACCGGTGGTGCGCCATAAGGCAGGAAGGTGTTTCTTCTGCGGGAGAAAGGGACATTTTATTGGGGGGTGTCCATCCCGTCCCTTGCAGAGTGAAGAGTCGTCGGAAAACTGTTGATCCCAGGTTGTGTGGTGGACGGCAATCTGGGAGTAGGTATTTCGTCCCTAGGTTCGTCTCAGTTTCTCGTACCGGCGGAGGTGGTGGTGGGTACGAGAACTGAGAGGATATCTGTTCTTCTGGATAGTGGGGCCGGGGCTAATCTGGTTGATGCTCGGTTTGCCCGGGTTCAAGGTATGCGGTTGAGTGAGTTGGCTAAACCCATCCCCATATTCTCGATCGATGCCAGGCCTCTCGGGCAGGGAAGTTTTTTGCAAGTTGTGCATGACGTAAAACTTCAAGTGGGGGCAATACATAAAGAACTGTTGTCTTGCTACGTGTTGGAGGGTCTTCCCACTCCTATTGTGTTGGGCCTTCCTTGGTTAGCTAAGCATAACCCGGTTATTAATTGGCAAACCAGGGAGATAAGCCAATGGAGTAAATTCTGTAATAAAAACTGCATGAACACGGTCATTGGTGCGGTTACTCCTTGGGTCTTACCTCCATTTCTGGCGGACTTTGAGGATGTATTCTCGGAGAAAGGGTGTCAGGAACTACCTCCTCATCACGTGTATGACTGTTCTGTAAAACTGCTCCCTGAGGCCAAGTTACCTAAAGCTAGGTTGTATAACCTTTCTGGTCCTGAGAGGCAGGCCATGAAGGATTATATCTCAGAAAGTCTGGCTAAGGGGCATATTAGACCTTCATCTTCACCGGTGGCTGCGGGGTTCTTCTTTGTTAAGAAGAAAGATGGAGGCCTACGCCCTTGCCTGGATTTCCGTGAACTTAATCGGATTACGGTCCGAGATCCGTATCCGCTCCCACTTATTCCCGATCTCTTTAATCAGATCGTGGGCGCCAAATGGTTTTCTAAGTTGGATCTCAGGGGGGCGTACAATCTGATTAGGATGAAGGAGGGGGATGAGTGGAAGACGGCGTTTAACACTCCGGAGGGGCATTATGAGAACCTTGTCATGCCATTCAGTCTGACTAATGCCCCGGCGGTGTTCCAACACTTTGTTAATGACATTTTTCGCCGCTTGGTGGGACAGTTTGTTGTCATATATCTGGATGATATCCTAATTTACTCGCCGGATCTGGTGTCTCATCAGGAGCACGTTAGGCAGGTGTTACAGATCTTGCGGGATAATAAACTGTATGCCAAGTGGGAAAAGTGTGTGTTCGCCGTACAGGAACTCCAGTTTTTAGGCTTCCTGGTTTCAGCGTCCGGTTTTCGTATGGACCCTGGGAAAGTGCGGGCAGTTCTTGAGTGGGATCGGCCAGAGAATCTTAAGGCACTACAACGTTTCCTGGGGTTTGCTAATTATTACCGGAAGTTCATTCGTAATTTCTCGTCCATGGTTAAGCCTCTCACTGACATGACTAAAAAGGGGACGGATTTTTCTAGGTGGTCTGACAAGGCTTGTCAAGCATTCTCCTCTTTGAAAAAATGTTTTGCCTCGGCGCCCATACTCATTCAACCTGATGCGTCTCAGCCATTCATTGTAGAGGTAGACGCTTCCGAGGTAGGGGTGGGAGCAGTATTGTCACAGGGTTCGTCCCCTGGTAAGTGGCATCCGTGCGCCTTTTTCTCTAAAAAATTGTCGTCAGCTGAGAGGAATTACGATGTCGGCAATAGGGAACTCTTGGCCATTAAGTTAGCTTTTGAGGAGTGGCGCCATTTTCTGGAGGGGGCTGTTCATCCGGTCACCGTCATCACCGATCACAAGAACCTGCTATATCTGGAGTCCGCGAAACGTCTGAATCCCAGACAAGCTAGGTGGTCATTGTTTTTTACCAGGTTTAATTTTGTCGTTACATATCGTCCTGGGTCAAAAAATGTAAAGGCGGATGCCTTATCTCGTAGTTTCCCGGGGGCCGGGAATACGGACGACCCGATTCCTATCCTTCAGGAGGGGGTGGTGGTTTCGGCAGTATGCTCTGAGCTGGAGGAGGAGGTATTGGAGGCTCAGGGGGAAGCCCCTGTTGGACCTCCAGGGAGATTGTTTGTTCCAGATCAGTTGCGACAAAAGGTGATCGAGGCACACCATAACTCAGTTTTTGCAGGACACCCGGGGAGTAAAGCTACTGTGGATCTCCTCTCGCGTCGGTTTTGGTGGCCTAATTTACATAAGGAGGTGGTAACTTTTGTCGCGTCCTGTGGGGTTTGTGCGCGCTCTAAGACCTCACATACCCGTCCGTCTGGGGCCCTCTTACCTTTGAAGATCCCGGAGCGTCCTTGGACTCATCTGTCTATGGACTTTATTACGGACCTCCCTCCGTCTTCGGGTAAAACGGTCATACTCGTTGTAGTGGACAGGTTCAGCAAGATGGCACATTTTATCGCTCTTCCGGCTCTCCCTAATGCTAAAACTCTTGCGCAGGTGTTCATTGGGGAGATTGTGAGGCTTCACGGGGTACCCTCCGAGGTGGTGTCTGATCGGGGGTCTCAGTTTGTGTCTAAGTTCTGGAAGGCGTTTTGTGCACGGCGGGGGATGCAGTTGTCATTCTCATCGGCTTTTCATCCTCAGACCAATGGTCAGACGGAACGTATGAACCAGAGCTTGGAGACATATCTCCGGTGTTTTGTGTCAGAGAACCAGGAGGACTGGGCTTCTTTCTTACCTCTGGCAGAGTTTGCTCTTAATAATAGGCGGAGCGAGTCCACTGGTAAGTCCCCGTTTTTTGGGGCATATGGTTTTCACCCCCAGTTTTGTACTTTCAGTGGGGGGGGCTCTTCGGGGGTTCCTGAGGAGGAACGATTTTCCTCATCACTCGCTTCAGTATGGAGAGGGGTGCTGAAGAATCTGAATACTTTGGGGAACCGATACAAACGTATGGCTGATAGGAGGAGAGTGTCTGGTCCGGACCTAAGTGTGAACGATCGGGTATGGTTGTCTACCAGGAATATAAAACTTAAGGTTCCCTCCTGGAAACTGGGTCCCAGGTTCATCGGGCCGTACAGAATCAGTTCTATTATTAATCCGGTGGCATTCCGTCTTGACCTTCCCCCTACGTTTAAAATTCACAACGTGTTTCACAGATCATTGCTTAAGAGGTATGTGGCGCCGGTGGTACCGTCACCTTTACCTCCCCCTCCAGTGGTTGTCAATGGTAACTTGGAGTTCCAGGTATCGAGGGTCATCAATTCACGCTTTAATCGCCGGTCCCTTCAGTACCTGGTTCATTGGAAGGGGTATGGTCCTGAGGAGAGGATGTGGGTTCCTGCGTCGGATATTAACGCAGACCGATTAGTTCGGGCCTTCCACACGACTCACCCGGTTAAACCTGGCCCTGAGGGTCCGGAGGCCCCTCGTAGAAGGGGGGGTACTGTCACGGGTGTGTTGCCACGAAGATCGTCACGAGTACACAGCCTGACTTCTCGCAGCATTTCATTCAGACTGACAGAGCGGATCGTGGTGTTTGGAGTTGCTGAGATAAGTGTATTTGGAAGTGTTTTTTCCCTTTCCTCGCTTTATCATTTATCTCCTTTCCCGTTGGTTTTCCCTCTGTTGTAGTTGAGAAGTTGTTTGTATGCAAGGTGGTTTTGGTTTTTCCCTTGTACTGTCTCGTTCGTCTAAATACTGTGTTTGGGCATATTATTTCTTGTTCCCTTTGGTTGTGATCGGGGTCCTTCTCAGGACTAGATTACTGAGGTGCAGGGATCTTCAGGAGGTAGGGGTTACGCTGGCGGCCTGGACCTCTGTACCTTTAACAGTACCTCCAGGTTGAGGGATTAGTCAGGGCCCCAGCTTAGGGTCAGCTTAGGCCCCCTACCTCCAGTATACAGAGACAGCGTGACACCCATGCACAGCACCCCAGAGAGGATACCCCCATACACAGCGCCCCAGAAAGGATACCCCCATACACAGCACCCCAGAGAGAGAGGATACCTCCATACACTGCGCCCCAGAGAGGATACCCCCATACACAACGCCCCATAGAGGGGGATACCCCAATACACAGCGCCGAAGAGAGGATACCTCCATACACAGCGCCCCAGAGAGGATACCCCCATACACATTGCCCCAGAGAGAGAGAGGATACCCCCCATAAACTACACCCCAGAGAGAGAGGATACCTCCATACACATTTCCCCAGAGAGGATACCCCCATACACATTGACCCAGAGAGAGAGAGGATACCCCCATAAACTACACCCCAGAGAGAGAGGATACCTCCATACACAGCGCTCCAGAGAGGATACCCCCATACACAGCACCCTAGAGAGAGAATAACCCCATACACAGCACCCCATAACTAAAGCGGACTCTATATAGAAATAGATGATACCACAGTGCACCGAGAGGATACCCCTATACACAGTGCCCCAGAGAGGATACTCTCATACACAGTGCCCCAGAGAGAGGATACCCCTATACACAGCGCCCCAGAGAGGATACTCTCATACACAGTGCCCCAGAGAGAGGATACCCCCATACACAGCACCCCAGAGAGAGGATACCCCCATACACAGCGCCCCAGAGAGGATACCCCCATACACAGCGCCCCAGAGAGGATACCCCCATACACAGTGCCCCAGAGAGGATAACCCCATACACAGCACCCCATAACTAAGGCAGACTCTATATAGAAATAGATGATACCACAGTGCACCGAGAGGATACCCCCTTACACAGTGCCCCAGAGAGAGGATACCCCCATACACAGCGCCCCAGAGAAGATACCCCCATACACAGCGCCCCAGAGAGGATACCCCCATACACAGTGCCCCAGAGAGGATAACCCCATACACAGCACACCGTAACTAAGGCACACTCTATATAGAAATAGATGATACCACAGTGCACCGAGAGGATGCCCCCATACACAGTGCCTCAGAGAGAGGATACCCCCATACACAACGCCCCATAGAGAGCATACCCCCCATACATAGCGCCCCAGAGAGAGAGGATATCTTCATACGCAAAGCCCCAGAGAGAGAGAGAGGATACCCCCATACACAACGCCCCAGAGAGATAGAAGATACCCCCATACACAACACCCCAGAGAGAGAGAATACCTCCATACACAGTGCCCCAGAGAGGATACCCCCATACACAGCACCCCAGAGAGAGAGGATACCTCCATACACTGCGCCCCAGAGAGGATACCCCCATACACAGCACCCCAGAGAGAGAGGATACCTCCATACACTGCGCCCCAGAGAGGATACCCCCATACACAATGCCCCAGAGAGAGAGGATACCCCCATAAACTACACCCCAGAGAGAGAGGATACCTCCATACACAGCGCTCCAGAGAGGATACCCCCATACACACCACCCCAGAGAGGATACCCCCCATACACAGCGCCCCAAAGAGAGAGAAGAGACCCCCATACCCAGTGCCCCAGAGAGGATACCTCCATACACAGCGCCCCAGAGAGAGGATACCACCATACACAGCGCCCCAGCGAGAGGATACTCCCATATACAGCACCCCAGAGAGAGGATACTCCCATACACAGTGCACCAGCAAGAGGATACCCCCATACACAGTGCCCCAGAATAGATACCCCCATACACAGTGCACCAGAGAGAGGATACCCCCATACACAGCGCCCCAGAGAGGATACCCCCATATACAATGCCCCAGCGAGAGCATACCCCCCATACACAGCGCCCAGCGAGAGGATACCCCCTTACACTGCGGCCAGCTAGAGGATACCCCCATACACGGTGCCCCAGAGGGAGGATACCCCGATACATAGCACCCCAGTAAGAGAATACCCCCATACACCGAGCCTTAACGAGAGGATACCTTCTAACACAGCGCCCCAGTGAGAGGACACCCCCATACACAGCCCCCCAGAGGGAGAATAACCCCATACCCAGCGCCCAAGAGAGAGACTACCCACATACACAGCGCCCCAGAGAGAGGTTACCCCCATACACAACGCCCCAGCGAGAGGATACCCCCTTACACAGCACCCCAGAGAGTGGATACCCCCATACACAGCGCCCCAGAGGGAGAATAATCCCATACCCAGCACCCTAGAGAGGATCCCCATACACAGCGCCCCAGAGGGAGGATACCCCCATACACAGCACCCCAGTAAGAGGATACCCCCTTACACAGTGACCCTGAGAGAGGTTACCCCCATACACAACGCCCCAGCGAGAGGATACCCCCATTCACAGCGCCCCACAGGGAGAATTCCCCCATACACAACACCCCAGCGAGAGGATTCCCCCATACACAGCACCCCAGAGAGAGGATACCCCCCATACACAACATCCCAGCAAGGAGATACCCCCATTCCCAGCGCCCCAGAGGGAGGATACCCTCATTCACAGCACCCCAGTGAGAGGATACCCCCATCCAGAATGACCCAGCGGGAGGATACCCCATACACAGCGCCCCACAGGGAGGATTCCCCCATACATAACGCCCCAGCGAGAGGATTCCCCCATACATAACGGCCCAGAGGGAGGATACCCCTCATACACAGCGCCCCAGAGGGAGGATAACCCCTATTCACAGCACCCCAGAGAGAAAGGATACCCCCATACACAGCGCCCCAGAGAGAGAATACCCCCATACACAACGCCCCAGCGAGAGGATACCCCCTTACACAGCACCCCAGAGAGTGGATACCCCCATACACAGCGCCCCAGAGGGAGAATAATCCCATACCCAGCACCCTAGAGAGGATCCCCATACACAGCGCCCCAGAGGGAGGATACCCCCATACACAGCACCCCAGTAAGAGGATACCCCCTTACACAGTGACCCTGAGAGAGGTTACCCCCATACACAACGCCCCAGCGAGAGGATACCCCCATTCACAGCGCCCCACAGGGAGAATTCCCCCATACACAACACCCCAGCGAGAGGATTCCCCCATACACAGCACCCCAGAGAGAGGATACCCCCCATACACAACATCCCAGCAAGGAGATACCCCCATTCCCAGCGCCCCAGAGGGAGGATACCCTCATTCACAGCACCCCAGTGAGAGGATACCCCCATCCAGAATGACCCAGCGGGAGGATACCCCATACACAGCGCCCCACAGGGAGGATTCCCCCATACATAACGCCCCAGCGAGAGGATTCCCCCATACATAACGGCCCAGAGGGAGGATACCCCTCATACACAGCGCCCCAGAGGGAGGATAACCCCTATTCACAGCACCCCAGAGAGAAAGGATACCCCCATACACAGCGCCCCAGAGAGAGAATACCCCCATACACAACGCCCCAGCGAGAGGATACCCCCTTACACAGCACCCCAGAGAGTGGATACCCCCATACACAGCGCCCCAGAGGGAGAATAATCCCATACCCAGCACCCTAGAGAGGATCCCCATACACAGCGCCCCAGAGGGAGGATACCCCCATACACAGCACCCCAGTAAGAGGATACCCCCTTACACAGTGACCCTGAGAGAGGTTACCCCCATACACAACGCCCCAGCGAGAGGATACCCCCATTCACAGCGCCCCACAGGGAGAATTCCCCCATACACAACACCCCAGCGAGTGGATTCCCCCATACACAGCACCCCAGAGAGAGGATACCCCCCATACACAACATCCCAGCAAGGAGATACCCCCATTCCCAGCGCCCCAGAGGGAGGATACCCTCATTCACAGCACCCCAGTGAGAGGATACCCCCATCCAGAATGACCCAGCGGGAGGATACCCCATACACAGCGCCCCACAGGGAGGATTCCCCCATACATAACGCCCCAGCGAGAGGATTCCCCCATACATAACGGCCCAGAGGGAGGATACCCCTGATACACAGCGCCCCAGAGGGAGGATAACCCCTATTCACAGCACCCCAGAGAGAAAGGATACCCCCATACACAGCGCCCCAGAGAGAGAATACCCCCATACACAACGCCCCAGAGGGAGGATACCCCCATACACAGTGCCCCCGAGAGAATGGATACCCCCATACACAACGCCCCAGAGGGAGGATACCCCCATACACAACGCCCCAGAGGGAGGATAGCCCCATACACAACGCCCCAGAGGGAGGATAGCCCCATACACAGTGCCCCAGAGAGAAAAGATACCCCCATATACAACGCCCCAGAGAGAGGATACCCCCATACAGCGCCTCGGAGAGAGAATACCCCCTTGCACAGCGCCCCAGCAAGGGTATATCCCCTTATACAGTGTCCCAGTGGGAGGATACCACCATACAACTCCCACCAAAGATGGAGTCTCCCGGCTTCACAGATTGGTGTGTGCTCCAACATCCAGCGATACATGGCATGGCACATCTGCACATCTCGGTAGGATTGTCCTGCCGGACTCTGGGAAATCTAGGTGATCAGACCTCGAGGGGGCTATAATGGCATCCTCAGTGATGGTCCCCCAGAACAGATATTACCAAGAAGACGACTTCATGCGGTTATTCCCATCTTCATAAATGGGTATAGTTGGATAGAGCCAGTAAAAACAAGCGCTTTTGCAATTACCGGTAAGTGCTTATTACAATTTGCAGCCGTTCTTGAGATATTAACTCTTTTCTTTTGTTTACAGCTCGTTGCTTTGGAGCCCGACCACCTCTGCTGTCTAGCTTGTAAGCGCTGTGCTGAAGCTGTGGTAACGCCAGTGATCCATTCCAGCTTCAGAACAGCACTAACAAGCTTGATAGAAAAGAGCTTGTGAGCACTGTGCATGTTCTGCTGTCTAGCAGCAGTGGTCGGTCTCCAAGGCAATGGGCTGTAAACAATAACAAAAAATGTGTTAATATCTCAAGAACAGCTGAAAATTTTAATAAGCGGCAAATTGCAAAATCGCTAGTATTTACCAGCACTAATAGAGCGGCAGGCCTGGGAAGCTCGGCGTTTACCCCGACATCTTAAGCCCCTTATGTGAATAGAAGCATTGGAGAAGGAGACAGGGGTCTTCTGTGTCTCGGCATAACGTGCACGGAAGGTAAGTGAGAGCGCACACTGTACGCCGGCGACGTGCCAGCTCCTGACACTCACCGCTAATGAGCTCCTCTTGGCAGGTTGGTGTTTAGTTGTGGAACAGCAAGCCATTAATATTTTATTACAAATGATCACAGTGTGAGCAGCGAAAAACGCTCTGCAGAGAGGAATCATTACTGTTTCCTATTAGCGGAGACCTCGGGAAACGCTGAGCTAATATTTTAGAAAATTACACACGACGCGTCGTAGATAAACACAAGCAGAGCGTTCACCGCAAGATATGCAAATATATTACCGCTTTATCCCCGTATGACGGGCACTGCGGCTGGTAGAAGCAAACATGCGACAAGTATCATCGCTCTCCAGCCCATGGGTCTATTGCAAAACTACTACTCCCAGCATGCCTGTCCTTGGAGTTGTACTTTTGCAACTGCCACTGGTTAGAAACCAAAGTTCAGGAGATGTCCAAGCATGCTGGGAGTCGCAGTTTTGCAACCGCCTGAGACCCACCGGATACAGACTACTTGTATACAAAGTCCAAGCATGCTGGGAGTTGTAGCTTTGCAACCGCCTGAGACCCACCAGATACAGACTACTTGCATACAAAGTTCAAGAGAAAGTTCAGGCATGCTGGGAGTTGTAGTTTTGCAACCGCCTGAAACCCACCAGATACAGACTACTTGTATACAAAGTCCAAGCATGCTGGGAGTTGTAGTTTTGCAACCGCTTGAGACCCACCGGATACAAACTACTTGCATACAAAGGTCAGGAGAAAATTCAGGCATGCTGGGAGTTGTAGTTTTGCAAACGCCTGAGACCCACTCGATACAGACTACTTGTATACAAAGTTCAGGGGAAAGTTCAGGCATGCTGGGAGTTGTAGTTTGCAACCGCCTGAAACCCACTGGATACAGACTACTTGTATACAAAGTTCAGGGAAAAGTTCAGGCATGCTGGGAGTTGTAGTTTTGCAACCGCCTGAGACCCCCAAGATACAAACTACTTGCATACAAAGTTCAGGAGAAAGTTTAGGCATGCTAGGAGTTGTAGTTTTGCAACCGCCTGAGACCCACCGGTTGGAAACCACTCCTATACAAAGTCCAGGCATGCTGGGAGTTGTAGTTTTGCAACCTTTGCAGGGGTTATATGCAGAGTTAATTCCTCCAGCAGTTGCCATTTGAGCAGATTAGTCACATGGAACCGTTTGTAAAGAGAATAACTTTTTTTTAAGGTTTGCCTAGAATTACTTTTTTTTCCAAAAACAGCGCCACTATTGTCCATAGTTTGTGTCCGGTACTGCAGCTGAATATTAGTTAATGGGGCTGAGCTGCAATACTAGGTGCGTCCCACTGTTTTAGAGAAATAAAGGAGGTCCCCTTTTATTTTTTAATCCTTACGACTTCCTTACATTAAAGGATCAGGAAACAATCAGTTTTGCTGTTTGTTCATTCAGCCTGACACTTCTTGTTTCCAGACACCGCTCCTAAAAAAATATATACCGGAGCTGCACAATTCCAGTGAAGAGAGGGGGATTAAACCCCTGTTTCTGGCCATTGCTTATTTCCCCTGAGAACAAAGGATGGGGCATGTTAAAATCCAACATGCCCGATCTTACTTTCCTTTGACATGAGTCATCGCGGGAAAGAAGGTAAGATCTGGTCTTTACTGGAATGGATCCATTAACTCATTATGTCCAGGGGGGATGGATCGCCTTGCTCGCTGCACCAGCGCTCCTGCCCTGCTGAGGGAGCACAAACGTTGTGTGCTGAAATACTTTCATAGATTAACAGTGAGGTTCAGCCGGGGAGGATGATGAGGATGTGAGGCCGAGGGGGGTGGGGGGGAGCGCTGCTCTGCTTCTCTTCTAAACCTTATTTGGGAAATCTGCCAGATGGAAAATAGGATCCCTGCGCTTGAAGCCATGCCGAGCTCTGGTATTCCCAATCCTCAGCGCTCGGCAGTACCTGCCATTCAGCTTCTTCACCATTTTTGGAAAAATTGCTTCTTCTTTTTTTTTTTTTTTTACATTTCCACCCTTTAAAATTTGCATCAAGTGAAAATGGGTAGAAACCAATTTGACCAACATTTTGTGCTGTTCTGGGCTCTAAGAAAGTTGGAAAGTTAAGGGCAGCTCTATTGTCACCCAGATTTTTTAAAGCTGAAATACTTTTTTTTTTTAAATAGATTTTATCATAATACAACAGTGGGTATAAGAATTAGCAATTTAGATGTCTAAAGGTCCCTTTAGGACACATGACTAGATAGGTGAAGAGAAGGAAGTAAGGCACCGCAACGGGGTTTGCATCAACGCCTCTTCCTCTTTGATTACATAAAACCGCAGTCACAATCTCCAAAAGAGAAGAGCGGAAGTACATCACAGCCCCCTACGGCTTGTCCTATAGGAACAGTAAGCCTTTATGTAGGTCCCTGTGATCTCCCAAACTAAGCACTGGATGTTGTGAATGGATGGGACGGGATTTATTTCTTTGGCTCTTAAGACTCGACATCGGGAAATATGGCGAAGACTGGAACCCTTTGGTCCAAAAAGTACAAGGTCTAAAACACAGGACAGAGAAGACGCAGGCATATTTATCACTTAAAGGGATGATTTCACTACTGAAACTAGTGCAGTGGCTGTATATGTATAAAAACTATGCCTATCTTGTATTAATCCGACGTGCCGGCGCTGAGAAATCGAGCTGTGAAGTCACATACAAATTAGCCTGAAAGTGCAATAGCGACGTGTATCACAGTATATTGACACGCCCCCAATGCACTTCCAGGCTAATTTGCATGCAGCTTCATTTCCCAGCTCCGTCACACAATTATGAGTTAAAAGATTTGCAGGACCGTTATCTAGCGGCCATGTTAGTCACCCTCGCTGCTAAATGGGGAGAGGGAATAAGTCGCGGCCAGACACTTCTGCAGTTAGCATATTTCCCATAGTAACAAAAAGATCGGGCATATCGAAATCCAACATGGGCAATCCTTCTCTTGGAGGATAGTGAAAAATGGTGTACGATATGTCCATTGTCCGCTCTTCCCCCCTCGTGTAGCATTTACTGACATTTGTAAAGCTTTCTGTACTCTTGCTACCTCCAGATCACCCAGAATTTACAACATGTGCAGCTAAACAAAAGCCGCGGCGCGGACCCCCCTCCCGTCCCTTTCATCTCCCCTCATCCATATTTATCAAGCGGCAAAGATTCCCGACAAACACGGTAGAGGTAGATAGAAATAAATAAGACGTGGCGTCTTCTGCATTTGCCTTTCGCTATCAGTACATTTCGGGCCCCCGGAGGTGAAATTGGAGGCTGGGAATTAGTCTGTCAGCGCTGTCAATGTGTATTCCAGTCAGGCACACAGTCAGTAACAATGCACAGGAAGCCTCGGCTCAGGGCACGCCGCGCAGGGACAGACTCCAGCTCTTATCCTGCATTTATATGACATTTCTCTCCCTGACGGTGTGATATCCATTCTAGTCTGTGGAAATCTGCACAATTTAGCCATGCATATACAGTATATACAGTGCTGTGCA
Organism: Phyllobates terribilis; assembly: GCF_046119375.1. Lineage (NCBI taxonomy): Eukaryota > Metazoa > Chordata > Amphibia > Anura > Dendrobatidae > Phyllobates > Phyllobates terribilis. Next base: position 372,395,708 of record NW_027362769.1, read on the forward strand.
CAAGTTTTAGGCGGGTGTGGAAAAAAAAATGCTGCCCGGTAAGAAGCTTTCATAATTAGAAGTGTTAATAGTTTAATTTTTATCAATTAAAGAAAAATCTAAATCAGATCAATATTTAGTGACCGCCCTTTGCCTTCATCAGTCCTTTTAGTTACACTTCCACACAGATTATAGTCAGGTGTATGAGTAACCAATTATACCAAAGAGGTGATAACGATCGGCATTTTCATACGTAGGTTGTAACACAGTCATTAAATGAAACAGTTTAAAACTGGGTGAGGAACAGACAAAGTCTGCTACTATGGTGAGGTTGTGGAAGACCTTTTCCTGTCAATTTTTTTTAATGTATTGCAAAAACTGAGTGTAAATCATATGCGTAATTGTAAGTGACTTTCTTCACACAAATCTATTTGAGAGACATGTCAGTGTGTGGCATCCGGCCGTCGCATTAAAATCATTACCTTGGTATGCCATACTGTTTAGTTCGACTTCTGGGTTCCCCACTGGTTTAAAATCCGGACATGTTATGCATTGGAAATCCTTTTTAAGTATTTTTTTGTAACATTTTAATGGCCTATTTTGCATAAAAAAAAGTGGCTGCGTCCTGTGGTGTCATCGACCTATTGGCGACGCACAGTACAAAATGGCGGTATAAAACAAACGAAAAGACGCCAAAAAAGACGGTTCAGGTCAGAAGAAGGACGGCATGTCCTGAAGTGTTCGCCGTCTTCGCAGTTGTCTGGAAGATGTCATGTGCACGCTCAGATGCTGATGTCGGCGACATTTTATGTAATAAGTGGGGGGCCGTCATTTCTGCCGACGATCACCCCCCTCCTGTGATCGCGTGGTGCCGATGGGTTGCACTGCAGCAGGGAGTCCACTGAAGGCCCCCGTGTCTGCCATGTTAATACTCCTAATAGGAAATTGTCAATTTACCAATACACTGCAATACTACAAGTATTGCAGTGTATTGTATAGGCGATCAAGCAATCACAGGCTTGAGCCTCCCAAAGGCATTAATTAAACATGTAAAAATTGTTAAAAAAATATATGTAAAAGTTTAAATCACCCCCTTATTTTTCCTAAATGTAAACAGTGAAATAAAACAATAATTTTGGTATGTCTATGTGCAAAATTGTCCGAAGTATTGAAATAAATAATAAAATATTTATCCCATAAAGAGCAAGCTCTCATACGGCCGTGTTGACGGAAAAAATAAAAATGTTACGGCTCTTAGAAGAGGACAAAAAAAACAAAACAAAAGCGCAAAAATGAAAAATGCCCACATCTATAAGGGGTTAAAGTCTATATCCAGTTGCTGAAAAGTCTACATACACAGCGTTTTTGTTTTTTGGGGGGGGGGTTTGAGGCATTGAGCGTGCTTTAGGTGTGACCTTATATTCGCCTCCAGGTTCCAAAAATGCATGGCCTATAAGTCTCCTTGCACTGGCATGTCACTCTCCACAAGGAAAGACGTTACTCTGTAAAATTCATAGTGAATTTTACCTGTGCGCCCCATTACCTGCCTAGAGTTGATTCCAGGTCTTCATCTGATGACAGAACATCCCACGCACATGAAACCTTCTAGATATGCTGCTTTTTGCAAAACTTCAAGAACTTTCCAACTCGTCTCTCCTTTTTACTGAAGCCTCCTGGATGTTGCGGAAGAGTTGGCAAGTATACACATGGGAGTTTCTAAAGCAGGCGATCATCTCAGCTGGCTTTAAAACTAAAAATTTGAGCCAGTCCATTTTAATGAGTTAATTAACACAGTCATCTAATTTATTTTTTCCTGAATCCGACGCTGTTTTTTTTTTTATACCTGCGTCTCTCCGTTCCTGAGACGTGGCCTCCTCTTCCTTGTATGTATATTTAATTTTTTTCTTTATCCAAATAGGCGTCGGCCTCATATAATTTCTGTAGGTGCCCTGTTTAGGATCACACCCACTTGGCAAAAAGAGAATAAAAAAAATTCTATACCGAGGAGCCATATCTCAGGAACGGAGAGGCGCAGGAACAAAAGAAAAACATCGTCGGATTCAGGAGAACAGCGGCATTTACACCAGGTAAAAAAAATACATAAGTATGGGAAGTGACGGGTCTTTTTTTAAAGTCTACAGTAAGATCCAAACCCCTTTAAATACTAAACGGTTTCATGTGTGGAGTTTTTTTCTTTAGATCACTGGATATTCTGGCTGTTTTTCCTATTGGATTCTCTATATTTTTTTATATTTTATATATATCTATATATAGGTTTATTTTTGTCTTCCTCTCAACTTTTGGATGAATTTTGATGTAAAATCACTGATTTTCCTCCGGAGTTTACCTGTGATATGATCAGAAAAGAGCAGAAGGCTGCGAGGAAGCTGCGGCCCTCGTCGCTCCCGTTCTCCTGTCACTTTATATATAAATGCCGCCTTTTCTTGCTTGATTGCATTGAGTACTCGCTGAGGGAGAAACTCCTTTCACTTCCTCTTTGTGGTTTGCATTGTCCTTGAAAACCTCTTTTTTTTTTTTTTAGTGCTTTTTCCTTCTCTGTTTGAAGCTACAGAACTCAGACAACCATTGTGTGTGGTACCGCAGGATTAGACAGAGGCCAGAGCGGAGAATGACAATCCTAAAAAGGTCGGGCTAGAGTCACACTTTTTATGTTTTGGTACTTTTTTTACCCATATATCAGCAATGGATTTTTCAACTTTTTTACGTTTTTTTGTTTTTTTTTTCCTCCCCACCCTCTAAGGGTATGTGCACACCACGTCTATTTCAGGTGGATTCTGTTCTGAAAACCGCCTGGTAAAGCTCTAAGTGCTCGAAACAATCAACACAAGTTTTTCTACGCCAACAAAAATGCTAAAAAAAAAATGCTCCAGGGGAAAAAAATGCTGCCGTTTCCTGATCCTTCTTCCTCTTGAAAGCTGTTCAGATTCGTCCCTCCTGAAATAGACGTCCTTTGGGTTTGTGGACAGGTTGCTTTTTTGAGCCGGTCAAAGACAACAAGTTTTTTCGTGGCGAAGACTTCAGAAAACTCCCCTTCTTTGGGGGAGTTGTTTGAGGAGCTTTTTGTTTCTTGAAGTCTTTCTGAAGAGACTTTTTTCCCGGAAACTTTTTTTTCTTGCTGATTGTACAGGGCCTCGTTTTGAACGTTTTCCAGAAGGTGAAGCTTCTAAGAAGTGACATTCACTTTTATTTTTCTCTCCGTGGGAGTTTTTGAAAATTTTCTTTAGGAAAAAAATAAAAAGCTCAAAAAATCTCCCTCATATGAACAGCAACGTGGATTTGCCATAGAAATTAATTGGAAGAGTTTTTCAAGCAGATATAGTTTTGATCAAAAATATCATTAAGAAAAAACAAACTCTGTGAACATGCCCAAGAGTTTTTTTTAACAGTTTTTGGAACGGAGTCTTTAATTTCTAACTGGACTGTCCATATTTGCTGCCGGATTGTCTGTCGGATGTTACAAAGGACTGGTCGAAATTGGTGATTTTTGCCGACCTTCTGTCCAGTGTACATGTGTAATTTTACCCTTCACTTCTAGGAAAAGTCAAGTGACAACCCTACTGTTTACCACAAAATAAAGGTTGTCACGTAGACCATTAAAGGGATTTTCCCAAGATAATAAGTACCCACATTGTTGGGACCCTTAGAGAATGGGGCTTTGCGGAGTGGAGGACTGGAATGGGCACCTCTGCTCCATTCTTTGTCTATGAGACCTATGGAAGTAGGAGAGTGCAGTGGTCAACGACTCGCCCTTCCTTTCCATTCAGACACTCTCAGGATTGTTGGGGTTTTTCTGCTCTTGGACATTCCCTTTAAGATGTCTAATATTCTGCACCATGAAATATGACCAGGTGAGATCACTCACTTGTATGGGTTAGACACTGACGGGGACGGTCCCCATCTGTTGTAGGGTGTCGGGGGAGGCAGGAAATCTGGGCGTGGGAGAAAAGCGCATGCTTGGGTGCAGATTGCACAGATCCAGGTGCCCGCCTTCAAGTGCTTCTTCCTCCAGACAAAAGAAAACAGACCTTCCCCAAGGAGTCCAAGCTGTTATGTTTACATCGAGCAATTAGTTTTCAGGTCCAGACGCTTCAGAATAGTAAATGGACGGTGTAAATGAACCAAGAGACAGCACGGATCTGTCATGTCAATTTTGTATGGAGTAAAAAAAAAAACATGCATCTACAGTTATAAAGCAAATCTACTTCATGGCTCCTAAAATAACAGGCATCTGTATGAAAAAGGGCAGGACAAACATTTATAGGATCACTCTTTTCCGATCATAAGTCCGGGTAGATTTGACAGCGATCAGCAAATGCTCGTCTGTCTGCTGATCGCATATTCGATGCGGCCCCTCGGCAGCAGATCTCCCCATGTAAACAAAGAATGTGCTGCCGACTATACACAAACTGTATGGGGACCGAATGATTGTAGTAAAAGACTTGAGAAAAAAGAAAACTCTGCAAAAACACCGCCAAAGAAGCAGCGTTTCCTGAAGCGGCTTCCACTAGAGAACTCATTACTCCCCAAAGAAAACTCCATGTGCACATACCCTAAATGATGGAAGGATTTGATTTCCCAGCCTTTACTACTGACACAGCCGATACCCTGAATGATGGAAGGATTTGATTTCCCAACCTGTATTACTGACACAGACTATACGCTGAATGATGGAAGAATTTGATTTCCCAGCCTTTATTACTAACTCGGATGGTACCCTGAATGATGGAAGAATTTGATTTCCCAGCTTGTATTACTAACTCGGACGGTACCCTGAATGATGGAAGAATTTGATTTTCCATCCTTTATTACTGACACAGACGATACCCTGAATGATGGAAGAATTTGACTTTCCATCCTTTATTACTGACACGGACGATACCCTGAATGATGGAAGAATTTGATTTCCTAGCCTTTACTATTGACGCGGACGATACCTTGAATGATGGAAGGATTTGATTTCCCAGCTTGTATTACCAACACTGACGGTACCCTGAATGATGGAAGAATTTGATTTCCCAGCTTTTATTACCGACACGGACGATACCCTGAATGATGGAAGAATTTGATTTCCCAGCCTTTATTACTGACACGGACGATACCCTGAATGATGGAAGAATTTGATTTCCCAGCCTTTATTACCGACACGGATGATACCCTGAATGATAGAAGAATTTGATTTCCCAGCCTTTATTACCGACACGGACGATACCCTGAATGATGGAAGGATTTGATTTCCCCGCCTTTATTACTGACACGGACGATACCCTGAATGATGGAAGGATTTGATTTCCCCGCCTTTATTACCGACACGGACGATACCCTGAATGATGGAAGGATTTGATTTCCCCGCCTTTATTACTGACACGGACGATACCCTGAATGATGGAAGAATTTGATTTCCCAGCTTTTATTACCGACACGGATGATACCCTGAATGATGGAAGAATTTGATTTCCCAGCCTTTATTACTGACACGGACGATACCCTGAATGATGGAAGAATTTGATTTCCCAGCCTTTATTACCGACACGGATGATACCCTGAATGATAGAAGAATTTGATTTCCCAGCCTTTATTACCGACACGGACGATACGCTGAATGATGGAAGGATTTGATTTCCCCGCCTTTATTACTGACACGGACGATACCCTGAATGATGGAAGAATTTGATTTCCCAGCCTTTATTACCGACACGGACGATACCCTGAATGATGGAAGAATTTGATTTCCCAGCCTTCATTACTGACATGGACGAGCACTACACCGGACAGCAGCTGCATCTAAATAAGTGTATGATTACATAGCCATCAAAAATACATAGGCTTTGTGCTTCTTTACTTTTCTCCCCAAAAAAGCCCTAATTAGTAATATCACGGGAAACCACTACGTACAGAGCAAAAACAAGTGACAGGTGCAGGACGGACACTTTCACCAAATACAATGTCTTGTTCAGCCGGAGGAGCAGATTATAGAAATGGAGTCATATTCTTCTGACTTCAAGTGCATGACCTCTGCTCCACTGCCAAATGTGCCGCTGCGTACTTTGCTCTGCGACTCACTGTGTTTGCCTGATGGTTTAGACTGGTATAATGGACGTTACCAGATTGTGCATTATACCAAATGTCTCTTTTAGTAGCAGCGGGTCAAGGCACCTTGCAGACGGTGCAATACCCTCTTCTAGAGGTCAGCAGCTACTGTGATTTGCAGGGAGGGTTGTGCTCGCAGTCACCATCCGTCCTTCGCTCAGCACTTCCAGACAGATATGTTTTAGCAGGTGCAAATACCCCAGCAGGGTCTATTTATACAGAGTCGCCTCCGAGCATAGAAGTCACAAGCCTTAATCTTCTGTCTGCCACGGAGAGAGAGCCTGCAGGTCATCATCCCACCGACAAATGCAGCTTGTTTACTAAGGAGGAAGACGCGGAGAGGAAAAAATAACGTCATGGCTCCCAAAGACTTCGGGTCTTCTTACACGGGTGGATCAAGCGCTCCATACAACGACCATCTAGGAAGGCGATCATCGCTCACTTATTTGCATTTTTGTAGCGCTACTGCTAGGGGTTTCTTATAAAAGATCGTTTCTACTAAACCCTTTCAGTTTTGTCAGCAGCACGTCCACAGTTGACACGTGGGAATGTGCTGTCGAAAAACAGAGTTTTTTTGTGTTTGCATAAGAGATGCGATCAACGACAAATGACTTGATCGCGGGGCAGGTTCACACTGCAGTTTACAGAACCAGATTTCTAAAATCTCATGCACACGCTGCTTGTTTTATTTCCTTGCCGATGAGAACCTTCAAAGTATTCCCAAATGAATGGGGGGAAAAAAGTGTCTAAAAGGCAGTGTTTTTCCTGCCAACACTGGTTTTTGGTGCAAGAAAATCAACTCGTGCACATACCCTTAAGCCAGCCATACACATTAGACGACAGTCGGCCGAACCATGCTTCGGACAATCGTTTGGTCGACAGCTAACCCTGTCGACACTCCCATACACAGGAGCGCTCGTTTGGCTGAGAGAGTTCTAGTCCTTTTCCTCTCTGAAGAGGCAATTTGCATATTTAATTTCCCAGAGGAGCATTGTACGGTGAATAAAGCTTCTTAGATTGGCATGCCAGGGCTGGTATGTCACTCTCCACAAGGAGAAACTTACACACCAGTCTAAAGCCTCTCACCTAGCCAAATCAGTTCTCATACTTTGCACTGACGAGGGCCAACACCCCGAAACACCTTGTCTATAAATTGAGATTCTGATTTGGCTTTTATCCTAAGTCATATTGCAAGGCTTGTTAAGGGGTCGATAGTGACTCGTAGGATCCCTGCTTCCAACAGGTGGCGCTATAGAGTTCTAGTCTTCTCTAAAGAGGCAATTTTCACAGTTGAAAAGAGTAATATATAAGGAGCTGCTAAGCAGAACATTTTAATCCCTTTTTGTTACCTAGTGCCCATTTACTGTCAGCTAGTTGATTAGTCAAGCTGACATGAAATAAACCCAGGTGAGGAGCCTGATATTGTTGTGGGGCAGATATGACTTCCCAAACTAAATAACAATGGTAACATGGAATGAATAGGGTAACCTGGTAATAAATAAGATATTCTCCTGCTAATCAGTAGGATATCCTCATAGTAATAAATGAGGTAACGTCCCGGTAATTAATAAGAAAGTCCTCATATTAATGAGCTCTATAATCCCCTTGTAATAAATTCGGGTATCTGCCTGGTAATAACAAGTATCCTTCTAATAAAAAAACAAAGAGGGGTTCCTCCTGGTAGTAATAAATAGTATACCTAGTTAATAAGTAGGGTAACTAGCTGTAATCCTCCCACTAATAAATAGGGTATCCTCCTGGTAATAAATAGGATATTTTAGTGGTCATAAATAGGATATCCTCCTGGTACTAAAATAGGATATCCTCCTGGTAATAAAATAGGATATCCTCCTGGTAATAAAATAGGATATGCTCCTGGTAATAAATAGGGTAACAAGCTAGTAATCCTCCTGGTAATAAATAGGATAACCTTGTGACAATAAATAGGGGCTATGGTATCCTCCTAGTAATACATAGGGTATCCTCCTGGTAATAAATAGGGCATCCTCCTGATAATACATAGGATATCATCCTTGTAATAAATAGGGTATCCTTCTAGTATTACATAGGATATCCTCCTAGCAATAAATAGGATATCCTCCTAGCAATAAATAGGATATCCTCCTAGCAATAAATAGGATATCATCTTAGCAATAAATAGGGTATCCTCCTAGTAACACATAGGGTATCCTGCTAGCAATAAATAGGATATCCTCCTGGTAATAAATGGGGAATCCTCCTAGTAATACATATGGTATCCTCCTAGCAATAAGTAGGATATCCTTCTGGTAACAAATAGGATATCCTCCTGGCAATAAATAGGATATCCTCCTGGTAATAGAATATCCTCCTGGTAATAAATAGGGTAACCAGCTAGTAATCCTCTTGGTAATAAATAGGATATCCTTGTGATAATAAATAGGGGTTAGGGTATTCTCCTAGTAGTACATAGAATATTCTCCTCGTTATAAATGCGGTATCTTCTTAGTAATACATACAGTATCCTCCTAGTAATACATAGGCTATCCTCCTAGCAATAAATAGGATATCCTCCTGGTAATACATAGGATATCCTCCTAGCAATAAATAGGATATCCTCCTCGTTATAAATGCGGTATCCTCGTAGTAATACATAGAGTATCCTCCTAGAAATAAATAGGATATCCTCCCGGTAATAGGATATCCTCCTGGTAATAAATGGGATATCCTCCCGGTAATAAATGGGATATCTTCATGGTAATAAATAGGATATCCTCCCGGTAATAAATGGGATATCTTCCTGGTAATAAATAGGATATCTTTCCGGTAATAGGATATCCTCCTGGTAATAAATAGGATATCCTCCCGGTAATAAATAGGATATCCTCCTGGGTAAATCACTATATTGATTGTAGCAATGGTAATATAATGATACAGAAGCCGTCTCCATGCTCCTCTACATGTATGAGGTGTTATTACAGCGTCACATACCCCCGGTAACAGTAATCACACATGTGTCCACACATCATAAACACCTCAACATTGTGTAGTAAAAAGCCATTCACTAGCAGCGAGAAGCTGCGCAGCTATGTGTTTCCATGGCAATCCTACCCGTTCAGTGTAAGCGGTGAGCCAGGGCTTGTGTATTCCTCTCTGGGAATGGAGATAAATGATGAGGAATCACTGGCAGTTCATTGGCAGGAAATAGGTGATTTCAGGATAAGCAAAGACGGGGAGGGGAGCAGATAAAAATAATGCATCGGTCTACACCGAGCGAAAATGTGGTATTGTCAGCGGATCAGGAGCCAATTGTCTCATTGTGTATGTGTATAAATATATATACAGTACAGACCAAAAGTTTGGACACACCTTATTTAAAGATTTTTCTGTATTTTCATGACTTTGAAAATTGTACATTCACACTGAAGGCATCAAAACTATGAATTAACACATGTGGAATTATATACTTAACAAAAAAGTGTGAAACAACTGAAAATATGTCTTATATTCTAGGTTCTTCAAAGTAGCCACCTTTTGCTTTGATGACTGCTTTGCACACTCTTGGCATTCTCTTGATGAGCTTCAAGAGGTAGTCACCGGAAATGGTCTTCCAACAATCTTGAAGGAGTTCCCAGAGATGCTTAGCACTTGTTGGCCCTTTTGCCTTCACTCTGCGGTCCAGCTCACCCCAAACCATCTCGATTGGGTTCAGGTCTGGTGACTGTGGAGGCCAGGTCATCTGGCGTAGCACCCCATCACTCTCCTTCTTGGTCAAATAGCCCTTACACAGCCTGGAGGTGTGTTTGGGGTCATTGTCCTGTTGATAAATAAATGATGGTCCAACTAAACGCAAACCGGATGGAATAGCATGCCGCTGCAAGATGCTGTGGTAGCCATGCTGGTTCAGTATGCCGTCAATTTTGAATAAATCCCCAACAGTGTCACCAGCAAAGCACCCCCACACCATCACACCTCCTCCTCCATGCTTCACGGTGGGAACCAGGCATGTAGAGTCCATCCGTTCACCTTTTCTGCGTCGCACAAAGACACGGTGGTTGGAGGCAAAGATCTCAAATTTGGACTCATCAGACCAACGCACAGATTTCCACTGGTCTAATGTCCATTCCTTGTGTTCTTTAGCCCAAACAAGTCTCTTCTGCTTGTTGCCTGTCCTTAGCAGTGGTTTCCTAGCAGCTATTTTACCATGAAGGCCTGCTGCACAAAGTCTCCTCTTAACAGTTGTTGTAGAGATGTGTCTGCTGCTAGAACTCTGTGTGGCATTGACCTGGTCTCTAATCTGAGCTGCTGTTAATCTGCGATTTCTGAGGCTGGTGACTCGAATAAACTTATCCTCAGAAGCAGAGGTGACTCTTGGTCTTCCTTTCCTGGGGCGGTCCTCATGTGAGCCAGTTTCTTTGTAGGGCTTGATGGTTTTTGCAACTGCACATGGGGACACTTTTAAAGTTTTCCCAATTTTTTGCGCTGACTGACCTTCATTTCTTAAAGTAATGATGGCCACTCGTTTTTCTTTACTTAGCTGCTTTTTTCTTGCCATAATACAAATTCTAACAGTCTATTCAGTAGGACTAGCAGCTGTGTATCCACCTGACTTCTGCACAACACAACTGATGGTCCCAACCCCATTTATAAGGCGAGAAATCCCACTTATTAAACCTGACAGGCCACACCTGTGAAGTGAAAACCATTTCCGGTGACTACCTCTTGAAGCTCATCAAGAGAATGCCAAGAGTGTGCAAAGCAGTCATCAAAGCAAAAGGTGGCTACTCTGAAGAACCTAGAATATAAGACATATTTTCAGTTGTTTCACACTTTTTTGTTAAGTATATAATTCCACATGTGTTAATTCATAGTTTTGATGCCTTCAGTGTGAATGTACAATAGTCATGAAAATACAGAAAAATCTTTAAATGAGAAGGTGTGTCCAAACTTTTGGTCTGTACTGTATATATCTACATAGATATATGTATACAGATAGTAACATTTACAGTAGCTTGCGAAAGTATTCACCCCTTGGCTTTTTTTTACCTATTTTGTTACATTACAACCTGTGTTTAAATATTTTTGTAATCTGATTTGTGTGTGATGCATCAACATAAATAGTCTTTAAGTTGGTGACGTGAAGAAAAATATAGGCAAAAATTAAATTTATGAGATCAAATAACTAAAAGTTGGCATGTGCATATGTATTCACCCCTTTTGCTATGAAGCCCCTAAAAATTTCTGGTGCAAGCAATTACCTTCATAAGTCACATGCTTAGTGACAGGACGTCCACCTGTGTGCAATATAAGGGTCACATGTATGTCATTATTTACACTTTACCTTTTCTGAAAGGCCACAGGGGCTGCAACACCATTAAGCAAGAGGCACTAATAACCAAACAACACCATGAAGACCAAGGAGATCTCCAAACAAGTCAGGGACAAAATTGTTGAGAAGTACAGGGTTAGGTTATAAAAAAATATCCCAATCTCTGATGATCCCTCGGAGCACCATCAAATCCACTATCATCAAATGGAAAGAACATAGTACCACAACAAACCTTCCAAGAGAGGGCGCCCACCAAAACTCTCAACCTGGGCAAGGAGGGCATTAATCAGAGAGGCAGCACAGAGACCAAAGGTAACCCTAAAGAAGCTGCAGAGTTCCCAAGCAGAGATTGGAGTATCTGACTATATGACCACAATAAGCCATACACGCCATAGAGGTGGCCTTCATGGAAGAGTGGGCAGAAAAAAGCCTTTAGTTACACAGAAAAATTGTAAGGCTCTATAGGAGTTTGCCAAAAGACATGTGGGAGACTCCCCAAATGTATGGAGGAAGGTGCTTTGGACAGACGAGACCAAAATTTAACATTTTAACCAACAAGGTAAACAGTATGCCTGGTGCCAATCCAACACAGTTCATCATCCCAAGAACACCATCCTCACAGTGAAACGTGGTGGCAGCATCATGCTGTGGGTATGTTTTTCAGCAGCAGGGACAGGGAAAATGGTCTGAGTAAAGGGGAAGATGGATGGTGTGAAATACAGGGATATTCTTGAGCAAAACCTGTTTCAGTCTGTCAGTGATTTGAGCCTGGAACGGAGGTTCACCATCCAACAAGACAATGACCCAAAGCAACTTCTAAAGCAACACTCGAGTGGTTTAAGGGGAAATGTGTAAATGTTCTGGAGTCGCCCAAAAAAGCCCAGACCTTAATCCAATTAAGAATCTGTGGTCAGACTTGAAGGTTGCAGTTCACTAGAGGAAGCCATCTAACTTGAAGAAGCTGGAGCAGTTTTGCATTGAAGGATGAGCAAAAATTCCAGTGGCAAGTTGTCAAAAGAGACTTATCCAAAGCGACTTACAGCTGTAATTTCTGGAAAAGGAGGCTCCACAAAGTACTGACTTTAGGGGGGTGAATAGGTATGCACACTGAAGTTTTCGGTTATTTTGTCCAATTTAATGTTTGCTTCACAATAAAAAGAAAACCAAATGTTCACAGTTGTAGGCATGTTCTCTGCATGAACTGATGCAAACCCTCAAAACATTCCAGGTTGTGAGGTAGCAAAATACGAAAAAATGTCAAAGAGGTGAATACGTTAGCAAGCTGCTGTATATTTATCTGTCTATAATATGCCTTCACATAGATGACTTCCTTGCTGGATGTTCATCCTTTTCATAGGCTTCCTCCTCTTTTGTTTTATAAGACCATAAAACCCAAAAGAGCAAAACCTATAAAAGGTCAGCTTATAAAAAGAGCTGTTCACATCATTAATGGGGTCTATTCTTCTCTGTTATCAGTCATGACAGGCCAGAAAGTGTTGTGTCCTTGGCAGAGACAGCATTGTGCAGAGACCTGTGTCTCTGCATATAATCCGTAGGGCTATGCACATCTCAGAGGGCACCAAAAAGTGTTGTTTTGCCCTCTGTGGGCCTCGTATAGGTTGGTGTACATTTTTTTGACTCTTGTCCTCGTATAGGATGATATACAGTACAGACCAAAAGTTTGGACACACCTTCTTATTTAAAGATTTTTCTGTATTTTCATGACTATGAAAATTGTACATTCACACTGAAGACATCAAAACTATGAATTAACACATGTGGAATTATATACTTAACAAAAAAGTGTGAAACAACTGAAAATATGTCTTATATTCTAGGTTCTTCAAAGTAGCCACCTTTTGCTTTGATGACTGCTTTGCACACTCTTGGCATTCTCTTGATGAGCTTCAAGAGGTAGTCACCGGAAATGGTTTTCACTTCACAGGTGTGCCCTGTCAGGTTTAATAAGTGGGATTTCTTGCCTTATAAATGGGGTTGGGACCATCAGTTGTGTTGTGCAGAAGTCAGGTGGATACACAGCTGATAGTCCTACTGAATAGACTGTTAGAATTTGTATTATGGCAAGAAAAAAGCTAAGTAAGGAAAAATGAGTGGCCATCATTACTTTAAGAAATGAAGGTCAGTCAGTGCGAAAAATTGGGAAAACTTTGAAAGTGTCCCTAAGTGCAGTTGCAAAAACCATCAAGCTCTACAAAAAAAACTGGCTCACATGAGGACCGCCTCAGGAAAGGAAGACCAAGAGTCACCTCTGCTTCTGAGGATAAGTTTATCCGAGTCACCAGCCTCCAGAAATCGCAGGTTACCAGCAGCTTGGATTAGAGACCAGGTCAATGCCACACAGAGTTCTAGCAGCAGACACTTCTCTTCAACAACTGTTAAGAGGAGACTTTGTGCAGCAGGCCTTCATGGTAAAATAGCTGCTAGGAAACCACTGCTAAGGACAGGCAACAAGCAGAAGAGACTTGTTTGGGCTAAAGAACACAAGGAATGGACATTAGACCAGTGGAAATCTGTGCTTTGGTCTGATGAGTCCAAATTTGAGATCTTTGGTTCCAACCACCGTGTCTTTGTGCGACGCAGAAAAGGTGAACGGATGAACTCTACATGCCTGGTTCCCACCGTGAAGCATGGAGGAGGAGGTGTGATGGTGTGGGGGTGCTTTGCTGGTGACACTGTTGGGGATTTATTCAAAATTGAAGGCATACTGAACCAGCATGGCTACCACAGCATCTTGCAGCGGCATGCTATTCCATCCGGTTTGCGTTTAGTTGGACCATCATTTATTTATCAACAGGACAATGACCCCAAACACACCTCCAGGCTGTGTAAGGGCTATTTGACCAAGAGGGAGAGTGATGGGATGCTACGCCAGATGACCTGGCCTCCACAGTCACCAGACCTGAACCCAATCGAGATGGTTTGGGGTGAGCTGGACCGCAGAGTGAAGGCAAAAGGGCCAACAAGTGCTAAGCATCTCTGGGAACTCCTTCAAGATTGTTGGAAGACCATTTCCGGTGACTACCTCTTGAAGCTCATCAAGAGAATGCCAAGAGTGTGCAAAGCAGTCATCAAAGCAAAAGGTGGCTACTTTGAAGAACCCAGAATATAAGACATATTTTCAGTTGTTTCACACTTTTTTGTTAAGTATATAATTCCACATGTGTTAATTCATAGTTTTGATGCCTTCAGTGTGAATGTACAATTTTCAAAGTCATGAAAATGCAGAAAAATCTTTAAATGAGAAGGTGTGTCCAAACTTTTGGTCTGTACTGTATGTTGATAAATATTTCAGACATGTACAGTTGAAACCAGAAGTTTCCATACACTATATAAAAAGACACATCTGCATGTTTTTCTCAATATCTGACATGAAATCAGAATAAACCTTTCCCGTTTTAGGTCAATTAGGATTACCATCATTTTTAATATTTGCCAAATGCCAGAATAATGAGAGAGAGAATGTTTTACGGCATTTTTATTACTTACTGCAAAGTCAAACCTTTCCATAGATTTCATTAGTATTTGGTACCATTGCCCTTAAACTGAATGACTTGGGTCACACGTTTGGGATTTCCTTCCACAAGCTTCTCACAATAGTTGGTCGGAATTTGGGCCCATTCCTCCTGACAAAACTGGTGTAACTGATCCAGGTTTGTAGGTCGCTTTGCTCGCAGCCTTTTCAGCTTTGCCCATAAATTTTCAATAGGATTGAGATCAGGGCTTTGTGATGGCCGCTCCAAAACATTGACTCTGCTATCCTTAAGCCACTGTGTTACCATTTTGGCAGTATGCTTAGGGTCATTGTACATTTGTAAACGATCTCTTCATTACCGTGACATGCGAGTGATCCCTTCATTACCCTGATATGCGAGCGATCTCTTCATTACCTTATGTGCAAGCGATCTCTTCATTACCCTATGTGAGCGATCTCTTCATTACCTTGTGTGCGAGCGATCTCTTCATTACCCTGATATGCGAGCGATCTCTTCATTACCTTATGTGCAAGCGATCTTTCATTACCCTGATATGTGAGTGATCCCTTCTTTACCCTGATATGTGAGCGATCCCTTCTTTACCCTGATATGCGAGCGATCTCTTCATTACCCTGATATGTGAGCGATCCCTTCATTACCCTGATATGCGAGCGATCCCTTCATTACCCTGATATGCGAGCGATCTCTTCATTACCCTGATATGCGAGCGATCTCTTCATTACCCTGATATGTGAGCGATCCCTTCATTATCCTGATATGTGAGCGATCTCTTCATTACCTTATGTGCAAGCGATCTCTTCAATACCCTGATATGTGAGCGATCCCTTCATTACCCTGATATGCGAGCGATCTCTTCATTATCCTGATATGCGAGCGATCTCTTCATTACCCTGATATGCGAGCGAGCTCTTCATTACCCTGATATGTGAGCGATCCCTTCATTACCCTGATATGCGAGCGATCTCTTCATTACCCTGATATGTGAGCGATCCCTTCATTATCCTGATATGTGAGCGATCTCTTCATTACCTTATGTGCAAGCGATCTCTTCATTACCCTGATATGTGAGCGATCCCTTCATTACCCTGATATGCGAGCGATCTCTTTATTATCCTGATATGCGAGCAATCTCTTCATTATCCTGATATGCGAGCGATCTCTTCATTATCCTGATATGCGAGCGATCTCTTCATTACCCTGATATGCGAGCGATCTCTTTATTATCCTGATATGCGAGCAATCTCTTCATTATCCTGATATGCGAGCAATCTCTTCATTATCCTGATATGCGAGCAATCTCTTCATTACCCTGATATGCGAGCGATCTCTTCATTATCCTGATATGCGAGCAATCTCTTCATTATCCTGATATGCGAGCAATCTCTTCATTATCCTGATATGCGAGCGATCTCTTCATTATCCTGATATGCGAGCAATCTCTTCATTATCCTGATATGCGAGCAATCTCTTCATTATCCTGATATGCGAGCGATCTCTTCATTATCCTGATATGCGAGCGATCTCTTCATTATCCTGATATGCGAGCGATCTCCATTATTGTGACATACAAGCGATCCCTTCATTACCCTGATATGTGAGCGATCTCTTCGTTATTGTGACATACAAGCGATCCCTTCATTACCATGTCATTCCAGCGACCTCCTCATTACTGCGACATGCTAGCGTTCTCTTCATTACTGTGATGTGCGAGTGATCTCTTCATTACCGTGACGTGTAAGTGATCTCAACGACCTTAAGAAATTTTGCAATTAACGCAAGTTGCCAACTTCTGTCCCTCAACTTAGGGGTGGAGGTTGCAGGATAATCCGCCATAGTGCCCATACAGCTCCACAGCAGCACGGTGACCCTCTGAGCCCACCTGGCCTGGTGTAATAGAGACTGCTGTCTCTTCCAGGGGTCTGACAGCTCTATAGACCTCAAATCTCATCAAGATCAAATCTGATGTCTACAGACACCTAGCAATGGCGATATTCTGCCTCCATGATTTGCAGAGTGCATCGTAATAATGATCATTCATTTGTATAGTGGGATAACCCCGTCGCCATCATGCAATTAGCTTGATAAGTCGCTGCACATTCACACTGATTTTTACATGGGGGGCATCTGGTTTCCCCCTGGGGCAGGACTATAACCTTCTGCTATTGTTACTCCCCCGGCCCGCAGCCGTGTTTTTCCTGATCTTCTATTACACTGCATTGCTGCTGACAATCCCACACAGGCGTTTTTTATTCCTATGTTTATATAGCTGCAGTCTCTCAAGGACGCAATGGGGAGGAGGAGGAGGAGGAGGAGAGGTGTCCCCGCTTGCCCTGGTACTACGCCAGACTCTTTAATGAAGGGGAGGCGATTAAAGCCAGAGCAGACTGGGTAGGAGTCGATTCAGACTCGCAGGCAGGTTCTACCCATCATTATTCCCAATTTCCTGTGTCATTGATGGTAGACGCTCGTCGCGCCAGAGGAGTAAAAAATGCGACAAAAAAAAGGTAAAAAAAATTGTCACAGAATGAAAAAATAAACACAAGCAAAAAAAAAACCATTATTCTGTGCTAATTATTGGAGGGAAGTCACAGCCGCTGTGTTACTAACACCACGTACAACCGATATAACCTCCAGGGAAATTAATTGTGAGGATGATATATACCCCCGAAAGCAGCAGCCAGATATATATACTCTGGCGCTGGATACAAGGATGAGATGAGCTGCCGGGGCGGTCACTGATATCCATGACTATGTGATAAATCGGCCATAAACATTTATTATTATTTTATTTTTGTTATTGTGTATACTGGAGTGCAAACTCACTCATAATATTGCTTTATTGCCTACTAATCAGAAGACACACTGGGGCCACAGGTAATAGGAAATTTAGGTCTGGTGGCCAAGGACTTCCGACCTGGCCATTGGAGCAGAGCCCTGTGACCCTCCCGCCTCTTCTGATTAGTAATCCACCAGTGCGATGCATGCATGACGTTGAGGGAGCCTACTAATCTGAAAACATGCCGGGGATGCCACAGGTAGGAAGTTCTGGTCACGGACTACCAAACTGGTCATTGGACAAAAGCCCTGTGACATCCCTAGTGCTTCTTCTGATTAGTAGACTTTTGTGCCATGCATGACGTTGAGGGGACCTTGTAATCAGAACACACGCCTGGTATGCCACAGGTAGGAAGTTCTGGTTCAGTGGCCACGGACTACAAACCTGGCCACTGGACGAGAGCCCTGTAAACCTCCTCTTACTGGTGACATACCTAGTGCCTTTTCTGATTAGTAGACCTTTGTGCCATGCATGTATGACATTGAGGGGGCGTACTAATCAGAAAACACGACTGAGATGCTAAAAGGTAGTAGGAATTTCTGGTTCAGTGGCCACTAGGAGGAATGATTGGGGTTCAGAGGGTGTATATCTGTTCTGGCAAACTTTGTAATTCTTCCCAGTAAGATGATGCAAATTTCCTAAAGGACTAAATGTACTTCCTTTCTTAGACCTCCTTCTTACACCTCCTTCAGATCGGTGGGAGTCCAGGTCCCAAAACTCTGAATGACCTCCCAGCAAAAAAGGCTCTCAAGTGCACTGTCAGCAGGCAGAGGCGCTCATCCTCTACATTTGCGCATGCGCAGAGCGTTTGTGGCCTCATGGGGCCCGGTTTATCAAGAATGAGGTTTTGCATCTCAGACTTGATGAACGGTGTGCCGGAGTAAGATGCAACAAATCTAGTACTCAGAGAATGGAGTGGTATTGAGCATGTGTGACCACTCCTATACACAGCGAATGGAGCAGTACTGAGCATGTGCAACCAATCCTATACACAGAATGGAGTGGTACTGAGCATGTGCGGCCACCCCTATACACAGTGAATGGAGCGGTAGTGAGCATGTGCAACCACTCCTATACACAGTGTTCACACATGCTCACTAGTGCTCCATTAACTGTATATATGATTGGTCGCACATGCTCAGTACCACTCCATTCGCTGTGTATAGGAGTGGTTGCACATGCTCACTACCGCTCCATTCGCTGTGTATAGGAGTGGTCGCACATGCTCACTACCGCTCCATTCGCTGTGTATAGGAGTGGTCGCACATTCTCACTACTGCTCCATTCCCTTTGTATAGGAGTGGTTGCACATGCTCACTACCGCTCCATTTGCTGTGTATAGGAGTGGTCGCACATTCTCACTACTGCTCCATTCGCTGTGTATAATAGTGGTCGCACATGCTCACTACCTCTCCATTTGCTGTGTATAGGAGTGGTCGCACAGGCTCACTACTGCTCCAATCGCTCTGTGTGGGAGTGGTTGCACATGCTCAGTACCGCTCCATTCGCTGTGTATAGGAGTGGTCGCACATGCTCACTACTGCTCCATTCGCTGTGTATAATAGTGGTCGCACATGCTCAGTACCGCTCCATTCGCTGTGTATAGGAGTGGTCGCACATGCTCGGTACCGCTCCATTCGCTGTGTATAGGAGTGGTCGCACATGCTCGGTACCGCTCCATTCGCTGTGTATAGAAGTGGTCGCACATGCTCAGTACCGCTCCATTCGCTGTGTATAGGAGTGGTCGCACATGCTCAGTACCGCTCCATTCGCTGTGTATAGGAGTGGTCGCACATGCTCAGTACCGCTCCATTCGCTGTGTATAGGAGTGGTCGCACATGCTCGGTACCGCTCCATTCGCTGTGTATAGGAGTGGTCGCACATGCTCAGTACCGCTCCATTCGCTGTGTATAGGAGTGGTCGCACATGCTCGGTACCGCTCCATTCGCTGTGTATAGGAGTGGTCGCACATGCTCGGTACCGCTCCATTCGCTGTGTATAGGAGTGGTCGCACATGCTCGGTACCGCTCCATTCGCTGTGTATAGGAGTGGTCGCACATGCTCGGTACCGCTCCATTCGCTGTGTATAGGAGTGATCGCACATGCTCGGTACCGCTCCATTCGCTGTGTATAGGAGTGGTCGCACATACTCAGTACCGCTCCATTCGCTGTGTATAGAAGTGGTCGCACATGCTCAGTACCGCTCCATTCGCTGTGTATAGGAGTGGTCGCACATGCTCAGTACCGCTCCATTCGCTGTGTATAGGAGTGGTCGCACATGCTCGGTACCGCTCCATTCGCTGTGTATAGGAGTGGTCGCACATGCTCAGTACCGCTCTATTCGCTGTGTATAGGAGTGGTTGCACATGCTCGGTACCGCTCCATTCGCTGTGTATAGGATACTCAGTACCGCTCCATTCGCTGTGTATAGAAGTGGTCGCACATGCTCAGTACCGCTCCATTCGCTGTGTATAGGAGTGGTCGCACATGCTCAGTACCGCTCCATTCGCTGTGTATAGGAGTGGTCGCACATGCTCGGTACCGCTCCATTCGCTGTGTATAGGAGTGGTCGCACATGCTCGGTACCGCTCCATTCGCTGTGTATAGGAGTGGTCATACATGCTCACAATCGCTCCATTCGCTGTGTATAGGAGTGTTCTCACATGCTCGGTACCGCTCCATTCGCTGTGTATAGGAGTGGTCGCACATGCTCGGTACCGCTCCATTCGCTGTGTATAGGAGTGGTCGCACATGCTCGGTACCGCTCCATTCGCTGTGTATAAGAGTGGCCGCACATGCTCGGTACCGCTCCATTCACACAGATGTTCAGCAATGCAGTATAGGTGTTATCACCACGGACATGTTATTTCTGGATAATGCCCTATGATCACAGGACAGGACTTATGTGACTTCTTCTATACCTTTAGCTACTTGTACACAAGTGTGAGAATTTTTGGTTTGGGGTGGAAAATAGAGACGAGGAATAAGCGTGATAATATGATAATATTCAGTGGAGATCGGCCATAATGAATTCTGCAGGGCACGTCTGAGACTTCCATACACCACAAAGCTCTCTAGCTCTTTGTATATATCCGGATACTTCAGTTTTCTGAGAACTTTATAAGTACTTCTGAATTAACAGAGTAAAGTGTCAGCCCCTCACCCCTAGCGAATTACATCACCGAGTTAAATAAGGAATGTCTGCTCCTCGTGTACTCTGGGCCCCAGGCATTCATCCTTATTATACCTCCGTCCTGGATGGGATCCAGAAAACAAGCGCTGGGGATGAGGCCCGGAGACGAGATTAGCAGCTAGAAAACGACCTGTGTAAACAGGCAAAGATATAACTAGTGGAGGGAGCGACCGCGGTGCAGCCATGCTACAAGCCCAGATACAAGGGATAGACTGATATTACCGGGTACGTGCACACGTTCAGTATCTGCTGCATATACTGGAGTGTTGGCAGGAAAAACTGATTAAAGCCAACTCGTCACCCATTTAAGCTCTTTGTATAAGGCATCTATAAGATGTAATAGAGATAAGCGGTTGCATTAGCACTAGAGTTGGAGCAAATCGATTTGAAGGACCCGGTCCATCGGTCACTTCAGTAATCTATGTCCGCTGGACGAGAGTCATGAAACCACCTTCTACCTCCACAGCTTCTGCGGCTCTTCTTTTGATTAGCTCATGGGATTGGTCATCAATATCAAATTCCTGGACAACCCATGTGTCGCAAAGTAAACATTCACATTGATAGAACTATGGCCCATTCAGACATTTGGGGAGTCGGACCTCAAGCCATGTAATATTAACGGCCTACTGTAAAGATAGGTTGTCAGTTTTAAAGAAACGAATAACCTCTTCAAAGGGGCTGTCTGCTCATTTTTACATGCATTGATCCACCAGGTATGTGCAGCTGCAACACCATCCCTGCGAAAGCGAGTGGCATCAGACAACCTCTTTATTTTTTGAGACCCTCCTCAATGTCATGCATGCATCGCATCGTTGGCTTACTAATCAAAAGAGGCACTAGGGATGTCACATGTAGTAGGAGGTTCACAGGGTTCTGGTCCAATGGCCCAGTCAGTAGACTGTGGCCACTGGATCAGAACTCCCTACTACATGTGGCATCCCCGGAGTGTTTTCTGATTAGTTGGCCCCCTCAATGTCAATGTATGGGCAGCCTCTGACATAACAGCTTTAATACTATTTAGGCAGAATGGAAATGGCGGACCACTCCTATGTCTTTTTCGACGCCCTCCCTGGATAACACAGTTCAAGTCAATTAAATCTTAAGAAAACAGCAATTAAAGCCAATCTCATACAACTCATCCCATGAGGTTTTTATTTCTGCCCCTTGTACAGAAAAAAAAAATAATAATCACCCATTATTTCCTATTGAAACAAGTATTTGGGAAACATCTCTAGGGACGGCTGATTAATTTCCAATCCCATTAAACTCTATGGATGGGATTAATTGTCCAGAACTGATGTGAGGAGATTACACTGTAACGCAGGGCAGCTGTGGATGATCATTACACTCTGCAGTGATTACAAATCTCTCATTGGAAACAATTAATGACAAATCGCTGTTCAGTGTCATGAGATTCATTGTTTAGTGCTCAAAATCGCCTTTGTAGCCTGATCTGTAGTATGAAACGGGCGCTAGAACGCTACACAACATGGCACTGATGATTATGGGGCTTTAGTTCTAAAAAAAAAAACAACATACTTAAAGGGTTATTTCTCATCTTCATAAATGTATATTGTCGGAGAGAGCTTGTAAAAACCATCAAGTTTGCAATTTACTGCTTGTTAAAATTTTCAGTCCTTCTTCAGATATTAACACTTTTGTTTAGAGCTCATTGTCTTGGAGACCGACCACCGCTGCTAGACAGCAGATCATTCTCCGGGCTTACAAGCTCTTTTCTATTGAGCTTCTGAGCAGCGTTTTGAAGTTGTCCGGGATCGCTGGAGTGCACTGTTACCTCCTAATCCCGGCCAGTTTCTGCGCAGTACTTACAAGTTAGACAGCAGCGGTGGTCGGTCTCCTAGGCAACGAGTTGTAAATTAAAGAAAAGTGTTAATATCTCAAGAACGGCTGAAAATTTTAATAAACGACAAATTGCAAAAGTGGTTGTTTTTCCAAGCTCTATCCAACAATATCCATCTATGAAGATGGGAAATAACACTTTAAAGCTGCCAATCAGAATCCAGCTCCCCAGACATAATAAACAACTGTATATTGCCTCTTAACTGGTTAAATGTGTGATTGATGAAGGTTTGATCAGTTGCATCAGGGGTCCCACAGTCTTCTATGTGAAAGGAGCATTACTGAGCATGTGCGACCACTGCCGCACTCACGGTCTATCACAATGGTGGTCGCACATGCTCACTATCCCTCCTTTCACACAGCAGACCTTTGGTCACCCTTTTTAGTGATCCGTGGGATTCTCAGCAGCCAACTATGTAGTTGGCGGTCTTGCCAAGCTTGCCAGAGCGGGAGTTTTTTCCTCTCACCGCTAAAGGGGATCACAAGTTTTGGGACCCCCTTTTATGACGCGGAAGTGTAAAAGCCGGCATTGATGTAAAGATTTCACATCTTTGGCGAATAAAAGGGGGCACGTCCAATTGAGGGGGTCTCTTATGACTCATTTTTGGGCATATGGAAAAGGGGTCCCCAGACGGCACACTGCCTGCAGACATAAACCCACCATTTTTACGGGATGCAACCTCCGTGAGTCGATCTAAGGGATAAAGAAAAGAACAGTAGCAAATGCATTGACCCACGGGGAAAGTCTCCGCTGCCACAACCGAAGCTGAACCGGCTAACGAATACATTTCCGGAAAGGGTTTCGAGCTCCTTGATCAATCTTTCCTCCCGTCTATGGACTCAGTATGATTTCCACACCTGACAGTCGGGACAGGAGGGGGGTAAGTCAGCAATTAGACCTCCTGGATTGTTCCCCCGATCGTGGCCTCATGCCAACCAGCAATCACCCGGTGTGCCGACTCCCCGGCAGCTGTTATTAGGTGCAAACAAGGGCAATCTGCATATGCTCCATGCAAATCAGGGCTGGTTTGGCACCGAGCCCCGGGAAACATCACTTACCTCTAGAGGATAAAAATGCATGAAGGTTCCCAGACACGGAGCTGACGGAAGAAGGCACAGAGTCACCACCACCGACGGCGGCGGTGGCAGCAGCTGGACGTGTTCCTGGGAATCCCTGCTGAGGAGGACATGTGCTCCGGAGATGGAACAATGAGAAGCGGAGAGCGCGGCGCAGCGATTGACTGCAGCGGAGTCACCTTGACAAGTCTCCGAAGGGCTCTGCTGCATGTCCCCTCCTGAGATTAAGCTGGGATGGATGGAGACGTCCTCCGCTCATCCCTCGTGTGATGTTGTTTTCATGCACTGACGACGTGAGATGTCTCAGCCCCAGCGACACCGCGCAGGGAATCCCACAGCAAAAAGCTATTGGAGAAGGATGCTGGGGCATATGGCAGCAC
Source organism: Phyllobates terribilis (assembly GCF_046119375.1). Taxonomy (NCBI): domain Eukaryota; kingdom Metazoa; phylum Chordata; class Amphibia; order Anura; family Dendrobatidae; genus Phyllobates; species Phyllobates terribilis. Next base: position 372,419,964 of record NW_027362769.1, read on the forward strand.
AGCTTCACTGCCTTAAAGGGGAACTCCATTCTTTTTTATTTTTCCTAATAAAGACACACTTTTTCTGTAGTAACAGCCTTAACTTTTTTTTTTTTTAAGCAACAAAAATATATATATATTTTTTTGTTTTATTAGGGGACAGTAAGTGCAAAAATATAATCAGATATAATATATATCAAAGTCAGAATTATTTTGCAGAAACATTTTTCCCTTTTACATTTCCGTCATTGATCGTCCTAATCCATGAAGAGTTAATCCCGCATACAAAAATAGTTAGGAACTGACGCTGCTTGCGGAGAATAGATAAACTGGAATTTAAAGGGTTAATTCCCCCCCTTGCTGGAATCTCCATTGATTATGGGAAGAGAAAAGAATTTCCCAAAGTTTCTCTGTGTAAAGTGCGCGTGTGATCAGCGCTCCATTCACTTCTATGGGCCAGAGGTGGACATGCTGTCGGTCCAGTGGAAGTGGACACAGGCGCGCTCGGCCGATGTGTGAGTGGTGGGTGGTTGGGGTCATTAGGAATCCAATGTTTATGGCCACATGTAGAAATCCATATAGTGAACTGCAAGGGCAAGACGTGACTGATGAGGATTTCCAGCTGTCGCAAAACTATGACTCCCAGCAGGCGGCCACATCCCTCAACATTCATTTTAATCTTTGCACCCTGCAGCCATGTTTTCTGTCACAGTGGCTTCCACAACAGAATAAGAGGCTGGAGCATGACACCACACAAAGAAACAGGGAGGCAGTACTATCTGTGCCAACATTATTTACAGGGAGGCAGTACTATCTATAGCTACATAATTTAAAGTCAAAAACAGGACGTGATAATATGTACTTTCAACATTTACAGGGAGGCAGTACTGTCTATACTCACAACATTTATAGAGAAGACAGGGAAGCAGTACTATCTATTCCCAAATCATTTACATGGAAGACAAGGAGGCAGTACTATCTGTACTTCCAACATTTACAGGGAGGCAGTACTATCTATACTCACATCTTTTATAGAGAAGACAGAGTCAGTACTATCTGTCCTACATTATTTACAGAGAAACAGTACTATCTGTACCTGCATAATTTATAAGGTAAACCAGGGAGGCAGTAATATCTGTATTTACAGGGAAACCGTACTATCTGCTCCTACATAAGAGATAGGGAGGGAGTACAACATGAACCAACATAAATTACAGAGACCAGGAGGCAGTACTATCTATATAACTGCAGGACGAGGCAGGGAGTTTGTGCCATCTATGCTTGCATCATTTACAGGGGAGGACAAGGAGGCAGTTCTATCTGTAGCCACATCATTTACAGGGGAGGACAAGGAGGCAGTTCTATCTGTAGCCACATCATTTACAGGGGAAGACAAGGAGGCAGTTCTATCTGTAGCCACATTTACAGGGGAAGACAAGGAGGCAGTTCTATCAGTAGCCACATCATTTACAGGGTAAGACAAGGAGGCAGTACTATCTGTAGCCACATCATTTACAGGGGAAGACAAGGAGGCAGTTCTATCTGTAGCCACATTTACAGGGGAAGACAAGGAGGCAGTTCTATCAGTAGCCACATCATTTACAGGGTAAGACAAGGAGGCAGTTCTATCTGTACCCACATCATTTACAGGGGAAGACAAGGAGGCAGTTCTATCTGTAGCCACATCATTTACAGGGGAAGACAAGGAGGCAGTTCTATCTGTAGCCACATCATTTACAGGGGAGGACAAGGAGGCAGTTCTATCTGTAGCCACATCATTTACAGGGGAGGACAAGGAGGCAGTTCTATCTGTAGCCACATCATTTACAGGGGAGGACAAGGAGGCAGTTCTATCTGTAGCCACATCATTTACAGGGGAGGACAAGGAGGCAGTTCTATCTGTAGCCACATCATTTACAGGGGAGGACAAGGAGGCAGTTCTATCTGTAGCCACATCATTTACAGGGGAGGACAAGGAGGCAGTACTATTTGTATTTACATGGAGGCAATTCTATATGTACTTACATTACTTAGAGAAGAAAGGGAGGCAGTACTGTCTGGACCTACAAAGTTTACAGGAAAAGCGAGGAAGTACTCTCTTTACCTGCATAATTTAGAAGGTGAAACAGGGAGGCAGTACTATCTGTCTCCAGGTAATGTACAGGGAAGATAGGGAGACAGTACTATCTGGACCTACATAATTTAGAGCAGAGTTTCCCATACTTCAGTCCTCACGGCCCCCAAAGGTCATGTTCTTAGGATTTCCTCACTAGTGAGGAGTGGAGATTGGGAAACACTGGTTTAGAGGAAGAGACAGGGAGGCAGTACAATCTGAACTGACATTACTTACAGAGACCAGGTGGCAGTACTTACAGGAAGAGACAGGGAGTTTGTACTATCTGTGCTTACATCATTTACAGGGAAGACTTGGAAGCAGTATGATTGGGAACTATATTAATTGCAGGGAGGCAGCACTATCTGTGCCTACATTTAGAGGAAGACACTGGGAGGGATAAGCAGTACTATGTGCGGCAATACTTTGCAGGCAAGTACGGTGACAAGGTCCGCTGAAGGTCAAATGGGACTCATCCATTTTAAGTACGTAATTTAGTGGGCGGCAATGTGGGTCAGAATAAATTCTCAGTGCTGCATCCATGTAGTCATACCGCAGCATATTCCCACGGATCAGCGAACTACAAGTACATGACTTTCCTGCTTGTCGGTGAGATGGGGGAACATAGATCCTAGCTGGCTACATTATAGGTGTGAAGCGTTAGCACCCTCTGCTGGTCACCATATGGATTGCATCTGTCATTTACATGGCTTTGTGCATAGCAATTTGTATCATCAGCGGACCAGTGATGTCACCAAGGCGCAGCCACAGAAGCCATTTTATGGAAAGCGAGATTTTTATTTTTTCTCTTATACTGCCCTGAACGTCACAAGGATTTTTATTTTTATAAGCACTGAAATAAGGGAAGAACACGGTATTTATTAGAACACAGACCCGTTTATTATTTCGTTCGTGAACACTGCATAAAAAAATTTAAAAAATACCCAAACCATGTAAGCCGAAAAAACAAGCCGAAGAACTGATGGCAATCAGACCACAAGATAATTGATAATTCAGGTAGATTAATATGGTGTACATAATTCCTACACTACATCGCCGCTGCAGCCAATCACTAGGCACAGACATGATGCCAAGGTAGACAGTTGCAAGATTGCTGAGCCCAGTGATTGGCTGCAGAGGTGATGTATTGTTGGGAGTAAATGTAATGCCCCGTCTCATGCTGCACATAACACATCTGCATCTCTGGTTGCTATGGGCATAAAAGGGGACAAACTTATGGTGTGACCCCCATGCTCCCCTGACCTCAACCCCATTGAGAACCTCTGGAGCATCATCAAAAGGAGTGTCTATGATGGCGGGAGGCAGTTCACATCTAAGCAACAGCTCTGGGAGGGTATTCTGTCCTCATGCAAAACAATTGAAGCAGAAACCATCCAAAACCTGACAAATTCAATGGACGAGAGAGTTCAGAAGCTCCTTTCGAACAAGGGGTCCTATGTGCAAATGTAACATCACCTAGAATAAAGTTTTGAGTTGAAAACTGTTTGATTTCAGTTTGTAATAACCTGCTAATGCTTATAATTTCAAAAATGACCATTTTTTTGTTCTTTATTAAAATGAAAAGGTTGAAAACTCTGCTGTGCATAATAATTTGGAACATGCATTTTGAGTGCAGTTTGAGTTTGTTATTTTTTAAAAAATATCCTGTTATCATAGGCAGTTTGTACAAAAACCTTTCAATTGTACTCTAATAGTTATTTGACTGGAAAATTACAATGACTGCAATTCATATAGGTAATTTGGGAAAATCTGAGAAAATATTATTTGCATAATAATTTGGAACACAGTGTAGACCGTGTAACACAGCAGCTGTAGAAGGAAAATGGTGCAAAATTATTCATGAAACCTTAATACAAAAATGAGTTTTAGCCCCCAAATACATACACTTGCAGAAAAAAAAAATTGGAATCTCCCCACACACATACATCTTACCCCACAGGTTGACAACTAGTGATGAGCGCAAGTGCTCGTTACTTGAGTTTGCCTTGGGTGCTTGAGTGACATGTTGAGTCCCCGCGGCCGTTAGACATCCACAAAACACGCGGGTATTGTCTGGCAAACACCGGCAATGCGCGCATGTTTTGTGGCTAACAGCTGCGAAACATACGGCCGCAGGGACTCAAACATGTCACTCGAGCACCCGCAATACTCTGTGCATACCCTAGCACCCTAGGCAAACCTTTAACACATCTCCTTTTCTTTCTATTTCAGCCAGATATTGGTAGCGTTCATTTTTGGGTCTTCGCTCCTTAGAGTGCACGTACAGGTCAGAGCCAGTGTTGAGCCAGGATCACATTCATTCCAGTCTTCTTTGTTAAAGATGTAATATAAACTGCAGGAAAATTTACCTCTGATTTAAAAATTTACCTCTGATTAAATTTCTGATTTGGAAATTTTTTTTTTTTTACTAATTTTATTATTTAAATCGAGGCAGCTTGTGTGATTGCGCCGATCTGTGGGGGTAGCAAAATAAAGGATCTGAAGATATCCAAATCTACGATTTCCCAAACTACACTGCTCAAAAAAATAAAGGGAACACTTAAACAACAGAATATAACTCCAAGTAAATTAAACTTCTGTGAAATCAAACTGTCCACTTAGGAAGCAACACTGATTGACAATCAATTTCACATGCTGTTGTGCAAATGGAATAGACAATAGATGGAAATTATTGGCAATTATCAAGACACCCTCAATAAAGGAGTGGTTCTGCAGGTGGGGACCACAGACCACATCTCAGTACCAATGCTTTCTGGCTGATGTTTTGGTCACTTTTGAATGTTGGTTGTGCTTTCACACTCATGGTAGCATGAGACGGACTCTACAACCCACAGAAGTTGCTCAGGTAGTGCAGCTCATCCAGGATGGCACATCAGTGTGAGCTGTGGCAAGAAGGTTTGCTGTGTCTGTCAGCGTAGTGTCCAGAGGCTGGAGGCGCTACCAGGAGACAGGCCAGTACACCAGGAGACGTGGAGGGGGCCGTAGGAGGGCAACAACCCAGCAGCAGGACCGCTACCTCCGCCTTTGTGCAAGGAGGAACAGGAGGAGCACTGCTAGAGTCCTGCAAAATGACCTCCAGCAGGCCACAAATGTGCATGTGTCTGCACAAACAGTTAGAAACAGACTCCATGAGGGTGGTATGAAGGTCCGACGTCCACAGATGGGGGTTGTGCTCACAGCCCAACACCGTGCAGGACGCTTGGCATTTGCCACAGAACATCAGAATTGGCAAAGTCGCCACTGGCGCCCTGTGCTCTTCACAGATGAAAGCAGGTTCACACTGAGCACATGTGACAGACGTGACAGATTCTGGAGACGCCGTGGAGAGCGATCTGCTGCCTGCAACATCCTTCAGCATGACCGGTTTGGCAGTTGGTCAGTAATGGTGTGGGGTGGCATTTCTTTGGAGGGCCGCACAGCCCTCCATGTGCTCGCCAGAGGTAGCCTGACTGCCATTAGGTACTGAGATGAGATCCTCAGACCCCTGTGAGACCATATGCTGGTGCGGTTGGCCCTGGGTTCCTCCTAATGCAGGACAATGCCAGACCTCATGTGGCTGGAGTGTGTCAGCAGTTCCTGCAAGATGAAGGCATTGAAGCTATGGACTGGCCCGCCCGTTCCCCAGACCTGAATCCGATTGAGCACATCTGGGACATCATGTCTCGCTCCATCCACCAACGTCACGTTGCACCACAGACTGTCCAGGAGTTGGTGGATGCTTTAGTCCAGGTCTGGGAGGAGATCCCACAGGAGACCATCCGCAACCTCATCAGGAGCATGCCCAGGCGTTGTAGGGAGGTCATACAGGCACGTGGAGGCCACACACAATACTCAGCCTCATCAGGAGCATGCCCAGGCGTTGTAGGGAGGTCATACAGGCACGTGGAGGCCACACACAATACTGAGCCTCATCAGGAGCATGCCCAGGCGTTGTAGGGAGGTCATACAGGCACGTGGAGGCCACACGGGACATTACATCAAAGTTGGATCAGCCTGTAGTGTGTTTTTCCACTTTAATTTTGTGGGTGACTCCAAATCCAGGCCTCCAATGGTTAATAAATGTGATTTCCATTGATGATTTTTGTGTGATTTTGTTGTCAGCACATTCAACTTTGTACAGAACAAAGTATTCAATGAGAATATTTCATTCATTCAGATCTAGGATGTGGTATTTCAGTGTTCCCTTTATTTTTTTGAGCAGTGTATATGACATCCCATGTAATGATGAAAGAAATAATGCAATGATTCCATGCAAGATAAGTTTGCCTTTTTTATAATTAAACACCCCCCCCCCCCCTCACAAAGATGGCGCCTTTGCAGAGGCCAAGAGAACACGTCATGTAAATGAAGCCCAATTGATACTTTTGGCATTTATGGTTATATAATTTTGTTTGTTTTTTCTTTTCTCCAGCATTTTACATTAAAGTGTTTGTTTTTTTTTCACCTTGATAGGGGTTTATTCATCTTTGGGGACAGTTTTATCATCTAGAGGCTAAAAATCATTTTTGCAAAAGGGGTTTGATTAAAAATATTTTGCAGACGTTCCCCATGGTTGTAATTACTTGAAAAATGTTTAATAAGAATCTGATTAAAAAAATATATATATTTTGCACTGCAAGCTTGATGTGGTCATAAAACAACTGAGAGGAACTCCGAGAAATACTGAATGACATCAGAGTTTGTAATCTATCAGAATGAGCTCACTGAAGGATTCTATGTTTGCTCATTTTGCAACCCAGCAGTTGTCAATGCACCGCAGAAGCTGTAAAAGCAAAACTGGGCAAAATTTTTAATGAAGCCCAATTACAAAAAAGTTTTTTTTAATCTAAAATGCATTTTTAGTCCAATAGCTTGGTCTTTCATATGCCACTCAAGCGCTACTTTTCTTGTCGTTATAAATTTTTTTTTTTTTTACTCAGACCAAGTTGGAAAACCCCTTTAGAGGTGGATATACACAAGAACAAGTCAGCTGGACCCGCAAGTTAAAGAATTGGCCATGTTGGATGACAGGATGCCAATCTCAGAAGATAAGTTGCCACCAGGCAAGTCTGGACCCATTAAATTTGGCAGAAGTTGCTGGCGGCCAAAAAATAAATAAAAAGCTGATGGCTATCTAAGGTTTCAGACCAGTTACTGTACCAAACCGAACACCGCCCCAGCCCCAATTTCACTGACCTGCAGCCGGGATCTACCTAGAAATGAACAGACAAACGCAAACATTTGGCGTAGAGAACTTTAAATTCATTGTCATTTATTTACAGAAGAAAAAAATATATATTTTACACGGCTTGGTTTGAGGTAGGGTCGCTTTTTTTTTTTTTTTTTTTTTTTTTTTTTACAAATCTTTCCAAACAATGGGACATCGTGGTAAATCAGGCTTCTCTGCATACTGCCAATTCTTACTAGAATAAAAAATGCAAAAAAATTTTTGGGCAAAAAAATTCAGTTTAAAAACAAAAAAATCTATAGAGCTGGTAACAAAAAAAAAAAAAAAAAGTGCAAAGGAAGCCATGGAGAGCAGCGTCGGACGGGGTTAGATATGACGACTCGTCCTCCAGCCTTGCAAGTATCCAGAGATTTGATGTCTCCTCCATATTTGGGATATATTTATCACTGACATGCAGCAGCCTAAAAAGCAAAAAGATCATCTACTCAAGGGTTTTTTTTTTTTTTTTTTTTAACTGGTTGGATCCAAATTAGTTAATCGGAGCCTGGGATTTTCGCTTCCTGACTCTGAAGCACTTCGCCTGTCCTGGTTCTGTAGTGCTGGAGGGTCAACTAGAAATAAAGACATTGTTAACCCCTATCTATAACCTGGTATCCAATAATAATGGGATACCCCCATTTAGTCACATGATATGCTGGCAGTAGTAGATGGGGTGGGGGTACAGGATCACCATGACTACCATGTGCCATAAAGCGATATTACCTTGTAGTAAACGGCCATATAAATGCAGCTAATCAGGATACAGGCATTGTATTTACAGTAAATGGGAATATGAAGCATCCCTCATAGTATAGTCTGCGTTCATTTTTTTTACCCAATTTTGTTTTCCCTTCCTTTACACCCAAAGCTTCCCGATGCCAAAGAGCAGAACATTGCGAGAGCTCAGATGACCCCTAAACATAAGCAGACGGGTCATATGTAACTGTAAAGCAGGGCAAAGTATGTCAAGTTTTTTTGTAAAATTCAACTTTGTAATGGAGGTAAAAATGGTTCATTGGAGCTTTGGAATCGCCATTTCTCATGTCCCATGCATCTCCCTATCCTTGCACTGGTCCAAAAAAAAAAACACCTCCCCATAGACTCCTTTGTTGATTTCTCATATTAGACAGCAAAAAAAATAAGTTTAAAAAGAAATATGGCTGGAAGGTGAAAGCATAGAGCAAGTGAGATGTCACACTCCTCCTCACTATTGCTACAGTGCAGGCTCGGGCAGAGTAGTCCTCTCTCCTACTTAATAAACCGCAGCATTCAGGAGACTGGTGCCCCAGCAATTTGCCGTGTTAACCCATCAAAGGCAGGCAAGTAGTATCTGGGATAAAAATCTAAATCAACGGAGGGGCACCCCATCATCCAATGCAGCTGGTATTGCAGGACAGATACTGTCTTCTCCGGCTACGTCGACACAGCCTGCCCTAAGATCACAGTACCCTAATTTCCATCCAATTCATGGCTAAATGTTTACTAGCTAAATAAAAATTGAAAAAAAAAAAAAAGTATTTGCAATGTGGTCACAAGACACAGATTTCTGTACAAATATTTCCTTTATAAAGCTCTGATGTAAAAATCAAAGAATCAATATATTAGGTGTGGCACAGTTTTCCGTTATTTACACAGCAAGTTAGCTTACATTACATGGAAAATACAAATGAATACAGGCGACGGCGGGCGAGCTCTTCGCCCCGTTGCACAGTGCGATGTTACTCGGCGGCGGGAGGTTTGGCTTTGGCCTCCTCCTTTTCAGTCTCTTTGTCTTTACTTTTCTTGGATTTCTTTTTTTTGTGTTTGTGTTTCTGGCCCTTCTCAGTCTCGGATTCGTTGCCCGTGTGCTTCTTATGCTTCTTGTGTTTCTTATGCTTCTTGTGTTTCTTCTTTTCCTTCTTCCTTTTCTTTTTGTCTGGGCTGCCCGTTGAGCTTACACTGCTGCTTCTACTACCAGAATCGCCCTGGCTGTGGCTACGGCTTCTGCTGCCGGCCGGACTGCTGGCGCCTGTGGCGGGCAAGGTACTATTGGCCGTATCTGTAGCGGCCGTGTGCTCGTCGTCCTTGTTTTTGGTTTCCTGAGGTTCGTCTTGTTTGACAGAGGCCTCGCTATCGCTTTCATTGTAATCGGGCACAAATGAGGCTTCGTCGGTGTCTCTGGTTAAGTCTGTGGAGAGCCGCGTGGTGCGGCTTTGAGGAACCTTGGTCTTTTCAGAAGCGGCTTCCTTGTCCGCTTTTATCTCCGGCGAGGAACGTTTGGAGTGCGATGATTTTTTATCACTTGTGTCTTCTGAAATTTTTGATTTAGAGGAGGTCTTCTCCTTCCCTCTCTCACTACTCCTTTCAGAGGGCACCGGATCAGCATTGGTCGGCCGCTTAGACTCGGAGGACTTCTGGTCCGACCTTGGTTTGCGTTCCTGACCGGGGCTGTGGCTGCCGCTCTTGGAGTCTCTCGGGGCTTTCTTTGTTTCTCTTGAGGAGTCTCTGGCGCTAACTTTTTGGGAGCTGGAAGATGAATCTTTGCTCCTGACAGGGGATTCCTTTCTCCGCTCATCCCTCCTCCTGGATCCCGTGTGCTCCCGACTGTCATGATCTGACTTTTTCTCTTTGCCGTCACTGTCAGTCTTCTTTTCCTTTGCCTTGCTATCACGCTCAGGTCTTCTTTCTCGATCTCGGCTTTCATGCTCTTGTTTCCGGTCTCGTTCTTTGCTGTCATGTTCTTGCCTCCTTTCCCGATCCTTGTTGTCATGTTCAGCTTTTCTCTCCCGAGAATTGTGCTCTTGCCTCTTGTCGTGATCGTTCTTTTTGTCCTTGTCTTTGCTGTCATGTTCGGTCTTTCGGTCATGATCTTTCTTCTCCCGCTCTCTGCTCTCATAGTCTTGCTTTCGGTCTCTGCTGTCTCCATGGTCGGACTTCTTCTCACGAGTGGGAGTAAAGTCTTTGTTGGTGCTTCCACGTCCCGCTTCCTGTTTTTCAGATGACCGGTCTTTCGAGGACTGTTGGTTGCGTTCAGAACTGCTGTCATTTTGGGAACTTGCTTTTCTTTTATCAGAAGATTCCTTTTCGGTTGCAGGGCTGTCTTTATCTTTTGATCTATTCTTGGACTGGGTAACTGCAGTTTCCTTGGTGGATTTCCCATCTTGTGGAGTCCCCTCACTTGCCGGCTTCACTTCCTTTTCTGGCAACGTAACAGTAGATGCCAGTTTGGGTACAACGCTTATCGGCTTCCCCGTATTGGACGTTCCTTGCGTGTCCTTCCCATCCTTAGCATCATCATCCTCAGACTCAAACTCATCCTTGTCCCATTTTGACTGTGGAACTTGAATCATTATTATGACGTCTTCTGGAGGAGCCGTACTATCGTTGTTATACTCTTCTAAGGTCTTAATAACCGTTCTTTTGGCGTCCTGTTTTTCTTCCACTTTCCGAACAGGACTTCCACCTGTGGAGCTGGTGCTGTAGAAAGAAAATTGTAATAAATTACTACAGGAAAAAAATAAAACTAACACTTCCAAAACGAGACATCACTGCCAAATATGTATATTCTAGAGAAGCATACACAAATACTTGACAGTTGTTTTTTTTTACATCTCTGCTCACATCACATTTATGGTCTACGTAAAAGGTGTATTTTGAAAAAATACTCCGGACGTATACGTCCTCACCATCACCCATCTTGACCTCGTTGCATCTTCTCGTAATAGTCACGAGCGCTGAAATCCCCGGGGCTTCCTTCTTTGATGAGGCCCAAGACGTCACCGGGATTTAGTTGGTAGTCTAAAGATGCAGCGAGGACCGGACGAGTCATGGTGAGAAGAGGAGGGCCGGATAGGCGAGTATAAGGAATTTTATTTTTTACATATTACATTTATTAAATTGGGATCTGGAGAGAAAGCCCAGATATTAGTAAAGGGACATTAAATTTGAATAAAAAAACGTTCTGCTTGGCTGAAGATAGAGATCCTAAATCCTTCCTACCTGGTATAATCCACCAAGGTGGATCCAGATCCATCAGAAGCAGGAACCTTCTTTCTCACTTTGCCCTTCCCGCGTTCAGTTTTCGGTTTGGCGGGGACGGCCAGCTCATTTTTCTCTTGCGTTTCTTCTGTTCCACCAGCAGCTTCTGAGTTTGTGATTTTTTTCCCAGTCTCGCGATTCAGTTTGATCTTTTTCACAGTCGCTGCTGACGTAGGAGTTTTGTCCATCTCGGGAACCTTCTCTGGTTTCACCAGCTCAGCCTCAGATTTCAGTTTGGCAGCTGGGGGTTTCGGAGCCTCGGAGGGCTCAACTTTTATATTCTTGACCGGTTTTTCCTGCTCCTTTTCCGCAGGTTTCTCGTCAAGTTTTCTTTTGCGTTTATCTGGTTTGGACTCAGCTGTTCGGGGTTTTTCAGAAGCTTTTTTAGATTTTTCTTCCTTAATTGGTGGCTTGTCCAACTTGGAGTCCTTTGCATGGTCCTTTTTGCTTTTTTCATCTTTTGTCTGTTTATTATCTTGACTGTCTTTCGTTGCCTTGGGATGGACTTTACGAGACACGGTGGCTTTATCATCTTTTTGGCTAGATGTATGCTTTGAACTCTCGTTCTTCTGAGATTCCTCTTTGACCTTTTTCGCCGATGGCTCAGTGCTCGACGGTTTCGCCTTTTCTCCATCACCTGCCTTTTCAACCTTGACTACCTTGGACGATGTTTCTTTCTTGGGCGGATTAACATCAACCCTACGTTTGGTCTTATCCACTTTTGCTCTGGGTTTTTCTCGTTTGTCCTTGTCAGAAGCCGGCTTGAGAGCAATCGACTCGGCATCCATGGGCTCGTCTCTAACTGGGGTGGCATCATCTTTGCTGGTGGTCACAAATATGTGCTCCGTTCTTTTGCCGTCATCGTCTCGGTGTTTTCTGGATCCATCATTTCCAGTCTTGGAAACGCCTTCGCTTTCTTCTTTCCGTCTCTTTCGATGTTTCTTATGCTTGTTTACCCTCGAGTCTCCAGATGGGATCAAAGGTTCCCTTTCTTTTGATTTTCTGGTATCCTTTACGTGTGTCTCTCGTGGTAGAAGCTTCTCCGGATAACCACCAACTAAAGGGCGCAGTCGGGGTAGTAAAGGAGGAGGATAATTGTCTCTATGGGCGCGATTATAAGGAGACTGATCTCTTCGAGCCTGAGGTTGAAGGAGAAATCTATTGTCGGGGAAGTTTTCCCTTCCGATGGGCGACCTCTGTCTTGGAATGATATTAATTGCACATCCTTTATAATACTTCTCGTACCAGTCCCTGTAACTACGTTCCCATTCCCTATAGGCTTCTTTTTCAAAAGGATCTCTCAGATCAGGCTGTCGGCCATATATAGCTTTAACGTCGTACGGCGGGAATTCACGATAGCGGTTTGCGTAATCTCTTTCCCCTTCCACTTGCTGAAGCAGTCGCTTATTGGCGGGAGAAGGTGGCCTGTAGGGCGGAGATCTAGATCGGGAGTGAAATCTTCTGTATGGAGATCTTGACCTGGAACGAGGATATCCGTGAGATCGGGACCGGGAACGGTAAGCACGTCCCTTTCCGTGGGCTTTCCTCTGGTACGAAGGAGATCGCGACAAAGACCGAGAACGCGAACGACTGAAAGACCGGGAATAAGAACGTGACCTTGAAGAGCCAGATCTTGATTTAGAATAAGAATAGGAACTTTTAGAGTAGGAAGATCCGGAGTAAGGAGATTTGGACCTACAAAAAAAACAAGAAAAAAAAGCATTAAAAAGCACGAGCACATAGACATACACACACACTATATATTTATTTTCTTACATTTACTAAAGCATGCGGTATATAACCCAACCTGGAGAAGGTCAGGTACGTGCATTTGCACAAAACCATCAGACATAAGGAGTTGAGGCATTAATGGTTGAACTTTTTCTTACATGTGATAGACAAAATCCTGAAAATGTACACGAAGAAAAAAAAAAAAAAAAGCAAAAAGGGATGATAAAGTTGCAATACACCCCAGCAAAAAAAAAAAAAGAGAAAAAATACTGATCATGCTTTAGAGCTTTTCGCTCTTTTCTTACCTGGAATAGGATCGCTTCCGTTCTTTTTGTATTTTCTTGTATTCCAGAAGTTCTTTCGCAAAGTCGTTTGCAAATTCTTCAAGCTTTGATTTCTTCTTCTCTCTAAAGGAAAATGTATAATTACAACAAAAAAAAAAAAAAAAGTAAAGAAAAAATATAAAATAAGAAAAAAAAAAAAAGTCAACATGCAAGTTGCTGTCTTTATGAGAGAAAAGAGAGCTATATGCATAGTTGTCTCGAGTGTTCGGTTTCAGGATGTTGTCTTATCACAGAATCAATAGATACTAATTAGTTATAGAATTATTAACTTTTTTTTTTTCAATTGACTACACCTCCATGTGTCCAGTGTACTTCACAGGGGGAGGACATCTACTGTTATATGGGCTAAATAATTTATACCTTGCAATATACGTTCTTTTACTGGATGCCTCTATATAGAATATTGTATATAGCAAAAAAAAGGTAAAGTATACCGGGCGAGGACACTCTTGGATCTCCATCTAGGGAGGGGACCTATGGATATATGTTTGATATATATGACAGGAGTCTTCCCGAAACCCACGCCAGATGTCCAGTATCCATGCACCTTAAAGTGAATATGTCAGCAGGTTTTTGCTATGTAATCAGAGAGCAGCATGATGTGGGGGTGGAGACCCCGATTCCAACGATGTGTCACTTACTAGGCTGTGTATTGCTGTTTCAATAATATCAGTGTTTTATCAGTAGGAGATTATCACTACAGGACTAGGTGTCTTGTACCTTCTAGTCTAGCCCTGCCCCCACCACTGATTGGCTGCTTTCTGTGTACATTGACATAAACCAGCCAATCAGTGGTGTGGGCGGGGTTATACACAGAAATCAGCCAATCAGTGGTGTGGTCGGGGGTTATATAGGGCTCAGCATTTTGAGAGAGTTGAGCGTTGTCTCAGGGTGGTGTTAAAACCAATATTTTAGGACTTGGTGTCCCCGTGCAATATACCATGGCGGCTTTATATAGTACCCCTGAATCTGACTTTCCCATACTGTGCACAGTTTAATCCCAAACACAAATATACACATTAGTTTTTTTCTTACAATTTCTGAATATGCAGTTGTCCTTTCAATCCCATACTTACTCCTCCTTTAGTCGCCGTTGCTCTCTATAGAACTCCTCCTTAGAGAGCGGTGGTGCCAAGGACTGGGCAGGAATAGCGTTGGCATGTGCAGCCTGAACTGCCGGATTGACCCAAGGGGCAGACACCGTAGCTGGCGCCGAGGGGAAGCCTGGAGGTGGAACGTTGTAGCCGGCCGCGGGAGGCTGTCCAGGTGGAAACTGTGGCGGGAACTGAGGTGGTGGAACACCAGGAGGCAACTGAAGACCATGCGGTGGTGGTGGAGGAAAGAGGGGTGTCGGCGGCGGAACATATACAGGACCCGAGGATGCCAAAGATGGTACTTGGTTTCTTGGAGGGCGATCATTGTGAGGGTGACGGCCACGGCTATGTCTAGAAAGAAAAAAAAGAAAAAAGCTAGAAAAATCTGAAAAAATAACATCCCTCACATCACGTGTAATGTAGCTGCACCCAAAACATGTTGGGCTCAGAATTGGTGGGGGTCCCAAATCATTAATTGATAGTTTATTTTTTGTGATCACTAAGATGGGAGAATTCTCAAAGCTATAAGTTATTATATACTAAATAAGCCCAAAATAATATCACTAACCCGTCCCATCCCATGTGCGGCCGGGGTCCAGAAGGTCTCGGTATATTGGCTCTCATCAGTGGCGCTGTGAAATAAAAAAAATATACAGCAGCTAAATACTCAAAAAAAGAAAATGGGATAAGGTAATTGTATCAGGGCAGGAAATAAATGCATCCTATAAGAAAATTAATAAACTCCTAGCAGCTCAAGATCCTTACGACACCAACAAAAACCAAAGTCTACAAGTAACATCTTGCTTTGAGGTCCTTGACCTTGTGAGGCGCAGGGCGAGGAGAGGGGCAGCTAAAGCTCCCCCTACCACTTCTAAACTTTTTGCACTTGCTGATGACTTTAATCTCGTTTTTCTAGTGTTTTTTTTTATACAGGGATATTTTAGTGTCCATATTAATCCTTCGATAAACAAACTTCGAGAACTGGACAATTTTAACCCTACAACTAGAAAGCAAGGACCTCAAATTCCAAACTTCAATCACAGGAGTCTATGTGCTCAGAGTAATACAGAAGCTAAAATAACAGCAGAAAATCAGGTACATAAATATAAAAACACAAGGCCACAAGGTGTGCTTTCATTATTAATAGTCCCCTAACCAGTACGTACTTGGAGGAGGGAGGTGGTGAGAAGAAGGTGGCATCTGTCCAAGCACTGGAACGTGGAAGCCCTTAAAAAAAAAAAGTTTAGGATTATTTTTTGCTATTTTAGGTTAAAATAAGCCCAAGGCTAGTACAGACTGTAAAGACTCACTTTGTCTCCCAGAAGGTTATTGTTGGACAGTGGTAAGCTGCTCGACGATGTCCCAGAAGATGAACTAGCACGAGATCGATCCTCACGCTTTTCATGGCTGATGAGAAAAAATAAATTATAAAAATACTGAAAATAATTAAAAAACACTCCATCATATGTATAAGATTATATCAAACCGCTCGTAGTCACTACAGAGAATTAATCTGTCCCAGCATATTCTGAAAAAATGTGTAATATGTCCAAATCCTTATAATCTAATCACTAAACAAAAGTCAAAATATTTTTCAGACACTTTATAAAGCAATGCCAAACCAACTTACTGATACGTAGATTCTCGTTCTCGCTCTGGTTTTTCTCTTTCCTTTTGGACAGGTGCCGGCAATGCAGGCTCTGTAGGGGGCGCCACAGGCGGCGGCTGTGAATTGGCCGGTGTCGTGCTGGGCGCTGCAGACGTGGTAGTAGTAGTAGCAGCAGGGCTTTGGGATGACGAAGGTGGAGTAGGTGCTGAAGTAGTGGGCACGATAAGAGGATCTTGCTGGCGAGATTGCACAGGACGCGTCGGCTGCGGGGCGCTACGTTGCGGCTGAGCCGCTTGCTGCTGTTGCCGCTGCTGGGAAGACGCCTGTTGCTTACGGATCCTCTTTGTATAACCGGTTTCATTTTTAAAATTATTCACAGCCTAAAAGTAGCAAAATTAGTAATTGAGTAACGAGGAAGCAAAAAGTTATGAGCTGCAGAAATGCCATATATAAAAAAAAATTGTATCACCTGGCGTAGGAATTTATTGGCGATTAAGTTATCAGGAGAGACGTCGGTCTGATGACACGTAGGGCACATGTGCTCCTCCGATTCCAGTAGTGAAGTGCGGATACCTAAAAGTGGAAGATAAAAAAATACTGATTCAGAATTCAGGGCAAAATTACAGCCACTATCTCCCTAATATAAAAGGTTAAATATAATTTCTCATAAAGATTAAGAACCAAAAGAGGACAGGAAAGTTTTACCCCTCAATGGCTGTCCGAAGACAGACCTGCCATAGCAACATCTCCCCCGACAATCAGTTGTTCGGCATCCCCATACACAGTCATCCGAACCAGTCAATATCGGAGGGTTCGGAAGGCATTAGTCTAATGTGTATTTGGGGCTTTGATCATATAAAGAGATAAAAACACTTCACCCATAGCTAAACCTAACATATCCTCTCTGATTGGAGAGAGGGTGATAGCATGAAGAAAATCTCCAGTATTCATTACATCAATGATCACAGTAAAAGACAGGCATTGATAAAAAATAAAAAAAAAAGGCGATAGCACAAGGAAAAGTTCCTATATGTTTTAGACTCAATATTTGGGAGATGCCATGAAAAAAGTTCCTGTATCCCTTAGATTCATTATTTGGGTGATACCATGAAAAAAGTTCCTGTATCCCTTAGATTCATTATTTGGGTGATACCACGAGAAAAGTAGAAAAGTTCCTGTATCCCTAAGGGTATGTGCGCACGTATTTTTTCTGCACCAAAATCTGCTGAGAACTTTTCTCTGGCAGGAGATTAGCTGCGTCTTTTGTTGCGTTTTTTTCACTGTCCTTCTGTCTTTATTTAGTAATGCACATAAAGTTCTGTGAAAAAAAAACTCCCATTCTATTTTGCCATCATAAACGCTGCAAATAAGCAGCAAAATACGCGTTTTTTGTTGCGCATTTGTAGCGTTTTTTCATCCCCCCATAACTTCCTATGGGTGAAAAAACGCTGAAAAAAACGTTGAAAAGTGACACGTCACTTCTTTCAACGCTTTTCTAATCACTGAAAATACGCAGCAAACAAAAAGCAACATGTGGGAACAGTGAATTCTGGTTTCTCATACACTTTGCTGGTACTGCCAGACACAGCTGAAAATTAAAAATCTGCAGCAAATACGCAGCAAAACACAAAGTGTGCGCACTTACCCTTAGATTCATTATTTGGGTGATACCATGAGAAAAGTTCCTGTACCCCTTAGATTCATTATTTGGGTGATACCATGAGAAAAGTTCCTGTATGTTTTAGATTCATTATTTTGGGTGATACCATGAGAAAAATTCCTGTATCCCCTAGATTCATTATTTGGGTGATACCATAAGAAAAGTTCATGTATGTCTTAAGGCACCTTATTTTCACGCCATTCACTACGATCTAGAGATAGTTTAGATTTTGACCTGCCCATAGTGATCAGGTAAAGGGGCAGAGAATGAGATGTCTAACACACGACGCAGATACTCACATTCATCACAATAGCTGTTTCCACAGCAAGGAATAACGACGGCATCGCTCATCATATCTTTACAGATCATACACAGGAGCTCATCGGGGATGGGGTCTTCCTCCTCAGACGAGGACGATTGGGCCTCAGGAAGAAACGGAGGCTTTTCTTTCTTGCCCATAGCATATGCCACACTGCAATATAAAAAATGGTTTACTAAAAGAAAACAAAAAAACATTTAAAACAATTTTTGAAAACATACAGCGCCACTCTTTGCTCACAGGTCGTATCTGGTATTGCAGAGTGACAAACTTAAAAGGAACATCCTGTATAGGAGACACTTACGCGTCAATGGTCGGTATGGCATATTTTCCAGTGTTTGTAAGCATTGCCCCCTTCATATTGGGATCTTCAACTTCCACCATAAAACTGCGAGGAATCCCAGTGCTCTTTTTAATCCTGGGAACAGACTCAAAACTTTTGTCCTGGATAAAAAAAAAAGTAAAAAAAAAAAATCAATGGCTTAGTAGAAAAAAAAAACACAATCAAGAGGTTTTCTGGGACTTTATTACTGGTGACCCTCTCTCCCCCATGCAGCTACAT
Source organism: Phyllobates terribilis (assembly GCF_046119375.1). Classification (NCBI taxonomy): domain Eukaryota; kingdom Metazoa; phylum Chordata; class Amphibia; order Anura; family Dendrobatidae; genus Phyllobates; species Phyllobates terribilis. Next base: position 372,438,619 of record NW_027362769.1, read on the forward strand.
TGTGTTGCGCTCTGCCATTTGAATGACAAAGCTGCAGTACCACTCATGGCCACTACGCAACGTATTGCGCCGTGTGCATTGCAATGCACCGATGAGGAAATTTCCCCCACCGACCTAAGGATTTATAGGGGGAAAGTTGAAGTTTTGCAGCAGTTAACCATTGCTTTTAAGCGTGATCCCGACTTACCCCATTTGTAGGACAATTCTTGATGTAATGACCGGGCTTTAAACATCGAAAACAAGTGTATGTTGGAGGCGGGGGCCCCAGAGGTTTTTTCAGGTAGCTATAGGGAATTAAAAAAAAAAAAAAAAAACAATGTTGTTATCTCGATCGCCCATAATGTGGTCAGATTGGAGAGGTGCGGGCGATCACGACTGCCGTGGACTTACTTGCTAGGGTCATAGTCATGGCCAGACTGAGACATCATTGCTCTGATTTTATCTTCTTCCGAAGCATTGGCTTCAGCCAGATTGGCGGTCTGTTCAACAGGCAATTGTTTAAGGGAGGAGAAAAAATTAGTCAAAACCCGAAAAATGAGGACGCAGAAAGCCCCAAACACCATCCAGGCACACACACATTCAATGCTGTCGTGTTTGCTCCTAAAAAGTCCCACGTGGGACATGGCTACACTCCTGGGGGACCCACTGGATAAAAAGGCAGGAAGGGCTAAATTAACCCCTGCAATGCTGAAGGCTGACAGCATTGTAAGGGTTAAAATATTTAGGCCATGTTTATACCCGGAGAAAATTACTCAAAACTATAAAAAAGATAAAATGGTCAACATCTTGGCATGCAAAAAAAAATGTCTGCCAGCGGGACCCGCATAGGGAGGGGGTCTATGCACCCACAGAACATAAGCATTAGAGATTAGCGGCAGCGACCCCCCCCCCCCCCCCCGATCCATGGGCACAAGTGGTGTTTTCTACTGCTGTAATCTGAGAATACAAAGAAAACTATATCCAATGTACGGAAGCCAGGTCCTTGGTGCAGAAGAGACCTATTGCTCAAAAAGGGTCCAGCATTGGCATATGCGACATCTCTAGTTGTGCCCAATTTACTCCTGTTTGTAAAGTGATACCCAAAGCTCAGAAAAATGGGAATAAATGCCTGAAAACAACATCAGGCTTAACAAGTGGTCGTAGCATTAGAGAATATCCATATTACCACCATTGTGTGCAGAATAACTAATACAGAACGCAGTATACAGTGTGCGCCCTCTAGTGGTGGCTGCAGGCGGCAAGAATTTTAATCAGTCACCAGAAAATTACCTATTTTCTAAATAATGTTATGTTGAAAGTAATTTTTTCCTTCTCTTTCTATACAATTTTTTTTGGAAAATGTAGCAATTTTCACACTGGCCACCAGGCCTAACACTAGATTCACACTTTGTTCTGTACAGATGACCTTTCAGTAATCGTATTATCACAGACTAGATTACAATGACTGCTAGCACCTCTATATACAGTAGGGAACACAGGATCTGCCATTTACCCTAAATCATATCACAGCTCACCTCCTCCCCCCTCCTGTACAATGATAGATAACGCCTCAATATACAGTAATGACATGATTCACCATTCACAACAGCTGATGTCACAGCTCACCTCCTCCTGTGCAATGACTAATAGCACCTCTATATACAGTAGGGAACACAGGATCTGCCATTTACTCTAAATATCACATCTCACCCCCCCCCCCCCTGTACAATGACTGATAACACCTCTTTATACAGTAATGATAAGATCCACCATTCAAAGTGATATCACAGCTCACCTCCTCCTGTGCAATGATAGATAAAACCTCTATATACAGTAGATAACACAGGATCCACCATTCACAATAGATGTCACAGCTCACCTCTTCCTCCTGTACAATGACTGAGAACACCTCTATATACAGTAGATAACAGGATCCACCATTCACAATAGATGTCACAGCTCACCTCCTCCTCCTGTACAATGACTGAGAACACCTCTGTATACAGTAGATAACAGGATCCATTATTCACAATAGGTGATATCACAGCTCACCTCCTCCTCCTGTACAATTCCCTCAGAGCATCGTCAGATTACACTTCTATACAAATAAGCTCAGTCTAATGCTGCTAATGTTCATGTGAAAAACAGAAATCAAAGTCTAATATTAGGCCGAGTGACCAGTGTGAAAATTGTGCTAAATATTAATATTGAAAATAAAAAAAATACATTTTATATAAAAACCTTATTTACACAATAGGCCATTTTCTTATGGACACATTCCCATTAAACATTTACAGCACAGCCATGAGATGTGCCACGTGTCTCATAGATGTCAGTCCCATCACCAACTCCAGAATAGGAGGCCCCGACCAATAACTATCGGACTGGATGCAGATGGGCCCTCCTTGTGGTGGAGATAGTGGTGGTACCTGCACCTATCAGGCCGGCATGTCATATCCTTACTAACATACATTTCCCACATCAATAATGATGCATTAAATAAATAGCCCAGTGAAAGTGTGAAATAAGTGGAGATTCAAATTATAATGAACATGCCGTGACTTATTTCGTGTCCGTCCACCTTTGAAGATCATTTTTAGCTAAACACAACACATCGCCTACAGACTCATCGCTTTTTACATTGTTCCATCCAGTGATGTGTTCAGATTTCGGCGGCACTGTCCCCCGTCCCCCACTCTGCTATTCTGTACAGAGCGTGGCACAGGTAGACAGCGGGCAGGTGTACACCGGTCAGCGTAATGCCAAATACATCACTAGAAGGATCACACCAGGACTGTACATCATACGTACGGATCAAAAATGATGTTCACAGGTAACCTGCAAAGCAATGCAATAATGTGCCGCTGCAGAGACCACAGAACGTCCTGAATATACCTCAAATCCAAAGTACAACTTAGAGCCACTTTCTAGAAGACATTAGTGGGTTAATCCATTAGCAGTTCTCCCATACAGAGTTACCACATCTGCTCCAGCGAACTATTTACTAATTCCTGCACATTTTTTTTTCTTTTTTTTATATATATCCCATTCTGTGCAAATTTTATTTTATTTTTTTTTAATAGATCTATATAACAATTTGAGCTCCCGTCCCTTGCCTTGTCAAAGCATGTAATTCGGTCTGCCTGTAACCACCAGGGGGAGCTCACTGCATACAGGGAATATAGTAAACTCACTAATCAATACACATGCAGCGGACATTATTTTTTTTATTTAGCAATTAATAAGCTCTATAAAGATAATATTGGGTTATTCCCATAATCATAGATGGATATTCTCAAATAGCGCTTAGAAAGACAAGCACTTTTGCAGTTTACTGCTTATTAATATCAAGAACAGCTGCAAATTTTAACTTCTTTAAAGCTCATTGCCTCCGAGACCGACCACCGCTGCTACCTTGGTGGTTGGTCTCCTAGGCAACGAGCTGTAAAAAGAAAAAAAATGTGTTAATATCTCAATAATTATGGAAAATTTGAATAAGCAGTAAATTGCGTGTATTGACAAGGACTTCCCAACAATACCCATTTATGAAGATAAGAGTAACTCTTTAATGTAGGATAAGAATTAGTTTGTATCCTGGATCCAAAACAAAGCTGTGGTGTTCCCATCTTTAAGATCTTATCTTATTTAGTAGGTATATTAGTAAAAACCTCCAATTAGAAATAAAGTATAGTTCTTCTGATTAGCTATGTCACTTACCCCATGGGCATGGTATTGCAGTAGCGTAGATATCCATAGTTACGGGCACTCACATAGTGAGTTAGCTGTCACTGGTTGTAACCATGGATACATAAGCTACTGCAATGCCCTGCACATGGGGTAAGCGACAAAGCTAATCAGAAGAACTATGCTACATTACAAATTATAGGTATTTGCTAATATTATTATTGCACCTACTACAGGATGTTGGAGACAGGAATACCCTTTTAAAGAAAAGTGCATACAAACTAGTGAATTTTTAGGCCAGTCAAATAATCCTGAGCAAACAAAACTGCATCAGGGGGCAAGAGAGAGCAAGAGAGCATATTGACTTACATTGGTCCATTGTGACCGAAACTACATTTGGCAGCCCATATTAAAGTCAGCGTGGTTGGACAACCATGTGATTTGTATGGGGGCTTTCTAACAGGTGGCAGTGGCTCGCTCTGCTCCTCCTATAGAGAGCACATTAATGCTCAGTATGGGGTAGTTGGGGGAGAGAGAGCCGTCATCTATCTTAAGTTTAAGGGCACCTTAAAGATGATCTTCCACTTACCATACATGTGTCATTTTTTTACCTGTTGTAAATGACATTGTTCTCCTGAATCTGGCGTGGTTTTTCTTTTTTTTCTACGCCCCTCCGTTCCTGAGATATGGCCCTCAAGCCGACCCCCACGGAGCATTCAGAACCACACCCAGTTGGCTAACAAGACTAATTTATATACAGGGAAGAGGAGGCCATATTCTCAGGAACAGAGAGGTGCAGGAACAAAAGAAAATCATCGCTGGATTCAGGAGAACAGCGGCATTTACACCAGGTAATAAAGAAATATTTATGGCAAGTAACAGATCCTTTTTAAGTTAAACACCTCCTGTTTTTTTTTTTTTGTAATGTACCCAGTAATGTAATCTGTAAAGCAGGCTGGAAATAAAAGTAATTGAAGAAATATTCCTGTAGTCAGTGCAGACATACTTGTTCTATAGCTTGCGACTCTCAATAATTGTTGTACCAATTTTCCTTATTTTAATTTTAGATTATTTTTAAAAGCAGGTATAAACATGGACTAGCTTCCCAGTGAAATGGGGTGTAGACATTTTCTGGCCAGTCATGGCGGACCGTGGCTACAGAATAGATGGGCCTGTTCCATTGGCAGCGTCACACAGCGGATGGGCTCTGCACTCACTCACAAAACAAGCAAACTGTTCAATCTTTTTTTTTTATTACAAAATCGATAGAAATTGTACATTTACCGGTTATGAAGGTTCAACATGAGGCCATTTTTTTTTTTATGCATCATACATATATTTACCATTAAAAAAATAAATCAATCATAGGCAGAATTGTAGAGGCATAATACACGCATCACAATGAATATAAGTGCAAGAACCAAAATGACAAAAATTACAGCCAATTAGTCAAAAATAAGATGGATATTGACACCAGTATTGAGATATATAACACTCCATGAGCAACACGTGAGGTAGCAAAGATGGCGAAACGTCCCATCAAAACTCATCACAAGAAAGGGCAAAAGTCCGGCAGTGCCAAACGCTAAACCATAATTCTTCCTTCCTCGGAGGAAAGTTCTTCAAAGCTCAGATAAAAACATAGGAGCATGAAAAATGTTTCAAAAACATTAAGAGCAAAACAAAAAGCCAATTTCTTCTTTTGAAGAACACTTCAGTTGTTTCTTCGTTGGTATAACTGAGGAATATTGTGCTTGGCAAATATATATATTTTTTTTAAATTGGAGATTTTTTTTAAAGGGAAAAAAACCTGCACCGCTCACACATGAAGGAAACTCCATAGAATACAAAAATACTAAAAAAAAAGGCAGAACAGCTGTGAAATCAACAGTAATGTATATACATATACCTTAGCAAGCTGGGCCAGAGATATAGATGCAGAAGCGTCATCAATCTGTTTATGGAAAATTAAAAACGTTCAAGTATTAAAAGAAAAAAAAAAAAACAAAGAAAAAAAATTCAATAAAGCAAAAAAAAAGTTTTAAATATTCACATAGGAATGCAATGACATACAGCGGTTTTCATATACATCAATACAGACAATTAGATGCCACATCACATGGATTATAGGAGCAATTCCAAAAACATTCTAATAACGAGACATTGTACATTTGTGAATATCCACTGAAAGGAACATTGGAAAATAAACTTGTAATGTCCGATATATTTCTATTAGTCGTACATGGCATAAGAAAGCACTGCTGCAGATGTAGGTACAATGGGTGTATAGGAGAGGAATGTAGTGTTAAAAGGTATATGGCAGTAGATGTACGGCTGCATAGGTGAATCCAAACATCTCCCCTATAAAAAATAGCTAATTTTTGTAGAGATCTGATGCGTCAGTCATAACAAATATAAAGTAGAAGTTTTATGCAAGTCAGACTGGAAGTGCGCCGACGGGAGAGCCAGCGCGCCAGCACACTCAGAGTGCACTTCCAGCCCAGTTTATGGCAGCATTTTGTAGTCGTACAAGCATCTATACGGTCATACCACTACTGTATGCATTTAAAAAAAAAAAAAAAGTTTGCCTTAGGCTGTGTGCCCACTATGCGTTTTTCAAGCGTTTTTGCTGCGGAATTTCCGCAGTGTAAAAGCTTGCAAAACGCTTGGTAATCTGTGCCCCATGATCCCCAATGAAAATCTGCATGTTCTGTGCCCATGCTGCGGAATTTTCCGCAGCAGAAAAATCAGCAGCATGTCCATTATTTGTGCGTTTCTGCATGCGGATTTGAGGTCCCAATGCATTTGAAAAACGCAAGTCAAATCCGCATGTAAAAAACGCCGCAAAAACGCGTGTAAAATCCGCAAGCGTTTTTGACTGCCAAGAACATGCAGAAACGCTGCAGAAATTTTCTGCTTCATTTCTGCATCGTGGGCACCTACCCTTAATGGAGGAAAAAATGAATCAGAGGGATTTGAACACAGGTTTCTAAAAGTAAAAAAAAGCGCTACAAAAGTTGCATTCGGCAAGGTTGATCGTACATATTTTGCTGACTATATTAGGGCACAGCTTTGATACATATAAAAGATCCTGTTAAGCTACAGGAAAAGCCAGGGACAGTCAGACTACAAAAATAACAGCATATATAGGCATTTATGTCTAGATTAGGTCAGACGATCAAATGGCCGTTGTTAAAAAATAAATAAATTAGGCCGGTGACATCCTTCGACTCCACATCGCAGACAGGTGCCTGAACTTTCCGCCATTACATAAAATACCTTGGTAAGAAAAATGGACTAGACTTGTGCATGCTGCACTGAGGACTGGTGTTGTGTCTTATTAATAGTGGATATAATGTGCCTATGTGATAATAGATGCAGACAGAAGAAGAAAATGTAATATATAAGATAATGTAATGCCGCCATCTCAGGGAATCTCACTGCATCAGCTATTTACTCTCACAATAGCAAAGTTCCTCCTGCTGCAAATGAGTGCAGTAAAGCAAACATCAAGTCCCTGATCCCCCAGTAGGTCAAACTTGCAGTAGGGGCAACTCTGCTATTGGGAGGGGGGTGTATGTTATGGAATTTTTTTATGTCAACGCTCATCCGTATGGACATAGTGCAGCTCCAGGAATGAGCCGTGCAAAGAACGTGATTGTGTCCTTTAAGGAAAAATCTTAAATAAGCACTAAATTAAAAGGCTCATACATGGGGCTGTGGTGTACAAGTGCCCAAAGTGCAATGATCCAGTTTACACATGTAGAGAATTGTAATGGTCTTTAATCAATTGTCCCCTATTGCTGGTGGAGCGGTTGCAGGAGACAGGCGGATGGGTTCACATCTACAGCCCCCGACAGTCATTACCACCTTACAGTGACTAATAGCGCTGCCTGCAGTAACAGTCTGATGTAGAGGTGAACACAGCAGCTTTTTTAGCAACTCAATATAGATCTAAATGGTGGAGAGGTGCCGGCAAATTGGCTTACATTGTCACCTGTAACATTAATTTTGTGCAAGAGATATTTGGGCAAGCAGGTCTAATGTTGAGAGGGTTTGTCCCACCAAAACTCATCATCTAGTCATAGGACAGGTCACAAGTTACTGATCAGTGAGGGTTCAATCATGAGAATAGGGCAACAGTCCTGTTTGTGCACCACCGCTCCATTCATTGTCTACAGGACCGAGCGCTGTTTTCTGCTCACTATTGCCATCAGTCACTATACGGCAGCGCACACAGCGACAGTGCCGCCATAAGCGCTCAATGCTGCCACAAAGGCCTGATAGCAACAGTGGGCAGTTAAAGGGAGTGTCAGGTTTAAGCTGCCCTATATGGGGGTAACAAAGTGGGGTCAACACTTTTTACCGTTATACCGTAACTACTCCTCCATATCCGTGACCTCTGGTTAGCCAGAAATGCTGTTGGGATTGCCACTGGATGCAATAGAAAGGATAAGAACTACTCATGACTGATTAAAAAGGGACTGTCAGCACAAAAAAAAAAAAAAAAAAATGACTTCAAACCAAGCAGAGGCGCTCAGTGCATCATATATTTAAGTGCTCCTTCCCACCTACTTTGTTTTCCATCCATCTCCTTCCCCATCTTCGTTGATTGTCAGCTCTGAGAAACAAGCACGTGGGAAGGTGCACCTAAATGTTTCACCAAGTGCTTGGTTTAAACAGTCATCCTGTCAGTCCCTTTAATATGGATGTTTCCACAGCATAAGCTCATCATTAGGAGGCCAAGTAGGACGACATCTCACGGGCAGCCGGCTGTACATGGCCAAAACTCAATCCCATGGCCGGACAATCTGGGCAGTCATGTGACCATCGGCAACCCGGGGTCAGTGGAGTTTAACCCATGTGGCCTGCTGTACCGTGGGGTCTCACCCGTAGAGCGGTCCATCAAAATAACAGCAAGGAGCCCAATGAATGATACACTTGGTATCTGACCCCACTTTATGCTACCCTCAGATGGGCAATCCACAACCTCTAGCTGTAATACTAAGGGCAGAGTAAAGAAGAGATCCATAAGTATAAAATAATAATTTTGTCACTAAAAACAATACATAGAAGGTCAAAATATATGGCTAAAAAAACTGAGTCCAGTAAGGGGACAGACTCCTATCAATGGATCAAAAATTGTACAGGCCCAAAAATTGATATTAAATGTAATTAACAGCTTAGTATAGCATATTTAGCAAACAAACACCTTGAAAATGCTTCCCACAGCTAATCACTATAAATGGTTAATGGTTTCTAAGCTATAGTAAGTATCAAGTATGATCTTAAAGTGGGCTAAGGACTGGCCCTACGGAGAAAAGAGGTCTGTGATCCAGAGCAGGACTCTGTCCCCTTCACTCCGACGCGCGTTTCGCCCACTTGCTTCTTCCGAAGAAGCAAGTGGACGAAACGCGCATCGGGGTTAAGGGGGAGACGTCTTGCTCTGGATCATAGACCTCTTTTCTCTGGCACCATTTGTTTGCCAGGTATATACCATCTCCCCTATACGTCCTTATTACTATTTGATAGGTTGCTATGTACTAATAAGGACGTGTAAGGGAGATGGTAAATATACCTGGCAAACAAATGGTCGGAAGAAGCAAGTGGGCGAAACGTGCGTCGGAGTGAAGGGGACAGAGTCCTGCCCTGGATCACAGACCTCTTCTCCGTAGGGCCAGTCCATAGCCCACTTTAAGATCATACTTGATACTTACTATAGCTTAGAAACCATTTATAGTGATTTGCTGTAGGAAGCATTTTCAAGGGGTTTCTTACGTTGGCTAATTATGCTATACTAGGCTGTTAATTACATTTAATGTCAATTTTTGGGCCTGTACAATTTTTGATCCATTGATAGGAATCTGTCCCCTTACTGGACAGTTTTTTTATAGTCCTATTTTAACTTATATTGTTTTTAGTGATTAATAAAAATTATATTATACTTATGGATCGCCTCTTCAATCTGCCCTTACAGGTAGAGGTTGTGCATTGTGAATTTGTTTGAAGTGCCATATCTTATATATTTAATTACTCCTCAGATGGGCAATATATAAACCTGGTGACAATCACTTTAAAGACAAAAACATCACAATGAGTAGATACAGTTTAGGAAAAAAAAAGTTTTGTTTTTTTTTTAGGATCGATCTCCTCTTCAGTGCAAAATGTCTGAAACCTTCCCATAATCAATGAATGTGCGAATACATGTCTGGCATCCACAGGCAATCTGTTCGTTACAATGAATCATTAGCAGAAATGATGGAAGGAAACAAAGGACAGAATCGCTGCAGTTACTCTCAAGACATTCCAGGAACACAAATGGCTAAAACAATATTCATTTTTATTTTATAAAAAAACATGTGGACTCATTAAATACACATGCTAACAAAAAAGAAAACTCAAATGGGAAAAAAAAGTAGGGAACAGAACTGCATAGGAACCGTCATATACAATAGCCATGAGGGTCAACAGGTTAAATCAATGGCAAAACTGGGACAAAAAAAAATAAAATAAAGATACAGATAACGTTTCTTAATACTATATCATAAAAGCAATACAAATAGAGACTTGTATTGTGAGGACCATTAGGATATTACATACAAAGAGTCATCAATCAGAAATATGCAGAAACCAGAGAACGATGGGCGAAGAACGGCTAGGAAGTGGGCGCCAGGGAACGGCGGAAACAAAATAAATTCAGGGATGTACAGACATCGGTTACATAAACCAGTGGAGCAGGTGCACTAAGGAGACATTGTGGGGGGCACTATATCCGGATTACTGCCTGGACTGACCATTAGGCACGGGATCCCTTTAAATTGGGGTATTCAGGTAATTGCCAAAGCTGGACTATAAGCCTCCATTAAAGGGGTTCTCTCACCTTTCTTCAAGAGCGAACCCGCTCCCAGCATTAGAGGAGCGCAGGGGATCTTGAAGCTGGCCAGATCCAGAACAGCGCTCACAAGCTCTAACGTAATGAGCTTGTAAGCGCTGCACTCATTGCCTAGGAAACCGGCCACCTCTGCAATCTAGCCTAGGCAATAAGCCGGAAACCATAGTAAAAATCCATCTTGTTCTTGAAAACGGTGAGGATTTTTAATAAGTTAAACTGAAAAGTGGCTTGATTTTACAATCTTACTCATTTAAAGGAAAAAAAAAATCCCTTTAAGACGTAATAAGGCCATACAAAGCCCCATCTGCCTATCCGACAAAAAAAAAAAACACTACTTGTCAAAAAAAATATTTGGAAATATGAAAGCACGATGTGGCACCACCAGCTTCTGCTGGGTAAATAGGAAAGTATGGGCAAGAAAATGGTTACCTCCGATATCCAGGATCGATTCATTAGTCAATATACTATATTTGATATATTGTACAAACAGCCTTTAGGGCCCCATACAGACTGGCAAGCAGATAGTGCCCATGTAAGCAGGACTGGCCACCCCTAATGTATATAGGGGCCGCCATCGCCTCCCTGACAGGAATGCTAGGATTCAACGCCTAATCCTTCTCTTCTCCGGGGACATCGGCCTCAGCCAGAGATGGCAGCAGCTTACTCCCCTCTGAAAATACTTGGCTGACAGTTCCTTCATCCCTATAGCCGGCCTAGGAGCCAATTACATTCTCACCTCCCCATGTGGTAATGTCCGAATAAGCGGCACAGAACTACAGGGACCCAAATCTAGTTTGCTGGCTGTTAAAGGAACTGTCCAGAATTAAGAAAACTCAATTCAATGGAGCAAAGCTCCAATACTGGACAGCATTTATGTATAAGTATGGTACTTTTTTTTTTTTTTTGGGGCATAAAGTCAGCATGTTCTAATTTTGTTCCCTGGGACCACCACCGATCAGCAGAACGAGGCACTTCAATCCCTTAAAGTTTGTAGTGGCAGTGCACATGCCCGACTGCCATCCTATCCATTCCCTTTTGGTCTGCCAAGTGTTGTGCTTGGCGTTTTCCGGCAACACGGAGGGGGGGGTTAAGAGGTTGGGGATGTGCACTGCCCCTCCAAACTATCAGGAATAAGATTTGGAGCTGCAGTGCACACGCCCGACATCTCCATTTTTTTTTAATTTTTTTCCCAGTGGGGCTGCCAGGAAAAAGCCAAGCACAACACTCAGCAGACCAAAAGGGAATGGATAGGATGGTGGTCGGACCCCACTGATCTATATATCATCTACCCTGTGGACAGACGATAAAGGGATTCTCCGCTAAACATAAGCTTTCTTACACACCATATTTCAGGTGCCAAAAAAACTAAATTGAAAAAGTCTAGCACCAAGGACGAGATTATTAAACTATGGCTAATAATCCGTATAGCCACCCCGGCAGTAGGGCTCAGACTCCTAGTACTAGAAATACTGCACAACCATGAAGGATCAGAGATCATCCACCCATAGACCTCCATACATTGGGGGTGGGGGTGAGACCATTCATTCCCACCAAGTCCTTCTGCAATCAGCCCAATGATAACCAGTCTGAGAATACTGATTACAGACCAGTGTTTACAGTGGGGTTCTATATAGCGTAGGTTGTGACTAGTATTGCTGCCGCCATCAAACCACGTCACTCCCCATCTCTGTGTAGTCTGTGAGAACACATTTACATGGAGAATAAGGGGAAATCCTCAGCTTTGTGGTACAAAATCTGTGCAAAAAAAAGCTCCAATTATGGTGCATGTGGCCCATTTATGCTTCTCGTTACTTTCCAAAACTGAAAAGAATTGGAGGGTGGTTTAACGGGATTTGGCCTCCCAAGACATGACAGATACAAATGATAGCTGCGGCAGCTCTTAGCGTCCCCGCAGCCGTGCTTTTCTTAGGAGATCTTTAATAGAGGCATTCCAGATTTACTGTGAAGCTCCAGTTGTAAAAACCTGAGCGATACCCAAACAAGTCAGGACCGCAGGGTCCATGTACAGTACGGTTTGTGAATTATAGCAGACGGCAAAATAAACATCTGCCGTCGTCAATTCACATCCAAAGATTTGATGGGACAGAAAAGCGCTGCATGCCCTGTTAGGACCTAATGGGGTCCGTTTGGCCACCACCGTATGTCGTGCAAAATAAAATATGTTTCACTTTTTTCTTTAAAAAAAAAAAAAAAATTGTTTTATCGGGGATCCAAAGTGAATGTTGTATTCGCAGAAACTAGAAAGTTCTACGAACAGAGAGAAACCTATCAATGAGATGGCTCTCCCCCCTCCCGTGCCTGTTCAGCATACTGATCAGATACGCAGAGCCAGAACAAAGCATCAGCATGTGACACCACACCGGGACCACCGTCTGTCTACAAGGGGGTAATACTAATCAGGTCACGTGTTAAACCGGGTCACAAGGGTGCAGGTTATGTGGGTCCTTAACGAGAACAAGCTGCAGTCATCTAAAACGCAATTAACACAACATCACGGGAGGTGGGAGGAAGCCTGATTTGTCCTTGGCAAAAAAAATAAAAATAAATTGGCCGAGTTTCATCCCTACAAGCAGATCACTGACCAACTAAAGCAATTTACCATATATATGCAAGTAGCATTATGTCAAGAAAATGACAGATTGTATATAAACTGCAACAGGAACATTTCATATAAAAAAGGGCAATTCACGAGTATGAACCATTAAAAACAATACAAATGTGAAAGCATATAAACAATCCTTTGCAAAAATGTCATTTTTTTATACTCTGCAAAAAACTACAAATCACATGGAATACTTTATTGCAGTTAACAGTACAAATACGGTAGTAAAAAAATATATATATATATAAAAATAAATAAAAACCCACAACAGAACATGACATCATGTTCACAAAAGTGACCGATCCTACAGACGGTACATGGTCCTGTGTGACGGGAGGGCGCTGAGCATTCAATGTGAGATACAAGTGGCAGAAGGACACAGGGCTCGGCAGCAATATCAAATACATCGGATTCACAGATTGCAAGTTTAACAGAACCACAATTGGGGGGAGGGGAATAATAAGCAGGTCAGAGCCCGCAGCTTAAAAAGCTGGAGAAAAAGAGGTATAAGGAAAAAAGGTGATTGTGGGGTTACATACTGATTTTGATGTTCCACTCACTGGCTCGGCGCGACTTCTGGAAGGCAAATGGGAAGGAAAAAAGAAAAAAAATAATTAGTATTTTGGCCTCTCTGACATCAAGACAGACTCAGTCATTTTATAGGGGCATTGTCATAAATATATATCTATTAAATGAGCTATTAAGATCTATGGGTGGGACATAGATCTACCCGAGAATCTGCCTTCAGAGATTATTTTACATGAAACATGTAGACCAGGAGAGCAGACTGTCAGTCATTACAAGGATCACACTGGCATCACCTATCATGTAATAGAAGCAGATGCTCATGCAGATCTATGTCCCGCCTATAGATCTTAGCTCATTTACATATTAAGAGAAACAGATTTCTCAGGAATAAAACATCGGATCGCAGATGTCAACATTTTATTCAGCTTCCTATGACCTACATGCCTGTATAGACAGCTTAAGAGGGTTGAACCTACTGACAGATCCCATGTGATTGCCACCCTATGGAGGCAAAGTTGTGTGCAACTTGTGATATAGATTATAGATAAATATTTAATGAAAACACACCACAACCTGCTAACAGAAGCACAATAGTAGGTCACACTGTCCCGTCCAATCATTGGATTGCTTTCTTGCATTTTCACATCTCGATCTTGACGCTTCATCACAGATTTCTAACTACATACATTTTTGCATCATTTAGGAAAACAATTGGAGTCACTGTCATAATTGTCCCTTGTAGAAGTCGTTACCAAACAACTACATTTCTGTACAAAACTTATCACAGTATAAGAACTTACATGACATATGTCTTGGTTGTAGTTTTCACTCCTCCAATTGGGATTCTTCGAACAATGACTGAAGAGTTCTTGGGAATAAGAGCGGCTTCATCTGTGTACTCTACAGGGGCGAATAGGAGAAGTCAGACATGGAGGAGGAGGAACACGAATTATAAGAAATGATTTTAACGCTCAGTTATGCCAGACTTAGGTCATTGATATCAGATCGCTCAGAGACCCCCATGATAGGCTGCAAGTACACAGCGCCGTACATTGTGTAGTGGCCGTTCATGGGTACTGCAGCTCAACTCCTATTGAAGTCAATGGCAGTTGAGTTGTAGTACCCAAGATCAGCCACTACATGATGTACGGAGCTGTGCTCTGTGTACGGAGCTCTATGACCTGATAGCCGCTGATCGGTGCGGGTGCCAGGCTGCCACCAATCTGAAGCAGATCTATCCTAAGAGGTCATCAATATTTTAGTCCTGGACAGCCCTTTATTCTCCCCATTAAGGTGCACTTGCTAAAACACTAATGTCACAGCTAAAGTGATGCTGGCCCAGGAGATATGCGCTTTTTTTTTTTTTTAAATGTAGTTAGTGCCAATTAAGAAGGGGATCTTCCGTAGTTGGACGGCCCCTGTACCCATACAGGAATGTACCAAGATCCTCGCCCCAATGCAACACAAAGAACAACCAATGACAAAAAAAAAAAAGTTTGCTACAGTTTTCCTGTGAAATGAGAAGGGTGCAGGAAAGACACTAAAAACCTCAAATAGCAGATGTTCCCCTGCCACATCCATAGCTAGCTTGGAATAAGAGTCCACTTTTTAAAGGGGTTTTACAGGCTAAAAAAAAGTCTACAGTCACTATGACTGCAGAATGGGGACAATGTGCACAGTCACGATTCCCCTGTATTCGCAGCAGCAGTGGGCGGTCACATGGCCTCATCTATACAATCTGCACACTTACGACCACGTTCAGACTAGGCTTTCATCCGCTTCTCTCAAGGAGCTAGTTAGAGAAGTGCAGGAGAATCTAATCAGCACCTGACCGCAAGTGTAAAAGTCGCATGCTGGATGCGTGACCACGAATACGGGGGAATCATGACACTGTGCACATTGCATACTGTCATGATTTTGCAGACCAGAAAACCCCTTTATCATATATTCTAGATAGCAGGTTCTAAGCTCATCATCCACTGCCTGATACAGAGCTCTAGTCCCCATCCTATGGAAATATAAATGTGTAGCGGTCCACAACCTCCTCTAGGGGGAGCCATCGCATATAGCTGGATCAATGTCATGCCCTACAGCAGTCACTGGGAACATAGTAATGGTCTGGGGGATGTTCATTGACTTCTATGTCAACGTTGTGGGCGCGCTCTGTGATTAGTTATGAGTCATTGTACAGGAGGGGGAGGAGGTGAGCTGTGACATCTGGTGTATCAATTTTTTCCCTATCACAGCATTTACCATATCGGGTTCAAATTTTTACATGGATGTCAGGGATATAGATTTAGTTGTAAATATTTGAAAACTAATAAAATTACATTTTTATAGATCAGACGTTGCAATACTAAACATTTTCAATTTCTTTGAAGTGGAGAAAATGAGGGGATTCAAATATAAGGGTTCCATTTTTATTGAAAATATTTTTCCTTTGTTTTTTTTTTCTTTCTTCAATTTAAATTGGAGACTTGAACTTGAGATCTTTGATCGCTTAATGTATATAATGAAATAGTACAGCTTGGCAGAACACAGTAAAGTCTCCTATGAAGCCCAGCTTGTGGGTGGTATGGAGAGCTGCACCATGATGGCAGCAACAGGGGTCTTCAGTAGGCCCCCTGCTGTCATAGCAACCCCCGGTCCCCATCCACCCATCAGGGTGGGAGGCTTTCTATATAAAAAAAATTGATTTTAGCAGCAATATGGTAACATTAATTTAAAAATAAGACCTCAAAGTTATGCAATGAGGGAAGACAAAGGCCATCAGATTATCCAGACATGTACACAGAGGTCACTGTTACTTCCATGAGATACAGAATAGCTGCAGCTTTCTATAAAAGGTGCGGTGACTTGCGAGCAGTACCTATTCCTATGTTAATTCTCTGTGCACAAGAAATCCCCCCAGACTGACCTAGAGCCGAAGGAAGTACGCACCATGGGGGCCACCAAACAGCATTTCAATTGTTAAGCCGGCCCAAACCGGCCACAAGAAAAGGCGACCCCCGATCTTAACAGATCAATAGTTGCCACCGCCTCAAACCAGACGCTATTCAGTCTACACCATAATAGGGGACTCTGGTAGGGGAAGGGGCGTCAGGCCATAGAGCCCATCAGGCAGATTACAGGATGAATAGGTTTATACATGGACGGACGGCTGCCATATAAACACTAAGAAACCGGTAAAGTAGCATTGCTTCAGGACGACAGCATATCATATATAACGCACCCAGGGCTGCAATGTGGCTGGAAGAAGTCTTTACTAGGTGCCTCACAGTACAGAGAAATTAGTCATTACAGGGGGCTTTCTAGTTTCAGAATATTGATTGCCGTCCTTAAGGAAGGTCATTTATATTGGATTGGAGGGGACAGAGACTGAGTGCCCCTCCGATCAGCCCTGTGAGAGGGACTGCGGCATTCAGCGAGCGCTGCAGCCTCTGCTGCCCGATTTATGCCAGTGCTGGGTATTGCACTGTTCTGCTGATAAGAATGGGGCACCGCTGCAAAACCCACCACAGGCTGCAGCACTCGCTGCCATAAAAAAAAAAATTCAGAACCTGAAATACCCCTTTAAAAAGGGGTTCAGCCCAGGACAGACATAACCAGCACTTGCCGTCTGTGACGTTCCTGCGACAACCTCTTTAGTGCATTTCGCTCTAGAAGAGAACAATGCGGCTCTGAGCTCATAGCAACAAAGCATCCGACAGTTTCCTGGATTACCAAATCTCAGCATTTACACAACTGCAAAACACAAATCCAGGCAGAAGACATCAATGGTGTAAACCTGCCCGCCAAACATGTCAACTAATCCTGCTGAAGTATTAGATTTGGGGATGGTCACAGCGAGGGAATCACAGACAATGCAACCGATATGAGCCCATACACATTAGAGGGGTTCACCACTACTACACAAGTCAAGTCGGGACGGATTTTTCCTGGTGACGAGGCACTTTCATACCTAGAGATGTCAATCACATGTAGCAGCGTTTCAGACAGAAGCATACCTAGCTGCAATTGTGTAGACAGGCAGATTCATGATGCCACTGACAGGCTCCCTTTAAGGTCCCCAGTATAGGAGGTACTTGGTGCACCGAGAAGGTGCAGTACTGAATTAACGTTGCGGAGCATTTTTCTCGGGATCTGTGAGGGGCCCAGAAGTCACAGCGCCCGCCATCATTGCACGAGATGGATAACAACTTCCATACAAGAGCGAATTTAAAGGGAACCTGTCGCATAAACCTCTCCACTTCATTATTCTTGTGATAAATCACACCCAATATCAGGGGGAACAATACTATTAGGACTTAGACCTGTCAGTCAATATAAATGTGAAACAAGTTGAGTGTGACATACTGGGGGAGAGCAGAGATGGAAGACCCCTATTATGCAAACATTTCTTTGTTTTTGGAGGTAAAACAGCACTTTCATCTGAAAACAACAGGCAGACAAGTATAGAAACCCTGCAGCAATTCATGATAAAACCACATGCCACAAGTGCCAATATATTCGGCCTTACACCAAAGCTGTGAGTGGCCCTCTGCCCTAACTTCACCCCTTATTGCAGCAAGGATGGAGCATGTATATATAGTGGGAGAGTCCCAAGTGCCCCCCTCATATTATCCAATATGGAGTACAGATTGTGCAATGAGCCATCAGTTTGTGGAGGCAGAAAACACATTCCAAGCAAACATTACACGACTTCATATTGATGCCCATAAATGACCGGATTGTCAGAAAATGTCTCTATCCTCAATAACTAATATACATTATAAAAATATTTCAGAATTAGTAGAAAAAAGTATTGACGCACTATAAGCACAGACAGTATATAGACGTGCAAATAACTTGTGATCGGTGCTACAACTAAAGCTCAGCCTGATCCAGGCCCACCGCCATCTTCCCTGACCCCACCACATGCATCCTTTAGGCTCAGCCCATCGCCTGTTCTGAATAGAGGAGCAGCTGCCAGACACCTCGGGCAGCAGATAATCTTCCATGAGAACAAAGGATTGGAAGCTGAACATTAACATGCCCGATTCTCCTCTCCATCCACCTAATAGGACGAGTCGGGAGAGTCCTAAGAATCAGATGGCCCAAAAAAGGTAAGCGTTGGCACGAGTGGATTTGTAGCACCCGGCCAAATCAGTAATTGCAAGTCTCCTGATAGCAACCACGGCTCTTTTGATTGGCTGGCCTGGCATCATTGCTGCAGCGCCCATATGACGAGGGGCCAGGCTACTTAATCAATAGA